>NC_071985.2:175232500-176482500 GCF_028885655.2 Pongo abelii | reverse complement strand
TATACCTGTATAACACAGCTGTGTGAAGTTCTGTGTCTTGTATATAAAGAAAAATGTGTCAAAACTGAAAAGCATCCAGAAAGTGGCAACCAAAATCATCAAGAGGCAGGAGTGGCTTAAAAGCTTTATACCTTTCAATGTGGAATGATCCTCAGGGATATCGTTAGAAAAGTCTTAGAGTTGGAAGGGGAATTAGCCTTGATCTACTCCAACCTGTTATTTAATGCAGGAATTTATCTTATGATAATCCTGATAAATGGCTGAGCTTCCTCTGTTTGAATACTGGATGATGCATTAAGAGTGCTGATTTTGGCTGGGCACGGTGGCTCACGCCTGTAATGCCAGCACTTTGGGAGGCCAAGGCAGGCAGATCACCTGAGGTCAGGAGTTCCAGACCAGCCTGGCCAACATGGTGAAACCCTGTCTCTATTAAAAATACAAAAATTAGCCAAGTGTGGTGGTGCGCGCCTGTAATTCCACCTACTTGGGAGGCTGAGGCAGGAGAATCACTTGAACCCGGGAGGCGGAGGTTGCAGTGAACTGAGATTGTACCACTGCACTCCAGCCTGGGTGACAGACTGTCTCAAAAAAAAAAAAAAAGTGCTGATTTTGGGGACATTCTGCTTGGGTTTAAATCCCAGCCCTGCCTACTGGGATCTACCATGGTCACTCACCTACTAGTTGAGTGACCATGGGCAAATTCTTAACCTCTCTGCAAATTTTTAGCCAGCCCTATTTCCTGGCTTATTATTGCCAGCATCTGTGTTCCTGACAATAGGCGAAGACACAAGGGATCTGGCCTCTGACCCCATCCCATCTAGCATTGAGAGATGAACTGAGAATCAAATAAATGTTTGCGTTATACATCTGGTGGAAAAGAAAGTATATTCAGCATATAGTAGTTACCTTAAAAAATGAAATTTTCAGTATAGACCAGAGTGGTGAAAAGCAAGTTTAGGGGAGGCTTCATGGATCAGACAAGTCTGTTAGTTGAAGGAAAGTCTATTGACTGTTCCCAGTTCTGCCTTTTGGAACAACATAAATCAGTTTAATTCCTTCTGTGTGAAAATTCTTCACCTTATCAAACGTAAAATATAAAAGGCATAGTTTGGGTGAGTGTGGATTTTTCCCCTCTTAAAATTCCATAGCTTTAGAGAGTATTTTGTGTATTTTGGCTAAAATTTAGGAAAAACAAAATGAACCACTAATGGGTGATAATTTTGTAGAGCTCTTAAACTTTTTAATCCAAAAAATTGTGTGGACTATAAATTAAAATTCATTTCCATCAACTCATATATGGTTACTCAGCAAAATTGGAAGTTTGAACTAGATTCCAAACTTTTTGAGTTTTAAAATATTCTAAATAATGTATTATTTAGATTCGGCTTTGAGTGACAGAAATATCCAAAATAAGAATGGCTTAAACAAATAGCAGTATTTTGCTGTCTTGTAAAAGTCTGAGCAGGTGATGTAGACTGTTGTTATGTCTGATGGTGTCAAAAATATGGTTTTCTCTTTTCTGTTGCTCTCCCCTTCTTAATGTCTGGTCTTGAGGTGCAAAATGGTGGCTTTGATCATTCTAGGCTTCAGGATGAAGGAAGGGATGAGGAAGAAGTTGCCAGGGACATTTCTGCTTTATATCTCATTGGCTGGAACATACTCATGTGGCCACATCTATTAATAGTTACAAGAGAGGCTAAGATGCAGGCTGTACGCTGGGTAGCCATGTACTCAGTTGTAATTTGGGAGTTTCATGTATGGGAGAAAGAAAGATGCAGAAGATATTGGGGGACAACCAGCAGTGTAATGTAATTGGTATAGCTACTTACTTGAGTAGGCCTTCATTAAATCGTTGTTCAACAGATGAATGTTTCTAATTGCTCCTGTCAAAGTAGGTATTGATCTGGATATTTATGTATATACATGATAAATTATGGCAAGATTATTTATTATTGGTGTTTTTATAATTTTATTTCTCATCTACTCTTTACAAATATGGTATATCTGACAGTCTTCAGGCAGATGTAATACTGTACAAGATTTATTTCAGTTTATTTATTGCTGTCCCCCCCCACCCCCCAAAACTTGGAGGCATATTAAAAAATCTCTTCTCATGTGTCTATGATCAGTGTTTCTTGCATATGCTTGGCAAATGTTTTGAGATTGAATAAATGAATGGTAATAAAACTTTGAGGCATCCAAGCCTTTTCATTTCTTTTGTTTTGATTTACACAAAGAAAAGTTTATATCTGTAATATACATAGAAGAAATTCTTGACCTTAAATCTGTATTTATTACAAGATTTTCAGGAACATTCATTCAGCTTTCAGGTGGAATGTGGTTAGGTTTTGATTTAATTATGGTTAAGTGCCAATTATGGCGTTATTAGGCAAAAAAGGCTAAATCCCCATTGTAGAGATTTCAGTGCTAATTATTTCATTGAGGCTATCAGGGATTTAAGGAGAGAGACGTATTTGTTAGACCACCCTGGCAAGGTGTTTGGGTCTTATAAAATTCCCAAAGATGAGTAATAAACTACCCAGGTATCAAGAAACCATTTAGCTTATTTTAATTGAATAGAAAGTTCCTAGAAATCGGTAAGGTTTTTCTGGAGTCCTGGAAACATATTTTGAAATGTTAGCAAGTTATATTGCTTGAACTTGATATGTCTCACTTTGTTTGTTTTATATGCTGAGAAAGTAACTTTCAAGCTTTGTTAAATTTTTTGACATAATTTACAGTTTGCAAAAGTTATTAAGATAAAAATAATCTCCAGCGACAGAAACTCAGTTCTTCCTAGGTCATCGCATTACATGTTTGGAGTACTCTGACTGAGGATATTACTGTGTGGCAGTTATGCTGGCTCTGAAGTCAGACAGCCCAGGTCAGATGTTGTGCCATCACTTACTGTGTGACCTCGGGTGACTTATTTAGCTCCTCTGTGCCTCAGGTTTCTCATCTATACACTGGAGGGTAATAATACTTCATAGAGTTGAGAGAGCAGGGAAGCTAGCACTTAGAATAAAGCTTAGTACATAATAAACAATAAATGTCATTAATGGTCACTTTTGTCATCATTATTAATGTTTTTCTCAAAACGAGTTAAAATATGACTCCAAGAAATATTTAGGAGATTATATCAGTTGACTTTTTCATTTGTAGCATATATGCTATGTGCTACCAAGTGAAATAGAAGACACAAGTTTGGTGAAGAAGAGGAGGAGAATGCTGAATATGGTTTTTTTGTTTTTGTTTTTCGTTTTTTTAGAGACAGGATCTCACTCTGTCACCCACGCTGTATTGCGGTGGCACCATCTTGGGTTACTGCAACCTCCGCCTCCCAGGCTCAAGGGATCCTCCTTCCTCACCCTCCTAAGTAGCTGGGACTATAGACATGTGCCACCACACCCAGCTAATTTTTTATTTTTAGTAGAGATGGGGTTTTGCCATGTTGCCCAGGCTGGTCTCGAACTCCTGGGCTCAAGTGAACCAACTGCCTCGGCCTCCCAAAGTGCTGAGATTACAGGCATGAGCTGTCATGCCCGGCCCTTGAATTTAGTTTTGAATGTGTTGAACTTGAGCTGTTTGTGGGATATTAATCTTGAAATACGAATTTAAAGGAGGGACAGAGGTCACTGGCATATGGGTGATAATTAAAACTATGGGAGATGGATGACATAACATAAGGGTCTACCTTGGGCCTAGGTTTGAAACCTGGGGACACTAACCTTCAAAGAACAGGCAGAGGACATAAAGGAAACCATCTGAGAGTTAGTAGGAGAAACAGGAGAGAGAAATACCACCAAAAAGAGGTATGGTGTCTGATGAAATAGAGATTATAGTAATCTGAGAACTGAAAAGTATCCATGGCTTGTTAATTAATGGGTATTTTGTGACCGTTTGGTATCCGTAGAGTGGAGGTGGAAACCAGATAGCTGTGAATTTAGGGATGGTGATAAGGGAGGAAAAGAAGGCAATAAATGTAACTACTGTAACTACTCTTTTGAGAAATTTTAATGAGACAAGTTGGAAACTAGAGGAAGATACAGGATCAATGGAAAAGTTTTGGAGGGTATATGATTTGGATAGGCTTAAGAGAAATAGCTATTAGAAAAGAAAAAAGGTTGACTATGAGGAGTGTGTAGAAAAGATGGGTTCAAGGCCAAAGTTGATGAGACTGGCTTTGAATAGGAGGAGGGATGTGGATAGAAGTAAGCCTTTAAGATAGAGGAAATTGGGGTTCACCTGTAATCCCTGCACTTTGGGAGGCTGAGGCAGGAGGATCACTTGAGCCCAGGAGTTCAGGACCAGCCTGAGCAACGTGGTGAGACCCCATCTCTACAAAGATTTAAAGAAAAATTAGCTGGGGATGCTGGCACATTCTTGTAGTCCCAGCTACTGGGGAGGCTGAGTCAGAAGGATCACTTGAGCCCAGGAGGTTGAGGCTGCAGTGAGCTATGTTCACACCACTGCATTCCAGCCTGGATAACAAAACAATACCCTGTCTCAAAATAAATAAAAGATAGAGAAAGTCACTCCAAATGACTTCCATGTTCTCTAAAGAAATAAAAAGGGTGTTTGTCACTGAAAGGAGGGTTAGATAGATGTTTTGAGGAGAATAGTGAAAGATTAGAATAGAATTGAGGAAAATGGGAGAGGTAGCTGACAAATTTGTTCCCCAACTGAGGGATTTTTCACCTGAACAGTATTTAAAGATATCACTGTTAGTGTGGATGCCATGAATGTGTTATATGAAAAAACTGAATGACTATATTTATCATAGAATATATCGATTTAGCACCTCTGTGTACAAAGCACTGTGCACATATGCTTCCTGAGAGATTCAGATGAGCACTGGTCATCTTGTCCAAGGAGAGTATGAGCTAATAGCTCAGGTCATGTGATTTGTCACAAACGCAAATGTTTATAAAAGATTAAAAATGGTAAATGACACATGAGTTTTATAAACATACTATAAGTTTGAAAGAGATAGAGATTCCATCAAGTAGGGGGAAAATAAGAGGACTTTATGAAAAAGGCACAAAAAAGGGCTAGGTGTGAATTCTCTGTTGAAATAGTGATTACTGTGAATTTTTGATTTATTACACTATTTATTCTTCTGTAATACAATGACTGGCATTAAACAGAAGAAGAGAACAAAGAGATTAATGAAACGGTGAGTTCTCTCCTGTCCAAACAATGTTCTAAAATTGATTATGTTTTTAGTAAGAATATAGAATTCAGTAATCATTTTCACAAATATTTCACAAATATGAACATCTCTGTTAGGTGCAAAAGATACAGAGATGACTAAGATACAGTTTCTGTCCTCAAATAGTGCATACTCTAATAGAAGAAACAGAAGTAAAAAGAACTGTAGTTTTGTACAAGGGATATAAAGATGGTATATATGAGTAAAGAAGTTTAGGGCACAATGGAAGGAAGCATGAATAAATGATTATGTTGATATGATAGCACATTTTTTTTCCTTTTTCTTTTCTTTAGTTGGAGAACATCAATTAACAGGCCATAAAGTGGCAGTTAAAATCTTAAATAGACAGAAGATTCGCAGTTTAGATGTTGTTGGAAAAATAAAACGAGAAATTCAAAATCTAAAACTCTTTCGTCATCCTCATATTATCAAACTGTAAGTATTTTTGTGTCTAATAATGCCAGAGACACCTATCTTAAAATGTTTTTTAGGAATTTTATAATAATTGTTCATTGTTAACCTTTTACAAAGATTTTTTTCATGTTCATATTCAGCAAGTGTTAATTCATTTAACCTTTATCAGTCCTTTTTTTTGCATACTCTTTGTTAGAATGAACAGACATTGTTTCTAAATTAGTACTTTTCTCAAGTGATGAATGAAGCCTTAGAAGTTGATTCTTATCCAACTTTAAATGTCATTCAGGGCTTTGACATTTCTAGATTCATTTTTATAATTTTTATCTAGTCAATTTTCACTAACATATCAGGGTATTTTTTTCTTTGGAAAGATAGAAAGTATATGTCAAAGATTATTTCACATAGTATGTTACTTGTAGAACTGAAAGTAGTACTATAACTATAAAGCTTTTAGGAAGGCAAATGTGTTTTTTTCCCCTTGGAATAAATTATTAACTTAAAAGTTAGGTAAATATTGAGATAAATAAGATAATTAATTGAACGATAGATTATTTTAAAATTGACTAGACCCTAGAAAATTTAAATATTCATTGTGCAATAATGTGTTTCTTTCAATCATTTAAAGTTGCAGTCTAATATTCGTTGGGAAAATATAACGTGCTAGACACTGAAAATTGTCTTATTTATCTTTAAGCTTGGATACAGTTTTATAAAATAAGTATTGCTCTTACTTATTGAGTACCTGATAGTGGTCAGGAACTGTACCAAGCATTTTTTTTTTGTCAAGGTTCTGCTGAATGTGTGGAGCATTTTACATATTTAATTTAATATTATCTTCATGATCAGTGTCTAAAGTAGGCTTACTTTATAGACAAGGAAACTGCATTATCTAAAAAGTAATAGCAGCTTATCCAAGGCCACACAGCTAGTAAGTCACAGAGCTGGTAGTTGAGGTCAAACTTGATTCCAAATGCCATGCTGTTAATGCTCCAGCACTCCAGTTTTTCTTAAAACTGAGAGTTATATAAATTTCTTTTAAAGAAAAAATAAATTTATGGATCCCTCATTTTGACTTAATTATTTTTAATATACCATTACTTAAGAAACAAAGCCTTACGTATAAACTTCATATGCATATAGTTCGAATACAACTATGAAACCAAAAGAAATTCACAATTTAAATACAAAAAAACAATGGAATCAATGGAATTCAAAGCAGTATCAATAGTATAATGTGACAAATAGTAGTGTTTTATAACAACCAAATCATTGTTAGAGAGTTTAATAGTGGAAACAGTAGGAGATCAAATACTAAATTTATATTGTGAGTCAAATAAGATTGGTACAGAGAAAGCGTGTTCATATAAATATACTACTAAAAAGCAGTATTAATAACTCTGAGATGTCATTTGCTAGTTCATTAAAATCAGGCATTATATTTAGGCTGACCTTTGTCAGTGAGCAATCTTTGAATGTCAGCATCAATGGGAACAACTTGATAACCCCGTGGAGTTATGTTGTTTACTTGATGACAAGAGTAGCATAGAAGTGTGATAAGCAGAGTAATACCTGCCCCCCATGTCTATTTCCTAATTCCCAGAATCTGTGAATATGTTAGGTTGCATGGCTAAGGGTAACATTGCTAACCAGCTGACCTTAAACTAGGAGATTATCCTGGATCATGTAGGTGGGCCAAATATTAACACAGTGGTTCTTAAAAGTAGAGGAGAAGAGTAGAAGAAAAGAGTCAGAGAAAAAGGTCTGAACATGGAAACAACATCAGAATGATAAAATGTGAGAAGGACTCAACTGGCCATTGCTGCCTTTGAAGATGGAGGAAAGGGAGCTTGAGTCAATGAATGCAGGCGGTCTCTACAAGCTGGGAAATGCAAAAAATTCTGCCCCAGAGCCTTCAGAAGGCAACACAGCTCTGCTGACGCTTTGATTTTAGCCCACTGAGAAATACGTCAAGCTTTTAAGATAAAGAACTGTAAGATAATACATTTGTGTTGTTTTAAGCCACTGAGTTTGAAGTATGGCAGCAATGGGAAACTAATACAGCATCATTCTTGAAATCCTTAAATAAATGGCTGGTCCAATTATTGTTGAGATTTGGAACATTCATTTAGTCTTTACTGCTGTACTTATTGTTAGAGAACTATGGCTAATTGGTATTTTTAATAAAGGGACCCATGCAGTGCATCTTACCGGCAGCAAGAGTATGCCACTGACTGTTCAGAGCAGGCTTTTATGGGATTGGTGTGGATGACCGGTGATGACTCAGTTCTCACATCACTGCTAGGAAACCTTCATTCTTAGAGTAAGCTTCAATGTCATATGATCTTCACTTGAAGTTCACTTAGTCATAAACATAAACAAAAAAATGAGGTCCCTGAAATTGCATGGCAGTACTTGATTATAAGGTTATCATCTAGGACCTATGTATTAGATGGTCCAGAGTATGTATATAGAGGTTTGTAAAGATTATCATAAGGATTAAAATTCCACCCATGAGCTTGGTGACTCACCTCTCCTATCCTTTATTTCTTTAACTTTAAAATGGGACACCTCATTTGAGGATTAAATGTGTTGGCACTGGTATAATGCCTAGTGTTTGATGAGCATTGGCCCAGAGCAGGAATTAGCAACTTATAAACTAATTCCAGTCTTCTTTCATTATTCCAAATGGTTTTCACTTAACTTAAACAGTTAGTCTCTGACTTCAATTCCGTATTATTAATGACTTTGTTCTAGTTACTGGGTAACATCTAAGCTAAATCTCTTTGCCCTTCCCCACTGAGTGTCCACTTCCTATGAGAAGAGAAAGCTGAAATGGCCAGACTAAAAGTGTCATATGCTAGAATGAAAGTGGAGAAGGGAAAGATCTTTCCATATTTGCCTTATACCTTGACCTCATCACTTTTACAATGCCAACCCTGAAAGACTTTGAGGAAATTTTACGCATTTGGGTATGAGTCCTACTATCTGTACAGTTCCCAGTTCCTAAAAACACAAATCAGATTTTATCAATAAGCAGTTGCAATTGTCATAATTGTCATGAGGATTCTCAGGCTTCTTTTCCTTTTTTTTTTTTTTTTTTTTTTTTTTAACAGAGCCTAGCTCTGTTGCCCAGGCTGGAGTGCAGTGGTGCAATCTTGGCTCACTGCAACCTTTGCCTCCCAGATTCAAATGATTCTCGTGCCTCAGCCTTCCAAGTAGCTGAGACTACAGGCATGTGCCACCACACCCTGCTAATTTTGTATTTTTTGTAGAGACAGGCTTTCCACCATTTTGCCAGACTGGTCTCGACCTCCTAAGCTCAAAACCGTCAGCCTGCCGCAGCCTCCCAAAGTGCTGAAATTACAGGCTTGAGCCACTGCGCCCAGGCCCGAAGACTTATTTTTGATGTCATAGTTATCAGTGTTTTCTTGCCTCCATTTCTATATTTACTTTCAATCATTTTATTTTTGTTTGACTGTCTCATCCTGATATAGGATTATTTAATTATTTGCTATTTTCTGAAGGAATTATAGAAGATTGTCAGAGTTGGTCAGAAAGTAATTGACAGAGGTGAATTTGCAGTTTAAAACTTTTGGCTTCCAGCCTTGAGATTAATTCATTCAGCTACATTGCCTCTTTAATTGTAGATCTGATCTTAAAACAAAAAACAAACAAACAAACAAAAAAACACTCATGTATTTTTGCTACAGAACAAGCTTATTGACATTGTCTCTAACAGTGTTAGTGATTTAAACAGAGAGAGCAACCTTATCCTTTCAGTAGTTTTCTTTTGTGTAGCCTTGGACTAACTGTCAGGAATAGTTTCCTTATTGCAAAAATGGGACTCTAGAATTAGCAAGAAAGTTTGAGCACAGAATGCCAAGAATGAAGGATATTTATTGCATGATTTCTTTATTAACCCAAATTGAAAAAAAAATTACAAATGAATAACCTAAAATCCACTGGTAGAAAATTAAAAGGTACAAATAGGATTTAAAGAGAAATCCAAACTTTCCCATGAAGTAGAATTTGTTGAATTGATTTTTGTCCTTGTTTTTCTTTCCTCCATAGTTCTTAATGCAACTTGATTTTACTTGGTCAAAAGATGCTTGTTAGTCTGGTAGAGATGATCTTGTCTAATTTTTTTTTTTTTTTTTGAGACAGTCTTGCTCTGTTGCCCAGGCTGGAGTGCAGTAACATGATCTCGGCTCACTGCAACCTCCGCCTTCTGTGTTCAAGCGATTCTCCTGCCTCAGCCTCCTGAGTAGCTGGGACTACAGGCACACACCACCACACCCAGCTAATTTTTGTATTTTTAGTAGAGACGGGGTTTCACCATGTTGGCCAGGATGGCCTTGATCTCTTGACTTCGTGATCTGCCCACCTTGGCCTCCCAAAGTGCTGGTATTACAGGCGTGAGCTACCACGCCCAGCCTAATTCTTTTTAGTTTATCTTATTTAACCTATGGCCTGCTTTTTAACATCATTAACCGCCAGCACCACCTTGAAATGTCTCTAGGTTTCCATGATACCTCAGGCTTCTGTTTTCTTTTTTTCATTCTTGTTTATTCTGAAAACTTTCTTTTATGGGCCCCTCTTTATCTTCCTGGCTGTTAAGTATTGATGCAGTCAAGTACACTGAGCTAGTGTAATTTTCTTAGTGAACCGTCTTTTGATGATTTCATCTACTACCATGGTGCCATTTGCCATCTCTATGCTGAAGATTTCCAAATCTTTATGATTTCTGGCCCTTTTGTTTCTCCAGATTTCTGAGCACATTTATCAAATTGTTTATCAGATGTTCACATTCTAAAGTCACAGAGTCACCTGAAGCTACACTTTTCTCTCTCTTCCAAATTTACTTCTCTATTTTTGGGGGCGGGGGTCGGAGAATGGAGGGAGGTAAATGAAAATACCATTCATGCAGTTTCCCAAGCCCCAAACTTGGGCAAAATCTTTAATTTCTTCTTTTCCCTCATTTCTTACATACAATAAATCATTAAGGTCTGCACTTCTTTTTCCTAAGTGTCCTCTGAATTTATCCATTTTTCTTTGCTCTGTCAGGTTACCATCTTGCTTGTTGTACTTCAGCTGTTTCCTCTGCTTGGAATACTTTATCCACTTCTCCCTTTCCCTAGGCTGCCAATTCCAACTTGTCTTTTAAGTGCAATTACATTTGACCCTTGAATGGTATGGGTTTGAACCACATTGGTCTACTTATGCTTGGGTTTTATGCCGCCTTTGCTACCCTAAGACAGCAAGACCAACCCCTCCTCTTCCTCTTCCTCGTCAGTCTACTCAATATGAAGATGACAAGGATAAAGGCCTTGATGGTGATCCATTTCCACTTAATGAGTAGTTGGTATATTTTCTCTTCGTTATGATTTTCCTAATAACATTTTCTTGTCTCTAGCTTACTTTACTGTAAGAATACAGTAAATAATACATTTAACGTGCAAAATGTGTGTTAATTATTTCTGTTATCTGTAAGGCTTCTGCTCAACAGTAGGCTATTAGTAGTTAAGTTTGGGGTAGTCAAAAGTTAAACATGGATTTTTGACTGCACAGGGGTTGACACCTTAACCCCCACATTGTCTGAGGATCAACTGTACCCCTGAAAACCTACTTTACTCACTAAGACTAGGTTAGGCTCTAACTCCTCTTTGCTCCCAAAGCACTCAATGTTCACCTTTTCCAAGGCCCTTAAATTGTGTTATAATTGCACATTTTCTTATTGGTATTTCCCACAAGACTGAAGTACTTAGGAGCAGGAATTATGCTTTTTTTTTATTCAAAAAAAATTTTTTTATTATACTTTAAGTTCTAGGGTACATGTGCACAACATGCAGGTTTGTTACATGTGTATCCATGTGCCATGTTGGTGTGCTGCATCCATTAACTCGTCGTTTACATTAGGTATATCTCCTAATGCTATCCCTCCCCCTTCCCGCCACCCCACGACAGGCCCCGGTGTGTGATGTTCCCCTTCCTGTGTCCAAGTGTTCTCATTGTTCAATTCCCACCTATGAGTGAGAACATGTGGTGTTTGGTTTTCTGTCCTTGTGATAGTTTGCTGAGAATGATGGTTTCCAGCTTCATCCATGTCCCTACAAAGGACATGAACTCATCCTTTTTCATGGCTGCATATTATTCCATGGTGTATATGTGCCACATTTTCTTAATCCAGTCTATCATTGTTGGACATTTGGCTTGGTTCCAAGTCTTTGCTATTGTGGATAGTGCCGCAATAAACATACGTGTGCTTGTGTCTTTAGAGCAGCATGATTTATAATCCTTTGGGTATATACCCAGTAATGGGATGGCTGGGTCAAATGGTATTTCTAGTTCTAGATCCTTGAGGAATCACCACACTGTCTTCCACAAAGGTTGAACTAGTTTACAATCCCACCAACAGTGTAAAAGTGTTCCTATTTCTCCACATCCTCTCCAGCACCTGTTGTTTCCTGACTTTTTAATGATCACTATTCTAACTGGTGTGAGATGGTATCTCATTGTGGTTTTGATTTGCATTTCTCTGATGGCCAGTGATGATGGACATTTTTTCATGTGTCTGTTGGCTGCATAAATGTCTTCTTTTGAGAAGTGTCTGTTCATATCCTTTGCCCACTTTTTGATGGGGTTGTTTGATTTTTTCTTGTAAATTTGTTTGAGTTCATTGTAGATTCTGGATATTAGCCCTTTGTCAGATGGGTAGATTGCAAAAATTTTCTCCCATTTTGTAGGTTGCCTGTTCACTCTGATGGTAGTTTCTTTTGCTGTGCAGAAGCTCTTTAGTTTAATTAGATCCCATTTTCAATTTTGGCTTTTGTTGCCATTGCTTTTGGTGTTTTAGACATGAAGACCTTGCCCATGCCTATGTCCTGAATGGTATTGCCTAGGTTTTCTTCTAGGGTTTTTATGGTTTTAGGTCTAACATTTAAACCTTTAATCCATCTTGAATTAATTTTTGTATAAGGTGTAAGGAAGGGATCCAGTTTCAGCTTTCTACATATGGCTAGCCAGTTTTCCCAGCACCATTATTAAATAAGGAATCCTTTCCCCATTTCGTGTTTTTGTCAGGTTTGTCAAAGATCAAATGGTTGTAGATGTGTGGTATTATTTCTGAGGGCTCTGTTCTGTTCCATTGATCTGTATCTCTGTTTTGGTACCAGTACCATGCTGTTTTGGTTACTGTAGCCTTGTAGTATAGTTTGAAGTCAGGTAGCATGATGCCTCCAGCTTTGTTCTTTTGGCTTAGGCTTGTCTTGGCAATGCGGGCTCTTTTTTGGTTCCATATGAACTTTAAAGTCATTTTTTCCAATTCTGTGAAGAAAGTTATTGGTAGTTTGATGGGGATGGCATTGAATCTATAATTACCTTGGGCAGTATGGCCATTTTCACGATATTGACTCTTCCTATTCATGAGCATGGAATGTTCTTCCATTTGTTTGTGTCCTCTTTTATTTCATTGAGCAGTGGTTTGTAGTTCTCCTTGAAGAGGTCCTTCACATCCCTTGTAAGTTGGATTCCTAGGTATTTTATTCTCTTTGAAGCAATTGTGAATGAGATTTTTACTGAGCACCTACTATGGGTTGGGTGCTGTTCTAGGCATAGGGGATATAATCATGAAAGACAGAGTCTCTTTCTTGTGTTTTTTATGTTCTGGACAGTAAGTAAACAAATTAAAAAGATCATTTTAGGCAAAGATAAGTGCTATGAGAATGAAACATGAGAATGAAACGTGTGACTAGGAAAGAAGAAGGGCTAATTTAGATTAGGTATGAGGAAGCCTCACTAAGAAGATAGGTTTGACCTAAGACCTAAAGGATGATAAAGATCTGGACATGTGAAAATCTGGGGACAGAGTGTTTTCAAAGCAAGGGGAAGAGCAACATCAAACAGGTGAAGCAAACTTCAAGTGTTGTAGGCAAATGAAGATTATGTACTCTCAGGAGTGGAGTGAGGAGAAGAGAAGTAGTTCAGGAATTCTAAGAGTAGTTGGGGACCAGATAACAAAGGGATTTGAAGGCCTTGCTAAGAAATTTGATTGTGTTCTAAATGGGAACTTTTGGAGAGTTGGAGAAGTAACATGATATGAATATAGTATAGAATGGGTATGGTGGCAGAGGTAGAAGCAGACAGACCAGTTGGGAAGCTATTGCTATAGTCTACCTGGGAGATTATGGTGGCTTTAACCAAAGTGATAATCTGGATTAGTGTTGGCTAATACTGTAGCCACTGGCCACATGTGGCTGTGTAAATTTAAATTAATTAAAATGAAAAATTTAGTTGTCTGGTCACACTAGCCACATTTCAAATACTTAATAGCTACATATGTTTAGTGACCACTGTGTTGGACAGAGCAGATAAAAAACATTTCTATCGTTATAGGAAGTTCTGTTCAACAGTCCTGGTCTAGATGGAGAGAAATGGATGGATTTGATATGTGTTTTGGAGGGAGAACTAATGAATTACTGATGGGTTAGATAAGGAGGAGAAAGAAAGGATTTTTTTTTTTTTTTTTTTTTTGGCTTAAGCAACTGGGATTTTGGGTTTTGGCTTGAGCAAGTAGGTAGTGATAGTGGTGGCATTTTCTGAGATGGAAAGAATGGAAAAGAAACATTAGAGAGATGTGAACATTAAGGATACTGTTTTGGCCATGATAAGCTAAGAATCCATTAGACATGTAAATGGAGATATCATCTATCATCTTTATGTCTCCTGCAAGTAGCACAGTAGTAGGTATTCAATAATTACTTGTAGCTCCATAAAGAGGTGACGTTCGAACAAGGTCCTGATGGCCCTAGGAGCCCAAGCAAGAACAAAAGAATGAAGGTGTAAGGAATATGGTGTATTGGGAACAAACAGTCTGGTTTGTCTGCTGCACAGAGTATGTATAGGGAAGTGGAAAAATAAAGTCAGAAAGGCAGGTTGTTGGTTGATCCATTCATTCAACAGATGACACCATTTAGGCAATAGGGATACAGCAACAGACAAAAAGGCAACAACAACAAAATCCTTGCTATTATAGAGATTGTATTAGTGTGTGGTGGAGGGGTGGTGGGGAAATAGACAATAAATCCCTTATTATATGTCATATGTTAGACAGTGAAGAGGTGAGGGGATATGCCATGTAGATACCTGGCGGTGGCGGGGTGGGGGGAATGTTACACATAGAGGGAAGAGCAAATACAAAGGAAAGCAGAAATTCCTGCAGGTCAGAGATCAAGGGAGCAGAATGATCTAGGAGGATTAGAGTAAGAGATGAGGTCAGAGACGTAAAGGGCATTATAGGCCATTGTCAGGGCTTTGGCTTTTACTCTTGTGTAAGATGGGAAGCCATTGGAAGGCTTTGATTAGAGGTATGATGTGATCTGACTTACTTTTAGACTGTAGGTGAGCAAGAGTTGAAGCAGGGAAACCAATTAGGAGTCAATTGCAGTGATCTGTAAAAGATGATGTTGGCTTGGAATAGAGCATAGTGTAGTAGTGTTTAGAAGTAAGCATGTTTTGTATGTACTTTCAAGATAGAGTCAACAGCATTTGCTAACAGATAAAATGTCAGTTGTGAGAGGAAAGAAGTTAAGGATGACTCCAAGGCGTCTGGCCTTGGCGAAAAAACAAGGATGGAGTTGCCAGTAACTGAAGTGGAGAAGATTGTAGGAGGAACAGGTTTGAGGTAGGATGTTAGGGGGGTGGTTTCAACAATTTAATTTTGGTTTTATGAAGTTGAAATGCTTATTAGGCATCCAAGTAGAGATGTAAGTAGGCTGTTGAATAAGTGAATCTGGAGTTCAGGGGAGAGGTGTAAGCTAGAGAGATAAATTTGGAAGCCATCAGCAGACAGACTGTATTTAAGATATTTAAAGCCCTAAGACTGGATGAAATCACCAGGATAAACAAGAAGTCCAAGGATTGGGCTCTAGAACACTATGATGCTAACATGTCTGAAAAATGAGGAGGAACCAGTAAAAGAGAATGAAAGTGATCAGTGAGGTGGGAGGAAAATTAAGGGAATCAGGTAATCTTGAAGCCAAGAGAAGAAAGTGTTTCAGGAAAGATCACCAACTGCCCCTTTTACTGATGAATATTGAGTAAGATGATAACTGAGAATTGACTGTTAGAATTTGGCAATGTGGAGATTGCTGTTGTCTTTGAAAAGAACCAATTTATTGGAATGATGAGGGCAAAAACCTGATGTAAAGGGTTTAAGAGAGAATATGAGATAAAAAAGAGGAGATAGTAACTATAGGCAGGAGAGGAGAGACATAGGAGTGGTAACCAGAAGGGAATGTGGAGTCTAAGCGAGGTTAGCTTTTTAAAATGGGAGATATTATAGAATGTTGGTATGCCAAAAGGAGTGATTCAGTCAAGAGGAAGGAATTGATACAAAAGAAAGAGGGGCTAATTATAGAAGCCAAGTCCCTTCATAGGTGTGGGAGATAATCGAGTGCATAACTGGAAGAGTTAGTCTTTGAAAGTATATGACCATGGAGTGGTTGGCTATGTGTGGTGGAAGAAAAGATAATTAGAAATGAGGCGTTCAAAGAACTTAAAGGCCATATGTTAAGATATTTTAAGACTTAAGACTGGATGCGGTTACCAAAGATATGAGTACAGATAAACAAGAAGTCCAAGGACTGAGCTCTAGAGCACTATGATGTTAACATGTCTGTTTCTATCACAGATTATCTATAAAGATATCACTTACACCTTAAACAGTGACAGTAGTAGCAATGGGGAAAAAGACATTAATTCAGAATGAGAAGGAGTTAGTAAGAAGATTGATTGATGACTATAATGTGAAAAGGTATTAGGAGGTATTATCTGATGGCCTGCACTTCAAAGACAATGAGATTTTTGAGGTAGTAAGTTTTGGGTAAGAATTTCTTTTAGATCAGAGTTCATTCGTTACTAGACTATGCAAATTTGCCAGTATTTAAAATTTCATTAAATTAATGTGAATTAATGCATCTAGGCTCTGATCAACAGTGGCTTCCAGTGTGTCAGAAAAAGAGACACATTATATGCCTTTGGCTAGAGGTACACTACACTACCTAGTCTTTCAAATGAAAACAAAAATTGCAAAAATGAAACAAATCTGATCACGTATCTAGATTTAAGAGTGGGTTAGAAATTGTGCATTATGCTGCTATAAAGGATGGAACAACAAAATTCATACTGTGGAATCCTCTTTAACACAAACTAACTGGTTTCTTCAACAAAAGAATGCGAGAAAAAAAACAACAGATGGAGGAGCAACCTATAAATTAGAAGAGACATAAGAGACAAATGAACCAATTACAATATACTGATTGTGTTTGTATCAATAAATCTTCTGATTGGATATTTGATGACATTCATGGTTTTTTAAATTTATGCATGATAACAATATTTTGCATATTGTGCATACACACATATATTTTTAAGTTATCCTTTAGAGATATGTACAGATTTATTTACAAAGGAAGTGAAATCCAAATTCAATGTGAAATGATGACTGAAAACATATGCTTTTACAAAGTTAATAACCAAGACATTAATTACCTTAGACTCTAGAATGTTATAGAAAGTTTGACTTATTCTATATGTCCATACATAAATAAGAAAAGCACTGTCAACTCAATAAACATGGGCAAAAGACACAGCATTTTCTACGAAGAAATGTATATGGTGTTTTGCAACTGTTGGAGAATATATAAATCCACCAGTTTTCTAAAGATTTTAGCATTGCCAAACTTCCTTTGGAAAACTGTCTTTGGTATTATCTTTTCAATTGGAACATACACAATAACTATGACTCAGCAGTTACACTCATCAGTGTATATCAAGGAGAAAATCTTGCCATGTAGAAGAATGTTCGTGTTAGTCCATTTTTACGTTACTATAAAGGAATACTGAAGGCTGGGTAATTTATAAAGAAAAGAGGTTTAATTGGCCCACAGTTCTGCAGGCTGTACAGGAAACATGGTGCTGGCTTTTACTTCTAGTAAGGGTCTCAGGATGCTTACAATCATGACAGAAGGCAACTGGGAGCCGGGTTGTCACATGGTGAGCGGGGGAGCAAGAGAGGAAGGAGGAGGAACAAGAGAGGAAGGAGGAGGAGCCAGGCTCCTTTAAATAACCAGCTCTCTCATAACGGAGCAAGAATTCACTTATTACTGAGGCAATGGTGCTAAACCATTCATGAGGGATGGATCTACCCCCATGATCCATTCATGTCCCACCAGTCCCCATGTTCAACATTGGGAATCACATTTCAACGTGAGATTTGGAGGGGATGAACATACAAACCATATTAATGTTCACAGCAGCAAATAATAGCAACGTTGTAGAAACAACCTGAATACTATTTTTTTTTTTTTGAGACAGAGTTTCACTCTTGTTGCCCAGGCTGGAGTGCAGTGGCGCTATCTCAGCTCACTGCAGCCTCCGCCTCCCAGGTTCAAGCGATTCTCCTGCCTCAGCCTCCCTAATAGCTGGGATTACAGGCATGTGCCACCACGCCCGGCTAATCTTTAATTTTTAGTAGAGACGGGGTTTCTCCATGTTGGTCAGGCTGGTCTCAAACTCCCGACCTCAGGTGATTCTCCTGTCTCAGCCTCCCAAAGTGCTGGGATTACAGGCATGAGCCACCACACCTGGCCAAAACTCTTTAGTGGTAGAGTAGATGAATAAATACAATAGGATATTATAACAATGGTCAAATCAAATAACTATAGCAAACACAACAATAGGAATGAATCTCAATAAAATAACTACTAGGATATTACATAGAGCGTGATACCTGGTTTTTAAAGCAAAGAACAGTTTAACATATATATGATTTTGAATTATTCATATATGTGCAATATACATATGTAGAGAGAGGGGATACACACATGCGTATGTACATATATAAACTGTATAAAAGAGGTGGGAAGGAAAGGATAAACAGGGTGTTCAGGATGACAGCTGCATTGGGTGAGAAGCAATGGGATGGGGAAGGCGGATCCCTGTATTAATTAGTTGGAAGCTGTTGTCAAGGTCTTGGCCTTTTGTCTGTGAGTGGTGGGTTTGTAGGTATTACATTATTAAAAATAGTAATTAAATAAAAGGTCATTCATAGACTACTGAAGACAAGTGTTATCAACCAAGCATGATTGCTACATTTCTATGTAACTGAGTTCTAACTAAAGAAAAATCTTATGTGTATGTAGCTACATAAATAATATTCTAAAATCTCAATAGATTTGACCGCCAAAAAGGTGTACTCATGAATGTTGATTTTTGGCTAACTTTGGAAAGATTTCTATTTTTTTTGATTTTCATATACTGTTTTATGTGGCTATTTCCTAAAAATGCATATAACTTGGTCAACTGGAAAATGCTTAGGATTTTTCTGGATTATTAATTTTATTTTTACCAATTAGAAATGCTGTTTCTGAAAAATTTTTAAAGTACATTAGTTTATTTCTCTGCTGTACTAAGAAAATAATACTGACAAGTATGAGTGATTCATGATTGAATTTCTTGTAATGCTTCAATATACTTGTATTTTAGAGAGCACAAGAGATTTGACTTACTCAGGCCAGGCTTAGAATGTAATCCTGGAATTTGCCTTTTCCACTAAATCCTAAATGTAAAACTGTCTTTTTAAGACTTCTTCCTTCTGAAATTTGTTTCCCTTTGTCCCTACCCCATTGTGGTTAGGGGTGGGGGACAAAGGGAAATTTTATTGGTTGAAGTTTTGCTGTGATTTTGCTATGACTTTTCAGTTTCAGATTACTCTGGTTTTGGCTCTAAGCACTCACGTTATTTAAAAGTGCTAATTTATACATTTACTTAAATACCTACTTTGTTATAGGCACTTTACTAAATACATACTCATTAATCAAATTATTGTAATAATAAAAACATATAATTACAAACTGAGGTGCGTGGTCTGAAGCTCAGGAAAACGCATCTGTGAGTGCAAAAAGGCACCTCACCTGGACTTAGGAAGTGACTTTTAAGCTGAGATCTAAAGGATGATTAGGGCTCAGGTCATAGTATAGGATTCAGGTCAGTGAAAACAGCTTATACAAAGGAGCTGTAGCAGGAGGACGTACAGCATGACTAACACTGAAAAATGTGGTATGACTCAGTGTTGTGACTCAAAGGTGAGACCAAACAACAGAGATGGCAAGGGCCTGATTTATTCAGGACCTAAGAGCAATGGGAAACCTTTGAAAATTCTAAATTGAGAGGCTACTGGAGATCGTATTTGTGTTTGAAGAGAATCTTTATTTAATGTCTGTCTTTCTGGCTAAACTGTAACCTCCATGACTAGAGGCACCAACTTTTGATCTCACCAAGTACAATACAAGTAGGTACTGAATAAATGTTGTGTCACCATTTAATACCTTAGTGCCTGGCAGACAGTAAGTGGTTAGTAATGGTATGGTTTTCATTGCTCTAGACTGGCCTTTAGTGTAAGGCAGTAGCTGCTAAGGATTTAGAGGTTTCATGAAATAATTAATTCCAAGAATATCTGTTGAAGACCTGTGATATACTCAGAAATGGCAGCTAAATTTATTTATTAGAATGTCATCGCTTCTTTTCTTTTGTGCCCCATCTAGGATGTACAGAGCACAAAAGTGAATGAAAATTGTTACTAAATCAGACCAACCTACAGTGAGGTGCTACAGCAGATGCACCTGCCGTACAGTATTCAGTTTACGTGATCACTTTGGTGCTTGTAAAGATAGCTTTTATAAAACTATTTCTTCTAGAGTTCTCAGTATAATTACCTTTCCAAAGTTCATTTGAAATAGTCTCAATTCTTCTTCAGTCATATTCATTTATTTTATGTAAATTATGATACCTTGCCATGTTTCTTCCCAAAGACTAATGATTGCCATTCAAAATATTTCTTCTGGCCGGGCTCGGTGGCTCATGCCTGTAATCCCAGCATTTTGGGAGGCCGAGATGGGCAGATCACTTGACGTCAGGAGTTCGAGACCAGCCTGGCCAACATGGTGAAACCCCGTCTCTAATAAAAATACAAAAATTAGCCAGGCATGGTGGTGCATGCCTGTAATCCCAGCTACTCGGGAGATTGAGGCAGGAGAATTTCTTGAACCCAGGAGGTGGGGTGTGCAGTGAGCCGAGAGCATGGCCACTGCACTCCAGCCTGGGTGGCAGAGCGAGACTCTGTCTCAAACAAAAGAAAAGAAAATAACTAATTTTAACGTCTCCAAAACTTGATTTGGTAAAATTGTGTATAGGGGTGTAAGTTGTAGTTTTTGGGAAAAAAATTTATTTTATCAAATAAAGCTAATTTTTTTTTCTTAGTTTTTAATGTGCCCAGCTTTGGATGCCTAGAAACACAGACACACACACACACACACACACTTAATTTTTTCATGATGGGAATTGTTTAACATTTACAAAAGTAAAACGGTGAAACCCCATGCATGTCTTATTCAGCTTCAACAATAGTCAATTCATTGTTTTACCTGCTCCCCCCTATTTCCCCACGCCAGATTATTTTGAAGCAAATCTCAACATTATCTTTTTAATCTGTAAACGCTTCAGTATCTACTCTAGAAAATACTTTTTAAATTCTAAATAACATAAACATAGTATCATCACATCTTTTTTTTTTTTTTTTTTTTTTTTTTTGAGGCGGAGTCTAGCTTTGTCGCCCATGCTGGAGTGCAGTGGCGCGATCACGGCGCACTGCAAGCTCCACCTCCCAGGTTCATGCCATTCTCCTGCCTCAGCCTCCCTAGTAGCTGGGACTACAGGTGCCCGCCACCATGCCCAGCTAATTTTTTGTACTTTTAGTAGAGACGGGGTTTCACCGTGTTTGGTTTAGCCAGGATGGTCTCAGTCTCCTGACCTCGTGATCTGCCCGCCTTGGCCTCCCAAAGTGCTGGGATTACAGGCGTGAGCCACCGCGCCCGGCCTATCATATCTTAATTAAAATAATTAACAACATTATCCACCACTAATCAGCATGTAGACTTTCCTGATTGTTTCATAAATGGTTTTTAAAGTTGGTTTATTTGAATCAGAATCAAAATAAGTCTATACAGCATAATTGGTCAATATGTCTCTTAAGTTACTTTTAACATATAGTTTACCCTTTCCCTTTTTTTTCTTGCATTTTATTTGTTGAGGAAATGGTCATTTTTCACTTTCTGGATTTTGCTGAATGCATCCCTGTAGTATCATATTATGTGTCCAGGAAAATATATGTATGTTTTACAGAAATGAGGTCTTGCTATGTTGCCCAGGCTGGTAGAATACTGACTTTAGAAGATATATTCCACTTAATTGCCAACATGATGCCTATGCTTTTCAAAATCGGTTCCATAAAATCATGTTGAAGATCAGTTATTTTCTTTTCTTAGCACTTTCATGTATGTTCTGTTTTAGTTTGTTTTACTGTCAATTCCCCAAAACATTGCCCTGAGCTCAAGTGATTCTCCCACCTTGGCCTTCCAAAGTGCTGGGATTACAGGCGTGAGCCATAGTGTCTGGCCCAAGTATATTTTCTGTTTATCTTTAAATATGTGATACCTGATCTCCTTTGACTGTAAACAAATTTTTGTTTATATGGAAAAATTAATGCTTAACTTAGTTGTTGAAGAGGGAAAGATTTCAAAAATTATGTAAACATGAAAGGGAGGATCTAAAGGAATGGCCACGAGCCTCAAGAAATAGAATAATTTTGTAATGGTCTGTGTTTATTGCTCTGTGATTATTTTGATAACATATAATTTGTTGCCATCTTAAAGTATTATAAAACATTGAAATATAAAATTGTAGCAAGAGTAGATATACCAGGTTGATTTTCGTTAAAGTAACATATTTCGTTAACTTTTTTTAATTAACAAAAAAGATACCAGGTGATCAGCACTCCAACAGATTTTTTTATGGTAATGGAATATGTGTCTGGAGGTGAATTATTTGACTACATCTGTAAGCATGGACGGGTGAGTAACATACTATCTGGTACACTAAATCTCTAAACTAATAAAAAGGAAAGTATTGGGAAATGGAACAATTGCAAAGATATCTTCAAGGTTGAAGTTGCTTTTACCATAATGCTCAACTAAACATATAGAGTGTTAGACAAATTTTCTTTCTTAAAAAGCATACCTTTTGAAATACTGATTTTAGAAAATATGTTTCACTTAATTGCCAACATGATGTGTATGCTTTTTAAAATCTGTTCCATAAAATCATGTTCAGTTATTTCCTTTTCTTAGCACTTTCACATATGTTCTGTTTTAGTTTGTTTTACTGTCAATTCCCTAAAACATTGTGCACATTTAATAATATTAATTGAAATTTAAATATTTCTGCTTAGCAACAAAGAAAAACTTGTCTGTTGACATGTTGAGCTTTGACAAGCTTTTGGCTGGTTTATTTTGTCTGATTTGTTGAGAATTCCAGCATAATTCTAGCTTGCTTAATTATATTTAGCCTAATTATGAAATTAAAACTCTTGTCAAATAGATGTCTCAGATTTTTTTTTTTTGAGACAGACTCTTGCTCTGTTGCCCAGGCTGGAGCGCAGTGGCATGATCTCAGCTCACTGCAACCTCTGCCTCCTGGTACAAGCAATTCTCCTGTCCCACTCTCCCGAGTAGCTGGAACTACAGGTGCATGTCACCATGCCCGGCTAATTTTTGTATTTTTAGTAGAGATGGGGTTTCACCTTATTGGACAGGCTGGTCTCGAACTCCTGACCTCAGGTAATTCACCTGCCTCGGCCTCCCAAAATGCTGGGATTACAGGCATGAGCCACTGTGCCCAGCCCCAGATATTCTTAATGCAGTTTCTTTTATGCTTGATAGGTTGAAGAGATGGAAGCCAGGCGGCTCTTTCAGCAGATTCTGTCTGCTGTGGATTACTGTCATAGGCATATGGTTGTTCATCGAGACCTGAAACCAGAGAATGTCCTGTTGGACGCACACATGAATGCCAAGATAGCCGATTTTGGTATGTAACTCCAGAGTTGTTCAGAAATGTACTAGCTACCTTTTAAAGCATAACAACTCATTGAACTAAGAACTTTCCATTTCAACCTTGTACGTTCTGTACCATGAAAAGGGATTAGCTGAAATCTCCTCAGTAGCTTTTTTTTTTTCATTTAATTAAATTTTCATTAATTTTCATTAAATATACTTTAAAAATGCAGATACCTTGAGAAGTTAGAAGGTTGTCATCAAGATAAATCCATTCAATCTGCATTTTCTCCTAAGGAAAAAATGATGCATAACTGTTTTTTTTTTTTTTTTTTGAAGAGAGGGGAGGAGTCCCAGACTTCTTTGAAAATCTCGTGAAAGTATGGGCACTTTCCCTGATGAATGCATATAGACTGAGGTACCTGAAAATATACATGCAGTTGGAAAAAAGCCCTTCTGAATTGCTCCACAAAGAGGTCCTTAGGTGTAACGTCTAATAACTTGATTAGAGAACAGTTTTTGTCAGGGGTAAAAGGTACATAAAATGTGATTTTTATACTCCAAACACTTTCTGAGATAAACATATGTGGAAAGGATGCCTTAATAGGGTATTTGAGAAAAAGACTAGGAAGTGAGAGATTAAAGAGAAAGAGATAGAAAGGTACCGGCTATTGTTGCCTATTTGTGGTCTATACCTTGTCTTTAATTTAAAAACCTGGAAACTACTTTCTCCATTTCTCTTCCTTCTCTAAATCATGAAACTTATTTATTACTATAGCTCAACTAGATTTTTGGTTCAATAGTTATTTTTTCTATGTTGAATTAAATATTTCTAAATTAAAAACCTTTGGAACATAATCTTTTTATGAGGTGGGGCCCATCTGGTTTCTAATTATAGAATTTAAAGAGGCTTTTGAAAGCATAGGGCAAAAAAGTAGTAGTCTCTATTTTATTCTTTCGACTATGGAAATAGGTAAATAATATTTTGATGTTTTCATGTTTGGGAAAGTTAATATGCTTCAGAATAACCTCATTTGTGATGGGAATCAACATTTTTATTTAGAAAGGAAATTTAGTTTCACTCATACATGTGACGTGCTTTAGCTTTTTGTTATAGTGTAAGCACTCTGAGACGGTCTCTTTCCAGTTAAATGCTTTCCACTGCTTTTTTTTAATAACTAAAAAAAAAATGATATATGGAGGATCCAGGACTTGAAATTTTGCTCATATTTATATGACTTTATCTACTTTTAAAAATATCTAGCACCAAGTAAACATTACTTTTATTTTTAGGATTATCTAATATGATGTCAGATGGTGAATTTCTGAGAACTAGTTGCGGATCTCCAAATTATGCAGCACCTGAAGTCATCTCAGGCAGGTAATAATCAGTGAAGCATAAGCTTTTTGTAATCTTGTGTTCATTTTGATAACATTTAATTACAATATATTCTCTATGGAAGGTAAGATTTTAACGTGGTAGAAATGGATTGTTCATGTATTTTTCCATTGTTAAAGGGATAATGGTTATATTAAAAAATGTTAAACATTTCATTTAGATGTCATTATAAATATACTTACGAAGTTTTCCCCATTGGAAAAATAACTGAAGTAGATCCTGATTTAACATGTCTTTCATGTTACAAAAGTGCAGATAAGAGAGTGAGAATTTGCTAAATTTAAGCTAGTGTCATTATTTATTTATTAGATTTAGTTCTTTAATTATTAAAGAACTAAATATATACTTTGCATATTTTCCAAAGTATATAGAGCATTGTTTTATATTTTGTGTTTGGAAGAATGAGATTTTGGGGGACAATATTGTTTCATGAAATTAAACTGCACAAGTAGAGATTGTGTAGTTACTCATATAACTTATTCATTGGTACATTATAAAAATGTTTATACAGATTGCAGTGGTAAACTCAAGTTTTTCTACAGTGATCATGTGATTTTAAAAGTTAACAGAATCCTATGAGAGAAAATATGGTAAAAGTATTATTGCAAATAGCAGATAAAGAATTATCTTAGTCCATTTGGGCTGCTATAAGAAAGATACAATAAAGGTGATAGCTTATAAACAACAGAAATGTATTTCTCACAGTTCTGAAGTCTGGGAAGTCCAAGATCAAGGTGCCAGCAGATTTGGTATCTGGTGAGGGTCTGCTTCCTCATAGACTACTGTATGCTCGCTGTAACTTCACATGGTGAAAGGGACGAGGGATCTCTCTGGGGTCGCTTTTATAAGGGCACTAATCCCATTCATGAGAACTCTGCACTAGTGACCTAATCACCCCCCTAAAGTCCCCACCTCCTAATACTATCTCCTTGGGGGTTAGGATTTCAACACATGAATTTTGGGAGGACATAAGCATTCAGTCCATTGCAAGGAGTTTGAACAATACAGCAAATGATGTAAACAATCACCATTTTTTATATAAACAGATTATATTCTTTTCATTAGAATAGTAGAGATTTACTTTGTTACCTCAGACCCAGGTTTGAGTATGGTAATATGCTATCATGGGAATTGTGATGCTGTAGAAACGTAAGAGAAAAAAGGAATAATACTATAAGCATAGGTTATCTGGATCAAAGATAATTTCAGTCATATGAGTTAGGAAGTGATGAGAATGGAAGTGGTAAGTACTCAGGATAATGTGTTACAGGATAAATACTGTCTACACAGTACTAATGAAGTACTTTAATGTTTTAAATCTCTATATATATATAAAATATATTTTTTATATATATTATTATTATTATTTTTTGAGATAGAGTCTCGCCCTGTCACCTAGGCTGGAGTGCAGTGGCACAATCTCAGCTCACTGTACCACCTCCTGGGCTCAGGTGATCCTCCCATCTCAGCCTTCTGAGTAGCTGGGACTAAGATGTGCACCACCATTCCTGGCTATTTTTTGTATTTTTAGTAGAAACAGGGTTTCACCATGTTGCCCAGGCTGGCCTCAAACTCGTAGCCTCAAGCAATCCACCCGCCTCAGCCTCCCAAAGTGTTAGGATTACAGGTGTGAGCTACCGTGACCAGTCTTAATATTCTTCAAAGGTGTGCCAGGAGTAGAAATTCTATTATATGTATACATTATACGTATGTTTTCTTTCTTGTAATAGTTCTTTGGGAAAAAGATTTAACCTATACACCATAGTATTTTTTCAAGTTTGTGGTCATCTACTTTGTTTCCCTCAAAAATCAACCACAGAAAGTATTATATATTTTAATTAGTATGTTTCAGTTAAATGAATTTGTGACAAATAAAAATACCCTATTCACTTGGCAGGCTTGAATAGTAGTTGGCTAGCCCCATTACTCTCTTTGGGGAACAAACACTGAATATTGGGGAGCAGCCATGGACTTCATTAAAGACCTTGGAAATGAATATGTACTGAATGTAGACTACCTATATATAGAAGTAGGGTACATAGAGAAAAAGTGATACTTGCATTTCAGGTTTGTGTTGTCATCTTTTTTCTTAGATTGTATGCAGGTCCTGAAGTTGATATCTGGAGCTGTGGTGTTATCTTGTATGCTCTTCTTTGTGGCACCCTCCCATTTGATGATGAGCATGTACCTACGTTATTTAAGAAGATCCGAGGCGGTGTCTTTTATATCCCAGAATATCTCAATCGTTCTGTTGCCACTCTCCTGATGCATATGCTGCAGGTTGACCCACTGAAACGAGCAACTATCAAAGACATAAGGTGATTTTTCTTTTTGTTTCTGTTCTGCATATTGTCTCATAGGAATAATAATGTTAATTAAATGATTCTCCCAAAGTTTCATTTCCTGCCCTCACCACCTCACCCCCAGTACTCATGCTTCAGCCACATTGAACTTGTCCTTGTTTCTCAAACCTAACATAGATTTTATGCCTTCTTGTCTTTGTTTATATTATTCACTTTGCCTTGATGCCTTTTCTTGTTTCTTTTTTGACCTGATAGACTTCCATTCATCCATTAAAGTTCATGCCACCCCTTTTGTGATTTCCACAGGTGCTTCCATTTCTGTTTTATCAACATTTTGTTCATGCTTTTATTATTTAATTCTCATCCTGTATCTAGTTATTTCTCAGTGTGTCTTTTTTCTCTCTTAAATTATGATATCAGGGTAGAGAGTGTGTCTTATTCATCTTTGACTACACAATGCTAAAAGGCCTGGAAAGATGGTATGCTTAGAAAGTGTCTGAAGAAATTTCAAATGGAGAAATAGGGTGAGATTTTGTATTTTAATATGGTTAAAGACATAAAGCATAAAAAGTTTTGCTAAGTTTTTGAATTCAATAGCTGCTAGTCAGCTTACTGTGAAGGCTTTTGTGTCACTTGAGAAAGTTTGGAAAGTGCCATTGCTGATGCGCCTATGAATATGACCTTTGTATATCCCACACCTGTGTATAGTAGCAAGATGATTAATTGCATCCTGCCTATGACTTATCAAGGCATGTTTCTTAGAGGTTTTTTGTTCTTACCTAAGATTTCATCTGTGTTTGTTTACAAACATGTTCTTTTGACATCTTTCCAGAACTCTTCCCCTTTTCATCATTAGCCAGCAAAGACTTTTTTTCTTTTCTTTTTTTTTTTTTTTTTTTAAGGCAGGGTCTCACTCTGTCGCCAAGGCTGGGGTGCAGTAGTGTGATCACAGCTCACTGTAGGTAGCCTCAACCTCCCAAGCTGAGGTGATCCTCCCACCTCAGGCTCCTGAGTAGCTGGGACTATAGGCGCGAGCCACCACACCCAGCTAATTTTTTTTTTTTTTTTTTTTTTGTATTTTTAGTAGAAATGGAGTTTTGCCATGTTGCCCAGGCTGGTCTTGAACTTCTGAGCTCAAGCGATCCACCCACCTTGCCCTCCCAAAGTGCTGGGATTACAGGTGTGAGTCATTGCACCCAGTTCCAGAAAAGACTGTTTTGAGACCTCTGACCTTTGGAATATTTAAATGATGGCTGAGATAGCTGTTTATGTGACTGCTGCTGATTTCATACAGGCAAGGACTGATGATTCTTTTTGCATTTATGTATCATTTTCTTTTCCCAGCCTTTCTTCAGTGTTCCAGACCTCATGTATAACAATGTAAAAATGTAAATTAGCCACCAGATTTAATTATAAAAATGAACTTAGCAGGAAAAAAGCCCTTTGTGTTTATAGTTCTTTAGCATATATACTTCTGTTAATTGACTTTTCCTTAGAAAATTAGACATGCTGGTATATTTGCAGCTGCTCATATCAGCATATACATTTAGAATAGTAATAGGCTGGGGGCAGTGGCTCATGCCTGTAATCCCAACACTTTGCGAGGCTGAGATGGGAAGATTGCTTGAGGCCAGAAGGTCAAGACTAGCCTGGTCAACATAGTGACAGCCCATCTATATTAAAATTTTTTTTGTTAAAAAAAAAGTCAAATGGTAATAATACTGATTCATTGCTTTGAAACAGATGTTTGTATATTTATAGACTTCAGAAGAAAAATGTAAATATATTTACTGGGAAGAGTTAATTTGTACGTAGGAAGATGGCATGAAAGTGTCATTCATCTCTGTACTTTAATATGATAACTCGAATCTATAGTTTTCGTCTTTTTTTACTTATGTCATATATATATTTACTTATCTATATTCAATTTTTTAATGTTTGGGAATTCTTTTCATTTTTTTAATTCTTTTTTTTTTTTTTTAAAGAGATAGGGTCTTGCTATGTTTACCAGGCTGGTCTTGAACTCCTGGCCTAAAGCGATTTTCCCATCTTGGCCTCCCAAAGTGCTAGGATTGCAGGCATGAGCCACCACACCTGGCCAATGTTAGGGAATTCTTGATTTGATAAAATATAGTTCAATAGGGAAAAGAATTACTAATCATTGAAAAATTACAAAATACCAAGCATTTTGCTTTATGGCTTGACTTATGTTATTGCACTGACTTTTCATAGATAGCTATAAACCATTTTACAAACCATGAAACTGAAGCTCAGGAAGGTTACATCATGATTTATGTATCTGTTTGCCCCTATTAAATTATAAATTACTTTAAATTAGGGACCAATTATTCATAGCAAAATGCACAAGGTCTAACACATATTAAATGTTGAGTAAATCTGTGTTTGTTGAAAATTACACAACTAATAAGGAGCACAACGGGGCTCAACTTGGAACTTAACCTGAATTCAAAACCTGTGCCATTTCTACTATTCCAAATTGTTACATCAGTTCTGTGATATCTATCCTTCTTTCAATCTATCATATTTTATTTATCTCTTATGCTACTACATACTTACTGTCTCAATATTATTTTTGTACATCTATTATTTTCTTGTAAGATAGCCATTGGAAGTTCGAAAATATATCTTCATATTTATTTGCTTATTTAACCATATTTGCTTTTATTCACTCAACAAATATTTGTTTCACATCTGCTCTGTGCAAGGTCTTGTGCTAGGTGCTGGGAATATAGTGGTAAACAAGAGAGATATTATTTTCATGGAAAACACATCTTTTTGTTCTCCAGGTATCTTAAGCTTAGTAATAGTATTAATGTTATCATAGTTAAGGTGAGAGGTCTGAAGTTCAACTGAGCACAAATCCCAGTGCATCTGTTTATTAGCAATGTGCAACTTAGTTACTTCCTACATATATTAGAATTTTGGGGAGTGTAGTCATAGATCAAACCATGTGAAATTGCCATATAAGTAGGTCTGAAAATGATTGAATATCAGAAACTGCAAATATTCAACTTAATATAATTAAAGCTTTTAGAACAATGTCTAGAACATAATATTAGCTATTATTATTTTTGAGGGAATATTTGAAAACCTTTTAGCCGCACTTAAAAAAAGAAATTTGGGCATATCATGAGGTTTCTAAAATTTGATAGTCTTTAAAATCTAACCTTAAGTCATATATCAATTTCAGGTATCAGGTAGTAGTGATAGAAAAATATAATTTCTGATGCCTGTATAATAATAGCCCATGTGAAGTGAATTGCTTTTGTCTCAGATGAACCTTCATAAACATCCTAGTTACTGCTCACTTTGGTAGAGTTAGTTCAGAAACTGACTCCTGAAAATCAAAAGCTAGAAGGATGGCTTTTAAAATTGTCAGTTATTACAAGCAATTATGGCCATTTGACTAAATTAATGAATTAGAAATCAAAGTTAGATTGTTTCCTTATTGTTTTTTAAAACTAATTTTAAAAATATAATTCACATATCATAAATTTATCCCTTTAGATTGTATAATTCACTGGCTTTTAGTATATTCACAAAGTTCCATAATCATTACGGCCATCTAATTCCAGAACTTTTTTGTCATCCCTGAAAGAAACTATACACACTAATAGTCACTCCCCATTTCCCCTTCCTCCTATCCCCTGGCAACCACTAATCTACTTTCTGTGTTTGTGCCTGTTCTGGACATTTCATATAAATGGAATCATACAGTATGTGGTCTTTTGCATCTGGTGTCTGTCATTTAGCATAATGTTTATAAAGTACTTTCCTATTGTAGCAAGTATTAGTACTTCATTTTTTTTGCTTGAAAAATATTCCAGTGTATGAATATACTACATTTTGTTTATGCATTAGTTGATGAAGATTGAATTGTTTCTAATTTGTGGCTTTTATGACTACTGTTTCCATGAACATTTACATACACAGTTTGTATGGCTATGCTTTCATTTCTCTTGGGTGTATATACCTAGAGTTTATAATTGTCATATGTTGTTGCTGCTGCTCCTGTTTGTTTGTTTAGTGATTTTCCTGATCTGATTCTGTAAAATCTGTATTCTTTTCTATATATGGCTACTGAAATCTCTCTTTGGTTAGCTTAATGATCAGCTAGTGATTAGATAAAAATTTCCTTAAATGCCCTGATCTAATAAGTCTCCCATCCTTTGCTGATGGGCTCTGTGTGATGTTGGGGTATATCCTCAGTGCTCCAACAGGCAGTTATAACTCTGCCTTAGCCTTCACTTCCGGCTTGTGCAGAGCCTCAAAATCTGCCAGTGGTGAGAAATTATGGCCCTTTCAGTTTTTTCTCAGGCAAACACACAACCCTGCATTTGTTTCTGCCCTTTCTGAGTCCCAGAAATATATCAGAGCTTTCCAAAGACCCCTCTGGAAATTGTGTTTCCTAATTTTTCCTTTTAAGTGTTTTGGTCAGCTTTTCATTTACCCAACTTTCACTGCTGCTTCAGGCAGTTGGAATGTTAGACAGTTGCCATTGATTTTTTTTTTCTTTTTTAACAAATGCTGTGGGGAGAAGGCTGTTTGCAGGAGTAAGCTCTGAGTCAGGTCACATAAAAACGAGGCTTGTGAGTGGTTTCCAGAGAACTGCTAGACATGTAAAATAATGACAGTTCTCTCATGGTAAGATTTTTGGGGAGCTCTAAACTATTCTGCTGCTCTATTCTCCCCACCTCAATGCCCCAGTGATTGTTAAGCTCCTGTTTTCTTAGCTCTGTGATTATGAGGCTGTTGGTTTTCAAGGCTGCCATGGAGCTGGACAAAGGGAAGTGGACTTAGGGCAACTTAAAAAGCCACAAATCTCACCTTTCTTATTGAGATTCAGCCATTTTTCTTGAATAAACAGTCTTCAGATTGTTGCAAGCCTTTGGTTAATTTCCAGGGTTCTGAAAAAGTTGATTTTCACAGTTTTTGGTTAATTTCCAAGGTTCTGAAAAAGTTGATTTTCACAGTTTTTGCTGGTATTTTATTGTTTTATGGAATAATAGATTTTTTGAGTTTATTTTGAAAGTGCTTAACTTTTCTATTTGTCATTGATATTTTAAAAATATTAGACATGTAACATAATTTTTTGTCTTCTTTTACTTCTTTTGTAGCTGGGTGTGGTGGTGTGCACCTGTAATCCCAGGTACTCAGGAGGCTGAGACAGGAGAATCACTTGAACCTGGGAGGCAGAGGTTGCAGTGAGCCAAGATTGCGCTACTGCACTCCAGCCTGGGTGACAGAGCGAGACTCCATCTCAAAAAAAAATATATAGAAAAGATCTATCTCAAGTTATTTTTATTGCTGAACATTAATAGGTGCTTAATATTATTATATAGCCAATAAACACATGAATGAAATTTTTTTTGTGTCCATACTTTGTCTATTTATCATATATGCAGCATTTATTGAGCATTTACTCTGCTAGGTAGTAGGGTAGAGCTAAATAAGATATGGTCACTATTTCAAGAAGTTGTCAGTTTACTGGGCAAGATTAAGAAAAAAATCAACAACTAAAAGAATGTATGGTGATAGAAAAGTCTAGTAGCTGGTAGAAGTTTTATCTTTGTACATATCCTCAGGGCCTGACACACCATTATTTCTTACTTGGACTATTGCAACTAGCATCACCATCATCATTTTTATCTTTTCAATTCATTTTCTGTACCACAAACAAAATGATCTTTACGGAATGATAACTAGGTTATTTTACCCTGTCTCTTTAAAATCCTTCAATGATTTTCATCAACCACCAGTTCAAATCATGAGATTTCCTTTTTATGGCCTATAATTCTTAGAAATATCTGATTTCATTTGGCACTCCATCTCATAACTCATTCTTCTTTCATGATGTTGAGCTCATTCCGGTTCCTAGAGCACAGCATAACTCTTTCTTTTCTCATGGTCTTTGCACATATTGTTTCTTTTGCTGGGAATATCTGTTCCACAACTCTTTGCATAGCTGACTTCAGATCATTCTAGTGTCAGCTTAAATATTACTCAGAGTGGCTTCCCTGATCACCCGCCTCTCATTCTAAATTATATACTCTCATTTTACTCTATGCAATTTCTCTTGCAATCTTTATCACAAGATTGGCATATTTGTGTATTTGTAACTATATTTTATGTATATTTGTTTAATCTCTATTCAGCTGAAATATAATCTTTGCGAGGAATGTTTCTTTTTGTCCATAGTATGTCCTCAGTAAATATTCAAAAATAAATTAATCAGTGAATAGAAGACATTCAGTCAAAATATATCTTCATCTGAACTTAGGGGATGCCCAATTCTACCAGGTAATAATGTCTAAACAATCTCAAAGGAGTAGTTTGTGTTAGATGAAAATGGTTTGGTATTCTAGGATAACAATAGTAACATCAAGCGCAAAGGCCCAGAAGTGTGAGAAAATAAGGCTTAGGAGAGCAGTTCTCAAACTTTTTGATTTTAAAATCTTATAACTCTTAAAAATTATTGAGGACCTCAAGGGGGATTTTTTAAAATGTAGGTTATATCTATCAATATTTACTATATTAGAATTAAAACTGAGAAATTAAGAAAATATGTAATTTACTTAAAAATAACTATGTTAAATAATACATTTTTCATGAAAAACAACCATATTTTCCAAACAAAATTGTGAGAAGGATTACTTTATATCAAAGACAACTAGGTTTTCATACCTTCTTCATTCAATCTGTTGCACTATTTTGTATTAGCTGAAGTGTGGTTTTCATACCTTCTTCATTCAGTCTGTTGCATTATTTTGTATTAGTTGAAGTGTGTAAAGAAGGTCTGACCTCATTCAGATAAGTGGTTGAATAAGAAAAAAAGCATATTTATTATTATTAACACCAACTTTATCAGAAAGTCTTTAAGTATTGCGAAGCTGTTAAACTCATACAAATAATACAAAATTTGAAATTTTTGCTTGAAAGCTTGAATTTTATCATTGGCAACAAATATTGCTGGTTGTTTTCCTTAAAGCGATGGGCTCGCTTTTTTCATTTTTGAGAAAATGTCGTCCAAATGCCAAGTCTTAATAACCATAGTTATTCAAGGCTAGTGGGTAATTAACTTGCTCAGGATCACATAGCTAGTAAGTGGCAGAGCTAGGTTTAGAGACCAGATCTTTTGATTATATTCTATTTTATTGCCCTATGTCTAAATTATTTGGACTTGCCAAACCGTGTCTTACAATAGTGTATTGTGGTGTTTTTCCTAGAGAGCATGAATGGTTTAAACAAGATTTGCCCAGTTACTTATTTCCTGAAGACCCTTCCTATGATGCTAACGTCATTGATGATGAGGCTGTGAAAGAAGTGTGTGAAAAATTTGAATGTACAGAATCTGAAGTAATGAACAGTTTATATAGTGGTGACCCTCAAGACCAGCTTGCAGTGGCTTATCATCTTATCATTGACAATCGGAGAATAATGAACCAAGCCAGTGAGTTCTACCTCGCCTCTAGTCCTCCATCTGGTTCTTTTATGGACGATAGTGCCATGCATATTCCCCCAGGCCTGAAACCTCATCCAGAAAGAATGCCACCTCTTATAGCAGACAGCCCCAAAGCAAGATGTCCATTGGACGCACTGAATACGACTAAGCCCAAATCTTTAGCTGTGAAAAAAGCCAAGTGGCATCTTGGAATCCGAAGTCAGAGCAAACCGTATGACATTATGGCTGAAGTTTACCGAGCTATGAAGCAGCTGGATTTTGAATGGAAGGTAGGAAATTATAATGTAATAAGATCATTTGTAGAAGCCATTTTTCTATATTATAAGCTGCTCTGAGCTCCTGAGTTGAGTATTAAGCCCAACTTTTTCTGGTAATATGCTATGCACATTAAAAACAAAACAAATAACCTCTATAAGGATGAAAAGTGGTTGATACTGGGAACCAACATATTTTGAATTATAGAAGTGTTCTTGGTCAAGAAAAAAGTAATCAACTAGAAATCATCTGAGAAAATAGCTTACCAGTTTCAGCATGCAACATAGCAATGAAAAATCATGAGTGTCTTCAAAGATAGTATGTTTTTACTTTCTCTTTTTTTTTTTTTTAGGGAGGTTATTTTTCTTTTCTTTTTTTTTAGGTGACAGAGTAATACAGAGACTGTAATAGCTAGTGGTCAATACAAATTATATTATCAGGACATATTTACTCAGTTAATAAACACTTTTCTCCAAGTTGTGATATTCTCTTTTATTTGGCTAGTGCTTTTAATACTTGGAGTACATTTTCCTTACTCTCAGCCCACAGTTTGCTTTTCTTAAAAATTAGTGCTCAATTTCATTTCAGTTCTATTTGAGTATATGTGTAGGGAGGGGCATTTTTTCTTTTCAGATATGCCTTTCACTCTTGTTCTTTTCTTGAGGATTGTGAACTTTTAAAGGAAGAAGAAAAATGTGCAAACTTACCACATAAATATGCATTTGACGTGTTCAAATAAATCAGTCATTTTCATTTTATTATTTGTACATGAAATGAATATTTTATTAAAATCATTTAAAAAACAGATCTCTCTGTTTTGGAGCAGTCTTATTTAGTTAAAAAAGAGATGTTAACATTTTTAAAATTCTGTACTGAAATATTTTGAAACTAGTACCACAGATGTTTTGAAAATCCAAAGAAGTGTTGTTTTTTTGTTTTTTTTGTTGTTGTTTGTTTTTTGAACAGGGTCTCACTCTGTTGCCCAGGCTGGAGTGCAGTGGCGCGATCTTGGCTCACTGCAACCCAGGGTCAGGCTGAGGTGAGAAGATATTCTCACCTCAGCTTCCCTAGTAGCTGGGACTACAGGCGCCTGCCACCACACTCGGCTGATTTTTTTTGTATGTTTTTGTAGAGATAGGGTTTCACCATGTTGCCCAGGCTGGTCTCAAGCTCCTGGGCTCAGGCAATCCACCCACCTTGGCCTCCCAAAGTGTTGGAATTACAGGCATGAGCCACCGTGCCTGGTCCTCTTTGTTCCTTCTACTCCATAATCATCCATGAACATGTTCAGGCAGAGACTGGACAACCAAATTAGAATTGATGTTTTAGAGTTGATGCTTATCTAGAGTGAAAGCTAGACCCTATGTAATCTCTGGGTTTTCTTTAAGCTTTTCTTTTATCTTTCACTTTTTTCTTCAGTACCCCAAATTTATTCAAGTAGCTTTTCCTTTAAATCTTAATTGCCATACAGTACTGCTAGTGGGGATTAAATAAATACTAAAGTAAACTACCGGTAATATAAAAAAATTATTCAATATTCCTTTCCTACCTCACCCCTATTAGTTACTTGTTTTGACTTTTTTTTGCATAAAAAGGTAGATATTTTGTAGTTTATTATTTTTATTGATTTTTCACTTTAGGTAGTGAATGCATACCATCTTCGTGTAAGAAGAAAAAATCCAGTGACTGGCAATTACGTGAAAATGAGCTTACAACTTTACCTGGTTGATAACAGGAGCTATCTTTTGGACTTTAAAAGCATTGATGGTAAGGAAGCTATGCATGCATGAGCTCTGAGAAGATAAAACTTGGCACTAGTTGACCAGATGTTAAAATCATCTCGAAGACATCCGGTGGGTAGGTCCTGCGCTGGTTTTTAAGCAATCTAGACTTAACCAAAATGTAAGTGAAGTGAAAAGGATGAAAGACATGTTGAATACCTCTTACCTGGCATCTTTCCACAAGAAGTATCTCCGTGGCATAAAAGAATCATTTGAAGTGTTGGCCGTGGAGCACAAGTAAGGAACAACAGGGAAGCAGGTTTTACTTTTCAAAATTAACTGACTTGTCAGATTCTTTGTCACATTTCTCCATTCATATTTTATTAGTTAGTATTGTAGTGTCTAAACTTTCCCCTTCATCACCTTTCCTCATCCTGGGTGGCCAGGGTGACCAAATAGGTCTCCATTGGGATTTGGGTTGGATTTAGGTACCCATGGCAATCAAGGAGCCAAAGGCGTCAGGGAAAATTGTCATGTCCAAGAACTTAGTGTGTGCCAAGAATTAAACTTGGGTAAACCAAATCTGATTATTCATTTCAGAGGCCCAAGTGGGATAAAACCAGAATAAACCAAGGGTCAGGTGCTGGATGGAACAAGAGTGGAACTGAGTTTAGAGTTAGGGAAGTTGTTTTAAACAAAGCATTTAAATTTTACTCTTGAACTACCATCAACTATGTATGGTAGTGTTTATATGGATCCCAGACCTCTTTCATCGAAATTACATGTTGTTGTTATTAAAACGCAGATCCCTGGGAGCCACTCCAGACCTATCAAATCAGAATTTCTGGAGATTGGTCCTGGGAATCATAGAATCTGCAGTTTTAACAAGATTTCTCTCACTTTGCCCTCCACCTCCCCAAGGCAATATATGATGGTAACTTTTATTTTTACCTTAATGATTTTTTTTGTTGATAGGCTAGAAGAAAATAAGTTGTCAAGGGTATGCTTTCTTCACATGCAGAGATATCAGTTTGATTCCAATATCAATGCCGAATACTCCGATTTGAGAAGGACTTAGGGGCCACATTTTGACTGTGTGCAAGTGTTGTGATTGGTAGCGATGTTTGTTATGATTGTTGGAAGGAAGAGGACTGTGCTTCTACAACACTGAAACATGACATTCATTATTAAGTTGCCCTTGCTCAGATGTGTTTACTTAATATTCTGAATATCATAAATTCATAGGAAGGGCTTGGGCATATATACTTTCCATATAAATTGCTCTTCTTTGGTCCATTTCAGATGAAGTAGTGGAGCAGAGGTCTGGTTCCTCAACACCTCAGCGTTCCTGTTCTGCTGCTGGCTTACACAGACCAAGATCAAGTTTTGATTCCACAACTGCAGAGAGCCATTCACTTTCTGGCTCTCTCACTGGCTCTTTGACCGGAAGCACATTGTCTTCAGTTTCACCTCGCCTGGGCAGTCACACCATGGATTTTTTTGAAATGTGTGCCAGTCTGATTACTACTTTAGCCCGTTGATCTGTCTCTAGTTTCTTTCTGTTATTGCACTATGAAAATCAGATATATTCTTTAAACTTTTATCTTACTTTTGGATAATATCCACTGCAATACTAATTGAGAGACATGAATTATTTCCAGGGGACACACAATGCTATTGAAATTACTGAAAACAAAATATTTGACATCTTATTTACTTGTAGAAATCTGTAATTCTATTGTGCCTATGATAAATTCACATAGGCAATATCTTTAATAGGTTAATATCGATGAAGATTTTTAATTACAATAATGAGTTCACTACAGATGATTAACACACCACACTGGCGAACCATCTCAATGTAAGGGTGGTTTGGCAACACCTCCTTGCTTTACTGTTTGGTGTAGGTAAATCTAGTTTACTTCCTGAATTTCAGTAGGCTTTATGCTGTGTTTATGCCCCCAATTTATTTTAACAAAAGAAGATTAAAAAGTAAAAGAACCACGAGTAAGATATTATTTAAATGTTGAAATCTTAAAAACCTGCCTCCAAGATTTCAGAAGCCAAGTTTTTCTAACAGTATTTGTACAAATACTGCCTAGTGTGTTCAACAGAAGGACTGTGGTCATGTAACAGGTAACCACAATTTTCAGGTTTCTTAAAAACAGCTGTAACTAACTCAGGATTTTTATCTTGAGATTTCCTGGAATAAAATATTTATCTTAAGAGCCTTCAAGTTTCAAATTAATATTGGAACATCTGGAATTGCAGCAACTTTTGTCTTTTACATAAACTTACGTCACTTAAAAAATGTCTTCAAAATCTACCTTTCTCAAATTCTTTTTCGCTCTATTTATTTTTGCGTTTCACCAACAGTGATAAAATAGTTAAATGAAACAAAGCAAAGTATCAACAGTCCCTTAAATGAGAATCCTTATCTTTGATCTTTATTTTGTGTGTTAGGTGTTAGGGTCCTGGTGCAGCTCATAATGCTAATTCTTCATTGGAAGCCACTCCCTTCACCCCACCTAACCTAGTCACTATTGTCTTTGTTCATTGTTTGATCCTGAGTGGTTGATTGATATAGCTTTGAATGTTTTCTAGTCCAAGTTTGAAAACACTGTTCTGGCCCTAAGGGCTGGCTGTGACCTTCACTGTTGAACCTGATAGGGCAGGGAAGCTTTGAACATCAAGAAAAAATTTTTATCTTAAATAAATAAACATATATTCACACACCAGTGCTTTTAAGCAAAAACCAGTTTTGTTTTGTTTTGTTTTGCTTTGTGCAGGTTTTTTTTAAGATTAAAAAAAACACAAACTATAGCAGGGTAGATAATAGTTTATTGATTATATTTTGTTTTAGTAAAAGTATTTAATTTTAAATTCTGTGTAATTTATCTAATTTGTATTTATTCATTTGTTATTTTTATGTTGTAATTAACACTTATTTACCTGGATTACCCTAAAAAAATTAAGCTCTTGAAAACAAAAAAATGACATTACCTTGACAGGCTTCTCTTTGCCAAAAGTAATGTACGTTCTACCAAGAAGCAAATGAGAATGTTAGACTGTTTCTCCTGTGTTAGTGGAAAACAAGTGTGTCTATCTTTAAATATTCTTTGAATCAGGAGTTTGTGTTGTGTCACATCATATGGCTTTGTAGATCTTTTAAAAACTGATGTTAAATAACTTATAAGTCCAACTTCTTAATATCAAAATAAATGAATAGTTCACCAATTTGGGAAAGAGGGCGGGTTGCAATTTGAGATAGTTTAAGGTTTAATTATTGAAAGACTGCCATCTTGTGGCACCAAAGGGTAATTTTTACGTGATTATTTGTATAGTGATAAGCAGTCCTGCTGTGTTAGCCTGGTGCATTATAGATATGGCATAGTTTTGGGTTCTCTAAATGGGTACATATCTCTTTTGGGAAAAAACAGGGCCACCTCATAATATTTGCCTGATTATGAATGGAATTACCTTAGAAATAAGGAACTAATGAGATTACTTAACCCCAATGACAAAATCCACAAAAATTTTGAAGGCAGAGAAACAGAAGGAATCCAGTGGTGTTTTAGCTCCATTAGTCTAATAGGTCAGATATTAAAAAATTGTTCATATCAAAATTACCTTATATGGATGATTGCCATGTTTTTTGAGAGTTAATTATTTACTGTTTTCTAATTCTTGCCACTGTTTATGAACAGCTGTAGTTTGATATTTACCTACTGAATTTTAGGAGAATTAATGGTCACAGTTTGGGTTCTTTTATGTGTATGTTTTTAAAACAGCTATTTTGTGAATCTAGGTGGTTGGTTTTTAGAGAGAAGATTTCAGGAGACGCAGTCCAGCACAATTAGAGCTAGAACATTGTTACAGCAGGCTTTTTGTTGCTCATGGGCAGATAGAGGGAAAGAATCAGTTGTTAGCCCCAAATTTCCACAGTTCAGTCTTGTAAACTCTGGATGTGGTAGGTAGATGTGGGCTAAGAATAATTTCCTCCAGTTAAGACACAGGAGAAGAGCTTCTATTATTAGGTTATAGATAAGGCCTTAGTTATATCATGGAGATGGACTCCATGTAGTTCTAGAACTGCATTTCCCAAAGTATATCCTGTGAGATGCTCCACAGAAAAAAGATTGCATGGACTAAGTTTGAAAAATGTTGCATGCTACTCTTCCCCTCGAAGACGACAGTGAATTTCAGCGTTAAAGACTTTGACAGGTCTTTCTGTGAAAAAAAGAAAGCCATATAACTTTGTTGAACTTTGCCCAAATTAATTTTTCATTTTAAAAAACTTTAATATCCCATGAAAGAAGGCAAATTTGGGAAATACATTTTTTAGGAAATATTTTCCCAGAATGCCATAATTAGGGTAGTTAATAATTAACACTTCCTTTTCTCTTACTGGTTGTTGGGAGAATCTGATTGAAAGTTAGAATCATTTTGTTTTAACTTGCAGACATGTTCATCATGAGTGAATGCTGGATTAAATAGAATTTTCTATGTCTGCAACTTGTTTCATGACACCTTAGTTTTCTTTATCATCTTGTGTTATTATTTGAGTGCAACGTTATTCTTATGGATGGGTGACTGAAAAACCTGAAACAAGATTACTTGTTAAAAAAGAAGTCTAAGAGACTAGTGACTCATGCTTATGGCTCTGTGGGTAATGAATCAGTGTCACTGATTCTTTTAAAATGTGTAGTCAGTGAACATTTTCTAAATACTTTTCTTTGGGATACCTTATGAAGATCTAATTCCTTATGTTTCAATGTAGGAACAGCTACCTTCTCAAATAGAATATGCAGGGAGGGAAGTAGGCAAACCGTTTGCAAGTTGGGTTTTTGTTTTGAATAACCTTTTAAGAGATGCTTTTGTAATCTCTAGTGTTTACATTCCTTTATACTAGCTATCTATAAAGAGAATCCAGGAGCCTAAATTAATCAGAAATAATTGTATTTCTATGTCAGGGTATTGGCTATACGTAGCACAAACAATTCTCCATTTTCTGCAAATGGGTTTTTTAGGACAGTTTTATAATTCTGGGTTTGCTTTTTCTTATTCCCTAGACAGTTTGTACTCAGGGAATACAAATTGATTTTTACTGTTAAATGAGACATAGTTTAGAAAATAATCATAAACAACTATTATGGATTTTTGATCTGTTTGGATTTATCTGTAGCATCAAATAATGTGCAGTGTACTGAGTTAATGTAGGCACCTCGCTTTCGATTTATAAAATGTAAAAACCTGGAACATGCCTGCCACAGACACCACTTTGTCTATTCACTGGTTAATAATTTACATCCTATTAATGGTTGTAAAAGCTCAGTGTCTAAATGCTAGACATGTTCACAATTTTGTCTGTTTTTGTTTATTTGTTTTTAAAGACCCAAACCTTTTCAATCTTGCATTTATTTACTTGGTTCTCCTGTGTCACCCTGTGGCTTTTTAAATAGGGAATGTAATTTATTTTAATAGTAGTTCTCAAAGACTCTATTAAAAACTCTGGGCGAGGGATATGTGCAATCTGTTGGTAAGTCACATCCTATGTTTGGCCTTATTTTTATAACTCCTAAAATGAGAAAGGTAGATTTTAACACTTCTAAGGTACCTTTGAGCTTTAAAGTTCTTTTCTGCTTTTCCATATGATTTGTGTTAGTGTTCACTTTTTATATATTTAGAGTTTTTATGCAAGTGTGAATGTTTCTGTTTTGATTTGGTGAGGCATGTCAAAGGTATATACTTGAATATTTTTCTAAATACAGCTGCCAGAGGAATGCAGATGGCAAAAATCATCCAGAAAACCAAACACGGTGAAACATCATGTCCATTTGGCATGAAGCAAAGCATTACAAATTTGGAGTGATTAAAGTGTTCCATATATTTTTTATAGTGATTTTTCGATCTAGAGACCCTTCATATTGTTTACTTACTATTACAATAACTTTGAGAGGTAACCAGAGAAAGCATTTTTGCCATTTCCAGATGAGGAAGCAGGACCAGAAAGCTCTTCATAAAGCTTTAACACCATACAAATATCCAGCAGTGATCAGTTGCTCTTTATAGGAAACCACCTTTCCTCTGGGGAAGAACAGTCTGAATTAATAAAACATCAGAGTGGTTGAGTAATAAAAATAAACACAGATGTATTGCTTTCAAGTCTTAGAGTGACATAAAGTAGTCTTAAATAAATAGTTCTTAGTTTATTTTAACCAGTTGATTGTACTAACGAGATGTAATTATCTGAAGTATTTATGATTAGCATATTGGTTTTTATAAGTATTTCTAAGTTATTGAGGGTGCTTAAAAATGCTGAAGAAACTTTGAAACATGATTCTTCTTATAATTGTATGTGATTCTTATAGCACAATCATTTTTGAAAAAGGAAAACTAGGCCGGGCGTGGTGGCTCATGCCTATAATCCCAGCACTTTGGGAGGCCAAGGTGGGTGGATCACCCAAGTTCAGGGGTTCGAGACCAGTCTGGCCAACATAGTAAAACCTCGTCTCTACTAAAAATACAAAAATTATCCGGTGTGGTGACAGGCTGCTTGTAATCCCAGCTACTCGGGAGGCTGAGGCACGGGAATCTCTTGAACCTGGGAGGCAGAGGTTGCAATAAGCCAAGATCATGCCACTGCATGCCAGCCTGGGTGACAGCACAAGACTCTGTCTCAAAAAAAAAAAAAAAAAAAGGAAAAAGAAAGAAAACTAGCCCCAGTCCCTGTCTAAATTGTTATAGTTTTTGACTATTATCTGAATTAGTCTTATCCAAATTTCATATGCAGATTGATAATTTTTCATTTTGTATGTATATTACATGATATAACTATTTTCATAGAATATAATTTACAAACACTGAATTATTATTAGCTTGATAGAGTTTCTCCCAAACCTTATAAAACTTTGAAATGTACTTATGTTTGAGCTTTAAAAATTATAAAAACTTCATTTAAACAAGTTGCTGGCATCATTACTAGCCTTTCCACCTATAATTATGATGCATTTGATGCCACTGAACAGTAATAGCACAAAGAACAGGTTGCACAGTCTAGACTGGATTGAGTTTTAATTAAACTTCTTCAGCCATAGCCTGATAAGAATCAGGCTGGGTCTAGAAGAGTTATCAGACTGTAGGCCTGTATTAATTTTGCAAGCTAATGTTAATGTTTGCTGCCAGCCTTGCATAGCAATACCAGTTTGCAGTTGTGACTATGTATGTGACTTTTGGTAAAAATGGTTTATATTTAAAGTAGTTTAGATTTTATGGAAGTGGCTCTTGATTGTTTGGATAAGCAGGGTAGGTAAATTTCAATTATGTTTAAAGTGTAATTAAATCCTAGAATAGAGCACTCTCCAGAAAAAAAATGAAAAAAGAATTTGGAGAATATCCTGGCATGAAAACTTTTTTGAATAATACATAGAATTTTGACAAGGTTCATGCAGTGCATACAGTGTGACCTTTTTTGAGGTGGGCAGGGAGGGTTGCTACTTTGTGTTGATTTAAAATTTCAAGAAGGAACAAAAACATTCTAGCCAAGGAGAATTGCATTGTTAATTTTTTTCTACTAATTTAAACGTGCATTTTTCACAGTTACACATTTCTTTAAAATAAGTTTTGCTACCAAAAATGGCCATTTTTCTAGACAGATAACATTTTCCTAAAGTAGAAAAGAGATCCACTGTTCTGAAAAAACAAACAAAACACTAAATTATGCCTTCTCCCTTAAATTATAAGAAGAGTAATAGTAAACACTTGTTTAAACTATATTTTCTTTTTTTCTAGTCCCTCTCAGTTCTCCTTAGATCTGCCTCCTACAAATGATCATATTGTTTGCATCTGCCTGATTGAGTTCCCTTGGTCAAACCTCTCACTATCACTATCAGAAGTTGTTCACTAAATGTATTTTCCTACTTCTTTCATGTTGCTTGACTTTATAAGTCACCTTGGTAAACATAACATTTGGCTACCTTCTCATGCTTTGTAAATGAATGCAATGAATGACAGTTTTTATATTTTAACCCTTTAAAAAGTTTGTCAAGGAAACATTTCAGAGCTAAGAACAAAATCTAACTTGGAATCAGTTTCTTCCTTTGGCTGCTGAAGCAGCAGCAAGTCACATAACCTCATTTAGTTTTTCCATTTACAAAATGTGGATAATAACCTACCTCACAGATGTGTGTGAGCAACTGTTTGAAAGCCCTTGTTTAAATACAGGGTTTGTATCCCCACATTCAATGTAAATTCCTTTTTTTTAAAAAAAAAAAAGTATCTTTGATACTGATAGGATGAGTATCTTGATTTTTAGGTAAGATCACAGTTTCACAAATTGTGGTGTTGTTAGGTGACATTTAATATTTCTTGAGACCTCAAGTATTCAAATATCAAACTTGTCCTGTGTTGTAACAAATATTCAGAATCTCTTAAAATGTTGGCTGAAGCTGCCTTAATGTACCAAATACAGCTCTCAAGACTGTTCACAAATATCTGTGGTGGTACAATGTTTTGAACATTTAATGTAAAGTTGTTATAGAACTGTGAACTCTAAGGATAGTATCTTTATTGTTTTAGGAAGAATGGTTGTGTTGTTTGTCATGTATGCTTAAATATACAGTGGATTTTGAGTGCAACAAATAAAACTGAAAATTAACAGCCATTTGGTTGTGTCATGACAATCATAATATAGGATATAATATTTACTTTTTTCAAAAACATCCTGCATTCATTCATTCTTAGCCTACCTTTGAAAAAGAAAAAAAATCCATAGGTTGATACATTGACTCACTGAAGTACTTCATTACATATTTATTGAAAATTTTTTTTAATTGCTGAAATTGGGACCACTTTTTATAATTGGTTTCAAGAAAAAAAATGAACAGACTTCCAGTGCTTTTCTGTTCAAATAAACTCTGAAATTTCAGTTTTGTTTGTTATATACTTTTTGTGAGTGTTAAATGATATGGGAAGGATTTGTCTTTCAGTAACCATATGGAAAAGATGTCTTCCTGAATTACATAGCATTTCATAGTTACAGATTCTTCCTAATTAATGTTTGCACCTTATGAAACTCATAGGTAACAAACACAAAAGAGAAAAGCAGCCTATCTGATTGCTTATAAGCTTTTTTCACAAAATCAAATTAAAGTCTCTGATTCATTTGAAAGCTATTTTTGTTTCTGCTCCATCATTATGCTGGTATTCTGCACGCCAACTAATAGTTACAGGAATGTTGTTAGTGGAAAAGATTGCCTATACTCATTGGCGATTTCACACCATCTTTTTTCATTTTTGTCATCTTAGTTGTACATTATAGTTTTTAACTTGAGTTATTGCATTGGTTTTCTACTGTTGCTGTAACAAGTTACTAGAAACTTAACGACTTAGAATACAAATTATCTTGTTCTATATGTCAGAAATCCAGCAGGCTTAGCTGGTTTTTCTGCCTCAAGTCACACAAGCTGAAAACCAAAGCATTGATAGGGCTGGGCTGTGGAGGAGAATCTGTTTCCAGTTGCATTGAGTTGTTGGCAGAATTTCGTTCCATGCTGCTGTAGGATTGAGGTCCCTGTTGCCTTTTTGGCTGTTGGCTAGGAATCATTTAAAGCTTCTAGAGGCCATCATCATTCCGTGGCCCATGGCTCCCTTCATCTTCAAAACCAGCAACAAGTGGCTTATGGTTTGGATGTCTTCTTCCTTCTCTTCAACTACATGTTTCTGACTTGCTGAGACTGACTTTACTGCCTTCCTTTTCAAATTTTAAGGGCTTATGTGATTAAGTTGGGCCCACCTGGACTATGTGCTTTTTGAAAAACATACTTTAGCCCTCATGAAAAAGAAAAATGCAAGCATATTAAAATCAGGATATACAGGTAAAGATTTCAATTTGCTTTTTCTAAACTTGAAGGAAAAGAATGGATTTGTTTTTATTAGTGAAAATATTTTTTGTTTCCTAAATTGCATAGATAATAGATGCCTCCTATAGGAAATTTGAAAAGTGAAGGAAATTTAAAGAATCTGAGAAAAATCTCACCCATAATAAGAGGCAGCCACTTGTTAGTTTTGTTATTGTATGTTCATATTTTTCCTCTTCCATTTCTTCCCCCTAGAATATACCTTTTAAAAGTTTTGAAGATTTGCAGGAGAGGGCCTGGTCAAGAAGGTTGCTATGACATCTTAGAAGAGTGAGTATATCACAGAGAAACTCAGAAATGGGAAGGGAGGTCTTGGGACATCTTAAGGTTGCTGGAGGGCCTGGCCTATATATCAATGAGTTTATGAGTAGGCCAGTGTTAAGCCTCTGTTACAGTAAAGTGCTTTATTATGCTGCCTTTTATCTGATGATGCCATTATCTTTACTATATTTTTATACAAAATTGAAAGTAAAAGGTAAACTTAGTCTTTCCATTGAAGCTTTATGCTCAATTAGGGTTTCTAGGAGACATATGACATCTGCTTAGAATATTACTGAAGTCTTAGTTACGGTGTTTACATTTTGAAACCTTGCAGATTAATAATGTGAAAAATACAGTTTTGATGCTTTGATTCCAAGAATGGAGGAAATGTGGCTGATAGTGAAATAGAAACATAACTGCATTAAGTATGGATAGAAAGGATAGAAAAACAGTCATTTTTTCTAAAAACCTATACCATATCAATAAATAATAGGTACTGGTTTATATTAGACAAAATCGTTTATACTTTAGTATATGCTATTTAATAGGCTTTTAACCCTGAACATTTTTCTGTCTATGCAAAAGAATTACTTAACAGCCATTCTTTCAAGTCTTACAATTTGAATTTTAAAAATATATTTTTGTTTTCAGCATCTTCCAACTTCAGAAAAAGCCAGGTACAAAAATGACACCACTTATACAGTAGTGGGTATTCAGGATTTTAGACTACTTTTATATTATTACATTATAGCATAACAACTACCCTGTGAAGTAGACAAGATGAGAGTTATTAGCTCTGTTTTTATTATTATTATTATTTATCTTTTTTTTAGACGGAGTCTCGCTCTTTCGCCCAGTCTGGAGTGCAGTGCGTGATTTCAGCTCACTGCAACCTCCACCTCCCAGGTTCAAGCGATTCTCCTGTCTCAGCCTCCTGAGTAGCTGGAATTACAGGCGTGCACCAGCACACCCAGCTAATTTTTGTATTTTTGGTAGAGACAGGGTTTCATCATATCGGCCAGGCTGGTATCGAACTCCTGACCTCAAGTGATCCACCCACCTCAGCCTCCCAAAGTACTGGGATTACAGGCGTGAGCCACTGCGCCTGGCCTAGCCCTGTTTTAATAACGAGGAAACTGAGATGCAAAGAGCTGAGTCAAATTAGAACAAGGGGCCATGTAATGAGGCGGAAAGTGCAGGTAACAAACCTATCTGAATTCAAATTTAGTCCCACTGTCACTCCAAGATTTAAAAGGCTTAATGGCTTGGTGAAGTGGCGAGAGTGATGTGTGGTATATGATTCTCTGTTGGACAGGATTACTGCATGAAAGATTTCTGCTCAACAGTCATATACTCTTCTTGCCCACAGACCATACTTAGCCTTGTCTTCTACAATGCCTACTCTAACAGTTATTGTCCTGGAGAGCAGGAGAGGGCTGCAATTGCCTCTCACTGGGTAGTAGATTTAGTTCAGGGGGTCCAAACAGAGTTTGGTCTCTAGTCTAAGCAGAAATATATTTCCAATCTTTGGTACCAGCCTTAATTTCATCTCCCAGAGAAGAAGTCTCAAAGCCATTCCCTAATTCTCCTTCTCTCTCACCGCTACATCTAATTAGTCACCAAGACATTCTGTTTTACCTCTGTAATACCTCTAATGGGGCTCCTATACCATATATTTCTGTTGCTGCTGTCTTAAGCTGTAATGCCCTTTTGCCTAGAATATTGCAAAAACAATTCATCTCTCTTCTATTATCCATATTGGTGATTGCTTCCTATCCCCCAAATATTTGGCATTTTCTTCCTGTCCCCCTAATAACTGGCATTTTCTTCCAGCTTAACCCTTAAATGACTCCTTACTCTCTAAAGGAAAAGGTACAAGTGAAGTCTGTTACATTCTAGCCCCACCTTACCCCATTCCAAACAAACAGCTCTTGCCATTTCCCACCAGACATTCTACACTCCATTTACTTTGAATTTCCTCATAATCAATCACCAGACAGAGCATGGATCTTCCATCATCTCTGTGCCTTGTCTAATAAATAAACATATTTAAAGACGAAGCTTCAGTGTTACCTTATGTGTAAAATATTTTTAATCCTTTAGCTGTTCCATTCATATATTGTTTAATTATGTTAGTTATTTGTAATAATCTCTGCAGATTTCCTTCTCTAAACTCTGAACTTTTTGAATATCTTTGATTCCTGTCTTTTAGAATAAGCTTGGCCTTTATTGACAAATGTCATTTGGAACATGAAAAGGAAGATAAAAGAACCTAGAAACTTAAAAAAAAAATGGCCTCAATATAAAGAACAAGGCCATGGAAACAAATTCCATCACACTTGTGAAGGCCAGAATAACCCTGCTTAAAGAACTGAGTGAAATTCTTCAGTTTTTCAGCGCCGAAAAAGCCACTTAAAAATTTGAAACTGTTAAATGCATATGTAGAATTTATTTCTCTTATTGACATGCAGTGCACCTCATTTAAAAAACAGAATAGATGTTACAGCTCAGCTTTTAAATTTTTATTTAATTCCATATAAATGAAAGTACATATGAATGCTATTATTTGAATAGTTATTTGGGCATAGACAAAATAATGACAAGCGTTCTTATTTTGGACAAAAAGGTGTTTTAAAGTAATACAGCATATATATTATTTTGTTAAGTACATTTGGGCACTTAAAATGATGGGTGAATTTAGGAATAAATTATTTTTCAGCAAACTATTCCCAAAATAAACAAATGTGGAACAGTATTCATATGAGTTTATTTTTGTGATAAAGTGAAAGGACATTTATACTTTTTTAAAGACTGAGCCATAATTAATTAAGATTATACCTTAAATTTGAGTATTTAAAAGACCTTGGTTACACTGTTTACTGTTCAGAATTAAATTATACCAAGTTTGAATGCACAACATCTAGAAATTACAAATGCTCATGTACTAATATTAGAAGCAAACTAACCATCTGCACAACTGACTAGGTGCCATAAGGCATGATTTCTAACTTTGGATATGGCTCATTAAATAAGTGCTCAAATGCTAACACATACTGTTTCACATTCTCTTGAACTGGCAGTGAAGTAGACACTGAAATAGACATTGAAAGATAACCTTTTAGGAGTAAAACCAACATCTAAATGTTGAGGATTTGTTTTTATTTTTCTCTTTTAAGTTCAGAACGAAAGTTTCCACAGATTCCACCATCTCAAAATTTTGACATGTAAACTGAAACTGATGTAACGCGGGACTAGGATCTTGGGACTAGTTCTGCCTTGTGCAGTCCATAGCATTTGATCTTGATCTTTCTAAGGTGACCAACTTTGATGCCTGAGAAAAAAGAAGAATATGCAAACATTTTAAAATATAGGACAATGAAACAGTTGAGTGCGAGATTTCTAGGGAATTTCTGATCTAGTTTAATATGTTTGTGTTCTTTTAAAATGTTTATAAAGCTGTGTAGAGAAGTTTGATAGCATACTCAGGAGAGACAATAATAAAGTCTCTTCCAGCATAATCCTTATAGAATAGGGCACTGCATGTCTAATTTTTAAAACTTATCCTGAATTTCAATAAATTCAGTAGTCTTCTCTTGAGACTAATGTGTACAACCATGTATTAGGAACTCATGATTTAAAGTATAAAATCGAACAGCTTACTTGAAATCTAGATGTTCAATGAGCACATATCCATCTATAGAAACAAAAGTCACTGTTAATTTGAAAGTTATAGAGAAAATGTTTTTTTAAAGCATTTTAAGATTTTTTAAAAAGAATGAAATGTTATGAAAGATAAGCAACTAAACTTACATTTGCCTTTAGAATTACGACATATCACTAGATTTTGTTCGGTGGTATCAATAACTTCCAATTCTTCTCCAGGACTTATTGGCAAATCAAATATTCCATTTCTTGAATTATTGGAACAGGCCACTGCTGTGTTGATGACAATAATCTCTTTGTCATACTGAAATGAGAAATTACTAATCAGACCATTCTTGCATAGTTGTTATTTTTCATACCAAAATTAATGGAGGATATAATATAGTAACTTCAAAATAAACTCAAGATACTATTGACTAGTTAAATAACACATATGGGAAGAGAAAATAGGAAAGTATACAGTTAAAGGAAAGTCGCTTAAGAAAATAATAGTAAAATGGTGCAATCTCACATTTGTTTGGTATGATTATACTTTCAAAGTGTTTTCACAACCATTATTATTATTTTTTTCTCTCAAGTCTTTTTTTTAAATTATTCTTTTTAGGTATGGGGTACATGTGCAGGATGTGCAGGTTACATAGGTAAATGTGTGCCATAGTGGTTTACTGCACCTGTCAACCCATCACCTAGGTATTAAGCCCAGCATGCATTAGCCATCCTTTCTAATACTCTCCCTCCCTGCACCCTATCCCCAGACAGACCCCAGTGTTTACACAACCATTATTTAATTGTACTAGAATGAGCCCTGCTAGATGAGGTTGTAACATAGGTATGAATTAAGCACCATAGATGGTAGTTAACTGTTCCATTACTAAAACCTCTGTGTAGTGCCTTAAAGCTTATAATATTCTTACATACCTATCATTTCTAGATGACACTCTTTCCATGCTTTTTTTCTGTGTGAGCTTGTGTATTCTTATGTATAGCTATACTACATGTTATTTTAAAGTAGTGGGAATTGGCTGTATCCAGTTGGGGGCAATTCCCAGTCTCCTTTTGTATTCACAGGCAGGCAGGCATTTTGTTAGAAACTCCTGAGAAATTCGATTCCTGACCTTGGGAATCTTTTCCTGACAAACTGACCTATACATCTACAGCACATCACTTTCTAATGCACTGAAATCTGTTGACCACAAATAAATAGTTCCAGAATATGCAGCTTAGATTACAGGTACCTACTTCTCCAAATTAGTGTGACCAAATACCTCCTTTTGCCCAGGATATTGTCTGTTTATAACTAATGTATCTATCTATAACCATTTATTATTATGATTAAGAGTGCCTCCTTCCACTCTTAGCAATGTCCTGTGTTTGGATCATAAATTACAAGATCAACCTATACCAAATGAGATCAGAAATACAAGATAGATTTTTCCTTTACTTAACAAAGTAATCACTTCCTTACTGGCTTTTTTATCCTTTACAGGCCATTGCTCACTGTGAATTCATAGTGATATATTTCTTAAAATACAAATCTAATTGGTCACCCTTCTATTTATAAAGTTCTAAAAACTCCTTATTGCTTTCAGGATGAGATCCGCACTGCTTAGCTTGACATTCGGGGTCCGTTGCATACTGTCATTCCCCATCCCTCTATCTTTGTCCCCTTTACTGAAGCTGCATCAAGCTACATGACAATCCTTGAATACATGCTGTTTACTTGAAATACTCTTATTTCTCTTAACCACTTCACATGAAGACTGTTATGACTGCCATATATAATTTACTGTCTTAACTATACTTTATATCTATTCCAGTTATAGAATTTAATAACATACTGTCTTATCAAATGAAAATAGTAGACAGTCTTATTCATCTTTGTACCCTCAGTGCCTGGCACAAGTGAGCTATCCAATGTTTTATGATTTGAGCTGGATAAAAATTATTGAAATGGCCTATCAAGGAAACCCACTACAGGTAATAAGAATGGAATTATACACATATACAGGAAATGGAATATCTTTCCCACATGAAACAATAAAAAACACACAGACAGGGAAAAAAGGATTGGATGGAATATAAGCGTCTTTCAACAAGTAATTGCCTCACTGTTGTTTTTCAATTAATCAAATAACATCAGGGTTGCAGTAGATAATAACGTATCATAATTTCTAGATATAGTAACCACAATCAGCTTTGGTTCAAACAGGAATTATGAGACAAACAAAATTATGAGAGATTTGTGTACATTCCTATTTTAGTTCATCTCAAAAAATATTTTATGCATGTTTACAAAATGCTAGGCAGCCTTATTCTGCTCTGCACATGGATATAAACATAAATAAAATAACCATTGTCCTCTAGGAGCTCATAATTTAATATGATGAACATGTAATTCCAATTACTTTAATGTGTGATAAGCTAGAGATTGCTCAAGTATATAGGTAAACGGAAGAAGAGTAATTTATTTAATTAGAAGATTTGGGCGAGTCTTCCTGGAGAAGAGGAGATGCCTCGACTGGGTCTTGATAAATGAACAAGAGCTAGTCAGATAGAGAAAAGTGCAAAGGTGTACCAGATTGTTGGAACAGACCAAGGAAGCACTTAGAGGGATGAAATAGCAAGACAAAGATAGAGGTGGAGGTTCATTCAAGGGACAGAACTATGAGAAGTTTGTTGCCAAAGCAGAAAGTGCAAGGCAAAGAGTGGCAAGAGATAAAGCCAGGAAGATATGCAAAGGTCAGGACATAAAGCACTTTCTATGCCATGTTAAGAAGCCTAAACTTTAACCATTTTGCAAGGGGGAATTTTTGAAAAATTTTAGGCAGCATAATGACTATGAGGAGGATGCACACTTTGTCTCTCTCAATCCAGTGTCTAGCACATGGAAGGTGCTCAGTATGTTTCATAGTTAATAATCCTCACTTTGACAATATATGAAATCAGGGAAGTTTGAGCTTTAGAATAATGAAAAAATGTCCCATGGACTCTTAATAACAGAATAAGAAGGCAGAGAGCTTTGGATGCTGCATCACTCATTTGTTCATTTTGTTATTCATTTGCTTGTTTATTTAGGCATTCATTTACCAAACACTGTGCTTACAGTTTTATGTCAGGCCCTGGGGAACAAACTTGAATGAGACAGGGTTTCTTTCTCAAAAAGGACTCAAGAGATTAATTAGTTCAAGATTCACAGACACACACACACACACACACTTTAATACAACTAATCAGTGTTATAAAAGACATGTGTAAAATAGATATATAAAATGTGCTGAAGGAGTAACTTAACCTGGACGAGTTAGGGAGGAGTGGGTGACATTTGAACAGAGCCTTCAAGAACAACTTAGGAGTTTTTCCAGGAAGAAGGAACAGCATGTACAGACATAACAATATAGAAATGTACCAGGAAAAAATAGGAATGAAATGCTGGCTTTTTGTGTCGAAGATCATGTCTGTATCTCAGAGAGGCAGAGGCACAGCATACTTACAGATTTTTTTTTTAAATGAAAGCTCCTAGCTGTTAATATTGCTAATTTTTACCTTCAGAAGAGAACGTACCTTAAACCTTTCTCTAAATAGTTTTTCTTCTCTTTTCATTCTGTTCTTTTCTAAGTTTTGCTTCTTGGTTTTGAAGAAATTTCTAGGAGAGAAACTAGCAAGAAATGTGCAGGTAGGGTAAAACATACTATAATAAAACTCTCAAGTTTCTGAGTCTACAAAGTCACTTCATTTCAGGATAAATTCAGGTATAATTTTCTGTGTGCATAATTTTATATAAAATAATACATACACAAAGTCATGCATCTGTATTTGTGTATATGTACACACACGTATGTAGGTTCACAATACAAATACACACACATATTTCCATTAAAGCAAATTGTCAAACAACTGATCAGGGTAATGCCAATTGCTTTTCCCTATAATTAAAAAAAATTTTTGATGGCAAGATAATAACTTGGAATAAAATCACATTGGTTAAACAAATGAAGGTAAACAAGAAACTTGTCTGAATGAGACTTAGAGATACAACTTTTTTTCTTTTTTTAGGTTTAGGAAATTTATAAATGTTCCCATTCACCTTCAGACTGTTTAATGGAAACCAGTAAGAATAAGTAAGCAGCTTACTTTGTGTGGTTTTCTAAGTTGTTAAACCTAATTTGGGATCACAAGTCTACATGGTTCAATCGAAGAGCTCTCCAGTTTGCTGAATGTTTTGGAGGATGAATACCATTAAGAAAATAAAGAAAGATGCCACAAAACGTGTGCAAGAATTTCAGCACATAAAAATAAATAACCCTACAGAAGAAGCTGATTATACTCTTAGTCCTCCCTCTTGCTCTTCAATTGAGATTTGGTTCTTCTTTTTAGCAGTTTAATGTATTGACAGAAGTAAAAAAGTCAACCAAGTCCTGTTAGTTTTGTTCCTAAGTGTCTCCTACATTTGTTTATTTCCAAGATTACAGCCACTGCCATATTTCAGATTATCACTACTTACTGCCTGAGATGCCATCTTCGCCTTACCTCTCCTTCCTCAAATTCACTGGCATATCTGCCTGCAGAGTCATTTTTCTAAAATTTAGTTATGTCACTCTCTTGCTTAAAACCTTTCAATTTCTCTCTATTGCCAGTAGGATAAAGTCTAAATTCATTAGCATTTTATAATCTGGCCTGATCATCTTTCCAGCTTCATCAGCTGCACATTTCCCTACACATTACAATGTCTACTTGGGTCATCTTAGAAAGTGGGTTATCCTTTTCATGCTGTTATACATGGGATACTGCTATGGTTTGGATATTTGACTCCTCCAACCCTCATGTTGACATTTGGTCCCTAATGTTGGAGGTGGGGCCTAATGGGAGATGTTTGGGTCATGGAGTTGTCTCCCTCATGAATGGCTTGCTGCTGTCCTCTTGGTAGTGAGTTACCACTCTCCTAGTTTCCTAGAACCTGGCATCTCATTTGTTAAAATGAGCCTGACACCTCACTTGTCTCTCTCTCTTACTTTATAGCCGTGTGATCTCTGCACATTCTCCTTCACCTTCTGCCATGAGTAGAAGCAGCCTGAGGCCTTCACCAGAAGCAGATGCCAATGTCATGCTTCTTGTACAGTCTACAGGACCATGAACTAAGTAAACCTCTTTTCTTTATAAATTACCCAGCCTCAGGTGTTCCTTTATAGCAACACAAACAGAGTAAGACAGATACCCTTACCCAACTTCTCTTTAAACTTGCCATCATCTTTGATTGATAAAAGAATAATAAAAGGTTGAACTAATACTTCTTACTTACTGGTAGAATACATTATGGTAGAAATCACTTTAAAAAGATCAAAGAGCACATAGAAATTGATACAGAAATAACTAGCCTTACAGTAACGTTTTCTAATTTACTTGGTTCAGAATAAAATTATACTGTTATATCACTCTGTTGTAAAAAAATAAAAAGGCACTGGAAAATTGTTTCCTAAGAAGACTTATTTGTAGTTATCAACATACTAAAAAGCTTTTTGGGGGGCAGATCAAAAATGTTACTAATAGTTCCTCTCTTGGAATTCTGTTTTGTTATCTGTGCAAATGTATGTAAAAGTATGAAGTTTAAGATGGAAAGGTGCTTTTCTAGTCTGTTAATACATCTTTCTAGCCTGAGAAAAATAAATTACATCAAGTCTAAACTTAAAGAAAATAAACTTACGAGAAGGGCCATCCAATGCCATCCTCTGAATCTCAGACACTAATATCTGGTTTCCTTTGGTGCACCCCAGTAGGACTTTTCTAACAGGTTTCTCAGAGCAGACAGACTACACAATGTTCACATGTCAGTGACTATTTAGACAAATATTTCCCCAAGTCATTTGTTGAGAAAGTACCTCATATCCTGCCCCATGTCCTAGCAATTGAGAAGATGGGATCAGAGAGCAGTAAGAAACCACCTGCCTCAGTAAAAACATCCTCTCACAACCACTTGGGAAATTTAATTACATGAATGCAGGTTAGATCTTGACTCAGTAAAACATTTCCTTTTAAAATTCTAACACTAATTGTAGTCATAACTAGAATTATATTTTAAGGAAATTAGTCTTACTATATGATACCTAGCTTTTTTTTTTCCTCAAAGTTACATTTAAGTTCTAATTGGTGTTTTATTTACGTTATATCTTAGAGAGGGAAGTTCTTACACCTAAAGGAAAACTGGAAATTTGTCATTGTTTGAAAATGGCTAACTTGAAATCTCTCACTTCCTATCCACCAAAAGTAGGGAGGAAGATGATGAAGATACATGTGTATGACACTTAATATTTTTATATTCTTTGTCCCTTTTAATCCTCTCAACTGTACTATGATGTAGGTGTTGTTATTCTCATCTTGTAGATGAAAAAGCTGAGAATCAAATTTCATTACTTATCTAAGGCCACACAGCTAGTAAGAGGTATAAATTGCAGCAGATAAGCTGTAATAGAAGTGCCTCTGTGTTCTCACCTTTCTGATTCTTCAGCACTGTTTTTCTCTTTTTTTCCCTTTGGTGTCAGAAACTTGGGCTTCCACATTTTCAGTTTATCTTCGTCTCTGAGGAGAAATATATTTTGAGCAAGTAAATTAAGACTGAATTATATATTCATGGAACCATCAACATTTCATGGGCAATTATGTTTTACAAAAAATTAAAAAGTCATCTAGAAATATATTTTGATAATCCATGGAAAGGCCATATAGTAAATATTTTAGGCTTTGCAGGCCATTTTATCTCTATGGCAACTCTTCAACTCTACTGTTGCAACTTTATACACAGAAACAAGTGGCAGGCCATATTTGGTCCTCAGGCCATAGTTTGCTGACCCCTGATGTGTGGTAATCCAAATTTGAAACCAGATGCAAGAGATCAGCCTGCTTATAATCACATTTCATCTCCTTTATGACCCTCAGGTTTTTTTTGTTTTTTTTTTTTGCCTCTAAAATGTGAATAATGTAACTGAACTCCATTGTGAAACAAGGCTAAGCCAACTAGCATGTAGCATTAGTGATTCCAGGCAAAAGAGGATTCAGGGAAGGGAGAAGGTATTTGTTATAGAAGGAACTAGTACTTTTTAGCATGTATGTGTCAGGTCTTATGCTAAGCATCTTACATATGTTAACTCATTTGGTTTTCTAAGTATTGCAACAATCCTTTAAACTGATCACTCAAAGTTTTACAGTACAAGGGAGGAAATGGGTGAGCAGAGAGAATGAAATGGATGGTCATAGTGGTATGACCACTTTGGAAAACAAGTTGGCATTTTCTTATGAATTTGCATTCCCTATAATTTGCACTTTTCCCCCTTCTAAGTATATCTTCTAGAAAAATTCCTGCACACATTCACAGGAGCCATAAGAATATCTATGGCAGTATTATTTGTAAGGGCCCCAAATTAGGAACTACCCCAATACTTATCGACAATCGAATGGATAAATGAATTATGGTATACACATACAATGGAATACTATAGAACATTAAAATGAAAGGAAAAATGAAAGATTATATTTGAATAAAAAAAGTTACAGAACTCTATATACAGTGTCTCACTTTCATAATGTTCAAATCCCGAATGAAACAATATTTGTATCATATGTTTGTTAAAACTATTTTTATTTTGAACAAGGAAATGAAAACACCAAATTTATGAGAACAGTTACCTTGAGGGAAAGGATGCATGATGTGTACAAGGGAAAGAGGCCAAGGTATCGGTTATGTTCTAGTTCTTAAGTCGAATGATAGGTTCAGGGCAATTTGTTTTACCATGCTTTACAACTTTTTGTTTTCTTTTGATTTTTACAAATGATTTTTTATGAAAAAGAATTTATCCAGATTCAGTGGTATGCACTTGTAGTTCCAGCTACTTGGAGGCTGAAGTGAGAGGATTGCTTGAGACAGGAGGTCAAAGTGCAGTGTGCTATGATCACGCCTGTGAATAGCCACTGCATTTCAACCTGGGCAACATAGCAAGACCCCATCTCAAACAAAAGAGAAAAAGAATTTATTCTTTACCCTAACTTAATATTTCAGGGTTCTCTTCCATCTTATGCCAATTACATTTCCTGCTTGTAACACCCCTTTCCTGATCATATATGCCTTATGGTCCAATAAAACTTCCCAAACACAAGTGTTTTCCATTTACAGTTATCTGCTCCCCTTCTTACCCCTCCCTTTTCTTTTGTCTTCTTTTGCTCCCAGTCTTCACCTGTCAAAATGTTACCTGTCTTTTCTGTTTCAGCTTGGTACAAAGATTTTTGATCCCCTAAATAACAGTAATGTGTACCTATTCTGAGCTTCCAGATTATCTTGCACATTTTTATAGCAGGTCCTTCTTTGTTAACTAATTTTATCAAATTATGTTTTGGTATCAGGCACATGATACAGATATGAAAGCCACAGTCCCTACCTCAAAGAGTTCCCAGTCTAGCAGATGAGAAAGTCAAGAAAACAGACCATTACAATTCTGAGAAAAATATCTTGATGAAAAAGGGAGTACCTAACTTAAATAGATAAAGTTAGAGAGGGCTTCTTGGAAAAAGTAAAATCTGAATTCAATTTTAAATAACGAGGGATAAAATAGCCAGGCAAAAAACATGGCAAAGTGTGTTACAGGTAGAACTATTCTTTTCTTCTTAAATTATCACCTTCTTGAAGAGGCTTTCCACCGCTATCCATACTTTAAAACCCCTACCAGCACACACCCTATATCCACTCTCTTTCAAAATATCCTGTTTCAAAGCAACCAAATTCCAGTGTGTAATTATAGACTTATTTTTTCATTTGTTTATTGATTTAGTCTCTCTAAGCCCACAGGAGTAGGAATTATATCTCTTTTGTTCACTGCTTTATACCCAACACCTAGCACAGTGCCTTGCACAAAGGACATGTTCAATAAATATTTGTTGAATGAATTGATGAAGTTGGAACAAATGTGAAGGTTTGGAAATGCTGGACAGCATATCCAGTCTAAGGAACTCCAAGTAGTACAGTATGGATGGAACACAGGAATAGTGGGTAAGCAGGAAGAACAGGCGAGGCTAAGAGGTTGCCAGGGGCTGGATTATGAATAAATTTTATGTCTTTCTAAGCAGTTTTGACTTCATTCTGAAAGTGACGGTTAACCACTAAACAGTTTTCAGCTGTTGGGTGGCAGGTGGTCATATTTGCACTTAAGAAAGTTTGGAGAATAAACTGAAATGGAGGTAAGATGGCCATTCAGGGAGTTGTAGTAATCTGATTGCGAAACAATAAGACTGAATTGTGGCTGTGCATTGGGAATGGGAAAAGTGGGAACAGTTTGAGTTATTGGAAGAGAGTGATGGGAAGGGAAAGGCACAAGAGGAAAAGGAATAACAGATAACCTAGGGTTTCAGCCTGAGCAACTGTGTGTCTATTGAAACAGTCACCAACACAGAGATCAAAAGGACCAGATTTGGGGCTCCATCTTCAGTGGATCCAACACTGGAGCACCCAGCTATATAAAGCAAATATTATTAGGTCAAAAGGGAGAGATACACCTCAATACAATAATAGTTGGGAGATTTCAACATCCCACTCTAAGCAGATTATCTAGAAAGAAAAACAGCAAACATCCTATTTAAACTGCACCATAGACCAAATGGACTTAACAGACATCTACAGAACTTAATAGACATCTACAAAACAAGTTACTCATGTTCTGTATAGTAAACATTCTTTTCATTATTAATGGAACATTCTCAAGAACTGTTCGTAAGTTAGGACACAAAACAAGTATCAACAAGTTTTTAAAAATCAAAATCATATCAAGTATCATTTGAGCACAGTAGATTAAAACTAAACATCAATAACGAGGAACATTTGAAACTATACAAATATATGGAAGTTAAACAACATGCTCCTGAACAGCCAATGGGTGAAGGAAGAAATTAAAGATAATACTTAAAAATTCTTTGAAACAAATGAAAATAGAAACACAACATACCAAACTTGTAGGACACAGCAAAAACAATATTAAGAGGCAAGTTTATAGCAATAAGTGCCTACATCAAAAACTAGAAACATTTCAAAAAACAATCTAATGATTTGTCTCAAAGAATTAGAAAAGGAAGAACAAACCAAATCCAAAGTTAGTAGAAGAAAAGAAATAATAAAGATCAAAGCTGACATAAACAAAATTTAGATAAAAAATACAAAACATCAATGAAACAAAAAGCTGGTGTTTTGAAAAGAAACAAAATTGACAAACCATTACCTAGACTAGAGAGAGAGATGGGGTGAGAAGGAGAGGGGAGGGGAGGGGGAGGGGGAGAGGGAAAGGTAAATGGGAGGAGGGGGGAAAGGTAAAGGGAAGGGGAGGGGAGGGGGAAGGAGGAGAGGGAGGGGAGGGGGAAGGAGGAGAGGGAGGGGAGGGGGGAAGGGGAAGAGGGAGGGGACAGCAAGTTCAAGTAAATAAAGTCAAAGTGAAAATAGAGATATTACTTAGAAACCACTGTGAGCAACTATCTGCTAACAAATGGGAAAACCTGGAGGAAATAGCTAAATTCATGGAAATATACAACCTACTTAGATTGAATCAAGAAAAAATTAGAAAACTTGAAAAGACCAATAAAAGTGATGAGATTGAATCAGTAATAAAGAGTCTCCCAAAAAAGAAAAGTCTAGGACTAGATGGCTTCCCTGCTGAATTCTATTGAACCTTTAAAAAAGAATTAATACCAAATCTTCTCAAACTATTCCAAAACATTGAAGTAGAATGAACTCTTCCTAACTCATTCTATGAGGCCAGCATAACCCTGATACCAAAAGCAGACAAGGATACAAAAAAGAAAATTACAGGTCGATATCCCTGATGAACATAGATACAAAAATCTTCAACAAAATATTAGCAAACTCAATACAACAACACATCAAAAAGATAATACACCGTGATGTAGTGTGATATATCCCAGAAATGCAAGGACATATTAGTGGGATATATCCCTGAGCCCAGGAGGTCAAGGCTGCAGTGAATCGTGATTGTGCCACTGCTGCACTCCAGCCTGAGTGACAGAGTGAGACCCTGTTACCAAAAAAAAAAAAAAAAAAACTGAACTCACTCCCAGGGCATCCTCCCTGCACACAACCAGGCTGCTGTTCCTCTGTAGCCTCACACACTGAACCCTGGGCTCACTTGGTGAGCACATCCCCAGAAAGAGGGTAGGTGGCAGGAAAGAGCGCTGGATTGGGGGCAGGCCACCTAGATCTCAGACCTACCTCTGTACTCAATAGCATGGGGAAGTTAGTTACCGTTAGCCTTGATGTTCTCATCTGAAACAATTTAAAATATTTTTTTAAATTATCAAAATAGAGATGGGGTCCCACTATGTTGCCCAGGCTGGTCTCAAACTCTTGAGCTCAAGCAATCCTCCCACTTCTGCCTCCCAAAGAGCTGGGTTTACAGGCATGAGCCATTGCACCTGGCCAACTGGGAACCATTCTAATCTATCATGGAGGGTTACTGTGATAGAAAGGGAAGTATCAGGCTGGGGAGATTTCAGCTCAGCTCATGAATCACTGGCTTCATCATGTGAAGCCGGAAATTCTCTAGCCATCACCCCCTCCATGGTCATATTGATGCCCATCAATCAGACCACCAGGAACATGCCTGCAGTCAACAAAGTTGGGTCATTCAACATAGGCAAGTCAATAAATGTGAAACATCATTGCAACACAATGAAGAACAAAACCATATGATAATTTCAATAGATGCAGAAAAAGCATTTGTCAAAATTCAACATCCTTTCATAATAAAAGCTCTCAATAAATTAGGCATAGAAGAAAAGTACCTCAACATAATAAAGGCCATATATAACAAACCCACAGCTAACATCTTACCTAACAGGGAAAAGCTGGAAGCTTTTCCTCTAAAAACTGGAATAAGACATGGATGCCCACTCTCTCCGTTCTTATTCAACAAAGTACTAGAAGTTCCAGCAGGATCAATAAGGCAAGAGAAAGAAATAAAGGACATCAAAATGGGAAAGGAGGAAGTAAAATTGCGCCTGTTTGCAGATGACATGATCTTATATCTAGAAAAATCTAACAACTTTACCAAGAGACTCTTAGAACTGATAAATTCAGTAAAGTTGTAGGATACAAAATCAACGTATAAAAATTAGTAGCATTTCTATACATGAACAACGAACTAGCTGAAAATGAGATCAAGAAGGCAATCTGGTTTATAATAGCTACAAAAAACAAAAATACATAGGAATAAATTTAGCCAAGGAGGTGAAAGACTTCTACAAAGAAAATGACAAAACACTGATGAAATAAATTGTAGATGATGTAAACAAATGGAAGGACATCTCATGCTCATAGATTGGAAGAATTAATATTGTTAAAATGACCATACTACCCAAGGCAATCTACAGATTCAATGCAATCCCCATCAAAATACCAATGCCTTTCTTCACAGAAATACAAAACACAATCTTAGAATTTGTATGGAATCACAAAAGACCCCAAGTAGCTGAAGCAATTCTGAGCAAAAAAACAAATCTGTATAAAGCACAGTACCAGACTTCAAAACATTCTACAAAGCTCTAGTAACCAAAACAGCATGGTATTGGCATAAAACAGACACACAAACCAATGGAACAGAATAGATAACCCAGAAATTAATCCATGTATCTACAGCCAACTGCTTTTGAGAAAGACTCCAAGAACACTCAATGGGGGAAGGACAGTCTTTTCAATAAATGGTGCTAGGAAAACTGGATATCCATATGCAGAAGAATAAAACTAGACCGCCCCCCACCTCTTACCCTATACAAAGATCAAACAAAAATAGATTAAAAGACTTAAAATGTAAGACCCAAACCTCTAAAACTATTAGAAGAAAACAGGGGAAACACTTCAGGACATTGGTCTAGGAAAAGGTTTTATGACTAAGACCTCAATAGCATAGGTAACAAAGCAAAAATCAACAAATGGGATTTCAGCAATCTAAAAAGCTTCTGCACAGTAAAAGAAACAATCAACAGAGTGAAAAGACAACTTACAGAATGGAGAAAAATATTTGCAAACTATTAATCTGACAGGTGATTAATACCCAGAATATACAAGGAACTCAAACAGCTAAACAGAAAAAAAATTCAATTAAAAATGGGCAAATGAACAGATATTTCTCAAAAGGTGACATGAAAATGACCAATAGTTTATTTGCGTAGAGGTGTTTATAGTATTCTGATGGTAGTTTGTATTTCTGTGGGATCGGTGGTGATATCCCTTGTATCATTTTTTATTGCGTCTATTTGATTCTTCTCTATTTTCTTGCTAGTGGTCTATCAATTTTGTTGATCTTTTCAAAAAACCAGCTCCTGGATTCTTTGATTTTTTGAAGGTTTTTTTGTGTGTCTCTATCTCCTTCAGTTCTGCTCTGATCTTAGTTTATTTCTTGCCTTTTGCTAGCTTTTGAATTTGTTTGTTCTTGCTTCTCTAGTTCTTTTAATTGTGAAGTTAGGGTGTCGATTTTAGATCTTTCCTGCTTTCTCTTGTGGGCATTTAGTGGTATAAATTTCCCTCTACACACTGCTTTAAATGTGTCCCAGAGATTCTGGTACGTTGTGTCTTTGTTCTCATTGGTTTCAAAGAAGATCTTTATTTCTGCCTTCATTTCATTATTTACCCAGTAATCATTCAGAAGCAAGTTGTTCGGTTTCCATATAGTTGTGCAGTTTTGAATGGGTTTCTTAATCCTGAGTTCTAATTTGATTGCACTGTGGTCTGAGAGGCAGTTTGTTATGATTTCTGTTCTTTCACATTTGCTGAGGAGTGCTTTACTTCCAATTATGTGGTCAATTTTAGAATAAGTGCATTGTGGTGCTGAGAATAATGTATATTCTGTTGATTTGGGGTGGAGAGTTCTGTAGATGTCTATTAGGTCAGCTTGGTGCAGAGCTGAGTTCAAGTCCTGGATATCTTTGTTAACTTTCTGTCTTGTTGATGTGTTTAATATTTAAAGTGGGGTGTTAAAGTCTCCCATTATTATTGTGTGGGAGTCTAAGTCTCTTTGTAGGTCTCTAAGGACTTGCTTTATGAACCTGGGTGCTCCTGTATTGGGTGCATATATATTTAGGAGAGCTAACTCTTCTTGTTGAATTGATCCCTTTACCATAATGTAATGGCCTTGTCTCTTTTGATCTTTGTTGGTTTAAAGTCTGTTTTATCTGAGGCTAGGATTGCAACCCCTGCTTTTTTTTTGCTTTCTGTTTGCTTGGTAGATCTTCCTCCATCCCTTTATTTTGAGCCTATGTGTGTCTTTGCACATGAGATGGGTCTCCTGAATACAGCACACTGATGGGTCTTGACTCTTTATCCAATTTGCCAGTCTGTGTCTTTTAAAAAGCAAAGACTTGGAAACAACCCAAATGTCCATCAATGATAGACTGGATTAAGAAAACGTGGCACATATACACCATGGAATACTATGCAGCCATAAAAAGGATGAGTTCATGTCCTTTGCAGGGACATGGAATGAAGCTGGAAACCATCATTCTCAGCAAACTATCACAAGGACAGGAAACCAAACACCGCATGTTCTCACTCATAGGTAGGAATTGAACAATGAGAACACTTGGACACAGGGTGGGGAGCATCACACACTGGGGCTTGTCGGGGGGTGAGGGGCTGGGGGAGGGATAGCATTAGGAGAAATACTTAATGTAAATGATGAGTTGATGGGTGCAGCAAACCAATATGGCACATGTATACATATGTAACAAACCTGCACATTGTGCACTTGTACCCTAGAACTTAAAGTATAGTAAAAAATAAATAAAATAAAATGACCAATAAACATATTTTAAAATGTTCAACATCACTAATCACCAGGGAAATGCAAATCAAAACCACAATGAGGTATCATTTCATCCCTGTTAGGATGGCAATCATCAAAAAGACAAAAAAAAAATCACATGCTAGCAAGGATGTGGAGAATAGGAAACTCTCTTCATTCTTAGTGGGAATATAAATAGTACAGCACCTATGAATAACAGTATGGAGGTTCCTAAAAAACTACAAATAGAACTATCATATGATTCAGCAGTTCCATTGCTGGGTATTAATCCAAAGGAAATGAAATCATTATATCAAAGAGACATCTATGCTCCCATGTTTATAGCAGCACTATATGCAATAGCCAACATATGGAATCAACTTAGGTATCCAACATCAAATGAATGGTAAAGAAAATGTGATAAACATACACACAGCAGAGCACTATTCAGCCATAAAAAAGAATGAAATCATGTCATTCACAGCAACATGGATAGAAGTGGATGACATTATGTTAAGTGAAATAAGCCAGGAATAGAAAGTTAAGCACCACATGTTCTCACTCATATATGAAAGCTAAAAAAGGTTGCTCTCATAGAAATAAAGAGTAGAACGGAGGATGTTAAAGGCTAGGAAAGTAGGGAATAGGGAGAGATTAGTTTAGGATAAAATATACAGTGAGGTATGAGGAATATGTTCTAGTGTTCTATACCACTGATATGGTCAGGCTTTGTGTCTCCACCTAAACCTCACCTTGAATTGTAATCCCCATGTGTCCAGGGAGGGAGGTGACTGGATTGTGCGGGCAGTTTCCCACATGGTGGTCTCATGATAGTGAATGAGTTCTCATGAGTTCTGATGGCTTTATAAGGGGTTCTTCCCCCTTCATTTTCTCTTCTCTCTCTTGCCTGCCACCATGTAATATGTGCCTCTTCCCCTTCTGCCATGATTGTAAGTTTCCTGAGGCCTCACCAGCCACTCAGAACTGCGAGTCAATTAAGCTTCTTTCCTTTATTAATTACCTAGTCTCAGGTATTTCTTTATAGCAGTGTAAAAATGGACTAATACAACTACCATAGGATGACTATAGTTAACAATAACATATTATATAGTTTTAAATAGTTAGAAGGGAGATATTGAATATTCTCAACACAAAGAGATGATAAATGTTTGATGATGAATATGCTAATTACCCTGATCTTATCACTATATATTTTATGTGTCAAAACATCACTATCTACCTGGAAAATATGTACAATTATTATATGTCAACTTAAAAATAACATCAAATAACAAAGAAATAATAACATACAAACCTAGGGAAAAACTAGTATTTTTTTTCCTTTGGAGGATGGCATAGTTCATAGTTTAAGATATAGAGAAGACAAATAAAGGCTTAAAAGTATCCATTGGATTTAACAAAGGAGTTATTAGTGACCTTACCAAAAATAAGTTCAATTGTATAATAGGAAACCTAACTGCAGTGAGCAAGGAAAGATGAATCAAACATGAACAGAGGAGACTTTTATTTTTAACCAATTGGTTAAGAGGGAAAGTATAAATAACAAGTGACTGGAGAGGGAGCATCAAAGTTAAGGATGGCTTTTTTTTTTTTTTTAAATAGAGCCTGGCTCCATTGTCCAGGCTGGAGTCTAGTGGTGTGATCCTGGCTCACTACAACCTCTGCCTCAAAGGCTCAAGCCATCCTCCCACCTCAGCCTCCTGAATAGCTGGGACTACAGGCACATGCCACCATGCCTGGCTAGTTTAGTAGAGATGGGATTTTGCCACGTTTCCCAGGCTGGCCTTGAACTCCTAGACTCAGGCAATCCACCTACCTCTGCCTCTCAAAGTGCTGGGATTACAGGCATGAGCCATTGCATTCAGCCATCTTTTTTGATAAATTATAGTTATTTAGTCCTTGAATACAGAGGTTCTGTCGCATAGTGCTTGCTATCCTCCATGTTGTCGTGTACATTGGAGATAATTTTAAAAATGTGGCATTTTTAAATGCCTTGACTTGAAATGAGTTTCAAGTCTAAATTCAAAAATAAAAAACAGAAACAGACTCAAAACCTCCAATGCCTTTTGTAGTCACCTACCACTTTTGGATCATATATGTTATTCAGTGTTTCCCCTCTTAGTGAGAAGACTATCTCAAGTTGACTTTTCATTCAATCTCCAAGGATCTGAAAAGATGGTTCTGTGATCATAATTAAGAAAGCATCAGGAAATGGGTCAAATATCAGCAGGGATGACCAATAAGGTAAATTACTTACTTCGACTCTTTTTCACTCAGGTCTACATCATCATAGATAATAACTTCCTGAGACTTAAGTTCTAGGGTCAAGACAGAATCAAAATAGTCCATTATTAAGCATGGTTTATATAAGCACTGACTTTCCAAATTATACCCAATTACCTAATTATCCAGGTGCATCTTCAGGTCTGTTTTAGCAAAATCTGATCATAGAATACAGATAGGCTAGAAGAATCAAAGAATAAAAATATTCTCTATTTGGGAAGAAATTCAACTGAAAGCTTAAAAAAAAAAGTGTGATGTCCCAGTATCTCAAAACATATATATTTATATTAATTTGCTTTTACATAGAGTTCCAGAAAAATATGAGTTGCTCAAAGAATCATTTTTAGACTAAGTTCCCATCTTTCTGGAATTGAACAAATATGCTATATACTGCTAGAATAGTGAGAGGTCTTTTCTTAACTCCTAGGGGGGAGAAACAGCTTAATAGAACAGTAATGTTGATTTTTCTTCCATGGTTTTTATTTCAAGTCATTGGCAATTGCTCCTATACAATAATCTTGCATAATGTTGAATCTGACCTTAGTGCATAATAATAATTAGGCATTTTCATTTTAGGATATTCACATTCCTTGGCACTCTACATAGAATTACATGATTTTCATTTGATTCACCACTGAACAAGTTTGAGACCTTCTAGTATAATTATTCATAATTATTCACTCCCTTATTTTATTAAATACCTTCAAATGTGGGTGGGGATACAATGCATGTCTATTCTAGGTCAGCTTTTTTCTTTTAAACACAGACCAACGATATGTTGAGATGTCGGATTTTATCAGGTGCATATAATTGTCATTTGTCTTTTAGTTCAGCAAACTCATATTTATGAAATATAATATACTTTTGAATTGTCAAGTTCGAGTGACAGCCAGGTAGCCACATAGCTAGAACCCCTAAACAAAAATTAACAAACAACAGAACACATGACCCTCTTTTATTGACAAATTCGATGTACTGAATGTGTATTGACAGCCTACTATGTGTCAAGCACCGTGCTAATTTATGCACTATTATTTTAATGGAAAAGCAAACAACACTCCAATGATCCATTCTCAGTTCAGTTAGTTTGCTGGTGGCAATGTGATCATATTCAGTTAGTGTCTTAATTAGGATGAAGGATATCAAGTCCTTCAAAAGGCAGTATGGCAGAATGCAAAATGCATGACTTTCATAGTCAGAGAGCCTGGAATACAAATCCTGGATCACTTAAATATGGTCCTACAGCTTCTCTGAAAAGGGTTGATAATATTTATTTTTCTGGGATTTTAAGAGGAACACATCTGCCCCAGGGCATGGTATATAGTAGGTACTTGAGAAACACTACTCATCTTCTCCAAAGTAAAAAAAATACTTCCATGTGAAACATCTTTGATTTTGGTAGAGCAATTTTTCATCAAATGTGTGAATGCAGGAAGGGTTACCATTTCTCTTTCCCTGCCTCTGAATATACAAAAGCTGAGTACTTTTGGTCTGCAATAACCAAATGGCACTTACCTAAATCAGGCAGCAAAATGGAAAATGCACTGTTGATTGACAAAAGACACAAAAGAGTTAAGGAAAAAAACCATGTTTGGAAAGATGAGCTGACGGATCTCCAATAACATATTGATGATGCTGGATTGCCCTTCTCGCCCTGGTATTCTCTGACTCCAAGAAAAATGGTTTCTCTGGTATTAACAGATGTCACAAGATGTGCACAAGGTGTTATGGGAACACAAAGGAAACATAGGTAATCCAGGTTTGGGAAGAGAAGTTCAGGGGAGGCATTCAAGAAGGGATAATATTTGATCGAATTTTAAGGGAAAACTAGAACTTTGAGAATAAAAGAAGGCTGGAGGAGGGCAGGTACATTCCAGACCATGGGAATGTCATGTTCAAAGCATGGAGGCATGAGACACCATGGCAGTCTGAGATCTATAGCTATGTGGATGGGATGGTAGTGAGAGTTAATTTTAGTGAGAGACAGAACTAGAGAAGTAGAATGGGGACAGCCATGAAGTATTTACTTGCCAGGGTAAGGAACTGGATATTTGTTCTAAACGTAGTATGTAGCCAATGAATAGTTTTGAGAGAAAGGTAATCAGATTTGCATATTGAAAACATTAGCATTCTCATCTGGATCAAATATTATGGGACTGCCGGTTATCATGCCAATAATTTTCTCTCAGAAAACATCTAATCTGCTAAGGCCAGGGTCTGCCTTTGTGCACAGGGTCTCGTTGACCACACTCCCTCTTCTTCCATATCAGGACTACAATTTATAAACCTCATGTTTTGTAGGGTCTCTTGGTAGATCTAGATCCAACTGACAGTTGAACTTAAAGCCTCAAAACTCTGAAGCTTTATAATCAAAAAGAACTTCAGGGTAGAACAACATAATTCCATCTCACTATAGGTAATTACCTTGGACAAATTATTTTAGCATCTTCTGCCCTCACAAAATACATCTCTATGTCTGTATATCTACACAGATGTTCCCAGCCTTACAATGGTTTGATTCCCAATTTTTCTGCTTTACAATGGTGTGAAAGCAATATGCATTCAGTAGAAACCTACTTCAAGTATCCTTAAGACCATTCTTTTTCCACTTTCAGTACAGTATTCAATAAATTACATGAGATAGTCAACACTTTTTATAGACAGGCTTTGTGTTAGATGCTTTTGCCCAACTGTAGGCTGAAGTAAATATTCCAAGCATGTTTAAGATGGGCTAGGCTAAGCGATGATATTTGGTAGATGTATTAAATGCACTTTTAACTTAACATATTTTAGAGTTGCAATGAGTTTATTGGGACACAACCCCATCATAAATTGAGGTGCACCTGAATATCTACATCTATATCTATCTATTGCCTGCAAAGTGTCTCCAGAGTCCCCCTTCCATTATATGCAGGAGAAAACTGGAATGCTGTGGGTGTACAAAGCAAGTGATATGCCCATGGTTGTACATGGAATAAATGGCAGAACTGGTACTAGAATCTAGAATCCAGGTCCCCTCACATCTCTTTCTAGTGCTAGTGAATTTGGAACCTCTCCCAAAACTGGCAGTTAGCCTAGGTTTTCTCAGATGGTCTTTTCCAGGTCTAAGACCTTGCAATACATGAACTGTTCAGCTGAGCAGCTCATCTCCCCCTTCCATATATTGCTGCTCTCAAGGGAGATAAATTAAATATGGAACAGCAGACAAATAAAAACTACTGGGGCTTGTATGGCCCAAAAAGCATAAAAGGACATGGTAAGTAATGCTTAGTGGTAACAACAGGAATAGGATGTTAAGGCTGATGAGGAAAGTTTCCTTTCTGGACTTTGCTTAAGATTTTCCCTCTACCCTCATTTTCAACCGTTTCTCTGCCATTTTTTCAAAGGAGCATGCCACTTTCTCATTAATTAGTCTCTGTGCATGTAGTTCAATCAAAAATTCACAAGAAAGGGGCAGATGATGGCCAGAGCCTTGGTTTTAGCTTCTGATATCCGCTTCACTATTTCCGAGACTGGATGGAGAACATCAACCTGTGTATCTACCAGGTTAATCCCCTCATGGAAAGGGATTTAAAGGGACTTTTTACCTTAAGTCTTCTTTTGACTTGGTTTTCTTTATTTTAAATCTATCCTTTTCTTTCTTGAAGAATTGCTGCAGTCTTTTGAGTGCTTCTTTTCCATCTAAACTAAGAGGAATCACAGGATATAAGTAACATGGCATTTAAGAGAGTACTAGAGATAGAAGGCTGTTGTATTATAAAATCAAATGCCACATGTTCTCACTTGTAAGTGGGAGCTAAACAATAGGTATAGATGGACATAAAGATGGAAATAACGGACACTGGGGACTCCAAAAAGCGGGAGGGTGGGAGGAAGAATGAGGGTTGGAAAGTTCCCTATTGGGTAAATGTTCACTATTTGGGTAATGGGTAGACTAGAAGCCCATACCTCATCATTAGGCAATATACCTATGTATCAAACCTGCACATGTACCCCTGAGTCTATAAAAAAAAAAAAGAACCAGAGGCTTTGTTTTCATGTCCAAAACACATCCCACTCAAGAAAGAGCAAGAAGATGCTTTATTGAATTCTATGCTTTTCTTTGTTTAGATGTGATATGAAGTAGCACACACCAGTCAACTATGAAGTGAGTAATTATATTTCAAGACAAACTACTGCAAGTAGTCTCTATTTTGCAGATTTTATGAAGCAGTCTTCCCTTTAGAGGAAAAGATAACTCAGGGAAATGCACTTTACAAACTGTACTAGAAATATGTTATAGAAAATCCTGGCTCTTGAAATTCTTATCATTGATTTTTAATTTACTGAATAATATAGCAATGATGGTACATTGATTACCCAGCTGATGATTACAATTCTGTCAAATGTCCTTTTGGGGCCTTTAGGGGATAGAGCAAGGGAATGATATACCCACATCATGCCAACCAGCATGCCCAGTTCAGGGTCTCCTTTTTCCCCTTGAACCCTTAAGCTCCTTGCTTTTGACCATTGCTGTTTTCTTTTCCACAACATGTCCTTAATAACTAAACTTGTAGAATAATACCCATCTGAACAAATTTTATTCTTGATAACACTGAATCATACTACATGTTATATTAAGCCCAAATCCCAGAGATAGCCTTACTAACTTACAGAGACACAGGTAAGTCATAACCATTAATTTGTTCCTGGAAAAACAGCTAAAAAATTGAAGCAAGTTTTATTAATATTTACATCTCTTTTATTACTTATTTTCTAACCCAATATCAAAATCATTTACTCTGGGAAATGGGTATTTCTCAAAAGCAAGAACAATGTGATTTAATATGTATAGTATATGATTGTACACAATTACAAGTATCCTATTGATCACAATTGTAATATTACAATAGGTTATCATAACTCTCAGTGTGAATCTTTCCTGAAAGATGATGATGGGAGTTGGGGGTGGTGGTGGGGCGGAGGTGAGGTGGGTCCTCACTTAAACTGTGGCTTTACTAGACTAACAGGAAGTATCATTAGCCTACAAAGCCAAGAAGGAGAGAAACTCACTCTATCTTTGGGTAGTTGTTCATTGTTTTGTAGACATCTTCATACATTTCTTTTCTATTTTCTTCTGAAATTAAAAAAAAAACCCTACTTATATTCATTATAATAGCAATAGTTCAGATTCATATTTAACAAAAAGTATTAGATACTTACTAGATGCTAGGTACTTTGATCTTTCTTTTGTTAAATAGTTTTTACTGAAACTCACCCACATGTTTTTAAAAGCATATGGTAAAAATACTTAAACCTCTATAAAAGTATGTATAAATGAAAATTAAGACTCATTTCCACCTGATTCCAAATTTGAACTGATTTCGTCAAAGAAAGTTGGTTCTTCAATAGATTCCTTCCTTCCACCCTCCCTCCTTCCTGTATTTAATACCTAACAACCAGAATTTACTAAGCATCAGGCATTGCGCTGAATGCTGGGGCAACCATGGAAAATGAGATATATCTTGAATAATCTCTCCCTTCACAGCATGGCTTTCGCCTAGCCCAACACATAAGCTTAACATACACAGATACGCTTTAATTCAATCCTGAAACAGAGTCTAATGGAAAGAACTTTGAATATAAGGGTCAGGATTTTTAGGTTCAAAACTCAACTTTAACACACAATGATCTTAGAGGAGTCACTTCTCTATGTTTCAATTTTCTTTTTAAAATGAGTGTACTGGGTTTAATGATATTTAAGGTTGTTTTTCCCTCTAAACTTCTGAGATTCTAAGAAGATCAATCAGAGTAACATTTGTTTCTCTCCACTCCATTGCTTTTTCTTTTTCTAAAATTTATTTTAAAATCGACAAATAATAATTATATATACTTACGATGTATAACATGTTTTGATAATTGTATATATAGTGGAATGACTAAGTCAAGCCAGTTAACATATTCATTACCTCACATACTTTTTTGTGGTGAGAATTTTAAAATCTACTCTCAGCAATTTTCAAGTATATAATACTTTGTTATTAACTATAATCACTATGTTGTACTATAAACCTCCTGAAGGTACTTCTCCTAATTGAAATTTTGTATCCTTTGACCAATACCTCCCCATTACTTTTTCATTCATGAATTCCTTCATTCAACATATTTTTTTGAATATCTAACATGTACTTGGCATTATGCTAGGGGCTGGAGAAAATGGTATGTATAAAGAAGGTAATAATCTAGGAGGGGAGACATTAATTAAAAAGTCACATAAGTATAAAATTACAACTGTGACAAGTACTATGAAAAAGAAGTCCATGGTACTATGAGATTGTACACCAAGGAGAATATTCCTTGTGGAAATAATGATTGAGCTAAGATTAGAAGGTTAAGAGTTAGTGAAACAAAGGGACCCAGGGGAGGAAAGAGCATTCCGGAAAGGGAGGGAAAAGCATATGAAAATATCCTGCTGTGGGAGCTTGGCAAATTATAGAAGCTAAAAGAAGGTCAGCATAACTGGGTCTCAAAGATGACGATTGAGTATAGTGTGAGATGAGGCTCCAGAGGTCTGTAGGGGTAGGTTAGTCAAGGACTCTAGATCATGTCAGAAGCCAATCTTAAAAGTACTGAAAAGCCAAGAAAGTGTTTTAAGTAAAAACAGTCCTATAATCAGACTTACATTGTGAAAAGATCAGGAAGGAAGTAAATTCACTTTTACCATAAAAATGCTCTTACCAGCATCTTCACGTTCCCGATTCTAAATGCATTTATTAGCACATACCTTGGTATTGCTGTTAGCACATACCTCGGTATTGCTTCTCTTAGCTTCCCACAAATTGGTATTATTAAAATATGAATAATTAAAAGACATCTTATCACTAATCAGCTATAGAAGGAATTCTGCAATTCCTACTGGCAGCTTCAGAAATGTCTTCCTATACTTACCACTATTTGAGGCAAATGAGCTAGAGTAGTTCAGCTTCGGTCTACGGGAGAAAATAACAAAGACCATTTTTGTACCTTTAAAGTCTCATCATATTCATCTTGCTGAAAGACTGGAATGTTACTTACACCTCTTTCCTGGAGTACTCGACATCATCATATATCTCCTCCGAGATGGAACTTGTCTTAGAGACCCCTAGGTCTGGAGTTTCTTTAGCCGACTCCAAAACTTCCAGATACCCACCTGAAAGGAAACTAGAAAACCCCCCTGAAAAACATCTCATCAGCTGCCATCATAAAGTCATTCACACACATCACTGGCAATGGAGGCAAGCATAAGAAAAGGCAGATTAAATGGGCTAAAATTGGATTACAATCTTGGTATGTATGATCCTTGGGCAAGCCACCTCACTTTGTAGAGCCTCAGTTATGATTCTCTGAAGTTGAGGATAATGATGCTAACACTGAATCATGTGGTTCTGGCAAGGATTAAATACATACTTATGAAGGGTGCTGGTTACCTGGTAAACTAGTAACTCCCTTCTTTGATGGTTCTTCCTTTAATCCCTGACCTCAAACTTTGAAGTCTACCAGGGTACATCCCTGGGGCTTATCTCTCTACATCTAGATGATCTTATCCAGTCATGGCATTTCTTAAAGCAAAATTTCTCAGACAAGTTGATTGAGCACATATCAATATATATTATTCATTAATTCATTCTGGAGTTAGCCAGAAGATAGTGTGCCAGGTTAACAAATGTATAGGGATTGTTTGCACAAGTAGATGCTGGCTTACTTCACAGAGTTGTAAACTTGTCATAACCATAAAACTGCCACCTCTTTATCTGTTGGCATAGGTTAATATTTAGGGTATGGGTAATTCATAGCCATATTCAGATATGAACTATTAATCAGAAATAGAAAGTAATATACTTGAGAAATAAACAACAAGCACATTAACTGGTATCTATTAATTAAATGAACCAAGCAATAAGATTTTATCCTCTGACAAGAAGTCAGTGAGTGTGTAGGCCCCAAACCCTCTCAATGAATGTCAGCTCTCAGAGGCATAAGGTCCTGCTTTTTCTCAAGGAGTTATCGGTAAATTTCTCCAATACAGAATAAAGATGCTGAACACACAGTTGCTTCTTAGTCTGCAGCATTTATTTCCTTCCTCAATCCTTCCTTTTGGCTGAAGCAAATGCAAAAGTTTATGGCTTCATTTTAAAAACACTGACGACTCTCAAATTTACATCTCCAATTTAGACATCTCTCATGAATTCCAGATACTTTATCAGCCTTCACACCATTTCCTTTTGGTTGTCTAAACATATTACATTCCAAACCAAACTCATAATTTCTCTCTGCAAGTTTGCTCTTCCTGAAGTTTATTCAATCTCATAAAAGGGGCAATTCCATCCTTTATGTTGCTCAGGCCCAAAACCTTGGAGATATCCTTGATTCATTTCTCTCTGATTTCTCACTTCCAATCCAAAGCCATCTGTCCACTATAGTTTCAAATTATATTCCGATTTCAAACACATCTCAGCAATTCTACCATAGAATCCTCCTCCAAGCTACCACCATTTCTCACCTAAATTATTGCAATAACCTCCTAACCGGTCTCCCCGATTTATCTCAGATTCTATTTTCAAGACAGAAGCCAGATGATTTTTTAAAATGCAAATCAGGTCATGCCTTTCTTGTACTTTCAAAAGCTTTCAGTGGTTTTAAAAATCTCATTTATGGTAAATGCTAAAGTTCTTGCAATGATCTACAGAAGTCCCTTGTTATTTCTGTGACCCCATCTCCTACTATACTCTTCCTCAGTTACTGTGTTCTAGCCACACTGGCCTCCTTTCAGCTCCTCCAACACATCTGGCCAACTTCCGCCTCAGGGATTTGCACTTTTTTTTCTCTTCCTAGGTCATTCATATCCTAGATACACATATGGCTCTCTTCAACTACTTAAGGTCTTTGAAGTCATCTATAAGCACTTTAAAATGGCAACCTTTATCACCTCCACCTGCTTCCTTAATTCTCTTAGCTTGCTTTATTTTTTCATAATATTTACTATTAATACCATTCAATATAGATCTTTTATTATTTATTGTCCATCTCCTCTGATCCGAAAGTAACCTCTGTGAGAAAAGGAATTTTTGCCTGTTTACTGCTCTACACCCCCATTTCCTCAAACGGTGCTGGGCACATAAAAAGCACTTAATATATTTGAATTTCGAATGATTTGAATGCATGTGTCTTCTCACTAGTGAATTTAGTGTATTACATTTATAGTGTTTACTGATATTTTAAAATTTATATCTACTATCTTAGTACATATTTTTATTTGTTCCATTTTTTTCTTATCTTCATCTGACTAAAGTTTCTTCTCTTTCTGCCATTCTGTTTTCTTTTCTATTTGTTTTCTTTCATTTGTTATCTTTTAATAGTTACCCACAAGACTGACCACTGTCCTGACTTCTAATACTAGCAGTACTTATTTTTGAATGTTTTAATAATGGAATAATTTAGTATGCACTCTATGGTGTCACCTACTTTCCTTTAATATTATGTTTGTGAGATTCATCGATATTGTTGCAAATAGTTTTTTTGCTCATTCCGATGACTTTATTCTATTGTGTGAATAGGTTACCATTTATCCATTCTGCTTTTTATGGGCATTTGGCCAGTTTCCAATTTGGGGCTATTACAAAAAGTTTTGCTATAAACATTTTGTATGTGTGTTTTGGTGCATTAAACTGTGCACTTATATTGGGATATATACATAATTGGGATATATACATAAGTACTGAATTGCTAGGTCATATGATATGCGTATGTTTCACCTTAGTACTGCCAAATAGTTTTCCAAAATGGTTGTCCCAGCTTACAATCTCCACAGAGAATGAGAGTTTTAGTTGCTCCATATCTTTACTAACACTTGATATTTTTAGTCTTTTTTATTGTAGCCAATTTGGTAGCAGAATTGAATTTTCATAGCGTATTTGCCTTTTGGATAGTCTCTTTGGGGAAGGGCCTGTTCAATATTTTTCTAATTTCACTATATTTCTTTTATAAAAAATTGATTTCTAGTTTATATTTTCTGAATACCAAGCATTCATAGATGTATATTCCAAATATGAGTCATTTATCAAATATGTATATATTTGAAATATAAACGGTATATGTAAATAATGGAAATATCTTCTCCTACCCAGTGACTTACCTTCTCACTCTTTTTTAACTTTTATTTTTTTTTATTTTACTTTAAGTTCTGGGATACATGTGCAGAATGTGCAGGTTTGTTGTGCTATGGTGGTTTGCTGCACTAGTCAACTCGTCATCTGGGTTTTAAGCCCCGCATGCACTAAGTATTTGTCCTAATGCTCTCTGTCCCCTTGCCTCCCACCCCTGACAGGCCCCAGTATGTGATGTTCCCTTCCCTGTGTACATGCGTTCCTCATTGTTCAACTCCCACTTATGAGTGAGAATGTGTGTTGTTTGGTTTTCTGTTCCTATATTAGTTTGCTGAGAATGATGGCTTCCAGCTTCATCCATGTCCTTGCAAAGGACATGAACTCATTCTTTTTTATGGCTGCATAGTATTCCATGGTATATATGTGCCACATTTCCTTTATCCAGTCTATCACTGACGGGTTGTTTCCAAGTCTTTGCTATTGTAAATAGTGCTGCAATAAACATATGTGTGCATGTATCTTTATAGTAGAATTATTTATAATCCTTTGGGTATATACCCAGTAATGAGATTGCTGGGTCAAATGGTATTTCTGGTTCTAGATCCTTGAGGAATCACCACTGTCTTCCACAATGGTTGAACTAATTTGCACTCTGACCAACAGTGTAAAAGCAGTCCTATTTCTCCAAAGCCTCACCAGCATCTGTTGTTTCCTGACTTTTTGATAACTATCATTCTAACTGGCATGAGATGCTATCTCATTGTGGTTTTGATTTGGATTTCTCTAATGACCAATGATGATGAGATTTTTTTCATATGTTTGTTGGCTACATAAATGTCTTCTTTTGAGAAGTGTCTGTTCATATCCTTTGCCCACTTTTTGATGGGGTTGTTTTATTCTTGTAAATTTGTTTAAGTTCCTTGTAGATTCTGGATATTAGACCTTTGTCAGATGGATAGATTCCAAAAATTCTCTCTCATTCTGAAGGTTGCCTGTTCACTCTGATGATAGTTGCTTTTGCTGTGCAGAAGCTCTTTAGTTTAATTAGATCCCATTGGTCAATTTTGGCTGTTGTTGCAATTGCTTTTGGTGTTTTAGTCATGAAGTCTTTGCCCATGCCTAAGTCCTGAATGGTATTGCCTAGGTTTTCTTCTTGGGTTTTTATGGTTTTAAGTTTTACATTTAAGTCTTTAATCCCTCTTGAGTTAATTTTTATGTAAGGTGTAAGGAAGGGGTCCATTTTCTGTTTTCTGCATATGGCTAGCCAGTTTTCCCAGCACCATTTATTAAACAGGAAATCCTTTCCTCATTGCTTGTTTTTGTCAGGTTTGTCAAAGATCAGATGGTTGTACATGTGTGATGTTACCTTCTCACTCTTTTAACGGTATATTTTAATGAATGTATCCTAGCTCTTCTAATTCTTTGAAGGCTAAAGCAAATTAATACCATTACTCTCTTCCCAAACAATTACCAACCTTAGGACACTTTAATCACATTCTCAATATAAGCACTATGAATGTTCAATATTTTATAATATTTTAATCCTTCCTCAATTTGACATTATTTTGTTGAATTAATGCTTTTGCTTAACTTTTTTTCTTGCATCCACAACTTTCTATCTTTGATTATTTTCCTTCTGCCTGAAGTACATGCTTTAGAATTTCCTTCAGTGCATTTTATCTGGACAATAAAATGTCCCAGTTTTTATTTGTTTAACAACATCTTTTTTTTCTTTCATTTGTGAAAGACATTTTTATGAGACATAAAATTTCAGGTAGACATTTAATCTCTTTCAGCAAAATCGTATTCTTGTTACACACTCTTGAGAACTCAGCAGTCAGAACTCAGTTGTGTTTTTTTTTTCTTTTTGTAGGTGATTGGTTTTTCCCCTTTGTCTGTTTTTAAGGTCTTTTAAGATATTTTCTTATTCTTTAATATTCTTCATTTTGCATGGCTAGGCATAGATTTGAGAACTTTAGGGTTCCTGGCTCTGCAAATTTATCTCTCTCAACAATTTTGGAAAATTCTCAGATAGTATTTGTTTTATCTACTATTTCCTCTTCCTCATTTTTCCAGTATCCTCTTATGGAATTCTGATTTTTCTGATTTTATTGCAATTTTAAGACTTTTCACTTTATCTTCCATGACTTTCATCCTCTCTTTTACTCTTTTTTAAAATCATTTTCCCCTATAGAATGAATTTGGGATAATTTCTTTGGATTTATCTTTTAGTTCACGAATTTTCTCTTCAACTATAGGTAATGTGATATAAAAAGTAATCATTGCATTTTATCAATTTATCAGTTATTTTTTCCTTTTCAAATATTTTTAAAATATGGCTATTCTCTATTCATATTATTCTGTATTTTAAAAATATATTAAACATCTTATGTGTTATACCTGATAATTCTAATGTCTGCAGTATCTCGTAGGTTGGTTCTGCTATCTGTTCCACTGGTTTTCCCTCACTGTGAGTTGTTTCCTTGTGTTTGGTTATTTTTGACTATCAATTGTTAATATTTAAATAATATTTTGAGGGAATTATTTGAAATCTGGGATAAAACTAAATAGGGATTTGGATCTCAGTAAAAATCATCACGGCAAAAGTTAGCTTTGGCATCCATCTCCCAGATTTCCTGGTTACTGCAGGTCTGTGGGTGCTTTTCTTTATAAATCAGTTCTGTGATACTTTATGAATGTTTTAAAAAATTTATTCTTCACTTTGTTTTAGTCAAGAGAGTCATTCATATTGTCTAGTCCACCATATTTTTAGACACTGAAGTTTGATTTATCTTTTCATTCTACAAAATTAAATTGGGTTTCTCCTGTGTGCTCGATACTGTACCAGGTTACAGAGATACAGAAAAAAATACCAAATGGTCTGTGATTTCAAGGTGCCCACAGTGTGCCATGGGAGATAACACATAAATCATGAATTGTAATGTAAGGCATGGTATAATTTTTCAAAATAAAAATAAATGGAAAAGACTAACATAGTGTTGGAAGTTCTGGCCAGGGCAATTAGTCAGGAGAAGGAAATAAAGGTATTCAATTAGGAAAAGAGGAAGTCAAATTGTCCCTGTTTGCATTTGACATGATTGTATATCTAGAAAACCCCATTGTCTCAGCCCAAAATCTCCTTAAGCTGATAAGCAACTTCAGCAAAGTCTCAGGATACAAAATCAATGTACAAAAATCACAAGCATTCTTATACACCAATAACAAACAGAGAGCCAAATCATGAGTGAACCCATTCACAATTGCTTCAAAGAGAATAAAATACTTAGGAATCCAACTTACAAGGGACGTGAAGGACCTCTTTAAGGAGAACTACAAACCACTGCTCAATGAAATAAAAGAGGATACAAAGAAATGGAAGAACATTACATGCTCATGGGTAGGAAGAATCAATATCGTGAAAATGGCCATACTGCCCAAGGTAATTTATAGATTCAGTGCCATCCCCATCAAGCTACCAATGACTTTCTTCACAGAATTGGAAAAAACTACTTTAAAGTTCATATGGAACCAAAAAAGAGCCCACATCACCAAGTCAATCCTAAGCCAAAAGAACAAAGCTGGAGGCATCACGCTACCTGACTTCAAACTATACTACAAGGCTACGGTAACCAAAACAGCATGGTACTGGTACCAAAACAGAGATATAGATCAATGGAACAGAACAGAGCCCTCAGAAATAACACCACATATCTACAACTATCTGATCTTTGACAAACCTGAGAAAAACAAGCAATGGGGAAAGGATTCCCTATTTAATAAATGGTGCTGGGAAAACTGGCTAGCCTTATGCAGAAAGCTGAAACTGGATCCCTTCCTCACACCTTATACAAAAATTAATTCAAGGTGGATTAAAGACTTAAACGTTAGACCTAAAACCATAAAAACCCTAGAAGAAAACCTAGGCATTACCATTCAGGACATAGGCATGGGCAAGGACTTCATGTCTAAAACACCAAAAGCAATGGCAAAAAAAGCCAAAATTGAGAAATGGGATCTAATTAAACTCAAGAGCTTCTGCACAGCAAAAGAAACTACCATCAGAGTGAACAGGCAACCTACAAAATGGGAGAAAATTCTCGCAACCTACTCATCTGACAAAAGGTTAATATCCAGAATCTACAATGAACTCCAACAAATTTACAAGAAAAAAACAAACCCATCAAAAAGTGGGCAAAGGATATGAACAGACACTTCTCAAAAGAAGACATTTATGCAGCCAACAGACACATGAAAAAATGCTCATCATCACTGGCCATCAGAGAAATGCAAATCAAAACCACAACGAGATACCATCTCACACCAGTTAGAATGGCAATCATTAAAAAGTCAGGAAATAACAGGTACTGGAGAGGATGTGGAGAAATAGGAACACTTTTACACTGTTGATGGGACTGTAAACTAGTTCAACCATTGTGGAAGTCAGTGTGGCGATTCCTCAGGGATCTAGAACTAGAAATACCATTTGACCCAGCCATCCCATGACTGGGTATATACCCAAAGGACTATAAATCATGCTGCTGTAAAGACACATGCACACGTATGTTTATTGTGGCACTATTCACAATAGCAAAGACTTGGAACCAACCCAAATGTCCAACAATGATAGACTGGATTAAGAAAATGTGGCACATATACACCATGGAATACTATGCAGCCATAAAAAAGGATGAGTTCATGTCCTTTGTAGGGACATGGATGAAATTGGAAATCATCATTCTCAGCCAACTATCGCAAGGACAAAAAACCAAACACCGCATGTTCTCACTCATAGATGGGAATTGAACAATGAGAACACATGGACACAGGAAGGGGAACATCACACTCTGGGGACTGTTGTGGTGGGGGGGGAGGGGAGAGGGATAGCATTAGGAGATATACCTAATGCTAAATGATGAGTTAATGGGTGCAGCACACCAGCATGGCACATGTATACATATGTAACTAACCTGCACATTGTGCACATGTACCCTAAAACTTAAAGTATAATAACAATTACAAAAAAAAGACTGATAGTTACTTAACGTATGATCCAGAAACTTTATATGCATTGACAAATAGCCTTAGGAAATTAGTAGCAGTATCACCACTTGCACATGAAAGTAAGTACATTTCCCAAAATCACAGGGTTAGTATAGAAATGCTTTATTCCGGATCCTATTACTGTGGTCGTTCTGTTGTTATTGAAGTGTCAACTGAAAGGGTAGCAAAACCAGGAGTGGAAAAAGTGATACCAAGTCACTATGATATTGTTTGTGTCCCTGGATCCAACCATGACTAGACTTTCTGCTAGGTGAACCGCCTTTTCTTTTTGTGTTTAACATAGTATGGTTTGATTACTGTTGCTTGCAATCAAGGGTCCTGACTAACATGCAGGTAAAATGCAACCCGAATAAAGTCAACAAATGATACCACAGTGTATCACCAGTACATGTCAATGATGAGGTGAGCCTAGACAACATGAGCTAGTATATATATAAAAAAAAGAACAAACATTTGCTGAGTACCTATCATATGATATACTGTCAGATTTGGTCCTCATAAAAGCCCTGTGAGGTCCATATTATGATGATCTCTTTTTATAAATGAAGAAATTGAGTTGCAGGAATATGAAGTCACTTACCACACAGCTTACTAAGTATTAGAGCTTAGGTTTGAACTCAAGACTTCTGCTTTTCAATTCAGTGTTTTTTTCCACTACTGCACAGCTTTGTCACTAGGGCAAGTTGCTTGGCACATAATAGATGTTCAATAAATATTGGTAAAATAAATTAAAATTTTGGCCATGCTCAGCTATAAAACAAATTGTAATGATGAAGAGGATCAGAAAGAAATGCAACTTACAGTGGCCTTGGGAGTGCCTGGCCAGCTTTGGGCCCTCAGGGCAGGGATTTGTCTGGATGACGTCAATCATGGCCTCTTGCTTTCCAGCCAACATGTTCCTTCTACCTGTGTGGATGTTGGCCATCTGAATTTTTTCAGGTGTCCCTTCACAGGCATCTACCTAAACATATGCAAAAGGGAGAGTACTGTAGGGCTCTGACTTACCTAATCAGTTCTTTGCTTACTTGTACAGTTTTTCATTCATTCCTCATGGCTAACAATTATTTATCATTTATTTAACATTGAATAATATCTTACTAGACTCTAAGTTTCCTGAAGGTGCATACTATATCCTTCATTACCTCTGAATGTTCAGTGAATGCCTGGCACAGAGGCAGCTCACAGGAAGCAGTCAGATTATAGGGTGTACTGACTATAGGGCAGGCTTTTTATATTCCATATAACTTAATCATCATGATACCTCACGAGAAAAGTATCATCAGTTCTCTTGATAAAGAGTTTAGAGAGGTCGAGTAACTGGTCACTGGTTCCACAGTTAGTAATCTACCTAGGCAGGACTTGACCCCAGAACCTTGTTCTAAGGGGTGCTATGTATTCCTTTTCATTTCCTTCTTTTTGCCTACATTTTGTCTTCCCACCCACCATTCTTCTGTTCCTTCTCACTTCTTTCTTCACTCCCTTTCTCTAGCATTTGTCAAGCACTTACAGAAGGCAAGACAACATGCTAAGCTCTAGAAGTAGAGACAGTTTCTTAACACATTGGTCTTGGAGATAATGCATGCAAATGATTAATTAGGGTATAATGTGATGAGTGTTATTTACAGCAGTATTGCTCACTGTCATGGAAACAGAGAGGATGAGGAGGTTGGTTCTCTTGGCTGGGAGATGGGTTAGAGAAGACCTCGAAAAGCAGATTTTATTAAATTGTATTTTCCAAATGTCAGTAGGAGATTGATAGAGTGGATAAAGGAGTATCTGGCAGATAAATCAGCACCAAAAAAAGGCACAGGGGATTTGGGGAAGTGTTCGTGTCCTTATAAGGGTAGCAAGGAGGCTGCGGTAAGGTAAGAGTTGAAGGAAAAAGATAAGGGAAGACAGCCTGGTGATGAGGTTGAAAAGGTAAATGAGAATGGGGCTGAGTTATGAAGGGTCTTGCATGCAAAGCAAAGAGTTAGGGCTTTATTTCTTAACCATTAGGAGTTAGGCCGGGGAAAACCCTGATCACATTTACATTTCAAAATGTTCTGGATAGACTGACAGGAAGAGACCCTGGAGAGAGAGAAAATTAGAGTATTTTTGGCCATCTAAGTGTTTTATAATTGTCCAATGAGAGAAAGGTTATTGTCCTTCTGACTACAACAGAGTAGACATGAGGATTGACTAAGATAATACATTTGAAAGTACTTGGGAAAAGCTAATGTAATTAATAGATATAAGGAGTGGATTATCCTGAGTTTTGGGTGGGATCTTAGGGAAACTGCCAGAAGAATAAGAGAAGGGGCATTCTTTTAGGTCATAGTACCAAGAATTAAATGTATAAATGGGGAAAAGTGACAAGAAAGTAATGAAGCCAATATTTTACAGAAACATAGTGACCACCATCCTTCAATGTTGTCCCATAATGAAGGCAGCCCCTCATTCACCTAACATATTCTAAATAACATATAACAAATTTTGGAACCCAAACTCACTCCATAAAAGAAGGACGTGACCCTTTGTTAGTAGTTTGAGCCTATATCTGGCTTACGCTACGTAGCCAGCATTGAAAAAGAGCAGAGCTTGCGATTTTTCATGGCTAATATCCTTAGTCATGTATCTATCCTGCCCTCTCATATGCTCCTGATCAAACCATTCCTGATCTCTAACTTGACAGTCATTGATGGCTTGGCTTTCACACCCAGTGCTTCTCCCCTGGCTCCGGACCTTGTCTTTCTTAATTAGCAACTTACTCCATCCTTTGAATTATGCTGTTTTCTGATGCTCTCTGAACACCCAACGTGGTCCAGCCCAGCCTCTGGACCTACACGCCAGTTCAGGCTCATACAGCCAACATGCTGTTTGACTTACCCTACCTCTGCAGATGGCACTGGGACAACTGCATATTAAAAGATAGACACATCTCAAACATGTATCTAATGTGAGCACTGGCAATAGCCCTGATGGTGTCTATTGTTTAAGCCTCCTGCCACCCAACTGCTTTGAAGCAGATGGGGTCAGTTGGATATGGATATACACACATTCATCATATTTAATATTAATGAAAGCAACAAGAATACATTTCATTTTTATGGTAGCTTATGGCTTACGAAACACTTTCTTGCACATTATTTTATCACCACAAACAAGGCAGAATTGGCATGGGAATGGGGATGGTAATTGGGTAGGAATCATTTATTTTCATTTTATAGATGAGGTAACCAAGCTCAGAGAAAAGTCACTCTTCTAAGCAGGGCCTTGGCGCACAATGTTTAGGGAAAATCTCACTCCAGGGTAGTGCAAGGGCAGGGATGGCACCTGAGAGTGGGTACTGCCTTATAGTTTGCACCCTGGGTTTCTTGTTGGACTTAATCTAGTCCCAGCCCTGCTTCTAAGGCCAGCTTCATGGCTAAAAAGTGGAAAATTAGGGGCTGGAGCTTAGTGTCATTGTTACATTTATTTCCTTGATACAATGTCAAATGCCCATTGCCTTTTCTAACTCTGTCTCTCTGAAGAGCTCTCTCAGGCCACATAAAGTCACCCCCATGAATTGATCTGTTATATGTCTAAACTGCAGGAACCGTAGAACATCGGTACCTTGAAAACATGGTTTGAATGTGGTTCCTTTTCTGTGTTTTTAGGTTCCAATTCACATGGCTCTTTTTCCTTCATTTTTTTATCTTCATGTTTAGCACTGAAATGTGAAGAGATACCAGGAAAAAAATGAAGCTTAGAGTATTTAAATGATACTGTACTGTCCAATCCTAAATGAAATGAATGGGAAAAATAGATTTGAACAAATATGAATCATTTATCTTAGATGAAGGGACTAGGATCAGATCAATTATATACACAGGTTCCTTGAGTTTCTGCCTGTTGCAATTAATGCCACAGTGTCAATTCCTGCTTAAAATCTTCTAACTCCGTATTGCCTGTAGGATAAAACTTAAGTTTCATCGTGATCTGGCTCCTACCTTCCTTTCCAAACTCATCTCCTGCTGCTTTTTACCTCCACTTTGGCTTGAGTCTAGACTCTCGTAATTCCTCAAACCCACCACCCTATTTGAGCAACTCTCCATTTTTATTATTTTTCTTTAGACATGCCTTCCACATCTTATACTGCTGGTAAACACAATGCCCTTCATGATATAGCTAAATCATCTTACCTCTGAGAATGCTTCCCTGATTCTCCCAAGCAGTCATACCTTCTCTACTCTTCTAACACTTTGTTCTTCCATATTGTCTTACAATACGTCTATCTATGGATCTATCTCCAGTACCTCCACTTTGCCTTGTCAACCACTAAAAATCAAGGCAGAACTATCTTATTCACATGGGTAACTCCAGCATTAATGCTGTGTAATCCATGGTAGGAATAGCTGGTTTTCGCGCCTCACTTCTGTGTTGTTAAACTTCCATAGCAGTGATAATATTTTATTGTGATTTCCTATTTATTTGGTCATTTTACCCTCCAAGTAGCCCCTCACTCCCAACTACTCTGGCTTCCCCTCCCATCTTGGATCAAGGGTAGAAAATATATTCTATTCAGTTTTGTACCTCAGAATCTAGCAGTGTCTGAAGAGTAAATCTCAATAAATGTTGAACTAAATAATTAATCATTTGACCTGTGCCTTACCATGTGACCAGCACTGTGTTAGTGCTACAAGGTGTTTATGAGAGTCACAAATTTAGGGACAGGCAGGAAGTCAGGGAGAGAGAGGAAGGTAGCCCATCCAGCTAAAGCAGGTTTTCTCCATGATTCAGCACACGTTTTTAGACTCAACCGGGAAATTTTGATATTTGCTTCTCCAGAGCTCATCAACCATGCTTTTAAAAAATATATTAGAATAACTCCAGGGAGAAGGGCTAGAAACAGACTCAAAAGAGGCAGGTAAGAGCACTACTATGTGCCAGGGCATTCCTTTGGACCCAACAAGTGTGAGAGGTACCAGGAACACCAAAAACATTAAAACATTGGCCCTACATACAAGGAGCCCCCAGACAAGAAGGGGAGTAGGGAGGGGAGGATGAATTCGCATGTTAGCAAACTACATACAGTGGCATTTGTGCAAACATACTGTGCAAACAGACCTTACAGTGGTACCACAGGCAAGGGATTGGTCACTTCTCTCTGAGGGAGTGGAATGAAGGAAGGGTTCACACATGAGGCGTGCTTGATGGATTAGTAGAAGCTTGCCAGACTGTTAAACTGGGGTGAATCAATGACTTCAAAGAGCAAAGGCAAAGAGACTTCAAACAGCATAGTGCATTTCAGAAATTGTCAGTTCTTTGGAATTCATGTTATTATTATTTTCCTGTTTGAGTGTGTGACTCTCCCACTAATTCAGGAGATCCTGAAAGCAATAGCAAGGTCTCCATCACTGCCACAGCCCCACTGGTGAGCACATATCTGGCACATGTTGGGTACTCAGTAAATGTTTGCTGAGTGCAGCATGGGCTAGAACAAGATGAGAGGGGGAGGCAAGGCAGGATCATGGATCACTTCCTCTGTACTAGGTACCTTGCAAGGTGCCGGGGAAACTGAACCAGGCTAGCTCAGTTTGGAAACATAGCTGGCCCATAGAGGAAAACTAGTTCAGTCATCAGAAAGTCAGTGGTTGGACAGGTGCTTTTCTTTTTGAAGATAAAACTCACCTAGGTTCTGGATAGGGAAAATTCTTCCAAGGCTGAAAGTAAAGAGGAAAATGGTTATTTTCATAGATCAACCTGAATCAGGCTCTGTTGTTTGGTTACAGATCATTAGAGACTACACCAAAAGGTGAGGGGGATGAAGCCTCAGTAGAGAGCAAAGGCAGACACTGACCACAGAAAGTTCCAGGAACTGTGCAGTGGGGCTGAAGATCAATCAGAAATGAAAACAAGCATTTCTGAAGTTACAGGGCATGCCCAAAGGAATGTATGATGTGACTCAGAAAAATTGTTGTATGCACACCTTTCCCGAAATGCATCAGAAACGTAAATAACTTCTAAATCCTATGAGAAAATATGAATTTGTGGGATTTAAGCAATATTTTACTGGGCAAATTGGTATTCACAAGTGCACAAGTAATGCTGGAATTTCTCCCTTACTCGCTGATCATGTGCCCTGTGATCACTGCTCAAATCTTGCAGGATCTATATTTGGCTCCATTAAAATTACGTCCCAATGATCACAATGTAGCCCCTTATTTATTCAGTGATTATAGATCTGGTGCCATTCATTATTTGGAATCTGTCTAAGAACGCTGAAAAGAATAGAAAATATCTAAGCATCTAAAATGCCATCACAAAATCCAGGTATCATAGCTCATTATACTCTCCTTTGAGGGCAGCCCTACAAACCATTATTCAGAGACTATTGGTTCTTATTTTACACATAATTCTAGCAAATTAGATGCAGCACTGGTAGAATGACAAGTCCGACAGACCTTGTTTTATATCTTTGTTACATGATTTACAGGTTACTAAACCTCTCTGGGCCTTAATGTCATCTGTAATATGGGAGCAGTGATATCCGCTCACAGGGTAACTATGAGGGTTAAGCGCTACTGTCTATGAACAAGTGCTATCACACCAGAGGGACTTGGTACATGTTTGACCACACGAAAAACTCATTGCTAGACATAAAGATTATGACAGTAGAAAAAAAGGGAAAAAAATACAAAAAACTGACTTGTGGTTGTTTGTTGTGAAGGGAACTAGTTCTTCTGCAAAGGCTCAAGAGCATCTCAAAAGAAGAGCATAAATTAGTTGACTCAGTCCCTTATAGTCAAGAATATTCCAAGTCATTAAGAAAGGAAGAGATCAGATTCCACTCACTGAGCTTAAAAATACAGAGATAAACACAAAACATGTATGAGAGTTAAAAGATTTAAAAATTAAAAATAATTGTATGTTTTACTTAAAACAAAATTGGGATAAAATGGGATAAAATTCATTTACTTGGCAAGTTCATTTGTGTAGAACAGTTTATTAGTTGTTGATGTTGCCAGGTACATGAAGCATTTTAACAGGCTATTTCTACTCCCATTAATAGAAATAATAATCATTCATATTTTTCTAGTGACAAAGTGTATCCACAAATGAATAATCCTTACCAGCAAGCATATGAAAACTAAAACAGAGAGATGAAGGATCTAGACTAAATGTACCCAGTAAGAAAAGAGTAGAACCTTAACTGATCCCATTAAAACACTAGGTAAGGGCCTTCTATGAGCTTACACAGTGCTTACATACTGTGTTTGCCTTACTTCTCCCAGATATTCAGTGAAACAAGTATTGGTCCCTTTATTTATTGAGCATCTACTACTGCAGATACAGTCACCACAAGACATATGCTTCCTGTCCTCATGGAAAATACTCTTTCTTTCTTTCTGTGTTTTTTTTTTTTTTTTTTTTTTTTGATACAGGGTCTCAGTCTGTCTACCGCCCAGGCTAAAGTGTAGTGGTACAATATCGGCTCACTGCAACCTCCACCTCCTGGGCTCAAACAGTGCTCCTGCCTCAGCCTCCCAAGTAGCTGGGACTACAGGCATATACCACCACTCCTGGCTAATTTTTGTGTTTTTTTTGGTAGGGACAGTGTTTCACCATGTTGCCCAGGCTGGTCTTGAACTCCTGGGCTCAAGTGATCTGTCTGCCTTGGCCTCCCAAAGTGCTAGGCTTATAGGCATGAGCCACTATGCCTGGCCAAGAATACACCATTTTATAGAGGACACATCTGAGTCTCAGAGAGGTGAAATGCTCTGTTTCAAGCACTTAATAATAAGCTGTTTACCTTCATTTATCTAATTTTCATTCTCACAAGGACCTCAGATGTGAGTGCTTTATTATCCCCATTTTGCAGATGAGGAAATGGACATTCAAGATCACATAGCCAGGAGATGGGATTGAGGCCAGCAGTGATTCTGCTTGGGCCCTAATCAGGTTGCTATGCTGCCTCTAGGTGGCACCTGGCACCATGTCTAGCAGGAGCCCAGAAAGCATGCCCTAAGTGGTCTGAAAGTCAGAATATACAAACCTGGATTGTGCCATAGAACTCTTCTCGCTGGAAGTCACAGTTATTAAAAGCTAGTTAGTTGTCACTGCCCACCACAGAAAAGGGCTATGGATGAATTGGGACCATTTCCTCCCATCCTATCACACATTTTTGTCTCTGACAGTAACAGGCCTCAAAGTGCAGACTCTTAGAAGCTGGAGTCTGGAAAAGCCTCAGAAATAGGAGGAAAAATGAAAACAAAGACCTTTCTTCCCTCTAAAAGATATTACTTTAGAATCAACCCTGCATGCTTATTTTACTTTTAGTTATAATGTTGGTAAGGAGAAACAATACCTTTTGGAGTTCTTCAATTCCAACTTCATAAGTTGCTAAAATAAACATAAAAAATTATTTCAAGGCAGTTTATCCACCCATTTCTTATAGTACCCAGGATTAAAGCAGTTATAAAAGATTCCAGAATTCAGTTTTCTCACCTTTAAGAACATCAGACTATGTAAAGCTCTATCTACAAAGTTTGGGAAATTATGCGGTCAGTGATCATGGTCTTAATTTCTGTGGGGATTTCCAGAATGGAATTTACAGTCGATGAAGCATGTGAAACCATTTCAGTTTCCTGTTTTGGCAAACAGATACACACTCCATGCTTAAAAGAAAGCACTAAAATTTAGTGGCAGCTCAGAAGGCAAACATGAAAGGAAAGGAAAAGGAAAAAGCCTAAATCCCACTTCAACAAAATGAATTCTCTATCATGCCCCAAAGTGCTCTGTTCCACAGCCATTTTTATTTCCTTAAATACAGTTTGAAAACACGAGCACACCAACTAAGGTTGACCTATCTTTTGACTTTTCCAATAGTTCTGTGGATTTTATTTAATGACATGATGCCAATCTTAATTACAGTCACGCATCGCTTAACAATGGGCATCTGTTCTGAGAAATGCATCCTTAGGTGATTTCATCATCATGTGAATATCATAGAACATACTTATACAAACCTAGACGGTATAGCCTACTACCTTCCTAGGATATAGGGTATGGCCTATTGCTCCCAGGCAACAAACCTGCATAGCATGTTACGGTACTGAATACTGTAGGCAATTGTAACACAATTATAAATAGTTGTGTATCTAAACATAGAAAAGGTACAGTAAAAATATAGTATTATCATCTTACGGCACCACTGCTGGATACACAATTCATTGTTAACTGAAACATTGTATAGCACATGACTGTATTAATAAATACAAGTAGTGACAAGAATTTGAGTTCAAACACTGTTCTGCTGCTCCTACATAGGGTACTTCAGACAAATTACTTCATTTCTTTGAGCCTCAGCTTGCTCATCTATAAAAATGGACCAATTGGTACCTGCCTTACAGGGTTAATGGGGAGATTCAAGGAAATAATGTAAGAAATTTGGCCAGGTGTGGTGGCTCATGCCTGTAATCCCAGCACTTAGGGAGGCCGAGGCAGTTGGATCACAAGGTCAGGAGTTCAAGACCAGCCTGGCCAAGATAGTGAAACACCATCTCTACTAAAAATACAAAAATTAGTTGGGCACAGTGGCAGGCCTATAATCCCAGCTACTCTGGAGGCTGAGGCAGGAGAATTGCTTTAACCAGGGAGGCGGAGGTTGCAGTGAGCCGAGATTGCGCTACTGTATTCCAGCCTGGGCAACAGAGTGAGACTCCATCACAAAAAATAAAAAAAGAAAGAAAGAAAAAAAAAAGGAAATTTAACACACCTAGCAGAACACCGGACATTGTATAGAAAATGGCAATGTTTTTTGATAAAATTGCTTGTTTGGTTTTCTTTGCTTAAAAGTTATTTACAAAAGTTTTATCCCTACTGTTAATGAACACATGTGCATAAAAGTAGGACTCCTCCCTCTGTTTTTCTCTTTCTTGCTGCTAAAGTCCTGAAGCTTTAGAAAACTGACTAAACAATATGTTGCATTTCCAAGCTTTTATTATTCTAAACATATAATACACTGATAAAATCAATGAAATGCTAGGTTTTGTTTAGGGACTATCAGCATATAATTGTTGACACAGACCTAAAATTCTACATGGATAATTAATAATATGTATTTCAACTTGGGTAATTGTACACATAATACTTTAAATTAGGTAACTGTACACTTATTAATACTTTAAAAAATACCTGTTTGATACAGTTTGCCCAATATCCATTCCTGATATGAATTTGCTTTCCAATTTTAAAAATAATAATCTCCTTCTTTCTACTCTAATTTATTTACTTGTCTATGCTTTTCAAAAATAAATCATGAGCTCATTTGCTTCTCCTAACCACCTTGGGATGGATATTATTACTTATTCTGTATTAGAAATGATGAAACCAAAGCCTGGAGAAGCCTTACTTGCCGTGGATAGTAAACAAAGATAATACACATTCAATTAATAATGTATTCATAATGTTGTTACTGCTTTTTAACAAAGTGGAGGTTCTTTCATGGTAAGCTAAGCTATCCAAACTTAGATAGGGATTCCAACATATATTCCAAGGTAGGAATATAGAGGATAAAGGGCTACATCCCAAAGGGTCAGAAATGGACTAGGAATTATGACAAGAGCATGTGATCCACAGCATGAGAGTCCTTGCTTACTTTCTGCACAGAGTTATATAACCCTCTCTCTACTGATTGGTTTTATTGTGTGGGCAGAGAAAGGACAAATATCTGAAGATGGTCCTCAGCAACCCTCAGCTGCTAGTGTCACAACACGGTCATGTCTTGGAGGCCTTTTATTCCTTCTCCTCATCCTGTCTATATGACCTTGGAAAAGTCCCATCACCTCTTTTACACCTGGAGGTGAAATGTTTATTACTAACATAATACAAATAATAATTTAAAAGAAACTAACATTTTTTATACTTATAGATAGCAGGCACTATGCCAAGCATTTAAATGCATTATTTCATTTAATTCTCATGACAATCACTACTAATATTCCAATTTTACTGACGAGGAAACAGCCAGCCGGACAAGTGAAGTAAATTGTCTGAGATCACTCAGGTAAGAAACAGCTTGCAAATTTTCTTCCATCCATGGCTTTATTAATTTAAACGGAATGTTATGCAGAAGTGTAAACAGAACTCTGAAGGTATCTCCAAGAATCTCCAAGACTCTTCAAAAAATTCTCTGGGGCCTAGAAGTACAGTCTGCAAAGCACTAGTCTATATGACCTCTGAGGACAATTCTGCAGAGCTTTTAGAACAGCCTGAATCATGTATGCCCAATGCCAAGTTCTGTATAAAAGAGATGAAACCTCACCAAAGGCACCAGTGCTGAGCTAAGCACTAAACAAGGATGGTCTTCCCTGTTTTCTTGGCCTTGTTCAAGGGACAGTCACCCAAAGGCAACAGCAAAAGCCAACCACCTTGACCTCTTTCTCCTTCCTTCCCTCTCTCTCCCTACCTCTTTGAAAGGTATCATTTAGATGTCTCACCTTTGGTGTACAAAAATCAAAGAGGAAAGATTCATTTTAAGTTAACTTTTGTATAAGGTGTGAGACTTAAGCCGAAGTTTATTTTCGTTTACCTATGGCAATTGGTCCAACACCATTTTTTAAAAGGCTGTCTTTCCTCTATGGAGCTGCCTTTACATCTTTGTTAAAAAAAAAAAAAAAATAACAACAACAGTTGGGCATATCTGTATAGGTCTATTTCTGAATTCTCAATTCTGTTCCATCGTTCTATGCGTCTCTCTTTGCCAATACCACATAGTCTTGATTATTATACTGATAATTCTTAAAACTGGTATACTAATGCCTCCCTTTTATTTTTCAAAATTGTTTTTAGGTATTCTAACTCCTTTGCCTTTCTGTATGCATTTTAGGATAATCTTGTCTATATCTGCAAAAGATCTTACTGGGATTTTTATAGGAATTCTATTAAACCTGTGTATCATTTTGAGATAATTGACACTTTTACTGTCAATTTTACTGTGTTGTGTCTTCCAATCCATAAACATGGTATGTCTCTCTACTTATTTAGATTTTCTTTGATTTAATCAGAATTTTATAGCTTTAAGCTTTTAGGCCTTATCATGCTTTGTAGGATTTTAATATAAATACATATCTATTTTTAAGCAATTATAAATGATATATTTTTCAGTTTCAGTATTTGTATGTTCATTCCTGATATACAGAAATATAGTTTTTTTTTGTATGTTTATTTCACATCCTACAATCTTTCTGAAATCACTTATTAGTTCTAGGAGGGTTTTTGTGTGCTTTTTTGGTAAATTCGTTGGGAATTTCTATCTAGATAATCACGCCACTGTGAATAAGATAGTTTTATTTATTCCTTTTCTATCTGTATACGTTTTATTTCCTTTGCTTGCCTTATTGCACTAGCTAGAACTTCTAGCACTGTGTTGAATAGCAATGGTAACAGCAGACATTCTTGCCTTGTTACCGGTAGTAGGGAAAAGCATTCAGTGTTTCAACATTAAGTATCATGATTAGCTGTAGGCTTCCTGTAAATGCTCTTTATCAAGTTGAGGAAGACAATAGAGTCCCCATCTATTCCTATTTTTATGACAGTTTTTTAAGTCATAAATGGAGGTTGAATTTTGTTAAATTATTTTCTGCACACATTGTCTGATTTTTCTTCTTTATCCTGCCAATATGGCGATTTTGTTGATTTTTGAATACTGAACCAGCTTTGCATCTCTGCACCCTTATATACCACGACCAAATGAAGAATAAACCACACTTGATCATGAAGAATAATTCATTTTCTATGTTGCTGAATCCTATTTGCTAATATTTTGTTGAGGATTTTTATGACTATACTAATTAAGGATATTAATCTGAAGTTTTCTTCTTTTGTACTGCCTTTGTCTAGTTTTGATATCATGGTAATACTAGCTTAAAAAAATGTGTTTTCTCCTTCTCCGTTTTTGGGAAAGATTGTATAAAATTGGTATTAATTCATCTTTAAATGCCTGATAGAATTTTTCAGTGAAATCACCTGACTTAGAGTTCATTTTGGGGGAGTTTTTAAACTATGCATTCAGTTTTTCTTGAGAGTTACAGGGGTTTTCAAATTATTTATTTTGGGTGTTGTGGTCATTTGTGCTTTTTGAGGAATTGTTCCTTTTTTTATATAAGTTGTTAAGTTTAAACATGGAGAGTTGTTCATAATATTCCCTTATTATTGTTTTGATATCTACAGGGTCTATAATGATATCCCTGCTTCAGTCTTAATATTATATCTTTTTTCTGTTTCTTTTTCAGCCTTGCTAGAAGTTTATCAATTTTTTCAGCCTTGCTAGACATTTATCAATTTTTTCAACCTTGCTAGAAGTTTGTCAATTTTATTGATTTTTTTTCAAAGAACACATTTTTGGTTCCATTGATTTTCTCTATTGTTTTTTGTTTTCATTTCATTTCATTTACTTCTAATCTTATCCTTATTGTTTCCTTCCTGCTACTTGCTTTCAAGAATTTTTCTCTGTCTTTAAGAAGTTTGATTATGATTCTTCGTGAGATTGCATTTCTTTTAGATTTGCTTGGTTTCTTGAATCTGTTGTCATATTATGTCTATTTTTTTTTTTTTTTTAGATGGAGTTTCGCTCTTAGTGCCCAGGCTGGAGTGCGATGGTGCAATCTCGGCTCACTGCAACCTCTGCCTCCTGGGTTCAAGAGGTTCTCCTGCCTCAGCCTCCCAAGTAGCTAGAATTACAGGTGTCCACCGCCACGCCCAGCTAATTTTTTTGTATTTTTAGTAGAGACGAGGTTTCACCATGTTGTCCAGGTTGGTCTTGAACTCCTGAGCTTAGGTGATCCACTCGCCTCGGCCTTCTAGAGTGCTGGGATTACAGGCATGAGCCACCACTCCTGACCCATATTATATCTTTTGCCAAACTGGGGGAGTTTTCAGTCACTATTTCTCCAAGTACTTCTTCAGTCATGCACTCCTTCTCTTCTCTTTCCAGAAGTCTAATGACATGAATGTTAAATCTTTTGTTATAGTCTCACAATTTTTTGAAGCTCTTTTCATTTTTTTTTTCAGTCTATTTTCTCCTTGTTCAGATTTGGTAGTTACTATTGTTTATTTTTAAGTCATTGACTCTTTTGTCCCTCCATTCTGCTGTTGAGCACATCCACTGACCTTTTTATTTTTTAGTTCTAACATTGCCATTTTTTTTTTATATTTCTCTTTCTCTATAGAGACATTTTATTTCTTTGATAAGACTTTCCTTCATTTGTTTCAAGCATGTCCATAACTATGCATGGGAAAATTTTATAAAAGCTGCTTTAAAGTCTTAGTCAGAAAATTCTAGTATTTCAGCCATTTCAATTTTGGTAGGTTTTTTTTTTTTTTTTTTTTTTTTTTTTTCAGCTTCAGCTGCCGTAACAAAATACCATAAATTGCATGGCTAATAAATAACAGAAATTTATTCCTCACAGTTCTGGAGGCTGGAAGTTCCAAGATCAAAGTGACAACAGACTCAGTTCTGGTGAGGGCCTGCTTCCTGGTTCATAGACAGCTGTCTTCTCACTGTGCGCTCATATGTAGAAGAAGAAAGCAATCTCTCTTGGGATGCTTGTAAAGACACTAATCCCATTCGAGAGGGCTCCACCCTCATGACCTCATGTAGTACTAACTACCTCCTAAAGATCTCACCTCCTAAATACCATCGCATTAGGGGGTAGGTTTTCAGCATTTTAGAGAGTAACAAGCAATCAGTTCATAACAATACCCAAGTGAGAAAACAGCACCTCATCACTGCTGGGCAGAAGTAGGAAGGAGTTTGGCTCTCCAGCAGGCTTCTGCTGATAACATCTTAGCTGGAAAGAGTAGGAGGGCCCTGTTATTACTTCCCACACGGCCTTTGCTGACACTCTAAGGAGAGGGTGGCCTTCTTACTGCTGGGTGGTTATGAAGATCCTTTCTACTAGGTCTCCCCTGACACCATCCTTTGAGGTAGGGAGAAGGGCATCTTGTCACTGCTGGAGGGGAGTGAAAGTCAAAGTTTCTCACATAATCTTTATGGACATTAAGTGGAATTTTATTACCACCTGGCAAGGGTGGAAATCCCAGCTCCCTACTTGGCCTTCTCTGACATCACTCCAGTGGAGGGGTTGAGTACATCATTGCAGCCTGCTGAGGGTAGATGTCCAGGCTCCCCATTCAGCATTGCTGTTGGTGGTGGGCCACATTTTTTTTATGATGTTTGGCTGGAGTAGAATAGTTTGTCTACTAGAAAAAACTAGTTTTGTCTACTAGACTAGAGGTTTTCTGTCTTTCTAGGCTGCCCTTTTCTTGGTCATTTGGCTAGAAAGAGCAGGCTTCAGCTGAAGCTGTTGTTGTGCCCACTGGTGTTTCTGGGTTGCTAACTTTTTTACCTCCAAAACTGACATATTCGAGGCAAGAAGAAAACCAGGGAACTCACCACCTTATCCTTCCCTGGGGCCTGATGTCCCTAGCTGGTCTACCTTCTTCTCTCTACCTTTCAGAGTCATGTAGTCTTCCTATGTTTGTTTTACATACATAATGCCTTGGGCTTTTAGCTGTACTTAGCAGGAGCAATAGGACAAAAGTACATCTGTTCCATCTTCCCAGAAACAGAGGTCCACTTCACTTGAAATAAGCTACTTGCAGTGGGGTGGATTCTAGGGGCCTCACGTGGTCCAGAGAGAGAAGGAGCAGGCTCTGATTGGAGCATCTATTTGGCTCTGTGAATTCTTAGCCTTGTAGAAGGGCATATAGTTGGAATGTGGCCCAAATGGTGCCCACTGCCTTTCTTTTTAAAGTGTGGTCTGTAGACCAGCAGCATTGATATCACCAAGGAACTTGTTAGAAATGCAGAATCTCAGGCCCCACACCGGAGCTGCTGAACCAGAATCTACATTTTAACAAGATCCCTGCATGACTTGTATGAATGCTAGAATTTGAGAAGCCCTGCTCTAAAGAAGGGGTACATATACTCTGAGTATGGGGCAGCACTGTATTTTGGGGGTGCTGGGCAGGGTCAAGAGTTGCTCTTCCTATGGTTAGTATTTTACAAGCCATTTAGGAGACTCTAGACTGCCCAGTCTAAAAGAAAGGCAGTTTTTCTAATAGTTCTCCAACCCCTTATTTCTATTTTTTTTTTTTTTTTTTGAGACAGAGTCTTGCTCTGTCGCCCAGGCTAGAGTGCAGTGGCGCAATCTCGGCTCATTGCAAGCTCCACCTCCCAGGTTCAAGCCATTCTCCTGCCTCAGCCTCCTGAGTAGCTGGGACCACAGTCTCCCACCACCACACCTGGCTAAATTTTTTGTATTTTTAGTAGAGATGGGGTTTTACCGTGTTAGCCAGGATGGTTTCGATCTCCTGATCTCCTGATCCGCCCATCTCGGCCTCCCAAAGTGCTGGGATTACAGGCATGAGCCACCGCGCCCGGCCCCAACCCCTTATTTCTTGAGGGAGAAGAGGGAAATTTCAATAGGTCCTGATCCTTACCTCATGAACTTCCTAAGTATGTATTCCCAGGGAAGTGACTTCCTTTCCCAGAACCTTGGGGTTCTTGTCTATACAATGAAGAAGTTGCACCGGATGATCTCTTTTTAGCCCTGCTTTTAGGGAAGCCAAACTTCCTTGAATAAGAAGTAGCATTAACTTGTGGAAAAAGCATAGAATTTAGAGGTAGCCTGAGCCTGTTTCACATTATAACTCTATTCCATGTTATATTTATGGCCTCGTGCAACTCAGTCTTTCCTGCAGGAAACATTTTCAGTTTCCTGTATCAAACATTAGGGGTGATCAAGCCACTCTATCAGCAGGGCTGTACACAGGGAACCTAACATAGAACTACAGTATCCTATAGTACAAGCTCACTAAATACTAGTGTTTATTCCAGCACTAAAATGTATGCCTTTTATAGAGAACTGGCTGATACTATAGCAGAACAAGGACATTGTAACTTGTAGAAATGCTATAATCTCTGCTCCCTCATCTTTTTACCTGAGAAGGTCTCTTTACTCACAAAAATGTCCCGAGCGTTGTCAGCAATGCCAGAGGCAGGAAGACGTAGCTCTGAGCCAGTGGTCAGATCCATTAAATAAATTCCCTGCTCCTATTCAGACTGAACACAGAGGCCTAATTCTCATGGTCTGTTATCTCACTCTCCACACACCAAGTAACCAGGGAACTTCAAGAAAGACACCAGGAGAAAAGAGATAAAGTTTCTATAGGAAGAGAAGGAAGAAAAATGAATCGTCATATCTTGATTTTCCCTCCCTCATATCTACAAAAGGCAAAGCAGCTGAGTCGATTGGTAAAGGGGAGAAAAGAAGAGGCTGGGAAGGCAGCAATAGCTATTGTGAGATAGCACTGATGCCCAGCTGGATTTGTTTATATTTTTAAGAGACCAGACACAGAAAAAAAAAGAAAAAGAAATAAGATGGTAGTGCAGGATGGCTGTGCATTTTTAAACTTACAGTTAGCTAAAGGGAAAATATCATTTTTGACACATTTTCATTCCACACAGGGTTACACTATTAATTGGCTTAGAAGACTTACGATCAGCAATTTCTTTTGCAGTGCACAGGTTAATGGAGTTGCCAGAGTGTCTCAGATATGAAATTGTTGCCTCATAATTATGTGGTTCTTCAAATTCTGCATTGAAAAGCCTGGAGAAAAAAGGATTACTTAAAATGTAACATTTTTAAAAACACACTTTGAAAGCTTTTTGTATTTTTTCCTCATTAGAGAAATAATATAAGTGTGTCTGGCCAATATGGTGACCTAAGCATATATGGGAGGCACACTACACCTACTCCAAATGCATAAGAATTCTGGATGAAAGATAGCAATGCAAAGACTTGTATAAAGATTATACGGTCCACATAGAAATCAATAAAGCAAAATCCCCAGGTGCCAGACATACAAAGGAAACTCACAATTAAAGATGCAAGCGAGAACTGCAGTCAAGGGACACAAAGGGAAATTGAGACCAGATAAAGAGAAATCTTAATGACTGGGCAGCTGGGGATTTAATGTCTGAGTCAGAAGGTAAGTCTGAACCATAAGCCTCATCTGAATGGGAAACTGAAATGGAGCTATCAGCATCAAGTCCAGAGTTACAGTATGCTGTTCCGTCTGTAAAACAAGTGCTAAACATATCCGTCCACCCTCCCAGGGAACGAGCTTGGAAGCTTGCTATCTGACTATGGCCATAGGAACTGAAAGAGTCACCAATGAGATATCAGAAACTTGAAAACCCAGCACCAAATACAGAGGTGGGGCTTAATAAACAATCTGCCCATTTCAGAGACACAAAGCCAAAATTGATGCTTGAAATTCAAATCCCTCTTGTAAAGGCAAATGTGAAATTATTCTGTAAAGATGCTTCCACAATCCATGACACCTGTAGTTTCCAAAGAAAACAAATTCCCACTCAAAATAAGCTGATAGTGAAAACTGAAAATCATACAAGGAGATGAGCTGCAGTAAGATAGTCAGAAGGTATAACTAATAGGGGACCTAAATAATAGAATAACATGAACGTTAATTTAAAATACATGTGTTTTTAGTATTCAAAGAAATAAAGTGAAGAATAAAAGTCATTAGATAAAAACAAGAGACTGAGGGAAAAGAATGCCCTATAGATTTGGAGAAGGGAGTTATAGAGATCATAAAATATAGTTCTTAAGACAAAAAATTTAATGTAGAGGCTGAAAAGTAGACTAGATGCAGCAGCAGAAGAATTGGTGAATTATTATTATTAGTATTATTATTATATATTTTTTGAGACAGGTTCTCACCCTGTCACCCAGGCTGGAGTACAGTGGCGCAATCTCAGCTCACTGCAGCCTCAACCTCCCAGGCTCAAGCAATCCACACACCTCAGCCTCCTGAACAGCTGGGACTACGGGTGTGTGCCACCACACCCGGATAATTTTTTTGTGTTTTTGTAGAAAGGAAGCCTCGCCACGTTGCCCAGGCTGGTCTCGAACTCCTAGGCTCAAGTGATCCACCTGCCTTGGCCTCCCAAAAGTACTAGGATTCCAGTCATGAGCCACTGGCCTAGAACTGGTGAATTATTTAGATATGAGTACGTTACCCAGAATGTAGCATAGAGAGATAAAGAGATAGAACATATTTAAAAAGAAGAGATAGGGAAGATAGAATGAGAAAGTCCAATATACATATATTAAGGATTATAAAAAGAAAGAAGAAAGAGAATGATGTAAAGGAGTCAATATTCAAATTATAATAGCTAAGACTATTATTTTCCATAATAATAATATGGAAAGTAGTAGAAGAGGGCTATGAAAATTATTCTCAAGTCTTTGCATTATTTACGAGCAGGATAGAGATTTTGATTAACATTAGACTTTGTAAATTATAGATGTCAAAATTTAATTGTAACTACTAAAAAAAATAGAAATAGAATATTTAACTTCTAAACTGGCAGAAGGGAAAAATGCAATGAGAAAGCTTAAATATTTTTTAAAAAGAAGGAAAGAAAAAATGCAATTATAGAAATTGCATAGTAAATCTTAATTGGGAAAAGTCCAAATAGGTCAAGGATTGCAATAAATGCACATAGATTAAGCTATTCCAATAAAGTAAAGAGTATCTGAATTGGTATATTTTTTAAAAGCAGCAGACAAGCCAAAGATTCAAGGTAAATGGATGGAAAAGACATACAAACCAAAGAGTACCAAAGAAAACTGAAGCAGGTATATTAATATTAGACCAACTTCAGTGTGACTGATGAAGAAAATGAGAAAGGGTACACATGAGTGCATATACACCGACACAAATTAGAGATAAGAAAGGAAACAAAACTAGAGATAGTTTCAGGCTTTCAGAAATCTAAGAAAGTGTTATGATCAGCTCTCTACCAGTAACTTTAAAAATTCAGAGAAAATTGGCAACTTTATGGGGAAGTAGAAAATTACCATACCGACTGAGAAAGAAACACAAAAACTAATAGGCCAATAAATCATTAAAGAACTTTTACCAGTAATACACACCTCCACTCTTCCCTGTACCTACCTCCACCCTAACTCACCTCTCTTTTTGTTCTCTACCAAATAGTGTTATAGACAAGTTTTAATGAACTGTTTTAGAGGATAGAAAAACAGGAAAAGCTATGCTACTAATTTTAAGATGATAATATAATTTTGATATTAAGACCACAAAATGATCAAAAAATAAGAGAAAATATAGGCCAATCTCACTTCAGAGATTTTAGCCCAAATTCACTAAATACTGAAAAATGAATTGATCAGTATTAAAAATAACTCAAGAATAACTAAAATTTATTCCAAGACTTCAAGGATGGCTTAACATCAGAAAATCTATCATTGTAATTAATCACATTGTTTCAATAAAAGTGAAAAAGTTATTTTAATATGCAAAAAGGCATTCCAGGGAGATAAACTTTCTTTACTAAATTACCCTCCAACAAATAACATACTTAATAGTAAAGTGTAACAAATAATATTTAGAGTCTATCAGGAACTTTAGCAATAAGAAAAAGACAAACCCATAGAAAATTGGACAAAAGTATATGCCAGTCATCACAGAAGAGTCAAATTGAATAGCTTATAAACTCCTAACCTCATAGTGAACAGGGAAATGGAAATCGAGATAATGAAAACTTAGTTCACATTCATCAGATTAGCTACAATCTCAGTTTGAACATAATACCTTATTTGGCAAGAATATGGAGAAACAGGAAATCTTTACACTGTTTTGAGAGTATGAATTGTCACAACCATTTTGGAGAATAATTTTTCAATATCTAGTAACACTGAAGTTGATTATTTAGTATTGTTTAGCAATTCTACTTCTATGTAAATAGCTTTGAGAAACCTGCTTATATTTACCAACAAATATAGGAGAATGATTACTGAAGCATTATTTGAAATGGTAAAAATTTACAACAATCTGCATGTTCCTTAGTGAGAAAATGCATAAACAAATTGGGATGTGTTCATATGAGGAAATACAATACAGCAATTACGATGAACAAATGACATATACATCAACATAGATAGAATATGAATACAGTGCTTTGTAAAAAAAAAGTTGCAGAAGGATAACATAAGGTGTCATTTATACAAAAATTTAAAAACTATATCCTTAACAGATATATGAATTTATAGCTCAAATGTAAGAATATACTAAATGGATACACTCACAAATTCATGATTGGAGTTGACTCTGCAAAGGGAGAAAGGGAAACGGAATTATAGAGTGAATTCATAATTTTTTCTCCTCTGTACTGTCCACATTTGGTATGAGGTAGTTCCATTTGCTATAGATGCAGTTGAAGGGAACTAGAGTTAGGGTTAGGGTTAGGGTTAAAGGTTAGGTTAGAGTTGAAGTGACTTCAGCTGCATCTAGAGCAAATGGAAAATAACAACTACATCACAGCAAATGTGGATAGTATCAAAGAGAAAAAATTACACATAAACTCTGAACCTTAATACAAATTAGTTCTTAGCATTTGGTAGTCTTCCTGGTTTTTCATTTACATGTGTATTCACATAGTTGTTATCATAGACAGTGAAAAAGTTGGAGTTCTCTCTTTTTTCCCCTCATTTATTATAATCATAAGCACATTCCACCCAATTGTTTTCTCTCCGTTGACTATTTTGCATATTTTCTAGTTTTCTTTTGTGTATATTCTCTGTAATAATTCTAAAGATGTAATAGTTCATTTTGCTGAAAAAGAAAAATTATAAACTCCAATGCATCAGTAACTTCTCCTCTTGTATTTTTGTTCCCTTCCGCCTTCATAAAGTAATCAAGAGAAACTTTCTTAAATTATAGGCTATGCCATAGAGCTCATGCCTCAATGGCCTAACAATCTCATTTGGTCTCTGGTAAATTAATTTTATTAATAAGAAACAATTTGGGGAAAAATTGAAAGATGTCTAATCAATTTCTTAGACTACTTTGGTCAAAAATGAATAAATATCTCATTTCAGATATTTATAAAGAAAATTTTACCAAAGTTTCCAAAAAGGCATCTTTAGGATCAATTGTCTTTACAGAGAATCAGTGCTGGGATTATTGTTAAGAGGAAAAAAGAAAGTTGCAGATGTATTTTAACCTCCTTTTTTGTTACCTGAGAATGTCTTTTACCTTTATCCCTGGTCCATTAAAACTAGATCTGAGATCCACCTTGATTTTATACAATATGGATCAATATAAAGAACTTGGATTGGAGGGAAGAAATAACTCTATGATTTAAATCTATGCTTCAACTTCTTTATTTCCACATTTATGAAAAATGTGTCTACAGGACTATAGACACTATTGGGAGGCAGCACAGAATATGAGACAGACCTGGAACATGGGGTCAGACAGATTTGAGTTTGAATCCTAGCTCTCTTCTACATTCTAGTTATAAAGTACTGGGTAAATACCTTAAGCCTCCATTTCCTGCTCTATAAAACAGTTATAATAAAATCTACTTTAAAGGTGTATTATGGATATTGAATGAAATATTTGCCCTCTGCACATACGCATTCCACAAAAGTGTGCTGGTAATATTAGTGTATTAGAGGACAGAAATATTGTATTTTAAAATAAGTTTTGAGGTTTACATCTTGTAAAATTTTTTATTAGTGGCATAGCATCAGGTTTCTAACTTTTCTTACTTCCTTACAGAAAACCTCCAGTTATTTATATACTACATTATAAAACATTAATGTTTCTTAGTGATATCTTCAACATTATCTGTGTTCAAGAAGCAAACACAGCTCCTTAAATGCAATACAAGTGTTAAAGATGATTTACAAAACCAGAAAATTTCTAATTTTGTTTGGACTCTTGGAAATCCTATCTTCAAAATAAATGTTTAAACAAATGGGATCTCTCTAGCTAAAGCATGGACAAGTGACCTTTCATGGTTGTTTCCACTTGCCATGTCTACCTCTGGTCCACAGCCCTGAAAGGTCCCTGCAGAATCCCTCATTGTCCATTGGAGAATAATTAGTTAACCTCTGTATTAGGCTGTATGCTCTAGAGAAGTGGCTCATGCACCTCATTCAAACATCTGTCCACTTGGTCAAACAGTGAGATTATTAATCACATTAATAGCTACTATTTCTTGAGGGTTTACCATGTGTTAGACACCGTACATAGATTCATTATATGCACCTCTCATTGGCTGTGTGGTCTTGAGCAGTCATTTAGGTTCTCAGAGCCTTCATTTCCTCATAGAGTCACTGTGAGGGTTTAGTGTGGGAATAACTGAATCACAATGTGGAAAATGCCTGACAGGCGAGTTTCCTTTCTTGTCTTCTCCTGTGCCACACTGCATGATGATGACTCGAAAAGTTTAATTGCAAGAAAGTTCCAGAAGATCTAAAGAAGAGCTGGCATTAAGTAGAAAGATTGAGACTTGAACAGCAAAACCTGTTAGCCATACTTCTATATTTATTTTGTTAGGTTGAAAACACAGTTTCTTCCACTTATTATTTCAATGGGCCATGCATTTTGGAGACAGGATGGATAGGAGTAGCTTAGTCAGCATTTGCTCTGTGTAACATTCTACAGGTTCCTGGTGACAAGGGAGTGTGACACCATCTGATTTCTCAATTGTCCAAAGTCCCAAACTGGACAGATTTCTATTTCCAATAAATAAAGTAAGAATACTCTACCCATAGCCCTTCACCCTAAGAAATCCTTCCCTTGAATGAAATGATCGGTGATTAAACTTTTAAAAGTGACATCCGTGCTAAATAAAATGGATCTCAAAATTCATTTGTGCCAGGTTCACAAAAATATATGATGAATTTGGAGTGATTTTTGTTCATAAGCTACTAAAACTTGTTTCGTATACATATTAGATAATGGTTAGAGATGAACAATCAATGAATCAGCAGAGCAGAATGATTCAGAGAAACATAGGCTTCAGAAAGACACAGGTAGCAGTGAATCTCAGCTCTACCAGGCTGTGACCTTGGGTGGGTGGTTCGACCGAAGTCTCTTCACCCTTTAATCCTCTTTATATGAGAATGAAATGATATAATTTATGCCGTGCTTAGTGTAGTGCTTGGCATAAAGCGTTTGCTACTTCTGCTTCTGCTACTACTACTTCCACTTTCACTTTTATACTATTTTCCCTTTTACAATTCTACTACTTGTCCTTCAAATTCTACCACCACCTCCACCACTAGTTCTCCTGCTTCTACCATTTTACAGAACACACACACATGTGTGCATACGTACACATCTTTTTATGTAATATATATTTTCATTTGTGTATATATGTGTTTACATATATATACATACATGTATACATACATACACACAATCCTACCACCACATGTACCATAACCTTACTGTGATGGTTAATATTGAGTGTCGACTTGATTGGATTGAAGGATGCAAAGTATTGTTCCAGGGTGTGTCTGTGAGGGTGTTGCCAAAGGGCATTAACATTTGAGTCAATGGACTGGGAGAGGCAGACCTACCCTCAATCTGGGTGGGCACCATCCAATCAGCTGCCAGTGCAACTAGAATAAAATAATAGACTGCCTGAGTCTTCTGGCCTCTAACTTTCTCCCATGCTGGATGCTTCCTGCCCTCAAACATTGGACTCCAAGTTCTTCAGCTTTTGGACTCTTGGACTTAAACTAGTGGTTTGCCAGGGCTCTCAGGCCTTCAGCCACTGACTGAAGGCTGCACTGTCAGCCTTCAAAAAGTAGGGATACTTTTGAGGTTTTGGAATTTGGGCTGGCTTTCTTGCTCCTCAGCTTGCAGATGGCCTATTGTGGGACTTCACCTTGTGACATTGTGAGTCAATACTCCTTAATAATCTCTCTTTTGTATATACATCTACCCTATTAGTCCTGTCCTTCTAGAGAACCCTGACTAATCCACTTACCAATTTTACTATGACTTCTACTACAACAACATACAACAAATAGAGCTTCTCTCAGCCCTGGGCACTAGGTATTTCTCTTTTCTATTCATGTATATATAACCCAGTTATTTCTACAAAGGACCACAAAACCATGATCACCAAGTAAATGTTATTAAAGTGCCACATAACCTTACAAAATATGCCATCCCCTCTGGCTTTAACTTAATTCTGAAGCTACATTGTCAAACCATTGATCTCCTTCATAAGGCAGGCATGGGAAGGCATGTAAATAATAATAACAGCTGATAATTATTACCTGCCAAGCACTGTTTCAATTACATGTATCAATCTTTGACTCTATGAAACAGATACTATTATTCTTTCCACAATCAGATGAAGAAACTGAAGCATGATCCAAACTCACGAAGTAGTTAGCAGCAGAGATAAGAAGCCAGATATTTGAATCCAGAATCTGAAGTCTTAACCATTATGCTGTATACCATCTTACACAGGGGATGTACCGGTTAAAGTCAAACATGGCATGAATAGATCACACCGTAATGGAAGTCATCAAAGAAAGAGGTCTTCAGAGTATACAGCAAGGAGGATTCCAAAGGACTGATCAGACTATTAGCTAGAGACATAATGGGAGAAAAGTATGTCTGCTAGTGGTATAAAAGAGAAGCCCTCAGATTTCTCATTCATTAAGTTACATGCTATTATTCACTCTTTGAACAAACTACATTCATGTTAATTTTATATACATTATCTCATATAATCCTCTCAGTAGCAGTATGAGGCATTCTACAGATGAGGAAACTGAGGCTTGGAGATATTCAGTAACTTGCCCAAGATAGCACTGCTAAGTAGCAGAGGTGGGCCTGGAAACCAGACCTTCTGATTCCTAGTCCATTGGTTCTCTCCTCTGCACTACAAGTCACTCTAGAACCGAGGGAAAACTGAAAAATGAAAATAATGAAGCACCAGATGATGGTGAAGGTCAAGGAGCTTTTGAGTGGGCTTTGGACGATATTTTTCCAACCTTTGTTAGGCTGACCCAAGAGTTCACAGATCAATTCTTTTATATACTAGTTATTTATATGGGGAAAATGTTATGGGTAAGTTCTTTTTCTTGTCTTTGCCTGACATTGTCACTTATAAAATGAAAAATATTACCATTTAACCTGTAATTTGAGGTTAAGGTGGAACCTGTGGATCAGGGTGAATTTGGGAATGACTTTCTAAAAGCACTTTGTCTTCTAAGTGTTTTAGGAAGTCACACAACAACTAAAGCAGACTCTTTTTTTTTTTCCCATTCATCTAGGAACAAGATCTGATAAAGCAGATTCCTAATAAACCAGTCGAAACTTCAGCAGCATGAAACAAAATGACCACAAGCCCTCATTTTGATCACTAGTCAAATTTTAAAATATCTTTGTTTCAAATTTCAGAGTGTCTTCTTTGAGGTGCACTATAATATCTGACCCCATTTGTTTTACAGAGAGGGAAGTGAGGTCACCCTCTGAACTAGTGGCAGGCTTTTAACTAGGAGCCTGGTCTCCCGACTGCCTGTTCTGCCACTTACAGCATTCGACCTTGATACAGACAAACCCTGCTATTACAAACAAACAACAAATCTCTGCCATTTATTAAGAGCTTACAACATTGGAATTCCACTTTGCTGAATTAGAGATATTTATCTCAATCCTCACAACATCCCTGGGGGAAGGATTTGATTTCACCATTTCCCATATTAGAAAATAGAAGGCCCAGAGATATCAAATAACTTTCCCAGGATCACACAGCTAGTGTGTGGAGCTCAAACTATGAATCCAAGGTTATCTGACTCCTAAATCAATGCCCTTAACTTCATGTAACATACTCCCTGGATCTTTTAATTTTTAATTCATTCAATTTAAACACATTTTAATTATGCAGCTGGTAAGAAAGAAATATTAGACCATTTCTCTGCTTTTGAAGAATTTATAATTTAGACAGGTAAATGAGATACACCCAGGGAAACAGAAAATCACAAAAATAGACTGGATATACTTGAGTCTTAAGCCGAGTGCCGTCTAAGTCCATTCTATTCTTCAGCCAACATTTATTGAATAACTATTAAATGCTGTATGCCCCCTTCCCCATATACACCTTACCACTACACACTCTAATCATGTCAAATTACCCATAGTTCTTGAACACATGAGGTTGTTTCCTGCCTCTTTGCTTTTGTCCACGTTTCATCCGCTTATAATGACCTTATCACCAACATCCTCTGTGCAAACTCATATTTTTTCTCGTAAAATTCTGATTGTCATTATACATGGCCCTTCTATAGTCTATTCTCCACACAGCAGCCAAGATGATCTTCTCAAAATATAATTCAGACCTTGTCACAATCCTGCTTAAGACTTTCCAGAGGCATCCTATGGTTTTTAATATTTTTTTTAAAAAAAGAACCACTAAGCTCCCCACCTTTATGATCTCATCCCTCTCCATGTCTCCAAGGTCCTGTACTACCATTCTCTTCGTCACTCATCACTCTCCAACCATACTGGCCTCCTGTTTACTTTACAAGGATGCAGTGCTCTCTACTACCTCGAAGACTTGGCAAAGGCTGCTCCTGCTATGTAGAATGGTTTCTGTATGACCAACTCTTTCTCAACCACCAGGTCTCACCTCTGTCCCCCTTGGCAAGGCCCTTCTTCAGCCAGCTTTCTCAAACAGCCCTCCTTCCCACCTATTTCTCTATACCACAATACTTGTTGTATACCCTTCTCAGTCACTGTCATAGTCTTGAAATTACTTTATTACTTTTTGAAACTAGTTTAATTTTCTCTCTCTTGCTCTGGGATCTTGAATATCACTTGCTGCTCAGTACCCATTGCCTACAATGTGTCTGGCACTCTTAGACAGGTAGATGATGTCACATCTTTAATTTTCCTCATTGAGCTCCCCTTCTCTGTCAGGTACTGTTCTAGAATATAAAAATAAATAGCAGTCAAGGTCCTTAAACACAGGGTTCTCATGGTCTAGAAAAACATAAAAAATAAATAAGTCAAATGAATATTATCAATCAAAGCATTCATAAAAAATAACAGGAAAATAAAGCAGAATCGTATATGAAATAGATAGCATCTTGGGTGAGGGAACATGTGCTATAGCCAGGAAAGCTGATATTTCAGCGTTTTCATTGCCTCATATCGTATTTGTTATTTGTTTTTCTTCCCAACTAAAATATATACTTGATGAGGACAGATACTTGGTGTTCACTTCCGGCCACATTTCCAGCATCTAGAAAAATGGCTGGCACATAGTTGGAGTTCAATAATTATTGAATGAATAAATAAAAAATGAATTCTGCATGATGAGAAGGAGCCATCAGGTGATGATCTGGGAGAAGATGACACACACAGGAAAATATAAGTACTTCTGATTGGTCAGGGAAGCTTGTTGTGTTTGATGATTAGCCAAAGGCCAGTCCATGGGTGGAAGACAGCAAACAAGGGTGAGAGGGCTTAGGAGAGGAGTTCGGAGAATAACCAGTGATCAAAACCCATAAGAAACCTATAAGAATATATATAGGTATAAAGAAGTATAAGGAAGGATATTCTTGGCCCTGGGAAAAGTACAACATTTTTGAATTTTATTCCAAATATAAAATGGATGCTAAGAAGCTCAATGATTAGTTTAATTAAATAAATATTTAATTCAAAAACTAATGAGTTCAAAGAAGAGGAGAGAAGAAAGGAGAGTGCCTCTCATGTGGGCTAATAAATCAGAACAAGCTTCTTGGTAGGGTGTCACTTTGAGCTGAACGCTAGACCAAGAAGCAGCAGAGGAAAAAGGATCTCACGTGAGTCCCCGCTCTCACATGGCAGTAGCCCTTACTGAATATGCAAGGGCAAAGGAAGTGCTCAGATTGTCCTAATTATTTAGCTTTAATATTAGAGGGATATAATATTGGACATGCAAACCAAGGCAAAATGTATAGAGAAGAGAATCTTGAAATGTTTTATTTACATAAAAGCTAGTGGAAGATGATATCATTCTGTCCATCCATCCTTCTCCCCATCATTTTGTTTATCTGTTATTCCACTGGCCCATCACTCAGTCATTCGATAATTATTGCTTGCATGCCCACTGTTTGCTAGGTCTTGTAAAAATAAAGGTGAAAAATATATATGATCCTTCTCTCATGGAATTTTCAGTCTAATAGGTATCTCCAAAAACACTTCATGGTGGAAAAATTCTGGCTGAGTCAGAATAACGTAGCTGAAAATCTTTAATTTGGTTCTGAGTTCATATCTCAAATAAACTCTGAAACAGGGCAAGCCATGGTTTCTCACCTATAAAATGACAATGCTAACATTGTGTATATTCAATATACTAATACTAATGTTCAATATTCAATATACTAATACTACTAATAATATTGCCATTTTACAGGTGGCAATTAGTATTGCCTCCTAAGATAGTCATTGGTCTAGAATGAGTCTAACAGATACAAAAGGGCCCAGCAATGCTCAGTATGTGGTCATACACAAACAGTAGTTTCTATTCAACCTTACTAAATAAACCTGTGTACAAAACTAGGCCCCAAGTCTGCAACTTGTGATTGTCTGTTTCTTTCTAAATCATGACTTTTCTGGCTTATGATCTGAATGCCACTGAAGAGAAAAAGCAAGGCTTAGTTCCAAAACCTTTCATATTTTAGCTCCACCCTAGGCCAGCCTCCCTCACACAGATCCCTCTGCACAGAAAATGAAATCCTAACGCAGGCGTTCAAGAACTCCTGCTCAAAGCATATCCAGGCTCGATGTGTAGAGCAAGCCATGAGTCTATTAAGCCTTGCCCTCTTTTGTTGTAGGTAAAGTGTTCTTTGAATCCTCAGTAAGGCAGCCTGGGGTGATAGTTGAGAGGCTGTGCTCTGGAGCCAGGCTGACCAGGTCAAGCCCTGGTGCTGCTGATCCAGTTGCATCACCCTGGATGACTTCACTTGACTCTCCGTGGTCAGAGAGTGCACAAAGCACTTACTGTACTTCATGGGTGGTTGTAGCTGGGAGTTCTAAAATGAGAGAGAGGACATAAGGTACAACTCTTTATCTATGGAAAGTGCTCAATAAATAGAAGTTATAGGTGAGAATTTTTTTTTAGGGAGGAATATTTGAAAACAAAAAAGAAGAGAAAAACTCAGTAAATTCACTGCTCCTTGAGAAAAACAGGCCAATCAGTGGCCCTGTTGTATCCCTGAAGTCCAATTAAAAAGGGATAATAAGAAATTATTGAAGTGGCTTAAGCTGAAACTACCTGAATGTTCTGAGTCTGAAACTCTACAGGCAGGACACAGGCTTCAGAAAATTCATTCTCTTCATTCTTTCCTGTAGCGATTAAATGTATCCCAGCATGCTGGGATTTCCTGGCCTGCTTTCACCTCTTGAATATCACTACAAGGAGGCTGTTTTGTTGTTCGTCGATCAGGTCAGGTCTGTACCAGTCTTAATTACCTGAAGTGCAACCATTCAGGAAAGAGCACTGTAGTTGCAAACAATTTTAAAACTAGCCTTAAGTGATTCTGTCGTACATGTACAAAGGTACAATGACATGCTTTTTGTTGTTGCTGTTATTAAGTAGAAAACAAGCTCAAAGTCCTTTCAGGAAGGATTCTTCTTGTCTTGCACTGATTGTGTGCCAAGCACTTCACCTGTGTTAATATCAACAATGATGGGAACAGCAAATAACCTCCATATTGTCCTAGATTCCTCTCTTTCCCTCACATCTCACTCCCCACAGCTGATCCAGCAATTGCTGTTTTCCTCCTAAACAAATCTTTCATCCATCAACTTTTTAATTTCATTTTGACTACCCTGTCCACGTTAAGTTACTTAACTTCTCTGTGACTCAGTGTCCTCATCTATAAAATGGGACAGTACTATCTGCTCCTTAAAATTGTCATAAATGAAATCATGTATAAAGTACTTAGAATAAACACTGAGTGTGTGTTGCTAGTTTTACGGTGGTTGTTGTTAATGGCTTTCTAGGACGTCTTTCTGTTTCCACCTATTTTCCCATGAAATTTATTATTTATACAGCATTCAGAATGATCTTTACAAAAGAAGTGTCAGCTCATGTCACTTCCTGGCTTAAAACTCTCCAATGTCTTCCCAATGTATTTAGAGCAAAATCCAAATTACTTCCACAGCTCACAAGATACTCCACCTCCATTTCCTGAGCTCACTGCGCTTTAGCCAAGATTCCAACCCCTTTCTCCTTTAAAATGTGCTAAGGGTGGTTCTCCCTTTAGTCTTTGTGCCAGTTATTTTCTTTCCTGGGATGTTCATCTCCTAGATCTTCCTTTAACTGGACTGGGTCCTTATTCAGTTCTCAACTCAGAGAGGTCTTTCTTTGATCGATTCATAGTAGATGTACATATTTTCAGGGTAATATGATATTTTAATACATTCATACGATGTGTAAAGTTCAAATCAGGGTGACTGAAATATCTATCACAATTTTCTTTATGTTAAGAACATTCAAATTACTCGCTTCTAGCTATTTTGAAATGTACAATAGATTATTGTTAATTATTGTCACCCTATGGATCTATCGAACACTAGTTCTTATTTCTTCTGTTTAACTGTATAATTGTACCTATTAATCAATCGGAGAGGCCTTTCTTGACCATCCTAAGCTTTATTTCACTCTCAAACCCTCATTATTATCCTAATACTCTTAAATTTTTGTTTATAGTACTTATTACTATGCAAATAAGTACTGTAAATGCATTTTTTTGGTTACAGTGTTGTTGTAATTATCATTATTTTACTTGAAGGCCTTTGATAAGGCATCTATTCCTCACTTCCACAGGATCAGCCACTCCCCACTGCCTGACACAGGTCCTAGAGACAGTCACATGATCTGCCCAGCCCTAGAAGACATTGTGTTTCCCACTCTGCTTGGGGTAGAAACTGCAAAAACACAAATACAAATATATGCTTCCAAGTACTAGGCATAAAAGAAGTCATCGGGAAGATTCAAAACAAGCTTATCAGCTTTTAATAAAAGCTGATAGACTTATTTTAAAAGCTTATGAGGATTTAAAGACTATCATCAAAGTGAAAACACAAAATTAAAAACTTCAAGAGAGAAAATGGTAAACTCCTGAAAATTCACCCATAGACCCTCCCCTGAGAAACACTGCTATCATCTTCCTACTCCTGAAATAAACAGCACCTCCTTTATGTGTCTGAGTCAGATTCCCTGAGTCAGGACTAACTCTGACACTTCTTAGTGGGAGAAAAGCCATATTTATAGCTAATAAATAAAATATTAGCCAACTCTGCTAAGTACTGACAGAGACCAGTGCTGATTGCTGCCCTGGGACTAATCTGCTTTGCTCACACAAATAGGGGCTGCTTATTCAAGAGGGATGCCAGCCAGCTTGGTTTGCATAAAAGAGTGATGACAAAGAATAATCTCCAAAGAGCTATCTCACTGTTGGGAACTAATGAGACATTAATATTTCAGAGGTAACAAGGGATGGAGAGGCCAAGGTTTAGAGAAACTGAGACTCATTGAGTTTCTTTTGTGTTTTCCAAGCTTGATATAATTTATCTCACTTGGCCTTGATGACAATAAATAATAATATTGTGCTCACTTTACAGATGTGTATATCAAAGATCTGAGCTGTTAAATGGCTTGTCTAAGGTATGGAAGAGGGGTTTAAATCTACGCCAATATGACTTTAGAACCTGCACTTGTTCCCTTATACAATGTCACCTCTCATATTTTAGACACAAAGAGGTCCAGAAATGAAAGATGGCTATAGTAAGTGTGCTGGGTTAAGATGATTAAAATATGTATACATAGAAATACAGCTAGAACACAAAGACTCCTGTTTTATACATTATGGTTGAAAATAATGAGAGTTTTAATTTAGAGAAGAATGTGGTTCTTAGATGTTTTAAGAATTGTCACATAAAGAGGGGGTAAACATGATGTCCGTTGTACCAAAGAGCATATCTTAGACACGTGGTTGAGAGTTTGGGTAGGGAGGTCAATTCTTTTTCCGGATCAACTTGAAGGACTTTGAAATAAATAAATAAACAAAGAAGTGTGTGTGTGTGTGTGTGTGTGTGTGTGTTTGTATGCATGTTATTTTATTTTGTACACTGCTATATTTTCAATGTATGTAAGTGTTTGGCCCATAGTAGATGCTCAATAAATACATGTTGAATGAATAAAATTGGCTCTGATGAAGAAAAATATAAGACTCTCCAGGTGTTGAGCTCCTCATCAATGAATTTTTGAAGAGACTAAAGTTCTGACCATAGATTCTTGCCCTTGCTGTGAGGTTATATAATAGCTAAGCAAGGTTTATTGAACACTCTCTAGATGCTAGGCACTGCCCTAAACACTTTAGGATCACTATTTTATTTACCCTCACCACATTGGTATGAGTTAGGTGATAACAACATCATCATTTCACAAAAGTAGAAACTGAGTAGATCTTAAGATGTAGACCTTTAAGATGATTAAAATACGTATCCAAAGAAATACAGCTAGAACACAAAGACTCCTGTTTTATACATTATGGTTGAAAATAATGAGAGTTTTAATTTGGAGAAGAATGTAGTCCTTAGATGGTTTAAGAATTTTGCAGAAGTTTTTTTTTGTTTTAAGGTTTGCAGAAGTTAAAGCATTTTCCCAAGATTACACAGATGTTAAGTTCTAGGGGTTGGATCAAAACCCAGGCTTTCATTAACTTTGTGCTATGTGGCTTGACTACATGAGATTATCAGCACATCCCCTTCCAGTAAGGAGAGCCTACATATACTATTTCTAATCTAATCTCTGAATTGAAGATTAATACCTTGAACATGGATAATATTCTTCCCAAACAAGCGCCAGTTTCCATGGAAGTTATAGCTAAAGCTATCACACATTATGGCATTTACTTGTTCAAACTAACTTAACATTGGCAAGATAAACTCCAAACTTTTTACCAAGTCACTTAATGCATTTTAGGATCCAACCTCATCTCTTATTTTTATACATTAGAATATTTTTTGTCTGTGTATTTCCTTGACTTTAGAGTCTCCTTTTGTCTGTTTATTTCCTTCCCAACCTCCTTGCTTTCAAACATGTTCTATCTCTATAATAAAAATCCATTGGTCTGTCTATCTGTTTGTCCATCTGCCCATTCATCCATCCACCCATCAACTATATCTCAGATCAACTACATGTCAGAACGGTGGTTATATCAGGGAACAATACCCTGCCTTACCACTTTATAGTCTCACAAAAGAGAACACATAAGTAAACCTATCTAATTCGTACCTATTATGCAGGATACAGGCCCTGTTCTTTCATCTGCCATGAAGGTGCCCTAAGTTTTCTGGCCCCTCTTTATCTCTTTTGCCTTACACTCTTTGTGCTATGGCCCACATCATAATCACTGTTTAGTGAAACCTCATTTCAGAGGAGGTTAGCTTCCAAAATCAGTATGAAAGGACAGAACAGTCAAAATGGCCCCTGTAAATCCCTTAGGAAGATGGTGCCACATGGAGACTGACTAATGGGCCATCACAGCAAGTTTATCCTCCATGTTGAAACAGATTGCTGTTTCTTTGATTTAAATGCCAGAGAAGAGGTCAGCTTAGATTAGAACCAATCTGTAGGAAAAACGTGTATCTAGTTAAACACAGCAGTCACCTTACACTCAATCCTACTGAGACGCTCACAATATGAAAGAACCAGGAGCAACTGAGAGCACAGCAGAGGTACACTGTCCCTTCAAACTGTCACACTGGGACCTATGTTCATTGAATAAATGGTGCAAACCATTGCCTGAGCCATTTAGATTATTTTCTCTCTTTCACATAAATGCACATAGAACACATCTCCACTGACCTGTCTTGTGCTGTCATTTAACTCTTTCAAAGGGACAATTAACCCAGGAGTTCCCAGAGCACATGAATTGTGTCTAACACCACACTACCAGTTCCTTGTTGAATAAGATTGTCTTATCAATTCCCTGTTGTAAAAGATCCTCTGTGATGTGGTTCCTGTTTACCTCTACAATCCCATTTCTATACCATTTCTATACTTTCTACACTCTAACTGTACTTATTTCTAGTTTCCACAAATTAAACGTGTTGCTTCACACCTTCTGCCTCTACCTAGAGTGTCCCTTCCCATGCTATGCTGCAAATGTGCATCTTCAATACTCATTTCAAATGTTTCCTCTTCAGGGATAGGTTGACTGGATCAATACCCCATTCTTCACTCCTTCCTGCATCCCTGCTTTTTGCCATGAAACTCTCAGCACCCTCCCACTCTGGTTCTGGGCTTGGCCACATTACTTGCTTGGACCAATAAGATGTTAGCAAATGCAACACAGCAAGGGCTTGAAAAGTGCTGGTGTGATTGGGCTTGTCTTGCTTGTTAGCAGCGACTGTAGAAGAGTGCCCCTGGGCTAGCTTGTTGGATGAGGAGAGACACATGGTGCCAAGTCAAGGTGCCCACCATCCCAGCCGACACAATCCTAGATCAGCCAACTGTTAAGCTTCCCCCCAACATGTGAGCCACCCCAGCCAATATCACAAAGTTGCCTAGATAGCCTGCAGTCTACTGCTAACATATGAGCAAACCCAGCTGACCCCAGCCCAGATCAGCTGTACCCAACAGACTTATGTATGCTATGAAAGTTTTATTGTTATTAGGTAGCATTACTCTAGCAATGGAGAACTGATACTTCTTTAGAGACTTCCCTTACCCTCTCAAGAAGATGTAACAACTTCCTCCTTAGTGCAGCCTCTGAATCTTGTCCTTTCCTCTATTACAAAACTTAACACACTTTACCATTGTAAACATTTGATAAAGGAATAAGTAATATGATTATTTGTTGTTAAGTTTGGATCTCCTTCTAAAACTAACCTTTTTGAGAACAGGAACATCTTTGTGAGGGAGGTGAGGTGTATAATCAATGTACTCATGGCACATCTGGGTTGGAATCATGGCTCAGCAAGTGGCAAACTTTCTGAGCCCAAGTATCTTGAGCTATAAAATGTGAGCGGCAGCAGCAACTGTGCAGCCCTCTTGAGACAACAGAATGAGAAATCTGTATAAAGTAGCCAGCTGAGTGCCTGACACATCAAAGGTCTCAATAGATATTATTTGGTTAAGTGAGTTAATGAACTGACACTTCTATGGCAAAATTCTTAGAAGGAGTACACCAAAAATAGAACATCCTTTATCCCATTACCAATTCCTAACATCACACCAGCTGTCCAGAGCATTCTTTAGCCTCTAATTCGATTTATGACTATGAAGGGTGATGTTTCAATTTACTGAACCCAACTGTGTAATAAAAAAAGGACCTCTGAGGACTATCTTTGCAACTTAACGTCAGCACGTGTTAAATGCAATTTATTTAATCTTTTGTTTACAACAAAAGTTGCAGTTTGTTGCTTATAAATTCACTCCGAGACCCTTCTGAGAAATACAGATTCTTGGTTTGTGCTAATTGCCTGCTCTGGAGCTGGCTAAGTAGCCTCTGTGATGGGCTACGTTCCTATACAACTAAGGAGCATGTACTTACCTCTCTGGAGGCAGGGAGCCCTCTTCCACAGTCACTGCAAGAGAAAGAGTCAGAATGAAAAAGAAGTGTTTGCAGCAGCCTGGTTAAAGTGAATGATGCTTGTGCGATGACTTGACCCCACAGATAATGTGGATAGTGGAAGCTTGCCTGTGCCTGAAACATCCCTTACCTCCACCCCAGCACCCAGGGGATGCCTTTCCCTGCATTGCAGCACTCACCCACATTTTACAGTACAATTTCTTATTTATGGGTACAATCTCTTGCATTAGACTTTGACCTCCTTAAAAACCAGAACCCCTGTGGGGGTTCATCTCTTAATCTCTCATTTCCATCACAGGACATGGTACAGAGATTATAGCTGCTCAATGTTTCTTTCAAATAAACTTGGACATTTACAGAGCACTTCCCGGTATTCCAAGCACTATTTAAGCTGTTTCCGGGCATCATGTCTCATTATCCTCACAATAATCCTAAGAGATCAGTGGTATCCCCATTTTACAGATAAGGAAATTATCCCTATTTTATAGATAAGGAAAATGAGGCTCAGTGATTAACAAACTCAAACTTAAATAGCTAGTGAGTTCAGAAGCTGGGATCTACAAAGCCCATTTTATTGCAAAAGACTTAGTACTTTGTTCTATGTTGTCTGATAAACCTTCTTCTCATTCAGAGAGATTATTTGAGGCCTGAATTATTTAATGTTTATAAAAATCACACTTATCCTTCTTTGATTTGGAGCTGTCCATATCAGTAAGTATACTTATAAGAACCTATCTCCCCATACGGAATTTTCTTTTAGGATAAGACTTAAGATGACTTATAGCAGTGGTTCTCAAAGTGTGGTCCATGGACCAGCAGCATTAGCAACCTCTGGGAACTTGTTCAAAGGCAAATTATCAAGCTCCAACTCAGACCAGCTGAACCAGAAACTGAGAATGGAGCCCAGCAATCTGTGTTTTAATAAGTCCTCTAGGTGATTCTGATGTACAGTCAAGTTTGAGAATCATGAAGTTAGAGTAATTTAACCATGAAGTTGCCCAAAGCAGTTAAAACGAACAGAGACTGCATTAGCTCTCTCAGTGTACCTGCCATCTGCTGGTGCTGATGGCCATAGTAAAACAAATGTTAGCACAGCAGTACATTTTGTCCCAAAGTGTATGTTCATCTTGTGTTTCATTACAGCAAATATAAGCTAAGGCATTTAAAATGTCAACAAGATCAGATTGTGGCAGGAGTGGTGAGGGATGAGAGGTGTTCCTTTAAATAGCAGAAGAAGACACAAAATAGCACAGAAAAACGGCTTCCAAAGATGTTTCAGTTTCTGGAAGGGATCAGAGGGTTGGGGGTTTCAGGCTTTCAGTTAATTACCAAAAGCAGATCACAGAGGCCTGAGGGGCTCCCCCTAAGGATTTCAGGTCAAGTTCACACTGACTTTCTCCCTTTTCACTCCCTCCCCACTTCTGCACAAATGGATTGTGTTGACAACACAGGTTTGCAGGAAACACAAAGGTTCAGTGACTCCCTGCTCAGCGACTTTTTGTTTTCTTCCTCTTGGACAGATTCCCAGTAATCAAATGCAGTGCTCTCAGGGGAAGTGGGCTGGTGTAGGAGCGATAAAGGGCCAATTCCCACAGAGATGTCATTTCATGGGCAAGCTGCCACAGCCTCTAGATGAGAATAAGCAGTGATGGATGTCCAGCCTCACAGAAAAGCAGCAGCGGCATCGTCACCTGGGAGAGGATGTGGAGACGGAGGTGACTCCTGGTTGGCTGTGTGTAGGGCCCTGTGCATTTCCTTACCTTCCCCTTGAGTCTTGGGAACAGCAGCTGGCTGCCTCTGAAAGGCCTGGAGGTTCACGATGGGAGGTCTTGAAGGCTTTGGGGGAGGAGGACCCAGGGAGTCGATGGAGGGCAGTGGCTTTGTTTTGGGAAGGTGGTGATGCCTGATATCTGGTTGTTTTTCTGAACACAAGACAGTAAAAAATGTAGGTTATGATTATTTTCATTTCATAGCTTGTTGGGTAAAACTGGTTTCCTTGCTTCCATCTCAGTCCCGTCCAATCAATTCTCCACCCAACAGATAGAGTGCCCTGATCAATACATAAACCTGATCAGTTGCCATGCTGCTGCTTTAAGGATTTCTTCAGCATGACATTGGTCACTCCATCTCTGCCATTTCTACACCACACAGCACCCATCTGTGTTTCTAGATTCTTTGGCATATTATATGTCTTGCTTCCCCCCACTTAAAGCCCAAATATTTTTCACATGCATCACTGGCTTTTCCATTCTCCATATTTGATTTAGATAGTCTTAAAAAGCTTTCATATATCCAAAATTTTGCTCATGTTTTTCTTGGTTCGGGAACACTATTCCTTTTTTTGGCAAACTTCAATTCATTCTTTTAAGGCTCTGCTCCAATGACACCTCCTCTAGAAAGCTTTTCTTGATTTCTCACAGGAATCAAGGCCAGAATCAACCTCTGATTTGTATCCCCATAGCACATTGTTAATACCACTACATCAGTATCATGGCACATCGGAGGTACTGATCTAGGTTCCCGTTAAACATGGGCTTCTGTGGGTAGGGATGGTGTCGTATTGATCCCCCAGCACAAAGCACAGGGCCTACCTCGTAGGATAGAGGCTGTGACTATTTACTGAAAGGATTCTTCAAGCACTCATGACATGGAAATAATACTGGCTCTATAAAGAGGAATAAGAATTGATCTGGGATTTCCAGGGCTCATAGCCTAGGACTGGCTTCAAGGCTGACTTTGTGATATCTGGGCACCTGTGTCCTGGAATTTTCCAGGAAAGTTCCAATTTTATATATATTTGTCCTCTGCAGTCTTAAATCCAACTCCAACAGAAAGTCCAATATTATATATGAAAATCATATCTGCCCTTTACACTGAAAATAGCACAAAATCTTATGTAATCCAACTGCTTTGATTTTTGATTTATGTAAGACAGCAGTTGACTACATGGGCCATTCATGCGAAAACTTAAGAAGTGGCCTAGCATTTTCCATATACCCCTGGGAGACTTCCTGCTCTCCTCCACAAGCTGGAAGGGAGGGAAACCTTCCTTATTGCTCCACCCACAGCAGGTTACAACCCCAGAAACTCAGGCCCAAAGTTCCTCTCTTCTTAGGCTTGAATTACAAGTAGCGTTGTCAAAAACTTCAGTCATTATCAAATTAGGAAGAAGGCATAGTGAATATTAATTATCACTTACTAATTGGGCTCAGAGTTTTTACCAGGCACTGTGCTAAGTAGTTTACATCTGTTATCTCACTTAACTTTCTCAATAGCTCCATCTGGTAGATAATAAATTCTTCTTTCCTTTCTCTCATCCATCCTTCTTCTCATACATCTTTCTTCCCATCTGTCTTTTCTTCTTCCTCATCCCTTCATCAATAACTATTTATTTACTATATTCCAGGTGTTGTTCTAGGAAGTGGGGATAGAGTTGAGAACAAGAACATGTACAGTCCTACCTTCAGGAATTTTTATTCTAATAACAAGAGACTGATGATAAACAAGTAAACAAATAAACGAGCATTACAGAGATCCATTAGTTCTATGAAGGAAATAAGGTAGGATGACAAGTGCGAACTGTTGATGGTGAGGCAGTACACTTTATACAGAGAGGTTAGAGAAAGCTGACCTTGGAAAGGTTTTTTTGAACTTAGGCCTAAATGCAGCTACAAAAGCTTAAAGAAAAGAGTTTTTGAGGAAGAGGGAATGGCAAGTGCAAAGGTCCTGAGGCTTGACAAAGCCTGTTTAAGGAACAGCAAGAAGTCTAGTGTGTTGACTATGGGCAAGGAACTCGGGGAAGACAGGTAGGAGATAAGTCAGACACAAAACGGGGAACAGCATGCAGGGCCATGACGACCACAAAGCAAGTAGTTTAGATTCTATTCCAAGTACAAACAGAAACCATACAAGGTTATAAGGAGATTCATCCATCCACCCTTCCATCCACTTAATCAATCATTCAATAAATTTTTAGGACTTATTCAATCTGGCCTTCTTCTTGTAGGTGCTAGGGATATGGTAGCAAAAAACGACAGTCCTTATCTTTTTTGTTTTGTTTTGTTTTTTTTAGATAGGATCTTTCTCTGTTGCCCAGGCTAGAGTGAAGTGGCACAATTTTGGCTCACTACAACCTCTGCCTCCCAGGTTCAAGCAATTCTTGTGTCTCAACTTCCCGAATAGCTGGGATTACAGGCACAGGCCACCATGTCCAGCTAATTTTTGTATTTTTAATAGAGACGGGGTTTTGCCATGTTAGCCAGGCTGGTCTTGAACTCCTGAACTCTGCCCACCTTGGCCTCCCAAAATGTTGGGATAACAGGCATAAACCACCATGCCCTGCCAGTCCTTATCCTTTTATAACTTACATAATACTGAGGTGAACCAAGAGCTTGGTGGCAAAACCAAGAGCTTGCCGATAGATTCAGTGTGTAGAATGAGGGAGGAGAAGGGAAATAGAGCATGGCTCCTAAGTTTTGGCCTGAGAAATTAGGAGAATAATTGTGTTGTTTACCAAGACAGATGATTGGTGACAGATTTGAGTTATAAGAGAGCACTCAGGCTCTAAGAATCTATATAGATCGCCTAAATTCATGCAGCTTGTCAGAAGTCGAGCTAGGATTCAGATCCAAGTTTTTCCAAAAGCTATCTCACAAAGCAATTCTAGGAGATTAAGCACTTTACTCAAACCCAAGATTACAATTTAGCGGATGGGCCTAGAATATCACACGGAGAGTCTGGAGCAACATTGCCCAGGTCATATACATAACCACTCTCAGTCAACAGGTTTTAAAGTAGAAAAACATGATGACCCCTCCCTAGCCCCTGTCCCATGGGGATCACATTTGTTACCTGGGGCCTGACTGGGAAGCTCACACTCATAGATGGGCTGGCAGGGGCTGCTTGCCGGGCTCCTCTCAGGACGTGGGTTTTCCCAGCTCTTCCTGATATGTTGAGAAATTACAAAAGAGGGATCTTCAGAGATGTTATGTAATATTTTGGGGGCCACCACGTGCTTCTTGGAAGGAAGAATCTGGGATCCTTTTGTTTCCAGCTTTTTCCTGGGTTCCTCTGGAGTAAGCCCCATGCCTTTTTGCCCTTCCAGATGGAAGGCCTTACTTCCACAGTTGGCAAGGAGAAGGGCTGATGACATTTCACTTTTCTGAGATGAAACCTTCTCCCAGTTCCAGAGTTTGTTTCTGAAGCTATTGGCCACCATCACTTTTTCCTTAGTGATTATCTCAACATTTGATTGAGTCACCTCTAACAGCAGAGAAGCCTTCTGTGAACTTGCTGCAGAACATACAGTAGACTTTCCCAGAGGCCCTGGGGAGTTAGAACATTTTGGAATTTCACTCTTCTGAGCCAACTTGATTTTCTGAGGTTGAAGAGGCTGGGACTCACTACTGGAACAGTATGGTGGGCGGTGCTTGTGGTTGGATGAGAGGGGTTTCCCACTGGCCAAAATGTGAGTTGACTGTGTGCCTCCAATGTCACCCTCTGGAGAAACACCTGTTGGGAATTTAATAGGTCCTGGAAGAGGTGGAGCATCAAGATTTTGAAATTTGGCTCGAAGTTCCTTGAAGTTTCTTACCCCTTCCTAAAGCAAAGAATAATCAAACAAACAAACAAAAACAAAAACAAACAACAATAACAACAAAAACAAGTGTCTCATTATTCCAAGAAAAAAAGCCAGTGTGATTAGATCTCACTGATCTCACCATGTTAAGAGACTGTAACTGCTGATATAATGCAACTGCTTCTGGGCAATGTTAGCCAGCAATGCTATTGTTTATATGAGATAGAATGAAAACACTATCTCTTTCTTAAACACTCCAGGGATGTTTAATTTTCTCACAGCACATAAAGAACACCTATAGATAGTACTATAAAACAGTGGAGAAACCCCTTGATACAAACTTTTGATGGCTCCCCACAGTCTATAAAAATAAATTCCAAACTGCTTTGTACAGAATTCAAAGTTCTTCACAATGCGGTCCCAACTAGCTCAAAAGATGGTAGGATTATGATCTCCAACCACAGCCAAACACAACTACCCTTAAACCAAACAGAACTGTTTACAATTTTCTTAGACCCTCCTACTCTCTATCAACTGGAGTTGGCTTTGTGTTCTTGCCTCACAAAATGCATCCTCATCAGCTTGTCAAAACCTTTCTTGCACTTCACTGCCTACTAATCCATCAATATTTCACCTAGGGAACTTAATTCAATATGCAAAAAAAAAATAACTCCATTATTAAATGGACAAAGGACATGAACAGAAAACCAACTACTGCTTGTTCTCACTTACAAGTAGGAGCTAAACACTGAGTACACATGGACATAAAGATGAAAACAAAAGGCACTGGAGACTATGAGAGGGGTGAAGGAACAAAAGGGGATAAAGTTTGAAAAATTACCTATTGGGTACTATGTTCACTACTTAGGTGATGGAATCATTCATACACTAAACCTCAGTGACACACAATTTACCCATGATTTACCCATGTAACAAACATGTGCCTGTACTTCCTGAACCGAAAATGAAAGTTGAAAAAAAAAAAAAAAAAGAGCTTTCACCTGTGGATGACAGACACAGCTAACTTCTTTCCTGTCTCCCTGGTACTTCCATAGCTTTTTATATCTTGGCTGTTGAACTTAACGCTATGGTATGGAGAAAAGAACAAACTTTGGAACTAGACAGACCTATGTTCATATGAAGACTCCACTCTTTATCCTCTAGGGAAATACTCTGGGAAACTTGATCTTCCCTCTAAGTGCCTTATAAAAATAAGTCGTCAAACAGTATAGCAGGATTAGGGCCATTATAGGTGAAATGTCCATTACAGTGCCTGACACATAGTAGGCCCATGATAAAGAAAAGTTCTTTATAAGAGGCTAGATGACCCTCTTGCATTTTTAACTCCTCTTGGAAAATGATCATGCTCTTCCCTCTAAATTCAGCTCCAATTTGGTATATGAAAATTGTGGTAGTAATGGGAGCCCAATCTTTGCGGCAGAGGAAGGAGCATGACTGGGTTTATACAGTGAGTTGATTGGTGGTCCGGCCAGGTAGGTGTAGGCTTAACTCCTGCTCCATGCTCTGCCTGCTGGTCCTTCTTCCTCCCACTAGACCGCATTAGATTTTGTAAATGTGTTCTGTCATCTTTTGCTTTCACAGGAAGTAGGATAATGTCTAATGGAGCCATTGCAAAAAATAAGAGCCACTATCCTCTCCTGGATAGTCTTAAAGGTTTTAAATTTCATTTACACAGACTATCTCCATGGCAGTGACTTTTGATTTTGGCAGCTTAGGAAATGTTGGGCGATCTTTTCTCACCATATTTACAGTTGACTCACACCTGCCTTCTGAAGATTTTGGAAGTGAGGGAAATTGAACAAGAAGCATGAAGCAAGTGTCCGGGAGCTTAAGTACATGCACTCTCCCTCCTTTTTCATCTCTCTGTTCTCTCTTTATCTCTCTAACACACACACACATGCACAGGCACACACACAAACACACAGCCAGCAGACAAGTTAATTTAACCATACTTTCTCTCCCCTGACGTGGCAGAAGCCAGCACTGGGCATGAAATCAGGAGATCTGAGTGTGAAACTCCACTTATCCATTTTCCACTTACATGTCTTGGGCAATTCACTTCACTTTGTTGAGCCTTATTTTCCTCACTATAAAGTGAAACTTATATTTCTGACAGCAGTTCAGTGTTATTGTAAGAATCAAATGAGATAACACACATACACACCTCAGTGATAAATATTTTTTATATTGTAGTAAAATACACATAAAACATGTCATCTTAACCATCTCTAAGTGTACAGTTTGGCAGTATTATGTAGGTTCACATTGTTGTGTAACCAATCTCCAGAACTCTTTTCATCTTGCAAAAATAAAACTCCATACCCATTAAATAAGTCCATATTCCACCCTCTCATTCTACACTCTGTCTCTGAATTTGACTATTCTAGGTACTGTATAAGAGGAATCATAGAGTATTTGTCTTTTTGTAACTGTCTTATTTCACTTATTACAATGGCCTCAAGGTTTAGCCATATTGAAGCATGTGTTAGAATTTCCTTCCTTTTTAAGGCTAAATAATATATCATAGTGTATATATAACACATCCTGTTTATCCATTCATCCATCAGTAGAGAGTCAGGTTGCTTCCATATCTTAGCTATTATGAATGATGCTTCTATAAACATAGGTGTACAGATACCTCATTGAGATCCTATGTTCAGTCCTTTTGGTTGTGTTCCTAGAAGTGAAATTGCTGGACTATATGGTAATTCTATTTTTAATTTTTGAGGAGCCTCCCTTCTGTTTTCCATAGCAACTGCACCATTTTACATTCTCACCAACAGTGTACAGGGGTTCCAATTTCTCCACATCTTCATCAACACTTTTTTTTTTTTTTTTTTACAATAGCTATCCTAATGGTTATGAGTTTGTCAGTGGTTAATATTTTTAAAGTAATATAATGATTATTTTCAGTTCTTCACTATTTGAAGCCACATGGACAACTACTGTACAATGTTGTTGCTTAGATTTTAGTCTCTGTAGGATTAATTAAGCAAAGCCCTAGTATGAAATAGAATTATGGATTTGATAACCTCCAAACCAAGGTCCTGTGCAAAGAAAACTGGTTCAGCGGGGAGCAAACCTGATTATACCTGGCTCTTTACTCTTTCAACGCATGTTCATTAAGTATCTACATACAGACCAAACATTGTTTTAGACAGTCAAGGGCTCTGTTGTAATGTCAAGGAGAGACAGAAAATAAGCAATTACACAAGAAAATATTAGAGACAAAGTGCTATGTGGAGAATTAAACAGATGATGCAATAGTGACTTGGTGCCTACCACTGATTTTCAGAGCTACAGTAGAAAAGTAATTTCTTCTCTCTAGCTCAGCCATACATCAAATTAAATGTTAGTTTGGGTGATCTCCAAAGCCCCTTCCGGCACTAATATTTAGACTTTATTTTCCTTACAATCGATGGGAAATAGATGTGATGCCTTTGGTTTTTATTATCCATCACCCATAGGTAGAAGTTCAGGTTTGAGGACATGAGGAAAACTGCATGAAGATGGTTTGGGAGGTGGCTATAGGGTCCTTCTGGTTAAAACCATGCTCCATTTTTCAGCTGCTGCAGCTAGTCAATCCCCAAATCCCACTTATCTGAACTCTTAAGCAGCCCATGAGCACTTCCCTTCGATTCTTCCTCACTTACTGCTTGGAATGACTTCTTCATGGTCTCTCTGCTTCCATTCTGAGCCCCTGTAATCCACCATTTACTCAGCTGTTAGACAAACCTCTTTAAAAACAAATCTGATCATGTAAGTCCCTTACATGTTTTAAAACCTTCAATTTAGCACCCCCAAAGCTTTCAAATAAGCTCAAATTCTTTTGCTTAGCACATAAGACCCATCCTAATCCCGACCCTCTTAATGCTCCAACATCACATTGGGCCTTCCCCCAACATGCTTTCTTCCTTCTAGCCTCACTAAATTGCTGACATTCTCCCAAACCTGTTTTGCCCTTTCATATAGCTGTAACTTTGAATGTGCTGCCTGCAATGCTCATCTTTCTCTCTAATTTCTTGAAGTAGCACACTCCTGCTCGTTCAAAATTTAACTCGTGTCATCTCAAAATATTTATTGCTTGTCTACTATGCACTAGGCACTAGGGTTACAAAGATGAATGAGGCAACCCCGACCTTTCAGAACTCAGAAAATGAAGGAGACAGACACAAATTGGTTGTTTTAACATAATACAGGGAATTATTAAATATATGGCACAAAGTCTGTGGAGGGAACATAGAAAAGGGGCTTATGATGCAAACCCTGTTGCCAAGCAGGTTTCCTAGAGGAGATTCCCCAGCTTAAACAGTCAGCCAAGCAAAGAACAGAGGAAGGCAGCCCAGAGCATGAACACAGAAGGCACAACCTTGGAAACAGCATGATGTACATGGGAAGCAGCAGCAATTTCACATAACTGAAGCCCCAGTGCATGGTATACAAGGCTGGAGAAGAAAGGAGAGGCCAAGTCTTAATGTTATCAGGCTTAATCTTCACGGTGGGTGAGGAACTACTGATGGGTTTCCTGGTGAGCAGCTAAAGGCAATTTCTAACTGATTCCTCTTTCACGACCACTCTAGGTAAAGCAGCATCTCTCCTTCACCCTCTACCTACCTTACCCTGGGTATACACTGGCTCATCCAACCCTTTCTTGTGAGCCTTCCCCTAGCACAGAGCCTGGGAAGCTTGGAACTACTTGGAATTCCAGCTCTTTCATCTGGAATTTTGCCCAACAGAGGTGTCCATAGCTTGGTAAATGAGCCCCTGAGGGTGTCGCCGCTCAGGGAATAGCATGTGCTTTGGGGAGCAGCTGTGGCAGAGGTTCCTGTGCTATGTGGTGGGTAGCAGCATCGATGGGTTCACATAGGAACCACCCCATTCCCTTAGCTCTAGCATCTAAGCTTCTTGCAAGTTCTGGAAATTCCTAAAATAACTTCTTGTAAATCCTTTTCCATTCATATTTACAATAACAGGTTAGATTATCTGCAACGACAACAACAAAACACACTGGCCCATACAGCCTGGTTTGTTTTTCTTTATAGCACCTTTCAAAACCCATCAGATGGTCTGTCTCCCTCCATCAGAATGTAAACTCTTTGAAGGTGGGTACTTTGTTTGTATTTCAGTATTTGCCTACTGCTGTAGTGCCAGTGCCTCAATAAAAATGTGGTGAAGGAATGAATCCTTAATTCACTAGTCTTTCAGAACCCCTTTAAGACAGGGCCAGTATCCTATTTATGTTGGTATCCCCAGCAGTGGCAGAAGTGACCCACAAAATCCTTGGTGAATGAATGAATCAGTGAACAGATATTTAGAAAAGTTAGCTGGTTCTCATAATACATGAACCGTAACTCAGCAGAATCTTAATTTTTTCCTGTGTCATCTTTGTGAAAGCAGATTAGAATGCCCACGGAAACAAATGATCTAATTGCTATCATGTCAAAAGACAGCCCTAAAAATAGCCCTGGAAAATAGCCTGGTACTTTTGATTTGTACTGGGCAAGCCTCAAATACCCATCTGGGAAGTACAGGCCAAAACAATTCCAGAGATATTGTGGGAACAACCTAAGATAAAAGACAGTGGTGTCCTCTAAACAGAAGAGGTTTATCTCTTTGATATGGAAATTAACCAAGGAGGAAGCAGCCAAGAAAAACAAAGACATTGCTATTTCAGAAGAATGGAGAGACCAGAGTGAAATAGAAGTCTGAATCTCAGCTCTTTAAGTGTGGCATTGTTATATTTAGATGAATGTATTTAGTCACTAGGAAAAAAGACTCCATCAAACAGATGTCTTTTATTCAATGTTTATGTTACAGGAATCTAAGGAATAATGATAATAATAACAATAACAAAAATGGGCAAACACGTAATATTACCATATACGAGGCACTGTTCTAAGCACTTCATATACATTCACTAATTTAAACCCATGTATTCTCAGGATACAGACAAGGATAGTGAGGCATCGAGGGCCTATGTGACTTGTCCAAGGTCACGCAGCAAGGAAGGGTCAAAGCTAGCAATCAAACTCATACAATCTGGCTTTGGGGCCCATATGCTCTATTCTGGACTCCTCTAACCCAAGAATTTGCTTGGTGGGTCTGGAAACTCTTTTGGCCATAATTTTCTAGAAACAAGCTAATACCTGATCACATGAGCATAAATGCTGTAACCTCCTCTTCTTGGGAAGATATTTTCCCCTTTGCTAGTTGCAGAGATAACTATATTTTTTTCTATCCTCATCATCCTTAACAACCCTTATATATGACGTCTGAATTAATTTCCACAATAACCCCACCAATTAGGCAATTGTTACTGACCCTGTTTTATGGATAGACTAACAGAGAGGTTAAGTAACTTTCCCCAGTTTACATAGTTAGAGAATTTAAATCCAAGTCTGTGTAACTCCAGGACTGCTTTTATTTATTCTGCAATAAATATCCAAATATATTGACAAATATACCTTTCTTATAAATTTAGCTCCAATTTAAAATTCTTCTATTAATTCATAAAAATATCATAATCAATTTTGTATATGTCACATTTACTTTAGAAATTATGTCAAAAATGTAGCTCTAATCACACCATTGAAACAAACAAAAATCCCAGGAAGCCAATTTGCATTGGCTTTTAAGACACTTTCTCAGACTTTTTATTTATTTATACTGACATGAGCAAAAGATTTTACTTAATATAACTGGCATAGTTTTAAAAATTTTAATAAATTACATGGCCATTGTGACCATGTATCTTGGGTTTTTCAAGATAGTTTTGATTTAATGTAATTTAAAAGGTGGTGGGAAAATTCAGAACCAAATAACAAAACTCAGTGTTATACCCTTTCAAAGTAAGTTTGCAAATGATAATAAATTCTGTGTCAAATCACATGTTTTGATCTCTGCTTTATAAAGCATGGCACAGACAGCCATTTCATCCTCTCCTGAGTTTACCCTGCTGCCACGGGCTGCTAGGTAACCCTCTCTGTGTCACTGCTTTCTGCCTTACATCTACAATGGCATTCATTGCACAGCACAGCAAGCTGCCTTGGACAAGGACTGCAGGTGCTCGATAAGTTAATAGTGGCTTGGTAAGTGAATGCGGTCATAAAAATATACATAAAGTAAGTTCCAAAAGGAGAAGATACTATTTCTATGCACATTTCTTAATTGGAAAATAAAGGTTAACTCATTTCTGAATGTCTGCACGTTGCTAACTGTTGCCTTCCACAGGGAGAAACAATGGCAACGTCAACAGCAATGGTTTATCACAAGTCTGAACATTCCTCTGTGGTAAGCAAATCCAAGAGCCTTAAGGAATATGTAAACTCAAAATCCAAGGCAAAGAGAAGGCAGCAGAAGCCAAGAAATTACGAGCCCAGGAAGAGAGGCAGTAGTAGCTGTCAAATCCTATCTAAGATGGAAAGAAGTAAAAGTCGATTAAATATAGCATCTGAGTCACCCTTCATGACTAAAAGGGCTTCAATTCAACCTTCACTACTATAAGAGGTATAATAATGGTGAAACTGTCTGTATTCTTGGTACCAATGATTAATTCCTATGAAGGGATAGGAACAACAGAACTGAACTGACACCGTAGTTGTTAGTTAAGGTTAAAGCTTTAGGTTAGAAAGATTAAAAGCTTCCTATGTAAAGGCAAAAAATAATAAAATAAAATAAAATAAAATCATTGCACCTCCATTATCTGTCAGGTCACACGAGTACTTTTCACCTCCAGGTTGGGTATGAGCAAGAATACCAGCTCCATTAAATGTGTGACCTTGAACAAGCTACTAAATCTCTCTGCATCTGTAAAATGGGGCCAATAATACTCACCACACGGGGTGTAAGGTTTCAGTTGAGTGTTACAAAGTCCCTTAGTGCCCAGCCCCTGGCCAGTGCTCTTGGTGAGACTGCGCCTCCTCTAGTTGCAAGCACATATGCCACCTGCTGTTCCTCAGCCATGACACTGCCCACTGCAGACTGCAAAGGCAGCCCCAGAGTCTTGATGGTCCTAATACACCACATGCTTTTCCTCACCTCAATACCCCGTGCATTACCACTAATGCTGCCTAAGCCCCCATCCTGAGTGGTAGGCAATAGTTAGCCAATGACTTGTCTTGCCCTAAAACATAAGGCCAGTGAGACTTACATCCCCATTTACCTTGGTCACCATGAGAAAATGAAGCTGGTCAGTAACAAAGGGCCTTATTCCCCGCAGACCTCTACAGTATCACCAATTGAATCCCATTTCTCACCCTTCCCTGACCACCCTAACCCTCAGTCTGCAAAATTCCTCATGTCCTCAAGCTCTTCTACAAACTTGCCCTCTACCTTTTTGCTCTAACTCGAACTCATCTCTCTCCTGAAGAAATGGCTCTTCTTGTGCTCTCCCAAGCGTGGCTTTCTTCTTCCACTCGCGTCTATTCCTGGGTCAGAAAGTGGAGTAAAGTGTTTTCTTAGCTTGTCACTGCTGCTTTCAAATTATTTTTTCTTCCTCAATGACACCAACTCCTGCAAAGGGCCTATCAAACTAAACCTACTGCTTCCCACTGATGTCTTCCACAATATTCCTGATCACTCCCTTTTATTTATTAAAGATTTAAGCACCCAGCTCACTCCTCTCTCTCTATTACTATTCTCATGACAATAAGCAAATTCCAAATCCATGCAGATAATCCTTCCAACACTTTGGCCTCATTTCTGATGATCTCATCTTTCACCCTACTTTGGGCACTAATTTCCACAGATACACCTTAGACCCTGCTATAAGTAATAAATGAACCATCTCCACCACATCAATTTCAAGTACCCTACTCCTGGACACCCCCTTTCATCTTACCCACTTGCCTTTTCTGATGCTCCAACTCCAGCAATGCATTAGCCTCATGGGCCTTAACACTGTTTCTCTATTATCCCATCCCATCTTCATTTCCCTGTGTACCCAGATTGGGTTCCATAGACCATCGTGAGAATCAGTCTCTGGAATACATCTTAATTCTTGCCTATCTCCCACTCCACAGTTACTTGGGTATGGATAAAAGGCATGAAATGTGCCTAGAACTCTAACCTTGGTTAAACATTCTTCCTACTCTTTATTTGTACCAGAGGCAGAATTAAACCCAGGGTAGCTCCTATCTACTTTGCAGTTTTTAGGGGCTGGAATTGTCTGTTAGAGTGGGAGCATGCAGAAACTTGGAGTCCAAGTGAAGGAGTTAGGATTTTATTCCATAGGCAATGGGGAGCCTCTAAAAGTTGTGAGCAGGAGAACAACACAGTGGGCAACTCCTACTCATTCAAGTCTCATGTAAGGCACTGCTTTTCCAATCCTCCTGGCTTCTTCCCCATCTGGAACAAGTACCTCTCTCTGCTTACTTCTGTTTTGGTGCTTATCACATTCTATCTTATCATAACTACTTATTGGTCTGCTTCTCCCACTAAACCTCATCTTTTTCAATACAAGGACTATGCCTTTCCATCATTGTATCTTCAGCTGATAGCTAGGCTGGAGCAATTCAAAACACTTCATCCCCATTTAGAGAAGGTAGTTATGCAAGCAATTACCTAGCTATAAGTACTGTGCAAGGTATCAATGAAAATATAGTGAAGAATTAGTTTAGCTTGGCCCATTCAGGAAATCCTTCCCAAAGGAAGTAAGATTGAAGGATGAGTGAGTTTCCATTGTAGAGAAAAGGGCTATCAAGACATTTTAGGCTAAAGGAACAGCATAGACAAGGCATGGAGGTGTGCAGTTCCATTGTATTTTCAGATTGGAGCAGCTAGAGTATAAAATGAGTGGAGCAGGAGGAAGAAAGCCATTATTCTTCCCAGGAGCCTTCAAAAGTTTAGGGACTTCAAAGCCTTCATTCAATGAAGTAATGAAGAATCTCAGTTGCCTTTTCAAGGCAATAAGAAAGGAGGAAATATTTTGGTGTGGGGAACCCTTCGGTGGATTTAAGATCATATCACCTTGCACTTTGTTGTCTGCATCTGCCTACACTCCTTGTCATGAAGGCCTTTCTGTCCATCCATCACCAATTACAGAGCCATTAGAACTTTCATCCAAGAATTCCAATAGTACATTGACATCAACACGATCATCTTCCTAGCATCAACATGAAAATTTGTGTGTTAGCAGCCTCTCTATAAAACCTCTTCCATCCATTTCTTCCCCTGCACAAGACCCCAGTCTTCATGTCTTCCTTTTTCTTTGAAACATTGCTTGGATTCTCTCAGATTTAGTTTCAGCACTAATTTATCTCTACAATCCCTACAAAATCCTCTGACCAAGTATACTTTGGAATTCAAATTTTTTCCAATTTTAGAAAGGTAATATATTACAAATTCTGTATATGTAAATCCTAGTGTGGTCTGAGACAGCATGCAGTGATCAAACATGTTACCATTTCTATAGGAAAACATATTAATGTTCATATAATGCAAGATAAATAAAGACGATAAATTGTCTCATGTTGGTTCAGGCAGGCTTTTGAAACTAAAAAAGTTATGAAAAATTAGTGGGTTTCAGAGCTTATTGGATTTTGGAATTGTGGGTAACGAGATCATGAACTTTTCCCTATCCACTTCCTCACATTTTTTTAAGAAGGAAGAAGAAAAAGCAAAATAATTATTCAGCTCCAGGCATAATCAATGGTAGCTGGACTGATAGTTATTCCCTGGTTCAGCAGGTTGTCTTCTGCTGCTTAGATTTTTGCAAACATTTTCTAACTGGTAACCCAGCCTCACACAAAAATGTCGCAGGGATCTGATGGCTCTAAAATACAATTCCAGTCTAAAATGTCACTCTGTTTAAAAAAATAATATAGTGTTTCACAAGTATCTATCAGTTAAAGTGCTAATTCCTTCACCTCCTTGATACGGTCCCAAACCACCACCACACGGCTTTATGTTGCAGTCACGTGGAACTCCTGGGCTCCCTCTAGTGTGGGCCTTGTTTTCCTGCATCCCATCACAGCCCACGCTTCACCTGCCATCTGGCATGTCCAGAATGTCATTGCACGAAATCTACTGCCCAAATTTTACTCATTCTTTTAGGCACAGCTTACATGCTTCCGCCATCAATGGCCTCTTCAAAACTTAACCTCTCTCTCCTCAGACCTCTTCTAGCAATGGTTCTTAATCCTGGCTGTGCATGGGAATATCCTGGGGACTCCTGAGCCTGCCCCACTGAAACAGAAGCTTCGAGGAGTCCATATTTTATAAATAACCTTGAGTGCTTACTGTGTGGCCAGCTCAGCACCTGGTCCAAGGAATAGATTTGAAAACATGTCTTATAGCACTTCATCTGCAAATCTCTTTTGGTCTTATGCCCTTTGCCACTTTCCATATCCTACTACAATTATTCAAGTAGATGCTTCATCTGCCCTATATTCCATGAGCTCCTTGAGGTCAGGTAGAAATACATGCTCACCTTTGTGGAGCCTACAGGTTCAAGCATGAAAATTTACTCCTAGTAATACTCAATAAGTATTTACCAAACTAACGGCAAACGAAATGAGTGAATATATTTCTGGAGTAATAACCTCCTGAGGGGATGATCTTTTGAAAGGCTTTCTTTGAGAACTACAAATTAATTTCATGCCAATGATGCATCTAAAGCGCAGGTTCAGGCCAGATGCAGTGGCTCATGCCTGTAATCCCAGCACATTGGGAAGTCGAGGTGGGCAGATCACTGGAGGTCAGGAGTTCAAGACCAGCCTGGCCAACATGGTGAAACCCCATCTCTACTAAAAATACAAAACAAAAATTAGCTGGGCATGGTGGTGCATGCATGTAGTCCCAGCTACTCGGGAGGCTGATTGGGGAGGATGGCTTGAACCCAGGAGGCAGAGGTTGCAGTGAGCTGAGATGGCACCATTACACTCCAACCTGGGTGACAGAGTGAGACTCCATCTCAATAAATAAATAAATAAATAAGGTGCAGTTTCAATCATGCCACTCCTCTGTTTAAAACCTTTCAATGGCTCCTTGTTACCTTGTTGGTAAATTATATATTCCTTAGCCAAACATGTAAGGTCTTCTCTGATCTTTTCCTGTCTACATCTCCAGCTTCACTTCCCACCACTTCCTGCCTCTAACTCACCCCTCCAGTAAATCTGAACTTGCCTCTGTGCATCTGCTGTTGCTCCTGCCCAGAATGCCCTTCTACCTTTTTTTGCCTGGCTAAACATATTCATCTTTTGAGATTTAGCTGAGTTACCAATCCCTCCCAGCAGCCTTTTCCATTTCTAAGGTTGGGCCAAGCGTGTGTACTTGCTCCATTTTAGTACCTTCTGCTTCCCTCTGTCTTTCCACTTATCTAATTTTATTGATTAAAGTGATTTACATATGTGTCTGCTTTACCACACCCCACTCGCACATATGGATCAGATTTTCTTTTCACTTGTGCTTCTGTCACTGTGCCTAGGCACACAGAGAGTAGATGGACAATACGTGTCCTTTTGAATTAAACTGAGAAGATTAGAAAGCATTTATTGTATATTTGTGGGTGGGGTAACTGGGGAAAAATTAGGAGTAATTCTAGATAAAAGAAAATGAAAGGTGCTTATTATGTTAATGCATTTCCAGGCACTGCACATAGCAGCATGTTTATGTTGTCTCAATTACCATAATCCTTACAATTGGCTTCTGTGCTGTGCCCCCTGAAGATGGCAAAAGTCAGGATCAGAGCTTTCTGAAGCTTACCAGGACACATAGCAAATGAGTGCTAAGCCAAGATCTGAACCCAGCCCTGACAACAAAGCCTGTTGATATGGTTTGGCTGTGTCCTCACCAAAATCTCATCTTGAATTCCCACATGTTGTGGGAGGTACCCAGTGGGAGGTCATTGAATCATGGGGGCAAATCTTTCCTGTGCTGCTCTCATGATAGTGAATAAGTCTCAAGAGATCTGATGGTTTTATAAAGGGGTGCTCCCCTGCATGAATTCTCTCTCTCTTTGCCTGCTGCCATCTGTGTAAGATGTGACTTCTCCTCCTTGCCTTCTGCCATGATTGTGAGGCCTCGCCAGCCATATGGAACTGTAAGTCCATTAAACACCTTTTCCTGTATAAATTACCCAGTCTTTATCAGCAGCATGAAAATGGACTAATACACCTGTGGTGTTTTAAAATCAACTTTATGCTATACGACATGCCTTTTCCTTAATAACAGTGTTTTCCCTCATCTTTTCCAGACTCATCCAACAATTATTTGTTGTATTCCTACTACAAGTAACAGAAATGCATGAGGCAGACACAGGCCTTGCTGTCCTGAGGTTCACAGTCTCATGGAAAGGATGGACACATAAACAGACGATGACAACACCTTGAGGTCCCTGCTGTGATGGAGCAGTACCAGAGGTAGGACAGGGAACACCTAACCAGACTGGGGACAGAGAGAACTTTCCAGAGAAAGTGAGACAGATATAAAGAACAAATAGGAACTTGGCTGTCAAAAGGGGGAATGAGATTATATTAGGTTGGTGCAAAGTAATTGTGGTTTTTGCCATTGAAAGTAATGGTAGAGGAGATGGCATTTCAAAGACCTAAACCTGAGAGTCTGGCATGTGTGGGTTTCTGGAGTGGGGAGTGTGGCTGAAATGTGAGATGGGAAGGAGAAATAGGGCTAGGGTGGCCCCTTGAAAGGTCTCACAGGCCACTAGAAACAAACTTAACAACACAAATTTACATATTTATGGTTCAAAATTCCTGCACAGAACATACTGGGAGATCATGAATATCAAAATTATATTTTGCAACCTTCAATTCCCCTCACTCAAGGCACAGGCCTATAGAGAACCCCCAAAGCAAAGTGAAAAACAAAGGGAGATAACTATTCATTGCAAATAAATGGGGTTTATGATGTCTTTTAGGAAATCAGCCAAAACCGAAAAATACTATGGGTTGATATTGCTTCAAGATACTAAAACTTAAGCAACATTTAACTGCATTTTGTGGTGAGGGTAAGGGTTTCAGAGGAAAAGTTGGGCCATATATACCCTCAGGTGCCAAGTTCAAAATGTAGCTTTCAGCAAAAGGCTCAAGTTTAACTTAGTTGGCAGTCTGGGGATCACGGCCTGAAGTCAGAATTTATGGTCTCTGCAAACATGCCAAGTCCTCCAACAACCCAATTACAGCCTATCCCTGATTACATGCCCCACACTCACTCAGCATCGCAACTTGGGGCAAGAACAGGAGGCTTCACTGGAAACTGCCTGCCAGGGAGCTGGAAAAACCAACCACAGAGCGTCCTTATTTGAAAGGGTTTCCTGCTCTCCCTGCTGCCCTCTCCTGCTGCAGACAGAACAGTCACTCAGTGTCTTTTAGGTTTATGACAGTTTTATTTAAAGTGCAATTTAATGAACACTGAAAAAAGAAGGGTTGAATAACCTCTTTGAGCCACTTTATTGCTTTTACTCCACAGCTATGATGTAAACTCCTCAGCCGATGTGGCCATTTTAATTTCTTAGATTTGTTTTCTATATTAGAGTCCCAGCTGCATGAAGAAACAGTAAAAGAAATCAGAGACACCATTCTAAATGCATTTGGGGCAGGTTTTACAGATGTTAGATGTTTTTGCTTTTTAAAGAAGATAAAGGAGCCCCTGTCTGGTTTTTTGTCTATTCAGGACCCTATTTCTCCAATAATAGCAATGGAAGTCATTTTTAAGATCTGGAGTGCCAGTCATTATCATCATGCTCATCATTATCGCCTCCGCTACTTCTATGTCACCCATTACCACACCCCACTAATTACTGAGCTTGCACCACTGCAGTAGATGCAGTGCATCTCCAATTCAGAGACAGAACCTCAGATTCTTCTAACAACCCAGCAAGATTGGTAAGCGTTGGTATTCCCATTTTATAGATAAAGAAACTGAGGCTTGGAGAGAAAGTAAGTTTGGCTTAGGGATTGAAAACCATGCTCTGGACTTTGGAATCAGATGTGTGTGTTTGGATCCCTGCCCTTTCATTTTCAGCTAGATGATTTTAACTTTCATTCCCATCAATAAAATGGCAACAATAATAGTATTTACTATATTGCCAATTAATTCAGACAATCCAAGTTAAGTGTGAATCACAGTATTTGGTACATAGTATATTTTCTAGAAGTGTTAGCTACTTACGATTATTATTGTCATCATTATTATTACCGGTGTTGTCAAAGTTTGCATTGTTGTCAAGAGGTAAGTTTGGATTTAACAACGAGGTCGGATTCCAATACTCCAGACTGTTTTACTATACCACACTGGGTTAGGCCCTTTTCATACATTATTTTGTTTACTCTGCCACTATACAGCATTAGAGAAGTGATGAACTCCATTTTACAGATGAAGAAATTAAAGCTGGAGGGGTCAAGCCAACTTACTTGCCTAAGATCAAAGAGCTAGTAAACAGCAGAACTACACCTACTGACCTCGATCCCCTAGCTCTTTCTAGCATACTCCTACAGTCCCAATTCTTGGCTGCAATCAGTCAAGAAATGCAACTAAAGGGTGTTTGAAAGACCCTTTATCTGGGACAAAATGTTTTCAGCCAAAATTGATGCTTGACAGCCTTTCTGCTTTCTAAATATGTATTCTTCTAATTCACTCAGTAAACCTCAGGATCTTCTTTACTCCAAGAACTTACAAAGCCAGACCTTCTTGTGAGAAAGGTTTACAGCAGCAATTAGTTACACACCAATACCTGACAAAGACTCCTGGCACCAGCTCCCAATTTCCTTCACCTTGGGAGGTTGCCAGCTGTGAGGGGCCAGCAACATATTCTGCAGCCCAGCTGGTTTCTTAGGAAAGAAGCATCCTTGGCCCTTTGGAGGAAACCATGCACTGATGGCTTTAAAGAGAAACTGTACTGTATGCTGTAATAGAAAAGCATTAACTTGGAGAGCCCTGAGTAGATCTGTATTCTAAGGCAGTCATGTTATATCTCATCTCCATCTGTGAAATGGATATGCTGGTTTACAGCAGAGATTTCGCTAATGATCCTTGCATGGAGAAGAAGCTGAATGATGGTAATCTCTGTCTAGACTTCTTGCCTGCCTTCTTCATTCATTAGCTTAATCGATAAATGTTAATCCTCTATGTTAGATGTGAATCCAAGCTACCAAGTTGTACATCTATTATGTTGTTACACACACACATACACATATATAGATATAAATATAGCATACAATAGTTCTACATCACTATTCACATTGTGATCACAGAGACCATTCACATTCGCCACCATGTGAACAGACCTATTGGAGTTGTGCAACTCAGTGGCCTCACTGCAGACTTCAGTGGTGATAGTTGTGAACAAATGTTCTCTGTTCTCACAGAACTTTTAGGCAAATGGGTAACTTTAAAGGTCTACAGAGATCATTCATTCAATTACTAGTTCAGTGCCAACTATGTACAAGGTAGTGTTCTAGACATGTGAAAATGCACTGTAAATTGTAAAACATAATACAAATATATTATTAACAGCTATTTTCCTCTTCTCTCTCCCTCTGATTTTTTTTTCTCTACCTCCAGTCTTACCTCTTCTAGTTCATCCACTTCACCAGATTCGCTCTTCTTTTATTCCCCCTTGGGTTTCCTAACATAGTGACCAGAGCAGAGAAGACACCGTGAATATTTGCTGAAGGAATGAATGCCTCCATGCTTTTGCACACATGTCACTCTCTTTCCAGAATGCTCTTACCCATGTTTATTGTCGAAAAATATTTGTTTTACTTGACTCAACCCAGCTGCAAGTCCCCGACGAAACTTTCCATCAGGGATGCAGTGAGGGGTGGCCACTCCCTGTGCTCCTAGAGCTCCTGTCCCTGCTCCATTGCAGTGTTTATTACATTCTAATTGTTTCTTTACATTTTTTCCCCTTCCTCCCTAGACTAGGAGCAACTTCAAGTGCAGCAATAGGGTTAAGAACATGGGCTTTGGATTTAAAAGTCTTAAGGTGAAATCCTACCTCTCCAAATTCTGGCTCTGTCACCTTTACAAAGCTATTTCACTTCTCTCTTTTCCTACTTCCTGATCAGTGAAATGGGGATACAGCTTTTCACATCCTAGGAATGCCATAGACATTAACCTTGGGCTGGTGCCTGACACAAAGCAAACCCACGATAATGATATTTTGTTGAAGATAGTTGTGATGTGGATAAAGAGAGAGGAGAGAAAGGAGGAGGAGGAAGGGGAGAAGGAAGAGAAAGAGGAGGGGGAAGAGGGAAAGAAGGAGGAAGAGAAAGACAGTGATTATCATGATGATCGTGGTGATTTTTAGTGATGAAATGACTGTGGCAGAGTACATTTTCAGTAAATATGTTCAGAATTAATCAACCTGATATTTTCAGATGGAAAAATTGTATCAGTTCTGTTAGGTGGCGTTTTAGTTTCCAGTAATAGAAATGCTCCAATTTTGCCTCCTTCTTCTGCACTCACGGACAAGAACTCATTCCATGAAGTTTTCTTGGAGTTTTCACTCCAGTCTGTACCCCTTGGCTCTAGTCATTCTGTGAAACTACCCTATGAAGTACCCTCTTCCCCTCACTCCCCTCTGTTTCCCACCCAGGCAGCTAACAATGCTAGTACAGAACAAGGGGCATGGGACCCACTCTGTAAACATTTAGTTCTGCTCTGTTTAGACTTAGACTCAATTCACACACCCATTTTCCACTCCCTCCCAGAGGCTACATTTTCTCTCAGCAAAATCTGAAAGATATCGAAGAGAACTTTAGCAAGACTTTTCTTTAAATAAAGGCTAAGGAAACCAAATGGAGATGGCCTTGAGTTGGTCATATGGGCACTGGGTCAGACCTTGTTATTTAGCTGAGAAATGCCAGTTTCATGTAAAAAGCCAGAATAATTGAAGGGCAAAATGCATCAGGCACTGCTGCCTGGAACGCACAGCTTAATGGAACGTTAACAGAGATTTTTCTTTGGGTTAATTAACAAAAGGAAATAATAAGACTCTAATGTCAGGTGATGTTGTCATTTTTCTGATTTTTTGGAAGGGAGTTATATTTGGAATACATTGCCCCTTTCCACAATCCTTCACATCCTGTGTGTTTCTCTATCACTGTATTTACCATCTTTTATTATCAATATCTGTTTACTTTTCTGTTTCTCAGTAGATGGTGAACTCCTTCAGTGGATATCATCATCATCAACAGCAGCAGCAGCAGCAAGAGTTAACACTCACTGAGCACAGATATGCACCGGGCATGATTCTAAGTGTTCTCTATATATTAAATCATAGAAGCGCTAGGGGAGGGACTGTCATCAGGCAGGTAGAATCAGAGAGGTCAAATAACTTGCCAAAGTTCACACAGCCAAAAAGTGGTAGCACTGGGATTCAAACCCAAAAGCTGAAGGTTTAAAGCACACATTCTATAAGAGTTCCTCTCTCTCAGAAACTCTAGAATAGTGGTATTGTATCCAAGAAATTCAGCTTCAAAATGCATTTTAAAAGTTTTTCCTTTCTTGCTTTCAGCCTTGAAACACACTTTAAAACTTTCTTTCCCTCCCTTCCCACCTGACACTCCCTTGCACTGCCAGCTTATCTAATTATGTGCTTACTTAGAAATTCCAGGGGCTAATCTTGAAACAAACCAGCCCATGGCGACCCAGCTGTGAAATTCCAGAGATTACCTCCAGGCAGTTTGTCAACAACCCAGCCATTGTTGAGATGATGCCAGCCCTTGCTCCAGGTGGACCATGACTCAAGACAGTCACTGGAACAAGACAGGGTTGTCACAGCAAGTACCACAGACTATGTGGCTCAAACAAGAGAAATGTATTGCCCTACACAGGCATAAGTGGCAAAGACCAAAGTCAACCAGAGGTCTTGAGACTCCCAATCCAATGCTATTTCATCCAAACCACAACTTGGAGAAAAGGTTGTTGTAATGGACAAAAAAGAAAAAAAAAAAAAAAGCAGCAACACATACTTTTGGATGATTTTTTTAAAAGGGTGTGGAAGGTGGTTCTTCTCTGTTAATCTTTTAAAAGTTTAAGTGATAATGCTGCTTTGTTTTTCTATATCGACTTTTCAGTTGTTAAAAACCTTTCCTAACCATTTTTTTTTTCTTTTTCTTTCTTGCCTAAGATTACACTCTTGTCTTTGAGGTAAGCCATTGGCTAATTCATCAAAAGTGGAGGGTAGAGGGCTCAGAAAGTGGTTTGAATTTTGATATCAGCTCTGCTACAAATTTTGGATTGGAGAATTTTGATTATATCAAAAACTACGAATATTAGTCTAGGATTTTATTCTTTTCATAGTACTTTCAAATACATTATTCTATATAATTTTGTAGACAAATAGTTATTATTAGACACACCTAGAGATGGGAAATCTGAAACTCAGAGAAGTGATTTGCTCAAGGTCACATTTCAAGTAGATGGCAGACGTAGACTCAAATTCAGGTTTCCAGTTTAAAGATTTTTTTAAAAATCTCTGTCCTATATGCCATTCACCATCACTATGGTAAAAAGAACCAAACTAATGGTTAGGAATGGGGACTCTCGAGTTAGACACAGTTTGAATTTGAATACTGATTCTACTCTATCTGTAAAATGGGGAAGATGATTAACAGTAACAATACCATGAAGAGTAATAAGTAAAACCACTTTTTCCAGTATTATGATACAAAATTGCTTAATTATTATTTCTGAAGCACTTTATTTGTAACTTCTCTGTATTTAATAGGTCTTAACAAAATGTTTCATTATTTTGATGAATCTTTAAAAATCTCCCCAGGGGCTTGTTATTTCAGGTTTTACAGATGTGAAAAGCTAAAACCCAGAATTCAGTGATCAGGGAGGAACACTGACCATGGTCGCAGGATCATTTCTGCGCATTTTCCATGCTGAGGGGCAATAAACACTTCTCAGATTTCTTCTCTGAAGAGATAAGCACAGCTGTCATTTTGGGAAAGGTCAAAATAACAACATGATATAAAACACTTCCCAGGTTGATGGGGGAAGGGTAGTGCACACAGTTATTTACATAAATTCTCTCGTTTTATTTGCTGATACGGTTCATTTATTAGTTGCTAGGATTGTCACAGCAAGTACCACAGACTATGTGGCTTAAACAAGAGAAATGTATTGCCTTACAGTTCTAGAGGCAAAAGTCCAAGATCAAGATGCTAGCAGGGTTGGTTCTTTTCTGAGGGTTGTGGGGGAAGGATCTGTACCAGACCTCTCTCCTTGGCTTGTAGATGGCTGTCTTCATGTTCACATGGTGTCTTCCCTGTATCTTCACATTGTCTCACCCCTGTGCATCTCTCCAGGTTCAAATTCCCCAATTTTATAAGGACATCAGTCATACTGATTAACTCCTACTCATGAACTCACTTTAACTTGATGTATTAGTTCATTCTTACACTGCTAATAAAGACATACCTGAGACTGGGTAATTTATAAAGAAAAAGAGGCTTAATGGGATCCCAGTTCCACATGGCTGGGGAAGCCTCACAATCATGGTAGAAGGCAAAGGAGGAAGGGAAAAGGCATGTCCTACATGGCAGCAGGCAAGAGAGTGTGTGCAGGGAAACTGCCTTTTATAAAACCATCAGCTCTCATGAGACTTATTCACTATCACGAGAACAGCACAGGAAAAACCCACCCCCATGATTCAATTACCTCCTGCCAGGTCCCTCCCATGAAACATGAGGATTATGGGAGCTACAATTCAAGATGAAATTTGGGTGGGAACACAGCCAAAACATATCATTTGATCTCCTCTGTAAAGAACCTGTTTTCAAATAAGGTCACATTCTGAGGTGCTGGGGGTTAGGACTTCAACATGAGTTTGGGAGGGGTGGATGACACAATTTGACCCATAACAGTCCACCTGTTATTACTATAAGTTATTGTTTGTAGAATTAACTGTACTTTGAGTTCATGGAGCTGTTCTAAGCTCTTTAAATGTATTAATTTATTCAAACCTCGCTTGACTGTTAAGATGTAGGTACTATTTTTTCCTTTATAAATGAGATAACTGGGACACAGAGAAATTAATTAACTTGCTCAACTCTGAACAACTAGTAAACGTGGAGCCAGAAATGTAAACCAGTCATGCTGGCTCAGAGTCTGTGCTTTTAAGCACCAGGATTTTCTGCCTCTGTGAGCAAGACAAAATCCTTGCTCTCTGGGATCTCACAGTCTAGACCTGGGTCTGATCAAAGGTCCTGGGGTCTCTTGCAAGGCAGGGAAAGACCAATTGTGGCCAAGGGGTAGGGAAGGTTTCTCAAGGAGGTGTTGTCTGAGCTGAGTCATAAATGAAGTGATGTTCAGCACTCTGAAGAGGAGAATGTGCATGCAGATGCAGCAGGCTAGGAAACTGGAACATGAGGGATGTGGTGCGGGTGAGGAGGCTCGAGTTAGAGTATACAGGGCAGGCACCAGAGTGCCTCGGCTTTATCATCCAGGCCACAGAGCTTGGGCTGTACTCTGTGGGCAATGGGGAACAACTGGAGAAAATCTGGCAGTAGACTGACATGATCAGATTTTCCTTTTAGGACCATTTATCCCCAGGGGAAATGTGGGTGTGTGGTTTGGAGAAGGGAAGATTTGACTCCATGGGAAAGTAATGCCAGGCTAAATGCTGAGGTCAGCACTGCTGCATAAGGCTGGCTGAAAACAACATCAGCCCTCCAGTAGTACAGGTCACTTAATGTGTCACTGTCAAGGACTAAACAACACAATTCAAGAGGACTCTGTGGTGCAGCATCTCAGCAAAGATGAACAGGATGTGCCCAGTCTTTTGGACTTGTGACTAATTGTGTGATTTTTCCTTTTCTCCTTCTCAGAAATTCTCCCAGAACTCACAAAAAGCCTCACCCTAAATTATCTGAACTTAACCCAGGCCCAGTCTACTCTCCCAAGAACAAGCTAGTTTAAGAGCAGACCATCCTCATAGTACAGATCCTCTCAGCAGGTCCACTTGTGTAGACGTTACTCTATCTTGTGACTTATTCCTTAAAAATGGAATTATTCATGAAAAACCCTCCAAAATTGCTCTTGAAGCCTACATGGGGTTTCACAGACATTTAGACCTGGGTTCTGTCAAAAATAAGCCATGCGTGACCTTGGGAACATACTGCCATCACAGAATGTCAGAGCATGACAAGACCTCAGTGATATTTAGCTGGACCTCCCATCTTAGAGGTGAAGCCTCTCAGTGGCTGTCTTGGCTTACAGGATAAAGTATATATGGCATTGAAGGCCTTTCAATATCCAGATCCTATTTGCTTATTGGGATTCCACTCTGGATACTCTTTTTTTAAACTTTCTGCTCTAGTAGCACCTTGCTGCCAACTATCCCCAACTATACCCTGCCATATTACCCATCTCTGCTGCTCCACCCATGCTCTCCCTTCTGCCTTCTCCCCCTCCTTCACTTTAGCATTCCCTGATGAAATGCCACTTCCTTCTCCTCTGACATTCAGCTAAGACACCAGCTTCTCTAAGGAGCCCAGGATGAACCCCACCGCTTGTCAAGCATCCATTCTCAGTGCTTCCATCAAAGCTTGTGCCTTCCTCCATCAATCTACTTTTCATCAAATATGAAAATTGTATGTTTCCTTGACACTCTTCCCTGCAAAGGTGAACAACTAGATGGGATCTAGGTCAGGGCCCTTCTCAGAAATTCCAAGATAGGGCCTGAGAGTAGAGTCTACTGAGGAGATCTGACTCTGAGTTTACCCTCAAATTGAACAAGAACATTCATGGAGCAGCCACTGTAAATGGGGCACACTGGATAAGTCGTTATGAAGTGTGTTGGCATTTTCTGCCTCTGTGGCTCAAATTTCCCTGTAAAATGGGAGTTTCCAGACTGGTTGGTATTTGAGAACTCTCCCACCTCCTATATTTTATAATTCCATGACTTGTGCAAATCACTTATAAGAGGCAAAAGTAAACTTAAGTATATTTCAACTACAACTCCAATGCTCATTCATCAAAAATTTGAGCCCCATTTTGTAAGCTCCCTGACTGGCCAGTTCTCCCAGCTCAAAAATGCTACAATTCTCCCTTGTAATGACTGTATAACTAAGTGAAAACCTACCTGGCCCAGGGCATGCACTAGGCTATACCTCTGATTTAGGAAAAGAAAAACCCATCAACCTTTTTGTATAGTGTCTAAGCTATACAATAAAACAAAATTCTATAGGGTTCACTTCAACCTTATGTCTATGGGGAGAGAATGACTTTTTAAATAACTATACAGAATGAAGGATATATCTAATTGTCCTGATATCTGTTAATGAAAACAAACCACCCCAAAACTGAGTGGCCTAAAACAAAAGGCATTTTTCTGTATTTCACAATTTTGTGGGATAGGAATTTGGATGAGGCTCAGCTGAGTTCTCCCTCTGTTCCACAGGGTGTTGATAAAAGTCATTTGGCTGCATCTCACCAGTGGCTGGTCTAGTCTGGAGGGTACTGATTTTAGTCTTGCAGGAATGGCTAGAAGGCTAGGCTTAGCCGGAACTGTCAAGCAGAATGTCTACATCACGTGTCTCTAGCCAGAAAGTATTGGGGTATAGATTACTCACATGGGGGCTCAGGGCTGCAAGCGTAAGTGTTCTCATAAATGAGGTAGATGGGGTATGACCTTTTATGACACAGTCTCTGAAAGCACAGAGTGTCACATGTACCACACGGTATTGGTCAGAGTAGTCATGATTTCAACCGAGGGATGGGAACATGGGCACCATCTCTTCATGGGAAGATGTCAGAGAATGTGAGGCCAAGGTTAAAATCCCCCATATAACACATACTACAGTGCTATTCTAGATAATGTAGATATATTATCAATATGATACCTCCTGCCTGGGCCTCTTCCTTGAACTCTAAACCTGCCTATGTAGCCCCCCTAAACATATTGCTTCTAAAACCAACTCTTAATCTGCTTTCAAGCCTGCTCTGTGTTAAGTCATCTTCGTAAACCTTGATTCCACTCTTCCAGATGTTCCAGCTTTACAACTTGGAGTCATCAATAATTTTCATTTTTTTTCTCTAATCCATTAGTAAATCCTGCTGACCCTACCTTTAATCTATTTCCAGCATCTGACCACTTCTAGCCACTTCATTGCTAAGACTGGTCTGAGCCACCATCCTCTCTTGCTTGGATTACTGCAATAATCTCCTACCTGGTCAGCCAGCTTCTGCACTTTCTGTTTTCAAAACAGTAGTCAGATGATCCTTTTAAAATGTAATTTGGATTGTGTCATTGCCCTGACCACAATGCTCAGGTGGCTCTCCATTTTGCTCAGAGGAAATGTGCAAGTTTCAACAACGGCCTCCAGGGCCCTATATCATCTGACCCCACTCTCTCTGAACACTCTCTCCTTCACTTCCTCCAGCTCTAGTCATTCCTTGAACACACCAACAAGCTTCTGCCTCAGGGCCTTTACATCTGCTATTACTTCTCTGTAGAATGTTCTTCCCCAAGATATCCACACAGCCCATTAATTCCCATACCTTTTTCAAGTTTCTGCTCAAATGCCACCTTCCATTGACACCTTTCTTGAAACGATCTCATTGAAAATAGCAGTCCCTCTTCCTGCCTGACCATCCTTATACCCTTCCCTGCTTTGTGTATCTACATTGCACTTACTGCCATTTGACTCATATATAGATTTGTTTGTCTTCTCTCACTAGAATATGAGTTTTAGGAAGGCAGGTATCTTCAACCGTTTTGTTCACTTCTGCATCTGCAGCACCAAAGCAGGACCTGACCACACAAACCATGTCCTCAATAAATATATATTGAATAAATGAATATTTTGTTAATTTTAAAAAACAAAACAAATCCTTCTTTCAAGATGAGAAACCACTCTTATTTCTCTCTTTTTTTCTCTCTCTGAGCAGTGAAAGTTATATAAGCATATTAGCTTATCCCATAAAAATGTGATTAGCTAACAAACATGCTCTTTTGTACATTTTTGTCTAATTTGCCTAACATTCTTCCTGCCATCCTATTGTAATCCTTGCTAGTGATGCTTGGCTTATAGTTGGCACTGACACATGTAAGCTCATGTCCCAGCTCTGCTGCCAGTGGTATGATACTGAGCAAGTGATAACATTGTCAGTTACTTCATCTACAATAAATGGGGCAATGGCATAGACCGCACTGTATTGTCGTCAGACAAACTGAAATAATGGATGCCAGTGCGGATCCTGGCCCATCAGAGATGGGAAAAATGTAAGACAGTTTCCTTTTCTTACATGCACGCTAAATCTATTCAGCCTGGCACTTTCCTGTCAAGGAGGAATTTCTTAAAAGTTGCTAAGTGGTATGATAGAGGTGGGGGTGGCGGGGAGAACTCAGAGGAGGGAGAGGAAGTCATACCAACATGCCCCTGCTCACCCCTTTCCAAAACTCAGCTATTTGGACTGGAGTGATTTGCCACAGAGAGAAAGATGCCCTTTGCCCTGAGACAAAGGGGAGCTTTTCCTGACCAGCAAAAGCTAAAATGGATCCTCTGCCCTGATTTAAAACCAAACTTGTGGCTGAGAAGCCATATGATTCATGGGAGGAAATGACTTGACTCCAAATGTACAATAAAAAGTATGGAAGCAACACGCGCACACACACGCACACACTCGCACACACACACACACATACACACACACATATGCACATCAAAAGAAACTGACTTACTGAAGACGGAAATAGAGGAGAGTGGAGAATTGGAGAAGGAAAAAGGAAGACGTGGTCAGTCAGGCAAGACGTCTCCAACTGTGCCAATCGCACTCAGCCATCCAAGGGGCAGGGAATGCTGGTGTGGGGCAGGATACTTTTCCATACATCTCTATTTATACAAGCACCTCTGATAATCTCACAAAGGAGTTATTGTACCAGTAATTCTCTTTCATGAGTGAGGGACCCAGGGCTCAGGATGACGGACACACTTGCCCCAGGCCACACAGGTAACAAGGAGCAGAGCCCAGTCTAGAGCCACAAGCCACAAAAGAGCACTGCACAGCCGGCTTCCTAGCACCAAGCATTGCTCTCTGACCAGGAGGCCCGCTAATCACTGCAGAGGCCGGGTACAGTCCACAAGGGCAAGTAAACACAGAGAGAAGCCAGCAGGAGCTTCAACGGAGGATCTGGGAATAGGTCAGGAGTCCAGCTGGCTGGGTAGAGCTAGGCCACATGCTGTCATTCCTCAGCACCTCCTGTCCCCTCACACTCCAGGTGGCACAGGACGTGGCACACTCCTCTTCCCTCCCACCCGCCATGAGCAAAGCCAGTGTGAGCAGAAATGCACTGGCTGACACCTGACATGTTTATTCCTGCCCAGGAGGCAGCAAGCACAGGCAGTTTTTCCCCAGGGCTCTCAAGTGGGAGGAACTTGTCCTGCAAGAAAAGACACACAGAAAGCCGGCAGCAAAGCCGAGACAGCCTTACCCCTTCCATTGCTTTCCTCCAAGGCAGAGTCGGGGAGACGAGCCCAGCCTCTCAGAGCTGGGTCCTGGGGCCAACAATCCGCTTTCCTCTGTCTCTGCCAGCCAGGGAGCAATCACTTCCCACAGGACACACCTGAGCCCAGACTCCCCACCTGCCCCATCTGGGCCGAGGCTCCTCCCTTGCCTGGGGCTGGTCCAGGGCCGGCCTCCATCCTCCCAACTTGGCTTAGACCAGCACCTGCAGGGGGCCGGGGAGAGTCCTCCGTCTGCAGTCCTGCCAAGCCCACCTTTTCTCAGCAAGCGGCTCTTCCCACTGCTCCCCTCTGGCTGGTCTGACAGTCACTCACTCTCCAGGGCATTTCCCTTTGTGCCCAGGCAGGAGGAGCTGCGAAGGAATGGGGATGGCAGGCTCCTGTTAGTACAGACCATGCGGGCTGGACAGTGTGATCCCCGTTAGTAACAACCTCCGCCAGCTCCGCCCCTGCAGACGGCTACTTAATTTCACAAACCCTTTCTCACGGTCAGGGAAAACAAAGCCCAGCAGGACAGCGTGCCTAAGCCCACAGGGGGATTTAGTGGAGGCCAGAAAAGGAGCTAATATAAAGGAGCACCCTGTTTTTGGCCGGGTATTTATTGAGGCATTTGGATTCCCATTTTAAAAGGTGAAGAATGGCGGGGTGCAGTGGCTCACACCGGCAATCCCAGCACTTTGGGAGGCCGAGGTGTGTGGATCACTTGAGGTCAGGAGTTTGAGACCAGTGTGGCCAACATGGTGAAACCCTGTCTCTACCAAAAATATTAAAAAAATCAGCCAGGTGTCGTAGTGGGTGCCTGTAATCCCAGCTACTTGGGAGGCTGAGGCAGGAGAATTGCTTGTACCCGAGAGGCAGAGGTTGCAGTGAGCGGAGATCCTGCCACTGCACTCCAGCCTGGGGGACAGAGTGAGATTCCATCTCAAAAAAAAAAAAAAAAAAGTGAGGAAACTGAGGCTCAGAGAGATGGTAACACCTGCCCATGGTCACATAGGCAGTAAGTAGAAGAGCCAGGGTTGGAACCCAGATCTGGCTGACTCTAAAGTGATTTTATTTTGCTGGGGTTATTTTGTTTGTTTGTTTTCCTCACAGAGCTGGAGATGGAAACCCAAACCTCAGTTGCCAGTTTTGGGGCTTGCAGCTCTCCCAGGGTTGGGGATGGGCAGAGTGGGTGGCCTGTGCTCTGCTTTATGTGTAACCGGTGTGACTTTTCTTGCTTTGTCAAGTTCTTAGAAATCTTCTCCTGTCCTGACCAGGGAGAGGAGGGGTGGAGCACAGGTGAGGAGACCCCACCTGAGGGCCATTTCCTCTAATGGGTGATTCCCAAACCTGGCTGATCACCAGAGCTGCCTGGGAATCTATAAAAAATACAGGATTCAAGGTCCAGACAAGACCCTGCATCAATGCTTCTGGCCCAGGGACTGGCAGTTTGGATTTTATAAAAGCCTTTGAGGTCTGTGTATTTTAAACTTTATTAATGAATGACTCACAGTAAGATGTACCTTTTACATCCTTCCTTAATACACGTACACATCAGCTAAAAGAAAAACTCCCCAAAGCAGTACTCACTCTTAGTGTGTGTAATCGTGCCGATATTTTCTATTCTGTTCTGAGCCATGACATGCCATTGAATTAAATAAATGGTAGCACTTTCTTGACTTCATGACTCTCTCAGTTTGGCCAACACTGCTGTGTAGACTCTGCTCCCAGTCAGTTGGGGGGCCTATTTCTGAAGCTGAAGGGGACCCAGGCCAAAAGTAATCTGTAACTTTCCCTTAGCACTCTGGTTCATACTCCTATGTGTATAAGCTTGTAAATAAAACAATGGAGGAAGCTCTCGGGAGAACTTGGAGCCCTCCCCACAGTCCCAACTGATAATTGGGCTGTCAAATTCCTTTTGATCCTAGTGCAAGGGCTCCCCCTAGTGGCCTCAGGCCAGCCTACACTGGCAGAGGGGGTGGAGCAGGGCAGCAGGACTCTCATCTCCGCCTTCCTAGAAGGGCTGGGAGGTCTGCGCATTTTGCTTTGGTTTCTGGCTAGTTACAGTGCTAGGTCCTAGGCACTGATCATTGGTATCTGTTAGGGGTGGGTACTGTTTTGCCAGTCGGCTTAAGAGCTATGACTCTTGGAATGGCAGAGGATCCCTTGCTGTATGTCTTACGATCCTCTAGGTGCTAAACTCAGTTTCCCTACTAGCTGTTGGTCTTGGGAAAGTCAACTCTGAGATGTATGTTTCTCATCTGTAAAAGTAAATAAGAGTCTGGCAACATTGGCTTAAGGACTAATGGCCATGGGAAAATCTCCTGATAGGGTGGCTTAGCAATGAGTAAACACCAGTAATGTCAGTTCCTCTCTTTCTTTCCCCTCTTCTCCTCAATGGTTGGTGGCTGTGTCATTGTCAAAGTGCCCATGTAGCACTTGGATATATAAATGAAGTGGTATCATTTTATTTCCCTGTAATAATCCCAGTTTTCTCATGGGCCCGCATCCCATAAGTGGCAGATCCTTGTATTCATTTGCTATAAGGAGAACCCATACATGACTACATGGGAGGGTGAAGGCAGAAGAGGTGGGTACAAAGTGCAGACATTGTGGGGACAGTTTTGGATGGGAAATTTGAAGGTTGACCTAAGTTGCAACAGATATCACTACACCTTATGAATAAATATTTCAATTCAGTAAAGATGTATGAAATCCTGCTATATCCAAGGTGCTTTGGTGACCTCCTGCTAGCTTTAGGCCAGGGCAGATCTTACTGGCCTAAAGCCAGGAAGGTTTGCTTAATCATGGATAAAGAAATGACTGACTGAGCACCTACTGCCTGCTGGGATCAGTGCCCCAGACTTTGCAAGCATCACTTTATTTAGTCCTTATTATGATCCTAATTTTCCAGCAGAGGAAACTGAGGCACATACAAGTTAAGTCTCCTCTTCAGGTAACACAACCAGTGGAAGATCAGAGACTTCAATCCAGGAAGGCTGACTTCAGAGACGATGCTCACAGGTGCTCTGTTTGCTTCTATTTAAATCGTAGAGAAATACAGAATCATAAACTCACAGCATCAGAGAGCTTGAAGGGTTCTTTGAAGCAGTTTTTTCCAAACTCAGTTTTGAACGTAGTCTGTGAGAAAGCTTAGCAGATACTCAGGCTGAAGTTTGGCTCAAAATCTTCTAGATGTTACTAGTTGTTCAAGCCCCTAGTTCCAGTTTGCTCCTCTGCGTAGCAGGGATGACATGCCATACTCTCCAAAAAGGGCCCATCCATTCTTTGGGGAACTGAGCAGCAGAAATCAGTATTTCCAGCACATTCTTAATGTTTCCAAACCTTACTTTCAATCTCAGATTCTGCTTGGAGCTCTGCAGTGTCTCCTATTATGTTTCAGTCACTCCTTTCTTAGCAAACATATTACCTACACTTTGTATCATAAGCAATGGTGTGAAACAGAATACCCTGATGTAAAAAAAAAAAAGGAGCGTTTAAAACAGATCTGAAAATGGGAAATCATGTGCCCTCACCTCTTTCTAAGGTAAACTTTGAGCATTGTATGTTATATGATGACAAAGCCAGACTGTGTAGATTGATTGTCAGAGTTAGGCTGGTGCTGCTAGAGTAACCTATTATTAATATTAAAATTCTTATTGGTTAGATTAATCATTTCTGAGGATTTCCAGCACAACATGTAATTTATTTATGTATAATTTATATCCTGACTGCTTTCAAAAGGGAGAGAAGGAAAGATGAAAGAAGTTAAATTTATTGAGAGTCTATTGTGTAGCAGGCTACACAATTGCATATATTTTCTTCTATTCCTAATGACAATGTTGTGAGATAAGAGGTGCTATCTCTGGTTGATGAATGAAGAAAGTGAGGCTCAGAAAGGTTAGGCAGATGTCCTGGCCATGCGGAGAGTACAATTCTGTTTCTCCATCTGAACTCTGCCCTGCCCTAACCCATTGCTCTTTCCTCCATTCCATGGCAGCTGCAAAAGGGGTTGAGGGAGAGGATCGTTAAAAAAACAGGTAAAAAGGATGATTTGAAAGGAAGATAATAGCCATGTAGAAGACAGGGCAGGTGGGAAGCTAGGAAGGGATGGATAATCAGGACAGAAACATGAGACAATTCATATACCATATACAGTTATTTAAAGATAAAATATTTAAGGATAAAATGCCTAGAATTATCTTGGAGGTGTGTGGGTTCAAGAAAGGTCTTGCTTCCATTTTACCAGTTTTTGAAAAATGTTTAATCCAGCTGGTCTCTCCTTTGCCTTGAAGGAAGCTCGCATCTCAATTTTGTGCTCGTCTAAGTAAACAGCTTAATAAGTGTGTAATAATTTAGTAAGAGCTTTTTTGAAGTATGCTAAGCAAACATGACCAAGACAAGTTGCTTTTCTTTTAATAGTCTTTTAATAAGAATCTCAGCACCTTCTTTGAGCCAGGTGCTGTGCTTGGAGCTAGGGATGTAGCAACCCTTTTTGTTCTTGTAAAGAAACGGTCTTCCCCCACTAATGCCAGTTACATTATGTATGCATCACTCAGATGAATTATTAAGATGTTTTCTGATATGCTTGTCTTGTTGAGATCAAAGGAACACCATTCCTCTGTGGGGAGAAGATGGGGCTTGCCTGGAAATAAGAAATCTTTTCCAATGTCAATCACTCCCGTGTTCCATCATCCAGAAAAGTGAGTCTTTAGACAGAAAACTCAAGCAGGGAACCCCCATCTCTCTTTGGGTTTGTTTTTCTTGGGTCTGGACTTCAAGGCATAGACATATCACATGAATGCAATGTTCAAAGGCTCAGAGTACTAGGATGTAGCAGTGGTAGGTCTCTCCACAAAATCCACAGGTCAACTGGTATCTTAGTCTGTTTGTGCTGCTACAGCAAAATACCTTAACTGGGTAATTTGTAAACAGCATAAATTTATTGCTCACAGTCGAGGAGGCCAAATCAAGATGACTGCAATTTTTGTGTCTAGTGAGGGCCCCATGTCCGGTGAGGGCCTGGTCTCTGCTTCCAAGATGGCACCTTGAACACTGCATCCTCCAGAGAACAGAAGGGCTCAAAAGGGCCCAGCTAGTTCTCTCTGGCTCTTTTATAAGGCATGAATCTCTTAAGCTTCAGCATAAATTTTGGAGGAGACACAAACATGCAAACCATAGCAATTGGTATGTGACTTATGTCTCATAATTTAGGTAGCTGATTTCATATATGTTGGAAAGTTCTATCAAAGTCTAAGAGTTTGAACTGTTTCTCCTTATGAGGAGTTGGGGAGGCGGAGCTTCTCTCTCACACTCTTGCACACTCCCACGCATGGACTTAAGGCAGGTATGTGCACATCCCAGTGTTTGCAAAGGCATGGCTCCTGCTCTCAGGAGTTGCTGTTTCCGACTCTTTGTCATCTTGAAAGCAGCCCTAGGGATTGTACCTCCTTTTCTGCTTTAATGTCTATTTTTCTTCCTCATGTAGCTACATTTACAGAGTGGCCAGCGGCCCAGGCTCACACTGCCAAGAGCTGGTGTGACAGCTTAAAGGGAGGTGGGATGTGGTAGGCCCCACTACCATGGCTCCATGTGACAGATCTCAGTCGGCTAGCTCTGAATGAGGATGCTGGATGAGACAGGCCATTTGGCCTTTGTTCAGATTGCAAGGTAAGAGTCCTTTGTCATCAAAATGAAGGGCTCTTGGGAAAGGAGGTGGCCTGTGTCAATGAGATCCTGTTTCCCACTGTCTCCTAGAGCAGAAGATGCTACTCAAGCCACAGGGGAACAATCTGCATGCACATCAGCCAGGTGGAACTGAGCATGGAGGTCAGTGTATTCATTCAAAGGCATCTATCGCTGTGGCGGTTAATCACCTATGTAAACATTTGTAGAACTGAATGACCTCATTTGACGCTCACAGCCAGCTAATAAAGAAGGCAGGGCACATAATGAGTCCCCATTTTACAGATGACAGAACAGCAGCTCAGAGAAACGATTTGATCAGGGCAGGATTTGGGGAGTGTGGCATGTGGAAAGAGGAGGAGGGAGTTGGGAGGTCTAGAGAAGAGTGCTATAAACAAGCAACAGAACCTGAAAGCTCCACGCTTGATGTGGTCACCCTGCTCACTTGCTCCCTTCCTTTCTCTTGGCTCCCACCTGCATCCTGCCCATGCCCACATCCATGTCTCTTCATCCATTCAGGAAATGCTTACCTAATTTCCACTATGGTCTAGGTTAGACCAAGATACACAGTGGGGAACGAAATTCACACTGTTCTCACCCTACGGAACCTGTAGTCTAGTTAGGGTGTAAGGCACTAAACAAACATCTGAACCATATGAGTACTCATACCCTCAACTGCTATGAAAAAAATAGGGAATAAAATAACAAGGCCTTCCACTTTGTCAAAGACAGTCATGAAGTCTGGTCATTCCTGAATGTACTTACTCATTCATCCAACACATATTTATTGAACATCTACTCAGTGTGTTGAGCTAGGCTCTGTTCTATGGATTGAGGACTCACAGTGACCCACAAAACCAACTACCTGCTGCATTTCTCCCTTGGGTGTTTCATAGATACCTCAAACTAAACAAGGCCATAATTTAACCAATGATCTGACCCCCTAAACCTGCTCCGAGCAGCATCAAGCTCATCCTCTTTCTTGAGCAGAAAACCTGGACTTTCCTGACTCCCATTGATCCTTCACTTCTCAAGTGCAGTGGACTACGCCTCACTCAACAGCATTCAGTGAGCATGCCTGCTCAGCATGCATTCCCACAGTGGGTGCCTGATGGTCACTGGCACAAAGTAGGCATAATCTTTGCATCAAGGGAGTGAGAGTCTAGCTTCACCTCAGGAGATGACTAGACCTCAGAAACATCTCTTCAATCAATGTGGTTCTCTTGTTCCCCTCTATAGGGGGTTGTAGGTTTAGTCCTGGGAGAGGTACCCCCTGCTTTCAATCCCCCACCTCACACCAAATGAGTCTTCTTAGTGTTACCTGATTGATCTTCCCAAGACAAATCTGACCATGACACTCCACCATGGAAAACATCCTCTAACTCTCTAATGCCTACAGGAGCAAGTCCAAATCCTTCCCAGGACATACAAGACTCTTTAGAATCAGCCCTTTGGTGCTTTTCCAGCCTTGGCTCCCATCACTGGGCTCCCTATACCTGCTAGACTGAGTTTCTTCATTTCTGAGCTCTCCATGCTGCATCTGGCCTCTGGATGTTGGCCTATCCCGTTTTCTCTACCTGGAATGCTGTCCCTTGCATACCTGTTACCCACCTGTGCCATGTCCCTTAACCTTCCAGAGCTAGTGCCAGTGATGCCCCTGCATTGAGCCTTCTCTGATGAAAGCAGAAGGTAATTTACTCAGTTCTGTATTTCCACAGTTCCTTCATCATTCATCCCATAATTGGTCTTGCAAAAACAACACTGGTTTTATTCCTATCCATATGGTAGCCTCTGTGAGTCCTTCATAAACTCACCACCCTCCCAAGTATTTCTGAGGATCTTCAAAGGCAGTTTCCCAAGGGCCCCCAAGTCCGACTGTCAGCTGGACCCATCACGAGTGGCATTCACCATGGTCTTTCTTTCCAGCTCCAATCCAGGGCCCACAAAGCTGCTGGGGGAATTTCACTACTGCCACCAGAGGCCATCCATTATGACAACACCAGTGTTCTTGTGTGGGCTTGCATCAGACTAGGCGTGAAGAACTTCTGGTGCATAAACTCATTTTATTTTCACAACAACTGTGAGTAGGCACTCACCCCCCATTTTACAGATGAGAAAGCCAAGACCCAGGGAAATGAGGGTCACGCAGATCAGGTTAAAAGGCTGGTCAGTGGGAGGGCTGGGATTTGCCTATGGTCAGCCCCATCCAGAACATGTATTCTTACCTGCTGTGCATGGGCCATACACTGAGCCTCTGGACTCCAGCTCAGCTAACCACCCTGCCTTTGTCCCTCTGCCCCTGTGCCTGTCTCTGCCAAGTAGGCAGTGGGGTCTTCAAAGGCAGAAATTGGTTCTTACTCATTCTCTACCCAGCTCAGTGCTAACCCTACAATAACTGGTTTTTTTTTTAGTAAACATGTTACCTTTCTGGTGAGATTTCATTCAGTGGGATTATTTTCCTTTTCTCATTTTAGGTCTAAGCTTCTTCTCAATAGCTGGTCAGCCTCATTTTAGCCAAGCCTTTAGAAGGACCAAAGTGATTTGAGAGATGTATGGGTCAGGAAAGTGTAGAACCACCCTCCACTGTAGTGGGAGCGTTAACTGCTGGCCATTCCCAGATCCCTTTTAAAGGCCTGGTTTCTATTCATTTGGCCTCCAGACCAATATGGAAATATAATAATGCTCTGGGCAGCATTGAGGAGACCATGTGGCCATGTGCTGGCCTCATGCACAGGGGAGCATTTCCGCAGCCAGCCTGTTATCCAAATCTTCCACTTTGGCCATGAATGTGCATCTTCTCATCATGTGCAAATTGCACTGGGCTCTAGGAATAACTGTACATTGGCCTCACTCTGGCTAAAGCCACATATCAGACCTGAAGAGCAGAAGGATAATGGATCCTTTGCCATTGTCCTAAGGGCCCCTGCCAACACTCTCAGTTTTTCTGGATTCTCTAACTGTTCTCATTGTGATGATCTCACTCCACACCCAGTATCTCACCATCTGTCAGTGACACAGATGCTATGCAGGACTTGAGTGTGGGTTAACTTGAACAAGAGGATTGGGGTTGGGGAACCTAGTTAGGAAAAGTGGATAACTTTCCCAGAGCCATGAAAGTGTCTTGGAAAGTGTAAATATAAACATGATTTATGATAAGTAAACATATTTCTCCATTCACCCATTCACTGGTTTTATTATTAAACCAACCATTCTCAGGAACTCCTGGATGGGGAGATGAGCTGATGTATCTGCCAGGGTCCAGTTAGGAAAACAGAAATCGTTCTACATATTGGAAGCAGGAAATTTAATATGGACAATTTGTTACACCAGGAGAGCTGTGAGAATACCCAGAGATTAGCAAGAGCTGGGAGCCACTAAGCTACAGGGACAAATTGGAGGTGGTGTCATTAGGGTCTAGGAGCTAGAATCACTCGGAGGAAGCGTGAGAATCAGTAAGGGAAAGTAATGGCCACCTCTACCTTCTGAGGCTTCTAGAGAAGAAAAGAAGTACCCTGGCTTCTTCCTCCCTCCTGTCCTTCAGTAGTCTCCTGTGAGTGCCTTCCATTGGCCAAGCCCAGGCAGAAGCCAGCTAATGCAGAAGCCTGAGACCTGCAGCCTGTAGGGGTCAGAGGTTCTGCCATATGAAGGAGAACAGGGCAGGGCTGAAGAATCCATCTGTGGGCAACCTCTTTCATGGCAGGCATAAAGGATACAAATAATACAAGAGAAAACAGTAAGTACCATAATTGACTTTTCTTAAGCCACTAGATCAAAATAGAAAGAGCAATGGCATACTTTTTTGTGGAGGGAAAGGGTTCAGAAAGCTTTTTGGAGGAGATAACATGAGCTGGGTCTTGATGAGGCATGAAAGTTTGACATGAAAGCAGGGAGAGGCTGTTTCAGAAGAGGCAACAGTATGATCGGGGCACAGCTTCTGGAATGCGTCTGGCATCCTCAGGGAGCAGACAAAACTCTAGCTCTGGCAGAAGTGCAGGGTGTGTCAGGAAAGCCATCCCAGGAGGGAAAGACGAGGATGTGTAGCTGCAATGCGGGCTTTGAATTGTGTGCTGAGGACTTCAGATTTAGCCTGTAGGCTGGGAGAACTCTGCTGCAGGGTGGCTGAAAGAGGGTGGTCCAGATCATCTTGGATGTAGGGGAAGAGTGTGACACCCTGCCACCTTCCTGTGTCTCCTTCTCCTCCCCGCTGTTCCTCCTCCTCTTCTATTAAGCAAATGGAAAACTCATGCACCCTCCTGAGTGTTTGCTCTTCAACGTTTATTCTAATGCCGGGATCCAAAATATTTTTATAATTCTCCGTGGACAGTTGCCTTCGGATCCTAAGACATGTTATTTAAGAAGACAAATCTTTGCTTTGGATTTGCAAACATGGATTCAGTTGTGGTTTTCTTTTCTTCTTTTTCATTTTTTTGAAACATTACAGGGGCTTGGGAATTAAATCAGATGCATAATTCAGTTGATCAAGCCATTATGCTTTTTGTTAAAATTGAGGCATAATTAATACGAATTGAGCTGTGGCTCAAATATTCATTGGAATATGAAGTTCACCTCTCCAGGTGACTGCTCAGAAGAGCAGTACTCATTCGAATATCTAAGTAGTCTGTTTAAAAACCGGTCTCATGATTTTATGATTAAGTATCATATGATTTACCTTAGGCATGAAGAGCAGAGGAGAAGAACAATCCCTCCCATTTTTACAGCACCTTATGCTTTCTAAAACACTTGCACAAAATCAAAGGACAGTACAAAGAAATAAAGAGGGAGGAAAAGCAGAAGAGCAAGGAAGTAAATTATTCTTACAAGACTTTAAAAAAAAAAAACACTGCACTGTCAAGAGAGACAGGAAGTCAAAATCTGAGCATATTTCAAGAAGTCAATATCTGAGGATATTTTAGGAAACTCATTGTCAGAGGTTAGGAAGTTGAAACCCACAGTGTCCAGTTAACTTACAGATTTCTGAAAGGTTAAATGACCATTTTGAGTGATTACAAAATAATATTCACCATCTACTCCTACAACTTCTTTCTTACCTCAAGGGAAAAAAACATAGCAATTGTGGCACCCATTTTTGGTAGACTCGCTAGAATACACTTATCCCTGCTCCCCTTTCCCTCGGCTTTAAAACATTATTAAAAAAAAAAGTGTGCTTTCATACTTCCCCACTCCCATTTAAATCCCTCTGTGAGTTAACGAAAAGCTGGTTCCTCCCCCTCCGTCCCTCACCCCCTGCCTCCACCAAACAGATCCCACCAGCCCCAGATGTGGGAACTGGTTGGCAGTTCATCAGCACATATTCTCCATCTCAACAAAGGGATGGGTTCAGTTGTAAGCATATGATCTAAGCCAGTCCAATCAGGGGATTTTTTTCTCGAAATATTGGGATGGGGTTTCCTCTTGCCCTTAAAGCTCACTAGGAACATGTAGCAGCAGGAGCTGCTGACAGCCATCTTTGACCATCAGGGGAGTCAGGTTAAGAATGAAGCTTTACCAAGCAGAATAAAGAGTGGTCCTTGAGTTGCTGGATGGATTAAACCAGGTCTAAGGCTTAATCTAGGCTTGAAGTTTCCAGCTGTGGAAGCCAATAAAATCCCCTTTCAGTTCGCCCATTGGAGTTGGATCTTCTTTTTCTTACAAATAAAAACCTGGGTGATAACCACAAAAATACTCTTCCAGTATGAAAATATTGCTTGTGTGAAGCACAATAGCTTTTTTTTTTTTTTTCTTTGAGACGGAGACTTGCTCTGTCGCCCAGGCTGGAGTGCAGCGGTGCGATCTCCGCTCAGTGCAAGCTCCGCCTCCCAGGTTCATGCCATTTTCCTGCCTCAGCCTCCCGAGTAGTTGGGACTACAGGCGCCCGCCACCACGCCCGGCTAATTTTTTCTATTTTTAGTAGAGACAGGATTTCACCGTGTTAGCCAAGATGGTCTCGATATCCTGACCTCGTGATCCGCCCGCCTCGGCCTCCCAAAGTGCTGGGATTACAGGCGTGAGCCACCGCGCCCGGCCTCACAATAGCTTTTAAACCAGCATTTATTCAGTCCTGATAGATGCCGAATGTTTTCACATACACTGTTTTGTTGATTCTTTATATATTTACCCTATCTTTAGATGAGGAAATGGTGGCCCAAGGGGATTCAGTGACTTCCTTTAATAGTCAGGGTAGTTGAACCTGGCTGCTCTAACAAACAGTCATCATATCTCAGCACTTTACCATATATATGAGTATTTCCTGCTCACATCACAATCTACTGAGAATTAGGTGGCTTTCCTGGGTGGGTGTCCTTTAGGTGATGGTTCATGGATTTGGTTCACCTCCCTTGTGTGATCCTGACGTTTTGGAATATTTTGTTTCCATTGGTGTGGATTTAGAGACAGAGTGTGTGAAAAATCTTCAGGGAAGCTTCAGAGGTAAGGCCTGGAAGTGTGGCATCACTTTTGCCCACATCCTACTGTCCAGAATCTAGTCGCGTGGCCAACTGCAAGGGAGGCTGGGAAACAGTCTTCCTCGTGCCTAGAGGAAGAGGGCGAACGTCTCCCTGTCACCCCTGTGGAGGGCCATCCCAGGATCCCTCCTGGTGCAGCCTGGTGCACCCTGGTGCAATCCCTCCTTGGGGCCGGGATTCTAAGCTAACCGTCTCATTCTACGGACTCCTTCCGCGTCTGTTTCTCTTGCTCCTCCTTCTTTTTCTCCTCCGCCTCCACCCCCCATACACAGTCGTATTTAGCTAATCCCCTCCATACGTAGTTACACTGCTTATGCAAAGGTCAGCTGATATTTCTTCCCTCAGTATCTTCTTAAGGGAAGAAGAAACCCCCAGCCCCCCTGACATTTGATAGAACCACAGAGGCTGTTGTTACTTGAGAAAAATGTTCACCACATAATAATGTATATGAGGAATTGATCATTTACTTACCCTCGAAGCAGATGGACTTTATAAGCAGAAGTGCTCTGTAATGCAGGCATGACTGGGAAGAATAAATCAAATTTCTCTGTGTACTTAGGAGAGAAAGAATTAATTCAAATGCAGGGTCTGCCGCTTCAGGTCCATTTACGGAAGCCGCAATCCTGCACTATGACCACCAGGGGGAGCGCTAGGCCCATCCCTGCACAGGTAGCTATTTTTAGAGGTTGCTTCTAGCCTGGAGGAAGAAACCAAAGAAATAAAAGACTATGATACTTTTTTTTTTTTAAACCGGACCAACTTATAAATTATTTGTAAGTCCAATAAAAGGCAATTATCAACATTTCCTACTATTTCAAGAGTAATATATTCTATGTTAGAAAAAGATTCAATTTATTCCATGGCTATGATTCAGACAATGGGAAATTGGACACAACCACAACCAAAAAAAAAAAAAGATTGTTACCCTGTGTAAATCTTTTTCTTTAAAACCCAAATCAGAGGATTTGAATTCTGGCCCTAGTGGGCATGAGATATTTGCCCTGAAGGCTGTGGAATTTGATGGGCTGGGGAAGGCGACTGGAAGGTATGTGTGTGCAGTAACACTGTGTATAACTCTCATTCTTTCCACAGCACAAGGGAAGTGAGTCAGAGTACTGTTGTCCAAACAACTGAATAGGGAGCAATAGCAAATTGTTTTAGGAAATATAGTTTTATTATTTCTAACTCTGTAGGCATACAATATAATAATGAAGCTCAGAAGATATTCTCATATATGTATGTATATATATACATACACACAGACAAATGTATACACACACACACAGAGACAGAGAGAGAGAGAGAGCATGTGTGTATGTGTGTGTGTGTGTGTGTGTGTGTGTTTCGCTATGTTGCCCAGGCTGGCCTCAAACTCCTGGGCTCAAGCAAATGTGTCCTCCTGCCTCAACCTCCCAAAGTGCTGGGATTACAGGCATGAACCACTACTTAAGGCCAGAAGAGATCCTCTTTTAATAAACAAAACTGTTGTTTTGAAAGAGCCCTCCTGTTCTTTCCAATCAATTGTATGAGCATCACTCTCTTGCCAAGCAGCAGTGTCGTGTGATGGGACAAGCATGGTTCCTTGACTCCAGAAAAACAGAGCCTGAACCTTGCCTCTGTGAGTCAGTAAAACTGAGACTTTGGGCAAATAATTGAACCTCCTCCATCTTCAGTTTCTATAATACAATACCTATCTCCCAGAATGAACATAAACCTGGAATGAGACAGTATACATGAGTACCTAGCTGAATAAATATTAGCTTTCTACTTTGATAAGGTCTCTTGTTTCCCTACAGATGGCAACAAATACATTTGAACTGAGTTGCTGGATTCTACGTTGTCACATATTCTGAGTCTGTGGGCCTGGATGAATGAGGTTTTGCTTTGAAGCCATTGTAGGGATGAGGAGTGGGTGAGGGTGGACCTGCTCGGGTGTGGAGGCAGGCTTACCGAATCCCTTAGCTCTAAAGAGAAAGCATGTTTCCAGGGGTATGTGTTCTCCGGAGAACTGAGGCCCTTCACTGAGCCGAGAAGGCCTTTTTCTCAAGCACAGGGAACAAAGCAGCAGGCAGTGGGAATGTGAACATGTAAACCAAGGCTCCCATCAGCTGCTGTGACTACTTGGAGACCTTTTCCTGACTGTGTGACAAGCAGAACAATAGGAGCTGATAAAGCTCAGAGCCTCTGCTGGGGCAAACGACTGAATGTGTGCCCCCCAAATTCATAAGTTGAATCCTAACCCCCGATGTGATGATATTTGGAGGCGGGGCCTTTGGGTGGTGCTAAGGTTATGAGAGTGGAGCCCTTACAAATGGGATTAGTCCTATTATAAAAGGGGCCATGGCACTATTCACAATAGCAAAGACTTGGAACCAATCCAAATGTCCATCAATGATGGACTGGATTAAGAAAATGTGGCACATATACACCATGGAATACTATGCAACCATAAAAAATGATGAGTTCATGTCCTTTGTAGGGACATGGATGAAGCTAGAAACCATCATTCTCAGCAAACTATTGCAGGGACAAAAAACCAAACACCACATGTTCTCACTCATAGGTGGGAATTGAACAATGAGAACACTTGGACACAGGAAGGGGAACACCACACACTGGGCCATGTCGTAGGGTGGGGGAAGGGGGAAGGGATAGCATTAGGAGATATACCTAATGTAAATGACAAGTTGATGGGTGCAGCACACCAACTGACACATGGATACATATGTAACAAACCAGCACGTTGTGCCCTTGTACCCTAGAACTTAAAGTATAATAGATAAAAAAAAGGGGGCCATGGAGAGCTACCTCACTGCTTCTGCCATGTGAGGTTACAATGAGAAGCTAGTGTCTGTGAACAAGGAAGTGGGTTTTTACTAGACACTGAATCTGCGGGGGCCTTGATCTTGGACTTCCCAGCCTCTAGCAGTGTGAGAAATAAAATGCTTGTTGTTTAAGCCACCAAGTCTATGAGTATTCTGGAGTTGTCATAGCCCGAATGGACTAAGATAGCTAGCGTCTAGAGAACTTGGAGGTGCAACATGCAGAGCTTGGGAGAAGCTGAGTTGCAGGCATTCTGAAGATTACCAGGACTGTGGGGGTCAGCTCAGTGCTCTAGAAACAAGAAAAAGCTGACGCCCCTAGAGAAAAAGCCCATGTGTCACAAGGTTTGCCATCAGGCGGCACAGTGAGCCCAGCACCTGCTCCCCATTCACAGAACTGGTCTTGAAACACTCATTTCTACCCACCCATTCCTCCAGGCCTGATCCCTGTTTGTGAGCATTAGCCTAAGACCTCATGCTCATATCTGCTGTTTATCCTTAATACCCCTCCACACCTGTCCTCCACCTGTCTCAGCCATTGTCTGTGCCCTGGGAGACTGCACCACCTGGACTTCTTTGCTGCCTGTTCAGGTTAGGAAGCTCCAGCAGGAGGTCCCAAAGTGAGATAAGAAGGAAGTTGAGGTATTTCTTCCCTTCCCCTTTTCCTACTTGGGCGTGAAACTCTGCCACACCTGGTACCCTTCCAGCAACTGCAGCTCCCACCAACCCTCCTCATGGCCCCCATCCCCATGGGGCTCTAGTGATCATCTCTCCCCTGTCACCTTGTTCCTTCTACCATCTGTGTGGTAATGGCTTCCTGCTCTTGCTCCGTGCTGGGTGCTCCACTCTTCTTTGTCAATTCCCTCAACCCTATTCAAAACTCCCTGAGATGTCTTGTCATTGAAATCTCTGCTTTTCAACCACCTGGGGTGAATTCTGTTTTCCACAAGGGCCCTGATTTATATATATCGCCTCTTTGTAAATATTTATTTACATATTGTCTTGTTTTAGAAAGGAGCTAAGAACAATATATAAAATGTAAAATCCCAAAAGTTAAAGTAAAATTTAAAAACATGGGGACAAAGGCATAAATTGGAACCAAAGACAAAACTAACAAAACTGCACAGCACCATAACTCCCCCATTTGCTTATTGGCGGCCACAAATGTAGCCCCTTGCTTTGTAGATGCCCGCAGATAATGTACAGCCTCTACTGAGTGCAGAGTCTACAAAATACTGATAAACCAAGTACCTCACACAAATACAACTGTATGGGACTATAGTATTAGCAGCATTCTCTTAGTTGTAATGAAAAGACTTTTATACAGAACAGCACCAGAAAGGGGAGGACTAGGTGAAGGTGTTGCCATAAAGATGCCCTTGGCCATGAAGGAAAATGGCATGTCCCAGGCATCTGAGAACAGGTGCCACAGTGTGGCCAGACCTTCCAGTCAAGGCACCTGGTCCATGACACCTGCAGAAATCTCAGACGCAGGGCTTGCTGCCTCTGCGACCCAGTGGTCCACCATTAGCACCGCTGAGCTTTTTCAAACTGTTGGTTTCACTCTGCTTCTCTTTCTGCCAACAATTTGCTCCCTCAAATGTCCTTGGTCTTTCTCAGAGTTCTGGTTACTCAGGTTTCCACACTGACGTAATTTTGTTTGCACATAACATCAGTTTATTCAGGGCCTCTATTCTACCGCATAGCCTCTCTCTGGGCATTCAACCAGCCTCACTTTCTGCTACGGATTCTCCTTATATCTTTCAATTCAGGTTTTCCTGAGTGAAAATATGATTGGCCATATTTCTCTTTGGGCAGAACTTTCCATATTCGGTCACATCATAACTGGCCTTTGGTCAGGTGTCCAGCCTAGTGTATTCTGGGGGCTGCCAGGGTAGGTAGGGTCACATGCTAAACATGGCAGCTCAGGATTGTGGTGTGTGCAGGGCACTTTCCTTCGGAAAAGGAAGATCAACCCATATAGACTGCATCATCTGGGCTCCACCAGTTGACAAGGAAAACCCTGTCAGTCATTTTTCACTCTTCATGAAGAGACTATGGATGATATGTGAACATCTGCTGATTCTGGTCTCCTGGACTTCCCTAGGAATCTCCATCATGGCTCAGTCCTCTGTAAAAAAAAAATTCTACTGATCTGCTCCAGCCCTGAAAGCAGAACCCAGACAACAGGGGGAATATGGCCTGGGCAAACACAGTAGATATTTGATTTTGGTGAGGTCATTGGTTCCTGAGCACACCAGCGTGAGCTAGGGGCTACAAGACAAATGCTAACCACTCTCTGCCGGTGAGGACAGAGAACTCTAGCTTGCAATGAACTCAGGACATGAAAAAGATGAGCTGTGGATGATGTCTCTGAAGGCCTCCAGCTGAGTGCGGCCAGGAAAGGCAAGCAATGTCACATAGCCAGTCTGGAGAGTGTGTCCTTCTGTAGTGTGGACAGCCATCAGAGGAGAACTTTCCCCAGGGAGTTTAGCATTGGTGAGTGCTGGCAGAGCTGGAGTTCTAACTCTGCCATGTATCAGCTGTGTGACCTTGGACAAATTACTTGATTCTTGAACCTGTGTCTGCATATATAAAATGCAGACAGTAATATCTACTTTGAGGAGCTGAAGCAAGAAATACATGATAGAGTGGTTATGAAGCACTTGGAGACTAAGCTTTCAAAAACTGATAGTAATTTTTATGATTATGATTCTTGGTGGAGCTGCTGACCTGTTTTCTAATATTTGCAATAGGACTTGGTTTCCCAATGACTTGAGTATAAAGGAACCTTTCAAACCAAAATGAGGAATTGTGCCACTTATGATGAGGCAGCCATAGCATTTGTGGGTAGACAGGGCAGTGGTTTTAAGCAGAGGCTGGGGCTACGTACTTCATGCAGCTCAGTTGGTTGTGGGTTGAATAATCTATTGCAAGATCCAGATTTGGAGTCAAATTTTTTAGAAAGGCAGTGGTACAAGAAAAGATAACAGGTCTCCCAAGAGGCATAGCAGGCTAGAAAGCATTTTCTTGCATGGAGACACAAGGATGGCTCAGTCTGTTATAGCATAACCCTGCCCCTCAAATCTTGGAGATGGTGAGGGAAAGCACAGGCAAACTTGACCTCTCCACCAATATCTGAGATCCTTAGTTCCAGCAGGGTGTGAGCTCTGAATCACTGAACTCTATATCTATCTATACCCTCTGGGGAGGGCTGCAGGAGGCCAGTGGCTTAGAACTTTTTTTTTTCTGCCTCCTGGGGGAAACACTGTTCCCCTTCAGCCAAAGGGGCCATTTCTACAGTCAGAAGGGAAGGAGATCTGCTCCGTCTTGCTGCCAGGCGCAGGCTGAATTAGCTTGCAAGAGCAACTGGAGTCTACCTTGGCTGAAGTCAGTGAGGTTGTAAAATCACTTCCCTGAGGCACTCCAGCACCCAATTTGGAGATGAGTGGGGATTTACATGATTCAACGGAATGTTTCTTTCCAGTGTCAGGGCTCAGTCAGTCGTGAAGGAGGAATTTGTGAGCAAAGCTTACTGGCTGTGTTTGAGATTCATTCTTGTCCTTGTCCGGAGGGGTTGGAGGAGCAGTGGCAAAAAAAAAAAAAGGGCTAAATTTTTTGGGACAAGTAAAAATAAATTATGGTCAGGGATGGGATTTATCTGCTCCGTTGGGACCTTGTAAGGCTCTCTTTATTGGGGCTGGGGGATGAACCAAGAAAACTTTTCTAAGTCTAAATCCACAATAAAATGGACACTCAATTGCTGAATATTTATTATGATAGATTAGGTGCTATGTTAAGTCATTTACATAACATTTTCTCATTAGATTCTTACAAAAGCTCTATGAAGTAGCTATTTTTGTCCTTATCTTACAGATGAGGAAACTGAGGCTGAGAGAAATTAAATAATGAGCCCAAGGTGATGCGGCCAGAAAGTTGCTCAGCTGACTCCGTACTGCCCTACCCCAAGGGGACACTCCCTGGAGTTGTGGCTGGAATTCGCACCTGAACATGTTTATTTCCAAATACATATCATGCAATCTAAGAACCAAATGAGCCAGTATGCTTACTTTGCACTTGGAGGCTCTGTGTGATCTCCCTAAAAACAGGTTAATAGGTAGCTGGAAGTTGGGGAGAAGTTGTGTCTGTATGATTACCCTGTGGTTTAGTGGATAAAGCTGGAGATTGGAGTCCTCAATCAGGCAGAATTCAGATCCATGCTGATCCACTTACCAGGTATGGGATTTCAAGAAAGTCACTTATCCTTTCTGAGCCTCAGTTTCTTCATCTGTTTACATGGACTGCTAAAGGAACTCAGAGTGGTTGTCAATACAATGGCCTTGCTGTATGGTATAGGCTCCGCAAATGTTAGGTTTTCCTTTCTTGTGGTTATCTATCGCTGTATAACCATTTCAAAACATAATGGCTTAAAATAAAACAATCCCTCATTTTGCTCAGTTAAGGTTAAGGCTCAGTGAGGACATCTTCTTCCTTCTCTATGCAACATTGGCTGGGGTGGCTGATTTGGGAACCCTCTTTCAAGATGGCTCATTTGCATGGCTAGCAAAGCTGCTTGTCATTTCCTTTTGAGACAGGATACTTCCCTTGACCCCTTTGTAGGACTTGTGAAGGGGTGACTCATTTACTCAGCCCGGAGCTCTGAACCCCTCACGGGAGGGGGAGCACACAGGTGATTGCGTGCAGGAGCCCATGCAAATGAATGCTAGAACAGGCCAGTTGCTCCTCTCTGGTGGGAGCAGGCTCTGTGCAGCCCTGCAGCAGAGTTCAAGCACATTACAATGTTCTTTTAGCTCTGCTATCTGGGAAAGGGTGTCTGCAATCCCTGGAGCCCCAGAGGGTGTGTGTTACAATCAGTGCTCTTTTAACATTTGCTGTCCATGATGGCTAAGTGTTTACCAGCTCAGTGGAGAGTCAAGGTGCCAGCCTTTTATACCCTGCCCTCTTGGTACCTGAGTTCTTGTCTGGCGTTCAGGAAGAATGAGGTCACACGAACGAATTGAAGGGTGGTGAATGCGGAGGATTTTATTGAGTGGTGGAAGTGGTTCTCAGTGGGAAAGGGAGCTGGAAGGGAGACAGAGTGGGAATATAATCTTCTCCTGGAGTTCAGCTGTCCCCGGCTGAACTCTTTTCTGAAGTCCCCCTGTCAAGCTGTCTCTCTGAAATCAAGCTGCTTTTCTTCTACATCTGGCTGCTTCTTCTCTACTCTCCTTCTCTGCCACTCCATTCTGCTCTTCTGCCAGTGGAGCTTGGGATTTTTATGGATACAGGGTGGGAGGCTGGAGGTGGGGGGGCAGGATGGTTTTGGAAAAGGCAACATTCAGGCAGGAAAATGAGCATGTTTCTCATTTAGGGCCACGGGTCCAGGCTTGAGGGTGGAACCCTCGCCAGAGACCCACCCTCTTCTATCCAGTATTTCTCTGCCTCCTGTCCATATCACTTTCCACACTGGTCTGTTCACAGAGAAACTTGTGCTTCCTCACAGTGTGGTTGCTGGGTTAGAAGAGCAAGTGTCACAAGAGATGGAAAGTAGAAGCTGTGCATTTATTAAAGCCTGGACCTGGAAACTGGCACAGCACTACTTCTGCCACATTTTATTGGCCAAGAAGTCCCAGAACCCAGATTCAGGGGCAGGGGACATTAATGGGAAGAATATCAATTAGTTTTGGGATCAAGTTTTAAAACTACCATGCCACACTTTGCCCTCTGGCCTCAAATTGATTACATTTATTCTACATGCCAACTACACCCACTGCTTCCCAATACCCCCCAAAAAGCCTCATCCAATTATGTTAGATTCAGGCTCAAGGTCCAGAATCCTGTCATTTAGTCAGGTTGAGATGCCAATGAGGCTCCTGGGGAGCAGTTCCTCAGATAAAGCTCCTTTTGATCAGAAGTCCTGTGCACTAAAGAGACAAGTCCTCTGCTTCCACTTACAATGGTGGGACAAACTCAAACCATCAGAGCAGCGGTGTTCAGTAGAAGCTGAGCTGCTGAGTCAGTCTGGTGGGCTGGGGGGTGTCTTGTAGCAGCCTCGTGCCGTGGACTGAGCACAGGCTTTGCCACTAGATGTTCTGGCTTCCAATGTAGACTCTGCCACTGATTTTGTGGGTGGCAGAAAGAAAGTGGTTCTTTCTGCGACTCAGAACCTGAATTCCCTTTTCCTTAAAATGGGAATAATAATCTGCGCTTCACAGGTCTTCGTGGGATTTAAATAATATGTTGTACTTGAAATTGCCTGGCAAAATGCATGGCCTATACTAGGTCATCAATATGAGAATAAATTGGGCATAATGATATTTATTTCACAGCATGAATGCAAGACTCAAAGTAAATGAAAGAGATTTGTAAACTCTACAAGTTTTATGAAAGAATAATGTGTGTTTGTTTCTTTTGTTAACGTCCATTGGCTGCTTCCCCAGTTGAGGCCCCAGCATCGGCAGTGAGGGGTACCCTCTGCCCTGGGGCCAGTGACGGCTTGGTCTCTGAGGCAAAAGCTGGGAAAGGGAGCTGATAGCTGCACATAAACCAAAAGTCATGAGACTTTCCCTTTCCTTTTGTGGTTGCCTTTGCTCTGAAGCCACCAGATTTCACCCACATGGGATTACACCAAAATGTATCAATCCAGCCTTTGGTGCTAGAGAAAATTTCTGGAGGGGATAATTAGATGAATCTACCTTGTAGCCAAAAGGACAGAGCAGCAGTGAGTGGGTGGGTGGCCATGTGGTTTCTGTTTCTAAGAGTCAAAGATGAAGTAGAAGTAATACCGGCTTAGAAGTAGGCAAACCAGGCCAGGTGCGGTGGCTCACGCCTGTAATCCCAGAACTTTGGGAGGCTGAGGCAGGTGGATCATAAGGTCAAGAGATCAAGACCATCCTGGCCAACATGGTGAAACCCCATCTCTACTAAAAACATAAAAATTAGCTGGGTGTGGGGGCGCGTGCCTATAGTCCCAGCTACTTGGGAGGCTGAGGCAGGAGAATCGCTGCAACCCGGGAGGCAGAGGTTGCAGTGAACCGAGATTGTGCCACTGCACTTCAGCCTGGTGACAGAGCGAGACTCTGTCAAAAAAAAAAAGTAGGCAGATCAGGGATCAAATCCAGATACTGTCTCTTCTTGACTATGTGGTGTGGGAAAGTCCTCTCACCCACAGGATCCTCAGCTTTCTCACCTGATACGTAGGAAAATAATCATCCCAGCTGATGCAGTTGTAGAAAGCACCGAGGCAATGCATGTGAAGAGCTCAGAGCTCGCTTCATTGCCTGATGCAGAGGCAGTGCCAAGCAGATGCTACTTTATTATTATTGGGAGAGCATGGGATAATAGTATTTGCCTCATGGGCTGGTATAAGGATTGGATAGATTGCATTCAGAGCATTTCCCCAGAACTAGACATGTAGAAAGTGCTCAGGAAATAGTGGCTGCTGCCATTAATAATTTTAATTTTACCAACAACAGTGTTAATCACACTCAACTAACAATCTTTCGAAGTTTCTATAAGCTTGGAGATGAGTAGGTTTGAATTATGTATACAAATGCTATGTGAAAGATTTCTTCTGCAAGAGACTGGTGTATAAACAATTTACTTGCACAAAACAAGGAAATAAAAAATATTAACAGAAAAGGAGCCATACTGAGACCAGCACCCACAATTTTGTTGATGTTTCACATGAAAAAGTGCACAATAAAATCTCCATTTTGAAGATGTTGCTCAATTTTTTAGACAGAGAGAAATACTAAGTGGAACAGGCTTACTGAACAGTTCAAACTGGGGCCACAAACCAGATACAGTTTTATTTATTTTCCAGTCACTGCCTTCAGCTAAGCTCTGTCTAAATCCACTTTCCTGTATTTTATTGGTAAATCCATAGTTTTTGGTCACTTTCAGCAACACGGATAAAATCACTCTAGTATTTTAGCCTCCTTGTCCTAACCATGATACTCCGTGGTCCCCACCTAACCCTCCTTGTGTGGGCTACTCCATCAAGTCTCCTGCCTTCAGAAACCAGAAGAGAAGTAGGCACCAGTTTCTATGTCTCTCTATAAGTTCCCAAACTCCAAGAGACCTCTTTTAAGAACTTTCTTACACTCTTCCCCTCCATGTCAAGGTGGTCCTGGGCTGAGACCTCACATTCTGCAGCTCAGTGGACAGCAGACTGGGGAATATAATGCTTCATGGGTGAGCTATTGATACAATAAGGCTGTCTAACACTTAATCCAACACCTAGCAGTTTAGACCACACTCTTTCTCAGATCTGTGGCTGGCTGAGCAGCCTGGCTTCAGGCTATGGCAGGTGGAGGTCAGCTGATTGAGTCTGGATTTTACTGAGCAACTCTAATTCAAGCTGAAGGTATGCAGGTTTGCTGGGCCCTTCTGTTCCATGTGCCTCTTTTCCTCCGGGATAGAGGGATACCTGAGGCATGTTCTTTTTATGTTGATAACAGAGACGTAAAAGGGCACCTCTAAGTATCGTGACCTCACATGACTATATTCAAGAACATGAAGGGAAATGAGGATTCTCCCTGCACATCTCTTTGTTTCCATGCCTTCAGAAACCAGAAGAGAAGTAGGCACCAGTTTCTATAAGTTCCCAAACTTATAGGGTGGTAGTTTTCCTTAGAAGTTACCCAACAGATTTTCCTCTGTATCTTATCCACCAGGACGGAGTCTCGTGTCTATCTTCAAATGAATCTCTGGAAAAGTGAAAGCGATGACCATGGTGGGCTCAGAAAAATGCTTGTTGAGTGAATTGATTTTTATGGAAACAAGCAATCTTCGTTTAGGTTGCTAAACGAAGTGTCACTTCTGAGAACAAGCAAAATGCATGCCCAGGTGGTTAGGGTAACTAAGTAAAAGGAAATGAGGAGGGAAGAGTAGGAAGCAGGATCCTGCTTTATGTTCGTTGCCAGCTCATCTACTGAAACACAATTATAGTTTCAGTAACACAGAGTGATAATATGCTCAGAGTTTGAGGGCTACGCGAGAGCTTCCCAAGCCTGGGGGTCCTTATTTCATATTCAAGAAAATAAAAGCAGTGGCAGTAAGGAAGTTAATTATAACTGTAATAACAATGTGTTATAATTAGCTGTTAATAATAATTAGCTATTTTTAACACTTAGGTAGTACCAATTAAGTGCAGGCACTTTCTTAAGAGCTTCCTAAATATGAATTCATTATTATGTGTTGCTCATGAAGACTGCAGTGGCCAGTTGGCCTCCATGAACCACACTTTCTGATATTCACACCCTTGGATGGTCCCCTCCCACATTGATCCTAGGGTTGACTTGCAATTTGCTTTCACCAGTGGGACATTGGCAAGTGTAATATAAGCACAATAATTATCTTTTGGGAGTCACCTGCTATGCTGTAAAGAAGCTTAAGCTAGACTCCTGAATGATGAGAGGCCACGTGCAGAGAAATCCTATGCAATGAAAGGCTGTCTTTCATGTCCCAGCCCCAGTTTAGCTCTCAGCTGAACAACCTTCCACAGAATCCTGAGAAATAATAAGCCAATGTTGTTTCCAGCCACTGAGTTTTTAGGTGGTTTGTTATACCACAGTAGAAATTTAAATAATTGGTACAACAAATATGTGCAAATTCCTTGGACAATTTATGTGAATGACTTTCTTTTCCTTTCTTACTATTTGTGATCAGCCAGAAAAAGCTAAGGGGATGATTATGAGCCTCACAGGGCTCATTTATTCATTCATTCAACACATATTGATTGCATGCCTGCTCTGTGCCAGGCAGTGCGCTTGGTGCTGGGGTAACGCTGTGAGTAAACAGCCCCTGCCTTTGTGATGCATATAATTTATGACACAAATCCCTCCTGCCTGATGCCGCTCTGAAAAAATGAGTTGTGGCCCCCTCAAATACATCATTTGTTTTCTTAATAACCTATTATGTGTCTGTTGCTCATCTAAATCTGGCATTAATCTGCTTGTTATGTCAAAGACAGGGGCCTAGTCAGACTTTGAGGTCAGGTTAACTTGGCCTCAAATCCTCTCTCCCTCCTGCCTCCTTTTGGCCTCAGTTTCCTCCTTTTTGGATTGGGTATAAGAATTCCCACTTAAAGCTATTGTGAGGAAGGCAGGAAAAGCACAAGTGCTCAATAAATGTTCATTCTTTTCTCTCTTCTTTCATGGATTGAATAATTACATTCAATTTCAGGGCAGTTTTCATCAGAGGGCAGTTCATGGGCATCTTGTCTGGACCTCTCCTGTTTTCTAGGATGCTGATGCTGACAAGAATTTTGCACCAAGCTCTCCTAATACTCTCTACCTGCCCTGACTCCCTGATCCTATGCAGTGGACAGCTGAGCCTGTGATCCTGGATGCAGGGCCCCTCGTCGACGAAGCATTACCAAAGACTTTCATGTACATTATCTCAATTACTCTTTCCAGCAGGCCCGCAAGGCAGGTGTGCTTAGCCTCATTTTATAGTCGAGATACCCAAGGCTCAGAGAGCTAAAGTGACTTTTGCAAGGTTACAAAGACAATTAGTGGCTGAGCTTGCCTTGAAACCCAGGTGCCCTACCTCCTGCCTTAAGGTCTTTCTAGTCTCTTTGCACTGTTTCCCTGCCACGCCACCCCCCACTGCCTAGTGCTACATCACAAAGACCTTTGAAAAGTGAAACCCAGAGCGTTCTCAAGAAATGGAGGCACAAATGCACAGTTATTGTTTTTCTTGCAACTATGTAGGTGGGGGGCATTAACATTCACCCAGGAGCTGCTGAAATCTGCTCAACCAAAACGAGGCTGGTGAGAAGAGAACTGACCAAATTTGTTTACAGGGGGCTAATCTGGCTCTGTCTGTCACTCCACACAGCCTGGGAGAAAGTCTAATTACAGCCTGACAGCCCAGAGTGTCTCATGGGAAGACGAATCTTGAATAAAAGTATGAAAACAGACTTGAATGGTGTGTGTGTGTGCGTGTGTGTGTGTGGGTGTGTGTATGTGTGTGGGTGTGTGTATTTGTTTCCTGGTCCTGCAGTTCTAAGAGGGATTTCTGAGATAAGGATTATATAAGCCTAAGGTTGCATACTAGAGGAGGCAGAGGAGATAAGCTAACCCTTGGGTGTGGACCCTGAAGTCCGGAGAAGTCAAATGACTGTCCCAAGTTCATGCAATGTGGTCTTGATACAGGTTAGCATAAGAATCCAGGTGCCTGACTCTGGAGATTCTGAGTTCCCTCTGGGGAGCCCCCAAGGGCTTCCCCTTGTGTGGCAGTTGCATGGTGTTCCAGGTCCTGGGAGTTGGTCTCTAATCTGGTTTCTTGGCTTCTGATCCTAACTCCCCGATCCCTGCCCCTCACTGCATCCTCCAAGAGGATCCCAGAGTGCAAAGTACAAATCTGATCAGGAGGCTCCACAGCCTCAATTCATTCAATTGTACCTCCATGTTCTTAGAGATGAAATACATATCTGAGTCTTAGCAAAAACCAACAACAAAAAACCAAAACCACAAAACCCAAAGTTGCTGGATGTGGCTTTGCCTGTCCTGCCAATCCTTCTCAAGGTATACTTAGTTCTAGCCCTCCAGATAGCTGGCAGAGCCCCAAGATGGCCATGCTCTTTGGTGCCTTCCTGGATTTGCTTATTCTGTTCTCAATGTCTGGGATGTTTGCTCTTTCTTCCTCTCTCTGTTTAAAGCAACTTCTGCATCAACCAAGCTCCTATCCCCTTCCTCCTGCTTCCTTCAAAGCATAAGTCTCACATCAGCAGCTGTTTGTGGCTGCTCCCAGTTTGGCCCTCTGCAGCTCTCCATGGCACACTCACCCCTAGGCATGGCATGGTGATGGGCAGGGGCTGTGTTCTCTTTATCTCTGAGTGATCAATGCCCACCACAGTGTCTAACCCTAAGCCTCGATGGAATGAATGCAATAACTGATTGCCATGTGCATTATATCACTGACTATAACATAATAGTGAAAAACTTGTTAGCACTCCCACAGCTCAGGTTCTGACTGATCAATCCATTGGGTCACTATTGCTCTGAGACTTAAAGGCTATAGTTTCTTTAAGGGTCTCATTTAAAATGTAAATACTCATGGGCTGACAATATAAAGATTCCTCAAATACATAGAAAAAATGGCACACACACACACAGTGGTCTACATCAGTTTCTCAGTGCCATTACTTGTGCCATTACTGATTGTACCATTACTGATTCTTCAGATGGCATCTTGGGCACTGCTAAGAGTAAACCCAAACCGAATAGCCATAGGTTGGTATTTCCGGAACAGAGAATCATGACAGAAAGGATGGTGTATTCGTCCATTTCATGCAGTTTATAAATATACCCAAGACTGGAAAGAAAAAGAGGTTTAATTGGACTTATAGTTCCACATGGCTGGGGAGACTTCAGAATCATGGCAGGAGGCAAAAGGCACTTCTTACATGGCAGTGGCAAGAGAAAATGAGGAAGATGCAAAATCAGAAACCCCTGATAAAACCATCAGATCTTGTGAGATTTATTCACTACCACAAGAACAGTATGGGGGGAACTGCCCTTATGATTCAAATTATCTCCCACTGGGTCCTTCCCACAACACGTGGGAATTATGGGAGTACAATTCAAGATCCGATTTGAGTGGGGACATGGAGCCAAACCATATCATTCCACCCCTGGCCCCTTGAAATCTCATGTTCTCACATTTCAAAATCAATCATGCCTTCCCACCAGTCCCTCAAAGTCTTAACTCATTTTAGCATTAACCAAAAGCCCAAAAGTCCACAGTCCAAAGTCTCATCTGAGACAAGTCAAGTCTCTTCCACCTATGAGTCTGTAAAATCAAAAGCTAGTTACTTCCTAGATACAATGGGGGTACAGATATTGGGTAAATACAGCCATTCCAAATGGGAGAAATTGGCCAAAACAAAGTGGTTACAGGGCCCATGCAGGTCCAAAATCCAGCAGGTAGTCAAATTTTAAAGCTCCAAAATTATCTCCTTTGACTCCAGGTCTCACATCCAGGTCATCCTGATGCAAGAAGTGGGTTCCCATGGTCTTGGGCAGCTCTGCCCCTGCGACTTTGCAGGGTACAGCCTCCCCCCACAGCTGCTTTCACAGGCTGGCGTTGAGTGTCTGTGGCTTTTCCAGGCAAGTGGTGCAAGCTGTCAGTGGATCTACCATTCTAGGGTCTGGAGGATGGTGGTCCTCTTCTCACAGCTTCACAAGGTGGTGTTCCAGTAGGGACTCTGACCCCACATTTCCCTTCTGCACTGCCCTAGCAAAGGTTCTCCATGAGCACCCTGCCCCTGCAGCAAACTTCTGCCTGGCATCCAGGTGTTTCCATACATCTTCTGAAATCTAGATGGAGGTTCCCAAATCCCAATTCTTGACTACTGTGCCCTCTCTGTCTCAATACCATGTGGAAGCTGCCAAGGTTTGGGGCTTACACCCTCTGAAGTCATGGCCTGAGCTGTACATTGGCCCCTTTAAACCATGGCTGGAGAGGCTGGGATGCAGGGCACCAAGAGTACACCACATGTACACAGCATGGAGACCCTGGGCCCAGACCACAAAACCATTTTCTCCTAGGCCTTCAGGCCTGTGTTGGGAGGGGCTGCCATGAAGACCTCTGACATGCCCTGGAGACATTTTCCCCTTTGTCTTAGGGATTAACATTCAGGTCCTCGTTACTTATGCAAATCTCTGCAGCCATCTTGAATTTCTCCCTAGAAAATGGGTATTTCTTTTTTATCACATCATCGGGCTGCAAATTTTCTGAACTTTTATGCTCTGCTTCCCTTATAAAGCTGAATGCCTTTAACTGCACCCAAGTCACATCTTCAATGCTTTGCTGCTTAGACCTTCCTTCCACCAGATACCCTAAATCATCTTTCTCAAGTTCAAAGTTCCACAGATTCCTAGGGCAGGGGCCAATGCTGCAGGTCTCTTTGCTAAAACATGACAAGAGTCACCTTTGCTCCAGTTTTCAGCAAGTTCCTCATCTCCATCTGAGACCACCTCAGCCTGGACTTTATTGTCCACATCGCTATCAGGCTTTTTGTCAAAGCCATTCAACAAATCTCTAGGAAATTCCAAACTTTCCCACATTTTCCTGTCTTCTTCTGAGCCCTCCAAACTGTTCCAGCCTCTTCCTGTTACCCAGTTCCAAAGTTATTTCCACATTTTTGGGTATCTTTTCAGCAACGCCCCACTCTGCTGGTACCAATTTACGGCATTAGTCTGTTTTCACTCTGCTAATAAAGACATACCTGAGACTGGGAAGAAAAAGAGGTTTAATTGGACTTACATTTCCACATAGCTGGGGAGGCCTCTGAATCATGGTGGGAGGTGAAAGGCATTTCTTACATGGTGGCAGCAAGAGAAAATGAGGAAGATGCAAAGTGAAAACTCCTGATAAAACCATCAGATCTCGTGAGACTTGTTCACTACCACGAGAACAGTATGGGGGAGACCGCCTCTATGATTCAAATTATCTTCCACCACGTACCTCCCACCACATGTGGGAATTATGGGAGTACAGTTCAAAATGAGATTTGGGTGGGGACATGGAGTCAAACCACATCAGGTGAGAAGTGAAAAGATTACAAAGAAAAACAGCATGCATTATGATTTTGCCTGGAAATGCTTGCTCATTCAGGTCAATTCAGTAAACATCAATTAGGTACTGTGTGTGTGTATATATTTGTATGCATATACACACTTATATATATTTATAAATCCAATAATCATCAGACCCACTATATAGGAGGGGTGATAAAGGCATAGTGGTTAAACAACTTGCCCAAAGTTGCAAGACTGGTTCATGGCTGTGCTGGGATTTCAATCCAGTTATGTTTAGACCTAAAAACTGAAATCTTCCTGTAACTGCATAAAACATGCCCCTACTATCTGTCAGCAGTGGAAATACAGAGATGATTTAAATCATGGTCTTTGCTCTCAACAAGCTCACAGGGTATTGGGAGAACAGAAAGTAACAGGCTTCTCAGTGTAGTGCTGGGAGGGAATGGAAGGTTGGAAACTGTGGGAGAAGGTGATGTGACCCAGGGACATTGTTTAGAATAGCCTGCTCGTGGTGACCGCATGAAGCCAAGTTACTTCTAGTGAGCTTTAGGATTGTTTTTAACATCTCTGCACACAGCGTGCTCCCTTATTGCTTGCACCAGGGGCAGATGAAGCCAGCCTGGCTATGGAGAGCTAGTTTACTCACTGACTCTCACGTATCTGGTTCACAAAGACTTTGGGCCAGGCATAGTCTTGCCTTCCAGAAGTTCACAGAAATCACAAGCAGGATGAAGGACAATCCATCAAGTCAGTGGTCTTTTAAAGGGAGTGGTATGGCCTGGCATTGTGGGAACAGAGAGGGCTATGCTGCACCAAGCTGTGAGTGAAGGCACCACAGAGAAGGAGACAACTGACCAGTGGATGAGGCCCGGAGAATTTGCTTAGGTTCAAAATTAACTCTGTTTTTATTGCAGCCAAATTCCAACACAGATTTTTCGAAGGACCACCCAGATTTGGCCAGATCTGCCAAAATGCTGAATGCCTCTTTGAGAAAAGGTCTTTAATATCTACTTTAATGAGCCAGACAGTGACTCCCTCTCATCCACCCCCTGAAATGCAAATACAAAGCTTCAGTATGAAGTAGGGAGCAGCAGGCACGCATCAGCCCATTCGTTGTTAAGCCTCTGATTGAGACCAATTACTAAACCAGCCCCACTTCATTTCCAGTCGAAAACCCACTGTTAATATCTGTTGGCTGCTACCAGGGACTGATGAGGTCATCAGGAGGAAAAACAGATACAATAGATGTGTAATCTTACAAAGGGTGAAGAAGGGAGGATGGGGAAGGCAGTGGGCAGGAGATGCTCATTTGCTAATTGCAGACTTTGTACCAGGTACTGCGCTGAATATTTTTGCAGGCTTCTCCAGTAAGGGTGCAGGATATCATCTCCCAGTATACCCACACACCCACCCACACATATACACATATATACACAGCCCCCAGAGAGATACCTTAAGCAAACCTACAAAACTGTATGTTCAGCCATCCATGTTGACCAATCAGTTAGCTGCACAGAGAAACTTTATGTCTTCTATGACCACGGTGAGATTGGCCACGTCCATGTTGAAGTTGCTACTTTGAGTTGCTCTCAAAGTTTTCAACCCTTTAGATGCCATCATGGTACTGGAACTTGGGTAGAAGGGGCCCCTCTACCATGTTGCCACCTGGGATCTACAGCTGGAGTCATTCTATCAGCTTCTGCTGGTTGCATCGTTCTGCCAGAGGGGCTCAAAATCAGTCCAAGGAACCAGCACACACATTTCTCACATCCTCCCTCCAATAGTCTCTTTGCCAGATCCCTCCTTTCTTCCACTTTCTCTTTTCTTGGTACTTAAACGAAAGCTCTCATGCATATGAATGGAGAAAAATAGATTGTGAGAAGGGGGAGCATTGTTTGAATAAAGCAGCAACAGCTGCTCAAAATGCCCAGTTGTGAATAGATTTCTTCATTTAGTGTTTAAATATCTTCATTTTAGATATTTAAATATCTTTAGATTAAATATCCTCGTTTGGTGCTTGATCCTATCCTGTTAGATAGGCATTATTTTATCCATTTTACAGATGAAGAAACTAAGGCTAGAAGACAATAACTGTTTAGTGGCACTTTCTGATCTAAAGCTGTGTTTTTTCCACTCCAGCACATTGCCTCCATTTGCACTACAGAATTTAGATCTCCTATTTGGACTTGGCAAACGCAGGGCCAGCACAGGGGGAATGTGGCGCAGAGCTTCTAAAAGCTTTGCAGAGAGCACAGATCTGGATGTCACCCCGTGGGAGCAGTCTGAGCCAACATAGGACATGTTCCTTTCTGAGGTCATAACTCACAGGCTGACTTAGATAGTGAAAAGTGTTTCCCTAAGACAGGCAATGTGTTTTCAAAATGAATTGCCATCTCCCTGTCTGTTTTGCGTGGTATTTTATAACTATCTATCTTTGATAACAAAATGCTACAATTAAGGTGGAATCCACATATGCAAACTTAACAATTTTTTGGCATTTCCCATTTATCTTAGAACAGTTGGGCTGAAAGCAGATAGATGCCCCTCCCCCATCCCAGCGCAGGCATGCACACATGCACACACACACACACACACTCACTCATAGAGGCACTGAACACTCCCATTTCTTATTAGCTTTTCTCCTTTGATTTCATCCTGTGATGATTTTGCTTTCTTTGTCCCCTAGAAATTATATTCATTCTCTGCTAAAGCACAATAGATCATTAGACTTGGAGCTAGAAGACCCAGGCCTTAGTCCTGATATACCACTTAGCAGTTGCACCAGACCAAAAAGATCGGAAGTTTTGCAGTTGGAAGGATTATAAATCCATGACTCCAAGACTCACCTGCTGTGTGATTGCAGGCAAATTACTTAACCGCCCTGAATTTCAATATCCTCATTTTCAAAAGTGCGCTAGTATTACTGGCCTTGCATGATTGCTGTGAAGATTAAGTAGACATATAAGGTGGCAGGCACTGGGCCTGGGATTCCAAACATCTTAGTTTCATTTTCCCCCTCAATCACTATCTCTCTGACTTTCAAGATTCTCTTCAGGATAACGATTTTTTTTTTTTTTTTGAGATAGGGTCTGGCTCTGTCACCCAGGCAGGAGTTCAGTGGCGTGATCTTGGTTCACAAGATCTGATGATCCTCCCACATCTGCCTCCGAGCTCAGGTGATCCTCCCACCTCAGCCTCCCAAGTATCTGGGACAACAAGTGCACTCCACCATGCTTGGCTAACTTTTGTATTTTTTGTGGAGACGGGGTTTCACCATGTTGCCCAGGATAGGATAATGATTTTTATCTCATGAGATTATTTTGAGAATTAAATGAGAAAATAAGCCTGAACATATTCTGAAATAGTAATCTATTTTTAATTGCTTATTTGCTTATTCACTCAATCAACAACTATTTCCTATTAAAGATTTTATTGTTAAGTGATATGGATGATTATAAAGAAGAATCAGACACAGAACTTACACTAAAGACATGTTCATTCTCCAGTTACACCCTGCTCCCCTGGAAGAATATGAAACAAAAATTAGAAGTGCTGCCAGCACATTTATGAGGTTGAGCGTCCAAGCAGCTACCTTTTAAATGGAGCCACCAGCAAAAGATCCATGATGGATCTGACGTTTGAGAAGATGCTTGGCAGAAAGGGAGGAGATGATGGATGAAGGTAGCTCAGGTGGAAGGCCCAGTGTGAGCAAAGCCACAGCAGCATCAAAGCATGAGGAAGGTGAGGGGAACCTAGACTATGCTGTGGGGCACCATTGCAAAGTTGCGGTTGATAAGGCTGCAAAAATGGGCTGGGACTCATTTATGAAGGAATTTGGACTTTTACTCTTAGAGACAATGGGGGAGCCACTGCAGCTTTCTGAGTAGGACAGTGATGTTGTCAGAGACTGTTTCCTTGATGATTAATCCAGCAGTGCTAGAGAGGAAGGGTGAAGTGAGAAGTGGAGGCCCACTAGGAGTGGGTTATGAGAGTTACAGAGAGATGAGGCCCTGATATGGATCAAAGACAATGAGGATGAAGGAGAGAAGCTTGGCGGGAAAATATTACAGAGGAATATGGTGGGGTATAAGGGACCGTGTTGAGGGTGGGGTGGGAGAGGTGATAAAGGTTAAGGAGGAGTCCTAAAGCCATTGAGGGCTTGGGTAAGGAGAAAGGCATCAGAGACATTTTGAGAAGGAGCTGCTTTAGGAAGGATGACCTGATTGCTTATATTTCAGGGATCAGGGGAAGGCAGACTGGCTTTTCTGTGGGGCAGTGTTTCCCAGCCTAGGTACTCTTGATATTTTGGGCCAGATAATTTTTTGTCCTGGGCATTTTAGGATGTGTGGCAGCATCCCTGGCCTTTACCCACTAGGTGCCAGTAGCACAACTCCCCAGGTTGTGATAACATAAATATCTCTGAACATTGCCAAATATCCCCTGAGGGCAAAATCACCCCCAGTGGAGGACACTGTTGTAGGGGAGGTTGTCTTCTCATGAGAAAAGCTGTGGGAGGAGTGGGAAAACCTGAGCTACACTTCCCAGGGGGCTCTGTGGGTCTGTGTCAGGAACTTTGACTATGGATGAGAAAGGTTGGAAGTTGGTAGAAAGAGGTGGCCTCAAGATGTGCCATCCTGAACTGGCCCCAGGGTGTCCAGATAGATTACCCTCCATTGTCCTCCATATCTTCAGTGAAAGCATAATGAAATGCCAGTCATGCTGGAATATTGTGGAGCAAACAGAAAGTGTGGTTTTCAAAGTAGGGTAGAACTGAGGCCAAGAGGACCCAGGAGTCAAAATGAAAAGAGGTAGGAGAAAGAGAGACACAGAAATCACAGGCTCCGGGGACTTCCCAGGACCCAGAATCCACATTTACTTCTGTCAAGTTAAAAGGGAGATGATAACAATTTGGTGCCTTTAAAAAAATCTCCGCATTTAAATCAGAAACACATTTTCTTAAGCATACAAGTCATTCATTAAAATGTCTCCTAACTTTGAGATCAGTAATGATACTACTGGACAGTCCTGCTAATGAGAGAATCTAAATATTCCCAAGGATATTGAGACAGCTATACGACCTTGGGCAAGTTAGTTACTTTCTCTGGGCCTCCATTTCTTCATCTTCATTAATTCCATCTAAATGGAATTAATAATTTCCATCTCATATCCCTGCTATGAAAATTAAATAAGACATATGAAATGCCTGCCACACAGTAGCCATTCAATTATTGTCTGTGTATCTATCCATCATCTATTTATTTACCTACCTATTTATCCATCCATCTCTATTAATTTAATTTAATTTATGTCTTGAAGAGTAAGAGATTATATGCAGGTATGGCACCATTAGTCCAGATGTGTGGTTTTATTGACATTATAATTCTAGAGAGTGCTTCTGGAGATGTCTATTTAAGACATCTGGCCCCCTCAAGAAACAGACACGCTGGATCTCAGTGATGTCTGTATGAAAAGTGGAAAGTCCATTGAATTACACATATATTTCAGGATTTAGATGTTTGGAAATGTACAGTAGAACCTTCATGTAACGGTTAGCATTTCCTACATTTTTCTGAGTGCTTTATGTCTGAGTTGATATACCAATATTAGCCTTGTTTCATTCTTGCAAAATAGATTGATCTGACCTCAGAAGTTCCAAGAGACACTGAAAAAGACCAGGAATTCTAGAACTGCATCTTGGTTTGGTTTTTGCCTCCTTTTGAAAATAAGACCTCTTTGCTAAGCTGGTATTGGTTAAATGTCTTCCTTTCCTTAACCACATGGATATTGTTTTTCAAAAGGTCTAAAGGGCAGTGGCCTTTGGTGTCTGGAACATTTTTAGAGTATTTAGGTAATCAATACCCTGGTTATTATTTAACCATATTTGAAAGAGAATCAAGTGAGTTCTGTGCGAATCTATCTGTATCTGGGTGAGTTTCCAACATCAGATAGATCTTACAGGTCCCAGCCTGTAGACATCTTTTACTCCAATTTCCTGAATAGATAGCTTTATTCCTTCAAGGTAATATAGCGTGGTGGCTTCTGGCTGAGATGTTTGCTGTTGTTTTCTTCATCTTGTCTTTGATGACTTGTCAGCCTGGGGTAACTGCACAGGAGAAGGTGAACCAGTAAGTGGGCCATATGTCTCTGCAAAACTTGCACATAGGAATCACCTGCTGGGGAACTAAGACACTTTTATGTTTGCAGCAGAGGCTGTGTTAGAATGGAAAATAACCTCTTTTCATGTTATTACTACTCCTGTGGAGGAGGATGGGACAGTGAAAAGACCGTGCACTTGGAGTCAAATTGGCCTATGTGTAAATCACAGCTCTAATGCTTAGAAGCTGAATAATTCAGGGTAAATCATTTCATCGGTTTGATCCTTAGTTTCCCTAGCTGTAAAATGAGAATAATAATACCTCTTCTATAAGAGTTAATGTAGATAAAATAAGATCCTGAATATAAAATGTACTCAGCTTATAGTAGACACTTAATAAATGATAGTTCTCCTGAGTGGTGCTGAACAGTTAACTTAACCCCTACTTTCTTATCTGTAAAAGAGCATCATAAGAGTACCTGTCTCACAGTTTTGGGGGAGGATGAAATTAGATAATGTGTTCAAAATCACTTTGGGGAAGGCAAAGGACTATAGAGATGCTGGGTCATTTGATTCTAAAAATGACTTTATCTTTTGCTATGGGATAATAGAGGGAGGTGATATAGTTTCATATGTACATTACATTTTACCCATTCTATTTTCTTGAGATTTCCAAGCTTGCTTCATGGGTTTTTTTTTTTTTTGTATCTTAATATTAAGTATTTTGCAGAGCCTAGGCAGTCCTTTATTTCACCTTTGGGATAGCTTTAAAGCAATCCCTGTCTCCCAAACATTAAAGATTTTAAATAGAATTATTTAATTCTAATTCTTGATAGATGATGCAATTTTGAATCATTAGTGCTTTTAAATGCTAGAGCAAGTGAGAATTCCTTTAAGTAACAGTTCAGAAGGGAGGAAAGCATTTTTAAAAGCAGTTAATTTGTAACTTGTATTTAAAGGAAATACGATTTTGAAATCAGAAAATTCATCTCTAATAATTAGAAGATAAAGGCAAGAGAACTGTGGTAAAGAAAATCTCTGCCGAGATATTCTTAATCAGAAAAGCTTATCATTGTAATATTTTTTGAAAATGAACAAAGAGTCTTGATGTTTGATGAACTTATCAAACAAGACAGACCAGTGAAGGGGCAAATTTCAAGTCAAGGAAAAATAGAACCAATTAAATACTTTACAAAGTGCTGAAGAAGGAAATCATGAGGTCTTTGTAACTAATGCCAGTGTGTCTGACACTGACTTTGAAAGTGAAAAACTACATGGTGAAATGATTTTATTAGGTTAAAATTCTGGCACTGGCATTTACTAGCTGTCTGATCTCAGGCAAGTTATTTAATTTTTCCAAGCTTCATTTTCCTTACCTGTAAAATGGGAGGAAAGTAAGAACAAAAATTAAATGCATGAAAGTACTTAGATCAATACCTATTACCTATTACCTAGTAATCGTTCAGTGAAAGCTGTCACCAGTGCTGCTGTGTGATTGTTATTGTTATTTTTTGGTATTTCCATTCCCTTGATGGTTGACAATAATCAGACAAAACAAATTTATAATATGCCAATTGACAGGGATCTTTCTGATCAGTCAGAGATTTTAAACTTTATTTTTAAGTAATAGCACTCTTTTCCCCTGCAAAATTAAATTTCACATGAACCCTAACATTGAAAACATATTATATAGATTTACATTTTAATGGTACACATTTATTTTATAAGTTCATGTTTAACATTTGCTTATTATAAAATCCTAAAAATGTGTTATTTTAGAAAAACATTTTAAAACAATGGTGATGGAAGGAAGTTACAATCTTCAGCCTCAAAATTAGTGGGTCTTTATTACGTATTTTATACAAATAACACCTTTCAGTATGTATGTTGCTTAGAAGTTTTTAATTTCAAGTTTCTAATTTGCTTAGAAGTTTTAATTGCAATTCTTTTAATGTATTGGGATTTGTTTTTTACTAAGAGTGTGATCAACCTTAGTGAATATTCCATATGCTCAAAAAAGTGCATTATTCTGTTGTTCAGTGCAGTTCCAAGTCAATTAAGTCAAGTTGGTTGTTAATGTCACTCAAGTTTTCATCTTGTTCTATTGATTACTGAGAAAAGAATGTTGCAATCTCCAACTGTATTTGTGGATTTGCCTGCTTACGGTTCTATCAGTTTTTGCTCCATGTATTTTAAAGCTCTGTTATTAAATACACACACACACACACACACACACACACAAACACACATCTAGAATTATTCTGACTGCTTGATAATTTACCCCCTTATTATCATGAAAGGCTTCCATGATAATAAGGCAATGGTCCTTGTTCTGCAACCTATTTTATTTATTATTAATACATATAGTTATGCTTGCTTTCTTATGATCTGTGTGTGCATGGCAAATCTTTTTCTATTATTTTATTTTAACTTATATGACTATATTTAAAAATATAATTCATGTGAACATAGATGAGGCTTGCTTTAGCTAGTCTAACAATCTCTGTCTTTTGATTTAGTAATTAGACCATTTACATCAAATATAATTATTGATATGCTTGGGTTTGAGTTCACCATGTTACTATTTGTTTTCTATTTGTCCCATGTCTTCTTTGTTTCTATTTTTTTCTTTTTTTGGGCCGTCTTTTAGATTTATATTTTTCTAATTCCAAGGTGGTATGGTTCTGTGGGGTTATAGTTTTCATCAAATTTGAAAATTTTTGCCATGATTCATTCATATATGTTTTCTGCCCCATACACTCTCATCTATCTTTCTGATAGTCCAATTACAGAGATGCTAGCCTGCTTGATAAAGTCCCACAGGTCACTGATGCTCTTTCTTATTTTGTTGTTGGCAGTTTATTTTCTGTTTCATTTTGGTTTCTATAGCTATGTATTTATTAATTTTTTGTTCTGCAATGTTTAATCTGCTGTTAAGCCTGTCCAGTGAATTTTAAGTTTCAGTTAATATAGTTTTCAGCTTTAAATGTCTCATTTGGTACCTTTTAATATCTTCTACTACCCTTCTCATTATCTTCTTAATTCTCCTCAAATAATGGGGCATATTTACAATAACCCTTTTAAAGTTCTTGTATGCTAATTCCATTATTTCTATTTCGTTGGTCTTTAGAATTAGGAAGGATTTAGTATCTAGCTTAATCCACTCATGTTGCAGAGCAAGAAACTGAACCTTAGAGAGAGAAGGGGAGTATTCAATAACAAGATAACTCACATAGACATTTGTGAATACTGGCCAATTTAACCCTTATTACATTCTTCTAAGAGTGTTGTTTTTACTATCCATCAATTGAAGGCCAACATTTTCAACCCAACGTTTCCATTGATAAAAGCAGAATTCCTTAGGGGAATTAAAAAAATGTGAATGAGGACCCCAAACATAGAGGACAACTATCTAAGCGTCTAAAGTTTTTCTTTTTGTTAAGTAGGCCTATAGGTAGTTAACCCTAAAGAAGTTTCAATCATGATGTCCCTTTTTATTTTATTGCTTTTATGGACATCAGAGTATGTTTACCAAAGCATCTTGGGCCAAGGCCATGTGAATATTTTTAATAGTAGTCCAGAAGACTGAAAATTGATATGTATTCAGGAAACATGAATTTTTAATTAATAAAAACAATTGGAGTAGTGGATGTGACTCAAAAGTGAATCATGTAATATGGAAACTTTTATTCAGGGTAACAAATCTTTAGCAATACTTCAGGTGGCATTGGGTCTGGGCTATGAAGTATAATCGATCTGGGATTAAGTCCTGGCGTCACCACGCAGTGGCTATGGAACGTGGGCCAGTTGCTTAAACTTCCTAAGCTTCATTTTTTTTTTCATCTGTGAAATGGAGATAATACATATTTCATAGAGTTCTTGTCAGGACTTGAGTAAGTTTGTATAAAGTACTTATAACAGAACCTGGTACATGGTAAGCCTTTAGAAAATTATTTTTATTACCCTATTTCTCTTTTGTCAGAAATCCTTCAGAATACACCTCGGAATGCTTAAAAAATGCATAGGCTTTGGAGTCTTTGTTGGTTTGAATTCTGGCCTTGCCATTTTCTACCTCCATAACCTTAAGCAAGTTATTTCAACTTCTTATGAATCTGTTTTACTCATCTGTAAAATGGGAATAGTACTTCCTACCCCCACAGGGTTCTTGTGAAATTTTAATGAAATAACTTAAGATTATATGAGATAATATATTCAAGGTACTGTGCTCAGCACTAGGGTACAATGGTGAGCAATACAGTCGTGATCTCTGTCTTCCAGAGCATGCAGTCTAGGAGTAGGAATAAAGTGTTAAAAGATCTGTGTGTACGGCACTATGTTAGCATAGGACAGGCAGGCTGAAGAAAGCTATCTGGAGAGAATGAACTGAAGTGGAAAGGTTTGGCCAGATGAATGAGATATGATTAGCATTCTGTGGAGGAAATAGCATTATGCTAATACTGCAGGAGAGCCCAGTACATGCTTGGAACTTAAAGTTCTGTATGGAATTCTATGTGCATGTAGCACACAGTGGATACTTTTTTGGATTTATTTATTCATTCATTCAATAAATAAATATTACAGGTATGCTAGGTGTTAGGTAATAAACTGAACAGATAATGTTTCAACACTCATAGAATTTACTGTGTAGCGATGGAGTTAGTCAATAAATATGTAAACAAAAAATTATCTTAAAAATTGTGGGCATGGTGGCTCACACCTGTAATCCTAGCACTTTGGGAGGACAAGGCAGGTGGATCACTTGAGCTCAGGGGTTCGAGACCATCCTGTCCAACATGGTGAAACTCCGTCTCTACTAAAAATACAAAAAATTAGCTGGGCATGGTGGCACATGCCTGTAGTCCCAGCTACTCAGGAGATTGAGGCACGAGAATTGCTTGAACCTGGGAGCCGGAGGCTGCAGTGAGCCGAGATCGTGCCACTGCACTCCAGTCTGAGCAACAGAGCAAGACTCTATCTCAAAAGAAAAAAATTTTTTTTTACATTGTGATAAATACTGTGAAGGAAATAAATGGGGCCCTTTGTTAGAGGATATCAGAGCAATCTAAAGACAGGCTGATTGAGGGAATTTTCTGTAAAGGTGGCATTTAAACTGAGATGTGAAGGGCGGTAGGGAGAAGCCGGGTGAGGAGCAGGGTAAAGCGGAGGGATCACCTGTGCTGAGACTCTGTGGTTGGAAGTGGCTTGTCATGTTTGAGAACTGAAGGATGGGAGCAGCATGAAAGCAGAGAAATGTGCCTTAAGAAGATGTCACAAAATTGGACAGAGGCCAGATCCCAAAGAACCTTAGGCACCACAATGAGAAATTTGGAATTGAGTCTATGTGTAGTAAAACACACACAAACACAAAAACAAAAATCACTGAGAGTCTTATAAAGGAAGGATATTATCTGATTTCTCATTTGAAAAAAATTATCTTGATTGCTGTGCCGAGAATGGATTGGAGAAAGGTAAAATAGAAGAAGGTCTTGGCCCACAGGAAGGCATAACAAGGAGCTGCTTAAAAGAGAAAATGAAGAGTTTAGAAGTGGAACCATTAAGTTTGCCATGTCTAAGAGGCATTTGATAGACATATCAAATGGAGAAGTTGGATAAACAAAACAGAATTATAGAGGACTAGTCTAGGTTGAAGGTCTAAATGTAGGAACATTTGCACAGATGGTGTATGAAGCCAAGGTCGTGGATCTTACCTTCTTAAGGGTGAAAAAAGCAGAAAGAGAAAAAGAAGAAAGACCAGACTGCACTTTGAGGAATTCCAGTTTTTGGAGAACTGACCAGAGGTAGGAAGAGAGTGAGGAGGAATTGTGCTGAAGAAGTCCAAGAGATGAAAGTTCTCATGAAGAAAAAAGTGGTTCACAGACTGCGTCTTAGTCAGTTTTGTGTTGTTATAAAGGAATACCTGAAGCTGTGTAGTTTATAAAGGGAAGGAGTCTAATTTGGCTCATGGTTGTGCAAACTATACAAGAAGCATGATGTCAGCATCTGCTTGGCTTCTAGTGAGAGCTTTTTTTTTTTTTAAATTGACGTATACATGCTTATTGTGTTTTATTGAGCACTTATTATATGCCAGGCACTGTTCTGGGCCCTGGGGATATAAATGGGAAAGACAAAGTCCTTGCTCTCAGCTCTCATGAAGCTTGTGTTCTAGAAAATGTATGCAAAATATTTTATAAACTTTAAGTTCTATAAAAAAAAAATTAGGAACATCCTGGTGAGTACTTTTGTGCTGCGTCAAAACGTGGCAGAGAAGGTAAAAAAGGAAGTGGGCACATTCGAAGAGGGACCAAACAGGAGGAGGAACCTTGCTTTATAACAACTCATGTCCATGGGACCAGTGAGAATGAGTCTGTCTAGCCAGGAGAACCCACTCACTACCACAAGAGCAGCTCTAAGCCTTTCCTGAGGAATCTGCCCCATGACCCAAACACCTCCCACCAGGCCCAACACTGCCACACTGGGAATCAAGTTTCAACATGAGTTTGTTTTTCTCCCCCTACTTATTACACTCATGCAATCAACATGAGTGGGGACAGATAAACCATAGCAGAGGGCAAGTAAAACAAAACCAGACAACTTTCCACTGGACTTAGCAACATGGAGGTTGCTGAAGACTGAGCACTTTCAAAGTTAAATCTAAAATACCTCTATTGTATGATGGAATCTCCATGTAACTGGATGGGACTGGCTCAAGATTATATAATTAGTGATAATCAGATTTTAATACAAGCTGAGCCAATTTATTAGGATAACCCCCTGGTAATCATCAGGGTTAGTCTTTCTGACCTTCTAGCCTAGGATTGGTGGCTAATTAATTATTTTCTTTTCTAAATTGCTGAAGTGGCCACATTCTGGGTCAAGTATTTGACTTTCGCGTTGCTTATTCAACTCTAGGTTTTAGACCCTTTGCCCAATATGCTGCCCTATTTTAAAAGGCAGATGGGAAGCATCTCACTTGTCCACAGTCCTATCCGAGTACATTCAATACATTTTTGATGAAGATGGAGAGATTTGATAAGCATGTGTGAAGTTGACAAGGTTAGAGTGATGCTAACATGTATGCCAGGCTTGTGCTCGAGATTTTACATACATGATCTCATCCCATATTCAAAATAGTCTTGCAAACGATTTTCCCTGTTTTATAGCTATAAGAAAATTGAAGCTCAATAAGTAGCAGAAATCAGATTCAAATGCATATTTGCTGGACTCTAAACCTCTTTCTTTTACATCGGTGTTTCAACTGTGTTACATAGTCTTACAGATGATGCATACAAAAAGAAATGGCCTATGTTTCCTCACAAAGTTTGGGAAATGCCAGGTTAAGCAAATTAAAATGCAGAAACTCTCTGAGCCTTTAATATGTTATCGGGCATTTTGAATCTCCAAGAATGATATGGTGTATGCAGTTCATCCAAATGTATTTGACCATGGAACTTTTCTCCTCTTCCTCCCCAACCCCATTGCATATCTCAGGAACTGGTACTCTGCAGGGTACATTTTGAGAAACTCTGCAACAGCACCATATAGACTTGTGCTCATTCTACAGATTAAAAAACTAAAAGTCACTTAAAGCAGCTTGCTCATAGTAGCCCAGCAGGTGAGAGACAAACTGAAGATTAGAAGCAAAGACTCCTGAGTCCCTGTGCTCCGTATTAAATGTCTTACTGATTGAGTAGATTTTCACCAGCTGAGAGATGCCTTAAAAATATTTTCCAAGATTTATTAGGCCACGGAATTATGAATGGCCCCTTAAGTAATTAAAAAATTTATACAGTTCTTTTGGAAAGCCATTTGGCAATATGTGCCATAAGCTCTAAAATCCCTTCAATGCAGTCATCCCACTCTACAGGATATATCTTCAATAGATAACTTGAATACAGAAAAACTGGGGACTCAATAATCTAACTGTTTGATATAAGGGGTGTGGAACAATGTGTATTACCATAAATAGCTTATGTTTCTGCTCTATTATTAAGTGGAAGAATCAGGATATAAAATGTAATACTCAGTATGACCTCAATATGTTATGAAAATAAACAGAAGAAAATATAACTAAATATTAATGACAGTAAAATTTGGGGCAATTATTTTCATTTATAATCTTTCCTATGTTCTCTGTAATGAGAATGTATAACTTTTATAATCATCAAAAAATGAACTACATTGAAAAATTTATTGGAATAATAAAATGTTGGTCACATTGGTATTGGCTAAAAGGTTGGAGCCCTGTAATGACTTTAATGAATGGTCCTGGTGTACTTTCTGTACTCTGGCCTCCGTGATAGCATTAGCATGTACGCCTCTGTCTAGACATCATGTCACAAGGCTTTTAAAACTACAGCAATACACCAACTGCTCTCTGTCTAGGCTTTTGCTTCCATCCATTAGTACTGTTTCCCTCCGGTTTGACACATAATGCAGTCTCTATGGGCTTACAATGACATTATCTTGACAATTGTGTAGTGAGATGCAGAAATAATGCTAGAGTCCTTTTCTGTTCTCAAACCTTCTCCCTATACCTTCTCTCTCTCCTTTCAATTCTCCATGTTCCCCCACTTCAAACTTTTATTATTAGAACAGTCTATTAGAAAAATGACGTGTGTAACAAACCCTGAGCCATTTGAATGTCGAGATACCAGGATCTAATTTAATTTAGTTTATAAGAATCAGGTTCAAATAAATATCTCAATAATGTCACTGTCTATATCCCAGAAATTGGTTTTATTATTTCCCTTCCCTCCCTCTCTCACTCTCTTCCCTCCCTCTCTCCCTCCCTCCCTCCCTTCCTTCCTTCCTTCTTTCCTTCCTTCCTTCCTTTTTTCCCTCCCTCTTTCCCTTCCTTCTTTTTTTTCTTTCGTAAATATTTACTGAGCACTTTCCATGGGTCTGGCCCATGATAGGTGCTGGGAACTCTGTGCAAATATAGGCAGTATCTGCATTCATAGAGCCTAGAATCTGGTAGAGAAGAAATAAATTATACAAATATTACAAGTTTGATAATTAAGTATTGAGAAAATGTGCAGAGATTGACCAAATCATATGAAGGAGGTTTTCAACAAGTCTGGATATCAGGAAATATTTCCCTAAGGAATTGATGTTTATGATGAGAATGAAAGATACATAGGAATTAACCAAAGTAAAGAGGTAGATAATTGGATTTATTCAGGGTTGGGATTTACAGTTAGGTGTGACTGAGGGAACAGTAGGGTCTAGGTGTTTAGAATATAGGTAAGATTGTAAAGTGATGAATCATTGAATCAAAACTGGTTATAAAGGTAAATAAAGAGAAGAGGGGGGTCTTATTGAAGGGAGGAAGCTTAGATGTTGAGATAATGGAGATCCCAATGAGGTTCAACAAAAAGTGCAGTGGGAATCCCCTTAAACATATAAGTTAGAAGAACAAGAGGCTGTGGAGGCCCCAAGTAACTATTCACAGGTGATTCATGAATGAATGACTTGGAGGAGGAGTTGTTTTAGAGAGTGAGAAGGTTCAGAAGAGAAGATAATTACAGATAAGAGGAGCAACTGAGCAACCAGAGAATTGGATGACTCGTTTATAAGGATGATGAATCTCCTAGCATGATGACAGGAATTGATGTAGGGGGAAGATTGTGAGCTGGGCAATGAAGTTTTCTTTGAAGGGATGGGAGGGCTTGTACCTGCTAGCACCATGTTACAAATTAGAGTTTCTCAAAGTGTGTTCTGCAGACCCCAGAAAGTCCCCAATATCTTCTCAGGGGACCTGTAAGTTTGAAACAGTTCTCATAATAATGGTAAGACATTATTTTCCCATTTTACTGTGTTTACAGTTGCACTGATGGTACAGAGGCACCAATGGATAAAACTGCTAGGGCCTTGGTCAAAATCAAGGCAGTGGCACTAAACTCACAGGAAAAAACAAACAAACAAACAAAACTCCTAAGTTTTAAGTTTTACTTAAGAAAGTCCTTCTAGAAGCAGTAAGAATTGTTAATTGAATTAAACCTCAATCCTTGAATAGATGTGACTTAAATATTCTATGTAACAAAATGGGAAGAATGCATAAAGAAATCACTGAGTATTCACTGAGTATGATGGTTGTCTTGAGGAAGAACAATTATTTGAGCTGTAAGTTAAGGTAGCCACTTGTCTTACTTCTTGGACTACTATAACAAATTACCATAGACTGGATGGTTTAAGCAGCAAGCATTTATTCCTCACAGTTCTGGAGACTAGGAAGTCCAAGATCAAGGCACTGGCAGATTCAGTGTCTGGTGAGGGCCTACTTCTTCGGTTAACAGGTGATCATTTTCTAGCTGTGTCCTCACATGGTGGAAGGGATGTGGGAGGTCCCTGTGATCTCTTTAATGAGGGCACTAATTCCATTCATGAGGGCTTCACCCTCGTGACCTAGTCACCTCCCAAAAGCCCCACTTCCTAATACCATCAGATTGTGGATTAGGTTTCAACATATAAATATTGGGGGGACATAAACATCAGTCAATAAGACCACTTTTTTTCCTGGAACACCATTTTTTCTTGATGAAAAAACTACCAAACTATGGTTATTTGGGCTTAGATATTTGGCATGCATTGTATAAAAAAATGAAGAGATCCTATCATTTCAAGGAAAACAAATAACATTACTTGTTACTAATGACAAGATTTGAGCTTCTGTGAGAAAATTAAAATTTGGGGAAACATATCCACTACCATGAACTTGACGAGATCACTGGTGATATTAACAGGTTTGATGTTTAGATATTATACAGTGAAATGCATTAATATTTGTAAGGCACATACTCAGTGAACCATTATTTTCCAAATTTCAAATGCCTGATGTCATAAAAATTGTATATGGGCACAAGATCCATTCAAAGTGTAAAGACCAATGGATTTTAATGTGACAGAGAACAAAAAATTCACTGATATGCTTTCAGGTTCCACATACCACTAACATGTAAGAAATTGCCACTTGTCAAGTTTTCATGTAATACCAAAGGAGAACATCCACAGTTATTGGAAAAGGCTGTTAAAACACTCCTCCTCTTTTCAGCTACATAACCATGTGAGGCTGAGTTTTTTTCATAGATTTCAACCAAATCAATATATAGCAACAGATTGGATGAAGAAGCAGAAATAAGATTCTAGCTACTTTCTACTAAACCAGACATTAAAGGTTTTTGCAAAAATGTACATTTATGGTAACATGTAATAGGTTTGTTATTGTAATTTTAAATAAGTTAATAAATATTTTTTAAATTTCTCAGTTTTAATTTTGAATTCTGTGAATATTGGTAGATCTAGCCCACTTACCAGCTCTTTGGAGTCTTTAGTAATTTGCTGAAATGTAAAGGTATCCTGAGACCAAAAGTTTGAGAACCAGAGTTAAAGACAGACAAAATTTTCTGAACTATTCCATGGCTCCTTGTGCCAAGTTTCAACTTAGGTGTCATTATTCATCAAATTCATTACATAATTAGCATGAGATTTGAAACACTTTCTGTTCCTACACTAGGGTTATAATCATGCCATTTATCACAGCAGTGGCTGCCTGGTTTTCAGAGGCTGTGGTAATTCTAGTGTTAACAATGTTCTCACTTTCCCAGTGGGCCAGCCTGGCTTTGAAGTTGTAGCAGCGGTGCTATGGGAAGAGGCTAATGTGGAAGCCAGGCAAGCTTGCAGCTTGTCCCTCTGTCCATGGGTAGGCCTTTTAATTGGTGAGGGGGAAGTAAGTATAGGGTAAGAGAAGGATCGTGGGCTTGGAAATACACTCTCCCATGTCTGTTGCCTGATTCATAAAATGAGGCAGTAGCATGATGAGGAGCAGGAAGTGGGTTTTGCCATCCAACCAGCTAGTTCCAATTTTACCTCTGTCATTCCTGGGCTATGACTTCAGGGCTACTTAGCTTCTCGGAATCCCAGCTTTCTTACACTGTACATAAAATAGATCTAATAATATTTATCTCCAAGGATTGTTATACGGATTAAATGAGATAATCCACATAATGTCCCAGCATGTAATAATGAAAATCATCTTGTAGTAAACCTTTCATAAGCATTTCAATACATTTTCAATAACCCTTTTAGGTAATGTTTTTTAATGTAGTTTTATAGATGGGAAAGCTGTAGTTCAGAGATATTAAGTAATTTACTCAAGTTTTCAAAGTCAGAAAGTGGTTAAGATTCAAACCCAATCCTCTTACCCCTGACTCCACATTCTTAACCACTGAGCTTTCTGCTACTTTGGCTCTTCAAAAATTGTTAGCCCTCTTTAATATTCTTCTCTCTAAAAGTATAATAATTTGATGCATGGGGGACTGATATAGTATTAAAGGGATAATTTATATAAACCCTCTAGCACCATACACTCTCTCATTTCTGTTGGCATTTCTACATAAAGTAGGAGTACAATAAATGTTCATTCCTCATTTCTTCCAAACCATGTTTTACTGGAAGGAAAATGTGCACAGCTTTCTCATTTGCTTAAATTTTGCATCTCAAAATTGATGCAGGGATCTTTCCTTTCTTTAGGAGAGTAAGACGGACAGCTACACCCGCAGCAGTTACCTGCCAGCTGAGCAACTGGTCAGAGTGGACAGATTGCTTTCCATGCCAGGACAAAAAGGTAAGACACTTACAACCGGTTTTGGGGCATTTCGTATTTGATATGTGTATTAGGCATTCAAATGGAGATTAAGCAGTCCACTACGTCTAGGGGCCTGGGGAGAAATTGGGTCTAGAAATTGTTGTTTGAAATCCATTGTACATGGACAGTGAAACTTGTTTCCGTGTCTCCTGATTTTGTTTGTAAGGTAGTGTTGAGTGAGGCTGCAAAAGATGTATGTTATGGCTCATAGGCAAAAAAGTCGCTATCTGTACATGGGCACATTTCTCTCTGAGTCATGGCAAATCTATTGCCCACTAATGAGGGTCTTCTGGAGGAAGTAATAGCTTAGAAACAAAATACCAAGCTGCCCATGAGGAGATGAGATAATCCAAGGGATGTCCCAGAGTGTGTTCTTGAGAATTCCACTTTCATATATTGAAAAGACCAACACACCTAATGAAGAGAGGTGTGTCTACTTTGCCTATCTAAATGGTTTTGAATAGTTCAAAATGATCCCTAGTACCATTGACATATGAAGGGAAGAGGGATGTTGGGAGCCCTCCACTCAGGCAAAGGGGAGTATTAAAATTCTGACTTTGTTCAGAATCCCTGGCTCACAGTAATAATAAAACATAGTCAGCCAGGTGTGAGGGCTCACACCTGTAATCCCAGCACTTTGGGAGGCTGAGGCAGGAGGATTACTTGAGCCCAGGAGTTCAAGACCAGCCTGGGCAACATAGCAAGACTTGGTCTCTACACAAAATACACACACACACAAAATTAGCTGGACATGGCAGTGCATACCCATAGTCCCAGCTACTCAGGAGGCTGAGGCAGGAGGTTCACTTGAGCCCAGGGGTTTGAGGCTGCTGTGAGCTTAGATTGTGCCACTGCATTCCAGGTTAGGTGACAGAGCCAGACCCTGTCTCATAAATAAATAAATACATAATAAAACACAGTGTAACTTCTAGTCTGTTTTACTATTGTTTTAAAATTTCCTTCAGACACACATGCCTGTATCAGATGCTCCTTTCCCCACTCGGCATACCACTCACTGCCTGAACCTTGTCTATTAGCACATTACTGCCAAGTTTAAGTGTTAAGATTCAGTTCTGCAGTTTAGATCCGGCTTTGCCTCTTATCTGCATTGTTACTTTGGGAATATTTTTAATCATCTCTGTGCCTCAGTTTCGTTATGTATAAATTGGAGTATAAGAGTACCTTCTTTCTAGAATTACTGTGAGCAATACATGAGTAATGCACACAAAACCCTTCTCATGCTTCTGGCTCAGAATCCATGTTTAAGGAATTCTAGATGTTTTCCTTCTTTTATTTTTTCATTTTTATTTCAATAGTTTTTGGGAAACGTAGGTTTTGGTTACACGGTTAAGTTCTTTCGTGGTGATTTCTGAGATTTTGGTGCACCCATCACCTGAGCAGTGTACACTGTACCCGATGTGTAGTCTTTTATTCCCTCACCCTCCCACCCTTCCACCCCAGTCCCCAAAGTCCATTATATTATTCCTATGCTTTTGCATCCTCATAGCTTAGCTCCCACTTATAAGTGAGAAGATATGATACTTGGTTTTCAATCCTCAGTTACTTCACTTACAATAATGGCCCCCCTGTCCATCCAAGTTGCTGCAAAGGCCATTAATTTCATTCCATGTTATGGTTGAGTAGTATTCCATGGTGTATTTGTACCACATTTTCTTTATCCACTCATTGGTTCATGGGCATTTAGGTTGTTTCCACATTTTTGCAATTGTGAATTGTGCTGCTATAAACATGTATTACAGTCTCTTTTGTATATAATGACTTTTTTTTTCCTTTAGGTAGATACCCAGTAGTGAGATTGCTAGATTGAATGGTAGTTCTACTTCTAGTTATTTAAGAAATCTCCACACTGTTCTCCATAATGGTTGTACTAGTTTACATTGCCACCAGCAGTGTAAAATGTTCCCTTTTCACCACATCCATGTCAACATCTATTACTTTTTTGATTTTTTAATTATGGCCATTCTATCAGGAGTAAGGTGGTATCTCATTACAGTTTTAATTTGTGGAATGCCAGCTGTTTTTTAATAATTATCTGTGCCTTCCTCTTCATTCTCAGTCCCATTGCCTTGAATTAATCCCTGCTTTTCTCTCACCTAAGTTCTTGCAGGGTTTGCGAATGGTCATCCTGCCTCCAGACCCACCACTCAGTTAGAGAGGTGCTCTGTGAATGTTCCTGATGAGTTATTCAAAATTGCATTGCTAGTAAGTGGCAGAAACACACACAATTTTGACCTAGTTCATTCAACATCAAAGCCTGAAATTTGTTATTCTGCCTGTCTCATCTCTGAGAAGTGCTGAAGAAACTTAGACTGTTCCTGTTTAAAAATGTCTGATCCCTACGTGCTCATTTTGCTCTGACATCCTGAATTAGTTTCTTGAGTCCACTGGAACAAATTCCCACAAACTTGGTGGCTTAAAACAACAGAAATGTATTCTCTTACAGTTCTGGAGGCCAGAAGTCTGAAATCAAGGTATCAGCAGAGCCATGCTCCCTCTTAGAGGCGCTAGAAGGGACTCTGTTACTAGGTTGGTGCAAAAGTAATTGCAGTTTTGGCATATCAAGCAACAGCAAAAACTGCAATTACTTTTGCAGCAACCTAATATTTGCCTCTTTCAGCTTTTGGTGGCATTGACAATCCTTACCTTGTGGCTGGATCACTGCAGTCTCTGCCTCCCTGGTCACGTTGCTGCCTCATCTGTGCGTCTTCTCCTCTGTGTATCTGCCTGTAATCTGTCTCTGCCTTCTTCTTACAAAGACACTATGATGACACTTAGTGCTATCTAGACAATCCAGGGTAATATCCTCATCTCAGAAACTTTAATAATGTCTGCAATGGCCAGCTTTCCAAATAAAGTAACATTTACAGGTTCCCTAAATTAGGACTTGATATCTTTGTGTGGCCATTATTCAACCTGTTATATATCCTAAATTAAATTTTTCTTATTTATTTCAGTTTAGACAGCAGGTAGCACAAGACAATTACTTGCAGTTTAAAGCAGAATAGAATTATTTCCTTAGTGACTCAAAAACACGTGTGTTTTTAAAGTAATCCTTAAAATAATTAATTCTGTTAATTAGGTGAAAGACCACCCTAGTTTTTTTATTAATATGTTTCTTCTTCTCAAAATCATCCAAACAAAGATGTACATTTCTGGAAGGAAACATTATCTACCAGTTAGAAAAGAAAATTATGTCTTAATGATCCCAACCACAGGCAATAGCACAGAGAAGTCCCTAAGGGAATATTGGCACCAACCTTCCTGCCACACAAATATCTTCATTACTTGATAGCAACCTAGAAAATGGGGAATCAATGGGAATGAACCTTATGGCTTGCACCATCATTCTCAGTATAGATACTATAGGAAGGATGACAAGGGCAGTAGTCACCATTTATTAAATAATTTCTATGTACCAGACAATTGTGCAAATGCCTTAAAAAAATTATCTTCTTTGACTTTCACAGCCAACTGTAAATGACAGACATCATCATCCACTTTGTTTAGGTCACCCATTAAGAACATGACAGAGCCTTGCTTTAAAACTTGGTCAGTCTGACTCCAAAAAGCTTCCGCGGCTGACCGCTCCACACTACTGCCTCCCGCTGAACCATCCTGGAGAGTAATGAGTGACATAAGTGGTCACTTCAATTCCTTTTGAAGTAGCCCAACAGCTGGATACAAGAATGATGATGACATTGATAACTACTATTATTGAGTGTATATCAGAAACCAGGCAAACTGATGATTTCTTTACATGTGTTATGATGAGTCTTTGCAATGTTCTCAGACATATTTCATTTTAAAATGAGAAAACAGGATCAGAGATGTTAAGTAGTTGATCCAGTGATGCATATACAATAGGTGGCAGAGCTGGAATTCTAACTCAGCTCAAAATGGGATTCCCATAGTATATTTAACTTCATAAACTTGTGAAGATTAAATAAGATAAGGAATGTAAAGTGTTTGGCCAAGAGTAGGCACTCAATACGTGGTAGCCACCATCACCATTATCAAGTTGGTAGGTACAGGTTTTAAAAATCGAATATAATTTTTAGAGTAAGAAAGAAAATTGGCTGCTAATTCAAAGAAGGAGTACTCAGAGGCAAGTACCTACTGTGTCTGATTTCGAATAACATTATGTGTTATTTGTTTGGAGAAGCTCAAGTCGTTACTAAACTATATTAAATCTGTTCCTATAAGTCACCGTGAAAGCACTGCAGAACAGTGGCATGTACCAGATCCCTGTTGCTCATTTAACTGTGAACTCCTCACCCCATAACATGTACAACAGGTATGCTAAGGTATCCTGGCACCAATTTTCAGGCTCAAATTTACCCTTTTGTCAAAGAAGCAAAAATGTAGTTTAGAATGACCTAACTGCAATATTCCAAGCAGCAATATTTTCTTTCTTTGGACCTTGGATAAATACCTTTACAATTCACTCCCAACCTCATTCTCAATGAAGCAGAATTATAAGCACAACATATTCATAATAAAAAGCTGTAATCAAAATAGATGTCATGTAATGGCAAATAGTCGTCTGTGTTGGAGAGCACTATACCATGCATAATGTCCTTGTTAGATATTCCATTCTCATTATGACATTGACTGGATATCTACTCAGTGCTGGCCATGTTAAAAAGTCTGAGATGCTTTCCTTCAAATAACATGTAACATTAGTTGATGATAAAGGAAAAATATAGAAAAAATATTTAAGATAATATATCTTAAGTTTCAAGTAGAAAATGGAGACAATAAGATCTATATGAGTTTACAAGAAAGTCAAAACTTTGGGTTATGAATTGTGGGAAAAAAAGTGAACAGTCTTAAAAGACCTCATAGTGGAAAACAGGCTTTAAGCTATATTTTAAAGGAAGGAAACATTTGAAAGTGAGATGAGAAGTCATTCCAAGAAGAAAAACCATGAACAAGAGTCTACAGCCAGGAATAAACATAGTATGTTTAGGAACAATGAACAAGATATATTTGGCTGAAGTCATAGTTTCATGTAAGGAAATTATAGAAATGTATTTAACGTGGATAGCAGTTACACTTCAAAGAGTGGGAATGACTAAACACTTCGGAACAGGGGAAGTAACAGATAAACCAGTGTTCTTGGAAGGCACATCTAGAAATAAACTGATATAAAGAGAGGAAAACAAAAAAAGAAAGAAAGAAAATTGGCTCTACATTTCTATGCTGATCACTCCTTTATTTGCTGTGCTGAGGGGCAAGAGTGTGGGTGGGAAATTAAAATATACTGATGTTCTCCAACTGGTCATTAATTACAATCTCTTCCCACAGAATTTACAAATCTCTTACTGCTGTTATTAACTGAAAGGCAGGACAGACCTATGGACAGGTTTGATCTTCACCTCTCCTTGCTACCTTTGCCACTTTGCTAATGAGCAGCTAAGGAGACAGAGGTGGGTAAGAAGAGAAGTGAGATGCACTGCTCCACAACTCACCCATGGAATCACCTGGAAATACTGCACAGATAACAGTAACAATGTGAAAACCACCTCTGCTTATTGAGCACCAATAACATACCAGAAACAGGGCTGGGGGCTTCTTTACACATTCTCTTACTCAGAGCTCACACAGTCCTTTCAAGGGAAAGTGCCATTACACCCATTTCACACACTGGAAGACAGAAGCTCAGAAAAGGGAAGTGGCTTGCTCATGGGCAGTTGGTAAGAAAATCTGGGCCCCGAACCCAAGTCCGTCTAATCCTCATGTCCATGCTCTGTCAACTGCAGGACACAGGTGAAAGGATATTAGTCATTATAATCAGGTAAGTCATTTAGCTCACCCACCTCATTGCATAGATTTAGAAACTGAGCCACAAAGTACCAGACACTGATACTTCACACAGCAAGTAAGAAATTGATTGAGGTAGGAAACCCACTTCTCTTGCTGCTCAAATCATTGCTTTCTTAGCTACATACTAACGTTTTTAAAGGAATGGCCCATGGACTGAGCCAGGGAGAGAGGCACCAGGAAATACAGGGCTGCACGTTTCCTTATCGGCCACTGTGTGTTTGCTATCTGCGCTGCATGTTTTGTATTATTACACATTTTATGTCCTCAACTAGGGTCTAAGCTTCTTGAAGGCAGGGATAGAACCTCATGTTTCTCTGAATATCCTAGTTTTCAGCTTCCTTCTTCTACACTAGTGCCTGACACCGTACACTATATAGAAAGCATTATTATGAAACTCTAAAGTCCCAAGATTGGCGTGCATTTTAATTCCTTCCTTCTGTCAAGTGTCTATTTATCTGCAGTCAAAGGTGGACCCAGGGACTCAGATGATGTCTTCAGAGCTCTCTTTCTCTCTCTGTCTCTTGGATGGGTGCTTTCTGCATAATAGGCAAGGTATCTACAACTTGATGTCCACAGTTTCCAACAATTCCAGGAGAAAGAAGCTGTCTCTTTGTAAAAGAAAATCCCCAGAGAGAACTTGATTGGATGGGGTTGAGTCATGTGTCAATCCCTGAAGCAATGATTACAACAACTAGGCAGATGTGATGCTTTGGTGAACCAGGACTGGTTCATACCCACACATCCCTGTGACTGAGGAAGTGAGTCCGTTCCCACCTGAACTATAGGAGATATATCCCCAAAGAAAGAGGGGAATTCCAGGACCAGAAGAAATGCTGCAAAGAAAAAGCAACAGATGTCTTCTAAACGTGCCTCTTGAGTACCTGACCTTAGATCAAGTGCCAAGTGTATGAAGCCAAATAAGACATGGTCCTCTCTTCTCTACCCTCAATATGCAAATTGCTCACAGTCTGGTGGGAGAGATGGAGAACTATGTGGATGCTCAATTGCAACTTCATATGCCAAGTGCTAGTAGACAGGGAAGCGAGTAACTTGCAGAATGTTACCGAAAGATTAATAGGAATTTAACTTCTTCAAGAAGAGGGAACAGAGGTTCTTCCTAGCAAGTAGGAAGACCCTAGAAATATCTTGTCCAGGCCTTTCATTTGATGCTTGGAGGCCCTATTCAACATTCCAATTGGTGATTGTGCCACTTCTGGTGATACACCACTGTTTATGCATATTCATCCCTCAAAAGACAGCTTCGCAGGCAGGTCTCAATCATTAGATAATTATTTCTTATGTTGAGCTGAGACCTGGCTGCACAAGTCTTGGTTGATTGATTGATTGATTGACAAGAATGTGTCTTGTTCAAAATCTGATTTAGTACCGATACCGGAGCCTCTTGCAGCCAAACAAGTTTGGGGGAACCATCTGCAGTGGTGACATCTGGGATCAAGCCAGCTGCTCCAGCTCTACAACTTGTGTAAGGCAAGCACAGTGTGGACAGGATTTCCAGTGTAAGGAGACAGGTGAGTAGCATTCCAGCAGGATAACAGCTGTGCCTGTCAAAAGTGACATGTGAAACACTTCCCCAGGGAGCTTATTAAAATGCATACTCCAGAGCCCTTCCTCTCGAGGTTGCCATTCTCTAGGTTTGGGATGGGTCCTAGGAATCTGCATTTTAAGCCAAGCCAGCAGCCCAAGTAATTTTGATTCAACTTTGTAGGAACATTTGTTGATTCATTTAGAAAAAGACACAATTCATTCATTCACCCACTCATTGAACAAATATTATTGGCCACATATTATGTGCCAGGAAGTATGCTACCTGCTGTTAATATAGACATGAAAAAAATAATGCACCTTACCTTGATGTATTCCTAGTCTAGAGACCTAGAAGGAGTTAATTACAATACTGTGTGATAGCCATGGGCACATGCATGGCCTAGTGGGACTTTCTAGCAGGAGGTTCCCAAATCTGCTTTGGGCAGTCTGGGTGGGCTTTGAAATGGTAGTTGAGTAGAGACTTGGGAAACAAAATGGAACTTTCTAGGAGAAAGAACATGCAAAAGCATGGGGATCAGAGACTCCCAATCAGCCCAGAATGTTTGCAGCATCAGGGCTTTTGGAAGAGAGGTAGGTGATGGGTAGGTAGGTGATGGGCAGTTAGGGTCCAGACTGTGGCATTTGGAAGAAGAGGAATGGAGAACCACTGGAGGATACTGAGCAAGGGGATTACATGGGCAGACTGGCATTTTAGAAAGATTACTGGGGGCTGCAATGTGGAGAATTAGAGAGAGAGAAACTCAGGCAATGCCCAAACTGGGAGGCTGCAGATGGGAGCTCATGAGGCTGGAAGGAAGGCAGAGGCAGTGAGAACAGAAAGAGAATGGGACAGACCGGAGGTTTATTTCTGAGGAAGAAAGGACTTACTGATTGTGGGTGTGGGTCTGGAGGGAGAGGGGAACCCGAGGAGCAGCCACAGTCTCTCCTCTCCAGGTCGCTGCCTGAAACGCCACCTCGTGTGCAATGGAGACCAGGACTGCCTTGATGGCTCTGATGAGGACGACTGTGAAGATGTCAGGGCCATTGATGAAGACTGCAGCCAGTATGAACCAATTCCAGGATCACAGAAGGCAGCCTTGGGGTGAGGCCCTGCCTACTAACTATTTAGGAGCAGGGAATGATTTGTCTTCAATCGGGAGCATTAGTTTTGAGGATAGAAGGGGGCCATTTTGGAGGGTTCCTCTGGAGTGCATGCTGTGAGCTGCTCTCATTGTCCCCAGAGATGGCTTGTCCAGTCCTGCCTATGTGACACTGCCTATGCTCTCTCCCCATGTCTCTGCCTGAGAGTTCTCCTCTCTTTTAGTACACCTACCCTACTGCTCATCTCCCTTCACCCCAATGCCATTTCTAAGGCCCATTTAAGAAGCCACAGCTTCCATGAAGCCTTCCTGATGTCTCAGAAAGATAGCTCTTCTCTGATCTAAGCCATTGCCTTTCCAATAGCCCTGTTCCCAATCTGCTTTGCACTGTAGATGCTTGCAATAACCAGGGCTAATGGTGTGACACAGTGTAAAGAAAATGGGCTCAGGGTGAGACAGAGAGGGGCTTTAACCCCCACTTTCCCATTGCTTACTTAAACTTCTCAGGGCACAGTTTCTTTATCTGTTGAGATGAAATCAGCCTTGATTCTAACTTCTCTTCATTCACCTTATGTTCAGGTTCAGTTCCTTGAATGCATCACACTCTTTCCTTCTGAGTCTTAATCAATATTCCTGGAATATTCTTTCCCAAATTCCTACCTGGGTAACTCCTTATCTAATGTTCTGCACTGAATTGTGTCTCCTCTTACCCCCACATTTATGTGTTGAAGCTCTAACTCCCAATGTGACTGAATTAGGAAATAGGGATTTTAGAGAGGTAATTAAGGTTAAATGAGGTTATAGGGTAGGACCCTATTCAAGAGGACTGGTGGCTTTATAAGAAGAGAAAGATATACCAGCGATCTCTCTCTTTCCACACATGCATAGCGAATGAGCCATGTGAGGACACAGCGAAAAGGCGGCTGTCTTTGAGACAGGAAGAGAGCCTCCAGCAGAAAACAACCTTGACAACACCTTGATCTTGGACTCCTAGCCTCCAGAACCATGAGAAAATAAATTTCTGTTGTGTAGGGCACCTAGTCTATGGTATTTTGTTGTGGCAGCCCCTGCAGACTAGTACACCGAGGTACCATCTCCCCTAGGTAGTCTTTGTAACAGCCCCCTCCCCTGCTCTTGACTTTGCCTAGGTTGACTTAGTCCCCTCCCATTGCTCCCAGAGACTCCTGCAAGTCTTATTCTCACAGCTCTTACCCAATAGGGCTGGGGACGTCTGTTGGGGTGTCTATCTGCCTAGGCTAGGGGCTCCTTGTCATCTCTGCTTCTCCAATACCAGAACAGGGCTTAGCTCAGAGTGACTTTCTAGTATTGTTAGTCCTCTGCCACTCTGTCTTTGCTTAGGGTCTTGTCTCCTAACTTGAAAATAAACTCTTTGAGGGCAGAGGTTGCTTCTGACTCAGCTTTTTCATCTCCTCAGCCCCTGTGTCAGAGCTTGTCCTATAGCCTTTCGCTGAGTGTTGGTTGAATTGAAACAAATCAATATGATCAGCTGGATCTTTACAGATAAGGAAATGAGGAGATGTAGTAACTGTCACAGAGTGACACAGCCCTGTTGCAGCCCACTTAAGGACAAGTGGGGGTTCCATGAAATGCAGCCCTCATTCATTCTGGTTAATTGCTCTGAGATCAGAGCCCATCTACTTGATGGAATTGAACTTTGTAAGTGCATGTAGATATACATATATAAAAAGATGAGAAAATTCTGTTTTCTTTCATACCAGTAGTATTAGTTTGCTGGGATTGCCATGACAAAACACCACATCCTGAGTGGCTTAAACAGCAGAAATTTACTTTCTCACAATTCTGGAGACTAGAAGTCTGAAGTCAGGGTGTCAGCAGAGTGGTTTCTTCTGAGACCTCTCTCCCCGGCTTGCTGATGGCTGCCTTCTTCCTGTGTCTGCACATGTTCTTTCCTCGTACATATCTGTGTCCTAATTTCCCCTTCCTATAAGAACACCACTCACATTGGATAACAGCCCACCATAATGACCTCATTGCAACTTAATTACCCCATTAAGGACTCCGTCTCCAAATATACTCACACTCTGAGGCTTTGGGAGTTAGAATTTCAACACATGAATGTTGGGGAGATGTAATCCAGCCCGTAACATCAATAAAAGGGGATTCTTGTAGATTTCAAAAGTGACTGTAGAATAAACAATAGAAGTGTGAAATATTGACATGTTGAAATGAAAAATAATCCCTTCCTTATTGGCAGACCATGGATCTTCTCCCACGTGATTTAACTAGAAACATTTCGAATACACTTTCTGAACAGTGTGCTTCACCCACACTGAATACTGAAACTGGTAAAATGGTCCTGCTCCACTCTAACCACTGATGTTTGATGGTTCTTCTATTTATCTCAGATCTCAAAGGCCTTTCTTGCTCCTATTTTTTTCTAATTTAAGCATTTCCCAGATTAAAATTTTTATTTATTGTTCGAGAAGTAAAACATGTTTAAATAAAAATTGAGAGTTTTCTTCCATCTTCTCTTACCTGCACTCCATCCAACAGCCCTCTCTCCCTTCCCTCCCTAGACCTGACCCCTGTTAACAGTTTGGTGAAGATACTTCCAGATTATGTGAAAACTGCATTGACAATATGCATTATATAGAAAATATACCTATGTGTACTGGGCATTATAGACATAGGTATATTTTACATAAATGTGATCATGCTGTACATATTGTCTGCAACTTTCATGTTTTTACTTAATAGTAGAGTTTTAAGTTTTCTCCCAAATTTTCTATCTTTTTTTAACATGCAGCATATTCTTCTATAACATAGTTAGCAAACTATGGTCTGAAGGCCAAATTCAGCTGGCTATTCTTACAAATAAAGTTTCATTGAAATACAGCTTTTACCCTGCAATGACAGAGTTGAGTAGTTGCAACACAGCTCTGTGACCTGCAAAGCCTAAAGCACTTACTATCTGGCCCTTAATTAAAAAAAATTTCTAACTCCTCATCTATAGTACAATTATATAATTATTTGACTATTTCACATTGAAAGAGAATTAGATTATTTCCCATATTTTCCTCTTACAAACAATGCTGCAATGAACATTCTTGTACACATAGTTTTGTACACACGTGTGGATATTTCTGCATAGTAGATTTCCAAAAAGTAGAACTTCTTTGAACTACACCTTTCCCTTTTAACTGGGGCTTTCACAACCAGCTTTTCCAAATATATATAGGCTTTATGCTTAGAGGTTATAGTATACTCTTAGGGATTACCGTTTCTTTGAGTTTTGTTCGGTCTGTTAAGAGGCTGTATTTATAAGCTACAGGCAGAAACATGTTCAATGGTCAGGAAGATAGAAACTTCAGGGGAAATAAAGGGAAGGAACCCAGGTTTTACTATCAACAAAATCTAGGAAAAAATTCAGCTATGACTAGAGACAAGTTATTTAATTTTTCTGAGCTTCAATTTCTGCATTTGCAAAGTTGTCATGAGGTTGAAAGCTAAGCGTCTAGTAGAGTACGTATTCAATTTATTGTAGTTATTATTACATCACTTCCACTAATATGAAGAAAGAGAAGGGGAAAGAAAGAGAAAAAGGAAGTTAACATACATTGAATTGCTACAATCTGCCAGATGCTCTATAATTATCCACTTATTCCTTTGAGGTGGGTTTTATTCACAGTTTATCCGCTGCTCCTTTTCTGCCTTGTGCCTTTTCACAGAGGCCATAAAGAATCATGACGATCGCTATGCTGTGGGTAGTCACTGCATCCCTTGGGAACACAGAGGAGGAAACAGCAGTCTTTCCAGAGCATTCAAAGAAGGCTGTCGACAGAAGGCAACGTCTGAGTTGGCTTCTTAAGGTTAAATAGGAGTTTGAGAGACAAAAAACAAGCAATAACTACATTATCTGTAACATAAGAGGCTTTGATTGTCAGGTCTTAGAACTCTTAGCCAACTCTAAGGTTTTTGTTCTGTTAACTTTCCCTTTTCAGAAAATTAAAGCTGTATTTCACCTGCTTGACATTATTTTACCTGAATATGGTAAAACCATCCATATCCTAAAACATGGAACCTGGGCTGATGATTTTTAAATACTCTAGAAAGGGAAGTATAGGGAAATATTTCTGGAAGAGTGTTGGGCTAGGGAAAAGTAAGTATAATTCGTTGAATGCCTAATATGTACTTTACTGCTGTTTTAGTTTCATACTCTCAGCTTCATGAAAACCATGAGAGGTAGGTATTATTATGTCTATTCTTTAAATGAGGAAAATGAAATGCAGAGAGCTTTTAGATTGTGTTCAAAGTCACACAGCTAGTAAGTGGCAAAGCTGGAAATTAAACAGGGGTCTCCCTGACTTTTAAACTGTGCACCCTCCAACGTCCCATGCTGCCTCAAAGATAATGACCTTTCTGAGGATTAGAGTCTTGACCTTAGCACTATGATTTGCATCCAATATTTCAAAGTTTTTTTTTAGCAGCAGAGCCCTTATACTAATAATTATACTTAATACTAACAATCACCACAACAGCAACCTTTATTCAGTCCTTAATGTATGCTGAGCAAAATTATGATTTCTTTACATGTTTCAACTCATTTAACTCTATCAGGGCAGTAGTATTTAAGAACTGCTTTTTACAAATGACTAAACCAAGGCACAGAGAGGTTAAATGATATGCCTGAGGTCACACAGCTAGATGCGGCAGAGATGGGAAATGGGCCCAGACTGTCTGGCTGCTGCCCTTGGATTAATGATAATTGCACATGTTCTTCTTTAACGTATTCAACAAATATTTAGGGCTGCTTCCCATGTGGGAATATGATTCTAGATGCTAAATAGGACTGTCTAGATGATCTAGGTAAAGGAAAACTGAAGGCTCAGGCCAGTGCATTTAGTCTCCAAGTGTTACCTAAAGTGGCCCATAAGCTTCTTGGAGGAACCTCAGGGCTCACAGAACATAGATTGAGAAACTATTACTTGTACCAGCTACAATGTCTTTCAGAAGATGACATTATATGCTACCTTGTCTTTCTAATTCTGTCTCCTAAAAGCTGCTTTTGCTTTTGCTTTTTAATTTCCAACTTTTATTTTAAGTTCAGGGGTACATGTGCAGGATGTGCAGGTTTGTCACATAGGTAAACGTGTGCCATAGTGGTTTAATACACAGATCATCCCATCACCCAGGTATAAAACCCAGCATCCACTAGCTATTTAGAAACTGCTTTGTTCCATGTAGGTACAATATCCTGACCCAGGAAGATGCTCAGAGTGTGTACGATGCCAGTTATTATGGGGGCCAGTGTGAGACGGTATACAATGGGGAATGGAGGGAGCTTCGATATGACTCCACCTGTGAACGTCTTTACTATGGAGATGATGAGAAATACTTTCGGAAACCTTACAACTTTCTGAAGTACCACTTTGAAGTAAGTCTGAACAGGGAGGCTCTGAGGCCACTGTGGTGTAGGTGGCAGAGAGGCAGAGGCCTATTTGTGGAGATGGCTTGCTCTGGAAGCTTTTGTTTTCTATAAAGTTTGCTGGTGGCTGACGTCTCCTTCATACCCATCCCCGCACATGCTTAGTGTTGAAGGGTGCTGAGAGGCAGATCATATATGTGGCTACCCACCTGTTAAATCTTGGCTCCATTCCAAAATCAGTAAAATAGATCTGAGGCTCTATTATCTGGGCTGCCGATCAGACAACTTATTTCCAAGTTGTGGATCTGTTAGACTATATACAAGACTGTTAGCAGCTAACTCACTGCCCTCCTTGGGCCCAGTTTTCTAATCCGTAGAGTGTGGGGGAGGACAGGGCATAGATGAGCAGGATTCTGAGACCTGTGCTTTTGTTTCACCAAGGGAAGCTCACACTGATCATTTTCATGTCTTGGCTCTTTGTATGTGATTTTGTGTGAAGCAAGGGTTCTTCTGTACAAAAATGCTTGCAAATTGCTGATGATCACTAAGACTCCATCTCTATGATTTGGTGGTCTCTTGGTCACTTGGAGCTCATGATCAGTCAAGAGCCTACTCATGGCCATTAATTTTCTTACCCTTCATCCTTTGGGTGAAACATCCACACAGCAAACATCATTGAATGCTTAACATGTCAGATCTTCTACTTTCAGACAAATTCTCCCATTTAATCCTCACAACACAATGGGATAGATATTATCTTTGCCTCATTTTAGACATTAAGAAAAAGAAACACAAAGGGTTAAAGTGTCAGGATCAAACTCTACTGCAGTTGGTGGCAGAGACAAGACCCACACCTAGATCTGTCTGAACTGAGTCCAGGCTGCACAACATTTAGAAGAGGAGATAGATTATACACTTTCTAGAGAGAGATAGTAGGATCCTAGGATTCTGAACGAAATACTGACAGAAAATAAGGTCAAGCTTATAGGGCCTGTTTTTAAGAAGTTTGCTCCCCCAACCCCACTCCAACCTCTACTCTTTATCAGGCCAATGGTAAACCAAGGTGGAAGACATAAACAACACCATCTTCCTAATCTCAAGGAAGGTCTTGGGCCTATGTATCAGGCAAGATGGACTAAGTGCTTTGGGAACAAAGAATTCTCAAATCTCAGCAGCTGAAGCAACAACACCTTGCTTATGCTGCTTGTCCACCCTAAGGTAGAAAGGAAACTGACCATCACAGACACTCAGGGACTCAAGGTAATGGAGGCTCCATTTCAACACATGTTTTCATGATTGCAGAGCAAACTACTCACAGGCTCATAAGGCTTACTTCATTGGATCAAACAAGGCCAAGACCATGACTCAGTTCAAGTCAGCAGAGAAATGAAATCCTGTATACCACTGCCTAAGACAATCCAAATCTGCGGGTTTCCTTTGCTTCTTTCCTCCCAGGCTTCCGCCCAGATGTGGCTTTCTGTATCTCACTGTTGCAAAGACAAGCAGCCAGCCTTCTCTCCTGGAAGGATAAGCCAGCAAGAAAGAAATCCATGCTCAGAGCAATATAGCATTTGATCAGAATCATCTGCGTCTGTGTGTGTGTGTGTGTGCATGCACGTGTGTGTGTGCAAGCACATGTGGTGTGTAAATAAGTATTTTATCAGTACCACTAAACACTAATAATGCTGTGTTTTCTATATTTTAATAAGTATCAGTCTAATGACTGGATTGCCTTATAAAAGAATTACCTACCATAATCTAAAATTTTAGATATTTTACAAAGCAAAGATTTAAGTATTAAATATGAATTGAGAAATGGCTCTATGTGCACAAAGCTAATATCTATTCATTTTTTTTTTCAGGCCCTGGCAGATACTGGAATCTCCTCAGAGCTTTATGATAATGCAAATGACCTTCTTTCTAAAGTTAAAAAAGACAAGTCTGACTCATTTGGAGTGACCATCAGCATAGGCCCGGCCGGCAGCCCTTTAATGGTGGGTGTAGGTGTATCTGAGTCAGAAGACGCTTCATTCTTGAATGAATTAAACAAGTATAATGAGAAGGTATTCAAACATAATGTCTGTGTCTCACAGTATTCCATAATATACACTGAACACATATTACCTTAATTGCATTAAAAAGTACAGTAGTAATTGAACCTTAATTTGCTTGTGTAATTGGAAATGTCTGATCAGTGGTAATCAGGTTTGTTTTTCTTATTACGCTTTTGCACACAGAATCATCACAAAGGGAATAAAATTGAATGATAAGACTAGGACTCTTATCACTTTGCCCCCCCTTCACCATCATTTTTTATGGTTACCTGGAGCATATAGGGAAATGTGTAGAGTGGTAATGTTTTAAGAGAAACAGCCGGACCCTCTAAATTTCACTTGGAAGAATTGTAAAGCAAGCCTTGCTTTTCCAAAAAGATAGAAGGGCTGGTATGCTAAAAAAAAAAAATAAATTTCATTTTTCCAGCAAACCTTCACCATTAAGTGCCTATTATCCTGAGGGGTCAATATATGCTTCCTTGAGGAAAGAACATTCATCTAAGCTTAGATCTAAAGGTTAGTGCAAATTGTGCAGACAAAGGGAGACAAAAGTTGGCAGAAGGGTGCTCTAGGCATGGAAATCAGCATGTGCGAGGGCCTGGAGATGAGGAAGCCACACAAAAACTTGGGATTGAAAATACTTCAGCCAGCTGAAGCACAGGATGGGAAAGGAAAACAGAGATTGATGAGGCTGAAGAGATAATCAGGTGGCCAGGGGAATATTTATTGAATTAATTAGAAGCTTACTAAAAATTCTCAATAGCATTAATACCAAGACTATGGATCAAGTTGGGGTTCAAAAATTATCTTGAATGATGAAAATATAGTTATAAAAATTAACTTACTCAACACACATAAATTAAGTCCTAGAGCTTTGCCAAAGAATTAGCTATTGAGCTGAAGGTAAAGTCCTGTATTGTTCTAAGGGTTATCTGTAGTGTGTTAATATGGACTTTTCTAAAAGCATGTGGACGCCTCAAACTTCCATCATCACTTTGAATCAAGACTTCTATTGCCTGAAAGTAAAGCCCATAGATGGCCATCTTCCTGTAAAACCAATTCAAAATTCTTCCAGCGCTATCTCTTATTTTTTTTATATAAGGATGCTGCTTTTCTTTTTTACTTAGTTCAAGATTACTATTGGAATGTAAACTCCATGGGGGCAGGAGCCTATCTCATTCAAGATTATGTCCTCTGCATCTAGTGTAATGCATTCTACTATAGGCATTGTAGATCTTTGCTCAATAACTTCAATTGAATGACATTTCAGCATGTCACTAAAGATATCTTAAACACGATTTTTAATGGATATGTAATATTAGCATAGGAGGTTTCACAATGCAGTGCTTTGATTAGCACTAGGAGAAGTGTGGGGGTGGGAATAGATTGGGAGAAGAACAGAAGGGGTGAAGCACAATGAAGAAACCGTTGTAGTAGCTCACCCAGGTGAGAGTTGATGAGAACTTGACCTAGGCAGGGGCAGTGGGAACAGAGATGGAGGTGTGGGGGAAGTCTGGCACACACTGGTGCCTAGTATGTGCTTGTGAAATATAGTAGTACTCCATTACATGTATTTGTGTTCATATACGTGTTTATATATAAATATATATTTATGTAAATACATATTTATATATCTATATATTTCTTACAGCTACTAAAAGCTGACCTTTTCATTCTTTCTTTTTTGTTTTTTTTTTTTTTTTTTTTTTTTGAGACAGAGTCTTGCTCTATTGCCAGGCTGGAGCGATCTTGGCTCACCGCAACCTCTGACTCCCTGGTTCAAGCGATTCTCCTGCCTCAGCTTCCCGAGTAGCTGGGATTACAGGCATGCACCACTATGCCCAGCTAATTTTTGTATTTTTAGTAGAGATGGGGTTTCGCCGTGTTAGCCAGGATGCTCTCGATCTCCTGACCTTGTGATCCTCCAGCTTCCGCCTCCCAAAGTGCTGGGATTACAGGCATGAGCCACCGCACCCAGTGACCTTTTGATTATTTCTAATGGTAAACTATATGCTCTCTTTGCTCTTTTGCTTTATTCAATGGCGGTTGCTGAAAGAAATTCATTTTCACGAGAATCTTCACAAAGGTGCAGACTGCACATTTTAAGATGAGGAGGGACGACATTATGCTGGATGAAGGAATGCTGCAGTCATTAATGGAGCTTCCAGATCAGTACAATTATGGCATGTATGCCAAGTTCATCAACGACTATGGCACCCATTACATCACATCTGGATCCATGGGTGGCACTTATGAATATATCCTGGTGATTGACAAAGCAAAAATGGAATCCCTTGGTAAGTAAAGCAGAAGCTCTATGTACACAGTAGTCAACACAGACAACAGGTCATGGTTTGAAGTTTTCTAAGCACTGACTATGAGCCATGGGTGACCTCATTTAATTTTTAGGACAACTCTATAGGACAGCATAAGTATTATTATTTCCAGGGAACTGAGATCCAGAAGAGTGAGACTTGCTAATAAGCACCATAAACAGGATTTGAGCTCAGACTTGTCTAGCCCCCTAAAACTATATGCTTCCTATTGCATCATAGTTACTTTTATTTAAAAAAATAATTGGGGGGATTTTGTTATTTAAATGTGAAAACTTGTTTTAAATGTAGTATTATTGGTTAATGGAACTACCACACAGTCAGTGAAGCTAGAAACTTACGTTCATTTCAGACTCCTCCTTCTCCTTCACTCCGGTAGATCTCTAAGGTGCTTCAGTTCTCTCTCATTCTTCCGCTCTCCTCCATCTCCACTTCTACTGAGGTATGCTGGTGTCTCATCTTTCACTTGTTACTGCATCAGCTCCTAAATGGTTTCCGGGGGCGGGCTCACCCCTTCCAACCTATTCTCGATAATTGCCACCAGATGGATCTTTCTACTTCACAGATCTGATTATATCACTTCCTTGCTTAATATCTTGAATGGCTAAGAATAAAGACTATTAGCATCGACCACATTAATGATGTTACTCCAACCAAGGAGAACAGTGGTTCTCAAAGTGTGGGCCCCAACTGTCAGCATAGCATCACCTGGGAACTTGTTGGAAATGTAAATTCTCAGGTCTCCATCCCAAATCTAACTAAATCAAAAACTGGGAATGGGTCCAGCTGTCTGTGTTTTAACAAGATCGCCAGGTGATTCTGATGCTACTACAGTTTGAGAACCACTGACCTGTTCAATGAGTGAGAGGAAGGATGAGAGATCTATCCATATTGCAAAGCCAAGTTCAAATTCCCAGCTTTAAGAAGTTTCCTTGACTGCATCAGCCCAGGCTGGCTACTCCTCTTCTTCAACATGTACATAAAATTCCACACTAGGTAGTCTTTAAAAAACAATTTTCCAGTAAAATTGGGATTTTAATGGGATTGCTGGGTCAAGTGGTATTTCTGGTTCTAGATCCTTGAGGAATTGCCACACTATTTTCCACAATGGCTAAACTAATTTACACTCCCACCAACAGTGTAAAAGCGTTCCTGTTTCTCCACATCCTCTCCAGCATTTGTTGTTTCTTGACTTTTTAATGATTACCATTGTAATGGGCATGAGATGGTAGCTCATTGTGGTTTTGATTTGCATTTCTCTAATGACCAGTGATGATGAGCTTTTTTTGATATGCTTGTTGGCCACATAAATGTCTTCTTCTGAGAAGTGTCTGTTCATATCCTTTGCTCACTTTTTGATGGGATTGTTTTATTCTTGTAAATTTGTTTAAGTTCCTTGCAGATTCTGGATATTAGCCCTTTGTCAGATGGATAGATTGCAAAATTTTTCTCCCATCCAAAGGATTATAAATTATTCTACTATAAAGACAGATGCACAAGTATGTTTACTGCAGCAGTATTCACAATAACAAAGCCTTGTAACTAAACCAAATGTCCATCAATAATAGACTGGATAAAGAAAATGTGACACATATACACCACGGAATACTATGCATCCACAAAAAAGATGAGTTCATGTCCCTTGCAGGGACATGGGTGAAACTGGAAACCATCATTCTCAGCAAACTAACACAAGAACAGAAAACCAAACACCACAGGTTCTTACTCATAAGTGGGAGTTGAACAATGGGAACACATGAATACAGGAAGGGGAATATCATACACCAGGGCCTGTTGGGGGTGGGGGGCTAGGGGAGGGATAACATTAGGAGAAATACCTAATGTAGATGATGGGTTGATGGGTGCAGCAAACCACCATGGCACGTGTATACCTATGTATCAAACCTGCACGTTCTGCACATGTATCCCAGAACTTAAAGTATAAAAAAAATTTCCAAATGTTAGTATTATCTTCCTTATCCAGATAGCAAGATATTTGAAAACAAGTATCATGCCTGCCACTTTTCTATCTCTTTAACACTCAACACAGGGGTTAATACATAGTGTTCAAAACAAGACAGGAAGTTTGAGATGAAGCATTAATTTAGATTCCTGGCTAGAGTCATTCATTAATTCATCCACCTACATATTCATTTAAAAAAATAATTCAAATGCTCTAATGAGTATCCATTATGTGTTTGTGCTAGATATATGATGGTGAACAAATCTAAATATGGTTCTTACCCCTCTTGCATTACAGTATTTTTCAAACTACATGTTGTAAGCCAAGTGTAGTTCTCAAAATCAATGTATAAGGATCACAAGAAAAGTTTTGAACAACAACAAAGGACAGAATAGAAAATATCATAGTGGATTATAGGCACTAAAGATAAATTATTACTTCAAGAAATCTTTTCCAGTTAAATAAAAACATGCATATTTGTATCATATCATGATGCAAAATAAGTAGCTTACAATGGATGTAAAAAATGTAAAATGTAAAAAAAGCATTTAAAAAACTTTACTCAAGTGGGTCTTTTAAGAATCATTTGAAAACATGAGGAAGGAAAAAAGAGTTAACATTTGTTGAGCACCTACTAGGTTTCAGGAGCTATTGCACATATTCTCATTTAATTTTCTTGACACCACTTAGAGATTGGTGTTATCCAAATTTTAGCTACATAAATGCTGTGGCTCATCAGAGAGGCTAATTACTTAGTCCAGGCCTGCCAGAATCTGGGGTCAGAGCTCTGGACCTCTAGTCTTCCACCATGTGGTTGTGGTATAGCCTTTCATTTGGGCTCCCGTCTTTGGGGCTGGATTGCTAATTAATTGCCTCGGGTATCTGGTGGCCCCTCCTCTTTAAAATCTGTGAGGCTGAAATGGGCTTCCAATGTGGTTAATATTCAAAAGGAGCCCACCGACAAATTGTCCCAGGGATAATTACCTCAGCTCTGTTTATAGAAAACCATATGTCGATAATAGCACAATTTGCTATTTGTGAGAGCTGATTTTCTATAAATCCGTTAAGTTAGTGTTTCTTTTCTATAAATATGGAAATGTGCTAATCATCACCTCATCTGCTGGAGACCGCTAATAAATCAGAATGTCATTTACATATTAACCTACAAAGAACAAAAATATCTACCTTCTTTCTCTTTGACAAACAGAATCACACACACCCTTTCTCCATTTTGATGTTTGCTACATTGGGCTGTTCCAAAAGTAATTGAAGTTTTTGCCATTAAAAACCACAACTTTTGCATCAATCTAATAGCTTTCTCTCTGTCTTATTCTCTTTCCCTCGGTCTCATTCCCTTTCCTTCTAGGTACCTTTCTCTCTCCCTTTTCTCTTTCCTCTTTGTCACTGTCTTTTTCTCTCTCTATGTATCTTTGATCTATATACTGTTAATTTATATTCTATTAAGTGGTTGTTTCTAAGAGACATCCTGTGTGGTGAACATTCATGTCTGCAAAGGACTGAGCTTGGCATGGAATGATTTAAGTGAACATACTCACTGGTTTGCTCCGGGGGAATCTTTTGTCCTTGGGTTTGCTCAGATCCTCTCTGTGTTCGTCCCAGAGGATGCACGAGGCTGTTTTCTTCTAATGTGCCCTTTAGATCACATGCTTCTCCCCCAAAGACAGCATGAAACCATGCATCAAAAATCAAGGGAAGTCTTGGATGTTAGGGAGGTGACGTTAGACTTCAATGAGATCCTAACATTTCCTCAAGGGCTGTGACTGACAGCTTTCTACCTTCCGCAGGTATCAGTATGGTTTGGGGCTTAAATTTCTGGATTTAGTTTTTTTTTCCCCTCCTTCATTCCTTCTTTGGAGCTCTCATTATTTGTCTTTGTATCAAGGTATTCAAAAGAGAAATAATGTATTCTGCATTCTGACTTCTCTGGTTACAAAGCTGCCAGTACATGTTGGACAGGTCAAGTACTTCAATGCCATTGTTCTGTTCAGTTGGATGTTCCTGGCCTCCTTTGCACATGCTGTTCTCTCATCTCCCAATGCTCTCTTCCCTGTCTTGCCAACCTGACAAACTTCAACTCATCCTTCTGAACCTTGTAGAGGCATCCCCACCTCTGTGAAATCCGCTCTGATATTGCTCCACCCCTTCTCCCATAGTTTCATCTGTTTATACATTCATTCATTCAACCATGTCCATTGAGTTTGTATCATGTGTGAAAAGAACAAAATCAGTATGGTCCCTGTTCTTGCAAAGCTTACGATCCAGTGGAGGAAACAAAATAAACAGCCAAAGTCCAAATATCATCCTTGGTCCTCTTTTACTTCCTGGCCCCATCAGCGAGATATGTTGACTTTACTTCTAAAGCATATGCATCACCTGTTCTCCCTCTATTACTGTCTCACTTGTCCAAGCCACGGTTGTCTCTCACCTGGATACTGCAAGAGTATGGTGGTCTCTTATTCTCTCTCTTTGTTGTTGTTGTTGTTGCAGGTGTTGTCATCACTGTTGTTCCTGTAACTCTCTGGCACTCCAAGCTTACTTTAGTCTAGAGTCATTGTATTAGCTGCCTTCTTTGCCGGAACCACCCTTTCCTCTGTTGTCTGTATGGCAGTATTCTTATCATTTGGACCTCCTTAAGTGTCACCTTTTCAGAGAGACCTTTCCTGACCATGTAGTCAAGTTTCTGTTTGTTATATCACCCTATTTTAGTTCTCAGCAAATCAGTAGCCTCCATACTCATAGGCTTATTTGTTTATTGTCAATCTCCTCTTTCTAGAATGTTCATTCCAATCATTTTTGTTTATTACTGCATATTCATTTCCTAGAATATAGTAGGGACTTAATAACTTGTGAATTAATTGATCAATATATAATTGCGAATTGTGATAAAAGCCATGTAGAAAATGAACAAGTTGTAAAAATAGAGAGTAACTTCAGGGGGTGAGGGAAGATATTCACTTAGTTTGGGATGATCTGGGAATGTCTGTTTGAGGAAGTGAAATCCAAACTGAGATGAGATCCAAAGGATAAGGAAATGCCAAAGACAAGGGTGAAGGTGTTCTGGGTGAGTGGACAGCTTGTACAAAGGCCCTGTCTGAGGAAAGAGCATGGTGTGTTTGTGAAGGGGAAGAAGGCATGTGTGGCAGAAGCCTCGGAAAAGGGGAATAATAGCAGAAACTGAGGTTGGAAGAAGCTAAGAGGTGTCAGAGGGTCTTACTGGCCATAGTAAGAAGTATGGACTGTATCTGCAGTGGCAGAGAAACTACTGCAGGGTCATCAACAGGGCGGTGCTTGGTCTAATCAATGGGTCAGCAGATCATTCTATTGCCATGTAGAACACAGATTAGAGGAGCAGGAGTGGACTCAGGAAGAACAATTAGGGGCATTGCTGATGTCCAGGTGAGGAATAAAGAATGGACATGAAAGAATATGATAGATTTGGGATGTATTTTGAAAGTAGAATTTAAGGAATTTATAGATAGACTGGGTGTGGATTGTGAGGTGTCAATTACTCCTTTCTCTAAATTGTATTTTTATCATAGACACACATGAGTGTGTGTGCGTGCACACATACACACAATGAGGTGAGAAGGACAGGATGTGCTTGTCTGAAGGTGCCAGCTTCGTGGTAAAGACATCCCACAGGCATTTGGAAATATGGTAGGGATTCTGGGGGTAAAGAAAGGACTCTAAATATACATACATATTCAAATGCATATTATAATAATTGCAATTATATATTTGTCTCTTTTGCAGACCATGAACTTTGATGTACAAGTCCTAGGCCTATTGTCCTTGGGGTATTTTTTGTATCTAGCACAAGGCTGGGCCCACAGTAGATGCACCATGAATACTCATTGAGCTGCATTCTCCTTGCTTCTTCTACTCCTGCAACTCTTAGCATCATGTGAATGACCTCCACATTTCCATCTAGAGTCTTCTGTCTTCTCCAGAATCCCTACCCATATTTTCATATGCCTGTGAACATCTCCACCAGGAAGCTGGCACCTCCAGGCGTAACATTCATGTCCTTCTCACCCCAAACCCTTCAAGCGTTTCTTCCTGAATTCTTTCTCTATAGAGACATCACCATCCTCCCAGTTTACTTGAAATAGAGAGGTGGAAAAATAATTATTTATTATGTGCCAAGCTTCATAGCAAGTCTCCTCACCTAAGATTGACAATGATCCTGTGAGGGAGACATGGTTTCCTCATTTTTACAGATGAAGGAAACAAGGCAAAAAAGTCATATCACTAGTAAGTGAAAAATATACAAAGTGAGTTAAAATCCAGGGTTGTTTCTTTTTCATCTCAGTTGCCTTTACTGGGACTCACAGCCTGGGAAAAATTCTGTCTCTCCACTCTCTCCCTCTACATATCTCATTAGTCACCTCCTCCGTATCCACAATCCATCCCTTTCTCTCCATTCCGGATTCTACTGATGACCATACTATGCCATTTTCTCTGCAGGTTCCCTCCAGCCAAGCAGACATGCAGAATGAGAAATTTATCAGAGGTTAGATAGATGTTTCATAAATGCCTTTGGAACAAAGTTGGTGGTGGTCTGCTCCAGACCCCTTCTGTGGCTCATGTAGATAGGACCTGATACATTTGCTTCAGTTTTTGTGTCCTGGGTCCCTCAAAATGCAACATGAAGTAGAATGCTTCCTACCAGTTAAAGAATCTCAGGGAGTCTGATCGGACACCTCTATCAGGGATGCTGTAATAGAAATCCTGCATAGAATAGAAAGTTAAACTGCTATGATTCTTGGCCTTATTGAAAGGGTTTTGCAAAGACCTCACAGAAAATGACTTATGTTGATGATTTGCTCACAAAAACAGCCGTAGCCATTCTGCCACCCTATCAAAGACAGCAGGCCCCATCAAAGATGGCAGGCAGTGTGGTAGTGGAAAAAATTTTCCCTGAGACATCTTTTTTTTTTTAATCTAGGCTCTAACATTCAGAAGCTGAGATGTCACATTTCTGAGTCTCAGTTTTTCCATGACTAAGGTAGAGATTGTCATAACTACTTTAAAAGTCTATTGTGAGAATTAACCAAGATAGTCATGAAAAGCACTGTGATACCTTAAATAGTGTCCAAGCAGCACTTACTATTATGGATTATAATTTCAGGTGGAGTCAGTAAGTACTAAAGCCATTTTGATCAAGCTCTGTGAAATTAAGAAACATGCCAGTGACATGGTAGCAAGGAGTCCACACTTTGAAGTCAGATACATCTGGGTGGGGATCTTGGTTCTATCATTTAGTAGCTGTATGTCTTTGATTGAGGAACAATAATTAATTTCTCTGATCCTCAGCTTCTTCAAGATCCAAATAAGAATGATAACAAGGGTTTGTTTGGTTGAGAATAATTCTAAGTGCATGTTGCATGATAAGTGTTTAATAGATATGTATTCCCTTTAATGAAGGATATGGATATAGCACAGTGGTTGGAAACATGGACTCTGCCACTTACTAACTATGTAATCATAGGCAGATAATTTAATCATCTTAAGTTTCAATTTCCTCACCTGCAAGCTGGAAATACTGTCATCTACCTCATAGAGTGGTTGGTTGTGAGGAATAAGTGAACTTATTTTGTACCCACATTCCAATAAACACTCAATAAATTTCAGTTGCTGAAGTAGGTTCTGAGTCAGATTGCCTGATTCAAGTCCTATCTCTGCCCTTTATCAGTCATGTGACCCACAGACAAATTAGTTAACCTCACTGTGCCTCAGTTTCCCCTTCTAAATGAGTCAATGAGAGTACATACTTCATAGGGTTGTTGTAAACTTGAGGTGAAACAATCTATGTGAGCATGTGGCATAGTGCCTGACACAGAGTAAGAGTTCAAAAATGTTACCTATTATTGCTGTACAATGTTGGTGTTATTATTACCACATTTTTATTATTCCCAAATTTACAGTTATCAACTCTGGAATGTTAATTGTTCTCTCATCTGTAAAGTGGGGATAAGAGGAAGATCCATCTCCCAGAGTTCTGCAATCACTCAGCTCTGAAACATTGCTCAACCAGGAGGGAAATCATTATCATGATATCCAGCCTGCAGTGGCTGGTACATTTGCTGTGGACTTGGAGCCTCAGCAATCATGCCTCCTCCTCCACCTGCCCATTTCTTTGATCAAGGTCATTCATTTCTGTCTCCAGAGCTTCATCCAGTTTTGGAGGGACCACTCTTCCCATTTATCAAGGTCACTTTGAATTCTCATCACTATCTTTCAGAATGTTAACAACTCTGCTCAAATCAGTGCCTGCTTTCCATCATCCCTGGCCCTGATGGATGCCAGATAACAGTGACCCTGGGAAAGACCCTTCCAGCAAGAGTGCAGTACATCCAACCCATTATTGATCATCTTATTCCATTCAGGGCTTGTGGACCAGCCAGTCTACCACCTAACACACAATGTCTAAAAAGCTACAGGGACAGAATTTAAAACCTCACTAAAGTTAATGCCAATTATAGCTCTACATCCTCTTCCTCCTCCCTCCCTGCCTTCCTGTATTTCATTCATTCCTTTAGCCTTTCCCTCGACAAACATTTATGAAGTACACATAACATGGGAAACACTGTCTAGATACCAAGATGCTTAATACATTGTCCCTCTCATCAGGGGGCTCATAGAAAGTAAGGGGGTTTCTCTTCGTCATAATCATCTGATTATGGTCAGGGATAATTTACTCTGTGGACAGCCAAATTGGTTATCACCCAAAGTGAACTAGCAATTTATTTTCTTATTCACTATTTCGTTTTAATAAAATGTATTTGCATATAATAACATTTACTATTTGTAGAGCATAACACATCTGGCATTCAAATTGATCCTCATAATAACTTTATGAGGAATTACATTATTATTTTCCCCATTTTTATAGAAAGAAAGTTGAAATCCAAAGAGCTTAAGTAAATGGCTCAGTGTGACTCACTTAGTATTGAACCTAGGTCTTCTGATTTAGATTTTGTATATCTTCCAAGTACTCATCCCCTTTTCCATGTATTCTGTCATTCATTCTGATACTATATGCGAGAGGCTTAGACTTTAGCAGTGGTGGTAAGTCAGCCAAGGTTTACTGAGTATTCACTGTGCGGTAGACATTGGGGTAAACACTTTAAATGCACCATCTCATTTAATTCTCAGGAGAGACCTGTGAAGAGGATACTATTATATAATCTCCAATTCACAAAAGAAGAACTGAGACTCAGTTATTCTCTGTTAAACAGCTTGCCCAAGGTCACATAGCTATTACTTGGTGAAGTCAAACTTGTAATGAAGAACCTGTAATGTTAAGCAAGGTGCTATAATGTCTCAAGGATGTCTTAACCTAGGATTTTTCAAACTGCAGACCGTAACCCATTAGTAGATTGTAAAAGAAATTCAGTGGGTCATGGTCAGCATTTAAAAAATAAAATATAATAGAACACAAAGTATCAAAGTATGTCACACAAAGTGTAGTTAAGCACTGAAACTTTTAAGCCAAGCACAGTGGCTCCTTCTTGTAATCCTAGCATTTTTGGAGGCCAAGGCTGGAGGATCATTTGAGCCCAGGAGTTGGAGACCAGCCTGGGCAACATAGGGAGACCACATCTCTATAAAAATTAAACAAACAAACAAACAAAAAACTACCCAGGCATGGTACACGCGCCTGTAGTCTCGGCTACTTGGGAGGCTGAGGTGGGAGGATCACTTGAGCCTGGGAGGTCGAGGTTGCAGTGAGCCAAGATCACACCGTTGCACTCCAGCCTGGATGACAGAGAGAGGCCCTGTCTCCAAAAGAAAAGAAAAGACACTTCTTTTAAATGAATGTGTATAGACTGATCATGATGTAAAATGTATTTCTTACTTTGAGAGTGATCAAGAAAGTATTAAAAACACAGTCTTAACTCAGTGTGCTCCACTAACTATAAAAACATATTTAATTACTTCAAATAAAGGAAAAATCATCAATAGCCCTAAGGGAGGCATTGGGAAGTGTATTAGTCAGGTTCTCCAGACAAACAGAACTAATAGAATACCTGTATCTCTCTCTATTATGTATCTTTATATAAAATGTATATATAATATAGAGATTTATTACAATGAATTGGTTCATGTGATATGGAGTCTGACAAGTCCCAAGATCTGCAGTCGGCAAGCTGGACACCCAGGAGGGCTGATGCTTTCGTTTCAGTCCAAGTCTCAAGGCCCGAGAACTTGGACAGCCAACGATGTATTTCCAGTCTGAAGGCCAGCAGGCTTGAGACCCTGGAAGAGTTGACATTTCCATTCAAGTCCAAGGGCAGGAAATGAAAGCCAATGTTACAGGTTGAAGAAAGGAAGACTCTTCTCTCATTCAGAGGAGGGTCAGTCGTTTTGTTCTAGTCAGTCCTTCGACTGATTGCATGAGGCCCATGCACATTAGAAAGGGCAGTTTACTTTATTAAGTCTAGCACTTTAAATGTTTATCTCACCCAGAAACACCCAGAATAATGTTTGATCAAATAGCTAGGCATTCCATGGCCCAGTGAACTTGACATATGAAATTAACCATCATAGGAAGATAGACATGTGGGAAAGCTGGAAGCAGATGTCAATAACAACTGTGGAGCTAGGTCTGGAAAGTCTCATGTAATCAAGTGGTTCCTAGAGTGCATCTCAGTGCAAATAGAGGAATAAGCATCATTGGGTTCTAACTCTGTGGCAGGCGGCACGCTGAGCCCTCTCATGCACATCATCTCATCCAAGCCTTGTGGCAACCCTTCAAGCTCTATTTTATGGCTGTCCTCATTTCACAGATGAGGACCACCAGGCACTGAAAGGCAAGATGACATGTCCAAGGTGACGCAGCTGGTCAGAGGCAGGGTGAGGTTTGAAACCAGGTTTCTAATTCCAAGTGCAATGTTTCTTGCAGTAAACCTAGATATTTTATTTCATTTATTTTCCTTTCTAAGAGCATCAAACTGTCATGATAGCTTTGAAAGCGAGTAAATTGGGTTTTAAAAATAATTAAGGGAATATTATTTTCTGTATCTATTTCTAAATGTAAAGGTGGGTCAGTTTGACCCATTGATTGGGAATTGTAACTGGGAGAATTGTTAATGTTTAAACTGACAAGCATGAGATTGTTCTGAAACTTAAGTACAGACACAGAGCCAGGAACAAGCAGAGTGTGCTGGCTGGTGACCCTCAAAGAGGTGAACCTCAGAGACTTGCAGGTCAGAAGAAGTGTCTAAGCCAGGGATGGCAAGTGGTCTTAATAGCAAATGCTACCTAGACTGCTGAGTTGAAGACTGGAACACAAGATACAGGCTCAGCCATAAAGTGCTATCATCGATTAGTGATGTCTGCCAGAGGCTGGGGACTGAGGGCAACAGGGCTCTTGGGCTGTGTACTTACTATACAGTTATTAAAATAAGACAAAGGCAGCTCAGATGTTTAAGCCATGTGCGGAGAGTGATTGGAGTGGGAAAGACATTTAATCAAAGTCCCTTAAATTACCATCACATTTATACATCATGGCTGGTTGTTTGATTATAACTCCCTTTCAGGACGATTCTGAGTAGAGCATTTACCCTTGTTGCACAAAGTTGGAAACAGGAAACAATCTCAGTGGAAAAACCATATTCGTAATCTAATCTCCATTCATCCATTCATCCACTCATTCAGTAAATGCTCACTGAGCACCCATGATTTCTGGGAACACAGGGGTGAGACACACAGAGCCCTTCCCTGGAGAAATGTGCAGTCAGTTGGGTGCCAAGAATAACATAATGTGATAAATGTTTAAATAGAAACAAATACAGTAGAAGCACAAAGGAGGGAGCAACAACTTTTTCTGCTGCTCCCACTTGCTAGACCCTAAAGACATTCAAAACTCATCTTCCAAAATTACTAGGAGTAGAAGTTTGCCTGGAAGAGAAGGGAGTTGCATGGGAATGGCTGGGGCAGCAAGTAGGTAAGGATGAGTAAAAGGATATGAATGTCCAGATTCACTCAAAGGCTGGACTCGGTTTTGGAAGGGCTTGTTGCTGAGGCCAGGGCATAAATGAGAACAATCTTGGCTGGATTATGCCAGGAATAGTGATGATAACAATGGCCAGAGTCAGTGTTGACCTCTCAGAAACCACAGAGAGGATGGCAAGCTGCAGGAATCATGCAAGGTGAACACCGAAAGCAAGAGAGTCTCTGCATCTGGAAAAGAAGGCCAGCATTTCAGTGAGCATGCACAGACCTCCAGCTCATTGTTCACCATTGGGGTGCACTATACTGAGCAATATACTGGTCCCTGGACTTACCATACTCTTCCTCCTTGATTTGCATATGCTGTTTCTTCTACCTGGAATTTTGCACCTCTTCCTCTGCCCTTCCTTATTCACCTGGTTTATGCTTATTCATCCTCAGTTCTCTGCTTAGCTCAAATAGGACTCTTCCAGGCAGTCCTTCTGTCTCCCCAGTTCTGGGTTGGGAGCCTGTTTTAGGTGCTTCAGTGTACTCAGGACTTAGCTCTGAGTGTCACACTATTGCAGCTGCTTGTGTCCGGCTTGCATCCTGTTAATGTTGCATCCCAGAGTCTTGCCCATTAACTGAGCCTGGCCCACAGAAGAGACTCAGTGTCTTTCTAGCTTGGGTGGTTCCAAATCCAAGCCCATGTATGCTGGGCAGCCTCCAGAGCTTTCCTAACACTCTGCAGAGTCAGGGGTGGTATCCTAAAGTTCTGAGCTGAATTGGACAATGAGGAGGGTGAGGTGGGCAGGAACCTTACTGTAAAAGGTCCTACGTTCATGGCTAAAGGCTCTGGGACAGCCCAGCAGGTCTTTTTATTTATTTATTTATTTTTGTGCCTGCTAACAAACCAGTCACCCGAACAGACAGTCACTGGATTCTAACAAGCTCCAGGCTTTATCCCCAGTTACTATGACAACCAGGCTTCACGGTGATGGATGGTATTGATTGACTGACAGACTCCTAGTTTCTTGGCTCTGTCCTTACTCCCCTTAAGTCATCTGCATACACATGGAACTGAGACTCTCAGCACCATCCTTCTGATTTTGTCTTGATTTTGAATTTCCACCTCTAATATCACTGAGAACAGCTTCATACTTAAAGGAGAAAAGCTGAGATGGTGTCAACATTCTTCCCAGAGCCATCCTTAGCTCTCTTTCCCACAGGCGGTATAATATGGCATACAGAACATGGTCTTTGGACGCAGGCCTTGGTTCAATCCCAGTTCTGTTGTTTACTTAGTGTATAACCTGGGCAAGTGACAAGCTATCTAAGTTAAGTTTAAACTATTTCAACCTACTCCTTTCTAAAATGGGACTGATTATTCCTATTGTGGCATGATGTGTGAACACTGAGTGAGCTAACACATGGAATATCTCTACCCAGCACATAACAGTGCTTATGAAGTCACCGGGTGCCCTTGTCCTCCCCACTCACTCCTGGCCTAACCACTTATACTGCAGAAATGCCCATTAAGAAAACCTGATTTTACAAACACCTCAGCCTCCCTCTTTTTCTAACTTTTCAGATTCCAAATCAGGAGCCAAAAGCCTCAGTGTAGGCTGCAGTATTTCTGGCAACAGTAGTAATAGCAACACTTGACTGTGATTGCTAGCTCTGAACCAGGCACTGTCCTGAGCACATTACATGGCATGGATTAACTCATTCAACACTCAACAACAACCCTGGGAGGTAGACAGTATTAAAATCCCCATCTTACAGATGGGAAAACTGAGGCAAGAGAGGTTAAACAATTTGCCCACATAGTCATTGGGCAGGGGTGGAATTCCAGCTCAGGTAGTCTCTGTTTCAGAATTTGGCCTTCAGCTAAGCTGTCTCTTGTCATGGCTGAAATTATGTGGAAGAGTCAGAGCCTCTGAAGAACCCTTATCAAGTAGGAGGAAGACATGGGACTGCAGTCAACACTGCCTCCTTCTTCTGCCTAGCTTCCTTTCTCTGAGCTTCTTTGTAGAATGAGGTAGTCAGGGAATGAGGAGTTGGAAGGACTACCATTGGCTACTCACCATGCATGATGAATGTTCCTCTGCAGAATAACAGTAGCATGATGAAATGGAGCATCCATTGTGTTTGAGTATGGCATATCTTGCTTCAAGACCTGATTCTTGGGCCTGTTAGTCTTGGGTGACTTTGGCAAGTTACCTAACAATAAAAGCTAGTATTTATTGAAGACTTAATTGTGTCAGACACTTTTTAGGAATTCACTTATAGAAAAAACTATCATTCCCGTTTTAAAGATTGGGAGTATGAGGCAGAAAGCCATTAAATGAGTTACTCAAGTCACTACCAGAGAAGGTGAATGGTAGGACTCTGACCCCAGAGGTTACACTCTTACTCACCACATTTCCTGCTTTTTCCAATCTTACTGAGCCTGTAAGATGGGTAAATCCTCCTTGTCCCAGAATATTGTTCAGAGTCTCCAGTGAGGTAATGCAGCTGAAAGTGCTTTATAAAATATAGCATGAGATATTAATCTAGCATGAGATATTACAAAACTGTGATTTGCATCTTCAATTAAAGAAAGACCTGTGACTCCTAGAATGTTTTAGAGGCATTGTCTATATAGGCTAAAGTCAGCCAATCCCCAAGCCCTCCTGGGGGGCTTGGCACATGCCAGGCTCTGTGCAGAGATTTGCAAACCCAAGAGATGACTTAGAAGCTTGTAATCTTATAGGAAGAACAGACCAAGAAATTGACAATTACTAGAGTGAGCTAAATACCATGCTGGAGAGAAGCACAGGAATACACTGGGGGCATAGACATAGGGCCCTTGGGGATTAAGAAAAGGCTGTCTGGAGCTGAGTGGGAGAAGCTCAATGAAAGAGATAAAGGGACTTTCTAGCACCTGCAAAGGCACCGAGGTACTCATTTTATTCTCAGATGTTTTGGAAGAAGTGTGAATTTTAATGGATAAACAGAAACACAAAGGGGACAGGTGAGTTAGCTAACACCTCCCAACTAGCCCAGCCACACACTCCAATCATCTTTTCCAATGTGATGATAGAAAATAGACTATTAGATTCTCTTTCCCATTCTGAGGCTGTCTTTGGGGGCAACCAATATAGCAAAGCAATGTAGCAGATAAATTACAGCAACATGAATGGTATTTGTTTTTTGCAAAGAGATAAATAATGAACTACTCCTGCTGTTTTCCACCTAATGCTTTTAATCTGAGGAATGACAGACTTGCGGTGTTCTGGCACCTTGGAAATCAAGCTGCCTGGTTCTGCCTGAGAACCACAGACGTGCAGCAGCTCCATGGAGGTGCGAGGGCCGCTCTCCCACCTGCGCCACGGCCAAGACCATGTGGGAAACAAATAGAAGACATGGTGTCCAGACTCATATCCTTTGGGCTCCTAGCCTGTCGAGTAGACACAGAAACAGCTCACCTCGAGACCAGGATAGACTGAGAAACAATCCAGCATCCCACTACCTCTGTACTTCCTTAGGGACCTCAACTGATTTGCATCTCTCTCTTTTCCACTCTGGAGTTTAAGTCACATTGGCTTTTCTGAGTAGAATCTTGCTGCTGAGGAAACAAGTCCTCTGCAGGGTCTCCCTCATCTCCCATTATACTCCTACCTTTGGCTAATCCCTACTTGTTCTACTTGTCTCTGGCTCCTTCTTCTGACCCCCACAGATGCCTTCCCTGACCCTACTGCCCTGTGTCAGAGTCCTCCTCACACACTACAATAATTATCTGTTTCCTTGTCCATTTCCCCACACTTGACTCTCAGCTCGTAGAGGTCAAGCACTCTCCTGAGTCATCTTTATTTCTCAGCTAGCTCTAACACAGTAAAACGTTATTAGGTACTTATCAAAGTTGTCTCAAATGTTCTTAAAGCATTCCGCTGTGTTCTTAAAGTCTCAGGATCATGGCATTAGAGGTCACCTTAAAAGATGACTGGTCTTTTCTACCCTTCAAACCCTCCTGTACCCTCACAGGCAAACAGCCAGCCTCAGCTTGGTCTCCTGCAATGGTGAGAGCTCACTGCCTGCTGAAACACCTCATCTGTGCTTGACTTCTGACTGTGATAATGATCGATCTTATGCTAAGCCTAAACTTGCCTTCCTGTAGCTTTTGGTCTTTGGGTCCTAGTTCTTGCCCTTGCAACCACACAAATAAACCTAATTCTCCTTCCTCAAGACAACTCTCTGGAGGGTTTAATCCAGTTCTACTGGTCTCTCTTAAAGATAAATCTTTTTTCCTTTCTTCAAGTAAACATCCTTAGTCGCCTCTAATATTTTCAAAAGGATGTGGCTTTGAACATCTTCACCCTCATGCTTGTTCTTCTCTGATCATTCCCTATTTTTAAATTTTATTATGGTAAAAATACTTAACATGAAATCTACCCTCGTAGCCAATTTTAACAGTACAATACAGTGTTGTTAACTATAGGGACATGTTGCTCTCAGACCTTATCTTGTATAATTGAGACTTTATGGTCATTGATTAGTAATTCTACCTTTCCTCTTGCCCCCCGCCCCTGGCAACCACCATGATACCCTTTGATTCTATATATCTGACTATTCATATATCTAATATAAGTGGAATCATGCAGTCTTTATCCTTTTGTGACTGGCTTATTTCACATAGCAGTATATCCTCAAGGTTCAATCGCATTGTCACATATGGCAGGATTTTCTTATTTTTAAAGGCTGGATAATGTTCATTGAAGAAAATCGTATTTTCTTATTTCATTTTTTAAGGTGTTTTTGCACACAGCTCTGAGTTTCCCTAATCTATGGAGAGGAGAGTGAGATTACTTCCTGCTTCATTTTACTAATTATAATTTGTACCCTGGTTTCATTACCCTACTGAGCGGGGAGTAATCTAAAACTCTAAGGCCTTTTCTTTTGTTCTCCTGCTAAGCTGTGTCTATTTCTCATTGTGCTTATTCATTTGGTATTTTGTCTGTAGGGTAAGATGTTAAAGTTTTCCCAATTCAGTCTCATTTTGCTATGCTTGGTGATATGGTTTGGCTGTGTCCCCACCCAAATCTCATCTTGAATTGCAGTTCCCAAAATCCCCATGTGTCATGGGAGGAACCTGGTGGGAGGTAATTTAATCATGGGGGTGGTTACCCTCATGTTGTTCTCATGATAATGGGTGGGTTCTCATGAGTTCTGATGGTTTTATAAGGGGGTTTCCCCCTTTGCTTGACACTTCTTCTTGGTGCCATGTGAAGAAGGATGTGTTTGCTTCCCCTTCTTCCATGATTGTGAGTTTCCTGAGGCTTCCCCAGCCATGCTGCACTGTGAGTCAATTAAACTTCTTTCTTTTATAAAATCACCCAGTCCTGGGTATGTCTTTATTAGCAGCATGAGAATGGACTAATACACTCGGTCAGTGTATCCACCCAGCCTTTTGAGGCCTTTTTGGATCCTGTTTCTTTAACTGACTTATCCTTGGCTTCTTCTAGTTCTTATTCTGAGTAGATATGATGGAACTGGCTACTAAGTCCATATCCAAGGTATTGACAAAGGTATCAACTGAGACAGGATGCCAGAGTCCTGTGGCAAGCCACCAGAGATACTCTGTAGGACCACCATACTCAACATCTGATCCAAGATCCAATGAAGAGGAATCATCTGGGATACTTGTCTGAAAAACAGATTCCTGATTTCATAGAAATATACAATTAGAATTCATAGAGGTTGGGCCTAGTTACCTATATTTTTCAAAAGCACTCCAGATGATCTCAATGTATAGCCTGGGTTGGGATTGATCAACTCCAGAGCTCGCTGAGTTCAAAAGCCCCAAACAAACTGCGGTTTGACCTGGTCCAAAGTTAAGCCTAAGGAGTGCAGCCTGATGGGAGGAGGTGGAGCAATGGCAGAGGATTGCCTAGTTTCATGAATATAGTCAGTCTATCCACACTACACACCTATCTGGGCAAGTTCTCTATAATGGCTCCAGACCTTTGTCTGTTCCTTTCACCCCAGACCCCCACCCCCAACTCTTTCTGTTTATCTCTCTGGTTCTGCATCCTGGCTTCCAATGCCAGTTTCAACTCCTGGATTTTGGCACCAGGTTTGACTTCCTCTGCCCCGACCCCAACTTGTTAGTGTCATTTTCCCACAGGCTCAATGTAGACAGCTCTGATTTTGGCATCTCTTACAGCCTCTGATGAAAGACTCCTTTCTAGCCCTGGTATATTGAAACAAAAAACTCTCGGGATACAGATTGGTCTTCATTTAAGATATGGCCCCTAGCCTGCTAACTTCTCAAGGGCAGGATCTTACCTTTGCAGATTTGCATCATATTCACATTAGTTATATCCTCGAGGTGTCTACATTGCCCAATATGCGATATGCTGAGGATGGTACACAGTAGGTGCTTACTACATTTTCCTCTCAGATGGCAGAATTCTTTTGTCTGAAGCAATAACTGAGATTAGTAAAACACCACAGGCTTCTAAACATGACAGACTTGAGCGTGAATCTCAGCTTCACCATTTTTTAACTGTATGGCCTTAGGCAATATAATTAACCTTCATGAACCTCAGGCATCTCAGCTATAAATGAAAAGTATGAGCTAAGTGTCTAAGAGTGCTTAGGCTCTCAGGTTCTATGATTCTTTGTAAGTCACAGACTCCCCTTGCTGGCTGGGACCCACTTTGGGGTCTTAGATGGCAAATCTCTGCAGTCAAGTCATGCTTCTCAAGTCAGACTGGAATTCTCTTCTCCCAGCATCACGTGGCAGGCTGTTGCCAGAACTTTCATGAGCGTAATCACACCACAGGCATCCTCCAGCCCCCATTAATCAGCCTGTCCTGTCGCTTTAATTCAGCAGCACTCCACCATCCACCTAAATAATCACTCTGGCTTCTGCCCGTGAATTCTTTTCATCCACTTTTGTTTATCACTGTTGAAGCATTTTTTAATCAAAACAATTAAATATGCTAAATCTTCCCCCAATTAGTAATGCATTAAAAATTAAAAGTGTTTGAATGGAAATGGCAGAAGCCCTTTGCTCAGTGCTGAATGCCGGTGCTCAGAACATCACTTTCCCCAAGCACTTTCAGCTCAGGAGTGACTCAGAAACTGATATCCAAAGAGGCACAGAGGGCTGCAGCTGAAAGGGGTCTTGGAGATGACAACCTCTTCTTTCCATAAATGGAAAATGGAGGCCCAGTGGGATCATGGGTCTTTCCTAGGATCATACAGGGTGTTAGTGACTGGAATTTGAATTTAGGACTTATGACTTCTAAGTTTCCTTCCATCAGAAACCCTTACCAAAAGACTCGGGGCATTCATTTATTTACTCATTTTTTTCATTCATCAATCATTTATTCTGAAAGTACTTACTGAACACAGCACACACCACATTGCTATGCTAACAAGACAATTGTGAATTAGATGCAAGTCCTTGACCTCATAGAGTTTGCTGTTTAATGGGGACACAGGCAAATAAACTCTGATGCTCAATACTCCCTTGAAAATAGTGAATCTAATCTTTAGCTCAACTGAATGACAGGTGTAAATTATTTTTCCTTTATGGTTGATAGAATAACAGTATGACTGGAAATAATTATTTTGTATAGTTGTAGTTTAAAGGAATGATGTCTCAAAATACAAACTCCCGTTTACAACTTCCAGAAGACTCCTTTAGCTACCGAAAAGGTTGAACTCTGTAGCATGGGCAATATTCCTCCAGTCTATTTATCTAGTTTTATCTTGCCAGGCATACCTAGGGTTGGAAACCCAGCTCTGTTTATTTACATAGCAATGTGGCTTTACTGCTTTGAGAATTATTTTCCTCATCTGCAAAATGCAGGTTCCTAAGTGGATCCTCAGATGTAGACAAATACAGAGATGGCTAATGTGGGCCTGACAGTCTTTACGGAGTCTGAAGGGCAGGTAAACTTTCCATGGTGATCCACCCATCTTCTAGCAAGACTTTGGCCTCTCTGGGGTGCAAAGAGGACCTGGACAAAAAGAATTGTGATGAAGATGATCATTCAGGCACAGAGAACATTGGTAGCTCTGAAAAAAAAAGGAATTATTCAGATCCAAAAATGGTTCATGGAGTAAATGACATTTAAATGGAAGCTTGAGTAGCCTTTGGAAAGATGATGGAAAGGGAGGAGGAGGGGCATTTATAGTAGGGACAAATATGTGCAAAAGTTCAGAGTAATGGTGCCCATCATGGGCCGGGCACTGAGGTAGGCATGGGGGCAAATGCAGATGGATGAGATAGAATTATTGCCTCAAGGTGGCTCAATAAAGAATGGTCAAAGGAAAGAGTGCTAGAATTTTTTACCAACTAGCATGTGCAACACATATCTCTTCTCATTTCGAGAACTATTTTGGTTGGAACCATGCAGAAGAGAAAACTGAAACTGGATTAAAGAACCAGGCTTTCAACCCAGGGCTTTTGGATTCCAAAGCTGAAGCTAGCTTTTACTACTGTGACATAGTTGTACCATGTCAAGTGTCTTTTAATAACTCAGCATTTTGTGTTTCTCTGTCTCCCTGTTGCAGGTATTACCAGCAGAGATATCATGACATGTTTTGGAGGCTCCTTGGGCATTCAATATGAAGGCAGAATAAATGTTGGTGGAGGTTTATCAGGAGACCATTGTAAAAAATTTGGAGATGGCAAAACTGGCAAGTGTTTAGCAATAGATCTTTCCAAAAAGGAGGCCAGGCTTTCCTTTGGACACACACTGGGACATGGAAGCTATTTTTTTTTCCCAGTTGATTTCATTTTAGTCAATGATCAGACTGCATAGATGCTAAATACCCCAAAGCAATGACCTGCGGTAGCTCTATTTTGAATCTACCATGGGCTTAAAATCACCTTAGAAATATTTACCTTTATACGGGGCACCCTCCTAGATTTCAAGGGTTAGACAAAGATCCAAGTAAGAACTAGAATGAAAGGAATCTGGAAAATGGGCTGTTTGAATGAAGACCCATCATATTACAGTTCAGAGGGAGGAAATAAGGCTGTTGAGAGAGAATATGGTACCAAGTCCAAGCTCAAAGAATAATTATTAGAGAGAGATTGTACAGGAATATTTTATGGCATTTCCTGAACAAGTCAGTTGGGGTGTCCATGTATTCATTTACTCATCCATTCATCAAACAGGCATTGAGTTTTTTTTTCCCCAAGGGGGAGACACAGAGGATACAGGGATGATGAAGAAGTTTATAATGCAGTGGGTAGAATAGATATTAAACAGGTTCAAGCTATTCCTATTGCATTAGGTTACCTGTACCTCAGGGCCTTAAGTCAGATTGTTTCCTCTCTCTTTCTATCCTCTCTTCATTTACCTGGCAAATATTCACTTACCTTTGTAGACAATTCACCTTTCTTCCTGACTGCCTCCCACACCTCCTACTGTATAGCTGACTAGTTTCTTTCGCTGTGCCCCCATTGAGTCCTATAGTAACATCTGTTGTACCTATAGCACCTATAATATTTGATTGAACCTATTTGGCATACAGCAGGCACTGAGTAAATATTTGACATATGAATGAATGAGTGAATGAACGAATAAATGAATGACCACCCATTTCCTGTCCTCCTTATCCTCCATGTGGGCTGGGCTGTCCTCTCAGTATTTCTCCACTCCAGAGGATGGGTCTATTTCTGAGTCTTGGTCCTTCCCTTCTGCCTTGTCCTGCTAGCTAACCAAGAAGAGTAGAAGAATGGTAAACATCTAAGGAAAACATGTAAGCTTTCTTCCAAATCTCATTAGTGGGGTTTGTCAACCAGTCCTTGGGCTTTTTGGGAAATGAGTTAATGCAGTTTATCCTCTTGATGGCAGAAAGGGCCAGGAAGGCCATGGCTGTGGAAGACATCATTTCTCGGGTGCGAGGTGGCCATTCTGGCTGGAGCGGTGGCTTGGCACACAACAGGAGCACCATTACATACCGTTCCTGGGGGAGGTCATTAAAGTATAATCCTGTTGTTATCGATTTTGAGGTAAGTCTTTTCGCAGTTGAAGAAACTCTACGTCCATGAGGAATGAAAGTGAAGCAGACCAGATCATTTCATATTTCTTATTATGAGCCCATCAAAGAACAAGATTAAATGTAACGCCACACTGAACTAGTGGCCTTCCTTGTGCCTGACTCCAGGGAGTGCATGACTTCAGACCCAGGCTACGGGACAGCTGGGATCTGAAACTGACGATCTGGTCAGTGCCCAGTTTTACACTGCTCATCCCAGAAGTTCCTCAGCATTAGGTCACATTAGGCAAATCATGATTTTTATTTATGCATAAAAGACTTCAAAAATCACATGGGCTAAATTAGGGGGTGGCAAACTTTTTTGTAAAAGGTCAGATAGTAAATATTTTAGGCTTTGTGGGACACATACAATCTATAATACACAAAGTAGTAGTATTAGTTCTTCTTCTTTCTCTTCTTCATCAAATCTCTTTAAAAATATAAAAGTCATTCCTAGCTCGAAGGCCATACAAAAATAAGCTGTGGGTTGGACTTGGACCCAGGCTGCAATTTGCTACCATGCTCCAAAGTTATCTCATCTCTCCATTAGAGGAACCTCTGTCATAGATACTATTCCCTCCCATTAAAAAGATTAGGAAACAGGCTCTGAAAAATCACGTGAAAATATTTGAGTTCTTAGAGCTCAGAGGTGGCAATGCTTGGATTTCAGACCTTTGGACTTCGTATCCAGTTGTCATTTCTCTGTATCCTAGCACCTCCGTTAAAGCAGTGGCTCTCAGCTACTAGGGGCAGTTTTCCTCCACAAAGGAAATATAGCAATGTCTAGAGATGTTTTTGATATTTTTGTCACCACCCACAGTGGTGGTGACACTGTGTCACCTGGGATACTGTTAATCATCCTTCCATGCACAGAACAGACCCCAGAGCAAAGAAATATCTGGCCTCAAGTGTCAATAATGCCAAAGTTGAGAAACCCTGCCTTAAATGCTTAACCTCGCAAAGTGTGGAAAACTCTGTTTTAACCACAAAAGAAGTAATTGTTCTAGCAGTTGCCAAAGTATTTCTGTCAGTACATGGTGTAGTCCATTCAAAATAAGAGACTGCGTTTCAGACTTTGAAGCAAAAGATCATCATTTTCTCATCCCTTTTCTCCCCACCCTTGCCTATTTTTCTACATATATTTAAAATCCCAGATATGGATATAGTCCTCCTCTTAAAACATATGCCTACAGTTAAACCTAGAAGTCTATTCTAACACCCTGGTCTCTGTGAAAAAAGCAGTCAGATGGATTAATCTTGATTTCGTTTCTTCTTCAATAAGTAAGAGACCATTTTCACGCAACTGTAATTCACATAGGGTTTGAAAATTGATGTCATCAAGCTATTAGTGATTTGAGCAAAAACTGTAAAATTGATATCAGGAGTAATATATAAACTTTCACAGGCAAGAGGTGAACTTGGTGTTTGCCTTGAGAAAAACTTCCCTGGGAAGACTCAGGGTCATCATTTGGAGAAGACCACTACAGTCTTTTGGGAAAAAGAGCCCAGGCTTTAGCAAGGTTGGGTGAGAGGGAGGAGAAAGACATGATTTAGGTCATAGCTCAGCCGCTTTTTCAATGTGTGACCTTTGACAAGTTATTTCTCTCACTGAGCCTCAGTTTCCTGCTCTATCACATAGAGATATTTCACAAGACTCAGGAGATTGGAAGTTACTTAGTAAATGTCAGTTGAAGAAACAGGTTCAGCACAATATCTCAAAATTGGCAAATGATAGAGTCCAACTCGAGTCATGTTTGACTGACACTAACATCCTCAGTCTCTTCACAACTCATATTGCCCCCTGAGAAGTTCAGACTCAATGCATTAAGCCACGGGCAGGCTTTATAGAAGGGAAGTAACACAGCTAGCACTGTGTTTTAAAAAGAGAATGCTCACTGGGAAATAAAGGGTGATTTGAAGAAGAGAGAGATTACAGACAAGGGGACCAGGTAGGGGTTATTTGGAGTCTGATGTTCAGAGTGGAAACAGCATGTTATTCACTTGCATATCCCCCAGAGTTCAGCAGTGCTTATTTATAACAAGTACTTAGAGTTTGTGAATGTAGGAGTCCTGTTATGTTACGTTTGTGTTATGTTATTTTGCTATGTTGTGTTGTGTGATATATTGTTATGCATTATCTTGTGTTGCTATATTGTATCATTTGACCTCTGAGTCTTTTTTCTCATCTGCAAAACGGGAACAAGATCATTGCCAATACCTTTCCAATCTCTAATGTCGTAAGATCCCTTTTCTCCACCTCTCTCTCCTCCTTTAACTCCACCAGTCTACCCTATGGAGTGCTTCCTCTCTTCCTGTGGTTCCTGGGAGGGAGAGATCTGAGGTGGGGAACTGGGTGCAGAGCCCCACTGGAAAGTCAAAGAGAAATTGCTCAATGGTCCTGGCTTTCCCTGGAACTAAGAGTCATCTTTGAGCAGGCCAACAGGGCAGCCTATTCTACGCTGACTTCCTAACAATGGCACTGAATTCCCTGAACTTCCAGTAAGTGGTTTTCTCCCCTTGGCTGGGGACCCTACCAGTCCTGATATTACCTGCCTGCTGACCTCAACCGCAACCCCTGACCACAGGCCAAAGTCTGTTTGCCACAGGTCTTTCTGTACACATTTCCAGGAACTCAGTCAAAGCTATTGCCAGAGCCCTCAGTTGACTTCTGTTTCCAGGGAAGTGCGACTACCGTAATGTGGCTCAGTCCTACTGCTGACTTGCTCTGGCTCAGTCCTACTGCTGACTTGCTCTGTGACCTTGGCAAATCACTTCACCTTTGGGGGCCTCAGTTTCCTTTCCTTAAAATGAGAGATCTGGAGAAGTGCCTTCCTTTTATGAATGTATTAAAATGTATAACATTATAAGCATGCTGAAGATAATCATATGTGCATGCAATTTGAAAAACATGGGTTTTTTTTCACTATTATCACATGCAACTAACAAAAATGGTGCTTTATTTTTTGTCATTCTTCCCTTGTACAGTAGTATCTCACATTCAGTATTTCTTTAGATCCTCATAAGATATCTGGGAATTAAGTATTATTCCTATTTTCTAGATAATGAAGATCAGACTTGGGGCAGTTAGGCCACATAGCTAGAAAGTGAGTCACATTTACTTAGCTTTTACCATGTGACAGGCCTTTCCTTTCCCCTATATCATCTCCCTTAATCCTCACAATAATCCTGGAGGGTGTGATGACTGTTCTCCCTTTACAGATGAGGAAGGAGGCTCCGTGTGTCATGTGCCAAAGATCACACAGTTGGAAGCAGGGTAGCTGGGGTTTGAAGCCAGGTTTTCTGGCTCCAGATTTAATGCTCCTTGTGCTTCATCTACTACTTCTCAGTAGAGGCAATTGTTTCCCCCAAGGAATATTTGGCAATGTCAGGAGACAGTTTTGGTTTTTACAACTGGAAGGGGGCTGCTGGCATGTAGTGGGTAGAGGCCAGAGACTCTGCTAAACAGCCTACAATGCACAGGACAGCCCACTCCTGCCAATAAATAATTATCCAACTTGATACGCAATAGTGCCGAAGTTGAGAAACCCTGAATTACGGTCATGCCTGGAATGGGTTGCATCAGTTGTAAATAACCCCCACCCAGCCACATGTAGCTGCCACAGTTACACCATTAGGGAAATTGATCAGCAATGACAACAACACTACCTGTCAAGGATTTTATTAATTCCTGCATTGAAGGCTGACAATCAAAACACACACTTTTCCTGCTTCCTAAATGTGGTGGAGGGGGCAGATGAATTGGCACAAATAACTTCTAAGCTCACTTGGGATTGGGAGTGCACAGGTTTCAGAGTTAAGTAGGTGATTCTTGTGAGGAATGCACACATTGCTCCAGGATTATTGTGAGGATTAAGGGAGATGATATAGGGGAAAGGCCTATCATATGGTAAAAGCTAAGTAAATGTGTCTCATGTCCTAGCTGTGTGGCCTGGGACTTTTAACTGCCCCTCTCTAAACCTGATCTTCATTATTATTTCTTAATAATTATGTGATTCTGAGCCAGTCACTTAAACACTGAGCCTCCCTTTCTTCTGCTAGGAGCTGAGGAGTTTAATACCTATGTCACAGAGTGGCTGTGAGGATCCAAGGTGGTGGGATAAATTGGGTGTCTGTGTCTGTGCCTGGCATGTATCAGGCCTTCCAGAAGCTTGGTGGCCGGATCTTGGGCTCTGGGAAGGTAGATAGAGCCCAGGGAGGGGCCCTGTGTTCTTTCTGTGCCCACAGATGCAGCCTATCCACGAGGTGCTGCGGCACACAAGCCTGGGACCTCTGGAGGCCAAGCGCCAGAACCTGCGCCGTGCCTTGGACCAGTATCTGATGGAATTCAATGCCTGCCGTTGTGGGCCCTGCTTCAACAATGGGGTGCCCATCCTCGAGGGCACCAGCTGCAGGTGCCAGTGCCGCCTGGGTCACCTGGGCCCTGCCTGTGAGCAAACACAGACAGAAGGTAAGGTCCGTGCATCCCCACCCAGTTCCAGCCTGGTCCAGCTCAAAGGGGCCAGTGCAAAAAGGACTTTTGGGGTTCCCAGCCCCTCATTTTGGAGCTCTCCTAGCCACTACCCAGGAGCCACCTTTGAGAGTTCTATTACTCATCCATCACATTTAGTGGTTCTTGTGTTTTGTCCTTGCCATCAAGACCTTTTCTCAGATGAGAACTGTTTTTCGCCAAGATGTACATGGACAACAGGATTCATTTCTGGAGGAATAAACCAGTTTCCTAGGGCTACCATAACAAATCATCACAAATTAGGTGGCTTATAACAACAGAAGTGTATTGTTTCAGACTTCTGGAAGCTAGAAGTCCAAAGTCAGATGTGTTGGCTAGGTTGGTTCCCGCCAGAGACTGAGGGAGTATGTGGTCCATGCCTCTCTCCTATCTTTTGGTGATTGTCAGCAGTCCTTGGCATTTCTTCGCTTATAGATGCATCACTCCAGTCTCTGCCTCTGTCTTCGTGTGGCATTCTTCCCTCTATAACTCTGTTTCTCTTCTTATAAGAACCACCAGTCATTGGGTTAGAGCCCCCCCCAATCCAGCATGACCTCATTTTATTGTGATTTCATCTGCAAAGATCCTATTTCCAAATTAGGTCATGTTCACAGGTAACAAGGGTTTGCCTTGAACATATCTTTTGGGGAAACACAAATCAACTCACTAAAAGAGATAGGTAGTTGTCATTATAGTGTAAGGAGTTATGACTAAAAACAAGGTTTGGGCAAGGAAGGTTTAAATGCAGATAACTGCAACATGAACAAACTGGTACCAGGGAAGAAAGTTATCAAACAAGCATTAAAAGTCCATCACTTAAAAATGAAGTCTGGGGACTTGGATGTGAATCCCAGATACTTTACCAAGTCACTGTGAGACACTAATTATTCACGTCTTTCTGGGGCTAAGCTTTCTCATCTATGTTCCCTTTTAGCCCCAAGAGTATGCATGTTCCAATTCCTAAGCTCCGAATTTTTCAGGCATATGAAACTGTTTATATGGTACATAAAATGATGGCAAAACGTATGGACTACGTAATCAATGTATACATTAACCTAAATTGACTATTGCAATGAAGAAAACACAAAGGGAAAAACAAAGAAGTCTGGATGGGAAATCCAAGGTATTACAATTGACTCCAGAAAACAAACGGTTGAAGCACAGGGTGGAGGGGGCTGAAGCCATGTGGCCCAATGGCCATGTGAAAGAAACAGGCCAACCATTAGTCCCAGTTCACCCAGTGAGAGCCTGATACAGATGACCCCAGAGTGAAAGATGAGTTAACAAAAGTCAAGAGCCCAGGATAAAATTCTTCTCTGGCATACCAAGATCTTTGTTCTTGGTGCCACACTTCACCAGATACTGGCAAAGCAAAGCAGGCAACCCAGGGAAGTGGGAAGGCTCAAACCTATGTATTAAGAAGATCTGGAAAGATTGGGAATTTTTGACATGAAGAAGAAAGACTCAGAAACGACAAGTCCCACATAAACCGCCATATGGGAGGACATGGAACTTGTATTCTATGGCCACTGAGATTAGGTTGTAGGACTAAAGGAGAGAAGCTATAGCAAAGGGATTAGGGCTTAATGAGGGAGGACTTTCTTCTGCATGTACTGCTGCAAGAGTGAGGGAGGGGGATAGATGACCACTTTTCAGGGAGTTGTAATGGAAGAGATTCATTCTTCCAAGGGATGGTTGGGCAAGACAGCCTCAAGGTCCTTCCTACCCCCAGAATCTCTGAGTCTCTGACCTAAACAAGGGATAGCAACATGGTGAGCAGTTGGTAGTTTGAAGCTTAAAATCTTTAAATGCAAAATTGAATTTAAATATTTTAAGCTTCAAGCTACAAATACCAATTTCTTTAGGATTCAAGGGGATCTTCATGGAGTAGACCTGGTTTTAAAATCAGATGATGTTGTTATTATTTCCTCATTGGGAGAGTAGTTCTAAGTAGGAGGCAGGATAGCATAGCTCAGGTATCAAACCGATCTTTAGTTTTTTGTTTCTGTTTTTGTTTTTCTATTGAGATGGAGTCTTACTCTGTCACCCAGGCTGGAGTGCAATGGCGTGATCTCTGCTCACTGCAACCTCCTCCCCCTGGGTTCAAGCAATTCTCCCACCTCAGCCCGCCCCACCCCCACCCTGAGTAGCTGGGACTACAGGCATGAGCCACCATGCCTGGCTAATTTTTGTATTTTTACTAGAGATGGGTTTTCGCCATGTTGGTCAGGCTGGTCTCGAACTCCTAGTCTCAAGTGATCTGCCCGCCTCAGCCTCCCAAGGTCCTGGGATTACAGGCATGAGCCACTGCATTCAGTCCAGGTCTTTAATTTCTAAGCTGCCAATTTCCATCTGGGCATACCCGATAAAATGAGATTATATTGGAACCTTCCTTAAAGGTTGTGTTGAGGATTAAACTAGTTAACACTTGTGGTAGGCTCTATTTTAATAAGCAAAAGAAGAGACAGCTTCATGTGGGATGTTTCATTGGTAGAGGATTGTTCTGGGTTGTTACTTGTTCAAATTCCTCCTTTGCTGGCAAAAGGGGATAGAACCTGGGTCCCAGTGAGCTGCCTGTGTACTGTGGGAGGTGTGCTGAAAGAGGTAAGCCAAGAGGGTGAGTGAAAGCCAAAGACCTTATGAAGGAGCAGGCAGAGAATACAAACCAAGGAGACCAACTCCCAGGGCCAGTTCCATCTTCCATGGAACTGCAGATTCCAGCTTCTTTGTGTGAATTGGGAAAAAGGCACTGCCTGGTAGGTGGGTGAATTGGGAGAGAAAAAGAAAACTACTCTGGATTGATACAGCCGAGCTCAAGGGCCCAGGGCTTTCCTGACTTCCCAAGCAGGGTGTGGACTGGGTTGTAGCCACCATTTTCCCATTGGCCAGGCAGCATTCCCAAGGGGACCAAAGATCAATGAACAGAAAAAATAACTAAGCCTTATTAGTAACAGCCATTAGAGCTGCATGTATATGAACTCATTTATTTTCCCAAGAACCTTATGACATAAATGCTATTATGAGTCCCAATTTACAGATGAGGAAAACAAGGCAAGAAGGACGGTTGGATAATTTGCTCAAGGTCACCTAGCTGGGGAATGAAAGAGACAGGATTTGGACCCGGGACCCAATCTCTTAACCATTACACCCTACTGAGTCACATCCTAAGAGTGAGGAAATTTGGGGAATGAGAGTAGAGGGTCTGAGACAACTTCAGTAAGTATCATTTTGGGGAGTGGAAAGTGGGGTATGTACCAGTTCATGGTTATCAACTTGGCCTGGCTTAAAGGAACAGATGTGAGCCTTGCCAGAGTAATTTAATTATAGCACTCCAAGGGCCCTCAGAACCAGTGACTTGCTAGGATCCCTGTCCACACAGCATAGAGACAGGAAGAAGGGGGAGTGTGGGCTACCCAGACATGCCTCTCCATGGTCCAGTGCCAGGCTCAGTGGCAGGCGGGCTGAGATACCTGCACACATGGTGGGCATCAGAGAAGGTGTGGGCATTACATAATGATCTGCAGGGAGGGAGGAGACAGAGGGCTGCTCCTGAGGTCCCATTCTTCCTGCATTCAGTTGCAGGCAGTGCACTTAGTTCATTGCAGGCAGCTCATGGCGCTCCATCAACCTAGTTCCAAGCAAGGTGTGGACATCAAGTGCCCTTGGGGCTGTCATACTGAACTTTCAGCCTGATGGAGACTGGGCTGGCAAGGAAGTCTGAGGCAGGGCAGTCAAATGCCATGGAGGCCCATTACAGTCCCTGGGAATTTTCCCAGTAAACCTTTGCCTATGGAGACTGAGGCACAGAGGTAGGAGAAAGAGACAGAGAGCCTTGCTGTGGCTGCCCCATCAGGGAGTATAATTACAGAGCTGGAAGGAACTTGGAGATAATCCAATCCAATGATAGTCACACTGTGATCTGAGGAGTCTTGGGGTCTCAGAGCTGCCCCAGCAGAGGAGGGCGAGCCTGACAGACATCCAGCTTCAAATAGAGCATCTCCACTTTCATCTGACTTAGAGGTTGGGGGTCCATGTAAGATTTCATTTAGGAAAAATGAAATTGTGATGAAAAAAAATAAAGATGGAAAAAAAAAACCATTGGATTAGTCCATCTTTCTCATATGATAGCATCCAAAACTCAGGCAGAGCCCCAGGCTAGGTAATTCTCTGAGCTAGATTTCCAGATAGTCCATGGTCAGTGCATGTGTTCAGATGCTCTGTGCAGAGAGCCTGTCACCCTCTGTGGCTCCATTGCCAGAATCTGAGGGGGTTTGATTTGCAGATCCTCATACAAAAGCTTAGCAATCCTCTCCAGGGAGGTGTCTGGCCAAACCTTTTCTCTGACTCCCCAGTGGGGCGGTGCTCCCCTCTCTTCACACCCTCCAGTGACTCTGTGTCATTCTTCCAAGGGAGCACACCTCCTGCCTCCCTCTGCTATCCATCTTCCATGGAACTGTGGACTCCAATTTAATGAGATGGGCTCCCAGTGGCCTCTTCTCACTCCATCCAGAGTTTCAAATTTAGTGCAAGGCAGTGAGCACAGAGGTCTTGGTTGGCTACCTGAAGGCATTTCCCCAAGGGGGATTGCAGACCACTCTCAGGCAACAGGATGGCCTTCCCTCCTCAGTAGCAGCTCTGCAGCTCCCTGGACAGAACCCCCAGGGGCAATTAAAAGCCTGACTGCCATGGTCTCCGCAGTGAAACTGCCCTTGCTACATCTGGACTAACAAAGGAGCAAAGACCCTATGTACCTTATCCGTACGTACCTCCAACAAGCTGCAGTTGACCAAAGGAGGGGAGCCCAGTCCCTCTCCCAAGGGGCCCAGCCACCCCTCCCTGTTTGTCACCAGACAGGCCCTTCCTTCTTAGCCATATGCTAACCTTCTCTTCCCTGGGAAATTTCCTCTGCAGGAGCCAAAGCAGATGGGAGCTGGAGTTGCTGGAGCTCCTGGTCTGTGTGCAGAGCAGGCATCCAGGAAAGGAGAAGAGAGTGTGACAATCCAGCACCTCAGAATGGAGGGGCCTCGTGTCCAGGGCGGAAAGTACAGATGCAGGCTTGCTGAGGGCCTCTGGACACACGCTGGACCAGATGCTGTGGATGTCGACCCCTGCACTGACTATTGGATAAAGACTTCTTTCAACTAAGAGAAGATGCAAATCAGCACACTTTTTTCTTTGTTCTGCCAGCTTCCAGGCCTAAGACTAGGTTTTGCTATCTACAGCCAACTATTCTATTACTTACAAAACTCAATCATTTTATTCAGCAACTGGATGTTGACTGTTAACTAGAAGCTCTGTCCTACTCACAGCACTTTGAATCATCAAAAAAATAAAGTAAAATAGAAAACTGAGAAAACTCAATCCATGACCAGGGAGAACTTACAGGATGTTAGAGACAAAACAAGCAGACACCTGAAACAATCAATGCCCAATAAAACAAAGTAGGATGAAAATTCTCTTAGTTCTTTGATAACAATTTGTTCATTCATAGAAACATTATTAATTGGTAGGGTAAGCAGACACTCTGAAATAATGAGAAAAATACTAAAAATTGACTTGAGTTATTTCAATTTGCCTTCATTTGAACTCATTTATTAATTCAATTAATTTCTCTAGTTCCCTTAAGTTCTTACCACAAATGTGATGTTTCTCCTGATTATTTTCTCATGGAACACTTCTTTTCCTACATTGCAATTTTCACAACTAGTGATTATATTATCTTAGTCTATTTGGACTGCTATAACAAAAAGCCATAAACTAGGTGGCTTATCAATGACAGAAATTTATTTCTTACGGTTCTGGAGGCTGGGAAGTCCAAGATCAAGGCAGATTCAGTGTCTGGTGAGGGCCCACTTCTTAGTTTTTACAGGACTGTCTTACAGCTGTGTCCTTACATGGCAGAAGGGGCTAGGCAGTCTCTTAGGTCCCTTCTTTAAGGGCACTAATCCCATTCATTAGGGCTCCATTCTCATGACCTAGTCACTTCCCAAATTTCCCACCTCCTCATGCCATCACTTTGGAATTAGAATTTCAACATATGAATTTTGAAGGGACACAAATGTTCAGATCATAGCACATATATTTAATCCTACATCTCCTGTGAATATTTGAGACCTATCTCTTCCTAAGAGATAATAATCTTGAGGGCAGAAGTCAGGTTTCTTTTGTTTAGCACTGTAGCCCCTGAGGTCAGGCTTGTGCCTTAAATGTAGCGGGGACTTAGTAAGTGGCTGTGATTAAATAAGTGAATGAATTGAAGAGTCAGGTCATAGATGAGGTGCACATTGGTCAGCCTCCCAGAGTGGAGAGTGGATTTGAAGAGGCCAACTAGTGATGATCAATCCACCTTGTCTGACCCATCTCTAGGGGAGGCCAATCACACCAGCCAGCCTCAGAATCCCACAGCCCTCCAGTCATGCCTCAAATAGAGAACACGTTAGGTAGCACTGAATTTTCTGTTTATCCATAAGTTTCCCCTATCAGATTTTAAGCTCCTTGAAGGCCAAATCTACAATCCTAGTGTATAGTAGGTACTCAAGAAATGTCTGGTGACTAACTCCTTGAAGGCCAAATCTACAATCCTAGTGTATAGTAGGTACTCAAGAAATGTCTGGTGACTAACATATATATTGATGCTTCAAGTCATTCCAGAGTCCTCAATCTTGTTAAAGTCAGAATAAGAATTTTGTATATGAAACAACTAGAGGAGGTTTTAGGGAAATTAATTGTTGAGTTAACGCTAAAATATGTAGCACACAAAATAAGTGCTGAAGGAGGCCAGGTGGGAGAGAGATTTACCTTTCCATTAGTGTGTGTATTGCGGATGGCATGGGGCTTGCCGCAGGCCCTGAAGGACTTTTCAACTAGGCAAACTGGGAGGAGATCTCTCGGACAGAAATTCAGCATGAGACAAAGTCTGAAAGTGAGAAAGACATTTGGGGGTGCATGCAGGTGCGTATGTGTCAGGAATGGGGAGTGGGGAAAATAATGCATGTAAATAAAATAAGGCATATAGAACACTTGGCACCATGCCTGTCATACAGGACATTATTACCCTCACGCTTATCGTCATCATTATTAAGACTATTATTAATTAAAGAATGTGATTTAGAAGTTCATTTCTGAACTCTTTAGATCTTCTATCTGAAAGAAGAAAAAAAACTCTCTTATTGCTTTTCATCCTGTCATTAATTTGCTTTTTACTGTTTAACTTATATTAATAATTAACCTATATTCATTATTTACTGAGTAGTGGCAGTTACATGCTAGAAAGTGATCAAGGGCCAAATTGGCCAGGCCACGTGTGCACTTTAAAGAGAACATTTGATCTTGACCTAAAAACAGTGGTTCCTAAACTTGGTTGTATGTCACAATCACCTGAGGAGTTTTCAAAACCCTGATGTCTACAGGCTGCACCCCAAACAAATTAAATCTTAATCACTGGGGGTAGGGACCAGACATCTGTAGTTTTTTTGGGGTTTTTTTGTTTGTTTGTTTTGAGACAGAGTCTCCAGGCTGGAGTGCAATGGCACAATCTTGGCTCACTGCAACCTCTGACTTTGGGGTTCAATCGATTCTCCTGACTCAGCCTCCTCAGTAGCTGGGACTACAGGTGCACGCCACCATGCCCAGCTAATTTTTGTATTTTTAGTAGAGATGAGGTTTCGCCATATTGGTCAGGCTAGCCTCGAACTTCTGACCTCAGGTGATCCACCCGCCTCGGCCTCCCAAAGCGCTGGGATTATAGACTTGAGCCACTGTGCCCGGCCTGACATCCTTAGTTTTAAAAGTTCCTCAGGTGATTCCAAGTGCAGCCAAGGTTGGGGCTCCTGAGAGTGGAGGAATCATTATACCTGCATGGGGAATGGGGTCTGTGACAAAACAAAAAGTCAGGCACAGTAAAGTTATTTGTGCTATTTTAACTAGTCTTATGCAAGATCTCTTAAGGTTTGTTTTCTATGTCCTATTGTGCAGCCAAGAAACTGAATCTCAGCAAGGTTGAGCCTCATGGGTCACAAAGCAGGCCAGGGTTTGAATGTATCACATCAAACACATGCTTCCATTTCCTCCACCCACACTTTGCTCTTGTCTGCTGGTGGAGGGATTTGGAGAATAGTGTGTGGGGCACAGGGGAGGGGAAGAAACCAGAGGCAGGGAGGCTCATCAGGAGGTAAGTGTAGTAATCTGGGCAAAAGATGAGAACTTTGAGATTAAGTAATTGCCTGGATCATCTATGAGCCAAAACCACCGGCTGAGCAATGCTGTCTTCCTGTCTTCTGAGCCAGAGAACCCAAGCCAGCATCTGTCCCACTCCTCTGAGGATGCTACATCCCCAAAAGCTTTACAAATTAAAATATAGCGGCAGTTTCAAGCATAGCAACCCTTTATTACATCAGCAGCTTTCCCTCTTCAAGAATGACTGGCTCTCACAAAGCAAAAAGCATAAAACTCATCCAATGCATTTTCCCTTAGGTCTTTTAAGAAGATCTATAATCTAAGGTTTTATAGGTAGTGGGTGTAAATACATGGTTTAAAGATATAATCTTCAGCTTGACAAGGTGTCTTTTGAAAAGTAAATTAATGACAGAATAAAAAGCAATAAGGAGAGGCTTTTTTCTTTTTTTTTTTCATTGTGAGAAAAGAAGATCTAAAGAGTTCAGCACTCAATGAATCTCTTCTGAACTATATGCCTTTAGGGTGAAGAAAATAGACAGAGAGAAAGGGTAGGCTTCAAAAGCCACATTGCAGAAATGAGAGATGGCAAAGTGAAGCCACTGAGTGCTATGAGAGGAAGGGGATGTGATATGGATTAGAGTAATGGCATGAAGAAAATTTATGGTGCTACTCCTTCACATCAGAAATGGGCAAAATACTCTCTGGAGATCTCTTGTGCAGGCCCCATGCTGGGTGCTGGAGGTTCAGAAATGGATCAGACATGGTCCCATCCCTGGAAGAATGCAGCCTGTTAAAGGAGAGCTGTGAACAATGGCAATAGGTCCCAGGCAGCAGGAAGCCCAGGGACCTGTGGGGGATAACCAGCTGTGGGAGCAGGGCAGGCAGCCAGGACGTGGCCAGCAGAATCTCAGACACAGAGTTGGAGCATCAAAGAAAGCAGGAGGAGGGGCACGATTTTGCAGGGGAAATGTGCAAAGTGACAGAGCTGGAAAACCAGGAGATAGAGTGTGGGGCAATTTTTGCTCAGCTCTTTGGGTAATGGTGCTGGAATTTGTCAGGCTGGAGATGACTGAGTTTGGAATTCCAGTTTGGTCACTGGGCCTTTCCTGAGGGCAGCCAGTGCTTGGTCCCAGGGAGATTGCCACAGACAGCCCCTTTGCTGATTACCCTGGGGTACTCTTGGGCTTTCAGCAAGCCCACAGCTATTGTTATAAAGGCCACGAATTTCAAACTGGATTCATAAAGCACATCTCTGAGGTTGATGTACCCCTCACCTTTATCTCTGTTCAGACTTTATGAGCCAATTGTGCTAGAAATCTATTGTCCCTGACTTGAGGAACAAAGCTCTGTGTGATGAGCCCTTGGCTCCCTCTCATGTCCTTCCCTTCACTTTTTCCCTCAATCATGCTGCTCCAGCCATGCAGGCCCTTTTGCCCTTCCTCATGCACACCAGGCCCTCCCCTCCTCAGGACCTTTGCACCTGCTGTCCTCTCTGCCTGAGATGCTCACCATCTAAATGAACTCATCCACAGCTCACTTCCTCATTTCATTCAAGTCTTTGCTCAAGTGTCACCTCTGCAAAGACATTCTCTGTGCACCCTATGTAAAGAGGCTCACCCTTTTCATTGATTTTTCTCATACAGAATTACCATTACCTGACATTATAGATTTGTTTATTTTTTCTTTTTTTCTTCTCATATATTATGGACTGCAGGTTTTTGTACCCCCAAATTCCTATGTTGAAATCCTGATCCCTAATGGGATGGTATTAGGAGGTGGGGCCTCTGGGAGTGCTTAGGTCATGAATATGGAGTCCTCTTGATGGGATTAGTGCCCTTATAAGGAGAGACACCAGAGAGCTTGCTTCTCTCTGCAATCTGCCATGTGAGGATATAACAAGAAGATAGTGGTCTGCAAACCAGAAAGAGTGACTCATCAGACACTGAATGGGCTGGTACCTTGCTCTTGGACTTGCCAGCCTCCAGAACTGTGAGAAATAAATGTCTGTTGTTTAAGCCATCCAGTCTATTGTATTCTTCTATAGCAGTCTGAAACGACTAAGACAGTATGACTCCCCCCATTATTAAGCAAGCCTTTTCACAGTTAGATCCCCAGTACCAAATAGTATTTAGCCTTAGTAGGGGTTCAGTAAATGTTTATTGAATTAAAGAACTATTTCTGCCATGCGCGGTGACTCACACCTGTAATCCCAGCACTTTGGGAGGCTGAGGCGGGGGGATCACTTGAGGTCAGGAGTTCAAGACCAGCCTGGCCAACATGGTGAAACCCTGTCTCTACTAAAAATACAAAAATTAGCTGGGTGTGGCGGTGGGTGCTTGTAATCCCAGCTACTTGGGAGGCTGAGGCAGGAGAATCGCTTGAACCCAGGAGACAGAGGTTGCAGTGAGCCTAGATCACGCCACTGCACTCCAGCCTGGGCAACAGAGGGAGACTCTCTCAAAAAAAAGAGAACTATTTCCAATTTAGTTCCCCAAATAGGTCAGGCCATTTATTGCCTCCAGCTTTTGCACATACTGCTCCTGGAAGAACTACCCCACTCCCACTTCTCAGCTCCCATCTTCTCCTAGCCACTCACCAGCACTTTCCTGGGCATAGGTTAGGTGTCCGTTGATCCAGAAAACCAGCCTTGACCCCTTCCATTACCCCACACTTCATCAGGTCCTCCTCCGTCACATAGCTCTGTATTCCAGCATTTTTCCATGCTCCATCCCTGTAGCCTAGTTGTGTGTCTACCACACCCAGTGACTTCTTGCAGGGCAAGTGGGGAATCCTATTTACCGTTGAAGCCCTAGCACCTGGCATTATACTTGGTACATAGGAATTTTCCAGGGAAAGTTTGTTGGCTGCTGTTGTCTCTGGTTTCTCTGTGCTGGAGGTAAAGACTCTAGAATGGTTTTTGCGTCTAGCTTGCAGAAACTCATGAGAGGAAACCTAATGAAAGACACTTTCACAGGACTCCTGAGTCCTGCAAACTTCTTGGTATATCAGAGGACAGCCGAGTCCACATCGTTCCTGAAGCCTGCACAAATTCAAGAGACAGCCCACCTTTTTCACCTTAGTAAAGGGAAGTCCATCAAATCGAGTTAAAAATTCCTCATTCACGGCCTTAGGATTTCCCCTGGGAGAGATAAAGGAAAATATGTTTTCCTTCTATATTAACAGCTTAAAATGTGAGATAAATCCTCCTGTCCTAACCTGTTTTTAACAAATGGACTCTGCTGACCAGTGGCATGATACACGTCTGACAGATCTATTTATCCATTCTATTTCTTTAGAGATAGCAGCTAAGAAGTTTTATCTATGATTTGCCTCCCTCCCCCATTCCCGTTTTCCTAGGCAAGCATGTGGAGCAAGCATTTGATGGATGAGCAGTGTTCGGGATAAAAGGGGCCAGAATCAGATAGTTTTCAGGATGTGAGCAAACTGGCTTATTAACAAGGAGTCATCTGGCAGGAGGTGGTGAGGGAAGGAGGAGTGGATATAAACAATGGCCAATGATGGATGAAGGAACACCTGGGGTTGCAAGGTGTAGACTTGAGATAACTGGTGGATGCAGCCAATAGCAATAATGGGAGTGCCCAGGCTCCGGCACAGCCTCCTACACAGAGGTGAATGTTAGACTAGCCACTTGACTCCCTTTGACAATCCTCCAAGAATTCCCCACTGCAAATGCAATCAACATTTCTTTTCGTTTTTCGTTTTGTAAAATATATCCACCTGCTCAAAGAGACAGATGCTAGGCAGGGTAAAAAGAGGCAGAAGTTAGGCAGGACTGTTTTGTTCAGCACCCAAGAATGCTAATCCTCACAGTTGTGCCCTGAAGATTAACAGCCTCATTTTCTGATGAGGACACTGAGGCCAAGAAAGGAAAAGTGACTTGATTCAAGGCACACAGCTAGGAAGTAATGGCGTTGGGTGTTACACCTGTCTGTCTATTGCAAAGCCCTCCAAACCTGCTCAGTTTCTCCACTGCAGGGATGTCAGACCAAGGGCCTTTCTCTGCCCCTTCTATGTAAGCAGGCAGGTGGGTATTCGCTCTACGGATGAAGCTGGATCTGCCTCTGCTATTGTGGGAGACATGAGGACAGAGGCTGCAACTCTTGGACTGAACTCTGCTGCTGTCAAGCTGTGTGGTCTTGGGCAAATCACTCAGGTTCTCCGAGGCTCTGTCTCATCACCTGTCAAAGGCAGATAATAAATCCTTCCTGTTGCAAGCATTGAGAGGATTAAGCTGGATTAGGTATGTGAAAGTTCTTTGTAACTGGTAATGCCCTCTGCAAATATTAGTTATTATGCTGATACATTTTTTCTTAATAACCCAGAGCTTGGGATATAAAAACCCTCCATGTCCTTTATTAAGACATTCCCTAGGAACTAAGCTGTTTTATGTCTTTTTGTTCTTGTATGATATAGTGGGTTTTACATTGAAATGTCTTTAAAGCAGTTTTAAATGACTTAAAAAGTAACCAACCTGTGGTTCTTGTTGATGTTTTGAAAATCCCTGGAAATGATGATAGTAATGACATAGCTAATTATGGAATGCTTACTAGGTTCAGGGTGCTTTCCTAAATGCAGTAATTCACATAATGTTTACAAAACCCCAGGAGGCTGACACTGCCACCATCCCCATCTTACAGATGAGGAAATGGAAACACAGACAGGTACGTAACTTGTATAAGGCCACAAGGTAGTAAGTCACAGAGCCAGGCTTCAAATGTCAGCAGTCTGGCTTCTAAGCACTATGCTATTTGGCCTCTATGCTGTCCTTCCAGTTTTGCCTAAGAGGTTGTGACAACACCCCCCCTTATCTCTATAAACAGATCCCTTAGTTTCTGAATACCTCATTTTTGGAATCTGGCCTAACATTTAAGAATGGTAACTCAAAGAGGAAAACACAATATAGAAAGATCTGATTTCATGCCAACATTCAATAAACAGGGAATCTCAAAGATCTAACCTGCACTATGCTAATGTGTTGCCATTAGGTTTTTTGTGGCCATTCTAGGTTTAAAACTAATGTAGAGATGAGAACACTGAGGGTGAAGCAGAATGTTGGAAGATGATTTTTTTAAGTTCCTCTTTCCTACCTCTGCCACATAGTAGGTAGGCCTTTTAAAATCTCTTGAGCCTTGGTTTTCTCATCAACCTGTAAATGTGCTTCTCAGGTTTACTCCACCAATAATTGCAGAGTTTTTGTTCCCTTCCTTGGCAAACTTCCTTGGGGATTCCTGGCTGTCCCCAGGAGGTGTCAATAATACCGCCTCCAAACAGGTATTATCACTCCCTTCATGACATCAGCTGTTTTTTCTTCCCTTTTATTTCACTTTGCTCTTGCACTGCTGCCCACAAAGCCAGTTGAATGTGCCTATCCTTCACTACTACGCGGGTTGCCCCTATCCTAGGAGTTGCTCTGCCCCTAATCTCATGATGCCACTATCATGTACCACAAATTCACTAAAGGTTCTCACCAGCATGAGAAAGTTCTTCCCTAGGCCCTACTCATTCCTTTCATTAATTCATTAATTACCCAATTATTTATTGATGGTCTATTTGTGCCAGTCACTAAACTTAGAAGTTGGGATATATTAGCAGAGTAGGCACTGTCCCTCTTTCATGGATGCTATATTTGAGACAGAATAAGCAACAAGTAAATTATACAATGTCTGCAAAGTCTAGAAACATTGGTGGGTAGACATGATGTCATTAAGGACATCTTCAATCTGTAAAACAAAATATTATCTCCATTTTCAGACTTTCAGACTTACCTCTATTACGATGGTGGAAGTACAGAGTGAAATGAAAACAGAGAGAGTAGACATCTCTCTCTTAACGTAATGGAAGCAAGGAAGGCTGTAGGAAAGAAGAGACAGCTGAGACCTGGAGGATGAGTGAGGAACTGGCTTCAACAGGAGGGCGAGTGGTGGGGCTGCTGTGTGCAAGATCCTATGGCCAGTATGTTTTTCCACCAAGGTGCAGATCATGAAGTTCCTGAGGGATGCCAGGCTGATGTCCCCAAGGGCTTTCTGTGCCAATCCCACTTTCTCCTGAGGACTTTTTTTTATAAGTACCTGGGAGCAGGCCAGAGTCCTCTTCTTTAAGACAGAGATGACTTTTCCTTCTATCTGGATTCTCTGCCAGCAAGTGCTCTTTCTCCTGACCTCTGTATCCCATCCTGACTTCTATAGTTGACTCATTAGTCATAAGGATTGAGTTTCCATTGAAGCTTTCTCTACCTGTCATCCAATGATTGTATTAATATCTACCCTATGAAATTCAAATGAAGATTAAATAAGATAATGTAGGTTAAAAGACTTCATAAACTGGGAAGCACTCTATAATTGGCAGCTATTATTATTATTACTATTGTTAAACTAATTATAATAATTATTATTCCCATAGAAATTATGTTATTAGTCCAAGGTCACATGGAAAGCCTCCCACCTGGACATTAAGCACATGAAGCTAAAAGCATTTCAAAGATTTATGCTCTGGGATGCAAAAATCCCCCGCATCCAGACATCTTGTGCTGTGTTCAAGCTTCCAGGACCACAGCCAAACTGCCCTGCCTGGACTCTGCCCCTCGAATACTGCAGCTCCTTCACTCGTACACCAGTGAAATCCACAGTTGCCAAGATTTTCCAAAAGCACGGTTTGCATTTATTTTGTTTAATTCTTACATTATGTTTCAGCCTCCTCCAAAATGCATTTGTTTGCAGAAAGAGCCACGTGGGGAAGTTCAGCCCACAAATAAGAATATAATTATTACACAGTTTAGCGATGCCTGGGTGTCACCCGGGTATTCACCGGTGCTCCAAAATTCAATTGTCTCTCCTTCAAGACTGTATTTAATAGGATAAACAATTTCTGCTAAATGCAATAAATGTGAACCTGGGCTGTCATCTCCATAATCAACTCAAATTTCCCATTAGAAACAGTGGCTGTGATTGAGATTCAGAATTTAATTTGGCAGCGCTCACTTCAACGTGCTAGTGTCAACTTCAGGGGAGCCTCCCATCAACCAAAGACAGAATCGCTCTTCCCTGTCTCAGGGGAATCTTAAAAGAAGATAGATTATAACTCAAGAAAATTATACGGCTTCAGTATAATGAAAGAGATAAAACATTATTGGATTATCCTGTTGAAATAACAGCAGATGGCAAAGCAATAATATTAAACCAAACAAGGGCCCAGACCCGTCAGCTGAATTGCAGGGGCCATGGGGATGCAGGAAGGCAGGCAGGATCACCATACTTGCTGGAAGAACCCCTAGAAGTACAATAGCAGCTCCTTCTGATGGCTGTTCTATGGACTCAATTCCAGATAACTGGTTGGGTGAGATTGCTGTGTGCCAGTTACCAAAGCTTGGTGTCATGTTAAGGTCTCAGGCCCCAGCGTCAAACCCAGTGGTAAACTCCAAGCAGATGATTTGGCTGAAAATCAATGGGTTGAATCAACAGGATAAACCAATTCACCTTTAACCAACTGCTTTTTACCCCACCAACTTTATTTCAACAAATTCACCTGAAGTACTTAAATCGGACAGGAGGAGCCCAAGAGCAAAGAAAATCTTACAGGATGTTTTAATATGATTGAATGAATGAGAGAAATAAAGCTTAAATGCTCACTTGACAATCTAGACAATTAAAATTTTATTTCTGGTAGCCCAGAGAAAAATTGTCTTCTTATTCTCTTCTTCAAGCCTTCCGCCCTCCCCGCAAAATGGTATTTGCACAATAGCATAAGTGAGCAAAGTAGAATGTACAGACAGTTTCATGGGGGAGGTAGGGAACAGTTTACCTTGCATATTACCCCACAGCCATCAACTTAAAATTCTCTTTCACGTGTTTCCTCTTCCAGCCACCATGATCTTCTTTTTCAATTTTCTCTCCTTCAGGGATCAGTTTCCCTGGCTCTTGTCTCCAGCTCAGGATCTTCCCTGGGAACCCACCTTGCCACTCCTTTATTAAGCACAACAATTCCACTCTGCCCCAGAACTCCTGCTTCCAACATGCACAAACACACCCTTCCTATGCTCAGCATCAGAGTGAGCTGGGGGACCAGGATCCTCTCTCCTCAAAAGGGAGTGGCTGGAGATTTGTTAATCACACACACACATACACACACACACACACACACACACACACACACACAGTAATTTCTGCTGCATTTTATTTCATGAAAAATTCTTTGTTAATCAGATACTCATTTACTGAGAGGTAAGAGAGCATGATAGTTAAGAATTTAAAACTCTAGAGCCTGACTTTGTAGCCCAGGTCTGCCGCTTTCTAACTGTGTAACAGTGGACAAATTGCTTAAGTGTTCTAAGCCTCAGTTCCCCCCAGCTGTTCTAGCATCTACCTTATAAGGTTGTCATGAGGATGGAAGGGATTAATACACAGAGTCCATGGCTGACACATAGTAGTCATCCAATAAACAGGAACTACCATTATTATTGAACAAGACCTTGTACACATCAAGGAAAGAATGCATTAATATTTATTCATTGATTCATTATTAAGCACCTATTTATGCCAGTCACGGCTAGAGAGTGGAACTGAAATGTGAATGACTTCCAACACAATTCCTGGCTGGTAGTCAATATGAGTGAAATAAAATTGTAGAGTGAATAAGGTGAGAATTACAAAGATGCTTAAGCCTTTAACTCAGTATTTATTTAAATCAACTTGCATTTTACAAGCTAACATCTTTGTTGTAAACAGCTTGCATGGCACTGCCTTTTGCCTCATGCCCTTGCATGAACTCCAGGTGGAAACTGGTATAGGGCTGAGCTGACCTGAGTTCTTGAGGGCTCAGGGCTCTCACTGTATGTAGCCCACTGCTGTATCATCTGCTAGGAGCAGTCAAGTGTTTCTGAAGCAGGGCCTGAGCAGGGGCTACCCCCATTTTGAGGAGGTGGATTGTTACACTGCCTTTGTCTTGTCTTATGTCCTCCAGAGCATGAAGACCAATTTGACCAGCAATTCCACTTCCCATCAATGGGGATATCTATAAGAAAGAAGGTCAACAAGCATCAATCAGCACTTCTTATATTCTGGTGCCTTACTGGGGTTGGGTGAGCTATGTAAGCCAAAAGGCTTTGGGAGTCTGAATCTCTGAGCTCCCTGCTGCCATTTTCCTGACCATTGTACTTGTCATGCTCTTGCCTACCACAGGGCCTTTGCATATGATTTCCCCCATGTGCCCAGAACACTCTTCCCTCCTCTACTCACCTGGTCAATCCAATTCACCCCTCGGATCTCAGTAAAAGTGTTATTTCCTCGGGAAAAGCTTCTTTGACTCCCCCAGTCCCCATCAATTCCCTGTGACACCTAACTCTCCATCAATTCCTCATATTTTAAGTTCTCTGAGCATTTTGTAGCAGTTGTTACAATTTAAACTTTAAAGAACTTTATGGGACAATTCAAATGATATTGGCCTTCCTTTCCAAAGCAAAATCTCGATTGTGACTGGGGCTATATCTTATTTGCTTACCTAGCAGCTAGGCAGGCAAACAGAAGGCCCTTGCTAAACATGTGTTAAATGGATGAATGGATGAATAAATAAATGAATGAATGTTTTCCAGCTTAGACAGTTCCCACCTATAGGATGCTGGATAGTTATCTTCTTCTCAACCTATATGACGGGAGCTGTGTTATCTACTGTGAGCAATGGATGTTGTAGATGAGGTGACAACAGACACCAGTGCTTTCCACACCCTGACACTTGGCTTTCACTTGAGGATTTTTGATTGTTGGTGAGATTGGCAAGTCATCAATCACTTCCATCATGATATATCATGTGTCCAGGTTTGCCACTACCTCACAGTGTAATTCTGGGTAAATTACTTAATAACTCTGGGCCTCTCCATTTGAAAAATAAGAGAGCTGGAGTGCACGGTTCCCAAGGGCTCCTCCAACCAATAGGAACCCTGTGGTTGTGTGACTGCAGACTCACTGGGAAGATGACTGCTAGGGGCATGGTTGAGGTGCAAGACGAGAGGGTGGACAACCTTGAGTGTTTTACTGGGAACGTAAGAGTGCAGGCAGGAGTTAGGATCAAAGGCTGTGGGGGCAGACCCACTGGACCTGAACCTGGGTTTCTACACTTCCTAATTGTGTGACTATTGGGTATGTTAGTTAGTGACCCAGTGAACCTCAGTTTCTTCATCTATAAAATGGGAATATCAATAATATCTACTTCATGGGGTTGTTGTGAGGATTAAAGAATTTAATATATATAAGATACAAAGTAACAATGTGCTCTTTAAAAAGTAACCAATGTTTATCTTGCTTTTACAATGTGTAAGGTATCATTCCAAATGCTTTATATGCCTCCTTACAAACTCAAGACAACTCTATGAGGTAGTTAATATGATCATATTCATCTTACAGGCACAGAAACTGAGGCATAAAGAGGTCAAGTATCTTGCTCCAGGTCAGTTATTAAATGATGGAGATGGAATTTCAACCCAAGCTGAGTTTAAGCACTCAGCAAGGTGTCTATTATATAGTAAAGTGTCCAGTAAATGTTCGTTGTTTGTTTTACATGTGCCATTTCCATATTGAACAGTATCACCAAAAAGTCACAGAAAGGAATAAAAGTGAGAGAGGAGTGAAAGGTTGAGAGCTCTTATGTGTTAAACTGGCCAAGGAATTTGAGATCTGGAAGGGATCTTAATGATAGCCAAGTCTTTCATTTGTTAATTCAACTATTATCACTGAGCAACAGCTGTGCCTGGCTACTGAGACACAGAGGTAAATGGGACATGGTCCCTACTCACAGATGCAGAGGAGTTAGATAGATACATCAACCCAAAGTACAATGCAGAAAGAGCTATAATAGATACATGTTCAAAGTCCTGCGGGAGCCAGCAGGAGGAATTAGCTCATTCTTTGGGGATTAGAGGAATTCTTTATGGAGGAGGGGGCATACGTGCTGGAATTTGAGGGCTGAATAGGAGCATACTAAGCAGAAAAAGAGGGTAAGCATTCCAGAATGATCCAAAGAGATGGCTTACAAAAACCACACATTGATATTTCTCTAACATGAAGCACTCTCTGTTGTAAAAATAATGAAATGCATAACAATCAATCCATCAGTTATTAAATGATGGAGATGGAATTTCAACCCAAGCTGAGTTTAAGCAGGATGGATCTCAGGTTTCCTAGTATCCAGCCCCACACTCCACACCCGCTCCTTGCTCTTGTTCTGGCGAATTATTCTCTGGACCTCCCCAGAGTTCCTTTTTCAATCAACTTACTCTTCCGATAGGAGACCTCACAGGCTAGGCCTTGGGATCCAACAGGACAGATGCAGTCACAGCGTGATCCTGAGAAGATAAGGCAGAGAAAGTGTGAATCATCCCAGGTGGGGCAAAGAACTCCTGGAGCTCAGCCCTCCACATCACTGCAGTTCCATCAGGTTAAAACAGACCACATATTTAGTTAAATGGCTTGCTATAGGCAGGTTCAGTGCCAGGAATACCTACTCCTTTCCTGAGGGCCTTTGCCATGAAGGGGTGTTTATTGTCATCCCTGGGAATACATAGAGTTGTTGAGGACAATTACTCATTAGCTGACATTTGACCCATACTTAAATGCTTTCAGTGTCAGAAGCTACATTAGCAGTCACTGAGGCCAATTGTCATTGATGTTCAATTTCATCCCAAATAATTGCCTAGCCTAGGCTTGAATACCTCGAGGATGGGGAACTCATTACTCTTAGATGTCTCATCTGACTTTTGGCCAGTTCTGACTCCTTGGAAGTGATTCCCTATGTGAATTTGTGATCTGTCAAGGAACTTCTCATCTGAATCACAATAAATCTCTTTACAGGATTGTCCACCATAGGTCAGGCCCTGCAAGCATCCCAGTCTCTGGCTCCATATTCTCCCTCACCTTCACTCTATAGCCTCAGGTGGGTCCAAGTTTCTAGGTCCAAATTTCACACAAGGCAAGGGAGAGTTCAGCAACCCTAGATTAAAATCTTGAGTTGATGAGCTGACCCCACTTGCTGCAGAACTAACCCTCACACACGGGTCCTTGTGCTGATAGCAGAACTTCTAGGCCGTATGCTCTCACTTATGTCTTTTCTGCTCATGTCTATCCTGTCCAAGGAGCCAGAGACATATTCCTCAATCCCAGTCTGGCAACTGGACTCTTTCTGCCTGAGAATACACCTCCTTCTATATCCCTTCCATTGAGCTAACTTCATCCACATGGGCTCTGCCTTGACTCCAGCTGGTTCCCTGGGCTGAGACTTGCTGTAACCAGTTGCTCCTGGTGCCCTGTTTTGCGTGCTGGGCTGGCCTCTTTTTTAGAGTCTTGCTAGGCTATCACAACAGGAGCATAAGATTCCAGGCTCTCACCCCTCCCAGTCTGCCCTGCTCACTGCAGTGACCCCAACATGACTCTTGAGTTTAACAATCAAGTTCTAGTGGCCTATCCTTGCCGCTACCCCCAAATCTTCTTATTACATATTAGTCAGGACATGCACAAAGGGCTCCTCCTACTCAGCCCAGGCCCTCTTTGGGGTAGAGATTCTCTGAGTCTATTCCCACTCCTTGCTGTGGACCACAGGATCTCAGCCTGCTCCTGTCTTCAGCTTAATGATGCTGTCACCCACGGTAACCCTTGGGGCTAGAACCCAGGTATACTGACAGCCAGAGTAGTATCTCCCAGTGGACTAAATTCTGACTTCTCGGTGAATAGAAGCAGGCAAATGGCTGGCCCCCAGCCTGCTTCAGATTATGGCTTCCACCAGGGACACCATCTGCCTGAAAGTGGTACCTTTCAGGACAGGGACTCCATTTCCTTGGCAGGGAGCACAGTGGCAGGAACTAACTTCCTTCTGGAACTCCTCCAGTGCCTGCTTCATGTTCTGCTTCACTGTGCTGGAATAGGCAAAATCTGTGGCTGTCACTAGTTCATACAGAGGCTCCACCTGGAAAAGGAAAGGGGCATTTATTTCAAGAGAAAAACATTTATCAAGTAGAAGTGTAAAGCAAAACTACAAAGGAATGGACTGGGATCAGTGCATAGAGACCACATGTGGGTTCCTATGAAACTAGATGGATCTCCCATCTTCTCTCTGCTTCCCCTTACCCGATATACACAAATTAGCTCACTCAAGTTCAGGTCAACAAACACTTAGAATGCTTAACTAAGTGCTAGGCATTAAGCATAAAAAATGAGTAAGATAAAATCCTTACTCTCAAGGAACTCAGAATCGAGAGAGACAGACAAACATACCAACAGATGGTTACCACATGGTGGATACCGGCACCAGCAGAAACTTGTAGAAAGAAGCAGGTGAGAGCAGAAAGGAGTGGATGCTTCATCTATCTTTGGTGGGGCAGAGAAGGTGATTTTCCAGCAGCTCATTGGAAGGATTATAGGAGTACCGTCCCAACATCACTACGCCCTCTAAACCTATCGAAATCATTCCCATCCTGCAAGAGTCACTATCAGGAACTTTCCAGAGCTGCAAAGCTCACAGAACACCTTCCCTCCATTAATCATTCAAGATACTGTCTGCACTACTCATCTGAAACAAATCCCATGTTTTTTACTGCTCCTTTATAGTCAATACTGTTTTTTTTTCTTTTTTTTATGAGCAGAGTTCCTTTTTTTTCTTTTTTGATTAGATTGTAAGCTCCTGGAGATCAGGGCAACGTTTCAGCTCTGTGTTTTGAGGGTCCAGCCCCCAGCTAAGTGAATATAGTGGCTGGATGGATGTAGGGGGATGGAAGGCCTCATTAAGGTGATGGCAGGGGGCATGGATGAGAGAGTTTGGCTGTCAGAAGCATAGAGGAAGAATCAGCAGATGCTACTCACTCAGTGGGCATGGCTATGCTTGAGATGGAGAAGTCACAAATAGATGTGGCATTATTTGTGGGTTAGAAAAACCAGAGGCACAGACAGTCCAAATAGATAGTTAAAAATATTCTGTTCCTCTTGGCTCAAGTTGCAACTCCAGGGCCAGGTTCCTCTCCAGCTTTTGCTTGTGATTCTGCCCTAATCCTGCCCTGGAGAGTTTAGGGTATGTCTAAATGCAGGCAATCATGACTAATAGAAGCCTCCCTTGGGAAGAAAATTGCTTCCATTTCTTAATGCATCTGATGCTGACCTTCGCTCCAGTGGGCAAAGCAAGGCCCCTTGGTGGTCCCATTGTCTCACCATTTTGTGGTCAATGAATTGATCCAGAGGCTGTTTGCAGAACCATCCAACCTGCTGGCCACACAAGGGGTGGGGGTGGGAGTTTGGAGAGAGAAAGAGGGGAGCTTGCTTTACACCAATGAAGAGCTCCTCCAACAATCTGATTTTGCTCCCAAAGCACCTTGAAAGGCTGCCATTAACCACAAAGGCATTTTCCTACCAGCACTGAGATTTGCTGCAGGAGACAGAGGAAATCAGAGGCCAAACTGGAATAAACCTTCCATATATACTGTGTCCTGGGAGCTGTGTGGAGGTCTGCAAATATGATCCTGCTTCATCCTCACAAACTAGCAATTATCAGCCCCATTTTCAGGTCAGGCTAAGTAATTGGATCAAGATCACACAATTCATATATGGTATTACCAGAATTCTATTCCAAAACCTGTGTTCTTCCTCCTAGTTCACCATGATTATTGATAAAAATGGCTTGATTATTCCCATTTACAGTCTCCCTCCTAGGCTTCTCCAAATTTTGCAAGCTATGGTTTGACTTGCAGCTTAACAGCAACTCCTCAAGACTCCAAATTTCCTTTTTAAACTTAATATAGCACGTTCGTCTGTTCTTTGATTTGCTGCTCATTTTTTTCCTGTCTTTTTTCTTCTCTCCTTTTGCTCCTCCCTCCTTACCTTTTGTCCTCCTTTTCTCTTTCTCTTTCTTTCCCACTTCTCCCGCAAATACACAGTTCTAACCACTGACATTGATCATTGGATCCCCAGCACACCTGCCCTTCTGAAAATTTTCTTTTATCATGTTGCTGCAAAGAAATAGTGAGCACCGACTAAACTCTACACAAGTTTCTATACTAAACCTTGGTGTTCTTAGTGATAACAAATAATTATTACCATAGCTAGCATTTATTAGGTGCTGAATTAAACACTTTATATACATTATCTAACTTAATCTTTACAACAATCTTATGAGTTCATTAGTCTTTTGTTTCCTTCTTGTACAGGTGAAAAAGCTGAGGCACAGAGACATTAAGTAGATTGACGAAAGTCACATAGCACGTGAGTGGTGGAAAAAGGATGGACCTGTTAACCCTGTGGTCTGTTTCCTTTCAGGGTATATTTTTGGGCAGGTAGGTGGACCTATCCAAAGGATGAATAGGTAGCTATTTACACCAAATTGGTGGCATAAGTGTAATTTTATATCTCACTTTCTTCACTTAACATCCGAATATGAGCATTTTTCCACATGATTCCATCATCTTTGATAAAATGGCTTCTTACAGCTTCAGAGTATCCTTCTATATGGATGAGCCACAATGTATTCAACTCTCTTTCTGTTCTTGAGCCTTTAGGACATTTCCTTTCTTTCTTTTCCCTTTTGTTACTTCAAATAACAAACTAAGACATGCCTTTACACATACATCTTTACCAACTTGTCAAATTATTTCTTTAGTACATTCTTGCATTGGGTGTTGTTGGATGAAAAGCTATAAGCATTTTTAATGTTTTGAATATATCTGCTTAAATTCTGTTCCTAAAGAATTGTATCAGATTATATTTCCATCCTATTTGACAAAAATATCCATCTCATCACAGTCAATGCCATTGAGTATTGTAGACTTTCAATCACTGTCCCTTTAATAGGTAGAATATAATATTTCAGTTACTTTAATTTTTATTTTTTATGACTACAGAAGTTAAACATTTTGCATCTTTATAAACCAACTGAGAAGTGTTCATCTCCTTTGAGATGTCTCTTTCTTCAAAACTATCATTCCTTACATATTAAGGATCTCATTTGTGGTAAATTTTTTTTTTTGGTGTGTTATCAGCCATTTAGTTATATTCGTGGGTTTTCTTTGTTTTTTCTTTTCTTTTTTTCTTTTTTTTTTTTTTTTTGAGACAGAGTCTTGCTCTGTCACCCAGGCTGGAGTGCAGTGGCACGATCTCAGCTCACTGCAACCTCCACCTCCTGGGTTCAAGCAATTCTCCTGCCTCAGCCTCCTGAGTAGCTGGATTACAGGTGCACGCCACCACACCCAGCTAATTTTTCTATTTTTAGTAGAGATGGTTTTCACCATGTTGGTCAGGTTGGTCTTGAACTCCTGACTTCACATCATCTGCCCGCCTTGGCCTCTCACAGTGCTGGGATTACAGGTGTGAGCCACCGCACCTGCTGGATTTTCCTTTTTGAAATTCAGAATTTATTTTTGCAGGTGAGTTTTGTCAGTCCAAATCCAACATTGTCTTTCCAGGCATATGCTGCCACAGCATTTATATTTTAAGCACTCCCTGGACCAGAGTCATTCGCTTTGAGAAAATCTTTGATACCTTGCTTTGAGAAAGGTATGAGGGTCATTATTACAGTTTATTAAATATTTCAGCTACTTTTCCTTCTGGGCACATGGTAAGGCTGACATTCTTGCTCTCTTTGAAGGCAGGTTTGCAATGTGACTTGTTTTGACCAGTGACAGGTGAGAAGAGAGTGTCACTTCAAGGTTGAGACTTTCCAAACAGAGTGAGGTGATTTGTCCCACTCTTTTATTATCACTGCTGTGGTGATCTTGGGAGCACATGACAAGATGCAGCCCCCATCATCTGGATCTGTGAGCAACTACATTGAGCAAATCTCCCTTGCCAACACAATTTGGACATACGTGATTGAGAGATAAGCTTTTGTGGTATCAAGCTACTGAAATGTGGAGGTTGTTTCTCTGCATCCTGACCTATGCTATCCTGATCTCTGTGTGGGCACCATTCATTACTGTATTTTTTCCCTTCTGCCCTGGGCAATGACAATAATTCATACAATGGCTTCTCTACCAGCATAGGACCCAGCCAACAACCTAGCTACCCTGACTAGCATAGAAATGTACATGGATGACAGACTTTGTGACTAGGATTACCAGTTAAAGTCAGGCCATTCAGTTATATTTTAATATGAGATTATAAAACAAATTTTTTTTTTTTACTTTAAGTATATCCCATGCAATGTTTGGGAGATACTTACACTAAAAAATTATTCCTTATTTATCTGAAATTCAAATTTAACTGAACTTCCTGTGTTTTCATTTGCGAAATCTAGCAACTTTTTATGTGACTCCTTTACTATCTAAAATCTCTTTGGAATTCTTCAACCATTAATGACCATTTCACTAGGTCACAAGTTTTTCCTTCAAGACTCCTCTGTTGTTGCTCCATTTTCTTCAAGCATTTCACACTGCAAAGAATTCTAGGGCCAGTTTGACTTTTATTTCTGTAGGATATATTTGTTCCTAAAAGTAAACATTTTCACCAGGATGTGTTTCAGTTTTGTTTTGTTTTCAGTACTTGGCTTAGTTTTCAATGAGCTGTTCATTCTGCATTATCAGCTCAGGGAAGATTCTCTTCTTATATTTTTGATTAATGTGTTTTCACATTTAATCTTGTCTCTTTCTTAGGAAGAAGTCTCTGTGTTTTAAGCTTTCTACTCCTGTACTCTCTGTCTATCATATTTCTTTTCTGCCATTGTTTTAATCTCCCTGTCTCTTGCGTCTGCATTATAAGAACATGTTTATAACACCTTCCACATCACTGTCTCAATTTTCTGCAATGTCAATTCTGTCCTTTATAGCTTCCAATGTGGGCTTTAATTCTGTTATTGTATGTTTGGTTTCCTGTATTCAGCCACTTACTTGCCTTTTCATCTGATTAGTGTCTAAACACCTCAGCTTTTATTTCATAAATTCTTCATTTCCTTGAATTGTATGATAATCACGGAAAATGTATTCTAAAATCTACTTCTATTTTTCTGGTTTTTTAGACATCATTATTTCCTATATCATGAACATAATTTCAATCTTTTGTGTTCAAGATCTCTTTATATGTTCATTGCTGTCTCTTAAGTCTTCTTTGAACAAAGAGCTACCTATGTCTAAAGTTTACCACTAAACATTAAGAATGGGTTCCTCTGTGGTCTCCTTCCCTGCCTACCTGCTTCTATAGAAATCACGTTTTAGGCCTTGATCTTGAAGACTGGTTTACATAATTAAGCCTTGGCTGAAACTATTGCATCTAGAAATTGCTTGTCTACTGGGCTCTGCTGTCCTGAAATCAATTGCCACTCCAGCTACCTGGTAAGCTGGCTTTGCGGAGAAGAATTATCCTGACATAATGTGAAGCCATCTGCAGTTCCCTCTTGCCAGAAAAAAAATGCATGTGAGAGTGGGATGCCCAGAGTGTATATTTCCAACTCAGGGTGGGAAGGTACAGAGGTGTGTGAAAGCCATCAACACTCCTGCCTCCTCCACTCCTGCAACACTCCCAAAACATCTCTGATTCTCTAACACATCCCACATCACATCACATGCTTGGCATTTGACATTCCCAGTGCCCAGGTAGGCACATTCAACTGATCTGAGTAACCAGGGCATTCATTTGGTTCTTAGTTTTTTAAAAAAGATTCAGGTAAGATATCTCAGGAAAAAGAGATAAAGGCTAGGGATCTATTTTCCCTTGAACTCTGTTCTCTCCCATTACCAGCTGTGATGCCAACCAATGTCACCACGGCATCAGCCAAGCCCAGATTTCTCAGAAGCTCCTGCAGCTCAGCTGATTTTATCCTTTTCATGTTTGCCAGCAACTGTACCCTAAGTGCCACTGCTGAATAAGTGCAAAGGAGAGGGTTTGAATGGCAGCCTTCTTGTTCTGCAGAAACTATGTATTTGACATGCAAATAAAGAAATCACCAGGCTGGGGACTGCAGAGTCTCTCATCAGAGCACCAGCCCCTCAACCCTCCACCTTGATTGCAAGGTGGGATCTCCAGCGAGTAGGTACTGGCCCATAATGACTGTACAGACATTGGCAAGAAGAGCATGGTGTTAAGACGTGCTATGGGCACTGTGCAGAAGTCCCCACAGGCAAGGACCTACCATTGCTGACGTGTATGACAGTCCTGGTCTAACAAACATCTTTTTAGTTTAACATTGTAAAACTCCTCTAGTTTGGGTGACAAGTGGTTAGGATCATTATGTTTTATTCATCAAACCCACAGGAAAGTCTAGAGGGGAGGGAAGAAGTCAAAGTCTTTTGTTTGAACCGAATAGACTCTTGAGCAGCCAAAGATGGATACAACTTCTCTAGCCCTTGATTTTTGTCAATCACAATATGGAGATAAGAATAATTAATTTGCAGACCACTGTGGGGATTACATAAAATAACATTTCTAGATGTTAGATGAAGAAATATTTCTAAAGAGGGTCGTGAATATATTAGGTGCTCAAGACATGTTAGTTGTTGTGATGTCTTATCCTGTCCTGTAAGATAGTTTTGTGTGTGTGTATCTTACTGTTCCTCGTAGACCATATGCTTTATCCTTGCATTTTCCTCTGTTTTCCCCTAGTACCTTACTTCCTGTAGCATAGCAGGAATTTAGCAACTATTTGTTGGTTGAGTGCATAATGTTTAAATGAATAAATAACTAAATGAGTGATTCTCTAATGAAATAAAAGGAATATTCATTTAATTGATTAAATTTTAAATGAATTAACATTTCTTTTATTTCACTAGAGAGGCTAGAGGCCAGGCACAGTGGCTCACACCTATAATCCCAGCACTTTGTGAGGCAAAAGTGGGAGGATCGCTTGAGGTCAGGAGTTCAAGACCAACCTGGGGAACATAGCAAGACCCCATTTGTAAAAAAAAAAAAAAAAAAAAATGTTAATTAGCCAGGTGTGGTGTCATGCACCTGTAACCCTGGCTACTTAGGAGGTTGAGGCAGGAGGATCACTTGAGCCCAGGAGTTGGAGGCTGCAGTCAGCCAAGATCATGCCACTGAACCCTAGCCTGGGTAACAGAGCAAGACTCTGTCTCTAGAAAAGAAGAAGAAGAGGGAGCAAGCTAGAATTAGAAGCTGATTGTTAGTTTCCTTTAGCAACTTGGGGCCCAAGTGAGAGGGAGTCGAGGGTCTCTAGGTAGTACTGAGCAGTGCGTTATAATTTATTTATTTCAAATATATTTTCTACTATCGTATACGTGTCTCAAAATTAGGGCCTGGGTCTTAGTGATCTCTGCATTTTATACCTTGGCTCATGGTAGGTCCTCAGAAGCTATTTTCCGGGTGGAGGAAAGGATGGGTAGAGCAGCGTTGTGTACCTTAACTTTGGTGATGGCTGGGTTGTACTGCACAGCGTCTCCCCACTCCTGCATCAGGTCCGCTGTCGGCAGCTCCTGGTATGCCAGGGTGGTGATGTGCTCACTTGCCCCTCCTCGTACCAGGACCACCAAGTCCTCCACCATGGTGTCCCTCTTGTTTCTGTCTGGAATGGACACAGAGAGCTAGCAGGTCACAGAAGATATCCCTTTGCCCCCTAGAATTTACTGCAACCCAACCAACAATTTGGGTACATCATATTCACTGAACTTGTCTGAGAGATGTGGGTGGACCAGACACTTCCTTGCCCACAGGGAAGTCATGATGCATGGGGCAAAGGGAAACTCACCCAGCCATAGGCAATACAAATTGAGGGCAGGACAAGAAAAAGACATTTATCTTGAGCAGCTGTAAGTGCTAGTTTCTGAGTAAGTTTATGGAAGATAGATGATAGCTAGATTAGATAGATAAATAAATAGATAATAGGTAGGTAGATAGGTAGATAATAGACTGGTAAATAGGTAGGTAGATAGGAGAGTAGATAGGAAGATAGATGATAGGTAAGTAGGTAGATAGATAGGTGATAGGAGATAGATAATAGATTGGTAGAAAGATAGATAGATATATAGATAGATAGATAATAGATAGTAGATAGATAATAGTAGATAGATAGATAGATAATAGACAGACAGACACACAGACAGGTAGATGGATAGAGAGAGAGATAGACAAGCTATGATATTTTCTTTTACTAGACAGCAATTTTAGGAGCCCAGCATTATTAGCTCTACTTCACAAATTATGAAACACATACCTGGAATTGTTAAGTGACTTGCCAAGGCCCGCACAGCTAGTAGCTGATAAAGATAAATTTTAAACAAGGTCTGCCTGGTTTCATAGCCACTGTTCCTTGGTCAAATAACTTTCCTCTCTCCAAACTGGCTCCTGCAGGTAGAGTGTAGTGGAGCTCACCTAGTGGAAACTGAATTCATCCTCTCCTCTACTCACCCTACACACCTTGACCAGGCATGAGTCCAACTCTGACTTTGTCTAGCCTTGTGGTTTGGGACAAATCATTTATACAGTATGAGATTTCTTTTTTGTTCTCATCTATAAAGTGGATACTCTGCATCCGTGTAAAGAATAAATGGTATATTAACAGCTAATAATTATTGATTATTTATGTGTCAGTCACTAATCTAAGTGCTGTACATGTATGAATGCATTTAATCTTCACTACAAAATAGTAGCTATATAATCCTCACTGTGCAGATAAGAAATCTGGGAGAGATGAAGGTACTTACCAGACAGCCCTGTCCAGGCCCTAAATTGTCTCACTTCTTTGTGTGAGATGACAATTGTGGGAAAATTTATAAAGGCTGTGCTAAGCATGTAGTTGACAGTTACTAAACAGTGGCCACTATAAAGCAATTATTATTTTGACTTATGGAGTTGCCCAGAAAGCCCTCAACCATATCAGTGAGTTATTTCCATTCTAACGTGCCTATGTCGCCAGTGCCAGAAGAACTGGTGTAAAACAGCCCAGCGTGGTGGCTCATGCCTGTAATCCCAGCACTTTGGGAGGCCGAGGTGGGTGGATCACTTGAGGTCAGGAGTTTGAGACCAGCCTGGCCAACAATATGGCGAAGCCCTGTCTCTACTAAAAATACAAATATTAGCCGGGCATGGTGGCACACGCCTGTAGTCCCAGCTTTTGGGAGGCTGAGGCAGAAGAATCCTTTGAACCCGGGAGGCGGAGGTTGCAGTGGGCTGAGATCATACCACTGCACTCCAGCCTGGGTGACAGAGTGAGACTCCATCTCAAAAAAAAAAAAAAAAGAACTGGTATAAAACAGCTCCTCAAGTCTGAGCCTACAACACCTGAGCAGCATTAAAAAGTAGGGGAGCGTCTCTGCCAGGCATGGTGGTTCATGCCTGTAATTCCAGCACTTTGGGGGTACCGAGGCTTGTAGATGGCTTGAGCCCAAGAGTTTGAGACCAGCCTGGGCAACATGACAAAACCCCGTCTCTGTAAAAAATAAAATAAAATAAAACAAATAATAATAATAATAATTAGCCGAGCATGGTGGCATGCACCTGTAGTCCCAGCTACTCAGGAGGCTGAGGTGAGAGGATTGCCTGAGCCTGGAAGGTGGAGATTGCAGTGAGCCGAGATCACGCCATTGCACTCCAGCCTGGGCGACAGAGTAAGACTCTGTCTCAAAAAAAATAAATAAATAAAAATAAAAAATAAAAATAAAAATAAAAAGCTGGGGGAGGGGAGGAGTCCTCATCTACTGCCAACAGGAGTATAAATTGGTACAGCCATTTTAGAAAACAGCTTAGCACTATCTAGTCAAATAGAAAAAGCACACCCTCTAAAATCCAGCAATTCCAGTCCTATGTGTATTCTCTGGAAAGACACTTGTACGTGTGTACCAGGTAACTACGTAAGATGTTCAGAGCAGCATCAATTATAATTTCTTGAAAGAGGAGATAATGCAAGTGTTCATCAATAGTAGAATGGACAAAGAATAAGTGGTATATTCAACAAAATAGTATGCAGTGATAGAAGTGAACTATAGTTATACACAAAAACATTATTTTGAATGGAAAACACAGGACTGGAAGGATTATATTCCATTCATATAAAGTTCAAAAATAAGCAACACTAAGTCATGTTAGTTAGCGATATGTTAGGTGGTAAAACTATAAAAAACAGAAGGACATACTTGGCATAGAAGTTGGGATAGTATTTGTCTCAAAAAGGGAGGGAGGTGTTGTAATCACCAGAGGCACTAGGAGGATAAACATTGTAAGTGTGGAAGTCACAAGCCCCTGTCACTCACCTTTTATTTCATTCAGAATACCTCTGCATTTGCCTGCGGACACACCCAGCTTGACGTAGACCTCTTCAATGGCACCACCAATTTTAAAATCATTTTTGGCACAGGCATGGACGTTGTTAAGAGTATAATCTGAAGAAAACAAGGAAAAAGGTCCATGACGTAAAAGGTAATTCACTCTGTCCCTTTTCCTATGATCGAGTCCAGAGGCCTAGCCCTTGTTGGATGTCACAAGGACTCGGGTTCAAATAAATAGGTCACCAGCCTGATAACAAGAAATGTAGGCTGCAACTGGCACCAGGGCACAGACCTCATAGAGCTCAGGCCCAACTTCCCCTTTCAGCCTCCCCGCAATGCTCTCTGAGGATTTTTGCTGACTTTGAAAGAGGGGAAGTGCTCAGAGTCATTTTCTAAAAATTTGATCTCCTTATTGATTCTCTAGGGATAGATCCAGTGAGTACAGAGACTGTTACAATCTGCCTGCCCTCCCTGACCCACCCTTCTCCAATCTTTGATAAAGTAGAAAAAGTGTGTTAATTAATTAGTTGAGAAAATGCATATAAAAAGTAAGGCATAGTATCTGGCAAAGAGACGGGGCAAATTTCCCTGATTTCTTCTTCATTTTTGGACTATTTCCTACTTCTTCCTCCCTAATTCTCCCTGAGGCATCCTCCTCCTCTTGTCTTGCTGAAATTCCAGACGTGACTTATAAGCACCTCTCTAAGCACTCTGAGGCCAGTTCAGGGAGAAAAGAGCAACTTTGACCACGAGGGCTGTCTAGCAATGTTGGTATAGATCAGTTTTTCCCAAAGTGCATTTCTTGAAACATAAATCCCGTGAGATGGTAGCAGATGTTATGAGAAAAGGAACTTCTGTGGTCAAGAAAGTGTGACAAATGTTGCATCAAAATAGGTGGAGAGGTCATTTTATTGGAGTACATTCATGAAACTTTGAGAGTGAAATCTATTACGTGTTTTCCCAACTTATTTAATGATTAAGCCCTTTTGTGGGAAGCAGTTTGAGGAACAGTGGAAAGCACTTTTGAGACCATTTTTATGCAGAAGGTACCTCTGATTTTGACAAGACTGAGGCCACACTATAAAAATTTACATTGTGTACCGTGTGTCCTCTTGCAAGTACATGGACTGGTAATCAAGCCCTGGCTCCACCACTGCAATCTGTGTGACCTACGGCAGTTCACTTAACCCAACAAGTGCCATGTGATAGGAAAGGATATTGGGTTGGAAAGCAGCAGACTTGTAGTTGACTGGAATTGGAAAGAGCTGGGATATCTCTATAAAGATGAATTATAGGGGAGGGATGGGGGTGGAATATTACTTTGGAGACCACACTAATAATCTGAGACCTTGCTATGTAAAGTATGGTCTATCGGCCAGCAGCATCAGGATCACTCCAAAGCTTGTTAGAAATGCACTCTCAGGTCTCACTCCAAACCTACTGAATCAGAATCTACCTCTTCCAAGATTCATGCTTGATTCACATCCACATTAAATTTTGAATGTGAAGGTCTGGTCATGGGGTGAACCTATGGTGGTAATAGGAAAAATAGAAAATATAATTTGGAGGTAGAGCTGATGGATTTGAAGAAAAGAAAAAACAGTAGATTTGAAGAAAAGAAAAATAATCAAGGTAGACTGCTAGTTTTATGGCTTGAGCCACTGGATGGATGGTGGAGCCGTTTCTGAGGTGTAGATGGCTATAGAAGAAACATATTGGAGAAAGAAAGTCAAAAGTTCTCTTTGGGCGCATGTTCAGCTGGTGAGAGTTGTTACACATTCACATACAGACATCGAAGAAACATTTTAACATAAACTCTTGGGTGCAGGAAGAGATCCAGGATGGATCCAGGAAGAGATCCAGGAGTTATCTGCATGCTGAAGGTATTTAGAACCATGGGATTGGATACAATTGCATAGAGAGAAAAGCTGTAGAAAAAAGAATGGCCTAGGGAGCTAGGCAGAGGAGGACTGACATTGTCAATCAAAAAGAGGAAGAAGAGGAATCTGCAAATGACACTGGGAAGGTGTAGCCAGGAAGTAGAAAGAAAACTACAAGTTCAACTTATGACTCTTCCCCCAGCTTTTAGGAAAGCCGTGGTCCCTTGGGCAGTGTACCTCCTCTCTCCATGGCCTCTTTGTTCATAACGAGGGTGTATTCATAAATGCCCCCAAGCACGGCCTCTGTGATGTAGTGGGTCCCAAAATCACGGAAGAGATCTCTGTATTCCCCATAGCTGTACTCCAGGGGCAGCCGCTTAACTCTCTGAAGGAACTCGTAATGGAGCATGAGGCTTCTGGGTTTCAGCTTGTAATGTGCTACTTCAAGGTCAGAACGTGCATGCAGAAACATGCTTTTCTAAATGAAATACCAACATGGGAAAACCAGACCTTTAAAGTTAGGAATCTGGAACGAAAAGATGAACTTTACAAATACCATCCGATGTTCTTGGCCCGGGGTCATCACTCTTATGATTCCTTTAGGACACTTGAGGGAAGACAGCCTCTTTGACAAGCTTTCAATGCTCATAAATATTCTGACATCCTGTTCAGGTTGGAAGAGCTTGCTCTTAACTCACCTCCTTACTGTAGAGAATAAGGACTGGGAAGGGTAACAAAAGCAGGCACGGCACGGAGCAGCTGGAGGGCATGGGACCTCTCTGATGGGACATGGGGTTTGCTAACCTGCAAAAGTGCCTGCTTTGCTGATGCCTTGTAAACTCTGAAAAAAAAGCAGTGCAAGAAAGAGTAAAAGTGGTGCTTTAGGAAAACCAGCTGTGACAGCGTACGGCAGGAGTCAGCAAAATACAGCCTCACACCAAACCCAGTACCTGTACCTGTAAATAAAGTTTTATTGGAACACAACTGCATCCATTTATTTACATATGGTTTACAACTGGTGTCACACTCCAATGGCAGTGTTGAAGAGTTGCAGCAGAGACCTTGCAGTCTCACAAAGCCTAAAATATTTACTATCTGGACCTTTACAGAAAAAGTTTGGTGACTCTCCATGTATGGAACCGACTGAAAGCTGGTGATGCCAGATGAAGTATAAACATCTAGAAAGTGTTCGTACAACCCTAGGTGAGCATTCCCTATACTGCTGTACAGGCAGAGAAAAAGAGGAAGGTGGCAAACGCCTGTGAGATACGTTCGGCCTAATCCTAAATCCTTCAGCTCTACAAAACCATGTCAGCTGTGCTGGTGCCTATTTCCCTGGGGCCTCATTTCGTCTCCCAGCTTGCCCTCACCCCATTCTAGGCCTGCCTCAGTGACCTATGACCCTCTTCCTTCTCCCTTACCCTTCCTAAATAAGCAGTCACTAGGTACTCTGTTCATTATTTTTCTGAATATTTTATGTTGCATCTCATTTTGTTTGCATTATTATAAAAGCCTCCTCCCTAATCTCCTTCCTTTCTTTTGCCTCCTTCAATGCCCCAATCAGAGTTGACATCCTAAAATTCAGATTGTATTATGACAATGCTCCTCTTGGCTTAAAGCAAAACCTTGCATGGCTTGCTGTTGTCTTCAGAATAAAATCAGCTCCCCTACTCTGAGTATAAGATCATCACAATTTGTCCTCCAGTAGCCTCTCTGGCTTCAGCTTCTACACCCCTGAGGTTTTCCTCTCCATACTTTACTACTTTCTACCAACCACGTACATCAGCATTCATCCAACTTTTCACTGTGCCCCAAGCCTGCCATTCTCTTTCATTTTATTTTGCACATGCTGTTCCTTCTCCCTGAAATGTTATTTTCTCCCTTTTCTGCCCTACATATACCTACTTATCTTTTAAATTTCTACTTTGCCATTGCCTCCAATCTGACAACAACCTGAAGGTCCCAGATGCACCCTGGCACTGCCTTTTCTAGGATTGCATTGTACTTGCTTGCATTTCCTTTATAGCATATGCCATGTTGTATTATAACTGATGTAATTAAGAAAAATACGGCCGGGAGCAGTGGCTCATGCCTGTAATCCCAGCACTTTGGGAGGCCAAGGCGGGCAGATCATGAGGTCAGTAGATCAAGACCATCCTGGTTAACATGGTGAAACCCCGTCTCTACTAAAAATACAAAAAAATTAGCCGAGCACGGTAGCACGTGCCTGTAGTCCCAGCTGCTCGGGAGGCTGAGGCAGGAGAATCGCTTGAACACAGGAGGTGGAGGTTGAAGTGAGCTGAGATCATGCCACTGCACTCCAGCCTGGGCAACAGAGCAATACTCTGTCTCAAAAAAAAAAGAATAATATATTGGCTTTCATGTTTGCTGCTCCTACTACACTGCACTGTGAACATGAAGGCAAGAATATTATCTTAGAGACTACAGATCCCTAGTCTATCTCTAGGATAGTGCCTGGCCCAATGCTAGCATCCTATAACTGGCAATTTGAATCAGGGAGCTCGAAGGGAGAGAAGGAGAGAAGGAAAAGGGGAGGGAGTAAGCAACAGGAAGCAGATGATATGGTCAGATTAGTATCATAGAAACATTTCTTCATGCGTGTGAAGGGGAAAGCTAGGAGACAGAGAAACTATTTAGTTGGGCACAGTAAGAGATGAAAGGACATGGATTAATTAAGAGGTAATAGGAGTTAGTGTAAACAAATATTGAATAGTAATACTGAAGGATTTGGTAATCAACAGATGTGGACACGAAGCAGAAGTGAGAGCCAGATACGATTCTAGCTCAGTTCTTAGCCTGGAAAAGTAGACGGGAATATGCTATTAACATCCATTGAAAATTTAGGAAGAAGACATTGCCTTGGAGTGTCAGCATGATGCCCAGGTGAGATGCTCAGAAGAGTGGATAGGGAAGGTCTGAAGTTTAACCGAGAGGTTAGAAGCAGTGATGAAGGCTCATAGCTTGTCCCTGTAAAAGAGGAAGTGAGTTGAAGAGGGCAGGCACCCAGGGGAGATTGGAGAGTACATCGAGAAGAGGGCCACGAATTAAATAAAGGACAGATGGGAATATTAGACCCAGGAAGGAAGCTGATAAGGAGCAGACAGAAAGCAGGAGAGCGATGGTTTGGTCATCTCCACTGAGCACCCTAAGAAGTCAAAGAAGAGATCTTGGGTGACATTCCAGAAAGGAATTTCAGCTGGATATCTGGGATAAAAGTCAAATTCCTGTGGGCTGAAAAGTCTCCAGAGAAGTTCTGGTCTTCAAAGCTACATCTTAAACTTATTGAAACCCTAAGGGAAAAGTTTATTAGAAAATGAAAGAAAATAATTACAGAAGGTTATCTCTGCCTGGTCTCTCTAAAAAGTAAGTTAGCTATTTTTTTTTTAGAAGATTTCAAGACAACAGAAAGATAATTGGTTGTCAGGACTAGTTATAATGTGGAATATAGGCACATCTGGGGCATGTCATTTCCAAAGGATCCATATGCTATAGCTGGAATGTCTCCTCCAAAACTCATGTTGAAATTTAATTGCCATTGTAACAGTTTTGAAAGGAGGCACCTTTATGAGGTTATTATGTCATGAGGGTTCTGCCCTCATGAATAGATTAATGCTGTTGTTTCAGGAGAGGGTTAGTTATCGTAGGAGTGGGCTCCTGATAAAAGAATGAAGTTCAGCCCCCTTTTTTTCTGTCTCCTGCATGTACTTCCTCACCATGTGATGCCTTCTACCATGTTATGATGCAGCAAGAAGGCCCTCACCAGATGTGGCACCTTGATCTTGGACTTCCCAGCCTCCAGAACTGTGAGCCAAGTAAATGTCTTTTCTTTATAAATCATCCATTCTGTGGTGTTCTGTTACAGCAGCAGAAAATGGAGTAAGAACATATACGTTTAAAAGCAACAAAGACATACTTACAGTATGAGAGAATCGTTTGGTTCTCCTAATATAGTGTTTGCCTCGATCACTTTGACTACTGATGCCAAGTTCAAATATTCCAGATATTTTAAAACCAAAACTGAAACCAGACCCGCTTGCCGTTTTCTCTATGACATTGCGTTCAAAATCTGAGTACGATTCATACTCTTTCAATATAAATTCGTATTTGCCTTGGGTCTAAAGAAGAAAAAAGAAAGGGTTTTTTATTTCATTTGACTCAAATCAGTTCAATACCAGTGAGCAGACAGCCACTCTACTCCTACTATGTGCTGGATACTGAACTAGATGCTCTGGATACAGAAAAATCAGGGCCAATTTGTGTCCCCACCTCAGGGCTCTTGGTTCAGTAGTAGAGACAGACCTGATCAGTACCTTGGGTGGAAAATTAGAGGTTGGTTTTTGATTTGTATTTCAATGGGCAAAAATGTAGGGGAACATTCTGGGCTGTGGGCTCAGCTTAAGCGAAAGCATGGAGGTGGGAAAGGGGAGGGTGTGCCCCAGGAACTGCAAGGATAGCAGTGCAGGTCATTGAGAAGTTGAAACAGTGAGCAGAAAAAGGGGATGTTGTGAGAGGATATTCTGACATCAAAATAGGCTTTTGAATTACTTGTCCTGAAATCTGGGCTTAATTCAAGTATGACCTAGCAGAGGAAGTAGATCAAGCCTCAGGAAGATGATGTGGGACAACCTGGTGGTTGGATTGGAAGGGAAAAATTTGAAGTCAGAGAGAAAAACCCATGAGGAGGCTGTAAGAGCAGTGCAGGTGATGGTTGATGTGGGTCTGGTCTAAGGCAGTGGCTGGAGGATCAAGTGACAAGGGCAGGAAAGTGCCTTAGAGAGAACTTAGGAGAGCCATTTGCTCAAAAACCAGTGTTCATGGCTCTGTGTGTAGGGGAACTGCCAAGGGTAGTGCCTTGGGGGCCCTGGAGCGACCAGTCCTGAGTCACCTCCCTGCCCACAGCTCCCATCAGCTTCAGCTTCTGCCCATTCAGCCTGCAATTCCCAGAGGAGGGTGCAACAGCTCAGCCGCTACAAGGGGAAGGAGGAGCAGTTCGGACATGGTCTATAGCGTGGCCACTGGGATGCACTGCGTCTCTGCTCTTGTCTAGTCGGATGACTTTGGACAGTTGCCTTGACCTCTCCATGCCTCAGTTTCTTCATGTGTAAAATGGAGGTGATAATGGTCCCTTTCATCAGGCTTGTTCTGAGGATTGGGGTTTATACTGGTAAATCATAGCATGGCACCTGGCACAGCGCTCAAAGAATGTTGGTATGGTGAGAGGAGAGTTTACCATGTATGTCCTGCCTGAGTTAGGATCCACTTGCACCTGGATGGTAATGGTTGCTCTGAAATACTCCCTTGAAATTAGAGGTTTTGTGGATGGCACTGGACACCCTGATGGAGAGTGTGTTTGACGCTAAGCCAAATTTTTTCTTTCTTGGCTAAAAAGTGTGTTGGGGAGGAAGGGAAGGAGGAGTAAGGAGGAGCTAGCCTTCAAAATGGGCAATAAATACATTTTAAAGACATGATCTTGCTTTGTTACCAAGCTGGAGTGCAGTGGTACAAACTTGACTCACTGTAGCCTCAACCTCCTGGGCTCAAGTGATCCTCCTGCCTCAGCCTCCCGAGTGGTTGGGACTATAGACATGAACCACCACACCCGGCTAGATAAAAGGGAGCAAATTTGGAAGTGGAAATTACCGTCAAGATCCTCTAGTCTCATCCCCCAATTTCACAGATGAGAAAACTGAGGCCCAGAGTGGAAAAGGAACTGAACCTAAGGTAAAATTGGGACCCATGGCAGAGCCAGTCCTGGAACCCAGTGTGTTCCCATCAGATCTCAAGTGTGTGTGTCCTATGGGCTATTCTAAACCCCACTGTCTGTGAGATGTGTTTCTAAGTTTGTACATCAATCATAATAGGGGCTTACATTGGTAGAGCATTTCATAAAATGCTTAGAGTAATGCCTGCTTTTAATAGGCAGGGATTTGATAAGAATGCAATAACAACAGCAACAAGAGTTAACATTTTCTGTGGACTCACCATTAAGCCAGGTGCTGTGCTAAATACTTACGCACATTATCTCACTAATCCTCTCCCTGCAGGGTAGGACCTCCATAACTCCCAATTTAAAGATAGGAAAACAGAGGCTCATAGCCTTTAGGATTATATGGATGGTAAGTGGCAGAGCCACCAAGTCAGTGTGACTCCAAATCCTAAGCTTTATTTCTATCTTCAAGGTAGCTTTTGATATTATGGTTTCTATTATTACTGCTCTACAACCACCCTCCTGTTACTATGTACAGCATGTCATCTTCACCACAATGTCTGGAGGAAGGAACTGCCCATATTTACATATGAAGAAACTGAAACTCAAAGGAAAAAGGGGATGTGTCCAAGGTCACACAGCTAGCAGGCTGTCGGGCCGGGCCATGGACCCTGCTAACTGGGTGCTCAGCTGGGGCTCCCTCCACTGCTCCCTGGCTGTCTCTTACCTGTGGCGTGTAGCTTTCCACATTGTAGGGCTTCCTAAACCTCGTGTTCAGGATGTAATGTGGGGAGCATCCACCTGCATAATACCTGTGATCAAGAACTGGGCCCTCAAAACTGTTTGTGAACAAATTTATCCTGTGAGGAAGAGACAGAGATGGCGAAGAGGTTAAGGTTTGGGGTTGCTTAATCTTGATTGTCAGACCCTACTGAACGAAAACAAAAATTCCTTGGCACAGCCTTCAAGGCCCTTGATACCTGGTCCAAACCAGCTTTGCAGCTTCATTTCTGGCCGATCTTAACCACAGCCACGTGCCCTAGTCCCCAGCCACATGAAGAGGCTTGCTCTTGCTCCAGTCTATTCAGCTCCTTCTGTGGTAGGTACTGTTCCCTGTGCCCAGAATGCCCTTCCACCCAGTCACTGTTTTATCTCTGACTTGTCTGTCAAGATTGAGCTCTGTTAACACTGTGGTGAGAGGTTTCACTGACACTTGTGCTTGAAGCCCACAGCCCAGCTGGGTTAGGGGCCCTCATAACACCCTGTGCTTGCACTGTTGTGTATTTATTGTCCTGTATTACTACAGTTGCCTTGCGAGAGTTGGGTAGCATAATAGTTAAGTGCGTGGACTTTGGAGCCAGACAGCTGAGATGCAATCTCTGTTCTGCCCCTTACTGCCCAAGTGACCTTGGGCAAGCTAATTAAACCTTGGGTGGCCACTTACTACCTCTGTGCCTCAGTCTGCTCATATGCAAATAGGCACTGTGAAAATACTACCTCATGGGGATGTTGTGAGGATCACGTGTCATGTTTATGAAGTCCTTAAAATACTGCTTGGTCCACGATAAATGTGCTATTTATGTATTTGTCACCCTCACTATACTGTGTGCTGTTTGAAGTGGCAGTTTTCTTAATTTCTGTACAACCCTCATCACCACGCATTTACAATATTATTCACAATAATTACTGTTTACTGAGGGTGTAACTGGTGACAAACACATCAGTGGGTAGCTACATGCATCATCTCATTAGTGTCCCTGCAGCTCTGTGCAATAGATGTTATCTCTATTTTAGAGAGGAAAAGAATCCAGCCCCTCCTTAGACATTATTTGTCACTGCCTTCAAAGGCAAGCTTCCACTCTTGACCATCTCTAACTACTGAAATTTCTGTTTTTATTAACAGTCTCTGTCTCCTATCAGCTTCCACTTACTGGCCTTGGTTCTGTTCCTCACCAGAATTGTCTGGGGTCTCTTTCCCATGACATATTCCATGTATCAAAATAATGTATACATATTTATTTTCTTTAACAACTATAATGTGGTGCTGACTTTGTGGAGGCATCATCCTAATCAATTTACACACAATGGCTCATTTAATCCTTATGAGGATTAATCATTAGGACGTAAGTATTATTATTATCCCCATTTTGCAGATGAGAAACATGAGGGTAACTGACTAACCCAGAGTCTCCCTGCCAGGAACAATGGGTGGACTGGACTTTGAAATCTGACAGTGGAGCAAGAACAGAGTCTGTATTCTTCCCACCACACAAGCTGCCCAGCAACTCATATATTAGTCACATTCGCTTGTTCAATCTTCACAGCACTTTGAAAGAAGCATGTTATTAACTTCCTCTTGCAGATGATAAAACTAAAGTTTCACGTAGATAAGTGCCTTGCCCGAGGTGCCCTGGCCGGTGAGCCACTCCTTCTGTTCCCTCCTACAGGGTTCTGTCAGACCCTACTGCTGGCTTTGAATGTCTGCTATCCCACACTCTAGCTGGGTGACCCTGGAACTCACTCAACTTTCCTGGGCCTCAGTTTCCTTATCTGCAAGGTGGGAATTATAATAACTAGCTTATAAGGCAGTCCTGAGAGAAGCCTCCCACGTGAAGAGTCTCTACTGACAACTTTAAAAATTGAGATTTGATGGGTTTTTTTAGAAAGAAGGTAAATCCCATTCGGGGTCAGTGTTCCCTTCCCCAGGCTGTGTCTCATATGATGATTCCTAAAGCATATGAGAGGAAGGTCTCCCTCTTCCACCTGCAGGCTGAGAAGCTGCAAAATATGGCAGGAAAGTAAGGTGCAAGCCAGGCCAGTGTGGCCCCTTCTGAACTTGCTCCTCTGTCCTCGCCAGAGGACAGGACCAACTCAGAGATCCCCAAAAGCCCTGGAAATCCATCCCTTCAGTGTCTAACTAGAGACCTCTCTTCTTGGAGGGACCAGTGCTGGGAGATAGGGACAGACCTGGATAAAACCTGCCTGCCAAGTTGTCAATAGGATTCAAGGTGTAAGGCTTAGAAAGCACCTAACATGGTTACACTGCAGGTGTTAAAATAAAGGCTCCCCTCCCTACCCCAGCCGCCCTTGCATAGCAGCCTGTGTGGTTTCCACATATGCACAGCTCTGTCCCAGTGTTCCAAACCAGCCCTCCTGATGCCTATGTCTGTCCATGGGAAGTGTTCCTGGAGCCACTTGGAACTGCCCTCAGAGAGAAACCAGAAGTGTCACTTACAATACAGTCTTTTCTCAGAAAGGTGAGTGAGGACCTCTGTTTATATCAGTTCTCTCATTCTCTACCCTCCAGAATTCCATTTAATGCTGTGCCTTCCCATCTATACCACAGAAAAATGGCCACTTACCCACTGGCCAGACTGCCAATTCCCCAGTATTGGTCCATTTCATGCTGACATTTTTTATAAATCCTTCTACAGTTTGCTTCATCTGACTGGTCTCCGCAGTCATTGTCCCCATTGCAAAGAAGTCTGCGGTTTACACACCTTCCTAGAATGGAGAAAGAGTATTACCTACAGCCACATGGTTGGCAAGAAAGGAACTAACACAGTATAAGCACCAACTAGGTGCCAGACCTTTTGTCAGGCCTTGCATGCTGCCCTGTTTTAATTAGTCATCCTGTATCCAGATAGATTGGTTATGGCACTAACAGTTTATTCCTCTATTGCCACCTCCCTCAGCAGAAGAGGCCAGTGTTGTATTCCAGAAAGCAGCAGGACAGTTTGGACTCTCTCTCCCTGGGGCTGGAAAGAGGGGGTGGGATGGGTGGGTCCTGTAAATTGTGTGAGCTGGGCAACCTTTCTCTTGTTACTTAACCTCTCTGCCTCAATTTACTCACCTGCAAGATAGGAAAGTCATCATACCTATCCCATAAGGTTGTTCGACATTTAAATGAATAAATAAAACAGTACCGACTCCTAGGAAGTGCTGTGTAAGTGTTATCAGTACTATTAGTGTTTTTGAGGGCCAAGTGCACATTAACTAGTAAATATTTGCAGTGGGATTGAAACCTTTAACTGTCTAATCACAAATTCTTCCCACTAAACCACACTGCCTTCAACAACATAGTCATTTGGATTATGAAAAATTATTTTCATCCCTTTTGCTTCCTTTAAACATTTCCTCCGGATTGATTTCCTTTCTTATTAGTATATTGTTGGGAGATAAAGCCCATAAGACAGGTAGTCCTATTTCCTCAGATATGTCTGGTCATTTTAAACCAATGTTCTTGGAGTATTAAAAGCAGAAAAATAACAATCTGGCCTTCAAATGTTTCTTACCAGACATTTAAACTAAAGCCTGCCCGAATAACCATCACAGCTTTGGTGAGAATCATGGAACACTGGCCATAATGAGTCCATGGATACAGTGTAAAAAAGTCTCTCAGATTTATTGGACAGAATTTTGCATTTGCAATAACCCCTAGAAATTGCTCTAAGAATCCCTAACTGTTTCTTGAAAGATCCCCATGCACAGTCCACATGGGTACAGTAAATGTAGAGAATTGCAACTTCCATCTAGAAAATGTGGGTCAAAATACTCTCATTTTTGCTGGAGATGGAGAAATAGAGAAGCATCTGTTTGCTTGGATTCTCTGAATGAATTGAAAAGTTGTGTTTATTTAGTTTTGCAGCAGGTGATTATTCACTTGTGTACTCCTTTTTTCCTACCTTCCTTCCTTCTGTCAATCTATCCATCTGTCCTTTTTTCTTTTCTTCCTTTTTATAAACAATAATTTTTACTGGGTATATCATGGATTACGGATCATCTTGGACTTAGTGATGCAGTAATGCAAATGGCGGGAAATATCTTTCTAAAGATTTATCAGTGATAAATGATGCTAACTGCCCTATGTAACCATTCTAGATTTTGTCACATTCTACTTAACCCCAGACCTCTGAGAGAGCTAAGGGAGCCAACAGTCCACAAAGAGCTCTCATAGCTATGATGTCACTTGATGCTTATAACAGACTTGTAAGGTATTCACATCACCCCTAATTTTCAGTTGAGGGAGCCAAAATGCAGAAAGGTTAAGTGACTTCTGCTAGTCACAAAGTCAAATTAAGACCTGACCCAAGATTTCTGACTCCAGCACACATACTTTTTGTGTCTTTAATGTCAATGAATGTAGTCTGAATTCTCAAATTTCCAATAGAAGCTTTTCCACTTACCTGCTATATGACGAAGTAACCTCTTCAAGTCTCGATTTTTTAAGATGTATAATGAGGATAATAATAACACTTACGTTATAAGGTGATTTTTATAAAATAATGCATGTGAAAGGAAGTCAGAGATTTTAGGACAAGGAGGCCTCCTGAGCTTCCCCATGACCCTGATCTTGAGCACTGGACACGGCCTGTCCTTGGTCATCAAGAACCATTACCTCATTTCAGGCTTTCCCCTCTTACTCCTACATTGATTTATACCTGTCTGTGCACACACAAAGCCTTCACATCGCACTTGACTTCTGCATGGTCTGTTGGTAACACAGTCTTCGACTTCCTTGTCAGAGAAGTTGCACGGTTCCCCATGGAACTGAGAGGGCTGGAGCAAGTAGGCATACCTGTACTGTAGCAGAGAGGAGCCAGGTGAACCAAGGGCAAAGCCTTAGATCTCAGGAGCTGAGGGATACTCTGTGTAAATGGGTCTTGAGCCAGGATTTGGGCTCCACAAGAGCACTGAAATATCTGATCATTATTCCCCCAGCCCCTTGTGCTCCCCCCATTATATACACTTAAGGAGCTATGTTGTGATTTGCTGTTTGCTGGATGGTTTCTTCAATTAGTCTGTGAGCTCTCTGAGGGCAAGGACCTTGGCTTTGATCTCTGCTTCTGCAGTGATCAGTCAAGATTTGCTGAATGTGGGAAAGTCAGCCCATGCTGACTCCATGGGCTCTGGAGTCAAAGGTTAGTAGATGGACTCATGTAGCCAGTTCAATAACACAAAATAAATTATCTCTCAGCTTAATTACTCCACTGGGTTGATTCAAGTATTCTCCTTTATTCCTGAAGGCATCAGTATATTATAAATGCAAAAACATGGGCTTTGGAGCTACAACTGATTCTGATACTTTAGAGTCGTGTGATATTGGGCAAATTACTTAATATTTATGAATCTCAATTTACCCATCTGTAAAATAGGGATCATGAATTATCTAAATGTTCAGTTATGAAGTTTAAATTACATAATCTCATTATGTTATTGGATATATAGTAGGCATTCAATTTCTTGGACTTGTTTTTCTTTATTATTGCTTTTTAGCAGTCAATATTGCTATATCTCTACCATCTTATTCATTTATTCCAAAATGACTGATTGAGCCACCCAGTGTTGAAAAGGTAGGTGTTACTGTTGCTTCCTTGTTTGGTCAGTTTTACTGGTAATTGTATCCCCTAGCCTGTTCTCAAGGAGGTCACAGATGCTGGGGGTGGGCCCCAGGCAGTTGCAGCACAGTGCAATGAGTGCCATGACAAGGGAGGCAGAGTGCTCTGTACACTCATCGGGAGTCCCTCATGCAAACTTAGGAGAAGCCCAAGTGGAAGGCTTTGGAAGAACTAAGTGACACCTCAGCTGAAACTAGATGGCTGAGTAGGAATGTCTGGCAGGTGTGAAGAACTGGTGAGAGTGGGGCTCAGAAGAGTGATATGGGTGGAGGTAATTCCTGTACCAAAGCTGAGAGGACTAGAGAAGCTGTCCCATGTTCCAGAAAACATTAGAAAGATTCATTGTGGCTGGGGAGAAGAGCACAAGTAGGAGAGTGGCCAGAGTGGGAGGGAGATATAGACAAGAGCAGATAACACAGGGGCCTCCAGGCCTTGGGAAAGTGATTACAGGATTTTATCCTGGGGCAATGAGAAACTGCTGCAGAGGAAGAAAGTGATCAGATTTGGGTGACTTCCAAATGTTAGTTGCAGTCAAGATTTTAGTAAACAAAAGAACACAGGAGGCAAGCCAGGACAGCAGCCCATGCTTTGCAGGATGACATTAATAAGGCATAGTTATTACCTTTATGGCATCTGTACTTGGGCCTTGGAAATCCAAAAAAAGAAATGTAGATAACCATTCACCTATGCCCTTTGTACTTGCAAAGGGTCATTCTTTCTGGAAGGCAGAGCCTTTCAGGACAGGGACAAGGCTTGCAGAGAACACTGTGAAAAAAAAAAAAAAGACTAAAAAGCTCCAGGCTCCAAAGGCAAAGTGGGCTCCAGGAGTGTGTGTAAGTGGTGCAGGAAATACATCACCCAATCTGACTTGAGAGGCTTTGCTGAGCCCCCAGCCAGTGACCGTGCAGACAGGGATGATAACCAGCTGAGGGAATGTCTGCAGCAGACTCCGAGCCAGTGACCGTGCAGACAGGGATGATAACCAGCTGAGGGAACGTCTGCAGCAGACTCTGAGAGAGGAGCTCTGGCTGCCAGGCTGATTCATGCTGAGTCTTCCTAGTTTGTGGTGCAGATGAAGCAATTATCCAGATAATTGGATCAATGCTGATACCTTCAGCAATAAAACCTACTTTGGGAACTGAATGATCCACCTTGGCTCTCTCCATTGATCCAATTAACTGCGTGATTGTCCTGGGCTTACTTCCACAGCCTCTTTAGAGTCTAAGCCCATGGCTGGTTTGGTTTCCCAAGGATCTGGGGAAATAGCAACCATTCTCTTTTCTCTGGCATATCTATTGTTCTCAGAACTAGGATCCTGGGTCAGCCCTCCTATGACCAAGGAGGCTGAATGACAGATATTGCAGAAATTGAGTGTGTTCACTGGAAGAACCCTAGACAAGGAACACTGGACAGTGGCCTGAGTTCGAGGTCTGCATTTACTACTAGGTGAACTCAAGAAGCCATTTACCTGCTCTGATTTCCTGTTTATCTATCTGTTTAACAGAAAGTGTAACAACAACATTCCCTTCCCTATAGAAATATCAGAAAACAGAACAAGATCAAACACCACACATTTATGAAGAACCTATTCTGTGCCAGAGATTGGTCTACACATTGAAAATGCAGAATTGAATCAGCCTCCACAAGTTCACTGTGTATTGAAGGTGAAAAATAAGTGGCATGATGTGATAAATGTGAGGATACAAGGGTAATAAGGAGCTATCGAAGCTCATAAAAGATTGCTTTATCCAACTGGAGGTAGGGCTGAGAAAGAGTCAAAAAGCTTTCTCAAAAGAGGCAGCTCCTGAGTAGGAGTTTCAAATTGTGAGTAGGTGTTCACCATTGAAGGAAGTGGGAAAGGTCACCCTACCTGAGAAAGCAGCATGAAGAAACGCCCAGAGAGAGTGAAGGCCAGAGTCATAAAAGGGTCCATTGTGCTGGAAATGTAGGCTAGATTCGGTCATAGGGATCCTCGAAAACCATGATCCTGGACTTGATCCTAAGGGTCATGGGTAGACTGTGAATGGTTTCCAAGTGGGCAAAGACAACTCAGACATACACTGTGATTGCTTCCCCTGTTTCATGATGAAAGATTGATTGAAAGAACAGGTTCAAGGCAGAGAGTCTAATTAGGAAGCTAGTAGAATGAGAAAGGCTGGGTGTGCTTGGAAAACACTGGAGAACCAAAGGAAAGAACTTATTGTTGCTTGGAAGCACAGAAGGAAAGGATGCATTTATTAAGTTAGCCGATATTTATTGAGGGCCAAACTGTGCCAGGCACTGTTAGCAATGGCTCAGCCGATCTTGCTGGGGACAAAGGCTCCTGGAAGCTTAGAGCTGTCCCAGGCCTGGTCGCTTACCCTTTTCTTCTGACAGGGGTCACATGTGGTCCAAGAGGACCAACTAGACAGCTCACAATCAATGGGCATCAGGGTAGCATCCACACTCCGCGTCTGTCTGCTCTTAGCAAAGCTCTTGTTGACTGCATTTGACTCAAAGGAATATGGCCTTTCACCTCTAAAAGTCAGCATGAGAGAAGAGAGTCACATATCAGAAGGGAATTAAGTATACATCCAACCATCTATTTGTGCATTCAATAAATATATATTTGCTCACTAGTGCAAGACTATTAGTTTATCATTCCAGGATAGGTTAATTAATCCAACAAATATTTATTGAACATGTAGTAAGCACCTAACATTACAGCTAGAGAAACATGTCTGTGAGAAACATGTCTCACGTCCTAGCTCTATGGGACTTTATCCAGAGGGCAAGGATTTCCAGCATGCAGGCCCCATGGCTGGAGCTGTGCAGGCCCAGTGGGAGTCAGGAAAGCCTGGTAGTAGGGAAACAAGGAAGAGGCTGGCAGCAGCAGTCCCGTTGAGTGGTATAAGCCTGAATCATGGCAATGGCCAGGGAGAGAGGGTGGGGAGAACTAGCACATGAAATGCTTCTCATGTGGAATGGATAGAAAGTGATGGTGGATGGTGGAGGTGGGGTGCTAAAGGAAGGCCTTTTAAGTGGATGCTGTTTTCCCATTTGAGTGTGTGGGCGGTGGGAAACACAGCAGAAAATAAATCTTGATGGGGAAGACTTGAGTGTCAGGTGGGGCATGCTGAGTTCCAGGTGCCATGAAACACCTACGGAGACTCATTTAGTAAATAGTTCCTATATGGGCTTGGATCTCAGGATGAGAGATTTGTGCTAGGTACAGATCTGATCACGAAAAGCTATGGAAGAGGAGGAGATGGTTCTTGAGAGGAGAAGTGAGTGAAGGATACTTATTCTTGGAAACCTCAGCACTGCCAGCAGAGATAAGGCAATGCTTTTTGTTCATTTCCTGGAGCACATTGGGTTATGAGTGAATGAATGAGGATGCTATTTAATTTGCCTGGGCCTTCACTTTCTTCCTCTGTAATATGAAGTGTGTATGATGATTCTTATTTTTTTCTTACAATTGAAAGGTTGTATTACACTGTAAGATTCTTTGTAATTTGTGTTCCTTTCCAGGGCACAAAAGGAGATGGGAAGACAAAAGGAATGGAGGTTTGCTGAGCACCTATGACAGACATGTCAAGGCTGTGCTCAATGGCCCAGCATCACCCATGCTATCTCCTTCTATTTTCACAGCAATTCTGGAAGGCAGCTGTGGAGCACTGCCACCTGGGCAGATGAGGGAAGTGGCCCAGAGAGACAGCGACACGTCCACTGTCATGCAGCTGGTATGCAGTGGTGTTACGATCTGAGCCGAGGTCTCTTAGGCTCTAGAGTATATATGGGCTTTGTCCGTTGCCCCATGCTTCCTGGAAGGAAACAGGGCCAGCACTGACTCCAACAATCTCTTCCAACCTCTATGTAAGGCCTCTTTCTTTCCATATCTAGGATTGAGTCATTAGGGAGAAGAGCATCACGTAGTTTTCACCATCTCATATACACAGGATGTCACTCCCGACAAGGTCATTAACAATATGTTCTCAATTGGCAAAAGTCCTAAAAAGAGGATAATATTAACTACGGTGAAATCCGTGTCCATGACCACCCCAGAGACCAGCAAAAATCAATTGCCTAGTAAAGTTGGATCTTTAATGAAAGGTCAAAGACTACTGGAAACCACAGGTGGATACTTTAAAATGGTTACCTGAGGCAGGATGCTGCACACCAGTGGGGGGCTTCAGAATGTGTTCTTATCTACTAATTTGCCCAGGTTTGACAAAACAATATTGTCTGTGATTTGGCTTCTCCTAAGTATGTATTTGACAGCTCTGCAGGGTACCCTCTTCCTATTTCAACTACAAAACAGTTACATTGTGTTTTTAGCAACCAAGACAACTCCAGGGCCACAGGTGAGACTGAGCAGGTAAGTAATGTACACACTAGCTATTAAGAGTCACAATTATTTTCCTCTCTGAGATTTGAAAGCCTGTTAATGGGCAAGATGATCACTTACAGAAAGAACTTGGTAAAAAGTAGTTATATCCACCACATCTCTCATTTTTGCATCCAATTTTCATTATGGAAGGTGGCAATATAATGAAGTAATCAGCTGAATAAATAGTATGTTTGTAAATTACATCGGATGAGATGTGTGTGGTTTATTAGTACTGTAAAATGCAAATCTGAAAGAAAGGCTAGGATTAAATCGCATCTTTAGTTCCTGGGACTAACGAGGAGCCACATAAATTCTAGGTTCCATCAGGGCCTCTATGTGTGGGAACAACATGAGCCTTTCACCCCTATGAATTTCTATAAAAACAAACCTGATGGACATTTTGACCAACTGACTAAACTTCTGTCATTAAAAATCCTCTGTATGCTTTTAACATTGAAAAATTAAGCATGCCTAGAGAAGTACAAGAAATAATATAATAAACACCCATGTACTCACATCCAGATTGGCAGTTGTTCACACTTTGGTACACTTGCTTCAAGTCTTTTTTTACATTTTTAACTTTGACATCTGCATTTTACAGCAGCCTCAGTTTTGCTCCCCACACCTTACCCCCAGAGGGGCTATTGCCATGAATTTGGTGTGTTTCCTTCCAGTCTCTTTTAGATAATTTGACATCTATACACTATCTATAGTATTGCTTGTGTGTGCTTTATTCATACTTATACGTATGATTCTGCAACTCACTTTTGTTAATCATCATTGCATTTCTGAAGCTATCCATGTTGATTCATAAAGAGATCTAGTTCATTTCTTTTGTCTGGATGTTCTATCATATGACACGCATTGCATTTAATTTATTCCTTTTCTTTTTGAGGGACATTTAGATTTTCCCAATGTTTTGCGATTGCAAATAGAGCTACAGTAAACACCCTTGCTCAGCTCCTTGAACATGTGCCCCCTCTACTTAAGGACTGGCAAGGAGGTGTCTTTCCCGGGGATGCAGAAAATGCTGTAGCCAGCATTAGGACACATTTCACCGGGCCCAGGTCTCCCACTCTCTTCCTAACAGGCGTCTCTGATCAAAATAAAGATGGATCCATCCAGTACGGCAGGATTGGGTCAGCAGTAAATTGCAAGCCATCAGCTTATATAGATGGGGTGCGTCAATATATTTTGGCTTTCGGTAGAAATGCCCTGACACAACAACTTTCTTGTCACACACAATTTGTTAAGCAGCTGCATCCCCGTTGCAAACAGCATCCTTTTTCTTTGCTAGAAGGGGCAGCTTCTAGGTGGCAGGTTTTCAATTTCTCTTCTCTCTGTCGTTTGCTGTGGTAGACATGAAATTTAAAGCAACATCTCAAGGCAACAAATGTGTGGCCCAGAGATGGAGAAACAGCACAGAGGCCAACAAGTCAGATACACAATGTGGGGGTTGGGGGGTGGGGAGGGGACAACGCGTTAGTGAGAAGCAGAAGGATGCAGAGAGAGTGCAGGGGCTCTGAGACCTCAACGAAACTGGATTTGAATCCATAGTCAGCTGTTTGTTAAGTGGATAGCCTTGGGACACTTATGTTTTCTGTTTCCCTCTCTGTGAAACTGTAAACAGTAGCACTTACCTGGAATAGCTGTGAGGATTATAGCTAATGTTTCCAAGTTGCTGGCACAGAGTGGCAATACATAATAGGTCTTACGACACAGTGATTATGATTTCATCATCTGACTTGATTACAAGAGTGAGTAAGAACAAAAAACTCTCTTGGCCAATATGAAGGTGGTCTCAGCATTTTCTGTTCCAGAACCAAAGACTATTCTACTTCGCAGATGGAATTCAAATACCTGCCGTGTTCAAGACAGCCCCATGGGGATTATGGGTGGATGTCAGAACTATACCTGGATTCAGGTAAGGGTTTGAGACCCTCACCACACATGCATGAATCTTTTCTTGTCACTGAGGATCAGTTTGTTCTCTTACATAGCGAGGAGAGATTACAGCCACCTCATGATGTTGCAGTGATGATTAAATACAATTTCTCAGGCTGCACTCTAATCAACCATTTGCCCCTCCACTCCCTACCTCAGAGTGAACTTCCTAATATATAAATTTGATTGTGTCACTCCTTTGCTTCAACCCTTCAATGGCTTCCCAATGCATTGTGGTGAGGATATGGTTCAAGTTCCTTAGCTGGTACTCCAGCATCCCCCAACTCTGCCCATGACATGATGCCTGTTCACTCCTACTCTATCTCATCCCTCTCAACTTCCTGCCGGGACCTGTGTTCAAGGCCCACTGAAGTGTATGGAAGCTTCAGGAGCAAGCCAGCTCTCTCACACTCACGCACCATTGCCTGTGCTGCTCCCTCTACCTGGCACACCTTTCAACCCCTTAGCCATTTGGCAAACACCCACGCACCTGTAGAGATTCAGCCCTCACACTCTCTCTTCTAGAAGCCTTTCCAGGCCCTATGCCCCGTAGAGCTGATCATTCCCTCCTTGTTTCCCGGCTGCCCTGTAGCATCTTTTGTAACGGTACACATAGCATGGGCTCACATGTTGGCATTCTTTGTGAGAACATAGGCTCATCTCTGTATCCTCAGAGCCCAACAGAAAGCTCCACCCAGGGGCACAATGCTATAGATAGGGTTGCTATTGTTCCCTTAAGTCCTCCATTCCGGAGACATTTTCTTGGGTCCTGAATGCTTCTCTGTGTACACACAGTACACACAAGGAAGGGCTTGGCAGCTTAGTTATTCTCTGGGCTAAATGGAGATTCTTGATCATCCTAATAGCTGTTACTTATTGAGTGGCCAATAGATAGTGAATGAATGCTTATCATCCTGTGGTTCCTAATGTCAGCTCAACAGAACTGAGACCAGAGGCTGTGTCCCATGGGTAGGAGGTACTCCTCACATAAAGTGAAAGGTTTGTTCAGATCTCATTTTTGGACTAAGTAAAAGGAATGGAATTACAGTCCCTCTTCCCACAGAAGTGTTTACATGGAGGCCGGGGACACATGCACGCTTCAACATCTCATGGCAGGGGTTTCTCATGCACACGGAGCATCCCCACATTGCTACATCACTGGCTCTTCTATCACTGGAGCCCAAGTTTGAGCTCCCACTAAGATATTTTCTTTAGCTTGTTTTGCACCTTATTAATGGAGACTAACAATGATGAAATAAGTCAGCTGGCATTTAACTGCTGGGAACCTTGTGGGGGGTGAGAGAGAGAGAGAGAGAGAGAGTGTGTGTGTGTGTGTGTGTGTGTGTGTGTGTGTGTAAGAGGGTGGTGGGAAAGAACCTGAGAATCTGAAGATTTGGGGTTGATGAGCAGGTAGAGTGGGTCAATCTCATTTATTAAAATCATCTCATGAATTGGCTCTTTTGTCCTCTGTACGTAACAAACTTTCTTTTTCATAAAGAATCACATGGAGGCTTTTTTCAGAATACAAAACAAATATCCTATTCTTCTCAGCATGACAAAATACATTTAAACATGTCAGTTTCTTACAGGAACTTTTGTTGAAATCAGCCGCTTGGTTCCACAATAATTTGAAGAGAGTCGTTGATAGTACGTTATCAGATGCATGCAAATTGCCTCAAGAGACATTCCTCATTCAATAGGCATGCAGCAAAGAGATGGTCAGCATCATGTGGCGCACCTTCCCTGTCATATTATTGATCAGGGAATTATCGGTAACTGTCACTTACCTGGAGCCAGGCAAACTGAGACAGCCCAGGGCAGCACAGAGAAGAAATAGCTCCACCGGTGCCCTCCAAGCCCGTGTCCTGTAATTCTTCATTTTCCCAATGTGACAGGAGATGCCACAGAGGCTGCTAGACCCATAAGAAGCCTGTGCTGTGAGTGCCACTGTCAGCTTCTGTCCCCAAGAGCAAATAGCTCTGCAAAGTAAACAGAAAGCCACTAGTGACTGGAAACAGACTTTGCACAGACCAAAAACTTACCTGTCACTCTGGAAACCAACCAGAATAATGAAAAATCTGTAGCAGCATGGTGTTTATTCCTCTATAACTTTGGGGTAAGCTGCTAAGTGGACAGGCTATTAGTGAGGTGGCAAGGACTGTGGGCTCTAGGTCCAGACAGCCTGGGTTCAAGTACATTCTCTGCCACTGACTAGGTTGGTGCAAAAGTAATTGCAGTTTTTCTCATTGCTTTTAATGGCAAAAACCACAACTACTTTTGCATCAACCTAATAGCTTTGGACTATGGGCAAGTTGCTTTACTTCTGTGCCTTACTCTCCTTACTTGCTAAGTGGTGAGAATTAAACAAGTTAATATAAGGAAATGTTTAGAACAGGCCTATGTTGGGTGCTCAGATATGTAAGCTATTGTTACTTAGTAGAATTCAGGGTTTGGAGTCAGACAGGCCAAGGTTTGAATTCCATGTTTGCCTCTTTCCAGTTACGTGATGTTGAGCAAGTCAGTAAGAGGCTGTAGGGCTCTAGAGCCCATCTACCTGACTTCAAATTGCTTCTGTATGATTCACCAGCTGTATGGCCAGAGAAAATTACTAATCCTCTCTGGGCCTAAGTTCCTTCATCAATAAAACAGGGATAATAATAGTACCAACCTCACCGTATTGTTGTGAAGATTAAATAAATCTAATTTATTTAATATTCACAGCATGTTCAAAACATGTTGAACATTGCCTGGCACATTCTCTGTGCACTCTCTATAAGTGAGCTGATATTTTTATTGACTGTCTCTGATTCTGTTTCTTCATATGTAAAATTAGGAGGACTATGCCAGCTTACCACTCACAGTTGGGAGAGTCAGACCAAATACTAAATGTGTAATTGTTGAACAAATAGGCATTATAGAAATAACTACATGACACTTTGGGAGGCTGCGGCGGGGGGACCACGAGGTCAGGAGATCGAGACCATCCTGGCTAACATGGTGAAACCCCGTCTCTACTAAAAATACAAAAAAAAATTAGCCGGGTGTGGTGTTGTGTGCCTGTAGTCCCAGCTACTCGGGAGGCTGAGGCAGGAGAATGGTGTGAACCCGGGAGGCAGAGCTTGCACTGAGCCGAGATTGCGCCACTGCACTCCAGCCTGGGTGACAGAGCGAGACTCCGTTTCAAAAACAAAACAAAACAAAAAAACCCAGGAAATAACTACATAAAAATAATTATCTAAATATATATGTGCTGTTTTTGTTATTGTTTGCATCCCAAAAGACGCAAATGACTGAGGTTCTCAAACTTACCTTCCTGAAAACCATCCCTGACTCCCCAGAATCAACATATTAAAGTCCAAACTGCACCAACCTGGCATTTACAAAACCAACCTGCAACGCATAAAGGGCTGAGTCCATGTGTTGGATGGCGTCCTGTTGCTTTTGCTATTGCAGATGTGGGTGAGGAACCTCACATGGGAGAAGCAGCTTGCAAGGTATGAGGGTGGGCTAGTAGAAAGAACACAGACTGGATTTGCTTTCCTTAAACACAGTTACAGAGTTTCTCTAAGACTCTGTTTTCTCATCTGTGAAATGGGGATAATAACTCATTACTACCTACTTGATAAGTTTGTTTTGGGTTTGAACGTACAAAACGGTAAGGCTTCCCCTCCTGCCATCCCTGCAGAGTAGCTGGGTTGGGGTTGGAGAATCAAATAAGGAAGTATAGTGAGGGGATGGATGGGAAAGCCACAGAAGATGGTAGTCCTCTCACATTAATTGTGTCCAAAACACAGAACAAAAGTTCTGCTGCCAGACCACCCAGGGTGCATTCCAGTTGTCATAAGCCTAGGTGCAAGGCACCATGTCACCGTTGTCCCAAAGGATGAATTGACCTGAACCTTTACACAATTGATTGTGGTGGTTAATCATTTGTAAACAAGCAGAAAATTGTGTTTCAAGAAAGATCCATGTCCTGTCTCCTATCTGTCTGCCTTTAAGAGAAGCCAAACCCTTAGAAGACAGGGCTCCCCTTCGACCTCCTCAACCTGATGTACTCACGGAGGAGCCTGCAGGCTTAGAGAGGACAGTTACACGAGTGAATCCTGTGCTCTCTCACCTCCGGGATTTTTGCATGCCGTTCCCTCTGTCCAGAGTATGTGCCACTTAGCTAAATACGACTCATTATTCAAGTTTTATATTAATGTCATTTGCTCAAGAAAGCCTTCCCAATAGATTCCCCTGGGGTTCTTAACGCTCCAGGCTCCCCTAGGTCTCCCGGAGTTCCACCCTCATCGCGCCCCCTGGTGGTTTCCCAGTGCAGCTCACCTGAGAGCCTGCCTGGAGGACGGCAGCCTCAGGCTGTAGTGATAATAATACACCTATTTTTCAGGGACAGTTCTTAGCAATTTAACAGTTTTCCCATACATCATCTTGTTTGATTTTGACAATAAGCCAAGAAACTTAGTATCATTTTCCAAGCTTCTAAGATGGGGTTTCACAGCTGTTTCCACAGCTGGTTAGTAGGAAATCTATGGCTAGACACACTTTTTTTCTGACTCCTAAACGCTCCTTTTTCTAATTCTGAAGCTTCCCCTTGCCCTTAGAATGTGCCAGCACTGCTTTAAGTCTTCACAGTTATCACACCACACTACTCTTCTGGTCTAGCTGCTCTTACTCACGGCTATAGATCTCATCTCTGACCATGCGAAACCTTTGAAACTGTTCATATGTCTCTAGGCCTTTAAACTATATGTAGGAATTTCTAACTCTAGGTCTACAGATCTACTAACAGTTTGTTGTTTTTCCAACTTTTATTAACTGATTTTCCAGGCTTCACCCAGTTCCACAGCCAATGCCACTTTTCACGTTTCTGCTATGGCAGCACTCCACTCCTGGTACCTATTTTTGTATTAGTTAGCTTTTGCTGCGTAACAAATAATCCCAAAATTGTAGATTAAAACAATCATCATTTATCAGCTCACAATTCCTTGGGTCATCAAATAGGCCTAGGCTAAGATGGGTGCTGGCCTTGCCTTGGTTCAGCCAACTGGTAGGTCAGCAGGAGCCTGATTGGTCCAGGATGGCCTTACTCACCAGCCTGATGATTCATTCTGTCTGTCAGTTAGTGCTGGCCGTTGGCTGAAGTGATGAAGTAAATGGGCCACATGACTCCAAATAGACTAACTCAGGTTTGATCTCAGGGTGATCTAACGGTTTCAAAAAGCAGCAAGAAAAGACAAGCCCCAATGCACAAGTTCTTTCCAAACCTCTGCTTGCCTGATGTTTCTTAATATCTCCTTGGCTGAAGCAATGGCCAAGCCCACATTCAAGAGCTAGAGACAGAGCTTATACCTGTTGATGGGAGGAATAGCAGAGTCACATTGCAAAGGGCTATGCCTACAATTTTGGAAGGAACTTGTGTACATTCGGCAATTTCTCACAGACATGTGACACTTTCGGGCTGAAGCACTTAAGAGCCAGTGTGCCCTGTCCATTTCTGTCTTCTGTCCTGTGGATTTGGAAGCATGTGTTGACTGAACAATGTCTTATGGTGAAGGAAGCCTAAACCCCCAAGTTATTGGATGGAGGAGAGCCCATGCTGACCCGTAAAGGACTTCATGTGAGTTAGAATTCAACTTTTGTTGTGCTATGTCATTGGGATTTGGTGGTTTATGTGTTGCTGCAATAATACCTACCCCATTCTGACCAATATACTTTTAATATACTCTTACACTGCATAAAAAATTTGGTGTGTGTATACATTTTTCTGGGGGAAAAATCCATAACTTTCCTGAGATTCTCATAAGTGCTTAAGATTTAAAAGAAGTAAAACAAAACAAAACATTTCCTCAAGAGATATAACTTTTTCAGCCAACATAATTATCTGTCTCCTTTTGAAGATCATGTGATATAGTATGAAGTATTTGAGGATTCAGAAAGACTGAGACATCTCATTTCTCCTGTGACTTAGTTTATATCCTGGACAAACCCCTTAAGCCCTCTAAGCTGTAGTTTACTGAGTTTCAAATGCAGGCTTGTTGATAAAACCCTTCAACAATCATTTATTGAGCACCTACTAGATGCCAAGTGCAATGCTAGGTGACTGGGTATGAAGATGAGTATGTAATGGACCTTCTCTATGAAAGCTCACAGCTTAGTGAGAAGGGCAGGCACAATAAAACATCACAGCAGTACAGTGTGACAATGACAGAGGTTTGCACAGCATAGCTCGGGCATCAGCCAAGTATGTGTGTGGCCATTAGAAAAGTATTCTCAGGAATGAGGTGACATTTAAGGGTTAAAGAGGAGTTAGCAAATGAAAGGGAAGGCATGTGGTATTACAGACGGAGGGGTCATCAAAGTTATGATCCAAAGGTTAGGAAGCTCACTGGGTCTGTGAGAACCATAAGCCATTCAGTGTTGCTGTAGCACAGAGTTCAGCATGAGCAATGGAAAGAAATGAAACAGGAGAGGCAGGCAGGAGCCATATCAGGTAGGGCCTGATGAGCATGCTAATGACATGGATTTTATCCAAACTGCGAGAGGAACTATTGAAGGGTGTTAGGAGGAGAAGAAAGGGGACTGCTTTCTTTGAGAGATTACTCTTGCTACAGTGCAGAGAATGGATTAGAGGGAGGCAAATTGGAGCCGAGAGACCTGTTAGGAGGCTGTCCTAAGAGTCCACTGAGAAAAGATGCAGGACCGAATTAGGGCGGTGTTAGCAGAAGAGAGAGTAGAGATGGAGAGAAAGGCATAAACATAATACCTGTCTGATGTCACTGAGGGAAGAAAATAACACACTCTCAGCAAACAGTGAAGGGCTTTGTACACTACACAGCTCTGTGCAAAGGTGTAATTATGATGACTGAGGTTATAGTTCTCTACTAAGGAAGGTATATTAAGTCCCCGGGGCTGAGCCTGGCAGCTGTTCAGGGTGACACCACCCTACACAGCACGCATTTCCCCTGTCATCACCCACAGCCCCATGGATTACAGCATGGGCTTGTCCACCTTCAAATGAGCTCCTTGTCTTCCAGGCTCACCTTCCCTGGATCCTGGAGGAGAGAATCTATCTCCCTCCTGTTGTTCTAGAGCCTTAATCAGTGTCTGGGAAATGCCGACGTCTACTGTTTCCACTGTAGATATTTCCTTGCGGCCTGGGGAACCTGATTTTCAAAAGTCCTTAGCTGACTGCTGTGATAACTACGTCACTGAAGGTGGTTTTGCATATTGGAATGCCTTATCCGTTGCATGGGTATTATCACCACTGCGGTTCAAAATTTTCCCAGAAGGAAGTGTGGGTGGGCTGATGGGGCAACAAGGTTATTGGGGGGCTCTCTGGGGAAAATAAAACCCGAATGAGAAAAAGAAGTGGCTCTATTCCCAACTGGAAAAATAAGAAGGAAAAAAATTAAAAGAAAGATAATGATAGCCAGCAAAATTTTCCTCCTGTGGCAAAGAGAATAGCCATGTACGGAGCCCACAGCTCCTTGCTCTTAAACTACACTACATGTCCCAGCTTCCCTTGCAATTATACTTAACCCTGTGACTGCAGTCTGGTGAATGAAATATAGGGAGAAGTGGCGTGTACTGTTTTATGTCTGACCCATGATAAACCTCCAGTGTGAAATCCTACACTCTCTTTTTTCCTCATATGCCAGCTACATGTGGATACCCATGGTAATCTTGAAAGCTAGTGCTAAAGAGGGCAGAATCTCTAGCAGCCTGGGTTCCTGCATGACTGCCTGGAGCAGAATCTTCCACACTCTCTTCTGATTAGACTATGCAAGAGTAAAAAAGAAATTTCTATTGTAATAGGCCACTGAGATGTCAGTGTTTTCCTGTTGTAGTGGCTAGCATTACCTAAACAAATACACTCTCCTTCCCCAAATCCTCATTCTCCACCTCACAAAACTGGAAAGCATTCACTAGAAAGGAGTCACAGGTTGAAAACCACCTTCTAAGTGGTCAATATCTATGACATGGATGTGGTGGTGGCAGGAAGGCAGTGTCTATTTAGCAGATGAGGCTATCTATTCTAGGGTTTTGTTTGTTCTCTGTGTTGACAGATATGGAAATTCTGTGTCCTTTATTATGTATATTTCTGTATATAAAGAATGGATATCTATTTATCCGTAGACATGCACAGGTGCCCTGTTTCTTCTATCGTGCATGGTCTTATAAATTATAGGTAATTATTTCTCTCTGGCTGTAAAAGAGGCTTAGATGTAGAATACTGTGTAAGCCATATAGTTCAGGAACAGATAGTGGTATGGTTTGCCTGTGTCCCCACCCAAATCTCATCTTGAATTCCCATGTGTTATGGGAGAGACCCAGTGGGAAGTAATTGGCTCATGGAGGCAGGTCTTTCCCATGCTGTACTAGTGATAGTAAATAAGTCTCACAAGATCTGATGGTTTTAGCTCTCTTCTCTTGTCTGCCAGCATGTGAGATATGCCTTTCACCTTTCACCATGAGTGTGAGGCCTCCCCAGCCACACAGAACTGTAAGTTCATTAAACTTCTTTATTTTGTAAATTGCCCAATCTTGGGTATGTCTTTATCAGCAGCATGAAAATGGACTAATACAGATAGGATGTGTACTAAGAACTGTTGGTCAGCACTGATGGTGACAATGAGCACTGTATAACCAGGTGGATGCAAAAGGCCAACAGTGTGCTTCAAGGTGAAGGGTTCACCAGAGTGCTGAGAGGAGAGCTGACCTCGCAGATGTTGTTTCCATCATTTGGGATGTGCTCGCCAAATGCAAGCGGGCGACTGAAGAGATAGCTCTTTAGGTGCAATTTGATTTGGTACTAGTTATTTAGGGCCAGGTGTGGGCACAATATGTTTCATACTGGAGGTACAGTACATCATATGTTCCATTAAGTCCTTTTTTTGGTTCCTAAAAATCTTTGAATATTTTACTGACCTCATGAGCCGTGAGGCATTGACATCATTGGGATAGGCAATGAAGCAGCTCCAGTTCAACTCAGAGCAACTCATTTTCACAAATGTTTTTAATATAAGTACAGACAATTGAAAGATTACTCACTTTCTACTCCAGATAGTTCCAGGAATGCTAGAAATGTGTGGGGAGGAAAAATGGGATTCTACTTGGCAATGTGCCTTGAAACTAATTCCCTGGGGGAATTGAAACAACTGGATGGATTATGTAGTTGCATTGATTTTGTGGATTAAGTGTGGCAAATGGTGAAGTTTAGGCCACCCTGTGCATCTGTTCATTTGCTCACTACACGATCAAGTTCAAACTGTTTAGCCTAGCAAATTAACAATTTCTCAATCTCTATGCTCCAGCTACTCCGAACTTCTTCTCTTTTTTTTGTGATGGAGTCTTACTCTGCCACCCAAGCTGGAGTGCAGTGGTGCAATCTCGGCTCACTGCAACCTCCACCTCCCAGGTTCCAGCAATTCTCCTGCCTCAGCCTCCCAAGTAGCTGGGATTACAGGTGCCTGCCACCTCGCCCAGCTAATTTATATATATATTTTAGTAGAGACGGGGGTCTCACCATGTTAGTCAGGCTGGTCTCGAACTCCTGACCTAAGGTGATCCATCCTTCTTGGCCTTCCAAAGTGCTAAGATTACAGGTGTGAGCCACCGTGCCCGACCCAAACTTCATACCAATTCAAACACTGCATAAGTTCATTTATTCATTCAAAAAATATATGTTCAGTGTCCACTATGTGCTAGACTCTGTGCTAAGTGGAGGATTCAGCAGTAAATATCACTCTTGGCTCCCTACCTTCATGGAATTTCCAGTTTTATAGAGGAAATAAACCCAAGTAATTGAACACATCCATAATTATGACTTGGGTAACTTTAAGTAGAAAACCATGTACTTTCTTGACGACACTAGTCGGGTGGCTGTGGAAGGAGAGTCTGGGAAACTTCCCCTGTGCTTGTGAAGCCCCAAACCAAAAAGCGAAGTGATTGACTAGTCAGGCTTTTGAACTATGATGCAATTACTGATGTTACGTAGTGTCAGGGTTTCTGTTATCTCATACAGCCATAAGAAACTACCGGAATGCTTAGTGTCTGAAAACATTAATTATGGTACCATTACTCACAATTCTGTAGCTCAAGAATTCAGGCTGGCCCAGAAGGAAGGGTCATCTCTGTTCCATGTGATGTCTGCTGGGACTGGAAGAGTCCCAGTTGTTTCTCCACTCACAGGTCTGTTGACTTGGCTAAGAAGCTTGATGGCTGAAGGTTAGATTGGACAGCCTGGCTGGGGCTGTGGTTCTCCTCAGGCCTCCTCCTCTTCAGGTGGCCACTCAGCAGGCCTCTCCACAGGGTCTCTCCAATAGTGGAACTAAAGTTCTCACATGACATCTCAGGGCTCCCAAGAGTAGAAATGCAGAAGTTGCCCCATCTTCTTAAGGCTGTAGCCTGGAACTAGCATAGACTTGCTTCCATCATATTCTGCTGGTTAAAATGAGTCACAGGGCTGACCCTGACTCAATTTGGGAGACAGCAACACAATACAAGTGGGGTGGTGCATTGGGAACTATCTCTGAAGACCAGTTACCACACTCAGGAAGTAGCATTGCTTAATGAAGGACTTTTTTAGAAATACAAGTTTTAATCAAAAGAGCCCCTTTCTCCCAAAGAATGTGCAAGTACCTTCCTTTAGCCAATGCTGATAGAGAATATGGCTTATAGAGGTAGGTGGAACTTTTTGATGAGAGATAGGTATGCCACCAAACCACAGGGAAACATCCTGTCCAGACTCACAAGTGCAGTAATTCTTTGATCAGGACTTAAGACTTACAGTGGAGGGCTGGGCACAGTGGCACACACCTATAATCCCAGCATTTTGGGAGGCTAAAGCAGGAGAATTGCTTGAGGCCAGCAGTTTGAGAGCAGCCTGGACAAAATTGGAAGACCCCATCTGGTGTGATGGCACAAACTTGTAGTCCTAACTACTTGGGAGGCTGAGGTAGAAGGATTGTTCCAGCCCTGGAGTTTTAGGCTGCAGTGAGCTAGGATTACGCTACTGCACTCTACCCTGGGAGACAGAGTGAGACCCTTTCTCTTAAACACAGTAAAAACATAAAAAAAAACTTAGAATGAACTTTGAGAATTGGCAGGTACAATGAACAAGATCTTTCTTCAAAGGGTTTTAAGACCCTTGGTGAATGGAAATGATGTAATCCAAAGATGGGGCATGAGAGAGAAGAGCAGGGACCCTCTAAAGATGATCACCAGATCTCACAAGCAAACCACAGCAAGGAGAACCCAGTCCTGCCTGACCAGAGGCCATTCCCTTTGCCAAGGAAGAGATCAAATCTGACACCGGAACTCCAATCTAGCATTTCTACAGTTTGTTGTATATTTCTGCTTAACTGTGTGGTAAATCAAACATATGAAATCAGGCTAGGATTGTACACATGTTAAGAGGGCGGCTCTGCAGGCAGAATGTCTGTTGGTAGAGCCTGTCTCTACAACCTACTGAATGTGTGGCCATGGGCTATTTTACTTAGCATTTCCGTTCAGGGCTGTGAAAGTGCTTAGCACAGTGCCACACATGATGGGAAATGGTAACGATTAATGTCATCATTGGTTGTGTTCTGGCTGTTAATTTCATAATTTCCAATTTAAACAGCCTTCCAGCTAGACAATTGACTTGATGGGCTCCTGTAACTATCCATTGATGTGAAAAGTTTAGCAACCAGAGCCCTTTTTTCAGAAGGGAAGATTTATTTCTGTCTCGATGCAGTCAGCATCCAACTTTGCAGAATTTGCTAGAGAGGAAAAGCCTGGCTTCATAAACCTGACTACCTACACATGGTTCACAAACAGCAGGTCAAAGTCAAGGATGAATCCAGGACACCTAAATCATACTCACTGATATGGTTTGGCTGTGGGCCCACCCAAGTCCCATCTTGAATTGTAGCTTCCATAATTCCCACATGTCATGGGAGGGATCCGGTGGGAGGTAATTGAATCATGGATGTCGGTCTTTCCCATGCTTTTCTTGTGATAGTGAATAAGTCTCATGAGATCTGATGGTTTTATAAAGGGGAGATCCCCCACATAAGCTCTTTTGCCTGCTGCCATGGAAGACGTGCCTTTGCTTCTCCTTTGCCTTCTGCCATGATTGTGAGGCCTCCCCAGCCACGCTGAACTGTGAGTCCATTAAACCTCTTCCCTTTATAAATTACCTAGTCTTGGGTATGTCTTTATTAGCAGCACGATAACAGACTAATACACTGACTGACCGACCCAATTACCTTTTTTGTTGTTGTTTGATATAGAAACAACACATTTTAGGAGTCTTATAAGTATACATGTGGTACTGATTTTGATTCAAAATATTATTATACTTTACAAGTTTCTGTTTCTCCTGAATGCACTAGTCTATTAACTCTGATACAGGTTTGGATAGCTGCACTTGTCAAAGTGTGCAATTGTTATTCCTCAGGGCTCTCTGATACCAGAATCTCTATATTGAGCCAGGTATAGAGGAATTCCCTGTCTTCTTAAGGGATGACATGAGAGAGAGGCTACATGCACAGGCTCTGCAGCCCTGACGCATGGTTCAAAAGTGGACTACCACACTTACTAGCTGTACATCTTAACTTCATTTTTCCTGTCTGGAAAATAGGACTAATTGTGCCCACCTTATGGGGCTCCTGTGAATATCAAATGAATAACCATACATAAAATGTTTAGAACAATTCTGGGCACATGATGAGTACATTATACAAGCATTAGCTTTTATAATTATTCAGCTTCTACATCAAATGGAAGTTTTTTATTTTATTTCATTAGTTTTTGGGGAAGAGGTGGTTTTCGGTTACACAGATAATTTCTTTAGTGGTGATATCTGAGATTTTGGTGCACCTGTCACCCAAGCAGTGTACACTATATCCAATGTGTAGTCTTTTATCCCTCACCACTCTCACCCTTCCCTGCGAGTCCATTATATCATTCTATGCACTGGCATCCTGATAGCTTAGCTCCCACTTATAAGTGAGAACATAACGATATTTGGTTTTCCATTCCTGAGTTACTTCACTTAGAATAATGGCCTCCAACTTCATCCAAGTTGTTGCCAATGCCATTATGTGGAAGTGTATCCCAGTTCTCAGGTCACCCCTGTCTGGACCCTGACTCTGAACCTCAAGGACTTCCTTAAACAAGGGTGGGAAGAGGGCAGAGAGGTGGCTTTTTCCAATGTAGAGATCTGCCTGATGCCTAAAACCTAGCCCCAGATTTAAGATTCTTCTATGAGGCTGAATGGGGTGGGAGGAAACGTTCTGTGATTCATGCTACAGAATGAGGTTTGGCCCATTCTTGACACTTGCATACCACCTGTGTGTGTTCTGGGGCAGGTGGAGTCTCTCTTCTGAATCTCTGGTTCTCACCTGTGCAATAAGGTAGCAATCCCTGTGGGAAGGAGCCCCCAGGCACTTCAGATCCAGGCAGACTTGCTGAGGCAGGGCAAGCCTAAGTGCCCACACATCCAAGCCAGAGTCACCTGGATTCCCTTAAGGTCTGGAAAGTAGATAATACCCAGAGCCCAGCTACTAGAAATGGGGCACAAGGACCCAAAGAACCCAGCAACCAAGCTGGCTTGTGTTTAGATGCTTGCAGAGTAAGTGGCTGGGGACTCTTACACCTTCCAAATCTTATGACTCATGTCCTCAGAGGCTGGGAGCAGGACAGCCTGTGAGTGAGTTCTGCAAGAACTACATGTCTCTGGGGCTGGCTTGTCCTTTCCATGCAGGCTACTTTCCAAGCCCTCTAGAATAAGCCAGGCCTCTCCAGTCCTCTCCAGCATCTGCTCTGACCCTCTGCTCCCGTTAGCACCTTCTCCTGTTACTCCTACCATCCACGAGTTCTGTTAGTTGGCTATCCTTTGGTGGGAGGCCGTTCCACCTAATGGTCATGACCCAGTTGCAGTACTTGCCTATGGTTTGGGGGTTTGTATTTTTGAGAGGCAGTGCCACCAAGTGGATGCAGTATAGGCACTGGAGGGGTAATGGGCTGAGTTTGAATCTCACTTCTGTCATTTGTTAGCTATCTGACTTTGGGCAAGTTATTTTGCCTTTCTGATTCTCAGTTCCTTCACTATAGAGAAAATTATTCTTGTATGGGGGTCATAAGGATTAGGAACAATAAATGTAAATTTCCTGCACAGTGCTTGACACATGGTAGGTGTTCAATATGTGGAAGCTGCTACTTCTATCATAACTATCATTATTACCATCTGTGACTCCATATCCATGTCCAGGACTGCCAGAGGAGGGTAACACAGGTAGAGAATCATGCAACCATGAAGGTTATTCAAAAGGTCATTCTATCTTAGAGTACCCGAGGGACAGACTTCAATCTCACATTTAGCCATATCTCAGAGTTTTGACCTAAAACCCTCACCAGAACATTCACCAGAATTCTTCCATCCTCTGAGATCTCCAAGAAACCCTTTCCAGATAAGTGGGAAAACTAAACCCTCTGAGCAGAACTCCACAGCTTTGAGACTGCAGCCTTGGCCCTGCAGTCCCACAGGTATCCACAAAGATAGTTGGCATCTTCAAAATACTTAAAAATTTTCAGCCACAGTGATAATGACCATCATAGCATAAGGATAACAATAGCAGGTTTTAAAAGGACCGTATATTGACCACAAATAGGTGTAATCACACATTTGGTGCTTACATGGTGCTGCTTAGGCTATCATTTTTCCTATGCAGCTCTGACCCAATTGCAGAAAGAAATTCTGCAGGACTTTGAGAGGGTGAAAACTGCCCATCTCCCGGGCTCTCTCACCATTCCTGAGCTCTCAGAATGAGTCTCTGTTCACCAGGAGGACGCTAGTGTGCAGGAGACAGTGGCCAAGCCTCCACTGCAGCTGCCTTGCCAGGTTCCTTGTTAATACCTGTTGACATTTCCCTGAGTAATCATTCTGGGCACCTCGGTATACTTTTTCATATCACTGGATAGATTATGGGGGCTGTATTGATTGTGTGGTTTCATGTGTGAAAGATCTAATCTTAATCCTCAGTTGTTCATTTTCCTTAACCTTTTAATAATATGATACGGAGGGAACCTGTCAGAATGGAAATTGTTTCTGAGGCATGTTGTCATAAATATATGCCATACACTGTTTTATTTTATGGGTGCAGCCATACTTTTTGAAATAATAATAATGATAAAATTTGGATAGTGTATTGCAGTTTACAAAGCACTTTTCCTTATCAACTCATTTGATCCTGATGGCAATCCTGACAGGTAAGAGTTATTTCATTTCCTTTGATCTATTTATTCTCGGAGTCTTTCCACAACATGAATTTTTATTATTATTTGCTGTGTCACAGATGAGAAACCTGCATTGCCCAAGGTCACACAGCTTTTAAAAATAAGGTTCAGAGTTAGAGAGATCTGCACTCAAATCCTGACACTGCTAGGTTGTTGCTGTATCACTTTGAACATAAGACTTGGGCTCTCTGTGGCTCATTTCTTTATCTACAAAACGGGGATGATTCTATCTTTCTGGGATTTTGGAGGGATTAAAGATGATGTGGGCAAACCATCTGCACAGTACCCGGCACTTAGGAGAGGATCAACAAAAGCTATTATAATCAAAATAATAATAATATCAAGTATTTGAGAAGGGCAGGGTTTGAGCCAGGACTTTATGTCAAACCTCAGTTCTCTGTTCACTTTGTTGGAGAGCAATTAGAATCTTCTCTCTCACATGCATGCATGCTTGCTCTCTCTCATTTCTTTCCTTAATTTGTAAAGCCCCAGTGAATGACAATAAACTAAGGGCTCTTGAGACAAACACTTGGAAGTCTCTGTTGATGCTGGGGGTGAAGTACAAGAGCCATCTGGGCAGCAATGCCCTTGAGTCTTCCTCCCTGGAGTAAGATTCCAGCCAGTGACCTGGAAATCGGCCTGCAGAAGTACAGTTCCCAGCCCTGGAGGCAGGCTGGCTACACCTGTGTCCTGAGTTAAGAAGGGCTGATGGAGGCATGCAGATGTTCTCACCATAGTTTAGAGAAGTTACATATGGAGAAGTTATTAGGGATTGTGGACTTGAGCCAGAAAACCAGAAGGACTGGGACTTTATTCCCAGCTTGAGGCTTTGAGAAAGTCATTTCCTTTACCCATGCCTCAGCTTTCTCATCCTTAAAATGACAGTGTTCACCGTAATTTGTGTTTCCCAGCCCAAATTTAGCTGAAAACCAAAAACTACTTAAATCCTGCCCCCTCCCACATCCCATTTCCAGTCCTAGAATGATGAACGTGGTGGGTGAGGAGAAAAAGGCAGCAGGGCAGGGATGTATAAAAGGAAAAAGAAATGTTCATATTAGGAAATTTGAGCTCAGATGACTTCTAAATTTCTTCTGAGGACTCACATTCCATGGCTTCAGCTTTCTGGAATTGAAGCTCATTGCCATACTAGCTGTTTCACAGCTTTCTTTGTTAGCACTTGAGTATTACTCATCAATGCAGGTAAGATGGAAACAAATAGATCCCTAGCACAAAATGGCATTTTTTTTCTCTCCCTTCCCCTCCCCTCCTCTCCTCTTCCATCCTTTACCATAAGTAAATGCATACCTTTCTAGATTAAATCCTGGATCTCCACTGATAAATCCTTAAATTTCCTGACTTGTGCAACTTTGGTACATGTTGTTCCCTCTGTCACGTGGACTTTTTACTGGGGTTCTCATTCTCCATCTGGTAAAATCATGTTCATCTTTTCAAGATCCATCGCAAATGTCACTCCTACTTTGAGAAGCTTGTATCAGTCCGTTTTTGTGTTGCCATAAAGAAACACCTGAGGCTGGGTAATTTATAAAGAAAAGAGATTTAATAGGTTCATAGTTCTGTAGGCTGCACAAGAAGCATGGGGCTGGCATCTGCTTCTTGTGAGGGCCTCAGGAAGCTTGCAATCAGGGTGGAAGAGGAAGGGAAGCAGGAATATCACATGGGGAGAGCGTGAGCAAGAGAGTGATCAGGGGGAGGCCCCAGACTTTTCAACAACCAGATCTTGCATGAACTAACTGAGCAAGAACTTACTCATCAACAAGGAGGTTAGTGCAAAACCATTCATGAGGGATCCACCCCCATGATCCAATTACCTTCCAGGAGGCCCCACCTCCAATATTGGGAATCACATTTCAGCATGAGATTTGGAGGGGACAAACGTCCGAACTATATCAGAAACTTTGCCTGACTATCCCAAGAAAAGAAACCATGTCTTATTTTGGCCCCATAGCACTGTCTCTAGCATAGTATTTGCTGGTATTTGTGACACTGTGTTGTAATTCCTTGGCCGTCTGTCCTTCCTTCTCCCTCCACCTGTGCATTCCTTCAAGGAGAGGACCATGTTCTCATTCATTTTGATATCTCTAGCACTTGTAGGGATGTCCTTCTATTATGATATTAGCTTGCTGATGGGAATGTTAATAACCCTGTCAACATAGCTTTTATTCATTTATTCACTGATTCATTTATTATTCGTAGACTCAGAATATTTTACAACATTGTAAAGGGCATTACGTGTATCATCCAACCTCTTCATTTGTTCATAAATTGAGGCTCAGAGAGGTAAAGTAACTTACCCAGTGCTACCCACCTTAGCAGAAGTAGAGTTGGTAGTTAACTCTACGATCTCTCCTTCAGCCCAGGGTCTTTCTCTCAGTCCTACATGTTCAGGAGACCTTTCTAGCTCACCTACTATGTTTCAGGCATTGTGCTATGTGTAAGGAAAGGATATTAATATGATATGGTTCCTGCCTGCAAGGGGTTTACAGTCTAGTAGGAAAGCAGAGACCTTTTCCACATACTCTAAACCACCTATGAAGATTTATGCCTAACTGATTCACTGACCCCCTGACCGTCTCTTGAGAGTGGACTCCATCCAGCCCATGTCCTTTCAGGGACTCTACTCTGCCTCTTTTGCTCTGAGCTGCCTCATGTCCCTGGCCCTGGACACATCCCTTTGTATTCTGATTTTGACAGCTGTTTTGGGTTTATCTGACTCTTCCTCTTGACATTTTAGACCCAGGCTCTCTTTCATGACCTTGAGGCTTTTCTCAAGCTGTCTCTCGCTGTCTTGATAAAGACTTCCTGCTCAGTTTCCAGCCCCATAAACCCCACTGCTGCCCTCCCCACCATCCCTCTGGCTAGTCCCCGCACACACCGTGAAATTAACTCAAAGCTGGAACAATTACAGAGATACTTCTGTGGGCCAGCCTCCTTTGTGCCTCTGGCATGTGGGTTTACTTTTAGAGGAGAATGAATCCACTAAAGCAGATCTTTCTTGAAATGACAGTTTCCAGAGCAGCAAAAGTGTAGCATGCACCATTTGCAAGGAACAGTTCTTGCTCTACCTAAAATGCCATCAGCACAAAGCATGGATGGCTTTGTAGATTGTTACTTTTTGAGTAAGCTCATGTGGAGTTTAGTAAAACTTCTTCCTCATGATCCATAAGCCAGATGTTTCTACTGAGATAACATATTATTATTAGTGTTGAATTTCAGCCATTAACATAACTGATATTGGCCAAGCATTTCCCATCCTCTGGTTAGGTAACTCTCAAAAGAGCTGGGCAAGGTATGATACCAGAACATGGCCCAGGAGCTTCCTAAAGCCAAGTGGATTGCAGGTGAAAATGAGAGGACAGTCACTTCTCCCTCACTTTCTCCAGGAAGCAAGGAATAGCAAAAGAACCAGAACTTTGGTATCTGTGAATACAGGGATCTGGCTGTATCATTTATCTGGCTGTATCATTTATCTGGAGAGGGTGTTTTACCGATTTTGAGCTTCAGTTTCTTGCTTTATAAAATGGGGATGAGAATGCCCATATTATAGGGGTCTTGTGAGAAAATGAAAAAGAATGTAGATATGCTAACTCCCCACCCTAAATACCATCATATATATATATATATATATAGACGTGTATATATATATATATAGACGTGTATATATATATAGACGTGTATATATATATAGATGTGTATATATATATATCTAGACGTGTATATATATATATATATAGACGTATATATATAGACATACAGCTGTAAAGAGAAGGTGGGAAAGAACAGCCTTGGTGGAAAGGGGAAAATGCAAATGATAGAGATAATTGTGAGCTACCTAAGGGGTGGACTCTTGGACTAGTCGTGCAGAGGTGAAGAGATACAAGGAGCTTGTCACAGGCCAAATAGCTATGGCTACGGGGAGGGGACAACTAGGTCTAGCCTTGCCCAGCAAGGAGTCAGGCTGTGATTTCTGGGGGACTAAGGACTGATTTGAAGCAGAACTGCAGCCTGATAAGACAGGGAGATGATCCAGTGCCACACAGAGAAGGGGTCTGGTCCCAAAAAGGTTGTTAGAAACCCAGGCAGACCCATTGGCACCCTGGGGAGGACATCCTGCAGCACTGGAGTGGACATCACCTACTGGAATTGAAACATAGTTCCTAAGAATGGGCTTTCATGGCAGGATCCAAAAGGAAGGCTGTGGTTCCATGAGGAGACCTGTTCTGAGTCGAGATTACCAAGCTGTCTCCAAACCCCACCTGCTAGGGAGGATAAGATTGCTAACAACCAGCTCTGTGGTCAGAACTGGCTCAGCTGCACAGGGTAGTGCTATTGGCAGCTAAACATAGGGTGGGGGAAGAAGAGACCTACGAAGTGTTCCCAAACCCCTCTCCAACTCCTCGTTTGGATAAGAAAGCCTATCAAGGCTTCCAAGACATCTAAGGAGGAGAGCCAGTAACTGCTCAGAGTACATCTTTATGATGATATTCCAGAAAATTCACCACTTACTGTAGTTTAATTCCTCCTTGTCTATTTGAATACCTGGGTGGAAATAGCAAACTCACCCAGGCTCAGTTCTACAGGTAACGTGAGCCAAGGAGGGTCTTAGAAGAGCAGAGCAGATGAGCAAAGCTGTGTTTCTCAGACACTGCTTAAGATGCATTTCAAAGGGCAAAGACAAGGCGACCTCTTAGGAGGCTTGTTCTACAGTGCTAGTGGGGATGAAGAAGAGAGGCTAAGGGATAAGCATGGCTAAGGTGGGATTATCAGAATCCACCTGTAAAAGTAGGGAGGAGGCATGGATGGCAGGGACCCAACAGACTTCAGGCAACACTCTGTCCCTCGCCCCGTGAGGATAGCCTGTCTCCACAGGAGGAAGGCTGCGATTCTTCACCCACCCACTCTTCCTTGCAATGGAGACACCTAGAGAGTTTGGGGTAGTAAGAAATGGTAAGGCTGAGAACCTAGCCATGTGTATTGGCCCAGACAGAGCCTTGGAAGGGAGAAAAGGAGAGGGTCACAGAAACTCGTTTCATAACCAAATTTCCAGCCACTTCTCCTCCACTGGGCCTTTGCTTCTGCATATGGAGGTGGGATTGGTGGTCACTGCTGCTTCTTAGAGAGGGTCACGAGGGAGTATAAGGAGTGCCAGCAGCCAGGTGGGTGGGCATGAGAGCAGATCTCCCTGTGCTCCTCACCAGCGCTGGACCTCAGGCACTTTATTGATATTTAACAAACACAAAGATAGAATTTACCATGTGCTAGGCACTTTACAATTGCTAGCCCATTTATGCCTCATTACAGTGCTAGCCTCATCTCAATTTTACAGATGAGGCTATGGCAGCTCTGAGAACTTAACTCACCCAATGTCTCAGAGCTACTAAGTGATAGAACTGGAATCCCTGTACTTTCCTGTAGGAATATTGTACCTAAATTTCATGTACACACATGTTGATCTATGTTGATCTATGTGTGCATAAAAGATGATCTTTCAAATCAACGGTTCACTGAAGGAAAACAAGTTGTATGCATTGCATACTACTATTTATATTTTTTAAAAAGCAAACACCTATAAAACAAAAACTATGTATGTCTGTAGTAAACATTTGTGAATGTAAATACCTAGGAGAATCTGGAAGGGCACACTGAATGGATAATTGTTTGTCTCTGGGAAAGAAACTAGGATAAAACGGCATGGTCAACAGTTGGTTTTCTCTGTAATATTAATATTATTATATTAAGAATGTGTTTATGGTCATGGTGTAATTAAAAATACATTTTTTAAAACTAATGGAAAAATAGGGTTGGCAGAGTAAGGTTAGAAGCATAGAAGCAGACATGAAAGTTTTATATCTGTGAATTTTATATTTTCTTTTTCTTTCTTTCTTCTGTTTTTTTTTTCTTTTTTTTTCAGAGGGAGTTTCACTCTTTTTGCCCAGGTTGGAGTGCAGTGGCATGATCTCGACTCACTGCAACCTCCTCCACGTCCCAGGTTCAAGTGATTCTCCTGCCTCAGCCTCCCGAGTAGCTGCGGCTATAGGTGCATGCCACCACGCCTGGCTAATTTTTGTATTTTTAGTAGAGATGGGGTTTCACCATGTTGGCCAGGCTGGTCACAAACTCCCGACTTCAAGCCTTCCAAAGTGCTGGGATTACAGGTATGAGCCAGCGCACCCGGCCTATATTTTATATTTTCTAAACTTTTTAATTTTTATGTTTACTCAAATAAAGGGTGTATACTAATTAAACAGAATGCCATTGTTCCTTTGCAAGTTGTAAATTATAAACAATAGGCTTTGTAGATTGACAAAGATATGCTTCCTTTGATCACAGCATGGCCTTCATGGGTGAGGTGAGGTTGGCAATGATGGTGCTATAATTTTGAGAAGAAAGGCAGACTGTGAGTGATTGGGAGTAGAAATCTCTGGGCCTTCTTCCTCCTCCAACTCACTGATGGCCATGATCTCTAAAATGCCTCTGTTTTTCAGAGCTGAGTTTTGTGTGTTTCCTGAGTTAGTAAACTGATTGGCTGTGTAAGGTGCGCAAGGGTCTGGTCTTCCCCAACCCGTTTTCACATCTCTTTTGAAGAATGCATAAAGTGCAGAGTGCTTGGTTTTTTTCTGATGGTCTCTTTGTGCCTGTTTAAGGATGAGAGTATGTCATTCAAACCTTGTCCAAAGATCAAACTCTCTTTGAGGAGGGGGTTGATGGAATTCCACTGACTGCTTTATCTGCGTAGTTTGAAGCTTAGAGAGAGAAGTTGCTTAAGTGCTTGTCAGTTTTATTTTTGATCCCAAATCCTCTTCCTTTTTCTCCAACATACATTGCCCACTGTCACCAAACAACCTCTTCTAGTTCAATGAGTAACTTCTAGTCCTAATTAAGGAGTCAACTTGGAGTAATGATTAAGAACCTGAGTTCTAGAGTCAGACTCTGGATGTGAATTTTAGCCCTTCCAAGTGCAGCTTCTGTGACCTGTGAGCTTTCTCTCTAAGCCTCAGTGCCATTCTTGTAAAGTGGGAACAATAATAGTTTAAACCTTACAGGGCTGTTGTGAGGATGAACTGAGACAATCTAAGTAAAGCATTTCACATGGTGTTTAATACAAATTAAAAGCTCAACAAATACTTCCTATTATTATGACATCTGCATAGCATTTCATCACCTTGGTCTAAAGGTGGGGTTTGGAGTTAGCATTGTCCCAGCAGGTGGACAGAGATAGGTTTATCATCTCGACTCAGAACACGTCTCCTTGTGGAACCATGGCCTTCCTTTTGGATCCTGGCCATGAGAGCCCATTCTTAGGAACCATGTTTCAATTCCAGTAGGTGATGTCCACTCCAGTGCTGCAGGATGTCCTCCCCAGGGTGCCAATGGGTCTGCCTGGGGTTCTAACAAGCTTTTTGGGACCAGACTCCTTCTCTGTGTGGCACTGGATCATCTCCCTGTCTTATCAGGCTGCAGTTCTGCTTCAAATCAGTCCTTAGTCCCCCAGAAATCACAGCCTGACTCCTTCCTGGGCAAGGCCAGACCTAGTTGTCCCCTCCCCATAGCCATAGCTATTTGGCCTGTGACAAGCCCCTTGTATCTCTTCACCTCTGCACAACTAGTCCAGGAGTCCACCCCTTAGGCAGCTCACAATTATCTCTATCTATCATTCACATTTCCCCTTTCCACCAAGGCTGTTCTTTCCCACCTTCTCCTTACTACCAGTTCTTTTTATGTTTTCTTAATAACAAAAGTGTTGTTGGTTCTTAAAACAACACTTATTTTTTTCTGACTAAAAAAGGACAGCTATTCAGTATAGAGAAAAAGGACAACATTGCACATGTATCCCGGAACTTAAAATTAAATAAAATTAAATTAAAAAGAGAGAAACAGGAAAACAAAATAAAAAATTTCAGTGCACAGAATAAAATGGAAATCATATGTAATCCTACTACCTGGATTTTTACAGTTTTTTTCTATGCTTATACTTGAATATATACATTTACCCAACCAAATTGGAAATGTAATGTGTACATGATTGTATACTTTTTTTTTTTTTTTTGACAAGGTCTCGCTCTGTCGCCCAGGCTGGAGTGCAGGTGTGCTGTCTTGGCTCACTGCCAACTTCTGCCTCTCGAGTTCAAGAGATCCTCATACCTCAGCCTCCTGAGTAGCCGGGACTACAGGCATGCACCACCACATCCGGGTAATTTTTGTATTTTTAGTAGAGACAGGGTTTCATCATGTTGGCCAGGCTGGTCTTAAACTCCTGGCCTCATGTGATCTGCCTGCCTTGGCCTCCCAAAGTGCCAGGATTACAGGAGTGAGCCACCGCATCTGGCTTGATTTTACACTTTGTTATATTGAATGATTACTAAAAAAACAGTCTGAAAAACAATGGGGTAAAATATAGGTTTTATAACATTGTAATGGCTGCATTCATAAACATTCATAAAATTACACTGACTGATGTGGAAAATAAATATAAGAGACATGGTCTCTGTCTTCAAGGAGTATATGAGTGATTATATAGTCATAGCATCCTATTCTACAAATATAATATTTAGCTAGTTTTATATTATTTGAAATTTAGATTTCTAGTTTTTCTCTATTATATACATAAAAAGTGAAGAACATCTTAATACGTATTTATTCACTACCATGGAAATTCCCATGTTTTAAATTCCAGTCTTATACATGGAATTGTCATGTTGAATATTATGTCCTTTTAAAAGTATGTGACTTAAAAATCTTTGAATCAAACACTCGAAGTTGTTTGAGTGCCTTTTTCCTCATATCCTCACCAACACAGATAATCACTTTTAAAATTATTGGTCATCTGATAGGCAAAAGTTATCTTGTTTTAACTTGAATTTTTTATTATAAAAATTTGTACATTAAAATGCTTTTGGGCTAATTAAAAATATTGGAAACAGAAAGTAGGTAGTAACATAACATTTCAAAAAGCATACTGAGGTATAGATGGTAAGTTTGTTTTCTCCCACCCCAGGCTCCTACACCCCATCTCTGGAGCTGAACTCTCTAGTTAGCATGTGCTTAACACGACTGCATGAGGGCAAGGGCTTTGTTTTCCCAGCGTGTAGAACGATGCCTCGCACACAACAGGCACTCATTGGATGCTTATTAAATAAATAAGCACTTTCCTGAGTAGAGTAATGAAAATTTTCTATGTAAACATAAACACCTACATGCATACTTTTTCATACTTTTTATATTATTAACAAAAATGGGAACTCACCACACACACTATTCTTAAATGTCTCAATATTGTTCCATATAAGCATATTTAGACTCCTTTCACTTTTTGAAAAATGCTGCATAGTATGGTAATTTAGTTAATATCCTTCCTATTGATGAAACATTTAGCTGCTTTATGTCTCTAGCTATTATTTATGGAACTTTCTTCTTCAGGAATTGTTTGCTCATGTTCTTTACTAATTTTGCTATAAACTTTTTTTATAAAGCTATTAGGAGCTTTCTGTACATTTAGAACAATAAAGCTTTGTTTATAATGTATGCTGTAAATATTTTCCCAATTTCCCATGGCCTTTTAATTTCATTTTTTCATATCAATTTTTGGTAAATCTATCCATATTTTTATAAATATTTATTTTCTGCCTTTGGTGGTATACTTATAAGGACCTTTTCTACCCCATATGAATATTCATTAATATTTTCCCATACACTTTCATGTTTACATATATTTAACTTATATGGAATTTAATTACCCACATGGTATGAGTTAAAAATCTAACATTTTCTAGTAGTTTTTGTTATCCTAGTTCCATTTATTGAATAGTCTTTTTTATCCCTGCTAATTAGAATATATTCAATCATAAATTAATTTCTTGAGTTTATTTCTGTACTTTATATTCTGTAAACCATGACTAGGTAAATAGAGTAAATCACAGAATAATTTGTGAAAGCAAACACTTTAAATTATTTTGGGTTTATTTTTGAGATCTGATCTGATAGTATAAGTTTATGATCATGACATTGAATTTTTTTCCTCAAATAATCTCACATTCTTATCTCTTTCAGATATGACTTAGAATATGATTGAATATGAATACATGATTGAAGATATATTATAACATTGAGATAGTTGTTGCCGTAAGTTGTAAATTAATTAGAGAGAGTTGGACCTTCTCTTTCAATATGTTCTATTACTTTATGCCCTTCAACAAGCCTTTGTAGCTTTGCTTGTTGGTTTTTTTTTTTCATCTAGCTGTTAAATCTTCAGTATTAAATTTATTCTTGGGTATTCTCCTTTTGTTACTATCATTAATGGAATCTGTGTAAGTTTCCAGTAGGTTTTCTATAAGGTTACTTATGGCAATATAAAAAATATTGATTTTTATATATTTATTTTTAAAGTAGCAACCTTAGGTAATTCTCTTATTTGTTCTTATCCCTTCTAAGAGATATTTCCTGTTAGAAAATATTATCTGTAAACACTGATAATGTTCTCATTTTAAACACTTAATTTCTTTTTCTTGCATTAGTGCATTGCATTGCCTCAAATTTCAGAGCAATGTTAAATGATAGAGGTAATAGCTGCCGCCTTGATCGCCATCTGATTTTAACTGGGCTACCCTCAATTTTCACTGCTAAGTTTCATATTGGCTATTGGTTTGAGGGAGATGTTCTTTACCATGTGAAGGGAATATTACTAGAATTCTAGTTTCCAGTTTTTTTCTTGAAAAGGATAATGAATTTTATCAGATGCCTTTTTGGCATCCATTAAGATGAGACAGTCTCTCTTGAGCTATTAATTACATTCTGAAAGTCAACTTTATTTAGTCATGGTTTACAGCTGTGTTTAAAATATAGGAACTTCTGATTATCCATTGAGAAGATTAGGCTATAATTTGTATTTTTTTGATGTTTTGTTATTCTAGATTTGATATATGAATCGAGAATTTTTTTTTCTGTTGTTCGACAGTTAAATGAGCATTATTTTCTGCCTTCCTTTACAGCCACTCCAGGCATATCATGTGCACTGGCCTGCTAGTTCTGCTAATGCTCTTCCCTGCACTACCATCACCTCGTGGTAAACTCCTACTTACTTCTTAACACCCAATTTAACCATCAACACTTCTATATAGCACTCTCCCACCACTCACATAGTATTAGCACATCCTTTATTCCAGCATTAATTCTACTATAGTTTACTTGTCTATTAACCTATTTTCCCCTCTAGAATCTGAGCTTCTTGAAGCAGGGACAGTCATGCATGCATTTAAAAAAAAATCTTAAATCTCCCATGCTTATCAGAAGACCTGGCACATAGCACATCGTTAATAACTCTTTGTTATATGAATAAGTCCATAATGCATTTTTCCTTTAAACTTTGCCAGGGAAGAAAATTTGGATGCTATTTGTGTATACTTCTTTGCCGTTCTTTGACAATAAAATAGAGATAATGTCACTTACTGCCCTTCTTCACACCTCATAGAGTTACTGAGCTGGGATAATAGATGGGCAAGGTGAAAGTGAAAGAATTAAATACAAAAATCCATAATAGTGATTAGAGTTTCTTTGATATTAACAACAGGTAACGTGCATTTAGCGTTTACTATGTTCCAGGCATGAAATTATCAAATTTATTTCTTACAATAGCCTGCAAGTTTAGGTGAGTAGATGAAATTTTAGACAGTTTAAGTGACTTGTCTGAGGTGAAACAACTGGCAAGTCAAAGACTTTCTGAAATCAGGGTCCACTATCTGGAAACTATTCTATATCAATTCACCAGTGAAGATAGTGTGCTCCACTTAAATGAGAAAAGCAACGAACAATAAGCCCAGGGTGAAGATTTGGTTACATACACTGCTTCTCAGGTTTTGCTTAAGTTTAGCGCCCACCAGGAAGAAAGAAAACGATTATCTGCCTCCTTGACTTTGGCATCATTTGTCTTTCTTCTGATGAAAGTGGGGCTAATCACTGAGTTAGGGTTTCTTTATTTTTAGTCTACACTATGTTGCTTTATCCTAAAAGGATAAACGTGGGCTGTGTGATGGTTGACCGCCTTTCTTGTTCCTTCTATGAAGGTCTGAAAGGGCACAAGACAGGTAAAAAGGAAACAGCTTTTCTTTAGTAACTAAGTTGCAAGATTTTTGATCTCATGGCCCTGAGCTACACGTGAATGACTTTGACCTATAATCTGAAATAAGATAGACTTCAGCGTTCACCTCTCCCACCATTTCACCCCAAAGGTGAGGTAAGTTAGTGTTGCTAAATGTACAGTATGAAGGGCATGTGGCATTTTACTGTTGACAGTATGCCAGCTTTAAGACCTGCTTTTTCCATCTCCAACCATTCCTGCTTGCTCCCCGCTCCAAGCTGTGACCCCCCTGAGTGATAGAAGTGGCAAGAGGTTTTTCGGAAGATTAAAGACCCAAGTCACCCGAGGCTGCCATCTCGCAAGAATATTTAGACATTTTTCCACTTGGCAGTCATTAATATTCTTCAGCAAAGAGTAAAAAGAAAACCTGTTCAAAAAGGCTCCCTCTTCAGATCTCTGTACCTTGGAAGATGAAGTGAATGAAAGGGTTTTGTTATGAAATTAAATATTCATTGGATTGAGTTAGAGCTATTACTGTTCTTGAGAATAAAACTGGATTTTTCCTTTGTTTTAAATAACTACAGTCATTTTATGTAAGAATCCATTTCTGTACTGAATTGGTCAGGGTAACGCATGGTGTGATTTTTCTAATATAATAGACACAACAGGGAAATGAATACAGAAGGGCTCAAAGTATTTTATAGAGGGTATACGAGCAATTTGACATCGCAGAAAACCTGTCAGAAAGAAGCACCATGGAATAGAGGAAAGAGGCCCGGAATCCAACCCCGGGAACTGTGACAGCCTCTGGGTGAGATCTTTGGCTCTGTTAATTGATAGCTGTTGTGGAACACATCTGAGTTTCTGTTTCCAAACCTGTGACATGGAGAGCATATTCTTTTCCTCTTGGGGTTCGTGTAAAGATTTGGAAACGGTAGCTAGAAAATGAGTGGTACAGTCAAAGCAGGAGCACAACAGTGGCAGTGATTATTCCCGTTTTCACATACATACCCAGACTGGTCACTAAATGGCTGGAAAGCCATTCACATCTGTTTACTTTCTCTCTCTTTTTAATCTTCCAGGCACCATTGCTCACATTACCCTTGAATTTAAACTTCTTTTAAAAGCTTTCAAAGCTTTGAAGGTTGATTTCAATGAAATTTGTTTTTATTCTAGGCGTTTTTCTGACTGTCATTCTGAATAAAACAAAAAACATTTACTGTCAAAACAACAAGGGCTTACTCTCAAGCACAAAATGAAAGCAGATATGTCTGCCTGATTTATTTTGGCACCCACCTAGCAGTTAAATAGGACACCTTTTAATTTGTCACTTCTTTAAGATTCATTTAGGTTGGCAAAGTAAATCCCCAGTACTTGGTTTCAGCTAAACTTCAACGAGTTGGGTGAAACAGTTTATTCTTTATCACTCAGACACACAAGCTTTGAAAGGTGCCAGTTAAAGATGGAACTATGTATTTAGCAGTGTAAGACAGTAACATCTAATGGAATTTAATTTTTACTTTGAATGGGAGGAACTTAGAAATTTAACTTATTACCAAAGATCCACTAGCAGTCTGAGAAGAGACACAGAAGGTCAATGTTTTTCAAAAAACCTAGGTAGAACTATTTCAAACAGTGAATATCCAATTATTTTAAAATTAGACTCAAGTATGAGTAAAGAGACCCAATATTCAAATCTCAACTCTGCCATTTGCTGGCTGGGGAAGTTACTTAATTTACCTGAATCTCAGTTTCTTTATCTATAAATTGGGATAATATCTACCCCTTCCAGGTTGTTTAGAAAGTTAGCTGAGGCAATGGACATAGAGCAGCTAGCACCTGCCTGGCACATACTAGCTGTTCAACATGTGCAAGTCACTGTTTTTATTAAGAAAAACTTCTGGCTTGCTGCGGTGGCTCTCGCTTGTAATTCTAGCACTTTGGAAGGCTGAGGCCTGTGGATCACTTGATCTCAGGAATCTGAGACCAGCTTGGGCAGCACAGTGAAACCCCATCTCTACAAAAAAATACAAAAATTAGCCAGGCATTGTGGTGCGTGTCTGTAGTCCCAGCTACTTGGAGGGCTGAGGCGAGAGGAGTGCTTGGGCCTAAGAGGCAGAGGTTGCAATGAACAAAGATCACACCACTGCACTCCAGCCTGGGCAACAGAGTGAAACCCTGTTTCAACCAAAACAAAACAAAAATGAAAACAAAAACTTCTGCAACATTTTCTAACAATTCAGTCCAGGATTTAGCATTTCTGACTGTGTGGAAATTGTTTCTTCTATCTGCTCCAAATGTACTTTGCTAGAATCTAAGCCCATTTTCTCATTTTCTCAAAGTTAGCAATAACATCTGTTTAATACCTTCTTTGTAACAAGGCCAGATTGAGGGCTTGTGTTTATGCAATCATTAACAAAACCATTCTTAAACAGTGGTGGTTTTCTGCATCTCAATGACCTAATTGTAATCTGGCTGATTATTTGATTTAGTTACAAAAGGAAATAAAAATCACACACTCACACACACACACACACACGCATACATACATATGTACACAACACCCACATATATTCATTTTTTTCTGTTCTTCAATACATACAATCCAGCTTCAGGCCTTTTTATTTTGGTGTGGAGTTTGAGGGGAATGTAAAGAAAGATAAATGCTTCCTTCCTGAGTCCCTTAAAGCAGATGACCTTAAAATGAACGATGGGGAACTCTTCGACAGTCTAGATTAATCTCGGTTTTCCAATCAATAGTTTAATAGGTTTTTTTGTTTTGTTTTAGGGGAAGACACAATCCACAGGGCTAGTCCCAGAGTCTTTCCCAGTTTTGAAAGTCTCATGCTAAATATGGTCCAAATACCACATCTACCCAGGGTTTGCTTTTTTTCTGACAATATCCTCCTTTCTGTCTGTGGCTGCTTTTCCAAGCATAGCAAGCACTTGAATTCAACTGAGGGTTGACAAATTGACCTTACTCCCCAATGAAGCTTGCTGTTTTTAGCCCAGGGCCAGGAAAACAGAGGCTGTCACTTGGTCAGATGGAATCTTAGGTAAAGCAATTTCCTCTTCCGATCCAAGCCTGAATATCCAGTGGAAACTTGTAGAATAAAGCCAGGCTAAGGTGTTGTTCTCAAACATGTTTATTTGTAACAGTTTTACATGGTGTGTTACAGAAATTAATGGAAAATTTCTAAAAATTTTGCTGTTCTGTTGAATGCATTGTACATAAAGTTAAAAATAATGTGTCCATATATGTTAACAAACTGTCATCTGAGGTAAAGTTAAAGTAGGTCTAGAAATGTACTGCAACAGTCATTTTCTCTTTCTCATCTTTATTAAAAAAATATGTGTCAGAACGCAGAAATTGAAATGAACCAAACCCACAGAGTAAACATTTGTTTAAAAGAAGGTGCCCAGTACATTACATGATGGGGTTTCAGGAGACACTGGGATGAGTAAGAGCTATCAAAAAAGTCTTGCGGCATGTAAAGATTGAAGAGCTATGGAGAATGGGGACAGAATGACAGGTGGTGTTTCCCTGGTTTCAAAATTTAAAGTGACAAATTTAGTGCTAGTGGAGGATGAGGAATTAACAGTTGTACACATGGATTTTCTATTGATCTAACCAGAACTGTGCAGACTCCCCATGGTCTTTTGGTATTGGCACCTCAGCTCTTGCTTGGAAATTTCACTGTATTCCTGGGACAGGATATGGTTGTTCCAGGCTCACCAAACAGTGCTTGGAAAAAAAACTCAGAATTCTGCCAATGAGAATATGGATGGCAGTTGAAAAATCTTGACTTTATTTCCCTCACTTTAATGCATCACTTGGGCATCTTCTTGAAGTTCAGAGCCAGTTATATTTTCAATCATGTTCAATGAAGGAGGACAATTCTCCTGACTTTCACCGTCTGCTAGGAAATTAACTCCAGATGGTATACCTGAAACAGCAACATCAGCCAGAGTTCACTTTGAATGTGTCAGAAGCAACCCAAAGAATTGGTATAATGGTGTGATACTGCAAGACAAACTCAAGACAGCCATACTGAGGGAGAAGATAGCACCACTTGTTTAGAATCAAATCATAGGCAACAAAGCAATTTAAGCAATTTCCCATGGGAACTGCCTATCTTATCAAATCCCCAGAAAACAAACTGGTCTCAAGCCAACTCTTACGGTCATTCCACCTTTCCAATCTTCCCCTTCATGTGAAAGGGTTACCTAATCATAAAATGTTTGCTCATTTCTCGAGAAACTCTGTGGACCAACAGGTGATAACTACAGAGGGAGGTAAACGGCCCTTCTCACTTTTCTGGTTCTTCGGACCTTCTACATTAGGATGACATTGACATATATTCTTGAATAGACATTTGGTCAGTTTACCTAACTGAAAAAAAAATTAGACTCCTGTGACTTGATAGTGTAAAATGTGGGCTTTAAATGATAACCATTACCTTCATGTATCACTTTTCTCTTTGTGAACAAGTATACAATCATTTTTCAAATGAATCTCTCAAATCATTTTAGTTTCTATTGATATGAAGAACCAAATACAGGCCTATTCAAATCAATCATATCAATGGAGATTCTACTTTTCAAATCTTAAAACCAAATAATAATAATTATCCCCAAATCCAATTAATCACATGAATCTTTAAAGTTTTCTTCTTAGTGTTAAAACACTGTCAACATACTGTAACTGCATAGGAACATCCGGAAAACACACTTGACCTGTATAACAATTCTCTGTAGGGCAAAAATATATAGATTCTTTATGAAAATCATGTGCTAAACATACGAACCAAACACTGCACTTTTTGTCTCATAAGTGTAAAAAAAGGAAGCTTAGCCTCTTCTGTTTCACGTACAAACAGTCCAGTGATTTATATTGGGGGTAGGTGGGAGTGGGGAGGTGGGAGAGTTTCCGAATCTGAATTCTTCAGAATGTGAATTGTCTTTTTCTTGTGTCGCACGTAGGGTGGGGACTCTCGTGGAAAGGCTAGATGATGGAGTCACGTGCTCCCTTCCCGTTCACTAGCTGCTGATTGGCCAACTGCTCCTGCCAGCTGTCCCTGCACTCCAGCTTCCTACCATATGCTCCAGAATAACATCTGGAAAGTGAGCCCCATCCATCAAGTTTGTCACACCTTGCACTCAATCTGCTACCTTCTCTACAGTGTAATGGCATTATTAAAAAGCATTTTCATTAACATTTATATTTACAAAAAAAAGACAATTTTTTTTCATTAGAACTCCTTAAAGCCATTTCCCTTAAATATTTAAAGAGTTTAATGGTAAGGTTTTTTTTTCAAGTTATAAAATAAAAATCCCATTTGAATTTTCTGATGTACAAAAAGAGATAGAGATGAACCATTTGGACCACGGAATCAGTTTGTTATTCTGAATATTTATGCCACCATTGTTCCATTAGAAAGTTGGTTTTTAAGATCCAAAACCACATTACCAGAATTGTACCAGAATTATTTGGCAAAACGACTTTTCTTTGAAAATGGCACGTGGAGAAGACACTTGTCTGCATAGCATCACAGCAGCAAGATATCGGAAAAATAAAAAATATCATTTTATTGTACTTAGAGTTTAGAGCTTCTTAAGAAATCAGATGCATTTTTCATCTTTCTCATCAATGGGATCTGATGTCTTTTCCTACTCACAGAATGAAGGTTCAAACTGAAAGCTGTCTTTCTTCACCAGGATGCAGAATAGCTAAAGAATTGTTTTGGCAACATTCTTGATCATAATGAATAATCAACCACTTATTTGTCTTGTAATTTCAAGTTAATTCATTTCATTGAGGCTTTTTTTTCTCCCCAGTTAGATTTCTTCACCCATATCTAAAAACAGTCAAAAGCAATACAAAAATTTGTACACCTATTAATTTTCAAATGTGACAAAGAAAGGAAAGGGGGGAAAATGGCAGACCAGGCCCCATGGAGTGACAAAAAACACATCATCCTATGTGAAAAGGCAAATGGATGATGATACTGTGGTCACAGAAGACCCTTTGCTTTTGCTTAAAGAAGTCAGTTCCAACCCTGTTGTAATCCTCTGATGCCTGTCACTCCAAATTTGGTGTCTCAACAGTGGTCAACAGGTAGAGAAATAAAAAGGGAATTAGTAATTTTGCACACTGGGTCATCTTAAACCCAGCTACGAGGGCTCAAATATTTGTTGGGTAATCATTTGCTTGCTTTGTGATTTAATGTTGGGTGGATCTTTCTATACTTTTTTTGTGTGCTGCCATAGATATCTGCCATTGGTTGCCAAAAACGCTTAGTTCCCTCTTCTGAGCGAGTTCCATTGGGCAATCATGAATTTCTTGTGGGATGAGGTGAAAGAATACAAGAGAGCCTGTCGTGATGCTGATGTCCATGCCAGTCTTGAGCACCCACCACGAGCTCGCATCGATGCTATTTCTTAGGTCTGTTGATCTGCGCGTAGAGAGGCTCCGGCTCCTGTGGATAAAGGAACAAAGTGAGGCCTGCCCTTTCCACTTGCATGGATTTTCTGAGACAGCTTTGGGAAAAGGGGTTTAGGATTAAAACAGAAAAGTGACAGTTTATGATGGATGACCTTAGGTTATTTTTGGAGTATTTGATCAGTGTGCATATCATTTTGGCAACATTTTTATCATCCAAAATAACTATGCACTCAGTTCTGTCTTTCGTTTTCAAGTTGGAACTGATTGCCCTGTTGAGGAAGTAGCATGGTATAGTAGGGAGAGTTAGAAAACCTGTGTCATGTGGACAAGATACTTATCCTGAGTCTTGGTTTCTCCAACCACAAAATGGGAATAATACTGTTTATCCTATGGGGTTCTTGAGGGAATTAGAGATTATACAAATAAAGTATCTAGCACCATGCTTGGTAGCAATACGTCTTCAGAAATTGCTAACAATTACCATGAGTCAATTGGACATTTTTCCAACACAGTTTCATAAATGTCCACTTGAGAACCCTGAAATTCTATTTCAAATTGCTCTTCTACAAATAGTGATGCCTGGGTGCACTGTTGAGCAAGAAAAACAGCAAGTGTGTCTTTGGCTCTTAATTACAAACTTCTGGACTTGTTTCCATCCAATCTGAGCCCTCCATTTTGGCCAGTCATTTGCCTGCACCCAGGGGGCTGTCCTGAAACACATACAGGGATTTTCAACCAGAATGTAATGCAGCAAACCTGCAATCCACACCTAGACAGGAAACAGCATTCGGCCCTATTTAAACCCCGTCCGACTTCAGCTGTTGTTGAGATGACTCATTGTGCACTGGCCAAGCAAATTTGATGGATACTGTGGTTTTAAGCATGCACAGGACCTTCTGTTAAAATTGACCTTTATGCTGTCACTCTTGGAGGTCTGTGCCAGAATTAAATGGGCACAATGAAATCCTAATTTTACCACATTTGATACATTAGCTTGTCTCCTGCCATGTCATATAGGTTCTTATTATTTGCTTATTTTCTTGAAACTTCAAAATGAATTGGCATTCTGGGAGCCCCTACCATGTGTCTGGCACCATGCTGGGTATTTTCAAGTACATTGTCTTTTTATCTCATCACAACAGCCTTGTAAGGCAGATGCTTTATCTCTTTTGCAAGGGTGAAATTAAGTACAGAGAAGTTAAATAATTTGTCCATGGTCACACAGCTAGTAAGTCTAGAGACATGAGAACTGAAACCAGGGTCCAGGGGCCAGTGCTTTTTCTAGTCTTTTACAACAGTGACCATGAGGAGAGAGAGACAGAGAGACCCCAATCCTTCCATCCGTTAGTGCTTCAGAGTTTACAAAGCACCTCATGTCTTATTTATCTGCCTTATAGTCCTGAGGGTGGCTGTTATTTTTTGAGTCCTCCCTTTGCAGATAAAAACTGAAGTTCTGAGAGGTTGTGTGATCTCAAGGTCATTGTGCTGTCTCTTGTGTGTAGCATATCATATTGCTTGCTTTCTACTGTAAAGTGTAATGGCCTAGAAGGTAAGGTTGTACTGGCCCATCATTGTACAGATGAGGAATCTGAAGTCCTATGAAGACAGATTTTGTTTCTTCAGAGTCACAGAGTTACTTAGTATCCATGCCAAGAGTAGACCCCAAGACTCCTGCCATCAGATCCAATTTCTGGTTCCTCTAGAACTTGTTATGTTTGTATTCTTCCAGTGGGAAGGAACTTCTTTCCTTGGAGGCACCCTATTATGCAGTGTAACAAAGTGCCAACTTGTCCCTCCATGCCTTCGGCCTGTAGACTTTCTACTGCCCTTGGAAATGTAAATAAGTACAATCCTTCGTCCAAATGTCTGATGACAGAAAAATATGCAAGCCCATTATTCCATGTCCTACTTCTAGGTTACCACTTGCCAGTTCCTTCTGCCATTTTTTTTTTTTTTTTTTTTGAGATGGAGTCTCGCTCTGTTGCCCAGGCTAGAGTGCAGTGGCGCAACGTTGGCTCACTGCAAACTTGGCCTCCCAGGTTCACACCATTCTCCTGCCTCAGCCTCCCGAGTAGCTGTGACTACAGGTGCCCACCACCACGCCTGGCTAATTTTTTATATTTTTTATTACAGACAGGGTTTCACTGTGTTAGCCAGGATGGTCTCAATTTCCTGACCTCGTGATCCACCAGCCTCGGCCTCCCAAAGTACTGAGATTACAGGCGTGAGCCACCGCGCCCGGCCTCCTTCTGCCATTTTACAAATATGAACCTAGCACAGTAGGTCCTCAATGAGAGTCTGTTGAATTACTGAATGACTATAATACTGTTTCTAGTTTCCTCACAGTTCTGATCCCTTTGTCCTAAATACACTCCAATTTGGCTTTATTCTCTCAAAATCAAATGTAGCAAAATCTATAGTAAGATTATGATTTATTAAACACCAAATCTATTCCTTTCCAGTCTCTTGAACTATTTCAAATACATATTGTAAGGCTAAACATGTAACTTTATTGTGTGTTTGTGTTCTACAAGTGCAGTAGGTGGAGTCAAAAATAGTTAAGTACAACTACTGGGGAAAAATATTTCCTTTTGCCTGTGCTGGGCTTCAAGGACGCATCTTAATGTTTCCTGGGTAGACGTTCTCAGCCCATTCTTCTTTTTGGATGCCCCAAGAAGTCAGGCTGCCTTGATCTCACCCTACAATTTGCTCTATTCTAATTTTGGAAACTAATTTATCCAACTGAAAATGACACCTAAAAACAGAAGAAGACAGCAGGCTCAGACAGAGTAATTAATGCCACACTGCATTAACTTTCTGCAGCTGAGATAAATACTCACACATCTCCTGCTTGCCCGAATTTAGCTTCAAATACCCATCACAACAGCAGTAACGACTGCAGTCAACTCTCAATTATCCCCACTAATGAAGGGGAGCAGTGGTGTGGAAAACCCCCAGCAGCAGATAATCCCAAAGTCTGACACTGTGATGCATTATACGTTTTGGCAATAGCTCTACCTTCCTTGTTACGGAATCTTAGACTGTCAGAGTTAGAGGGGAGCTAAAGAATCATTGGATTCAGAAATTTCCAACCTGGCCTCTGGCAAGGTCATAACGGGGTCTTTGAGCTATTTTCAAAATTCCAAAGCCTAAATGGAATCGCACATTAACATAACATGCTGTTGATGTTTTTGTTTTGTTTGTTTGTTTTCTTTTGGCAGATTTGTCCACATCTCTGCCCTGCTTCAAATCTTTCAGAAGCTCCCCATCACCCACAGGGTAGGTCAAAGCACCTTCGCCGGGCACACAAGGCCCATTAGTCTCTTAGTCCATTAGAGCTAATAAATACCCCTTCTAGACCATGAATCAAAATTCTACCTTCAGGTCACGTACATCATGTTAAAAAAAATCTTTCTTTATGCCTCTCCAGGATGATCTTTCTGAAATGGATTTGGCCATGCCAGTCTCCTGCCTGAAACAGTCCTCCTGACTCCTTGTCACTCAAAGGAAAAGGCAAACTCCTCAAGACTGCACATAACACCCACCTTCCCAACCATCCTCACCTACTACCACTCTCTCCTACACCCTACCTTCCAAACCCTACTTGAGGTTCACCCTCACATGCTGGAGTTTTCCCATCTCTGGGACTTCGTTCAGGCAGTTCCTCCTGGCTTCGGAGCCTTCTTTGTTCCTAAAGTTCATACTTTAAGACCTAGCTGAAATATCAAGGCTTCCTGGACTCTGCAGGTGACACGAGCCACTGTCTCCTGGATGCTTCAGAACCTGTGTAGATCTCTCTCTTCACTCCTACTATGGCATCTCCTAGCATGTTCTACACTGAGCTCCACTGGGCCTTGCATGTCAGTATCCCGAATTCTGAATGAAGCTTGGAACATGGGAGGTGCATCCACTAACAACATGAAGAATGAAGATATGTATGAGTAAATGAACAGTTCTCTTCTCACAGCAGAGTCATCTCCTCTGCAGGCTTGCCTGACTCAGATGTCTCTTTGCCATTTTTGGAGGCACGGAAGAGAGACATGCTCCTGAGTGTGATGGCCTATGACCGGTTTGTAGCCATCTGTCACCCTCTATATCATTCAGCCATCATGAGCCCGTGTTTCTGTGGCTTCCTAGTTTTGTTGTCTTTTTCTTCTTCTCAGTCTTTTAGACTCCCAGCTGCACCACTTGATTGCCTTGCTAATGACCTACTTCAAGGATGTGGAAATTCCGAATTTCTTCTGTGATCCTTCTCAACTCCCCCATCTTGCATGTTGTGATGCCTTCACCAATAACATCATCATGTATTTCCCTGCCGCCATGTTTGCTTTTCTTCCCATCTCGGGGACCATTTTCTCTTACTCTAAAATTGTTTCCTCAATTCTGAGGGTTTCTAGTGGAAGTTGGCAAATACTTGTGAACTTTAATATGATTCTGACACATTAATTTATTTTTAGATAACAAAGTAGATGGAAACCATATAGTAAAACCTAGAGCAAACTCCACCCTCTAACTTTTCTGTAAGTAAAACACCCGATTTTCTCGAAGGTGCAGTAAAAGAGCAGAAGCACAGGAGACTAAGTCATGCAGGCCTAGCTTAGTGTTCTCCTGCCAATGCTCTGCTGCAAAGACCACCAGGGACACATCTGTAGTTGAACATGTTGGGTTATTCCTCACCGCAGAGGGAGGAGCAATGAGGCATCTCTGGAAGAGGGTGTTAGAAAGAATGTATGATAAGATTTGGGCTTAAGGTGAGTGATTTTGGGGATGGTCAACAAAGTGGGGTTTTTCTCTGAATTGGATGCTGTCATAATGTGGGGGTAATTCTGTGATTATTCCAACAATACTTATCTGGAAGGCATGAAGAACAGAGCAAGGCTGAAACCAGGCTAGAGAAATGTTTGATCAGTTTTCCAATTTTGACAATGTTCATGTTTTGCCTGTGTTCAGCCATGAGGACCTGATGGTCTTGATTTTGTCTTGACCTATCATGGTCACTGAGTGGCCTTGTCTGATGCTGGTGGTATGTGAAATGTTGATGTTCAGGAGAATGCCAGGACCTCGCTGTGGGGGTGGGCCTGCACCTGACTGTCAGAGGCTGCTGTTCTTTTTCTTACCATCACCCATTTAGCAGCCCTAGGATTCTGTGCAGAGTACTTAACATCTTTGGGTGCCAGTTTCCTCATCTGTAAAATGAGGCTAGAAATACCCTCTGTGAAGGAGAAAACATGTTGATTGTCTAGCACAGAGTCTGAAACATATGAGATACTCCAAAAAACACTAGGTCCCTTATGTCTGGGAGTGTGGCTTTATCCTCCCTTTATAGACAATGGTTTTAGGCCTAATAATCACCTGTGGGTTTCTTTTCAAATGGCCTCTCCTTCATAGCGCATAGGTGCAATTGCAGATGAGCTCTCAGTTATTAATAAAAGAACGGTGCTGGATCAGCCTAGGGAAATCGTGCAGAATGAATGTGGAGTTAATGCAGACAACCTGGCTGCAGGGCCCTGTGGATAACAGAAACTTCCACCATTTGCAGACTACTCCACACATCCTTTAACTATCTATGAATTATGTGCTCAACTACAGCGGCCAAGTGGACTCATAGAACTGGAGTAATAATGGTATATCTCTACAGAAACTTTTACAGTCTATATATGGTCTTTCCAATGTCACATGACCTTACTTGAGCTACACACCAGGACTGTGCCTTTAGTGCTCCTGTCTTCATTTTACAGCAAAGAAGCCTAGGCTCCCCGCAGTTGGGTGACCTGTGCAGTTACTCAGCCAGCACACAGCAGAGCTGGGACATACTGCTTTTCTTTTTTAATCTTTTTTAGATTTTTATTTGTGGTGAAACATAAACAACATAACCTTTGCCATTTTAACCATGTTTAAGTGTACAATTCAGCAGCATTAATTACATTCACAATGTTGTGCAACCATCAGCATCATTTCCAAAACTCTTTCATCACCCCAAACAGAAACTCTGTACCCATTAAGCAATTAACTCTCCATTCATTCCCCAAATCCCCAGCCCTAGTCTAATCTACTTTCCATCTCCACGATTTTACCTAGTCTTATTTTTAAATCAATTTCAGTGAAGTATAATTTACATATGATGAAATGTACCCATTTTAAATGTACAGTTTAATGAACTTGACAAATATATACACCCATGTGAGCTATAGAGCATTTCTTCACCCTAAAGACTTCTCTTGTGCCTTCTCAGTCAACTCCCTATCTCAGTGCCAGCTCTGATCTGCTTTTGATTGCTATAGACTAGGTTTGTTTTTTCTAGAGTTTCATGTAAACATACTCAGGTCTTTTTAAGCCTACTATCCTCTCCACTACCATGTGTTCCCTCTCATAGAAGGTTGAAGCTGGAAGGGCCCTCATGCTCACAGCTCCTTTTCCGCATGAAGAAACTGAAGCCCCAGACACAGGGTTCCTTTCCCAAAGCCGTACAGGAGACAGTGGAGAGCCAGGGAGCAGTCCAGGGTTCAGACTCCCATTTCTGTGCTGGTTTCCTTGCTTTCTTCTCCCAGCCCCAGCTCTTTGGCATGAAGTATAAGGGCAAATGGTTTCTTACGTCACATTATAACAAGACGCTCTTGGAAGCTACCTAAATTGTACTGATTACTTTCTGCCCATTTAATATTTCTTTTATTTGTTTTTGGAAAGATTGACTACCTTTGACAAAAGTATGTCAAAAGCAATACATCTTACTAGTGGAGCGAAGACACTGCATGCTGACAAAGGTGGTCTCAGATGTGAGGTCAATGGTGTGCCATGCAATCTGCTTGCTGAGTGAGCCCACTTATGCCCCATCCTGGGGGCCTAGGGTAAGAAAAGCGCCAAGCCAAGCTGGGGATCAGACTAAAGCTGGAAGGTGAGTCAAAGCTTGAGTCCCTCAGCATTACCCTGCCCAGGCAGCAACTTCAGCCTCATGGTCTTTTAGCCCTAACACTTAGGACTAGCTCATGGGAGTTTTACATTCCTTGGCTTGACAAATGAAAAACGTATTGGTAGTCAGAGGGGAAAAAGGCTAAAATAACTCAAAGTTCTATCTGAATCCATGTGGAGGGTCAGGAAAAATGCATGGGTTTGGGGAGCCAGAAAGACCCCAGAAATCCTAACTTCCTATATGAACTTAGGCGAGCATCTCACCTATCTGGACCTCAGTTCCTTGATTTGTAAAGTGGAGTGAATAACATCTAAGACCCCAGAAATCCTCCTAACTTCCTATATGAACTTAGGCGAGCATCTCACCTATCTGGACGCCAGTTCCTTCATCTGTAAAGTGGAGGGAATAACATCTACCTCATGGGACTGTGACAAGTTACAAGTGAGCTCGTACAACATGAAGTATCTTAAATGCTGTCAGTCTTCTTTTTCTTTATATTCAAACAAAAGGAAAAACAAAGCTTTTTGGCCACTTTGAGTCTGAAAGTCTGGCTGTTAGGGTAGAAAAGTCTTCTAAACACTGAATGGATTTGATGATAATCCCTTGGGGATTGACACTGCCGAATGCCCTGGTTCCTGGGGTCTTGGGTGCTGAAACCCACTTGGTGAATACAGAGATGCACCACTTGAGTTTCGAGGCAACTGTGCATGTTCTGAAGACCATTCTATTTCCCCGTCAATAATAACAACAACGATGGGCATCAATGATCTGTTTTGCACATGTATATCATCTTTTTTGGCCTTGTTATATAACAGATGACAACGCTGAAGTTGCTGACACTAATTATCTACCATAAGCAGGAAGGCCTTTTCTGAGTAAGCTCCTGGTCACTGGGAGCAGATTGCATCTAGGGCTGATAGTCTCTGGGGATCCTAATGAAGTCAGCATATTTTAGGGATTTCTGTCTTCTCCTTTGTTAGATGGGAATAGAGACAGCCTGAGGGAGAGATGCTGCTGGAAAATCTTATTTGGGGATTGGTTCCATGCTGTAGCTGGGTGACTTTGGGCAAGTTAGATGGTCTTAAAATGTCAGAGCTGGAAGGACCTGTGGGAACTGTTTTACAGAAACAGAAACCAAAGGTCAGAAATGAAGCCATCTGCCTCATATCACACATCTAAATTGATGTGATGCTATTAAAACCCAGGTGTCCTTCCTGATTCTGTTTGAGTGCGTTTGAATTATTTAATCTGGGTCTAGATTCAAATCCTGGTGCTATTACATGTGAATCTCAGGATTTTAGCAAGTTGTTAAACTCTCTACCTTGTCTGTAATATCTGTGAAATGGGAATAATAAAAATACCTGAGTGTTCCTGTGAGGAATAAATTAGGTGATGCTAGTAATTTTAAAATATATCTTACTATTATTAGTAAGTGGAAGGCATCATGATTACCTTCTGCAGTGGTTCTAGAAACAGTGAGCCTGATCTAATTCTGTTAGCCAATTCTGGCAGCTGCCTATGTTTGTAAATAAAGTCTTGTTAGAACACAGCTACATTCATTCATTTATGCATCATCTTTTGCTGCTTTCCTGCGACAATGGTAGAGTAGCTGTAATAGAGACCGTATGGCCCACAAGGCACACATATTTACAGAGAGTTTGGCAACTTCTGGTTAGATGATCTGTGTATTCTACTTGCACTCACTACTCCAATGGCTGAAACCCATATGGAAATCTCCATGTCTAGCCTTGATTTCTCTTTTGACCCCCAGAGGTTGTATCCAGCAGCCTACTGGCATCTCTACTTGGAAGTCTCATGGGCACCTTGAGTTCAATTGGTCCCAAAGTAAACTTGCCTTCTTTCTGCTCAAACATGCTGCTTTGTGTTCTTTAGCACAGTGACTGGCACCATGTAGATCCCCATGCCAGGAACCTGGGTGTCATCCTACCTTATATCCTCTTCCTCACCTCCCATGTCCCTTCGGTCTTAACCTTCTGTTGATTTCAGCTTCTAAACATCTCTTGGCACTATGCCTGAGGTCTTGGCTGACACTGCCCTTTGCCAGACCCTGGTCATCTTCTGCCTGATCCAGTGCCATCACTTTCCAGCTACAGGACCTCAACAGGGAGTCTCTTCACAAAGGTCTAAGGAAGTGGGACACTGTGCCCTCCAAAAACTTAGGTTGGACTTGTCATTGAGTTCTGTGTTCATAAAATAGGTCATTTTCTGTTGTTTTGTGGTTCTTTATTTTAAGTGTCTGTTGTTTGGTTGTATTTAAAAAGAGAATGGTAATAATAATCCCAAATACATGTACTTTACTTTCAAAGCTTATAAAACACTTTCATATTTATGATATTATTTGATTCTTGGACAGCTTGGGGAGACAGCTATTGCAACTATCTGTATTTATCCATATGAAAGGATATATGCTAACCTAAGGTCACCTGCTTTGGAAGTAGAAATCAGACCCAAGACCCCTGACTCTGTGTTTTGTTTCTTCCTTTCTTTCCTTTACTTCCCTTCCCTCCCTTCCTCTTTTTTTTCTCCCTCTTCTTCCTCTCTCTCTCTCTAAGATTCTTCTTCCCAAAGCATCTGAGGTTCAGCTTTCTTTTCCCTTGAACACTAGAAATCCATCAGGTAATATGTTATATGTCTTGCATTCCCACCACGAAGATCAGTATTAAAAAATGACAGCAACTTATTATTTATGGCAATATCTATTGTTACTAAGGGAGGCAGACCAAACAATTCCCCATTGTTACAGATGCTACTCTGACTTGACAGCTGGGAAAGTCTGATAGGCAGTTTATTTACTTAGCCATTTAACCAAATAAATGTTTTCATTTTTCTTTCATCTCCTCAAAAGCTAACATTTTGCCCTTAAAATTGCTCCAGCAACACATCAGTGAAGTATAAATTACCTGCCATCCCCATACCAGTCATTATAATATTATTTTGGTTCTTTTTTGCCCTTGTTGACCCAGTCTTTCAAAGACACGTGATTCTCCCAAATGGGAGGGTAGGGGGAAAAAAGTGAAGTAATTGAAGATATTTTCCTTTATTGCTAAAACAGAACTGCTGTTTGAGATTGGCCCTGAAGCTTCCACCTGCGGGGATTGAGTCCGTCTGTTTCCTCTTACTATGGTGTGATATGGCTTTAGCTTATCAACAGATGTCATCCCTACTTACTCAGAACTGTGCGGGTATTTCTAATAAAAAACAGCTGGTGATAATGGTTGCAAGGGTGATAAGAGGGACAGGACTCTTGCTTTCCAACCGTATGAAAGCAGAGGGGGAAAAAATAAAGCCATGGACATAACTATCCCTGCATGGTCTCTCTTCTCCAAATGTTTGGAAAGGCACTAAGAAATTGCAGTCAGTAAATTTTCAGTTGGGTGGATAGGGGAATGGGATGGAGATGGAAAGATTAAATGTGTCTTGTGCTGCTATTATGGAGGGACCCGGAATGGCTCTCCCAGACGTCCCCCGTGTGTGTCATAGTGGCTATGTCTGCAAAGCTGGCATCTGCCCCTTGGCACTTGAATCTTGATAATGTGAAGTGGCCAGGCTAAGCTTTCAAAGGGAGAAAATTACTTCACTGAAGATTACAGTCCAGCCCTCCTCTGGAGCTGGGAGAATCACTTGCATGTGATTCTAAGACAGCCCATTTTTTGGCAGTGAGCTGTGTGAGCTGTGTGAGCTGTGTGAGGCCCAAACCAGGGCCATTCTGATTACGGGATGGGGCAAGCCAGAGAGCTAAGCAGCAGGCTTTTTTCTTTTTTTCCCTTCCAAAGCTGTTGTGACACATATTGAAAGTTAATTATCTGAAGACTAAGTACAAAACAAAACCTCCCAACCAATGGCCTTATACATAAAAGCTAAATGTATAAAATCCAAGAGAGTGGGGAGCCTGCATTAATTGGATATATGTGATGATGATAATGATGATGATAATGATGATGGTGATGGTGATGGTGATGATGAGGGTAGCTAGCATCTATTAGGTGCTTTCTATGTGCTATACACATTGCTAAGAGCTTCACATACATCACTTTATTTAGTTCACACAATAACCCTGTGAGGTGGACACTATTTTTATCCTTATTTTTCAAATGAAGAAAATAAGATAGAGAATAATTATAAAATCTCAGCAGTGTCACATAGCCAGGAAGTGGTGGAGCCAGATGCTGAACTCAAACAATATTGTTCCAGAACCTAGATATTTTTTTTAAGCTGAATTTTAAGCTGATTACTCAGTGTCTGTCTCCGTGCTATATACTCAACATAAACTATCTCAGTTACCATTATGGAGAATATAAGCCCCTTCTAGCAGATGAAGAAACCAAGACTCAAAATAAATTTTGGTTCTTGCCCAAGATTTCCCACTATTAAGTAGCTGAGTTAGGATTTAAACTCAAGTCCAAATCCTGAGTTCTTCCCACACTACTATGCTACGTCCATTTACAGCTCAGCTGTGGCTTGGGGTACTGGACAGAGCATTAAATGTGGAACAGACCAAAGCCCCATGAAACAGTTTGGCTTGTAGGATTGTCTCAAGCTGAACAGGTTCATAAAGATGAGGGTTTAATACATTGATCTGCAAATGGTGTAAGTCATCTTTGTTTTCTAGAAGAGCTTCAATTTTAGGATGATGTTTGCTGTTATCCTGATGAATGGCTCTTGTCACCTCTAGTTCATTCATCAAAATTTTCAAGGCAAGGTTGAGCACGTGAAATACAACTTAGGCAGGGGGTAAAATACCTCATGGGGAATCATCCCAAGGAGTCTGCCTATAGTCCCCAACTTTTCTTTTTCCTGAAACATTGACTTTGCTTTCAATATATCAACTCCCAAAGTAGCTTTGCAAGAGTGAACTTCTAAGTGAATCATAGGTGGTTTTGCATGGCATGACATATTATTATGTGCTATTGCACTGATACAAAATGTGGCAACCTACACAGTGTGTTAGGTTCTTTAATCATAATATCTATTAACAAAATACACTTTCAAAATACCATATTAGCTTTCAATAACTGTCTAACTGACGTGTGGACTAAGACTAATTCTGAGGTAGCCTCAGAATCCATTTATGAGTGGAGAAAACTGTTTACCATTTTAATGGTTTTGACCATGCTGTTCAGAACTTAAAAAAGGAGCCCTTTGGGAATGGCCTTGCAGTCCTGTGTGTTTATAGAAAACTAAGAAAGTATCTGAAAATTGAACACATTTGTCAAGGAGTGACCTTAGAAATCATGTCTGGGTAACAAGGTGTACTTCTGTCTCCTAAGAAGGTTTGCTTCATCAGCTCCTCTTTCTTTCGATCAAATCAGATGTATTGAAATTCAAGTGCCAAAAGCCACTTCTAGTAAATGTAAGTGCATCTCTCTCAAAGTAGCTGCTGATGGAATCTGAAGTGATTTGGTGGCAATCCACATGCTGCAGCACAGGTGCAAACAGCACAGCCTCAGAAGTGAGTGCTACACATCTCTGGGCTTTGAATTTCACATCAGAAAGGGTGCGGGGTGCAGGGTGCAGGGTCCTTTCTGGCTAGACGAAAAGGGCTGCCTCTGATGTTATATCTCGATCAATCTTATTTCAAGCACTGCTTGTTTTTGCTTCTCAGTCTGGCTTCTCTGTGTGTTTGATTGGTGACCTCTTTAGATCTGCAGAGTGTAGGCAAATGCAGTGACATTTTGCTTAAAAGATTAAAGCATCTGGACCATGGCTCACTGAGAAATTATCAGGGTGGGCAGAATGTGTCCATCTCAAAATGTTGATGCTTTCAGAAACTAAATCCATGCTAAGTAGCACGGACCATGCCTCATTCTATCACCACCACCCATGCAGAACATATTATTAATAAAATAATATGATCAGTTCCCACTTCTCACCCCTACCCCTACCTCCCAGGATATGTCAAAGGTCATGCATCCATGAGAAAAGGCAAAGTAGAAACGTAGACACCAGGCAAAGGGACATGGTGCAGACACTGGTAATATAGCTCAGGCAAGGAGAAATAGTGCAAACATCAGGAATACAGTTCAGTGAAGGAGTGATGGTGCAAACATCAGCAATACAGCTCAGGCAAGGAGACATGGTGCAAACATTGAGGATGTGGCTTCAGAAGTGAAGAACAACCAAAAGGGAAAGCAGATAGCTTAAGGGTAAAGGAGATAAAAAGGACAGATACCTACCCAGACCTGCGCTATCTAGCTACCGGCCTGTGGACTTATATTATCACCACTGGGCTCCCCACTGGGCTCACCAAATGGATCACTGTTGGATGAGGCCTGTGATCCATCAGGCTAGAACACAAGAAGATAATACTTTTTTTTTCTCTTTTCAAGCATTGAAAATATAAGACAACTGGATATACTTTCATGCAGCACAAATAGTTATTGTAAAGGAGGATGCAACGGCATTTAGAGGATGCTACACCACAAATGTGGACTTGTAGTAACAATTTAATAAAAAGGGCAGTCCTTTTCAGCTGACTCATTTGAACACAAAAGAAAGCTCCTTTAGTAACCCCTTGAGAACTTATGAGATTGAGCCAGCATTCTTTTCTATGTAGGCTTCCTCATGCATTATCCATTTCAGTTACAGAGGTCTTAATTTTAAGGAAAAACACAAACAAATAACAAACTGGTCACTTACAGCTTCTTGCTCTTCGCTTTTGCTGGGACTTTCAAAGCCCTCTTCAAAAATGTCATCTGTGGTAGGATCACTGGCATGGGATGCAGATGATTTAGATGGAGAGCTCTGTCTAGGGGCTGGGGTTGGAGCTACACAGAGACCACAGAAAAAGAGACATCTTAAGTGCCTGGCTGCCATCAATGTATCCCAAAGAAACCTCAGGAATCTGCTTATATTCAAGTCAAATCTTAGGATTCCTCTTCCTATTTCCGGTGGAATCAGTTGAATATTTGAATTCTTTCTCTGTACGTATTGATCTTTCCTCTCACACATCTGACTTCAGGAAGGAGCTCGTCCACACTGATAGGTAAGGCAGTGGTTCCCAAAGGATGGTCCTTGGATAAGCAGCAGCAGTAGCATCTGGGGATTTGTTAGAAATGAAATTTTCTGACCCTACCCCAGATCTACTGAATCAGAGACTGTGTTTGAACAACCCGCTACAGGTTATTCTGATGCATGATCAAGCTGAGAACTACTGGGCTATGGTTTGCTTTCTTCTTTCTGTGTTTCATCAGAGGGCACGTTGTTGAGTGCCTTTCATGTGTCAAACACTGTTAGAAACTTTACAGACAATATCTCTCATCCCTATAAAACCTCTTTGAGGTAGAGGTTATCCTAATTTGACAGGTAAGGAAAGTGAAGTTTGCTAATTTGCTCGTGGAAACTGGTAGAACCAGATTCTGAATCCTGGCACATAGTAGGTATTCAATAAACACATGTTGAATAAAGAGTAAGTGTCTCAGTGATCTGGGAAAATGGATGTAGCTGATGGCAACTTCACAGCTGGTACTTGATTCTATAAGGAGAAAGGATATGCATTTTCTGGGTATGCATTTTCTGACCCACCCACGTCTCCTCTCATTTGTTTTAGAGGTTTAGAACAAATATGTCATTTGATACCACTCTTCTTTTAATAATTTCTAATTTGTCACTGAAAATACCAGTCACTGGCTAAGACCCAAGTGAGGGGGTGGCATGACTTGATTTAGTAGCTGAATTTTCCTAATGTTATAGAACTTAGAAATCAGACAGTGAATGATGATTGTAAAACTTAGTGCATACTTTTTACTCTGATGAATCTATATTTAGAAAAATAATGCTATTTCCTAACTTATTATTTATAATGTGCCAATGAGTTGGACACTGTGCTAGGCACTTCCCATCCATTATACACCCTAATACAAATACCTGCAAGTTGTTATTGTAACTTTTTTGTTTCCCAGATGGAGAAATTGCAGCTCAGGGAGGTGAGGTGACTTGCGAAGGGTTAACACAGCTATGAAACAGCAGCACTGGCATTTAACAGAGCTCTGTCTGACACTATCCAGTCCAACTGTGCTTTTCTGTTTCTATTTGAGGTTCACTTTTGATCCAACCAATCCTCTTCCCAAAACATTCTTAAGGGGATACTGATGGGTCAGAGGATATAAAGACTGGTTTTTCTAATTTTGTTCAAAATAAAACACTAAGTTTTTGGAAAAAAATTTGCAATGAAATCTGTTTTGTTTCAGGAGATGACTATGGAACAAACTATATTGAAAGTGGGTTTAAAGCTATATGCAAACACCCTGAAGGGTAGTAGATGTTTAATAAATATTAGCTTAATTAGATCCTGAATTGTATTTGAAGCGGACTTTTGCTTACTAAAGGCTGAGAACACAAGCTGAGTTGCCAGTTCCGGCAGGTATACTGCTCAGACTTACCTAATGAAATCAATGGAAAGCATAAACAGGAGTTTATTTATGCAGGTGTCTTAATCTTTAGAAGGCTTTATAGGATGCTTCTAATACTCTAAAGCAGTGGTTCTCAGTCTGGGGCAATTTCATCCTTAGGGTACATTTGGCAATGCTTGGAGTCATCTTTCTCGACACTAGAGGAAGGGGATATACGTTTCTCTCATAGAGTGATTAGAGGCCAGGGTTGCTGCTAAACATCCTACAATGCGACAGCCTCTGAAACAAAGAATTGTCTGGCCCAACATGTCAATAGTGCCGAGGTTGCCAACAATGCTCTAAAACATAATAGTAGCTAAGTGATCTCCATTTTGTTTATTTCATTCTCTATAACTTTTCCCAATGCCTCTCATGTGCCAGGCACTAAGCTAGCATTATGAGAAGTGTAGGAATGATGGAGACAGTTCCTGCCCTCAAAGAACTTAAACTCTCCTCTTTCATTTGTAGCTGGCACACAAGTCCATTGAAAGAGAGATGTTTGTTTTTAAAAAGATGCTTGCTTATTTATGCATGGCTGTCATTTCTTTAACATTTCATTTTTTATTCATTATTCCTCATTGAAACCCTGTGAGTCTGCGTAAATAGAGATGCTGCCACTATGTAGATCATATGGCCTGAGTGCAAGTGGGTTGTTTATACACGTTGAGGGCATTCATTTTCAGAATAGCATTCTGAACCTGGCTGAAATGGCACAATCTAATTGTATTAACATTAGGGGTTTTTTTTTTTTTTGACAGTTCAAAGTATTGGCCATGCAGTGATCCATATCACCTGTGACAGTAATGAAACCGCCAAACTCACTGTAGCATGAGCCTTTTCTTTCCTCTTATCAGGTGTCAAGGCACAGGCTGAGTCACCAGAACACCTTCCCTGAATTGTGTCAAACAAGTGTACATGTGCTCAAGTGTATCTGGATTCTGATTTGGCTGCACAGTCACTGTTTTCCAGATGTTCGCAGAAGAAACGTGAGCTGGAGGAGACTCACTGAAAGCTGGAACTAGAAGGATGCACACTGCTCATCCAAGCCAATTCACTTATTTTACCAATGATAAAAACTGAGTCTCAGAGAAGTCATACGCTTGCCCAAAGACACAGCTTGCGGTGGAGGAGTCAACACCAGAACTCTGGTCCAGGATTGCAAAAAACCACTTAACATGTGCTAATAATGAGGATAAAAGATACTTCATAATGTTTGAGTACATATATCATTGAATCCTTTTAATAACCCATTGCTTACACAGATGAGGAAACTGAGGCTCATAGAAATAAAGTGCTTTGCTCAAAGGCACAAAATTGGTCAGTAATAAATCTGATCTCCAGGTTCCTAGTCCAGAACTTTCTGCAGCACCATCTTTTTGTTCTCTTTAACTACCAGAAGCTTTAAGCCAAAATGAGGCTTCAACTATAAAAGCTATTTAAGACCTTATGGCTGCGTATCTCTGCCCTAAGTTTTCTTTTGATCCTTATTTTATATTCTAATGTTTAAAACTTGTTCCCCAAATTTTTAAAGTTTGCATTCATTTTTATTTCAATAAGCCACGCCAAAATCTGTGTGTCATAAGCTGTCTATACATAAATAAATGAATGAATGAATGAGCAAACTAACAAAATCTTAAGAGGCAGAGTAACATGGTGGAAAAATACCAGGCTTACATTCAATTCAATACCACTTTGTCTATTGTCTTCATCTTTGAGCCTCACTTTCAGCCTCACTTTCATTATCTGTCAAACAGGTCTAACAAAATTTGTCATTAAGTATTATTATAAGTCTAAAAATAAACATGGAACATATGAAGAAGGTTTGTATGTTATCAGTGGTACCTAAATTGGTAGCTCGTAGCAGTAGCAGTAGTAGTAATAGTAGTAGTAATAATATAAACAAAGAAGCCTGATTAATGCAAGTGAGTTGAGTTATTTGACCCCAGAAGCCCCGCCTCCAGACATGAGTTACGGCTCTCATTGGGTTTTATGTCTTAAGTGAGGGGCACTCACGTGAGTTGGTCGATGGTGTGGTAGAAGTCACAGGGGTCAAATTCAACTGGGAGATGTCAAAGTCATCACAGTCGTCTGTATCCTGTGCCACCCCGACTTTGTTGAAGTAACTGGAGAAGGCCTCTGAGGTACAGGTGAGGGAGGGCTGGTCGGGTTTGCGGGAGGGCACGGGAGGAGGCTGCGCCATCTGGAAATCCTTAAATGTTTCTTTCCCCATTTTCTGCCTGGGCTTGTCGGTCTGTGGACTTGACCTGGTGGAGTCACTCGTGCCTGGGACGGTGGCAAGGGGGGTGAGGGGACCTTGGAACATGGCAGCTGGCAAAGGCATAACAGTTTGTGTGGGCATGAAGGCTGCTGGCGGAAACTGCCCGGCCACAGTTGGCCAGGGCTGCTGAGTGGCAGGGAAGAGACCTGGCTGGCCCCATGCGATGGGCTGAGCCCCTGGCATCACCTGAGCGACTGGTGGCTGGGCACCCATGACCATCTGCTGTTGGACGAGGGGCTGCTGGCCCCAGAAGGACGGGAGGACAGTGCCCATTGCAACGTAACCTGGGAGAATGAAAAAGGAGAGTCAGGTGCTTCCCTGGTGTCCTGGGAAAGAAAGATGCATGGACTCAGGTAATTGACAGAAATGTATCAAGCACCAACTAAGTGCCAGACTGTGTGCCAGGGACTGGGGATGCCAAGATGAACAAGATAAAAGTCCTTGCTGTCATGGAGCCTATATCCTAGAGAAGTGGTCAGGGAAAGCCTCTCTGAGGAGATGATCTGTAAGCAAAAACCAGAGTGCTAATAATCACATTTCTGTAGTTGTTAAAAGTTTCTAAAGTCTCATAGCCTCAGAAGCTGTGTGTCTCAGGGACAGGTCGGAAGGATGGAAGGCAGGCCATGCTGAGTTTTCTCCTTGCCTCCTCTTCCTGCTGCACTTAGGACCCTCTCAATTGCGTAAGCTCTCTAAGAGTCTGACTCTTTGTTTTAAAACCAGGTTGTAATACCTTCCTTCACAGGCCTGAGGCAGTGTGCAAAGTGAGTAAGAATCTGAATGTTGGAGTTTTAGAGACTTAGGTTAAAATTCAAACGGCCACTTCTTATCTATGTAATTTGGGGAGAAGTTCTTAAATATGTCTAAGGCTCCATGACCTTCTTTGTAAAATGAGTATAAACACCTTCTATCTCGCTGAGTTGATTTGAAGATTGAGAGTACATATTTAATATGTGCAGTATTGTACCTGACACAGGATCAACATTCAGTAAATGTTAGTTACTAGTATGGTTTGGATTAGATAGAGCCTAGAAAGTTACTTATTACTTGCTTGATATACAAAAGACATGTAATAAATGGTAGCTGGAGGTATTATGCATGATTTCTGTATTATTATTATTCCAATTTTAGAGAATAAAAAAATTGGGCCAGATGTGGTGGCTTATGCTTGTAATCCTAACACTTTGGGAGGTCCAGGTGGGAGGATTGCATGAGGCTTGGAGTTTGAGACTAGCCTTAGCAACATAGCAAGACCTCTTCTCTACCAAAAATTTTAAAAAATTAGTCAGGAATGGTGGCACATGCTCAGAGTCCCATAGTCTCGGCACTCAGGAGGCTGAGGTGGGAGGATCCCCTGAGCCCAAGAGTTTGAAGCACTGAGCTATGATCACCCCACTGCACTCCCACCTGGGTAATACAGTGAGACAGTTGCCTCTAAAAAAAAAAAAAAAAAAAAAAGAAAAAAAATGAAGGTTATTGTCCACTCAGGGGCACCTCATACATCAGTACAGGTTACACACTGCAAAACCCCACAGCCTGTACTCACATGTAGTACCATGATAATTGTTCAAGCATATTCTTTTTAGGTAAGACATATACATTTTAATAGGAGCACAGCGACACTTGTTACCATAATAATACTAACATAGTAGTAACAGCAACAAGCTCTACTTATTAAATGCCTACAACATGCCACCTACACTAGTAGGTGTTTTATGTCTTCAGGAAATCCTGGCAGGGTAGGTATTATTATCTCTATTTTAGGGATGAAGAAATTGGTACTCAAGGAAAAGCAACCTGCTCAGGGTCATACAGGTTGCATGAAGTAGGAGCAGGATCAAACTGAGGTTGTCTGTCCCCCCAAAGCCAGGGTTCCTTCATTGTGCCACACACTGCCTCACCCAAATGGCTAAGACCAATTTCTGATCTTTGCAGTTAATAGACCTTGCCTTCTATTTGATTGTATTAGGATACTGCAGGCATGCAGGAAACTCCCATGTGCTTCCAGGGGTCCCCACCCTTCTCAGGGGGTACAATGGCCACCTCTATGTGCAGTTGAGCCTGAGAGACAAGTTCCCAGGCTGGGCAGAGCAGAGAACAGAGAAGCTAGCTTTGCCTGGCCTCTCAAAACAAGCCTTTCCATGGCTGTCAGTAGGAATGTACTGATGCAGTGTAGTGAGACCAGGAGAAAAAGAGGAATGGATGCAGAGTATTCTAGCAACTTCCAAAGGGACAATGGGTGGGCGTTACGGCATTGATGACATTATGAGTCATCTCACTGACTCTTGTGAGCCCAGATGAGCCCAGAGAGATCGAATGCAGGGTGCCTCACTCCATGCTCCAGTCACAGATATACCCGCCTTCAACTGACTGATACAGGCTAGAGCCAACATTCAAGTCCTGGTCATTTTCCTTGCAAGGTGCCCATTTCCTCTATGCCGTGCTTCCCTAAGAGGAGGCTCCAGAGAGGCACCAACAGGACACCTGGGCTTCTTGCTGATTAATCTCGCAGTGTTAAACACTTCTGTGGAATAAAACAGTGATGTCAACAAACAAAATGGAGAATATCTTGTAAGACCACTTTGTCCAACTGCACTGAAACAAGAGGGGTGAAGAGGCCCTGGAGCTGAAATTTCAAATGTGAACCTTGCTTAGCTTGCCTTGCCCGTGGCATAATAATGTAGTGGCTTAAATCTACCAACAGATGAACAATCCAGCAACTCCGTCTTGTTTTCTGGTTTACTTTGATATAGCCCAGTGGTTCTCAGTGGGAGTGCTACTGCCCCCTAGGGGTGGCTAGAAAATTTGTGGGGTGTGTTTTGGTTGTCACAAGAGGAGGGGGTGGCACTACTGGCATTTAGGAGGCCCAAGCATTGACAGTAGACATCCTATTATGTCTGAGACCAATGCGTATGACAAAGCATTATTCCACATCCTGTTTATGATCATTTGCACCTGGAATCGACTTTGAATTACATGGAAATTCAGTTATCTTTGCATTTGATTTTAATGCATTTAATTTTCCAGGAATTCAACAACTGTGCGCAGGAGGGAAGACTGTATTTTTGGTTTGGAACACTGTCAAAAGGTGTTCACTATTTTGGAAAATGGCAGTCCCTGACATCCCTGACAGAAGCGCTTCTCATGGTAGTGTAGCCACATGACACTTCTGTATTAGCCTGGACTTACAGCTGTGGCTTTCAGTAGTGATTCTACTTACAGGTATATACATTTGACTCTTATGTCTTCTAGTGTGCTCACGCCTGAGTATTTCCTTGTTTAAATACATATATTTTTATTACAAATTCTCTTTCTTTTCTTTCTGCCTTATATTACAGTTAGAGAATTATATTCATTTTGAAAAATTGTGTAGCTAGACTACATTATCTATGAAATTCATTTCAAGGTGTGAAAGGAGGTATTGCAAATATTTGTAATAAGAAGGGGGTGCTGGGTCTGCAGGTGGAGATCTACCCACGGATTCAATCACCCAAGACCTGATGCCCATTTTGGTGAATGAGTGGATGTTTTCACTCTCTTGACATCAGCCTATTTTTGGCTTTGCTTTTATTCCACCCTCCTTGCTTCCATGAAGGACTGTTTTTAAATGCATATATGGTACTTCATTGTCTTGAGTATAAGGCTCAGACGTCTTAGCTTGGCTATGCGTCCTTGGGGGTCAGCTCCTTCCACCTCTTCATCACTATCTTCAATCCATATCCTCACTGCACCTTGCCCTCCAGCAGTTGCAAACAAACAAAACCCAACCTGCTGTCTCTTGTCTCTGCTGGCCCATCTGCCTGGAAAGCCATCCCCCTGCTTCTGTGCATGTCTAACCCTGATTTGCTCTTGGAGACATGGTTCACTATCACCTCTGCTGGACGGCTTCTTGCTCCTGTCAGCACCACTGGTTCTTCTCTGGGCTTCCACAGTCCCCTGTGCTCACCTCTATCATGACACTTGTCACACTGCCATGCAATTGCCTGGTTATTCTATCTTCCCTGAGGAGACTGGAAACCACCTGCTGGCAGGAACTCTTTATTCTCTCTCTCTCTCCACTCTGCCTAGCATGGTTTGGGACTGGAGAAAGGCCCTATATAAAGGTAAATGAGTCCTAGTCAATACATTCACTGCATTTTTCCCAGTGTCTAATTAAACCCACAATGCATAAGTGCTGTGATCTCTGATGATTCTACTGTTGGTGGCAGGTTTTTTTCCCCTCCCATCTTTTATTTTTTTTTCCACAAGGAGCTAACAGATGGGCTGTGCACACTTTTCTGGAGAGAGCTATTAGCATGTCTCTCTGGCTTCATGCCATCTGCTCCAGACCAAAGTACAATATTCAAAAGAAAAAAGGCAGCACAGGGTAATCGGGTATCATGTTTAGGAGCCTGCAGGTCCCACTCACTTTTCCTAGGGGGTCCCTGCAGCCTGGCTCTCCTCGGCCTGTGAGTTAAGGCTGTCTGGCCACATGGTCTTGTGCATGAGCGAAGGGACATGTGAGCAGCAGGACACTGGTGGCACTGGACACAGGGAGCCACTTGGTGGCTGCCACTGCAGCCACTTAACAGCTTGTTAACTGTTTACTATTAATGCCCAATAGTGGAGGGAGGAGGTACAAAGGAGCGTCTGTTTATGCCATGAAGTTCAGAGCAATCATAAATCTCCTTGCTGTGGAGTGAAAGGGAACACCTGCCTTGCTGCCTTACAGTTAGGTTCTTAAAAAGTGTTGAAAATGGTGATTTATAGCCAGATGCTGACACCTGGGGATACCCCCATTATTTGACAAAAGAAAAAAAAGCAGACTGAAATATAAGAAAAGCACTAAAAACGAAGGAACTCCTCCAACATTTATACAGAACTTTTGTGATATCTCTTATCTACATTATCTCATTTGATGGATTCATTCATTCAAAAATACCTCCACTAGGTGCCAATCACTGCTTTAGTGTGTGGAGACAAAACAAAGAACAAAACAGTTACCAAAAAAAAAAAGTTCTCACCCTGTGGAGCTTACATTTTTGTAAAGTTGACCCTTTCCACAAGCCTCTGGGGTAAGTGTGATGGCTATCTCTTTAATTTGTATAGCAGAAATTGCAACTCCATGAGGGAAAGATTTGATGCAGCTACACACCGTATGAATAGCAGATCCAAGGCTCCTGAAGAACCATGTAGCAAACATCTGTTGAGTGCTTACTGATGGAAGCACTGCCAGGAACTCTTGTACATATTTTACAACCTGCATTTACTCATGCAATCCTTAGAAAAACTCTATGAGGTAGAATTATGATCATCCCCATTAAAATGGGGTAAGTTCCCCGAGGCTCAGAAGATATTTATCTGAGTATGGTGCAGCTGGCTAGTGGCAGAGCCTGTATTCACACATGGTACATTCTCCAGGCCACCCATTCTCCTGCTGTCTGCTATGAGCAGTCAAGAGGCTGAAGACCTAAACTTTATTACAGACACGAATTTCCAGGTAAAGGAAAAAATATAGGTAGAACAGGACATATATTCATCTACTGTAGAAATCAGAATAATCATAATAATACAGCATATTCTACACTAAATATTGATGATGTGCCAGCATTTTTCAGCATGTAGTGATACCACTTCTGCAGTTGCAGTTAATGTAGTGATTCATTTAATTCTCATGATATTGTTGCAAAGTAAGTATTATTTTACACTCAGTTATAAAGATGAAGAAACTCTGACTCTGACAGGTCAAGTAATTTGCCCAGGAGTCTAAAGCTTAGAAATAAATGGCTGAATCAGGATTCAAACCTGGCCCATCAGATTCAAAAGCCCCCAGGAGCCAGTCCATCCATTGTATCACATACTCCAGTTCACTTCCCTGTCTCCTTATCACTGGCTGGACAATTAGTCACAAGGAGATCGGGATTCAATAGCTGCAGAAATTTTTATGGCCAGTTAAGGGAGAAATAGGGCACATAGTTTAACACCAACTGAAGCCAGTTTTGTCATATTAACTAGAGTCAGAAAGCAAAAACATGCTAATTGAAATTAATTTTAGACTCGTGTTCTAAAAGTTGAAATCTTGGAGGTAATCTATCAAAATTTTAGCAGCTAAAGAAAGGAAATCTGGATATGTGGAAGTGGCTTGTCCATAGCTTCCAATGTGGCTGGTTAAGTAGCAAGACTAAAACCCAGGTCTTCCAAGTCCCTAATCTGGTACAGGTTTGGGACAGGGCCCAGAGCAGTGCTGTGACTGACCCAGTGATATGGTTTGGCTGTGTCCCCACCCAAATCTCACCTTGAATTATAATAATCCCCATGTGGAGATAAATGAATCATGGGGGTGGTTTTCCCCACACCGTTCTCATGGTAGTGAATAAGTCTCATGAGATCTGATGGTTTTATAAAGGGGAGTTCCCCTGAACACAAGCCCTCTTGTCTGCCACCATGTAAGACATTCCTTTGCTCCTCCTTTTTCTTCCACCATGACTGTGAGGCCTACCCAGCCATGTGGAATGGTGAGTCCATTAAAACTCCTTCCTTTGTAAATTACCCGGTGTCAGGTATGTCTTTATCAGCAGCGTGAGAATGGACTAATACACCCAGGCAGGTCCTCAGCATGTTTTTAATCAAATGTTAGGGCTGGAAGAGATATAAAATTGCATCTAGTCCCACCTTCTGAATTATAGAGAAGGGAATGGAGACTTGGGGGACCAAGTCATTCCTCTGCCTGGAGTACCCTGAACTCTGATGCCTACTTGAGACTTTCCTGTCCCTGCTAGTCCTGTCACACATCACCTAGGCAAGAGCCCCTCATGACTACAGGGGCTCCACTTACACCTGCCCTCTGCCTGCACTCAAAAGCCCCCATGCTCTGGTCTGCATTTTCTTTTGTCCCTATCACTTCTCATTTTTAAATATATTACGCAAATTACTTCTTTTTATGTTATTTCCTATCTTCCCAGTAAAAGGTAGGCTCTCTGTCTGTTGTGTGGACTAGCACATCCCAAGCACCTACACAGGACCTGGCATATAGAGGGCACCTGGTGAGCATTTTTGAAATGAACATGCCTGCAAATTTGTAAGTTTGGAGCCATCATCTGTCCCAGCATACCCTTTACAGATAAAACAATGAGGACAAAGCATGGGCACTCTGAACACAAGACTCAAGCATAGAAGGGTGGTGCATTTCTGATGGAAAACTCTTACTCTTATTTAAAATGGCATGTGCTATTATACTAGTCCCATGGATATTTTCATATCTATTTTAGGTAAGGAAAACTAGTCATCATCACTATCCCTTTTTAAAGATTAGATTGGGAAACTTCACAATTGAATACATTTCTAGGCAATCTGCAGTCTAAACTGTAAGTTAGATCCAAGGGTTACCAACCTCTATTGCTTCTAAAAGTTCATAATGATCCCTTAGCTCATGAGTAATAACCGTAACTATTTTAGAACAGGGTATGCATTTTTAATTTACTTTGAATAAAAGCACAGTTTATATTTGGTGGCAAGAATTTGCTTCTAACAGTATGTAATTAAAAGTAATTATGGAAAAAAATGCAAGAAGATTGGTATTCTAAAATATTCAAACAACTCTATTTGCCATTTATAAGAATAAAGGCAAGAAAGATAAAGCCACAGATTTCGAATACATAGTTAAAGAAAACCACAAAACCCTTTAAGGCTCCCATGTATGTGAAAAACAGAACTAAACTACCTTTGGCTATTTGCAAGTACAGTGGCCTGGCCACATGGAACGACTCATGCCATGGAAACAAGGTAAGATTGCTGGGCTCCATCCATTTGTAACTCACCTGCAATACTGCCACTATATATTTTTTTACCTTGTTGTAAAAGTAGTAAATACATTTAAAGACTATTTGAAAAACAGAACACATACTTTCTAACTCACCAGGAGTCTCATTACTCTCACAACTCACAGTTAGCAGTTTGTTATTGTCCCATAGGGTGCTCCCCATTTTGTCTGGGGACCTTCCCTTTCCTTGAGTCAGCACCAAGTAAGGCAGATCCCTTCTATCCATCAGGTCTCAAGAAGTCTATAGAAAGCTAACTCCATGTCCTCCCCTGCTTATTGCTTTCTCTCCTGGCAGAGGTGGAAGAGTGGAAATAGACCTGGGCTAATTGCACAGCTGTGTATATGCCATGTCCCAAAAGCTGCACACCTGAGTAACATAGAATCTTGAGCTCTCTGGGTGAAAGACATCAGTGAATTCCAGGCCAGTAACATCCCAAAGCTCTGGACCCCAACACCACCTCCTCCTCTAAATATCTTCTCAATGTCACCTGAAGAGTCACAGGAGAGAACAGCGGTGTTTTATCATCATTTGGTGGCTGGCTCTGTAAACTCTTTCTCTCTCTTAATGAGTGAAGGCCAAAGGATGGGAAGCTGGTGGAAGAGGGCTTACCTGAGGGTACAGCAGCAGTGCCGAAAGGTACAGAACTAAACACATCTGCACTCGCTGGAAGGGTCTGAGATGAAGATGGGATAAAGGCATCACCTGGAGTTGCAGGAGTCTGCCAGACAGAGAGAGGCAGAGGACACATGAGACTTGGCTTAGCAGTCGTCAAGGCTGGGAGGTAGCAGATGCAGGAATTAAGGTGCAGGGGAAGGGGTCCACAGTTCAAGCCACTTATGGGGTGTGCAGCCCATATGCTGGTTACATACACTTTATCTATATGGGAAATGACACCTCCAGAGCTACTGTGAGGATTAAGTGAGATTATGTATTTAAATTATCTTACATTACTTAAATTTTTAGCACCGTGCATAGGCATATAGTAGGTGCTTGGCAAATAATGGCCAGTATCCTAATGATTTAGTTTGAGCCCCTACTCCCTGGAGGGTGTTTTCAGGTATCAAATTTTCCGTAATATTTGGCATTCACCCTATAGAGGTGGCCAATTCAAACTGAAATACCCCACTCAAGACCTACTGTGTGCCCAGCTGAGTGGTTGCAATTTAATACACGGTCAATGAGCAGTTGTTGACTAAATCAACAAATAAAATTCAGCAAGTGCTGCACAGACCCTTGTATCCTGGTGCCCGCCCCTGCACCCCCCGCCCCCACCCCAGATTTTGCCTGAATCTTCATTTGCAAAAAGAAGTAAATATTTTCAAGAAGACAACAAGAAACAATGCTTGTACCACTGAAAATTCTACAGGGCCTAGTCCGTGCTGGAATTCCAAAAAGGTCTGCTGCATGGACTGGTGGGCAAGATGGGGGATACAGAAATGAAAACATCAGTACTCATAATTTTGTATATGTCCACACCCATTTATAGCAGGCTTTTGCCTACAGAGTATAAATCTGTTCGATGCTGTAATATCCTTTTTTTTCCCCTTGGAATAGGCTGGGGCAAGCAATTAATCCTGAAATCATGGCAATTAGACAAGGCCATTTTTAGACTAGCAGCTTGCAGGACGAATGGCATTGTTCTGAGGATTATTAAATACCCATTTGGACTGCGCTTGGGTTCAGGGCCAGAAACACAGCCATGAGCTGCTGTGTTAAGCACTTTTAAACACAGTCAGCGCTGTTCTTTTTTTTCCCCTTTGTGACCTTAGGTGAGTCACATGTCCTTTCTGGGACTCAGTTTGCTCATCTGTAAAATGAAGGGGATAAGGTTAGAAGATCTCTTCAACCCTTTCTAGCTGCATAGCCCTGCAGTTCTGCAACTCCAAGTTCCCAGGAAGAAGCTTTTAGCCCAGGATAAAGGGGAGAATGACAATCGCTAGAGCCATCCAGCTTCTTTGGGGACAGAGGCTGCGGTCCCCTCCCTCAAGGCTGCCTTGGACATCAGGTGTTGGCAGCAGGGCAGCTGTGCCTAGATTCCCTGGTGGCAGCAGTGGGCAGCAGTGTCTTGTGCCATCTGTCCTCAGTGGTGAGGTTACAGCCTTTTCTCTGTGAGGCACATCTTGCCAATGAACCATAGCACCATCCCTTGGTTTGCACAACTGCGCAGTGCCCAGAGGAGCTGTCCCCTCCCGGCAGCTTCAGCTGGTGCAGCTGCGGCTGACTGCTCTCTGCCCTCCTCCGGGAATGGGCAGGGGAGGGGCTGGAGGGGCCATCTCTGCTCTTTTCTTTGCAGTAGTGGTAGAGTTGCTTTTGAATGCATCCCGCACTGGGATTCTATTTTGCTTTGGTGTTAATTCTGTTCCCTTCTTTTCGTTTTTAAATTAGGTTCTCCCTGCAATCTCTGTCCTTCTGTAAGCACTGACTGAGGTACCCTGGCTGAAGCTGTGGCTGGGAATCCAGAGCTTCTTGAGAAGCTCAGTGAGGCCCAGGTCTTGGTCTGCAAAGCTGAAGGGCAGGCTGGAAGGGAGGGAAGAAACAAAAAGGAGGGAGAGAGAAAAGAAAGAGGGAAAGGAGAGAATGGGCAGAGCAGGGTGTGGGGAGAAGATCCTTCCTTTACTGGGCTGACCACCTACGCTGTACTGGGCTTGGGGCAGGTGCTGACAAATGCCTCATCATATGTGCTGTCCCGAGTTTCCTGCCTACAATCCCAACCAGACAATGTGCTCCTTGTAGTCAGGAACCACATCTCTTTCGGGCCTCTCTTCTCAGACCACAGCAGAACAGCAAGCACCCAGGCAAGTCCTGTCATTGCTAAATGCATGGTCTCATTTATTTCTCAAAACAGAGGCATATATCTACTTCCCCTTTATAAACAGCTAAGCAAATTAAGGATCAGAATGACTAGTTAGTTTGTCCAAGTCACAAAGCTTGAAAGAGTCAACGCTGAAATCCACCAGCAGGCCTCTTTCACTCAAAGCCCATATTCTGGCCACTGAGGGGATGTGGAAAGAAAGGAAAGGGGTGCAGGGTTCAGACAGCAATGCATACTTACGGGGGGAGAGGTTATATCAGGGGGTGTGGACATGTCCCCAAAAAGTTCTAATTGGGTCACAGCCTGTAAAGACAAAAAGGTAATCACGTGACTACAAAGAAAGCTGGTGCTGCTAGGCCCTGCTTTACACACAGTATGGTATGGGGATACACATTTCTGTTTTTCATCATTTCTAGATAAACCATAATCCTAGTGGGTCATTATTATACCTCAGGATCCCAAAGGCAACATTTTGAATGCAGCCAGAATCAATTCTTGCTTCCTTGCATCTGGCTGTTTATCCAGGCTTGGTCAAGACTGCCCATTAATCACTTCCCATAAGCAGTAATAACATTACTTCACACTTATTTACCATCAAATGCCAGCAATGTCTATCTTTTCTAGGACATAAAGGCAGGGAGGCAATCCCATCATTGGTTTTTCTCTCATGAGTGTATCCGCACATACAACTTGCCTTCTATGTGTAAGTATGGACATGACTTCATGGTCACGTCAGTAAGGGCTCCCAATAGCATTTACCCTGAGAGGTAGGAATCATCATCCCCATTTTTACAAATAAATAAACTAAGTCTCAGGGATGTGACATCAAGGTCATCCAGGCCAGGATTTAAATTTTCTGAATACAGAGAATGCAGTCAAACAGCACTCTCTGAAAGAGTCCATCTTTAGGATAATAAATGTGGTTGCAGGAAAAGAAAACATTTCATTTAATACCAGGAAAGGCATCAAAAACAACCCAGTGTATACGCCATTAATCACTCCTAGGAACTCCATCACTGCAGACACTGCAACATTTATCTCCCCATCCATCATATGAGAGTGTCTGAGCAAGGCCAGCCACAGCAGCTAAAGAAACCCTTTAAGATACACTTAGAAATTAATCTGCATAAACTGCCAGATTCACAGACTGTAGGGAGCCTATGGCTGACTTAATTATGACAAGTATGCAATCACATGCTTTGTACAAACCTGTCCATTGAGGAAAAACCACTTTTCCCTCATCTTCAGATCTTAAGTGATAGCTTCAAATTGGGGGAACCTAGACATACCACTTAGTAGAAGGGATGTGAAGAGTCTGACTGCCCTGCCACACAGGACTCCTGCACTCAAACCACTCTAACCAGGTCATGGCTGGATCTCTAGGTTCATTCAAAGAAGGTAATGTTCTTTCCTACTGGCAAGTGGGTGAGATTTGGGCTCTGGAAAAGGTCCCACACACCATGCCTGGGGGTGTGGAGTACTGATAAGATAAACCACAAGAGAAAGGAGCCCCAGGTCGGGGAGAGCCCCAGATGGGGAAGAACAAGGAATAATTGTTCTGAGGGATGGTTAATCACAAACAACCCAAGGGCACAACCACCTCATTTGCAGGTAGCCCCTCCAGCACAACCCTATAAAACTTCCCTCCAGTCCCTGCCTCTTTGCAGACAGCCCCTTCTCTGCCGTGCTGCCCACTGCAATCTTGCAATGTATTTTCATACTTTCTCTAATAAATCTACCTTTCTTTACCTACAAATGTCTTCATAAATTCCTTTACTTCCTGGACCACTGGCCCCAGATAGTAGCTACCCCCCAACAGGGAGTATATTTGGATTCTACCATTTTCAATATCTGCAGCTCCTCAGAATTACAGTTCCTTCATCTGGGCAATGGAGATGATAATATCTCCTTTGAAGATGTATTGACAATACTAATAGGAGAACTTTCTTTGATGTTTGGTTAAGCCTGGTTGAAAGAGCACAAAAGTCTCTTTTTGCTGAAAGGAGAGAAGCTTGGCTTTGTTAACTTACTTGCAGCTCTTCCTTCCCTTTCAGCTTTCAGATTGAATAACAGTGCCTGGCACGCAGTAGGGCCCTATAAGGACTGATTTTCTTTCCAGCTGCAACAACTGCTAGATGCTGGGCACTGTGCTATGTGCTGGGAACATAAAAATGACAAATGCCAACTCTCAGCCTGCAGAGAGTTTACAGACTGGTGGGGAGGACATCCAATCTGTAGATGCAAATAATCTCAGGTAATGCAGCAGAAATAGCAACAGGGGTCTCTAAGGGGTGCTGTGGGAGTAACTAGAATGAAAGTGATCTGGTTTGGCTGTGTCCCCACCCAAATCTCAACTTGAATTGTATCTCCCAGAATTCCCACGTGTTGTGGGAGGGACCCAAGGGGAGGTAATTGAATCATGGGGGCTGGTCTTTCCCATTCTGTTCTCATGATAGTGAATAAGTCTCACAAGATCTGATGGGTTTATCAGGGGTTTCCAATTTTGCTTCTTCCTCATTTTCCCTTGTTGCTGCCATGTAAGATGTGCCTTTTGCCTTCCACCATGAATTCTGAGGCCTCCCCAGCCATGTGGAATTGTGAGTCCAATTAAACCTCTTTTTCTTCCCACTCTCGGGTATGTCTTTATCAGCAGCATGAAAATGGACTAACACAGTAAAATTGTTACCAGTAGAGTGAGGTGTTGCTGAAAAGATACCCAAAAACGTGGAAGCGACTTTGGAACTGGGTAACAGGCAGAGGTTGGAACAGTATGAAGAAGAAGAAGACAGAAAAATGTGAGAAAGTTTGGAACTTCCTAGAGACTTGTTGAATGCCTTTGCCCAAAATGCTGATAGTGATATGGACAATAAAATTCAGGCTGAGGTGGTCTCAGATAGAAATGAGGAACTTGTTGGGAACCGGAGCAAAGATGACTCTTGCTATGTTTTAGCAAAGAGACCAGTGACATTTTGCCCCTGTCCTAGAGACTTGTGGAACTTTGAACTTGAGAGAGATAATTTAGGGTATCTGGTGGAAGAAATTTCCAAGCAGCAAAGCGTTCAATAGGTAACTTGGGTGCTGTTAAAGGCATTCAGTTTTCTAAGGGAAGCAGAACATAAAAGTTTGAAAAATTTGCAGCCTGACTACGTGATAGAAAAAAAAAAATTTCTGGGGAGAAATTGAAGCCAGCTGCAGAAATTTGCATAAGTAGCAAGGAGCCTAATGTTAATTCCCACAATCATGGGAAAAATGTCTCCAGGCCATGTCAGAGACCTTCATGGCATCCCCTCCCATCAAAGGCCTGGAGGCCCAGGAGGAAAAAGTGGTTTTGTGGACTGGCCCCAGGGTCCCTGTGCTGTGTACAGTCTGGGGACTTGGTGCCGTGTGTTCCAGCCACTCTAGCTGTGGCTGAAAGGGACCAATGTACAGCTCAGGCTGTGGCTTCTGAGGGTAGAAGCCCCAAGTCTTGGCAGCTTCCATGTGGTGTTGAGTCTACAGGTGCACAGAAGTCAAGAATTGAAGTTTGGGAACTTCCACCTAGATTTAAGATGATGTATGGAAATGCCTGGATGCCCAGGCAGAAGTTTGCTGCAGGAGCAGAGCCCTCAGGAAAACCCCTGCTAGGGCAGTGTAGAAGGGAAATGTGTGGTCAGAGCCTCCACACAGAGTCCTACTGGGGCTCTGCTTAGTGGAGCTGTGAGAAGAGGGCCACTGTCCTCCAGACCCAAGAATGGTAGATCCACTGATAGCTTGTACAATGAGCCTGGAAAAGCCTCAGACACTCAACACCTGCCCATGAAAGCAGCTGGGAGGGAGGCTGTACCCTGCAAAGCCACAGGGGTGGGGCTGCACAAGACCATGGGAACCCACCTCTTGCATCAGCGTGACCTGGATGTGAGACCTGGAGTCAAACAAGATCATTTTGGAGCTTTAAAATTTGACTGCCCCGCTGGATTTCAGACTTCCATGGGCCCTGTAACCCCTTTGTTTTGGCCAATTTCTCCCATTTGGAATAGCTGTAATTACTCAATACCTGATACCTAATTTCATTGTATCTAGGAAGTAACTAGCTTGCTTTTGATTTTACAGGTTCACAGGCAGAAGGGACTTGTCTTGTTTCAGATGAGACTTTGGACTGTGGACTTTTGTGTTAATGCTGAAATGAGTTAGGACTTTGGGGGACTGTTGGGAAGGCATGATTGGTTTTGAAATGTGAGGACATGAGATTTGGAGGGGCCAGGGGCAGAATGATACGGTTTGGCTGTGTCCCCACCCAAATCTCAACTTGAATTGTATCACCCAGAATTCCCACGTGTTGTGGGAGGGACCCGGGGAAGTTAATTCAATCATGGGGGCTGGTCTTTCCCAAGCTATTCTCATGATAGTGAGTAAGTCTCATGAGATCTGTTGGGTTTATCAGTGGTTTCTGCTTTTGCATCTTCCTCATTTTCTCTTGCTGCTGCCATGTGAGAAGTGCCCTTTGCCTTCTGCCTCTCCCCAGACAAGTGGAACTGTGAGTACAATTAAACCTCTTTTTCTTTCCAGTCTTGGGTATGCCTTTATCAGCAGCATGAAAACAGACTAATACAGAGGCCCAACCAGCTTTTGGCAAAGTTTAAGAAGGTTTTCTAAAGGAAATAGCCTAGAGCTGAATCCTGAAGGACAGGAGCCATGTGACCAAAAAGAGGAGACCATCCAGGCAGAGGAAACTGCTTAAAAATGGCCAGAGGCCCAGAACAGAGTAGGTAGGTGGTAATGGAAGCAGTTCACTGTTACCAACATGAAGGTGGGAGAGAGAAGGCCAGTGTGGTGGACAGGGGCAAGGTTGTGGTGGGAATTTCATACATTTCCCAGCCTTTTCCATCAATTCTTGGCTATTTTGGTTCTCTTTCATAGAGTAACAGCCCAGCAGCTGATGGGAATGAGGTGGACAGCACACAGGTGCTCTCCCAAATCTTGCTGGACTTGAAATGCTTTTCTTTGGTAATCCTTCTCTAGCACGTTAGCAATATTTTATATTATTTGGTGAAGCTATGCTAGTCTTTTAGACCCTCTTCCAAATTCATAAAAGGAATGACTTTATTTAATCAATTCAAATGAAGCTTCTGGGCTTCTTTGAGACTGCAACTCTATGCTTTTAAAATGGCCCACAACTATTTTCAGTGTTAGGAAAATATTAAAATGAAGTTATTAATTAAGTCACACAATTTACATTTCAAATGTGTTGAACTCATGGCATACTTTTACTAACATCATAAATATAATTTATTGGCTAATTTTCTCCTTAAGCACAACTTTTAAAATAACCTTCATACTTGAGATATAGACTTTCCTTTTGCCAGATGATTTTCACTCAAGGATTAAACGAGAAAAACATGCAGAGACATAAAACATAGATTGTTATTTCATTCCATTGGTTTGCTGTTTAAATAGAACCTTGAGTTAATTAAATTTTATAGAAAAAGGGGATTCTTGGGCCATAAAATTAAAAATAATCCTAATAACCATATGTGATCGAGAATCTGAAATAGTATCTATTTTCACAGGCCTCCTCCCCATGTTAACCCCAGTCCTTTTATTTGTAAGCTAATAAACCATGTTCCATCTGATAATACTGCTCTAATGAATCATTTTAAAAGCCTCAAGAGAATAAAACTAACAATTCACATTTGCAAAACACTTTATAGTTTGCAATACACTTTCAAATACATTATCATCATGTTTGATACTCACTGAGCCCCGTAAAGTCAACAGCATAGGCGCCATTGTCACTATCTATGTTTCACAGATGAGCTAGCTGAAGCTGAAGTTAAGTGACTCTCCTCTGATCAGTCAGCTAAAAGCAGCTGGGATGGACTTGACCCACACACCCACCAGCATCTTGTTCATCGATCCATCACTTTACCAAACCTTAGTTAGCCTTGCTAAATAGTGGAAGTCCAGCTCTACAACATTCTCTAACCAGAAATCTGGGTTGCTAGGAGGTCTGCCATGATGCACATCCATTTGAGGTCATTTGGAATGTCAGCTTGAGATGTCTATTTGCCAGAGAGTAAGGCCCTTCCATTACTGGCATTTCAAATGTCTCCTGGTAAAGAGAGATGTAGCTGGAGATGGCAGTTTTGCCCCTCTTTTTAGCCCCCTGGGCATTTTCCAGGGGTAAGAAGAGTGATATTGGAAGGTGTACAGGACAGTGAAGGAAAAGTAGCTTTGATATTTAGGGAGGTAGTCCCCCAGTATCTCCATCAGGCCTGTTCTCTCCCCAGTCATCCTTTGATATGAACAAGTGATGGTTTTTCAGTAATATCTAGTTCAAGATTAGTATACTGGTCCTTCCAACTAGATCACTGCAACTAGACCCCTAGGCCTTTCCCAGAGAGAAATTCTGAAGGCACCATTGATGGAGGCTGAGATGTTATGGCTGACCCCAAAAACAGCTTCTCAAGGCACCATTGATGGAGGCTGAGATGTCATGGCTGACCCCAAAAACAGCTTCTCACAGACCCATTCCCTATGTTTTGGCATCAGGAGTTCTGTGACCCTTCAGTGTGCAGACATGGGAGTTCCTACCTTGCATCAGCTACCAACAGCAAGGGCTACAGAGATAGGTAAGGCACATTCCTGTTCCTATTGTCATAAGCTGGCTGTTTTATGGAAACACAGACCCAGAGACACAATCAACGGAGGAGAGAAGCACAGGGGGTTATGAAAGAAGAGGCCATCTCAGGGTCTGACATGTGCTCCTCCTCCTACCTAGAACACTCATTCCTACTCCCACACATCCTTCAGGACACAAATTAGAAGGCTTTCTGTTTTGCTTCCTATGAAGTGGCTTCCTAACTCAATTTGTACCCTATTCCATTGCCCATGATACTCCCAGATCAGTGGTTCTCAACCTTGGATGCACATTGAGATCACCTGCGGAAAAATTACTGATGACTTGTTCCCACCCCTGAAGATTCAGAATTAATTGATTTGAGGTAAAACCTAGTCACTGGAACTTGGAAAGCTCTCCTAATGATTCTAATTTGATGCCAAGGTTGAAGATTTTTGTCCTAGAGGTTTCCCAATACTGTATTTAGGAGTGGTAATATTCATTGGCTTCTGTATCAATCAATTTGAACAGATGTCGACTGCAACCAATATATTTATACCAGGTTACATTGACTGAATAGCAACCTCGCCTGTTTTTTATTCCCAGGGGTGTACTTGGCACGTCCTGTTCATGTATCTGAATTCCTACTATATCATGTTATACTACATATACTACACTAAGCTAGGCGAGGCTCTACTGTCGTATCTTATCCCAGGCAATGTTGCACTATGTTACACTGTGAGCTTCTTTAGGGAAGCCCCTTTCCCCCATCTCTGGCATCTATTAGGATGCCTGGGACATGTTAGAGGTTTGAAAAATACTGCTGGATGAAAAGAAGGGGTGCCATCTCCTCTCCAACATACACTTTTGTTTACACACATACACACACACACGTGTACATACACTCTCACTATTTGCCCTCATGGCAGGGCCCACCAATAGTCTTCCTGGGGACATTTGAATAGGTACCTACTAGATCAGAGCAGGGCAGCAAATCTGCCATTCACGCAAGCTGGATGAAGAGAATATGGAATGCATGAGTATGAGCAGAACAACCTCATTTAACACAAACCTCAAGGCCTTACCTTCGTTGCCTCAAAAATCTCATCAAAGTCTGTGGGCAGGTTTCTGTTCTGTAACCACAAGGCATGACTGATGAGCATGAAATGAATGATGAGATAATGACATGAAACAGTTAACCAGAGAGGGCTGTAATTCTTACCGGGGTGGCTGCAGCAAACCGTTCTTCAAAATCCTCAAACGAATAGCCGTTCTGAAAGTGGAAGGGATGATGAATGAGGATGAAGTGAATGACACACAAATGACATGGATTTATGAGCTTAATGATGACAGTATCTATGGTTCACACTTCCATGGTCTCAGTAGGCAGGAGCTGTTTCCAATGTCTGTGAAAATCTTGGAATATGTTTCTAGCATAAGTAGATGATAAAACATGGGTCTGATTAGGAAATACAGCAATGGTAAGTTTGTAAGTTTAAAGTCCATCTTCTTGCAATTATAGACATTGCCCTGCAGTTACAGACATCAGCAGTGGCTATGGATAAGAACATGCTGTTTACACTCGAGATTTTTCTTTTAAAAGAACAGAATGTCATCTTGTGCTTTAGCCAAACTTTACAGCTGGTTTCCATGTGTTTTTATACATGTTGTCTTCTCTGCTTGAAATGCTCTTCCCCTTGGCCAGGCACTGTGGCTCACGCCTGTAATCCCAGCACTTTGGGAGGCCGAGGCAGGCAGATCACGAGGTCAGGAGATCGACACCAGCCTGGCCAACATAGTGAAACCCCGTCTTTACTAAAAATACAAAAAATTAGCCAGGCGTGGTGGCAGGCACCTGTAATCCCAGCTACTCAGGAAGCTGAGGCAGGAGAATCGCTTGAATCCAGTAGGCGGAGGTTGCAGTGAGCCGAGATCGTGCCATTGCACACTCCAGCCTGGGTGACAGAGCAGACTCCATTTCAAAAAAAAAAAAAAAAAAAAAAAAAGGAAAGAAATCCTCTTCCCCTCATCTCTGCAAGCTCAGTGCTCCCCAAATTCTTCAAACCCATCTCAAAAGCCACCTCCTCCATGAAGAGTCTCTCTGTCTTTTGAATTGAAATCCTCCTGGGTGTCCTCAGTACATTATCTATGTCTATTACACCATGAACTTCCTCAAGCAGCTAGTAGAGGGTCTCCCCCTGCAGCTGGTAGAGGGTCTGGCACATAGCAGCCCTCAAAAATACAGAAATGAATGCACGTCCTAGAAGTAGCTGGCAGTGGGAAACATGTAATTGCTTTGTTAACTTTGTATTTGATTGTTTATATCACACATTATAGGTATGTGTAATATATCATATACATGTATATTTTAATGGCCATGTTCTGGTCTATATGTATAAGCTAATTATTCTTTGGATGATTTCCAAATAGTAAAACATTAATATAAATCTGCTAATATGGACATTAAAATGGAGTTATTACGCATGAATAGTTTTGAGGAGAGCTTTTGGCAATGGAGGAGTGGGAAAACTATCACCCATAGCCTCATAGTACTGTGCTTTGTCAGAATTTGCTTTCACCCTGTCTATAGGACACGTGACTGTTACTTCCCTCAGCCCCAGTTACAGAGTGCAGAGCAGAGCAGAGTGGAAGAATCAACGTGCCCGGGCCCACTAAGGCAGAGCCTTCAGGTCAACCACCAACCACCTGTTTCCACCAGCCCGTGGTTCAACATGACTTAACTGTGGCTTCAATGAGAGGAAAAGCCACCACATCAAATAACCATAGACATTATTATTATTATTTGGCCAGAGGTGGGGAGAGGTGGTGAGACAATATTAGTCTAAGTGATCCTATAATCTATGGTGTGGCCTAAGAGGTTAAGGTTATGTGGCTACATCCTTTATAAATTCACACACTCCTAGCAATTTATGGCAGAGCCCCTACCAACCAGCTCTGGGTCATAACTTTTAATAAAAACATTTTTTAGTGTCCAAAATCTCATTACATCTGTCCAATATAAAAAAGCAAATGGCTTCAGAGCATGATGGATGAATTAAATAAATTTGAAAAACAGCCTGTGATACAGGCTCATAAAACCCCCCACCATGTCCCATATAATGAAAATGTGGGAGGATAACCAGTGTCAGCATGAGCGTGTTGTCACCTTCCTGGGAAAGGAGAGGTGGCCTTTGGTGAGGTGTGGAGCTGAGGTGTGATGAGGTGATTTCTTTGAATTCAGTTGAAGCTTGGTCTGAGCAGATGAACAAATGCATTTTTTTGGAATCACACGGATATGGACCGGGTCCTGGCCACATCAGGCCATGGATGTGCTGGCCATGTAACCCTTAACAAGTTGATTAACCTCAGTTTTCTCATCTTTAAAGTGGAGTGGGTAATGACATCATGGCAAGTTTATTGAGCAGTTTAATTGAGATGTGTGTGCAAAGTCTTGTTTGGTGTTTAGCACATAGTAGATGCCCAAGGAATAGTAGCTATTATTATCTTCTCCTATTTTTGGCTCATTTCAGTAACGCACATGCATTTTTTTTTTTTTTTTTTTTTGAGACACGGTCTCACTCTGTCACAGGTTGGAGTGCAGTGGTGCGATGTTGGCTCACTGCAACCTTCGTCTCCCAGGCTTAAGTGATTCTCCTGCCTCAGCCTCCTGAGTAGCTGGAATTACAGGTGCATACCACCATGCCTGGCTAATTTTTGTAGTTTTAGTAGAGATGGGGTTTTGCCAGTTTGGCCAGGCTGGTCTCGAACTCCTGACCTCAGCCTTCCTCAGCCACCAAGCCTGGCCCCAATGCACATATTTTTTAATGCTAGGAAATTATTATTACATAATATTTAGAAATAGAGGAAAAAGAAATGAAAATCTTTCCAATGGCCTCTCTTTAGAAACCACCTCCAACCAAGAGCCCAACATTTCCTAGACCTCCCATCCTTACTCCTGAACCCTTCAATCCATTCTTGAATCCATCTTCTCTCTTTTGCCCTGCTCTTGGCTACGGTCTTGTCTGATCATCTTCATCCCATCCTTATCTTTTTTTACCTTTTGTCTACCTTACTGTTCTAACTCTGGCTCAGTCATTTCTCAGAGCTGCTCTCTTACAGCTACCTGTTCGGGGCAACATTTGGAGACACCCAGTGCACTTCCTCCAGCCAGCGGGGAGATGCTTCCAGCTAATAAATACACTTTTTCCCAGGTGATTCTTATAGACAAAATCTGATCTACTCCCTAGTCTCTCCAAATTGCTAAATCTTGTTTTACCCACAATTACCACTTGAGTTTTAATTCATTTATATTAAAGTCTTTTTTGTTTTGTTTCTTACAGACTTTTTCATACTATCATAGCATGTACACAGTTTTGTATTCCTTTAAAAACTCAACATGACATCAAATTTACTCGCAACTTAAGCTTCCAGTGAGGAAATATAAAACAGAATATTCTCTCATGTTGTTTCAATATGGTTCTGGCTTGAATCGTCATTAAAACACTGAAATAAAGTTCCCACAGGGAGTTTATCTTCCTATAATCTCTTTTTGAAACAGTGGGGACGCTATGATTCCATTACTGAGTAAGGCAACAAGGAAGACCAGATTCATGTTATTCTTACAGGAAAAATGACAGTGGATAAGGGACTTGGGATAAAAAAAATCTCACAAAGGAAGAAAATTTTTTTATGGCTTCCAAATCAGAAACTGCTGTGGTTCTCACTCCTGGCTGCATAGTGTAATCCTTTGGGGCAGCTGCTGATGCCAGAGCCACATCATCAAAGATTTGGATTGTACTGGTCTAGGGTGGGGCCCTGGTATCAGTAGGTTTTAAAAGCTCCCCAGGCGATGCTAATGTGCAGCTGGATTTGCAAATCACCATGCTGGGGAATAAACTCTCAGTAGGAATAATTAGCAGAAGGTTCCTAGGAAAACTGAAGCTGCCTTGATTGATTAGGCAATTGATTAATTAATTTCTTCAATGAACATTCACTGGGTGCTTTCCACATGCCATGTCCTGGCTGGGCACTGGCAATACCTAGATGAACAACACATGGTCCTTCTTTTCATAAGGTCAGAGCAGAGCTATACTGTATAATCTTTGTAGCTTGGGGTGGACAGTTGTGGGACAAGGACCACACAAGGCTTCTAGATCTAAACTCAGAGCTCAGACCAAGGCTGAAAAAAAACAAAAACAAAAAACAAAAAACAAAACAAAAAAACAATTCAATTATCCATTTAGAAGGTTCAAGAGAAACGGATTAACTTAAGTGATTTTTAACTGCACTAAGGTGGGTACTATTAAGGACACCTACTGATTCCAGGCATCTGAATGCATGTTACATTTCCCTAATGAAGGAGTTAACAAGGAAGACACATGCTAATGAAGACTAATTCCTTCTGGGGTATCTAGGAATTTGTGCTCTTTGTCACCTTTACCCAAGAGTGAACAGCCACTTTCCCATTTCTTGGCAGAGAGAGATGGGAAAGCTCTGTTTGGCAATTGAAGAACAAGGGCAAGTGGCTTGAGATGGGGAATAGAAACTCTGATTTTAATAAATGATCTCTAGACCAGCCCTGTCCAATAGAACTTTTTGGGATGATGTAAAGTTCTCTATCTGTGCTGTCCAATACAGCAGTCAGTAGATACATGCACACTTCAAATATGGCTAGCGTGTCTGATGAACTAAATTTTAAATTTTATTACATTTTCATTATTTTTGATTTAATAGCTTCATGTGGCTAGTGGCTACAGTATTGGACAGCATGACTCTAGATAAAATATATTTAAAAATAATCTTCCAGTTAACTGGGTGCTTCCTAAATACTCGACATAGTCCTTCCTTATATATTCTCTTCTATTCTTTTAAAGAATATCCTATATTTGCATTGACTGGAAGATGTCTATGGGAGAATTGATTTCTTTGCTATGTCTAGACAGTACCATGAAATCAAATTCAGTTTGCAAAAGCAGCAGACTTCTTCTAGCTATAAGAGATTTTTTTTCATTGCCGGAGCTAAGTGAAAGCCAGATATTTGTGAAGTTTTTTAGAAGAAAGTTAGGATTCATGTTTCAAATGGAAATCCATGAAGCTTCATTAGAACTGAAACAAAATGGAACCCCATTTAATGCCAAAATGTGCCAAGCCTACTGAGATTTGGGGATCGGTGGTCTTGCTGGACTCAATACCTTGATCTAATAGAGAAATTGGTGCTGCTTTGAGATTTTGTCTTTATAATGATTGAGACGTTTCCTCTAATTACTCCAATTTGGGCCTCACTTTAGCAGCTAATAGTCCTCCTTCTTCCAGCCTCCAATTCAGGAGGATCCCAAAGGTTGTACAGAAGGTTGGAGGATAAAGGGAAATGCTTCAATCTTACAATAAAAGTTACATCTTCCCTTGAAGTGCTCACACGTGTAATATATCCACAAATCCTTGAACAACAAAATATTTACATCCAGATTCTTACAAATTAAGCTGGTTCTTGAAATGTTCTTTCTTAATATGCAAGGGAAAGTTTGGCACGGGGAATGTTGGTGCAAGGATTTTGCTGGCACCTTATTGAGACATTGCAAGAAAGGCAGAACCCAGTGGACAAAGTTCAGGGTGCTAAGCTGACCTGAACGGGCTAACGCAAATGACAGGGCATAGCTGTGGCTAAGGCCTCTGCCTCTGGATTCTTGGCCTTCTCAAATTTCATCTAATGTCAAGAAAACTAATCTGCTTGCAAGTGAAAACACTGAGTACTTTTAAAGTGAGAAATGTGATGGTTTCAGGAGAGGCAGAGTGAGGGAATGAAAAGAGAGATGTGGGGAACAGTAGTTTTCAGTTCAAACTGCTGCTCCATCACTGGCATTTCCTTGAATAAAGTTTATCATTTGAGCCTCAGTTTCCCCCTCTGCAAAAGAGGGACAACAATGCTTACAATGTGGGCTTGCAGAGAGGAAGCAGTGAGAAGACTGATGTACAGGAAAATAGCACAGCAACTGGAAGAGTAAAATTTCAACAGGTGTCATTTCCCTTTTGAAAATTACAGAAAGGGAAGGAAGGAAGGGAGGGCAGGAGGAAAAATAGTCATGGAATTATTTACTTGGTAGGTGAGGGAAAGACAAGTGCCAGGTCATGGTAAAAATTTGGGTGATATTGGTTTAGGGAGGGGATGAAGTCACCTGGAGAAGAGGCTGAAGATGCAATGTAGTCTTCACAGAGCAGATGCTCAGTCAAAGCAGCTCCTGCTCTTGGACCTTCCCCCAGTTTTTAACACTGGCAAGGCTGGACTGTTCTAGGATCCTGCCTCATCATTCCACCCACCCCACCCTTTCTCCTTCCCACTCTTCTTCCTATCCATCCCTTATACCTATTTTAGAACTCAGATTGTAACTCCATGTTTTGATGCTCAGGTTTTCTAAAAGCCAGTCAATATTTTCTTGAAAATATACATGAGGTTGGGGTTGGTGGCAAGATCTGCAGGCAGAAGATGATTATGCAATAAGCTACTAATGGCTAAATTAAGTCTGACCTCAGTAACAGTGATAAAGGAAAGGAGATATCAATTGTGATGCCTGAGAAATGACAGTGCTAGTGTTAAGGGGAGATGGTGGTAGTTCCAGAGATGTCTGTCATAAGACTGTGATCATTGGTCATCCATTCATTTACTTCTATTTATTAAATATATATGATTTACTGAGCATCTATAAACAAAGTCTTCTACCACATGAAGGAGATAGAAAACAAGAAATTATGCAGTTGGTGTTATCAGTGAGATAATTCACATAAAACCTGTAGTACATAGGGCCCAGCTCAGAATAATGACAAGATTCATGCTAGTGGTTACTAGTATTATTGTCCTTATTATTAAATACATGGCACCCAACCCCACATCGTGGGGTTGGGGAAGCTGGGGGCAACATACATTTTGAGCTGGTGGCAGTAGCAGCAGTGGGAATTTGATGGTGGAAATGCTGTTGTCATGGGATAGAGGGCAGTCATCATAAAAACAGAGATGATGATATAGCGCTCTCTGTGCTGCTGTGTCATCATCATGATAGCCAAGATGGGGCCAGGGACGGAAATTAGGAAGAAACATTGAAAACACCACCACAGACACAGAGCTCTCTAGAAACACTGGGAAAGACTATATAATTTACACACTCGTAGAAGCTTCCTGATTCTAATCCATGACTTCATCTCAAAGATCTGACATTTGACAAGGAGGATTTTAGGATTCAATGCCCTCTTCCCTTGCCTTAGCTCCTTTGTGAGGGGAAGGATCAGGCTGCAAGATGGCATTGCTACTTTAATGGCTTTTGATAGAACAAACAGATATGCACAGGTATAAATATACACAGCAAACCAGAAACCAAAGGGGAAACATTTCTAAAAGCTTGCAATTATTTGTTTTTAATGGTCTCTTCCTATCTCCTTTTTTTCTTTTAAAAATCTATTATTCTAGTTCCACATTAGCAAAAACTCAAGGATTTTTCAAAAACTCCTAACAAGATTTGGCATCAGTTCAGTACTTTGAAAAGGGAGTGAATTAGAATCACAGTAATGTGAAATTGGCTCCCATCAGCAGGATGACAGGATTCAACACACTTTTGGGGAGGAGGGCAGGGGAACTTCTCAGAGTCAGTCATCTTTCTTTGCTGCTGTGCCTCTCTTGGAGGGGTTACCACTGCGGTCCAGATGGCATCCAAATGGTAACAAGAAATATTGGAGGGAGCTGAAATCAAGCAAGAGTAGCACAGGCTCAGGCTGAATGCAGAGCAAATCAGAGGAAATCACAAATGGAGAGATGTCACAGCAAAGGAAAAAATAGCCAGGAGGGCTTTGCCTGCTGCTCTGACAGCCGTTCCATGCAAAATGTTTTTCCTTTTATTCTCCAGAGGAATGCAGATTTTACATACTTAGGAATTCATTTCCTCATTCACTTCTTCATTCTTGGATTTGATTATCAAGGCATTAATTTAATTAAGGAATAAACATTTCCCGAATGCCCATTATGAACCAGGCACTATGCCTATTCTGTGAGCACTTAGATGCTGTCCATTTTCTGAGTTGTAACAGCAAAGTTAGGGAAACTGGAGAACACTAATTCAATTCAGAGTGTGAGAAGTGCCACAACAAGGGTACTAGGCTGAGCATTTTTATAGAGCATGTACAAGTTCATTGCGGCTGTGCTGTTCCCGGGACTGAAACCAACTCCATGTGAATAGCCAAAGCAAGAATTCCATTTTTATGTGAACGGCATTGGACTCGATTACCATCCTTGAATTTTTCTTTGTTGTAACATTAGGGAAATATCCATCTCATAAGACTGAGTTGAAGATTACCCAGGATAAGATTCAAGGTAACAGTTGAGCATGTGCCTGACAAATATTAAGACTTCCATTAGTGTCTGATTATTTGGATCTTCTATTAAGTCAACAATTCAATACAGTATCTTTTAGGAATATGATGATTTTGTAGCACCTACTTGATGGGATTTTGAGCTGTTTTAAAAATTTCAGAATTGCAGAATAGAATTAGAAGAGACTGCAGAAATCTCTAACCCAACTCATCCCTGTATTTATTTTAAATCAAGAAACAGAGACCTTCAACTTTCTCAAAAACATGACAATAATAGTGGCAGATTTGGGATGACACAGCAAGTTCCCAACTCCTGGTCTAGTTCCTTTTCACTCCATCATGGTTCCTCTCACAGTTGTATAGATTAAGAGGAGACCATCATAAGCCAGAGCAGAGAAACCTAGCTCACATTTTGTAACAAGGAAACAGGCTCAAAGGAAACCCTGGCTTGCTGATAGGGAAACCATGAGGGAAATGGCTACTTCCTAGAGCTCTGAGGATCGAATGAGGCAATATTCACAACTAGATGACCTGGAAGGCAGCCTTAAGGTTTGAAGTCCAGAGGATATCTGGAAGAGCATTATCCTCGACTGTTTTTGATTGATTGTAGAACTTGAAAATAGTTTGTGTGTGTCTTAATATCACATGCCCTCTGAATAAGTCTCTAGGTATATTCTTTACCGTCTCAGGCCTTGGCATAAGACTTTTCCTCTGTCTGATTGTGATTTCCACTTTTATTTATCAAGAAAACTATAACATACCCCTAGAGGACATGTTAGCTCTAGTCAGCTCTTCAAAGCCTTCCTCCATGACCCTCAGGATGGATTAGATGACTACCCTTGGCATCACACGTGTCCAGGTACAATGACTATTGCCTTCCCTCTTGTATACTATAGCCTATGGCCTTGTAGAGACTCTAGTTCCTCATATGGGAAACTGTCTTATTCATCTTTGATTTTCTAGTACCTAGATGGCCTAGTGGTCAGCACACAGAAGGAAATTATATTGAATTGATACATTTTAAAAAACAAAATGAATAAATGGATGAACTTGTTTATATAATACAATAGAAAACTGAACAGAAAGAAACTTGGTGATAGCATGACTTATTATATGGAGGGTATGGCATTCCATATGTTGTTTTCAAATGCTTGGCATGTATGTGCATGCATGCACGCATACACATGATCACACACATGCACACATACACACACACACAATCACAGAGATTTGGCATTTGTTATTAGTAACTCCAGAAAAAAGCTGTCACATCTACCCTGCCATTTGGCCAAATGGGGCTTTACAATTAGGATAAATTACTCCATTTCTAACTTCAAAGAAATACTAGGCAGAAGTTCCAGAAAAAGTTATAAGAACAGGAATATGATGCCCTCCTAGTCCTACTAATATCTGGATGGCATTTTCAACTCACTCTTCAAGCTCCTCCCCAGTGAGACCCATCAGTGGTTCTAGTGTGTCAGCAATCTGAGATAGTCTTCACTACTGAAAGTCTCGCCAATATCTGATCAGCACTCTTTTGGATTTTAGCAATTAGTGGGTGACTATATCCCATAATTTTCAGCCTCTCAAACTTAACATGTCCAAAGGACTTTTGATCTCCCCAAACGTGTTCTTTCCTTGTCTTCCAGTTTCTATAAAGGCCACCAACTCACACCCAGATGCTCAAGTCACAAGCTACTTTAGATTCCTCTCTCTCCCACACTTTGATATGCAAGCTTTCATGAAGAAATGCTGATTCTATCCCTGAACATGTCCCAAAGCTGTCTGCCTCTCTCCGTCTTCTCTGTGGCATTCTCTTTTGCCCAAGAGTGCTACTTCCACTTTTGCCCACTTAAGTTCATCTCCCAAAGAGAGGTCAAAGTAGTCTTTAAAAAATATCAGATGAGGCCAGGTGTGGTGGCTCACACCTGTAATCCCAGCACTTTGGGAGGCTGAGGTGGGCGGATCACCTGAGGTCAGGAGTTTGAGACCAGCTTGGCCAACATGGTGAAACCCCGTCTCTACTGAAAATACAAAAATTAGCTGGGTGTGGCAGTGCATGCCTGTAGTCCCAGCTACTCAGGAGGCTGAGGCAGGAGAATCGCTTGAACCTAGGAGACGGAGGTTACAGTGAGCCGAGATCGCACCACTCCACTCCAGCTTGGGCGACAGAGCAAGACTCCTTCTCAAGAAAAAAAAAAAAAAAGTCAGATGAGGTCTCTTATTGCACTTGTAATAAAATCCAACCTCCTCACCACTGCCTACAAAACCATCCACACTTGGGGTGTCACCTATTCTGAACTTGCCTCCACCATTCTCCCCTTTCCTACCGTGTTCTCCCTTCATGGTGAGTCACTGGCTCATTCCTGCCTCAAGGCTTTTGCCCTTGTCTTTCTCTGTTCCTGGCACACTCTTCATCTGGTTGGTTCCTTCTTATAATTCAGACTTGGGCCAGGTGTCACCTCCTCAGGGAGACCTTCTCTGACTCCACCTAATGCAGGAGTAGCCCCAGCTCTTGTTCATTGCCTTGTTTGGTTTTGTTTCAAGCACTCACTGCTCTGTTTGTCTGTTTCCTTTTCTGTTGGCAGCCTTTCCCCGTGGAAGGTGACCTGGGTTGGGACTTGGTTTGATTTGTACCTGTGCCTAGCTCAGTGCTTGACACACAGTGGACACTAGACCTTATTTGAAAAATGGGTGAAGGAATGAATGCTTGAGCAGAGCAATGCTCTGAGTGACCAGAGACTGGTTCTAGGAGGCACTAAGTGACCAGAGACTGGTTCTAGGAGGCACCTTACAGTATTGCAGAAACTATAAAATCATAACAAAAAAGACACTTCATGCAAATACTACAGGGAAAGGGAACTCTATGTTTGCCCCTTTGACATCTGTGCTCTGGCCTCGGGCTTCTTTTCCTACTTGTGCTGGTGCTGGACACCTTATCTCTGAGGACCTTGTAGCCAGGGAACGAAGAAGGCATAGTTAAGGAGATCTTACCATAGATACCAAAAGCAGAAAGTGTCTTTACTCACACGTTTGCTGTATCTGTTCTATGAAAAACCTTTTTAATTAAAAGTAGCCCATATCTCCTTAGTTAAGGTCGCAGGTGGTTGGGATCATTATTTCTTGTTTTGACAAATCCACAAAGAAGACAAAAAAAGTACATTCTGGACTCAAGAGGAAGGAATGGGTCACAGGGTAATATTAAGACCTCCTCTCTTCTTGGCCAGGCAGAGGTCACTAAGGACAACAATAATTATAGCTAATGCTTAGATGGAACTTCCTCTGTATGAACCAGACACCGTTCCATGTGCATTCACATATTAACTCATTTAATTATCGCAACAAATGTGAGGTGCTGTTACTTGCCTTGTTTCCAAGAGGAGGAAACCAAGGCACAGAAGGTTTAATTAACTTGCCCAGGGTCACACAGCTAGTAAATGACCGAGCTAGAATTTTCACCTAAAGTGGGTTAGCTTTGGAGTATGTGCCCATAACAATTATGTTATAGTGAGGAGAACAAAAGGTATAAGACGACCTATGTTTTAAGACTAGGGTGAGTGGTTAGGGTTCTGGAAAGGGCAGCCATGGTGGGCAGTTTAGGAGCTTGCCCTGCTCCAGTCTAACCCAATCCTCTCTTGGAGCACCATGGCCAGATTATAGTATAAGGGCTATCCCTATAACAATGGCAGGAGGAAGGAGGCTAGAACATCCCAGGTGACTGTGGAAACAGCAACATAGAAACTGCCAAAGGGACAAGGCTATAAGGTTTTGAAATACAAGAAAGTGGGGTGGCGGCTGGGCATGGTGGCTCATGCCTGTAATCCCAGCACTTTGGGAGGCCGAGGCAAGCGCATCACTTGAGGTCAGGAGTTTGAGACCAGCCTGACCAATATGGAGAAATTCTGTCCTACTAAAAACACAAAAATTAGCTGCGCATCGTGCCACACGTCTGTAATCCCAGCTACTTGGGAGACTGAGGCAGGAGAATCACTTGAACCTGGGAAGCGGAGGTTGCAGTGAGCCGAGATCACACCACTGCATTCCAGCCTGGGTGACAGAGCGAGACTCCATCTCAAAAAAATAAAAAAGGAAAAAGAAAGAAAGTGGGGTGGGGAACCCTTAGTATTGGGCTGACAGCATGTAATGGTGAAAAAAAGGATAATTCTAGAGATAAGGACAGCAATACTGCTAACCTGCCAGAGAGAAACATAATGATATGCTGACGGAACTTCTATGATAGGCAGGAAGATGGGAGGTGGAGAAGAGAGAAAGTGTTGTAAAAAGTGAGAGTGAATGTCACCTTAATAAGAGACCTTCCTTTCAGCATAAGTAGAGAAGCAAGGGATTTATCCTTCACAATCAGACTCTATCTCCCTCTCCTTAGCATCTCAACCTCAATCTTCTTATCCATACAATGGAAAAGATAATAGTTGTCATCTTAATTAAACTGGATAAATTTAGTTGAGAATCTGAATCAGCTGGGGGAACTTTGTAAATCTCTCTTTATATATAAATAGATGCTAGCCTTACAAAAGCAGATCTATCGAATTGGGGCTAAGGAAGTTGTGTTTTTAAAAGTGTCAAAAATGATTGTTAAGCAATGAAGCCTTTGGATTCCCTGAAGTAGATACAGCTTGCCAAGCACTAAGCACACTTGCTGGCCCCTAGTAAGTGCTCAGCAAATATTAGTTTCTCGCCTCCTTTCTAAGTCACTGCAAAAACAAGTTTTGTATCCTTTGGGTTGTGACAGTCACCAATATATATTTTCTTATTCCCCATGTTCATTTATTCAGCTCTTGCTCCTTTTTTTTACACTAGACTTTGTTCATTATTCTTCTGCATCCACTAATAACGGCAGTTAAGGAGAAAGAAAGAACCTCAACATGATGATTTATCCAGAAAAGCTGAATTACTGTACCAAGACAGAATGAGTGCCAGCATCAATGGATATTTATGGGGAAACTGTATATTACAGCTCTGCTCGTTAGAGATGGTGTAGTTAAGGTTCTGTGAATGTTAATGATCTGTATTACAGAAATAATGACAGACTCACAGCAGCAGCAGCAGTTAACAGATACCCCTGAATCACATTTTCTCACCATGTAACAGATCTCCAAGTAATCTGATTTATGTCTACCAAAGGAGCAAGCATGCATCGGGGAACCTGCATCTTGGAGGGAGTACTATTGTTGCTTCAGCGCAGGTAGCATTACGGACAAAGAGTTTCAGGGACAAGAAGGATAGAAGCTTCTTGCCTTCTGTTTGAAATCTCACATATTCTGGTCTCAGAGGCAGTTTGGCCCAGCAGGAAGAGCAGTCACCAGCTTTGGGTAGGATGACCCTAAATCCTGGTTTGCCTAACACAGCTGATATTTATGCCTATTGTCCTGACATAATTGTTAATAGCAAACCCTTTTTCACTTTCAAGAGTGCCCCAGTTTGGATGATAAACTAGGTCACCTGGTTGCAGGGTCAAAGAGAGGTGGATTAGATTCTTAGTTATGCCTCTTCTAGCTGTTCTAACTTATTTAACTCCTCTGATCTTCAATATCCTTTATGGTAGAGAAGAGACCTAATCCCAACAATAGTTTGGAAGAATAACGAAATAGCATATTAAGTGCCTAGCACAGTCCATTGCTTGGTGAGGTCTCAATATTTGGTAGTTACAATTGCTTGTTATCCCTGTCTGTTAAGGACTGGATGTTTGGGTCCCTCCCAAAATTCATATGTTAAAGCCCTAACCCCCAGTGTGATAGTATTTGGAGATGGGCCCTTTAGGAGGTAATTAGGGCTAGATTAGGTCAAAAGGGTGGTATCGTCATGATACAATTAGTGGCCTTATAAGAAGGGGAAGAGATCTCTCTTCCTCTCTCTGTTCCCACCCCCTCACTACCAGATCCACACTCTGAAGAAGGGCCACATGAGGACATAAGGAGAAGCTGGTGGTCTAGAACCCCAGGAGAGACCTCTCACCAGGAATGGAGTCCACTAGCACCTTGATCTTGGACTTCACAGGCTCCATAACTCGAGAAAATAATTTTCTGTTGTTTAAACCACCTGGTCTGTGGTATTTTGTTATGGTAGCCCAAGTGGATTAAGACATGGCCCCATAGCTATGGTGCAGCCCCATCCCAGGCTCTCAAGTTACACTTAATCTTGCTGACACTATTGCTTGAGCATGGAGAGCTGCAGGCCCTCCAGCCCCATGCTTTATACACCAGTCTTCCTTCCTCCAGTAGACTAAAACCATCTTCGTTGCTGGGGCAGGTCTTGCTCATCCTTATATCTCTTAAAGCACTTGGTATAGTCCTTTGTCTACGTAATAGTTCATAATAATAACTCTGGCTGACATTTACTGATTGAGCACTTACTGTATGCCAGGTGCTGTTATAAATATCTTATGTGCATTACTTTATTCAATTCTTAAAAGAACTCTATGAGGTAGTTACCACAGTCATTATCCTCATTTTACAGATGAATACACTGAGGCACAAAGAAGTTTAAATAACCCACCCAAGGTCCCACCGCTGGTAAGTAAGGAATAAAAATTTCAAGCCCAAATAGTCAGGCTGCAAAGCTCATATTCTTAACTGTAATACCATGTTCCCTATCAATTAACCAGTCCCTACTCTTATATCAAAGACAAAAGTAATTACATCTCTTCTTATTTAATCCACATAATAACCCAGGGAAGTAGCTCTTTCCATCTTGTTAACTGGTCACTAAAAATCCAAAAGATAAAGCAACTTGCCTAGAATCATACAGCTAAGAAGTATAGGCTCCAACTAACTTCAAATTTCATGTTCTTTCTGTAGTTTTATCGCCTCCCAAAGAGCGGGCTCCCAATCTGTGTTCATGAATTATAGAATAATGAAGTCTTAGATGGGAAATAACCTGAAAACCATCCTCATCTGTCCTCTTCACTTCTCCTACCCATGTAATAACGAGTGGATTATTCTGGACAGTAGTTTTCATACTACCCTCTCTGGATCTCTTTCCTTCTAGAACTTTCTATCTTTCAGAGTTAGTAGGTGGGGGGGCTTCAAGATGAATAGGTTTTGAGGCTCCAACTCAGCTTCAACTATATCTCCTCTTTCATCTGTTTATATAGCAGGATACCAGGCATGTTTCATTTGAATAATTTTGGAAAAAGTTTGGAGGCTACTCTTCCAGGGTACCAGTGGCCTGCATTGTAGCAGAGAGACGGGGTGATCGCTATTATTCAGACATGCTTTCTTTACAACACACAACTGAGCAAACAAGACAGCAGGCAACTGCATATGCGACCACTTATCCCTTTCCCGATTTGCATTTGTGGAAAACAAGTTTCAGATTTAACAGCAAGTCTTTTACAACTCTGCTTGACTCCATTAATGACAGCTCAGTTTTTCAACGTTGCAAGAAAAAGAGCCAGATATCATTCAGAGTGATAATGTGACAACCCAAATGTGAGTCCTGGACTGAGAACAGAATGGAAGATGAAAGGAATTAATGCTCTTTGGCTAGAACCTGAAGGCAGCAGGTGGAAAGGCTGATGTACAAACAGTCTTAGAAGTTAGAGACGTACTTTGGGAGGCCGAGGCAGGCGGATCACGAGGTCAGGAGATCGAGACCATCCTGGCTAACACGGTGAAACCCCGTCTCTACTAAAAATACAAAAAAAATTAGCCGGGTGTGGTGGCGGGCGCCTGTAGTCCCAGCTACTCGGGAGGCTGAGGCAGGAGAATGGCATGAACCTGGGAGGCGGAGGTTGCAGTGAGCAGAGATCGTGCCACTGCACTCCAGCCTGGGCAACAGAGCAAGACTCCGTCTCAAAAAAAAAAAAAAAAAAAAAGAAGTTAGAAACGTAAATTCCCATGCATGTAACTGACAGAGCCTACAGGGAGGAGACAGAGTGCTTGGTCCCTGTCTTCTGGTTACCTGACCTTCCAAAGCATGTCACCTCAGAGCTAGCTCCAGCTCCCTGTTTGTCTCATCCCAGTCATACACTCAAATTCATCTCGCTCTTTCATCTGCAATACCTGCCCCTAGGCTACACCCACAGCAGCCCTCACATGCCTCCCCTTAACCTCTTTGCCCTCAGACCCATTCTTGCCCTTCCTCTAGTTTGTGCTGTAACACAGGAGGCTGATTGCCATAAACTGTATTGCCTGGGCTCGTTTGCCAACACACTTCCACTTTGATTTGGTCAACAAGGAGGCAGTAGTTGGAATTTGAATAGTGGGTAGAAGGAAGAAGCAGTGGGTTCTCTCCCAGCTCTCTTCTGGCAGTATTTGTGGCAGTGGCTGAGTCTCCTGCATGGGTTTAGCTTCCACCAGGCAGCCCCTCTCTCTGTGCTCTGGGACCTCACTGGGCAGCTCTCTCTCTGGTCCCAGTGCCTGCTGGCTCTGCTAACACTGTCTCTTCCGTCCTTCTATCCCTAAGGACCGTAGCCAGTTCTGATTATTATTAATCTGGGTTGCCCTGCTGTCCCTTGTTTGGTTTTTCCACTCTTCTAACACCTTTGTAACTAGTTCCTCATATTAAATCCCCTCTATTAAACTACCTGGCATGGGATCTGTTTTTCTGACTCTATCCTGAATGGATACACTTAAATAATTCCATTAGCTTCTTAATGGTCTCCCGACCTGCCAAGCCACCTGCCACAAGCCACCAGAGGTACACTGAAAAAAGCAAAACTGATGTTGTCATTCTACTGCCTGAAAGCATCAGTGACTTCCTAACAGCTCCCAGATTCTCAGCACCACATTTCAGACCCTTTGCTCACTGGGGGTTTCCCTTGGCATCCTCATCTCCTGCTCCCAAGGAGGCACCCTATGGTCCTGCCACCTCAGACTTAGTCATCAGCCCCTGCGATATGACAGGCTCTTCTACATTGCCATGCTTTTAAACATTCAGTTCCTTCTTCCGGAATACTGTTCCACCCTTTCTCCAGAGACAAACTCCCATCATCTTTTAAGATTCTATTTAAGCTGTATACCCTGGGTGAAGACCTCATTAAACTCCTTCAGGCAAAGTTTACTGCTCCCACACTATGCTCTCTTAGCATCTTCTACACAGCCTCTCACACCCTTGATTATATGAATCACAATTATTTTTATAGGTCTATCTCCTTGAGACCATGACAATTCTAAAGCAGCCTATCTTTATATCCCTAGTGAAGAGAATGCTGTCTGGTAGGGCACAGGTTTTTGGTAAATGTTTGCCCAATGGAGGAATAAATGAATAAATAGAAATTGTAAGGGAACTCAAATAGAATAAGTGTTTCTAGCAACTGGAGCTCTGGGATTACAAAAGTAATGAAGGTCTGTCATTGTAGGTATGTGAGCTCAAGCCCAATATTCAGCAACATTCATCCACACCTATCAAAAATATTCTTCAGGGATTCTTGCATTGGAGGAGAGGTGAAACCAAATAACCTCTTTTTAATGTTGCTGTTAACTCCAAGACTCTAGAAATTCAGGATTCTATCTCAGGACAATGTTTGTTAAGTACGGCTAAAAGAAAGCTCATCTAAGAAACATCAAAAGGGACAACCTTATATTTCATTTGTGGGAATATGCAGATTCAAATTCCCTTCCCTTACTTCAGTACACCTCCTCTTGTGTGACATCTATGTTAACTGCATTGTAATAATTATGATTCTTCTACAATGTGGTGCTTAATGAGGAAGTGAAATTGACAAACGTTCCGACAAGATTTAATTCAATTATCCAACATCTTGACCCAGATTTCAAACTAAAGGAAAAACCAACTGCTCAATTGTGAATGAAAATTTATTTGCCATAAAAGATGGGAGTTGTAGGGGGGAAGTAGGGAACAGTTGTCCAGAGAATTCTTGCAATTCTTCACATTAATGGATTGAAGCTTCCGACATGTGCAGCCGGGAAAATGAATTAAAGCTAAGGCAAGGAAAGTCAACCAAATACTGATTGCTGGGGGACAGGGTGTTTGCAGGATGGGATGCAGGGTGGCAATATGAGAATCTTTCTAAGCTTGAGGGGTGAGAGGCTTTCATTAGATTTGTTATCTGGGGTTCCCAAACATCTCTTCAACAACCAGTACGAAGAAAGCAGTGTGCCAGACAGAATGAAGTTTCAGGGATGACTTAGACATGGGCATGCCTGCTTGGAACTCAGTCTAAAGAAGGAGAGAGATGTTCACAGCTAGCTGGGGAGGGCTGGGCCTCGTAAGGTGCTCATTATAAAAACTCTAGAAACAGCAAGTAATGGAAGATGAACATGAGGCTGAGTATTAATTCCAACTAAGCTAAGGGTGAGGAGATGGACAGCTGTACATTTCCTTTCATCATAAAGGCAGTAGGTTTTAGTAGAAATTGTTTGGGCCCCTGACTCAGAACAACCTGGGATTCAAATTCTGGCTCTGCCAAGTACTAGAGCTTTGTGATTGTGGGTGAGGTTTATGACCTCTTTAAACACCAGTTTCTTTATATGTAAATCACGTCTACCTGCTAGGGTTGTGATTACTGGGGGAAAAAAAAAAAAAAAAAAGCTGAATCAAGAGCCGAGGCTGTCCATGGCATACAGCAGATGCTCAATAAAGTCTAGCTACTTTTTCTACAGCAAAATCAACCTTAGATTCTTAGTACATATGGTTAGTGGCTTGGCACTATACAACAAAGAAAGAAACTGAGTCAAAGGCTGGGATGTCATATCTGATCATCAGAATTTTTATCATTTTCTCCCAGGATATCTCCTTTTCAGGGCACACCAGATAGTTCTGTAGCCCTGATTTCAAGCTCTCAAGAAAGAAACTAAGGAGAAACAGATTTTTCTAGGCACATACTCTGTGTCTGATGCTTGTTCAGTGAGGTAACTGGATTACAATACTTGAGAAAGTTCTTTGCATCCAAAGCATTAAGTTCAGAAGGCAACACCATAACTCACTTCTGTGCATTTCAGAGTGAGCTACTTTAATGTCAAGTTATTAACGGTGAAGACAGGAATGGGGCCACCGGGGTATCTGACATGGTAGCTGAGATACTGGGAGCAAGATATTGAGATAAATACTGGCCTATATAATGAATATGGTGACAAATGGAATGGGAGAGCAGATGAATAATTCTAACGTCCATTAGGGCAATCCCCTTCACGATATAGGAATCCCTTATAGAACCATTGATCCATTGCTTGAATACTCTTAGGGGCAGAGAGCTCACTACTCGATGAGGTTGTCCATTCCTCTGAAAATCAGCTCAGATTACCTGAAATGTTTTTCTTATATTTAGCCCAGATGTTCACTCTCTTATTATACTACTGTGCTCTTCCCCTTAATCGTGAAACAGCCTGTAAAATAACTGGAGGCAACTAACACATATCATCCCTAGGTCTTCTCTTCCTCAGGGTTTCATAAAAGCACCTTCCCATCTTCTTTGCAGAAACTGCTTTCACACATATTACCTGTGAGTCTCATGGGGCCCTGAGATGTCAGTAGTGGATGGCCGCTATTCCCATTTTGCAGATAAGGAAAATGAATCTCAGAAAGTTGAAGTGATCAACAAAGATCATACCCAAAGTGAGGAAAGAATCTTAGGGGGGTCTGATCATTCCTTTCAATTTTGGAATCCATGTTTCATCAAAAGGAAAATTTTTTAAAAAACAGAGACAGGGTCTTGCTTTGTCACCCAGGCTGGAGTGCAATTGTGCAATCATAGCTCACTGCAGCCTCAAACTCCTGGGCTCAAGTGATCATCCTGCCTCAGGCCCCCGAGTAGCTAGGACTACAGGCATGTATTACCACGCCCGGCTAATTGTTTTATTTTTTGTAGAGATGGGGTATTGCTATGTTGCCCAGGTTGGTCTTGAACTCCTGGCCCCAAGAGATTCTCCCACCTTCACCTCCACCTCCCAAAACGCTGGGATTGTATGTGTGAGCCACCAAGCCTGGCTGTCATTAAAAGGAAATTAAGGTCAAATCCAACAGATCAATTTGACAATCTCTGTCTTTCCTATTTACTACTATGCCAACCATCTAAGAATCTCTCTCTCTCTCTCTCTCTCTCTCTATATATATAGATAGATAGATAGATATTTATATATAGATATATATATATAGATATATATATTTTTTTGAGACAGAGTCTCACTCTATCACCCATGCTGGAGTGCAGTGGCATGATCTTGGCTCACTGAAACCTCAGCCTCCTGGGTTCAAGCAATTCTCCTGCCTCAGACTCCCGAGTAGCTGGGACTACAGAAGTGTGCCACCACACCTGGCTAATTGTTGTATTTTCGTAGAGGCAGGGTGTTGCCATGTTGGCCAGGCTGGTCTTGAACTCCTGACCTCAGGTGATCCGCCCACCTTGGCCTCCCAAAGTGTTGGGATTACAGGCATGAGCCACCGCACCCAGCCTAAGAAAGTCTTTTGAAGGCCAAAAAAATTTCTGCTAGAATTCACTGACTGGTTATTACTGATAATTAGAAAGTCTTTTATGCCTAACACAACTATATAAAAGGCTTTGAAACTGAAAAATTACAAGGAGAAGGATAAAAGATCTTTTTCAGCCATAAGAATATTACATAGGGGAATGAAAAGAGGGGAAAAGAAAAGCGCTAAGTATTTCTCACGTGAAAATGACATAAGTTGCACTAAGGTTAAGGTCTGTGTCATTGAAACAGTTGTCTGTGAAGGTTAAGTTCCAACAAGTTCAGTGTTATAAGGTGTGATAGAGTCTGAAATAGGCACTTGAGTGGCCCTGTGAATGCAATGCTCTACTCGCAGTCCCACTGTGGGACCTGAATCATGTTCAATAGCTAACAGGGTGCAAAAAGCACTAAATAATGAATGCAGTAATGGGACGCTTAGCAGACACCTTCCTCTCCACTCAGGAATGTGCTTTTTTTTTTTTTTTTTTTTTTTTTTTTTGAGATGGAGTCTCGCTCTGTCACCCAGGCTAGAGTGCAGTGGCTCGATCTCGGCTCGCTGCAAGCTCTGCCTCCCGGGTTCACGCCATTCTCCTGCCTCAACCTCCCAAGTAGCTGGGACTACAGGTGCCCGTCACCACGCCTGGCTAATTTTTTTGTATTTTTAGTAGAGACGGGGTTTCACTGTGTTAGCCAGGATGCTCTCGATCTCCTGACCTCGTGATCCGCCCACCTTGGCCCCCCAAAGGGCTGGGATTACAGGCGTGAGCCACGGCGCCCGGCCAGGAACGTGCATTTTTAACAGTCACAAAAATGTCAGGATATCTGCCTAAAGAACATGTCCAGCATTATCAGCCCGAAGAAACGAAGACTACGTGTATTTCCCAGCTCCTTGAGATGGAAATTGGTGATAAATTAATCAGCTCTGAGCACTGCTGAGTAGAGGAAGTATGGACTCGGCAGTCTCAGTGATCTGCCTAGAAGGTACTTCCATTTCTCCTTTGCTTATTCTAATCTTACTCATCCTTCAAGGCTTTGCTCAATTTGTTCCCTTCTTTCTGAAACCTCCGTGTCTCTCCAGCCAGCTAGCATTTCCTCTCAGCAAGCATTTATGCTATTGGATTTCAGACACACTGACATAAAAATGTACCTATGTGTTTACAGTCACAAGAGAACTTAGCCCCTGTGCCAAGCTTCCAGCTGCATTGACCAGAAAAGTAGATGAAATGTATATTTCTAGGAGTGGGTAGGATTAATCCTTATATTGGCTCAGAATTCCTAGGAAAGGGTGCAGGAGAGAAGCATAGCATGACCTTGAGAACAAATCTGCTAGAAAGACGGAGACATCACAGGTCCAAATTAAAATACACAACGAAAAGCATCCAAATGTGTTATTTGAGAAAGAAGTCCAAGAAAGGGATGATAACCACAGCTGAGCATCCTGAATCAATAGGTCAAGAAGGGTTAAAACTAGGGCAAGAATGAGTAAATGAGAAAGAGGAAAGTAAAGAGATGGAATCAGCTTTCCATCTATACCTGGGCCCTAGCTCATCAAAACAAAACTGTGCACCCATCAGTTGATGCACTGAGGTGAAGGAGAGCAATAAGAAACAGAAAATTCTAACTTCTGCCCTAAGACTCTGGAATGCTCTGTAACTTCAAATTTGCCATGTTACTGATTTATCTCTGTTGATGGAAGAGTGATGATGAGCTGCTGACTGAGGCTTTAAGACAGAGGTTGAGGGATCCTGCTGGCTTTAAGTCCTACAAAAATTTATTCATGCATACATTTTTTTTTTCCTGGGGAGAGGGTCCACCATCAATATCTCAAAGAGATTGGAAATCTCAAGAAGGCCTACCTTAGAAACAGTCTAGATAGAAGTGAATCCTGCTCTCTAGGATCTTACAGGGAAGTAGGGGAAAGAAACTGAATAATAGCCCACAGCGATTAAATTCTCATTGCACTGAGCTCATTCACATACTTTAGCTCATTTAGTCTTTACACATTTAGTCTTTACACAAAAACTCTAAGGCAGGCACTAACATTAATTCCATTTTACAGATGAGGACATGGAGAGTGGAGAGACTAACTTAAGTACTCAAATTCACAAAGCTAGAAAATGGTAAAGCTGGGAGTCAAATCCAAGTTGTTCTGATGCCAAAGCCCATATTTTGAACCATTAGAAAATACTGCTCCATGATAACCACAATAAAATGTGGCTAAGGCCAGGTGGAGTGGCTCATGCCTATAATCCCAGTGCTTTGGGAGACCAAGGTGGGAGGATTGCTTTGGGCCAGGAATTCAAGACCACAGTGGGTAATATAGCAAGTCCTCATCTTTAAAATAAAAAAAAAAAAATTGCCAGGCATGGTGGTGCATGCCTGTAGTCCTAGCTACTGAGTAAGCTGAGGCAGGAGGATCATTTGAGCACAGGAGTTTAAGGATACAGTGAGCTATGACTGCAACACTGCACTTCAGCCTGAGTGACAGAGTAAGAGCCTGTCTCAAAAAAAAAAAAAGAAAAGAAAACAAATTTCAAATTTGTGGTTAGAAATTCAGCAGAAGTGGAAGTGGGCTGGGCATGGTGGCTTACACCTGTAATCCCAGCACTTTGGGAGGCTGAGGCAGGTGGATCACCTGAGGTCAGGAGTTTGAGACAAGACTGGCCAACATGGTGAAACCCATCTCTACTAAAAATACTAAAATTAGGCAGGCGTAGTGGTGCACGCCTGCAATCCCAGTTACTTGGGAGGCTGAGGTGGGAGAATCGCTTGAACCCGGGAAGCGGAGGCTGTAATGAATCAAGATCATACCACTGTACTTTAGCCTGGGCAACAGAGCGAGACTGTCTCAAAGGAAAAAAAAAATTTCAGCAGAAATACATTCGAAAAAGCAATTTCTCTAGGGACCCAAGGAAAGCTGAAGACAGAAAATAATATCTTAACTGGACCTTGAATGTTGAACGAAGAAAAAGTTCAGCAGGAGTACTGGAGTGGAAGAAAAGGATGAACAGAGGCTTATGGTGAGAGAAAGGAGGGGCTCCTGAGGATCTGAGGTCACTAAGGCTGTTCTGAGTGAAAAGATTCAAGGGATGAGGGTCATGAAATTGGGAGGCCAGGTTACTAAATGGGCTGTCCACTGGAACGATGAATCTCCCCAGATAATGGCCAAAAGTAGAGAAGGCAACAAAAATCAAAATAATGGGGTCACAGAAGAAAGTGTATTTTATATTTCAACAGTTGATTATCATTAATTCAGCTCAGTAGTGATTTCATATACAGACTGAGGATAGTGCATAGAACCCCTCTTTTTGCCTGTCTCTTTTATATATTATATTGTTATATAAAATTTTAATTTTTAAAAAGAAAGTCTGTAGCTAAATGTAGTTTGAGAAATGGACTATGTAACTACCATCTCTAATTGCATATTATCTAAGACAAGGCAAGGGATGTAACTGATACACTCTTAAAATCCAAAAATTTTAGTGGTTTTCAGACAAGTATCTGGCAAATTCACTGGGCCCAAATCCTTTCTCTAGCCTTCTGTGACATGCAGATAGTTACAGGGGTTTTGGGGTAGAAGGACTACACTGATTCTTTTTTTTTTTGAAACAGAGTCTCATTCTGTTGCCCAGGCTGGAGTGCAGTGGCACGATCTCAGCTCACTGCAAGCTCTGCCTCCCGGGTTCACACCATTCTCCCGCCTCAGCCTCCCAAGTAGCTGGGACTACAGGTGCCTGCCACCACACCCGGCTAATTTTTTTGTATTTTTTAGTAGAGACGGGGTTTCACCGTGTTAGCCAGGATGGTCTCGATCTCCTGATCTCCTGATCTGCCCGCCTTGGCCTCCCAAAGTGCTGGGATTACAGGCGTGAGCCATCACACCCGGCCTACTGATTCTTAATTCTATCAGATTGTGTCCCTAATATTTTATAAGTTACAGGACCCTCTTCAGAAAAATTAAAAAGTTTTAATGACTTTAAACACTTTCCACAGGGCCCCAGAAGGAAAAATCCAACCCTAGGTAGGATGAAAAAACAAAAATCAAAAATAACCCTGCCAAGGAAGCAAGATGTTTTGGCTTTGCCTGATGCTGAGTTCCTGATGTAGGAGGGGAGTGAATGCAGGTGCGTGAGTATGTGGGTTTGTGTTTAGAAGGCCACCTGTCTGCCTGGTGATCCAAGCTATGAAGAAAAAACAACACATATTTTTGGAGGCTGCAGGTGGAACAGGGCAAGAATGGTTAAACACAAAGTGGAAGAAGGGCCAGGCAAGAGGGCTTCTTTGAGAACCAACAGTGTCTTAGTTTGACACGGTGTCTTTGGCTGCAGAAGGAAAAAGAACTTAATGGACAATAGATGAGCTTTGAGTCTACAGGCATTCATTTGTTCATTCATTCCTCACACAGGGATTCATTTGTTCATTTATTATTCATTCATTTACCACTTGAGCAGCTACTCTGTGTCGATGCTTACTGTAATCAGGACATGAATATGATGTGATTCCTGTCCTCAATGGACTTACAAAGCAAGGAGGTATGGAGTAAAAGTGACAACTCCTGGTGAGTAGTTCAGTACAACAAAACATTTAATAAGTGTCTATTAATTGCTAATGTACACTGAGTGATCACTGTTATTAATCTAAACTCTCAGAACTCAGTGAATTTGGTTTTCACATCACCACTACATAGCTGAGAAGACCAAAGACTGAATAGAGCAAAGGGCTCACTCAAGGTCACATAGCCAGTAACGAAGCCAGGATTCAAATCCCGGTATCTCTCATAGCTTAGGTTACTACCACAGTCCTCAGTGGGAACTATATTTCAGGCACTATGCTAGGTGCTGAAATTGCAAAGCCGTGTGAGATGTGATCTCTGCCAAGGATTTTGAGGAACTCAAAGTCCAATGGTTCACGTGAATATGTTAAGAGAAAATGACAATCCATTAGGACCATTGCAAAGAGAAGTATAGAGGTAGCCCAGAGAGACTGAATACTCTATTTGGGGTAAGGAAGGCTTTTCAGAGAGGGTGTGTAATCCCCTAGAATAGTTGCCAATCCCTGGCTCAGTGAGGAGTGTTTGCTAGAGCACTGCCTGAAATAGCAACATGTGGATATGTTCTCATGTTATCTAATTCACATCTTCTGTTAAGGGTTTTATATAAATGTCTCCTTTAATCCTCCAAACAAAGCAAAGGTAGTATTATTTTCTTTTGGTAGATAATAACATACAGGATCAGAGATGCAAAAAGCTGCTCAGGGACTCTCAGGAAGTGGCTGTGGTAAGAACTACACCCAGATCTCACTCTGAAGACCAGGCTCTGTGCAGACCTAAACCTGAGAAAAATGAAACCAGGTGGAACCTAGAGTAACAGGCCACTGGGCAGTTTCTCTTCTTATGGGAAATTTGTGGAAGTCTCACGACTTTCTGGAAGCTGCTTAACATACACTAATCGAGTTATCTCTTGTATTTGTCTTTCTGGCTAAGGGAAAGGTGGTGAAGGAACAAACAGTGAGAGGCAAGGATTTTCAGAGTACAGAGGTACTCTAGGGAGTGTGCATTCATCAGAGAGGCAGGTCTACTAGGGGAAGCCTGGAAGGCAGGAAGATCTCAGAGCAGGGAGGGGTGTGTGGTATTCAGTATTACCTCCGAGAGGCTTGGGCAAGTGGGATCAACTTTCCAATACATAAACTACTCTGTCCTCTAATTCTGTTCAATCATCTTTTTTGGTAGATAAGAACACTGAATCTCTGAGGCAAGGAAATGTATCAAAAGTCTCACAGGTAGGAAGAGGAGCTCAGATTCCAACTGCAGCCACCTGTCTCTATACAATAGCCTGAGGTTTTTACTTCTTACCTCTCTTAGGCTTTTGAAAATGTTGAAAATAGCTCATGGAAAAGTCATCATTACCATCAGTTGGTTCTAGGACTCTGAGAGAACAGCGGGTTGGGAGCCACTACATGCCATTCAGGCAGCCCAGATATTTTGCAAGCAAAATTTCTAGTGCATTTCCTTAATGATTATTTTGGAGTCAGAAATACAAGGACTTTCTTAATTCTACCAGGGATTTTCATAAATTCCTTCTACAGATAGAGTCATTCATATATATTTTATTTTATTTTATTTTTTTATTTTATTTTATTTTATTTTATTTTATTTTATTTATTTTATTTTATTTTATTTTATTTGAGACGGAGTTTGGCTCTGTCACCCAGGCTAGAGTGCAGTGGCGCGATCTCGGCTCACTGCAACCTCCGCCTCCAGGGTTCAAGCGATTTTCCTGCCTCAGCCTCCCGAGTAGCTGGGATTACAGGCACGCCTCACCATGCCCGGTTAATGTTTTGTATTTTTATTAGAGACGGGGTTCACCATGCTGGCCAGGCTGATCTCGAACTCCTGACCTCATGATCTGCTCGCCTTGGCCTCCCGAAGTACTGGAATTACAGGCCTGAGCCACTGCCCCGGCCTTCATGTATTTATTAAATGTTCCTAAAGCAGCCGCGTTGCACCTGGCTTTCATATACCAGGCCATGGGCTTGCATCTGGTAATACAAAGACCCCAGGACATTCAAAGAAGTAATAGGGAAGAAGTGCTATTAGCAGAGGAATGATAGCACAAAGGCAGGAGTGATCTGCTGTTGCTGTTCAGAGTGAAGTCCAGAAAGTCCCCCTGAGAACACAAAGCTTGAAGTAAAGTTGGAATGCTGGGGGAAGGCTGCAGAGAGAGTGGGGAGGGGTAAAACAAACAAACACAAAAAGATTTCAGTAGGGCTGGACCAGAAGGAGGTAGATTAGACACATAGGCTGGAGAGGGGACCTTCAGGCAGCCTGCCTGTGTATCTCAGGCAAAGGAGCTTGGATTTTTTTTTTTTTTCTGGAGCTATTAAGCATGGAGATGGTGTGGCCAGAATCATTAATAAATTCACAAAAACCAAGGCAGCAAATGGAGCATGTTTCCTTACGTATCTAAACCTGTTAGGGGCAAGTGTGGCAATTCAGGCACAAATTGAATTGTAGAGAATGGTGTCATGGGGGCTAGACCAATTGAAACACGAAGAGCAGACCAATGTTTCAGTGACAAGGGGGCCTGATGAGGTGCAAAGGCCTCAGGGAGAAAAACTGCTGTTTCCCTGAGCAGTACAACACAGAATAGGATCCCTAGACTTCGGTTTTTGAAAACGGGCCTGCATCTGGATATGTTTTTTCATTAAAACTAACATGCATAGGTTTCAGAAGCCATATTTAGGTGGGGGGTAGTGGTTTCAAGATCCTGGAAGAGTGGGTTATAGAAATGGACATTGATCAGAAAGAAGTTACACTAAACGAAAAGGGAGAAGGGGCAGGCAAGGATGAGAATCTACCAGAAAGACTCCCAACTTGGAGAATACAGAATCTCAGGTTTGGAAGGGACATCCAGAGCTCTCCTGTCCATCTCCCTATGCAATGTGTGAATCGCCCTGGTAATCTTTCTGACAAGTGGTCTGCAAGTCTTGTTTGCATAGCTCCAAGAATGATGAGCTCACTCTCTGAGGTGCCAGCTGGTCTACCTCTGAGCAGCTCTGACTGTGGGAAGGTCAGCCTCACTTTGAGCTGGAATTGACTTTCTTATAGTGCCACCCACTGGTCTTGGTTCCAGGACTTGGCTGACACAGAACAAGGTAATCCCTTTTCCATACAGTGGCCTTTGGAGTCCCATTTCATATCTATGTATTCTTTTATCCAGGCCAAACATTTCTGTGTCCTTCAGCTGCTCCTCATCGGATGGAGTTTCACATCCCCTTGTTAATCTTATCGTGAAACATGCAGGTGTGCCTTTATGTCTCTCACAGTGTGGGGTCCAGAACAGACAACAGTGTTCCAGGTAGAACGATTTTAGCCTCACAACAGCTGTCAGGGACAGAGCTGACATTGTTGAGGGTCTACCTGACTTTAAAGCACCTTCTTTGTCCACACATTGTTGAGATGAATGAGGTCAATAGTGACAGCTAGTCCCTTGGCTGTGGCAAAGTCCCATGTGCCCCCTGCTCAAGAGCCTTCACCGGCTCCCCAGAGCTGCCTGAATTATGTATAGAAGTTGCCTTCTGCATGCCAGTTGTAGGTCCTAAATATGAGTTCTGGGCACTTCAGTGGTTTGGAGCAGTACCACACAGCTGGGAATTTTTGGTTCTGTCCCAGATTCCCAGGAGTCCCACCAGCACATGGGGTCCAGATCCACTGGACCTTGTTGTCCTTAATGTGGTAGGCCTCTTGGGTTCTCCACAAGCCCACTGCACATGACCTTTTCCAAAATTTTCACCCTTTGGCTGAACTTTTGTATACCCCAAAGGCCCTGGCCAGCCCTTCTCCTACTGTCCCTTTGAAACTTCTCAACCACTTTCAAATTAGATGGGCAGTTCTCTTTCCACAACAGAAACACTATCCTCCACTTGAGCAGGTCACCGAGCTCCTCTGAGCTTCACTACTATCAGCTCTGCCTCTTACTCAGGTTATTCTGAGGATGGAGTGAGAAAATGGATATTAGATACACAACACTATTAGATACCATAATACTGTGATGTGTTAGAAGAATTACTTCTTCTAAACCATGACCCCACATCTAAACATCTTCTAAACCATGGCTTCTTCTAAACCATGACTTTTGCCCTAAAACACCTACGACCTTGAGGCCCTTAAACAGAGTAGTTCACGTGATTCAACTCACTCCCACTCATGGGACCAGACCTTCATCCAGACTGGCACCTTTTCCTCAGTGCTACCATTTCTGCCTCATGTCTCCTTCCTCTGGCCCACTGAAGATTCCCCAGCATGCAGTCTGCAGCAGAAACATGTGGGGCCATGACACTCATTCCAGGAGAAGGGTTTCCTTCCACAGGCTGTAGACAGCCTCAGTGTGAATCCAGGTCACGGAAACCTGGCAGTAGAGAGGAGATGTACTTACACTTACAGGTTGACTTTTTGGCACATCATAAACACCTTCCTTCTTTTGGCTGGTGGGAACCTATGGAAAAATTAAATTCAGCACAGTCAAAACACTCTGGTACTCCAATTTTAAAGAACAAAGCAACCAGACTTCAACTGCAAGCTGGCTAAGGGTACCTGAGAATGGCCCCCAGGACAAGCCCATGGGAACCTGCTCTAATTGTGAAAGTATCAGGCCAGGCTCCCTCCCTTAGGAGCATCAGATGGGGACAGGGAGTGGGCATCATTTAACAAAGGTTTATAGGTGGTCTCTGCCATTGGGCTCCTCGCAGAATCAAAGACTAGAAACCTACATAGACTTCAGAAGTCATGCGGTAAAAAAAAAAATCCTCATTTCCTTAGACAAAAATGAGGCCTAGGGAGGTGCTATACTGTTCCTGAAGTGATTAGAAACAGTTTGTAGCTGAGCTTAAACTGTTCAATGCTGAGTCTGAGATCTAGGCTATTTAAAATATAGCAAATATCAAGATCCTAGCACAAAGCACAGCTTCTACTGGGATCATATACAAGTCATTTGATAATTATGGAAGGTTTTCATTGAAGAAAAAGGCCCACGAGTGGTATGGAAAGTGTGGGCCTAGTATGCAGAAGATCTTGAGGGCGTTTAACATTAATCTGCATCTTCCTCCCTTCCCTTACTCATCCATCTGGTCTCACTGTGTTATGAGCTAACTGTGACAGCCTGAGCAGGTCACTGAGCTCCTCCGAGCTTCACTACTATCAGCTCTGCCTCTTACTCAGGTTATTCTGAGGACCAAGTGAGAAAATGGATATTAGATACACAACACTATTACATACCATAATACTGTAATGTGTTAGAAGAATTACTTTAGTTACTGACACATCATATAAATATATAGAACACATCTTATGATACTAACGATAGTGGATATGTTGACTACTTTTCAAATGAGTCAACCAAGGGTTTTCACTGAAAGATTCCAGATTGGAAGCACTCATTAGTTGTTCCTTTCCCAGCAACTGTCACAGCTTAGCTCACACCCCCATTGCAGGACCCAGCCAGCAGTGGTTTTATAATGGTCTGACAACATGCCTTTCTTTCCATCATATTGGGAGCTCCTTAAGAGCAGGCATAGTGTCTAACACCCAGTAGGCTCTCAGTAAATGTCTGCTGAGACATATGGTAAACGTATGATAGAGGAATGTGGGGAATAGTGAAGGAAAAGTATCTTTTAGGCTTGAGCTAGCTAACTACACCATTGTTCTATAAGAAGTAAGAATTTGAGCTTATTCCTTAGGTCCCTTTGACATTTTTCATCTCATTTAACTTAAAATCTTTTGCAATAACTCTAAGAAATTGGTAGTATCATCTCTACTTTAAATAGGAGAAAGTGAGGCTCAGAGATGTTAGGGACTTTGCCCAAATCGTCAAAGCTGGTAAGTGACCAGGTTCAAACCCAGCTCTTTCTGGTGGCCAAACAAGAGATCTATTATTAATAATGTCAGCTAACATGGACTGGGTGCTTCCTATGTGCCAGGCGCTGTTCTAAACATTTGTGTCTTACATACATTCTCATGCAATCCTCAAGACAAGTCTTTCAGGTAAGAACTCAGTTGGCCCCATGTTGCGGAGGAGAAAAATATCTCTGGCAGTAGAGATATTTGCCCTAGAACACCTGTGACCTTGAGGCCCTTGGACAGGGTAGTTTGCGCGATTCAACTCACTCCATGAGTGCAGTCTGTGAATGGGGAAGCCAAAAGCTTGAGCCCAGGGAGTTTGCCATTTGACTGCTACACTATTCAGACAGCTGTTTCAAGTGGGCCTTTTCTTTGACATCACATCCTACGTTCCCAGAAGCTCATCTACACTCTTGCAGAAAACAGGACTGAGTGAGCATGGCTGTGTCGGTGGTACACTTCCAGAGCTGATCTTGCAAGCTTCACTGTGCAAGTAGCCAGCGAAGAATGTCATTTCTTTGCTCCTGATAACTGAGCTCCATCTAAAAGAAATCCTCTAAGAATGCCTACAGAGTCCTTGTTAATGAGGGCCAATAAATTACCAGCCCTCACTTTTGTTTTTACTAGTTCAACCTTTACTGAGCAAAATGAAGAACATTCTGTTGCCTGTAATTCACTGCTCACTATGGGCACTTAGCACAGTTGAACCGCAGCTGCCTCTCAATTATCCCTAAAAACGGAGAAGAAGCGGTGGAATGGATAAACCCAAACTGTGCATAATTGAAAACGCTTTTCTACTTGGCTCTCCCATGGGTGAGATATCAATCTGCCTGTTTGTCCTTTAAGATTTATCTCAGCTGGGATATCTTCTTGGAAGCCTCACCTGATTCTCTAGGCCTTGTTTGGAGCCTTCCCCTGAATTCTTGTAACCTCTGGTGCATTCTTTCATTAAAAAATAAAAATTGCTAAGTACATATTATGTGTCATGCATCACGCGTTCCCTGGGACAATGATGGTGAACATGATGGATATGGCCCGTGATTTAACAGAGCTCCTTGTCTTATTGGGGGAAATGGAAAAGTAATCAGACTACTGAAAAAGAGTGTAAAGTGTGCTTTATCTTATCATGAGAATTATTGCACCACATTGTAACTGTTCCAGGATCTATAAGCTTGCTGAGGGCAGGTTGGGATATTTTATTATCCTTGTATCCACAGCTATAAATATTGGTGAAACAAGAAATGCCTAATTGCCAAGCATTCAGCCCATGAGTGCTAAGGTGCATGGTCCTGGCTCTCATCTCTGCTTAGCTGTACCATTCTGTTTACACAAAAGGCTTCAGTAACACAATGTTTTAGAGACATAAAAGTTTCAGACCAAAAGGAATCAGAAGACTGGTAGTTCCAAATCCTGGGTCTGCCACAGGCTGCGACTCAGACAGTCACTTTGCTCTCTGAACTTCAGTTGCTCCATCTGCCCATTGTGAGCATCTAAGGGGGCTGTACATAAACTTCTGAGGGTGGGGGCCGTGCCATGGTCACCATCCCATCCCCGTGCCAGACGCATGTGATTTCCCATGTGTCCAGTCATTTATTTGTTCTATAAATAATCATTTTTTTGTGTAAGTGAATAGATGTTAAATTACTCTAAAAACAGCACATTCTATACTGTACATACAGAAAACACTTTTACTTTTATTTTGGCAGCATGCTAATTAATAGTGTGGAGAGGCAGTTCCAGGCTTCGTTGGGTAACATTTCCTGGAGACTCATCATTTAAAAATAACGATACTTAACACGGATTGGATGGTTAACAGTGGTTTTTGAATGAATGAACTTGGAAAATGACCATGTGGAAAGCTGAAATCTTGCTTATATAGGAAGCCTGTTCAGGTATTGAAGAACACTAGATTTAGAATCGGAGGTTCTGACCTTGTATTCAGCACCTCAATTGGGGGAACTTGATTTTCCTATGTTCAAAATGATAGTCATTGTAGCTGTTTTTCCTATGTCACCATTATTGGAAGGATCAAAATTAAGTGATGTGTAAAAATGTTTTGTATTGGGAGGCTGATAACTTCAATACAGCCAATAACTTTTTCTGAGGCATGCAAAGCAAAAGGCAATTATTATTATTAATATAGCTGGGAAACCAAAACTATTAGAAAAATCTCGAAAAAAGAGGTTACATTTACTCAAAAGCCTCTGCATCTCTTTTGTTGGAGTTATAAATAGGAAAGTGAAGCACGCTTGAGGATTTCTGCTAGGCTCTCCAACAACATGTGGTGAGCAAGTTATGTTCTATTTCACTTAAAACATGATCATAAGACATCTTCAACAGCATCTGAAACTGACAACATGCAAGGAAGGAGGGGAAACTCACGTTTACACAGAACCTACTATGAACCAACTGCTCTCCTCCTCGTTTTACGTTTTCACATAACTGCTAGGAGCAGAGAATATATTATCCCCATTTCATAGCCCAGGAAATTGAGATACAAAAATTATGTTCTCCACTCAAGTTCACAAAAGAGTTAAAGGTCTCCAGGACTGTCTGCCTCACTCCAGAAAGCAAGGAGGTGAATAAAAGCTGACACCACTGGCTGGGCCAAGCTGAAGTATTATCAAACACTGCAATTCAGGAGAAATAGCTATGGAACACTTACAAGCCCTTAAAAAAAAAAAAAAAAAAAAAAAAAAAAGAATGAGGCTCCTAATAGCAGCCCCTTAAAAGCCCAGCCTTATCTTCAGGCCCAAGAGCTTATCTCTTATTAAGTAAATTGAGCCCCAGCAGACTGGCAGAGCAGGAGAAAAGAATGACCAAAGGCCTTTCCAATAGAAGGAGATAAAATATTCATTCCCTTAAATGGTAGCTTCCTGTTAATGATGGACAGATGGGAAGATCTGGAGGTCAGAGCTGTTAAAACAAGTGTGATTTTTAGATAGTGACTTGAAAGGGACTTAGAATCTAATTGTGAAACTCAGAATCAGGGGATTCTGAGCTGAGAGCAGCCTTAGGATTTATTTCTTTATTTACAGAGGTCAGAGGGACCTGCAGTGGGGGTTCTACCTATTGCTAGTTCTGGGACCCTGGGCAAGTTACCTTATCACTGTGAGCCTCACTTTCCTTATCTGTAAGGTAGGAATAATGATTCAAGCCACATGGGGTTGTTGTGAGAGATAAGATATTGCACTCAAACCCCATTCACAGAGTTGGCCCACCATCAGCGCATGTGCACACGCAAATTTTCCCACCTCCACCGAGTCTTATTATCCTGTAAAACAAGCTAACGTGCTTCTCTAAAAAAAATCAAAGTCCTATGGTAAAGCAGTAATTGCAAAAAACAGAAAAGGGTCTTGCCTGAGAGAGCCCTGTATTTTACTTGCTCATTTTACAGATGGGTAAACTGAAGCCCAGAGGAAAAAAAATATACTTGACAGTTAAATTAATGGCTGAGTTGGTACTTGTACTAAAATACTGAATCCACACAGCCAGACTCCACATTTTGTGACCCATGATGACACCTCTTCTCTCCATTCTACACATGAGCTTGTGAGTTAGGGAAAAATTGTTCGCCTATTTTATCAAGGGAGAAACTGACTCTGAGAAGGTAAGTGCCTTGCCCACAACCACTTAGCCAAAGGTAGTTGGTAAGAGCCTGGACTACAACCCAGCTTTCCACCAGCTAGAGCAGGTCTTTCCAGTACACTAGGATGTCTCCCTCCCCACCCCGCCCCCACTGCAATCCTACAAGGCGCAGTGGGAGCCCTGCCAACTATAGCTAAGTCTGGATTCAGAAACCTGTAATACTGCAAAGCTTCCTTTTATTTAAAAGGGGCCCTCTCTTCCTAGGATGATTGGTTAATGGTTTTTTCCTCCTCATATTCAGATACTGTTAAGCTTGTATACACTTTAAAATCTGACACTCAGGACAAATGCAACTTTTCTTATTAAAGATACTTGGTAAGCCATGACTTTCAAAAAAATCTCAAAGCACAACCTCATATTTGAATGGAATCCAGATAGATTCAGTGGAGAGAAAATATTATTCAACAAGGCTGATAACTTTAAACCAAGTTGTTGGTAGAACTAACATTATATTTTAGTCATTTAGAATTCTATGCATTTGATAGAAATTGAAAATATGTTTTACTTTTATTACACAAGTAATACACACCCAAGGCAGAATAGGCCACACAACTAACAAAATTAAAATCACTTATTAAATACATTAAATTTTTTTCTGCTCCTATAATGTTTCTGTTTCAAATTGGGACTACAATACTAATGAGTGAAAAGTTGCAGGTCATCATATCTATTTGATGTGCTGCTATACTGCAATTACACAGACACTTTGGTGGAAGACCATGGCAGAAGGAGCCAGAGCTTCGCCTTCACACCCATGCCTGGGTTTGAATCTTGGCTCTAAACAGTTGTACAACCCAGACAAAGCTACTCGGCTTCTCTCTCTGAGTCTCACCCTATAAAAACAGAATTAAAATATCTAGTTTATAACATCTTTGTGATAATTAAATGAGTTTAAAAAGTTCAGTTTTCTTTGCACAATTAAAAATAAGGGTAAAGCCTTTAGCTGTACTTTCATTCAGTTAATATTCTTAATGTTGTTTTCACATAGCATTTGAAATTAAATTTGTGCTTTATTTTCAGTAGCGGAGGTGGCTTTTTAAGAAATTTGATGAGCACATTCTTCTGAGAAATAAAGGACCCTAATTGTATAACGGACACCAGCTCTCCAATGTATTACTTTAGTAAAATGGAACATTTTATTTTTGCTTCTACTTAAAATAGTTAAGATCCATTCAAAAGTAAAACACTGTACCTAACTAGCTATTAAACATCAACAACAAGGCATGAAAACTACTGGTAAATTGCTGGGGAACTAGAAGCCATTTCACTCAAAGGTATTTTAACAAGCCAGGAATGACCAACAGAACCCTTGGTTCTTTAGACTATCAGTATATTTATGCATGTACTAGTAGTGGTGCAATGGTAAGAGAGGCAAGCAATTTTATACCTGATAAATGTTTTCTTCCGTTTCGGGATCACGGATTGGCTCATGTCCAGCCTCAAACACAATGTACTATTACAGGAGCAGCCAGAAAGGAAAGGTCAGAGGTGAAAAAGAAGAAAGGAAAAACAAGCATTTGGAAATTAAGATACAAATCACAGTGAGCATTAAAGAAGCAGGCACAAGAGAAAACACCTTAAAGACACAACCGAATTATTGAAATAAAATGTACCTTGTACGTTCCTGCCTTTCATAAGGAAAACTGCAGAGGTCTGCTGGTCAGTATTTCAACAGTGATTGCATCAAGCCTCTGCAGATCTTTCTGGAGATGTAACCTCTTCATTCAATGGCAATTTGTCTCAGTAATATCTGAATACATTGGTATTGCTGAGTGAGAATGCTATTTCACTGGAATGCCTGAGATCCCAAACTTTGTAATGTATGGGTCACAGTTGAGGGGCATCCCTTTTCCCCTAAGGTTCAAAATCCTAAACAAACTCTGAAGAGCTCAGAAGCCCTAAACTCCTTTATCCCATAAATATCACCTTATTTTGCATTCTCACTTTTAAATACGTTAAATCGATTTTTCCATGTTCATGTTTTAGGACTGAGACATTTCAAAAAGGCTATTATTCTTCATTCTGTGCAAGCCAGTGAGCCAGGGGGTGAAGCTCATATTATATACAAATCCTTGGCCCTCAGCATTCTAAAGCAAGAGCATGTCATTACGTGCATCTTTGGCTTTTGTTTGCCATATACATGAGATACTTTTTCCACTTCAAGTCATCTACATTATTTTACTTTCATTGTAGCAGTACCAGATTTTTGTGTGAAAATAAGCATTTATATAAAATACATATGTGACACACACACACATGCACACACAAAGAACACCTATGCATCCCAGTTAGAACTGTAAGTTCAAGATTTTCCTTTGTGTTCAATAAGTCATTTTTTGGGCTTCTTTTTCTCCTTGAGAATAAGCACAGGGGAGGGAGAGGCTGTCTTTTCCCTTTTTTTCTGCATCTCTGTTTGAACAGACCACATACTTGACCCCAAGAGAGATCATCTCTCTACCCACCACTGAGCTGCAGATCTTGAAGAGAGTCCAGAGAAAGCTAGGGGCAGAAGTGTCTTTAGGGTCACTCTTTCTTTCCTCCCAACAGCTCCTACGGCATGAGCCAGGTAATCGGAGGGTCAGCTTGCCCCATCGGGGGTCAGAGAGCCCTCCTCATAGCCTTTCTAAAGCTTAGAAACCATCCTTTGGGTCTGTGCTGAAATGTTACCAAAATGTCAGCCCCCACCTCTGGTTCTTAACTCAGAGAAGCCACCTCATTATTCATATTCTCTCTAATGAACTCAGAATATTCAAGAGACTCTTGAAAACATTCAGCTCTGGGATCAAACTTTTACAGACTGTGAAGGGGGCTGAGGCAGAGGCAAGAAGGGAGAAGCGGATCTCCAAATCCCAAGATACCGATGCCGGCCAAACTTCTGTTAGTTTTTATGGAAATTTGCTCCTGGAGGGGCTGGCAGCCCTCACCCTCAGAAATAATCTTGGTCTCTCTCCAGGTTTTGCAGTCAGTGGATTCTTCAGGTTTCTGACAAAATGGCTCTGACACAGGTCTAGTCACTCTTGAATCTAAAACCCCCACTAGTTTCAGAAATTACCTGGTACACAGGATCTTCAACATCCTCCTCCAATATTGTCTATTGCAGGGTAAGGAGAGGGAGGGTGAAAAGCAGAGGACATAAAGGAAGAGATGTGAGACTGCATTCAGAAATTACAGGACAGTAAAGAAACCAGCTCTGGGCAGAAGAGGCTGGTGGGTCATCAAGGTAGAAAAAGCACAGAAAAGTCAAAACCCTTAGAGCCACTCCCACCTCCACCCGCACTGTTAACAATAGCAAAAGCAATTGTGTTTCTTGGGTCCTCCACCCCTGAAATCTCTCTCTGGATTCGAGATTTCACTTCATCTAACATGTCTAGAGTTTAAGAGAATAAGGAATAATTTCTAATGGCCTGCTTTGGGTCCTGTAATTTACACAGGAATCTTTCATCTTCGTTTATTTCTACTTGGCAGCAGGAAGAGAAGGCCTGACTGTCAGTTTTTACATGTGTTTATTTGAAGCCCCGATCTCCAGTGCAAGGATAAATTCACAGGTATACCTGGTACACAGCTTGTTCACACTGCTTATCCTTTTGTGCCTTTTTTTCTAATTCTTCTCTTTGCTTCAATTCATAAATGAGTTGAAAGAGATCTCTCAAGTCCAGAATAACAGGTTCAGCCTGGAGTGAAAGGTAGTAAGGCACATCATAAGGGAATGGTACTGAGACGCAGCAACAAATTTTTGTTTTTGCAGCGACAACCCGCAGCCCTTCCTTTTCTATTAATCTGAAAGCATTCCATCCTTAATTAATCCTACCTTGTTTATACTGGTTTAGCAAATTGCATCTAGGCTAAAGTTCATTTCTTCAACTAATTATATTTGCAAATTCATAATAATCATAAGCATAAAAGGCATTGCTTTTATTTTTAGTGATTTAGAATACAATAAAAATTAGGGTAGGCCTTATGCAAAACAGCTATTTGTTTTCTCTTATTTTCTTTTTAAATAAGGCTATGAACGCAAGGAAACTTATTTGTATATGGTGCCTCGATCCAGTTTAATCAGAAAGGAAAATAATTAGTCATTAGGAAATACCCATTAGTTAAAAAAAAAAAAAAGAAAAAGAAAAAACTGGATGGGTATGAGCATGTTTCCTTGCTCCAAGGCTGTTTATCTTTTCTAGATGGGAATGTGAGCATCAACTTCAGTGGAAATACATTGCTTGGTCATATCTGAGAGTGGGCCCTCAAAGACCAATGGAGTCACTGGACTGTCGCCCCAGAGTTCCAAGGAAAGGCTCCCTTCTTGGATAGGGATACTCACCGCCTGGGCTGTTTTTATGGCCACAAATCTGTGATTCCCTTCCTTCCCACAAACATATCCAAAGGCCCGGTGATCTGTAATGTCCTTTGCAATGTAGGATATTTCATGAACAGCATGATGATGCTGAAGGGCCTATCAGAGAAAAAAAAGGAAGAACATATTTCAGGGGACTTTCCCTTCGAGCTGTTGATCAATAAGAAATGTGTTTCAGCTATGTGTGAACAGGCCCGAAGGGCTTTGGAAAAGCTGTTTAGTCCAGATGGAAAGAAAAAGAGCTATGCCTGCCCTTGAGAAATGGAGGCTTCCCTCTATGGTCTTAATGCTGTGACCAGAGAGAAACATAGGATTGTTCATATGCTGAATAAGCATCTGCAACAGTGGCTTTATTCAGCTTGCTAGAGCCAGCCAGTTTAATTCAATGGGTAGGCTTCTGTTTGATCTTTTTTCATGACACATCCCAGTCCAACTTTTGGATTGATATTTAATTTACTTAAATACTCAGGGACTGTGTGTGCTGTGGTGGAGGAGGTACACTGCACAACTCCAGGGAGTATCATTAACATTCATAGAACTATAGATGTGCATGGTGACAACGCTTTTCCAGCTGATGGTGATAGAGTGTGTTGAGGAATAAATGCCTTTCTCTGTTTTGCCCAAAGTCACCACTGGGGGTAGAGGCGGGGCTATGCATATCTCAGGCTTTTCATTGGTAGATCTCTCTGCCTGCAACATCAACTCTTTTTATCCACTTGCCCAAATTCTGTTTCTCTTTCAATGGCCATATGAAATAGTACCACCTGTGTGAAACTTCCTCTGAACAAGGCATGCCTTCTGTCTCCCTGGAGAAATAATTCCACCCTCATTTGTGTTTCTGTAGAACTTTACTTTCTAATGACACTGAACTGATGAATTCCTCCAACGTTGGTCCCTGGACTTCCTTACTCTCACAGGTCTTCCTTCTGTGATATATTTGCATGATTCCTTGTCTGTCTTTCCCAGCCGGTTCTGTCTTCCTTATCTCTGTCATCCTAGCACCTTGCACTATGCCTGGCCTATAGTTGTTGAACTATAAAGTAAACTGAGATTGATAATTAGTAATTTGAAAATCTTTTATAATTGACCTTCATGCCTTCATTATCTGAGCTTCAACAAATAATGTTCACCATCCTATTGGGTAATGGTGATCTTTATGGTTATTTTCGTATACTAAACCTACTTGAAGCAATCCTTATTCAACAGTACTCTGTAAAGGCTTATATATTCATCTGGGTGCTTATGGTATGTTTAAAGTCCTTATAAAGAGCCTTTTCATTATACCGGGTATCAGGAGGCCTGAATTCTAGCTACTGTGTAAACACAAGGCACCCACTGTACCCCTGTGTACCTCAAGTTTAACCCTCTAGTAAATGGGAGGTATGTACCAGATCAATGACTCATAACCCAAAGCCATAGATCCTTAGGGGTCATTAAATGTAATAAAAAGAGGCCCCATGCAATTTTCAAAATCTCAAAAAACTAAACAGCAATATGTAATTATTGCTAATAAGTCTACACATTTCTATGTGCATGCAAATGAAAATGCCAAGTTTATTTGGAATTTCTTTTTTTTGAGAGGGTCTCACTCTGTCACCCACGCTGGAGTGCAATGGTGCAATCTTGGCTCACTGCAACCTTCACCTCCTGAGCTCAAGTGATCCTCTCGCTTCAGCTTCCTGGGTTGCTGGGACTACAGGCATATGCCACCAGAGCCGGCTCATTTTTTTGTAGAGATGGGGTTTCGCCATGTTGCCCAGGCTGGTCTCAGACTCCTGGGCTCAAGCGATCCACCTGCCTTGGCCTCCCAAAGTGCTAAAATTACAGGTGCGAACCACGGCACTGGCCATTTATTTGGAATTATATCAGCTTAGTGTTGCTAATATTCCTTAGCTCATATTTGAGTATATTCTCTTACTGGCAATTAGTTATGGTTTAAATAGTCCAAACAGGAAAATGGATGATTACAAATGCAGTTTTTTTGGTAGACAGAATCTTCCCCATTACTGAGTCCATGGAGGGAGAGAGAAAATTATGAAAACATTGGGAACCACTGGAGTAGATACTCTCTAAGCTCTTATTCTGTCTTCCCAAATCCTTTTAAGCCATTAGGACCACCCACTACAAAACCAGCCTCCTGGCACAGTGGGCCTCTGGATTTCACGATGGTCATCGCCATAGTTGTAGGTCACTGATCTTCTAAAATGTCCATCTCTTGGCCGGATGCAATCTTTCCAGGCATTTGACCTTATAAATCATTTGCGGCAGTAGAATTTTCTGACTTACCTTAAACTTCAGGGTCTGATCATTCACTACCTCTCTGACTACTCTTAGAACTCTCTCTATGGCTTCACGCTTGCCCAGGCTGCCCACTGCCCACTGGATATCATGCTTTAATGGTGGTATGACTGCTCAGTTACCCTAGTCCCTCCAGTGGCAATAAAACAAATGTATAAGTCTAATGGTTTTTGACACAAATAAGTTGGCAGAGAAGGACATATTTGCTAGCAAAATAATTAGGACCCATTAATTTTTGTTTTATTAAGAGGACATATTTAGCTAGCAGAGGAAAATTGCTCAAAGAGTGGTAGCTTTTTCATGGTGTTAATGATGTAAAATTGATGAGATTTACATTCGCACAACATGGGGGCATTGATTTATAGGCTTTTGTGCGCTAGAATGGTAGGCAGCAGGGAAAAGTGGGAGACAAAGACGTTCTTCTCTTCCTTTCCTGAAAGTATCTCTCTCACTGCATAATGTGGAGAATGTTATCCACGTTTCCTATTAAATCAAAGTTTGACGACAGTGCCTTATTGATTGCCAGGTAGAATATTGCTCTAAAATCAAGCTGCGATTAGAAGTCTTCCTGGTGGAATTAGATTTGGAGATGATTGTGCGATGGTAAAATATCACCTACCAGGCAAGACGGCAGATGGAGATGTTTTAATTTATCTGGGAATCCTCATTAAGTGTTTTAAAATCAAAACATTTTTAATGCCTGATGATACCTAATACTGTCTTGCAGAGTGTAGCTGTGTGTGCGAGCGTGAAGTGCTTAAAGATATTTGTAACATTATTCTCTCTCATAGTTAATTTTATGACATGTTAAAAAGGATTGCTCTGAACGTGTCTCATTCATTTGGAAATAAGAGTCAGTGAGGGGCTATGTCTTCCCTCTCTCCAACCTTAACTATGCAGACGTAACATAGATACTTAGAAATACAAATACATTAGAATTCTGCTAATCCCACAATTGCATTATCACATTCGCTTTAGGAACTTAGAGTATCATGCAAATTCTTGTTCACTGAGCCTCAAAATTGCCCCATGTCTTCAAGTAGACTTTATCAGCACAATCAAAGACAGTTGGAACCTTAAACGTCAATCCTGAGTTTATTCATGAAGGGACTGAAGGTCAGAGATTGAAATGCCAGGACCAATACTAAACCCAGGTGTTTTTCCTACTCAGGATGACAAAGCATTGAAAAAAGGAAACTAGATTACACAGAATCAAAGTCTCCTTTCCTTAGACTTTTTGGCTCCCTCAACCAACAACAAAAAGATGATCCCTTGATAAGCTGGGATGAGGAAGGCAAGGGAAGAAGAGAACTGGGTAAGGGGAGAGAACTGAGAATGTTCTGGATTCAGGCAGGTATCTGAGATCAGGGAGGGTCATAAATCAGTGGGCTTGGGGTAAAGGCTGGCCACTGGGCTCTCAAAGAAAAAGGTCAAGACAGCATGGTCCTGAAGTTTACTCTCAGGAATTGGCTGTCTCTGGCACCTGTTGAGCAGCCAGAGGCAGAAAGGTGAGGCACAGCCCTTGGTCCTAGGGCATAAGAACTGCTCCATCCCAGGAGTGCTTCTGCAGTCAGTTCCTGGGGTCTTGCAGGTAGTTCTGGAGGTGGCTGGGAGAACCACCAGAGAATACCGGCCAGAGTGGGAGGCAGAGGGTGAAGGAAAGGCAGATGCTGGTTGCCCCTCTCCCACATTTCCTTTTGAAAACAGTTATTGTCTTGAGAAAACTTTGTCTAGATATTAAACTACTGCCAAAATCAAAGCAGGTATTTGTCTTAAAAGTAGAGCCTTCAGGAACACCCTAGCTCTCTGCCACATCTTCATGTATTCCTCCCGTCCTGAACTCTTCTTTGCATCATGGATAAAAGTAGTCACTAAAGAATTCCAAGGACAATCCAGATATCAATGTCCTCAATCCAATCTGACCTTCCTATGCATGAACTTCAGGTGACCTGTGCTGCAAATAATCTGAGGAGCTCATTACTCTCCGTTTGAATTTTGTACTTTCCCACTTCTGTGCTATTGCTCACATGGTTTTCTCTGCAGATGTCCTGGCCCGCGCTTCATCAGCTCAGAGAACTACAGTGTACTTATGATGGAAGGCACAGCTCTGACATGTTGCCCATCCAAGGAACCTACCCTGATACGCCATTTCCCCGAGTAATAATTCCCATCCCTAGATCTCACTGCACTATATTTGTCCCTCTACACAGGATGCTTTGCACTTCTTTCGCATTTATCCATTCATCCAGTTACTCACAGCGTGTGTATTTATTGAGTGCCTATTATGTTGCTGGTCTCCTGCTATGTGCTATGGCTACACAGATGAATAGAACACAGTCCCTTCTTCAAGGAGTTCACAATCTCATAAAACACGTAGGCAAAGAAACTAGCAATCACAATATAATACAACAAGCTTTATATTAAAAGCGTGCCCAGGGTGTCACATAGGCTTGGGGCAGGAATGCGGGAAGGGCATCAGAGAAGGCTTGACAAAGTGGGTGACCTTGAATTGAGGCTCCAAGGATAGATGGGAAGTCTCCAAAAAACAAGGAAGAAAGGGCATTTTAGGCAGAAAGAACTGAATGTGTGAAGGCAGCTAGGTTCTGAGAACAGGACCTTATGGGGAACATCTATGCACATGTTTTCTCTCTCTCCTTCAGGAATGTTAGGCCCTTCAGAGAAAGATCCATGTCTAGTTCTTCTCAATCTTACCCCCGCTCCTAATACTGCACCTTCTGAACAGTAAGTGCTACATAATATTTCAGGAAGGCAGGCAGGGAGGAAGAAAGAAAGGAAGTACAGGATGAAGGGAATGAATGGGGAGGAAGAAAAGAAAGAAAGAAAGACCAAGTCAGCTTAAGATAAGCCCTACATATGGTGGATGCTCAATACATGCTCAATGAATAAATGATTCAGGTTAATTCATAACATTTCACACAGGATTCATTCTGTGAACAGAGAATTTCTTATCTGATCATCATTAAATCTTTTTTTCTTTGTATTTCCATGAGCCATTTACCAATGTTTAAATGAAGTATCAAATTGTTTGGAGGGTTACTGTCTGACAGAATAAATTACAGAGAAGACTTAATTTGTAGTATGGTTCAATACAGCCAATTAAATACAGTATGGATTAGAAAGTCATCTGCTGAAGATTTTACCATTAGCTTTTTTTAAAGAATAAATTCTACCCTATTTAGCCTTCATATTATTAGTATGTGTGTGTATGTGTGTGTGTGAGAGTGTGTGCTTTCCCGAGGCAATACTATTCACAGGAAAAATACCCAACAGGAATCAAGTGAGTTAACAACAAAACAAAAAAGCAGAAAAGCAGAGAGACACAGAATAAAAATAGATACATGAAAAAACACTACTTCATACTACAAGCAATTACAGTAGTTAAAACCTCACAAGACAAAGGGAGGCCCAGGCTCATTACAAAGGCCTTTCTCTTTTCTAACATATTTTTGGATGTGCTTGCTACATCGCGGTGCCAGTGAGGCAACCTCTGCACCAGCCCCCAGGCAACCCATCATCAAACACTCAATGGAGTGGGTCAGAGTGAAGTGCTCCCTGGGTTGGCATCCTGAAATCTTCTAGAAGTTTCTACTCAAGGACAAGACCAGATTTCCAAATAATGTAGTCTCTCGCTGAAGAGGTGGTGTGATAATGGAGGAAAGATATGGACTCTGGAATCAGAAGAAATGCAATTCATATCCAAGCTCTACCATTTACTAGATGTATAGCTTTGCACACATCACTCTAACTTTCTGAGACTTCTTTTCTCTTTTTGTATAATACAAAGAATGATATGGGAACCCAAAATGCTATTGGAAATATTAAATTGATTCATATAACATATATGAAATGAGATACCATTTTTCCCACCAGAATGAAACAAACAGAAAAGATAATACCCAATATTGACCAAAGTGTGATGAAACAGATATCTTCTTGGGCTACTGGTCTGCTACATGTTACTTAAGGATGATAATAGTATCTCTCTCATAGTGTTGTTATGAGGATGAATAAATTAATATATGTAAAGTGACCAGAACAGTGCAAGGCACATTTATAAAGGTTGGTACCTGTCAGCCATTACAGATGTTTTGTTATTGGTGGAAGTGTGATTTGGTGCAACTTCTCTGGAGGGCTGCTTGGCAGTATATTTCAGAGCTTTAAAGATGTGCATACACTGGCTCTATGATTCTTCTTTAATTACTTATCCAGAAAGAACGTAATATTTGGGCAAAAACTTGAGTACGAAATATTCCCTGCAGTGCTGTTAGGATGGTGAAAAGTTAGAAATGTCCAAAAATGTTGAGCATTAGCTGACTGGCTGAAGAAAATGCATTTGCTATAAGATGAAATAGCAAGCAGTACCGAAAAAATGATCTTGTGGAAGTGTGTATTTTTTGCTTTGAAAATATATTCACAACATCCTGTTGAGTGAAAAAAGCATATTACAAAATGCTATGTTCAATATGATCCTGTTTTTGAAAAAATGTACACATATCCATATATGTGTACATAACAAGAGTTCTCTCTTGAGTGGTGGAATTACTAGTAATTTTCTTCTTATTTATGCTAATTTTTGCTACAATCAATATGCTATTTAACAAAGAAAAACATAAGATGTTTTTTTCTTTCATATTCGAATTTAATGCCTGCACCGTCACCTAACCCTCCTTGAGCCCATTCAGTCTCCCTCATTCTTATCCCCCAAAAACAAGTTCATCTTGTCAATTTCACCTTCCATCACCTTTTGCTTGTCCATCCCTCTCCATCTCCACCAGCAGATGCCAGGTCACACAACTATCATTTCCTGCCTGGATTACTGCAGTATCCTCAGTCCTTCTTCATCCACTTATGCTGGCCTCTCCTCTGACAGTCACACCATAGGATGAAGAGATTGAGAAGAAAACCTGGCAAATCTGATACATCTTTCTAGTACTTAAAACACAGCAAAAGCTTCCCATCGCTCTTAGGATAAAGACCAAAATACTTGCCAGGGCCTGCAAAGCCCCCTGTATGACCTGGCTGCTTCCCCATGCTGACTCCCCTGTTCCCCTTGTTCCCCACCACCTTGGTATTTTACAGTCTCTCAAATAAATGCACCACGCTCAGGTTTTTGCATATGCTGTTCCAGTTGCCTAGAAAGCTCAACTCCTTTCCCCCATTCAGACCTCAGCAGAGATGTCTCTTCTCTTTGCAAGTTTCCCTGACCTTCCAGCGCAGACCAGGTTCCCATGACGCAAGTCCTCTCTACTTCTTCGACTTTTCCACTGGGAGTGGGAGAGACCCCTCAGTTTGCCATTATGTATGGGGATGAATTGATCAGTGTCTGCCTCCGCCACTAGAGGCAGCAGCAGCATTTTCTTTTCTTTTCTTATCCTAAGCATCAAGTACAGTGCCTGACGTATACAGTAAGGGTTTTGTACATCTATGCTTTTACTGTTATAGTAAAATATACATAACATACAATTTATCTTTACCATTTGAACCATTTTTAAGTATTAAGTAATGTAGCATTAAGCACATTCACATTGTTCTGCAACTATCACTGCCATTCATCTCCAGAAAATTTTTGTCTTCCCAAACTCATGCTACCGTTAAACAACTTCCCATTCCCTACTCCTCCCAGCCCCTGGCAACTGTCATTCTCCTTTGTCTCTATAAATTTTTCAGTAAACATTTTTATGAATGAATCTGTCAGCAGGATCCTGTGTCCAGGTCTCTCTCTGAACTCCACTGACTCCCTATCCGTTTTCCTCTCTAAGCCTTTGTTTCATCAACAATTAAAACGAGGAGGTGGAATTCAGTAAATACACATATCCTCTTTTGTTCTCAACATTTCTTTAATTTCTTTTAAATTTTTACAAATAGACAACAGCTATAAAAAGTCAGCTTCTTCTTCTTAGCAGCTCTCTAAACATATGCTATACACACACCAGTCTAGAAAGATGTGCATGAATTCCTTGCCTAAAAATAGAGAGATGCACTAGTTAACCAGCTGAGGGTATTCCAGACCTGTGAGTTGGCCTTAAATTTGTCTAACAGGCAAAGTGGAGCCAGGTGTGTTTAATCAATTAGCAATCACCAAAGTGACAACGAAGCATATTTTGTTAAAGAGAAGTTAAAACACACACACACACACATACCTTAAATAAGGAAAATTGCTTCAGTGTTAGTTTCCTAACTGAAATCTATGTCCTGTGATCAAGGATGTGGCTACGTATAATCACAGTTGGTAGTGGGATAGAATAACTGTTCTGTCTCATTCAACTCACATTCATTCCCCAAAAGCCCTTAGGTGCTAAGGTACACTAGGTTCTGGAGACACTAAGATGAGTAGGATGCAGTCCTGGCTCTCTAAAGCTGGCACTACATGTGCATATATGGAAGTTGGGAGCTCCTTATTTTACTAAACATATAGTTTGTATATTGTGCTGTCCTGTCCCCATTTCCAGAAGGCATGTACTGTATATAGAAGGATTTGAATCCCTCCATGGCTTTGTGGCCATGAACAAGTCACCTTATTTCACTGAGGCTCAGTTTCTTCATCTGTAAAATGGGAATGATTCCTTTCTCATAGGGATATAAGGAAGATCACTTAACATGTCTAGCAGAGCATCTGGTAGATGGTAGGCTCTTTGCACTTTGGGTCTTTTCCCTGGCAACTGAGTTTAAGGTTCTCAATCTAATGACTACATAATTTAGTGTTCAAGCACCAACAGTAGTTTCCTCAGATGAGGGCTTCCTTGGAGCTCACAGGATAATGGTCTTGCAGTGGCTAAAGGATGATAAGAAAAAGAAACACTTCGAAATTAAGTCATCAGAAAAAGAAAAGAGCTAAAAGTTAGAGTTTCAAGCTTTATGATGTCATCTGAGAACCTGGATTCTCTCAGGTTGGATTTTCATTTAACCCTGTAATTTCTAGTTACATAAATAAATTCCTTTTGTTGGTCGCTTAAGACTTTTTGAGGTGAGTTTTCCATCGCTTGCAACTGAGAGATTTCTGAACAATATAATAATCATCGTTATTCCTACCTTAGACAGGAGGAAACAGGCTCAAAGAGAACTGACCTACTCAGGTAGCAGGAGGCTGACCTGGGCTTTGAGGAAGTTTCACTGACATGCAAGTGTATGCCTGGTTTATTGTAAGTAGTAATTAATATTGGAATTATAATCATGAAATGTCTTTGGTTATACATTAAGATAAAGCACATACACAAATACGTTGCTATTAAAAAACAAGACTTTCAGTGAAAGAAAAATGAGACACAAATACTTTAAAAACTTAAGAAATAACTCTGTAATGTTAAATTTGAATTCGAAATATCAATACCAACTTGAATTAAAATACATATTCCTAGCACTGTTCACTGAAAGGACCTAGAAGCAGTGAAACCCCCGTAGCTATGAGCACACCTAATATAGCTACTTACTATCTAGCTATCTATTCATCTATTGATCTTTCAACCCATCTAGTGAGAGAATCAGAGAGGGCAAATACGGCAAAAGGTTAAGTTTTAGAATTATCCTTTTACATTTTTTGTTTGAGCATTTTCATGATAAGTTGGAAAAAAATTTAAATCTTACCATGTTCCTTTCTCTACTTCCACTCCCTCTCCCTTTCTCTGAGAACAGGAGAAGCCAAGGTACTGAGCACTTCAATGACTTAACTGAAAGTCAGCTGCAGACAAAAGACCTTTATCACTTCCACTTCAGTCAACCATTGGTCCAAACCATAAGAGAGTCTTTAAGAAGACACATGTGCTTAGAAGTGCTTCATGTTAGAGTTGCCAGTTTCCTTTGTTCCTTCCTGTATTCCTATGGCCTGCATCAATACACATCAGCCAATATTTTTCTTTTTTTGTTTTATGTTATTTGTATTTTTTTAAACTTACTTTAATTTTAAGTTCCGGGATACATGTGCAGGACGTGCAGGTTTGTTACATAGGTAAACGTGTACCATGGTGGTACTTATCAACCCATCACCTAGGTATTAAGTCCACACGCATAGCTATATTTATCCTGATGCTCTCCCTCCCCCTGATCCCCCAACAGGCCCCAGTGTGTGTTGTTCCCTTCCCTGTGTCCATGTGTTCTAATTGTTCAGCTCCCACTTATAAGTGAAAACATGCGGTATTTGGTTTTCTGTTCCTGTGTTAGTTTGCTGAGGATAACGGCTTCCAGCTCCATCCATGTCCCTGCAAAAGACATAATCTTGTTCCTCTTTATCAGCCAGTACCTTTCTATTTTCAGCAACAACACTTTTCAAAGTTCAGGCTGAATAAGTGTGGAAACAATTTGTGCTCCTCTCTGGGCCAGGGGTTGGGTGGGTCGGGGTGCAGATTCCCAAAATTGGAAGATTCTCCAAACATGCATAAGAATTCAAACTTTATTTTCACTACATTAAAAAAGGGGAGGTGTTGCTATGCATAGAGTTCCTGCTATATGCTAGGTAATGTGCTAGGTACTCTACGTATATAATCCTCACTTCCACTCACCCAACAACTTTGCCAATTTTCCCCTACTTTACTATGGAGGTACCTGAGACACAGAAGGGTGAAGTAACTTGCCCCAGGTCACACTGCCCATAAGGCAGACCTGGACTGCTGCCAGGTATGGCTGGCTCCAGACTCTAGGCAGCCTCTGTGCACTTGAATACAGTTTCAAATGTACTTTAATGGCCTATATTTTCATTCTTCTACAATCCTTATTTTCATTTCTGTTTCTTTCTGCATGAAGAATCCTAATAACCATTGTGGGTGTTTAGTAATGTAACCAATGGTTTTAACATTTTAGCTCATTGTGTAAAATTATTATAGAAAGCAGGTAAATGAGTGCGCTTGAATGGAAATGAAACAGAATGTTTTGCCACAAGTCACTGCAGAAACGAGGTCATTATATTTAATAGAAAATGACTTTTTGTGTTGCACCCAGTCTGAAATTAACCTCTGCCTTGGTCACGATGATGTCTTGCATGCTAGACAGAAACTCACAAAAAAGTGAATTGACTAAAATGCAGCCAATAGAAAGGATGCTGCATTAGGAGTGAGACGACTGGGATTCCAAGTTCTGGTGTCTTCATTTGTAAAATGAGGTGGATAGCAGGTAGTGGTCATGACAAACAATGACTTCTGAGGGTGCTGAGGTAAGGCATGATTTGGAGTAGACACAGGTCAGCATCTGAAACCCACATCTGATGTGTGCTACTTTCGTTAACTTGGACAAATCACCTAGCTTCTCTGAACCTTAGTGTCCTCACCTGTGAGTTCATTCAATTGAAGTACGAATTAAATGTGATTATGCTGGTAAAGTTCCTAGTGTTCTGCCTGGCACAGAGGTTGTTTAGTAAATGGGAGTTGCTCTCCAGCTCAAATATTCTGCTATCCAAATTGTTTGTCATTGTTAAGTGTTGAATTATGCCCCCAACCCCCATTCATATATTGAAGTCTTAAACTCCAGTACTTCAGAAAGTGACCTTATTTAAAAACAGAGTCATTATAGAAGTATTTATTTAAGATGAGATCATACAGGTGGCCCACTGATTCAATATGAATGGTGTCCTTATAAAAGAAGGAAATCTGGGCACAGACATGTGTATGGAGAGAAGGCCATATACAGATGATGGCAGAGATCGTGGTGATATGCCCAGAAGAAATGCCAAAGGCTGCCAGCAATCCAGCAGAAGCTAGGGGACAGGCATGGACCAGTCTTCTGCACAGCCCTCAGAAAGAACAATCCCTGCAGACACCTTGATCTGGGATGTCCAGGCTCTAAAACTATACAACAAAACATTTCTGTTGTTTCAACTGTCCAGCTTGTGGTACTTTGGAGAAATAGCCCTTGGAAACTAAATACAGCCATCTTCTTATTTTTATCTTCAGGTCCTTTTGTTTAAGGAGTTTGCCAAGATAAACTGTTGATGAGACAAGGGTTAAAAGAAACCAACATGAAATTAAATTCTATGTATTTCGTCTCATTTCTGCTCCCTCAGTGAGCCTTAATTTTCCAATCTGTAAAATGAAGGGGCAGGAATGATCCCTTCCAGCTCTGCTCTGCTTTTCAATGCAGAATAACAAACCTTTTTGTTTTTCTGTTACTGACAGAACTTGCTGCTTAAATCAGAAACACAGAGTGTAGTGCAGTGCCATGCAATTTATAGCTGCATCTATCCAATTATTTCCCATTTAGTGCTGTGCAGCAGTCCCCAAATACACCACCAAACCACTGAGGTGGTGGGCTGAGCTCTCTGAGTACAAGGATCAATTGTTTCTCTTACACTAATTGGCCCCATGATTTGTTAGGCTGTTGCCTTGGAAAATGAACTGTCAGTAAAAGAAATTAGCACCAAATTGCCCCCTTTTGTGAAAATGCACCAAACACCATTCTGTAGCCATCTCCTTCAACTTACCTTAGGGTCTCAGCAGGCAAAATTGATACAGATTAATAAATTCTTACCCTAGTTCTACCATTTTCCTGTTAGAAATGAGAAAACTGAGGTTGAGGGTGATTAACCAACTTGTCTAATGTTTCATCAATGATGAAATTCAGCACTGAGGCTGACGGCCAGTCTGATGCCAAGCTTCATGCCCGTTTTATTTCATCAGGTCACCTTCTTAGGGCTGTGATCATCAAGCTCTGCCCAGCTGTCTGCCTTCTTGTCCCTCCTTCTGTCTGCCTTCTTGTCCCTCCTTCCTGGCATAGATTTTCATCTCTGTGCCAGACTTAGAGACAACTCTGCCCAAGTGAGGGCAGATGTGAAGAAGCTAGGCTGTCTGCATCAAATACCTAGGCATTCTGCATCAAATACTGCCCACTACTGGCCCGGCTCTGATGTGCCCCCAGGACTCAATTCTAGTAATAGGGCATCTGCCTTGATCCAGAAACACTGTGCTAGGTGCTGGGGATGCAAAGCACTGGCAAGGCCCTTGCCTCTGAGGAGCTCACACTCTACGGCAGAGAAGGGAGGTCAGGTGTCTTTGTTAATGTTTTCCAAGAAACCATTCCTTTTCTTCCTAACACAAACCACAGTCTGTAATGATCCCTTCATGTGTATAATCACCTGGCTAATATCTGCTGCCTCTACGAGACTGCAGAAACCAGGAAAGTGCTCCTGTGTTCGTTTTTGGCTCACCATCACATCCCCAGCTCCTAGCACACTGTATGACACTTGGAGGGGGGGTGGCAGAGTTCAGTAAAGATTCATGGAGTGAATAAGTGAATATTGTGTTTATGCAATAGTAAAGGCATAGCCAGGGTAAGCATGGAGGCCTGAAGTGACTAGATTAGTAGGAACTGACTAGATAAAAATTAGTGAGTGTGGGAGTGGTGGGGATCAAGATGTTCTATCCAGAAGGATAGCGATGACTTGCAGAGCTATAAAACAGCATGTTATATAGGCAACTGCAATCAGTATGGGATTATTAGACAATAAAATGCTGGGCAGTGAGTGACAGTCTTTGAAGGTGACAAGACAGGTAGGGGCCAGGGGATGCAGAATTTTGAAGGCCAGTTTAAAAAACTGGAGTGGTTGAAATTGTCAGCTCCCTTCTAATTGACCCTGCTGTTAATCTTTGCTGCAGTTAAGACTTCCCACATGCTGCAAATAGAGTCCTTCTTCAGGTTCGAGGACAGAGTTGAGCTGTCCCTCCCAGCTGGGTGCCCGTCGATGGAAGCCATATCCTAGGGCTCTCTCTAACACAGTGTGCCAAGGGATGCTCAGCTGAAGCATCGGGGAGGTTGGTTCATAGGCGAACAGATGGTTACAAATAAACCTGGCTCTCCCTGCCGGAGGAGAGGGTCTGAGGGCCCTGGCCAGGCTGCAGCTGCACTTGAGCAACTGTTCTTTTTCTCTGGGTTATAAAAGAAGCAGACTCTCTTGTCTGGGGACAGTTTGGCAAAGTGTTTGTGAGCTGAAGATAAATCCGGCCTCCCCTCACTGCCTAATCCCTGCTTCCTGGTCTACAGTCCGTGACCTGCAGAAATTCATTCAAAGTTCTTTAGTAACAGGTGACAGGGGTTCTATCTTAAAAAAACACAAACACATGAAAAAAACGTGAATGGTGGGGGGAGGGGGTCAGGGGGTGGTGACAGTGGTGATGGCAATGTGCCTCTTTGTTTAATCAGCTTCACTGGCAGTTTTTGGAGAAAACTGGATGTGTTTTCCTAACTAATAGCATAAGGCTTTATAACACCTGATGGTGAAATTGATGAGTGAGCATGTGTGTCAGTGTTGAATGGGTCTGGGTCATTCCTTGGCTCTGCTACTTTCTTCTCCACTGTATTACCTTGGGGAAGTCAAAGATCTGTGCTGTCCATTGATGTCCCCATTTGCGGGATACTGTTTCAGAGCACCACCCTGAAGGCTGCAAGGTAAGCTTGGGTGTTTGGCAGAGGTAAGTGACTGAGAGGGATCTGAGAGGGCCAGCAAGAACCCTGGGCACAGAGCTACATAACCTGGATGTTTCATCCATTGTCCTTTCAGTAAACAATCCCTGAAAGCTTGCTGTGGGTTGCATGCCAGAAAGGCACAGGGCATAGAAAACACATGTGACCAGTAGCAGTCCCTACCCTCCAGAGACACACGATCTGCAGGAGACAGCCAGGTGGCAAGTTCTCAGAGAGATGGAGATGCAGAGCCTGGGCTGGGAGAGCACGTAATCAGGGCAGTTAGTCTCAATGGGGCAGGCTGCTGGGAAGAGAAAACATTCGGGCTAATTCACAAGAAATAAAGAGTCACCAAGGGAGAAGGGGAGAGAAGTACACTGTAAGGCAGAGACAGTGGTGGGTGCAAATGCCAGGGCAGAAGGAGGCAGCTCCAGAACATTCTGAAGGGTTCTAGACTTGGGTGTTGAGAGGGTGTTTGTCTGAGGTCATCTGTAGGGCCCTTCCATATGACTTTCCAGAGCAACCTCTCTCTGCAATCGGAAGGAGAGTTGGGACTGCGCCCAAATGTGGAAGCCTGTGCATGTCATTTTGAAAACTCTGTTGAGGTTTCAGGGTTGAGCCACTGAAGGACTGGCATTGGAACTCCTGAAAGGGTTTCCATCTCCAGTTGGATCAGCTGCCTCTGTTATGTGCTCCCTGAGCCTCTTTTTCTCTGCTTTCCCTTTGCTCAGAAGACTTGCTATTCTGATTTGCAATGACTCATTATCTAGCCACCTATCTTTAACCTGTCCGGGCTCCCACTGATGAATCTGTGCAAGAATGTCAGTGGCTAGCCTACTTGGCAGAGCTGGTGCAGGGATCATAATAGACCAGCAATGGAAAGTAGGATGCACTGTTGACAAAGATTCTCTCCTTGACCAAGCTCTACTTGGCTCCTCTGAGCCCTCTTCTTCACTAGGCCTCAACCTTGGCCTAGAAAGATGTGAACAAACACTAACAGAGTTTCTGTTTCTGTTTTATTTTGATTTTTGAGACAGAATTTTGCTCTTGTTGCCCAGCCTGGAGTGCAATGGCCCAATCTCGGCTCACTACAATCTCTGCCTCCCGGGTTCAAGTGATTCTCATGCCTCAGCCTCCCGAATAGCTGGGATTACAAGCATGCACCACCACACCTGGTTAATTTTTGTATCTTTAGTAGAGATGGGGTTCACCATGTTGGTCAGGCTGGTCTTGAACTCCTGACCTCAGGTGGTCCAACTGCCTCAGCCTCCCAAATTGTTGGGATTACAGGCGTGAGCCAGTGAGCTTGGCCCCACTAACATTTAGTTTCTAAGAGATCAAAGCCAGGTCTCTAGGATAGACCTAGTCTCCCTTAAAGTGCCTGCCTAAGAAAACTCAAGGCTGCCAGAGGAATTTACTGTTTGTTTCAGCCAACACCTGAAGATTGGGCCCATCTCCCAGACTCTTTGGAGGGTAGGAGCCTAAGTTTGATAAATGCCAGATGGGTTTTACATGGACCAACCTGCTACCACCTCCCCTTATCCCAGTGCCCACCTCCAGCTTTTCGGGATTTTTCACTTCCCTGACTCTACTCAAGCTCTCACTATTTCCCCTCCCACTCTCTCATTCTCCCTTGAAACAGCCCAGTCACCTCTGCACAAATCGGAATGTAGTTCAGCTCTTTTCTCTACTGTCAATTGTTACTGAATAAAATGTTTCACTGCTTTAACTAATGTCCAGCTGTGTTTATCTCTGACACCACACAGGCTATAACCATCTCCACCTACAGCTTGAGATGCAGGCCCTGGCTTTAAGTGCCTTACACATTCTTTTACTAATTGTCACCCTGGCATGTGAGGCAGTCTGGCTGGAGGACCGGAAACGTGAAGCACAATGGTTAAGTGCACAGCCCCTGGAGCCAGAGGTCAAAGGCTGGCCTTTCACTCACAAGCAATGTACAACTGGGCTAAACACCTACCCTTTTTGTGACTTTCCTTTCTCACCTGTATAATGGGAATAACTGTTTCCACCTTATAGAACTGTTATGAGAATTATATGAAATTACACGTGACTTGCTTAGCATGGTGTCCAGAACACAGAAAGTGCTGAATAAATGTTATATTGTTTTTTCAAACTATTCAAAGTGTATCCCATGAGGGAATAACTTCTCTGTTTATGTACAATATATCCCCTTACCTAGAACATACCCTGGTACATAGTTAATGCTTAGTAAGTGTAGGGAATATTCTCTGTTTATGTACAATATATCCCCTTACCTAGAACATATCCTGGTACATAGTTAATGCTTAGTAAGTGTTTGTGGAATCTATTGGGCCATTCTTGCATTGCTATAAAGAGATACCTGAGACTGGGTAATTTATAACAAAAAGATATGTAATTGGCTCACTGTTCTTCGGGCTGTACAAGCAGGGTGCCAGCATCTGCTCAGCAAATTTCCAGAGCAACCCCTTATTGCAAAACAAAAGGGAGATGGGCCAGGGAGCTTTTACTCATGGCGGAAGGTGAAGCAGGAGCAGGCATATCACATGGCCAGAGCAGGGGCATGAGAGAGTGAGGTGGGGGTGAGGGGTGGGGGAGCTGCCACATACTTAAACAACCAGATCTTGCAAGAAATTACTTACTATCACAAGGACAGCACTAAGCCATGAGGGATGCGTCCCCCTGACCCAAACACCTCCCACCAGGCCCCACCTCCAACTTTGGGGATTACATCTTAACATGAGATTTGATGGGGACACATATTCAAGACATATCATTGAGTAAATGATTTGATGTAAGAAATATTGATCTCTGCTCTATTTCTACAGGCTTTACAGTCTTGTCCCAGAACTGTACTGTGACTGCTGGTTTGTGAACACACAAGAGCATTTGTGGCCCCCTTGACTATACCTACACACAATATATAATTGCATATTTTATAATACAAGGCAGATAAGAACGTGACTAAGTGAGTCCTTGTGACACAGCCGACACCCTGCATGGCGCAACAAGGGGATGTGGCCAGAAGAAACCCTCACAGCTCTGGGCTCAAGTGAGCAGAGGCAAAACTTGGCTTGAAACTGCTACAATGCATTCTTCCTTTGTGTATCAGAATGCAATGAGGGACAAAGTGATAGGAGTTGTCAAGTTTTGAAATGAATAATAGGAAGTCTTCAGAGTGAAGCTTATAAAAGAGATGTGCTAAAAATACAGCTGGCTCCAAGAGCATCTGGGAAGCAGAAGGATTAGCGAGGCGCCCTTAATTGCAGCATAACAAAGACTCCTGCTGAAGGGAATGTTTCTTTCACCAGTTGCACCTGCAAGCAGGTAAGCACAAGGATGAAAATGCAGGGTATCTAGTCTCAATGTCTTCTCCCCACTTCAGGAAATTAATCCGCAAAAGTAGGCATCTAGCAATTTCCTATCATTTGGATACAATGGGGAATATCAAGCGGCTCAGCCAGTTGGGGGAGAGGGAGCCAGCGTTTCTAAAGCGCCCCCTACCTGCCTGATGCTTTTCTTATAGGTTCAAATTTAATTCTCATTACAAGCCAGTGAGAAAGGTTTATTATCACTTATTTGCCAGAGAAAGACACTGAGGCTCAAACAAGTGAGGTTGCAGGCCCAAGTTCAAACCTCTAGAATACGGAACTCCCAGGGTTAGATCTGAATTCCTATCTCCTAGCTATTCCCAAATCCAAGAGATGACAATATATTGCTTATTATACATTTCCTTTAAGTGTCCTCTAATTGAAGTATGTCTTCTAAAACAGAGGTCCCCAACCCCCGGACCATGGCCAGGTACCAATCTGTGGCCTGTTAGAAACCAGGCTGCACAGCATGAGGTGAGTGAGCAGTACCGCCTGATCTCTACCTCCTGTCAGATCAGTAGCAGCATTAGAGTCTCATAGGAGCGCGAACCCTATTGTGAACTGCGTGCCAGAGATCTAGGTTGCACACTCCTTATGAGAATCTAATGCTTGATGATCTGAGGTGGAACAGTTTCATCCTGAAACTATCCCTCACCCCGCCCCACCCCAAACTGCTATGCATTGTAGCAGTTTCAAGCCAAGTTTTGCCTCTGCTCACTTGAGCCCAGAGTTATGAGGGTTTCTTCTGGCCACATCCCCTTGTTGCCCCATGCTGGGTGTCTGCTGTGTCACGAGGACTCACTCATCATGAGTGGAAAAACTGTTTTCCACGAAACTGGTCTCCAGTGTCAAGAAGATTAGGGACTGCTATTCTAAAATATTGATAAATTGTCTCTACATTCATCCATCCATCCTTTCCTGTTTTGATTTAAAAAATGAATACTCCCCATTGCTTCTGTAGACCCACAGAATATAAGACAAGTATCTCATTGTATCATTCAAGGTTCTTTGGAATCTAACAGTTAACAACCACACCATAGTTTTATGTGCAAAGTACTTTATAGATTTTAAAGCCCTATGTAATTTATTTATCTCATTCATTATCTCATTTTGTTATCCTTATAATAAAATGAAGAAGTTATTTAGCTCAGAGAGGCTAAGTAATCAGCCCAAAGTCACATCTAGGAAGCAGCAGATTAGATATCAGCACCCTTGAACACCTTCTGATTCAGAAGTCCATGCTTTTTCTATATCATCTTGATAGAAGTAGCAAGTGCAGAGGTTAAGAACATGGACACTGGAACCAGACTGCCTGGGGGCCCTGCCACTTACCAGCTATGTGACCTTTGCTAAAGATTTATCTTTTCTGTGCCTCTGTTTGCTTATCTGTAACAGGTGGATAACCACAGTACCAACATTATGGTGTTGTGATGATTCAATAGCTTATGCTATTCAATACACTTGAAAGAGTTCCTGGCACCTAACAAATGTTACCTAAGTGTGAGGTTTTTGTTTGTTTTGGTTTTTGTTTCTTTTTGAATATGTACCTTCTCCTACAGTTGAAAGCACTCCGTAACTGGCCCAACTCCATTCAGCTATAAAGACACATGCACACGTATGTTTATTGCGGCATTATTCACAATAGCAAAGACTTGGAACCAACCCAAATGTCCAACAATGATAGACTGGATTAAGAAAATGTGGCACATATACACCATGGAATACTATGCAGCCATAAAAAATGATGAGTTCATGTCCTTTGTAGGGACATGGATGAAATTGGAAATCATCATTCTCAGTAAACTATCGCAAGAACAAAAAACCAAACACCGCATATTCTCACTCATAGGTGGGAATTGAACAATGAGAACACATGGACACAGGAAGGGGAACATCACACTTCGGGGACTGTTGTGGGGTGGGGGGAGGGGGGAGGGATAGCATTGAGAGATATACCTAATGCTAGATGACGAGTTGGTGGGTGCAGCGCACCAGCATGGCACATGTATACATATGTAACTTACCTGCACATTGCGCACATGTACCATAAAACCTAAAGTATAATAATAATAATAATAATAATAAAAGAAGAAAAAAAAAAAAAAGAAGTGGGAGAGTGAGGATTTGAATCCAGGCCTGTCTGACTCTTTCAGATGCATCATTGACTCTTTCTCGCATTTCATCTCTCTTTGGCACATGGGATTAGATGCAGAAAAGGACCTGAATGAAGTCTCTCTGTCCTGGCCTAGAATAAGAAAGTGCAGCTCCTGGGGAAACCATGCCATTAGAAAGACACCCTACCTACCCCTTAGGGGGACATTGGTTCTTACCATTGTATATATGTATTTGCTCATTCAACAAAATCATTTATTGACCACTTCCTGCATTTCAAGCACCATACTGGACCCTAGAGGTACAGTGCTGAAATAGACATGGCCCCTGCTCCCTTTAAGATTATGGTTGATATTGTTTGGCTGTGTCCCCATCCAAATCTCATCTCGAATTGTAATCCCCATAAATCCCCATGTGTTGAGGGAGGGACCTGGTAGGAAGTGATTGGATCATGGGGGTGGTTTCCCCCATGCTGTTCTCATGATAGTGAGTGAATGCTCATGAGATCTCATGGTTTTATTAATGGCAGTTTACCCCCGGCTTTTCTCTCTTTCCTGCCACCTCAGGAAGACGGTACTTGCTTCTTCTTAGCCTTCTGCCACGATTTTAAGTTTCCTGAGGCCTCCCCAATCATGTGAAACTGTGAGTCAATGAAACCTCCTTCTTTATAAATTACCCAGTCTTAATAGCAGTGTGAGAATGAACAGAGAGTGGTCTGGCGGGGGGGGTGGGGGGGCATGCCTGAGCAATAACAACATGGTGTGCCAGGTGCCCTGAGAAGGGAAGTGCAGGGTGATGGGGGAAGCCATGGGAGAAGACTCTGACAGGTATAAGGGTGAGGGTAAGTCCAAGTACCTATATTCTGAGAAGATGTAGACACATTTAAAAACTATAAAACTTAGTTTTCTATCCTTAAAGAATAAAAATCATTAAAAAATTAAAAATCCTTTCCAGGCCTTCCTTTTCTAGGCAAAAAATGTAGTCCATTTCTTGATCAGGAAAGGTGTGATTGAGAAGGCGATGGAAGCGGGGTCTTTACTCATGTCATTCCCAGAAGAAAAGGAAAAGCAAGTACAGGGCCTGATAAGATAATGCAAAGACCCAGACAGACCTAGGCTCAAAGAGCAACTGTGCTGTTCCATAGCCGCACACTTGCCAGTCCAGAGTAGAGCTGGTCCTAGGTTCTGCAAAAGGTCAGGATGACACACTGGACCTGGTTTCTGGTGGGGTTTCAGGCAGAGGCAGGTGGCTGCTCGTCACCTCCCTCTTTGCATCACAGAGGTATGTCCAAGGTTAAAAATCTGGCACCTTGTGAAGTGGAAAAAGTCCCCTGGTCAGAGGGTGATACCCTGTTGGCTCTGAGCCTTCTCAGAACCAGAAATAACACATCACCATATAAGGCAATAATTCTAGTACTCAGTGAGCCCAGTTCCAGGCTAATGCCTGAGATCCAGGCCTTGAAAATCATCTTCCACCAGCAATGGAGTAATCTCTACTTATCTACCCTTCAATGTGAGGTTGCAAAGCCTTAGTTTCTTCATCTAAAAAAAAAATGGGAATAATAACATACAATTTCCTTACCATCACTCTGCATAATAATAATTGCAGAGTGACTGTGAAGAATAAAATGGATATTGCACGTAAAGTATATAGGCTTATAATAAGCTTCCAATAAATGGTGATGGTGTGTGAATTCCAGTCTGCAAATAACCATATGACTGTGGGCACTATTTTCACTCCTAGAATCCTCAGTTTCAGGCTCGTAAAATGGGAATAGTAAACTACACATCATAAAGTTGTGAGTTAAATGACCTCTGTACGTATCTAGAAGAGGGCCTAGTAAGTCAGATGAGCTCAAGTGTTTAAGAGTCTTAGAGTTGGTTGGGCACGGTGGCTCACACCTATGATCCCAGCACTTTGGGAGGCTGAGCAATAACAACATGGTGTGCCAGGTGCCCTGAAAGGGGAAGTGCAGGGTGATGGGGGAAGCCATGGGAGAAGACTCTGACAGGTATAAGGGTGAGGGTAAGTCCAAGTACTTACCCTTGGACTTACCCTCCAGTGGGCCGATCACTTGAAGTCAGGAGTTTGAGATCAGCCTGGCCAACATGGAGAAACCCCTTTCTACTAATACAATTCGCCAGGTGTGGTGGTGCATGCCTGTAATCCCAGCTACTCAGGTGGCTGAGGCACAAGAATCACTTGAACCCAGGAGATGGAAGTTGCAGTGAGCTGAGGTCATGCCACTGCACTCCAGCCTGGGTGCCAGAGTGAGACTCTGCCTCAAAAAAAAAAAAAGAACCTTGGAGTTGACATCTTCAAAACTTTTATTTTTCATTCTTTTTTCTAGTTAACTGAATGTAGTTTTTTCTCGCTTTTTCATGAATTTTTCACCCCTTCCATAATATTTACTGAGTCCCTGCTACCAGCCAGGCACATAGCAGGGCAGCTTTGGCTGTCTGTGTTTCCCCCTCACAGCTCACTTTCAAAGGAAGAAACATAGCCCAACTTCAGCTTGCAAAACCCGGATCACATTCTCCCTTCTTCCTGAGTCTCAGCAAGTCTAGCAGGAAGATTCAAATTCCTTTTTTGCTTTCCCTTATGTACACGGAGATTTGGTTGCTGAAAGCATCTTCTAGTTGACCATCTACTGAGGATAAGAGGGCCTGAGGTCAGAGTGGTTACAGGGAGGAGGTGAAGTGGGGATTTTGGGATGCAGTAATGCTGAAATCAGCCCATCCCACTTCTAAATTACAATTACACATTCACTTCCTTAGGATGGGAAGGATTCAATTTCACGACTTTTATGTCTCCTAAAATTTTGCGTATTTTTCATGTCTCCTAAAATTATTTTGAAACTCATATCAGAGAGTATCTCCTATGAGTAGACCCACTGAAGGATCTTATCACTGTCCTATGATCAATTCTGTCTCTCATTCCTGGGTCATACCTGGATCGCAGGATGCAAATTCCATCCAGGCCAGGCCAGTAGGAAGTCAGGAGGCAGGGCTCTGTGGGTCTGGTTTCTGAGACTTAACTGAGTCTTAAAGTATCTAGTCATGCCCTACCTCTGTACCATAGAAAAGTGGGCTTCCCACATACCTCGATCTCTTGCCCTGTATTACTTGTACTCTGCATCCTCACTCACCTTGACTTTGCTCACTTTCAACCTCTAGACGATTTCCTGTGAAAAGCCCTTTTGTGGCTACTGCTTTCTAGACTGACCTACAACTTTCCCATCTACTAAAATTCAGACTCTCCTTCAGGTTGGGTTGACTCGTTTGCCTTTAAGAAAACTCTTGTACCTCTGCATTGAGTTTACCGTAGCACAGCAAGGCCACAGGACAGGATTCCATCCGATGCAGATGTCATTCAGAAATTCAGTGCTATCCTTTCACAGTGAAGGCGGCCCACTGAGTGAGGCAAGCGCCCTTTGTGTCTTTACAGTGCCTTGTTGGTTTGTCCCTTTGCCCTTGTTCACCTGAAGAGAGCCTCTTCCTACTTTGGGAACATGGACAGAGGCCCAGTGAGACTGTGATGTTTTACCCTGGATCAGAGAACTGGAGAAGGAAGTTCTGAGTCCTGTCTTGCAGGACTGGGAAACTTTGCATAGATATCACCAGTGATCCACTGCTACTTCCTACCTGTCTTGGTTTGGCAGATATACTTAAACTCTCCATTTCAAGCAAAGAAATGTCAACTTTCCAAGTCTCAGTTACTTTGGGTTGACGATTAACGGCATCATATATATAAAGTGTCCACCCTGATGGCTGGCACAGTGTAAGCACTCAACATATTTTATTATAGTCAAGAGGGAGAACATTCTGTGGTAGGTGGGAACCAGCTTGAATAAAAGTATGGAGGCTAGGTGTGAGGAGGGAACTTTGGAGTGTGAAGCAGGTGAGTAGGGTTAAATAACAGTGGGAAGTAAGGTGGAACCATTCTGGTTAAAGATAAATAAAAGAAGGCCTCAAATGTCAGGATGAGAATTTAGGACTTGATGTATTAGGGACAGTAGCCTATATGTGATTTGTTAAATAAGTGACATAAAAGTGCTCAGAAAAGTTATTGCAAATATGAGAAGGAATAATGCTTCCCATCAAAATAGATATGGCAATGGTGACAACAATAAGGATAAAGATGAGAATAATAGTAATCATAGCAGTAATAGCTGATAATATTGACTAAATGTTTTCTTCTTGCCAATCACCATGCTAAGAACTTTGATGCATTATCTCATTTGAGCCTCATCATAAGCCTTTTGGATCATTGCTATTATTATCTACAGTTAACTGATAGGGAAATCGAATCTGAGAGGGGTTGTCCTTTGTTCAAGATCAGCCAGCTGGAAAAGTAGTGGAGTTGGGATTTACACCCAAGCCTTTCTCACTCCAGAGCCGGTGGTTTTTTTCAAAATCCACAAAGCATACCAATTTCCTATTTTCAACCTCTTTGCTTAAAAGCTTACTGCTCATTCTTCCCTGGCTCCTCTCAGAGTACTGCTTTCTGAAATGCCTAAAATAAAAACTCACGAGTCCAATAATAGATATCTCCACCACAAGAGATATATTTAAACTCCCCATTTCAAGCAAAGGAACTTGGAGAAAAATTAAATTCAGCAAAAGAAATATTGAGTATCCCACCAGCCACATCTGACACACAAATGAAGCCTGTATGTTTCTGCTCCGCATCCCCATCTTCCTGAGAGCTTTGTTTTCTACTATGGCTCCTCAGGGTCTTGAACTCACTGGACCCTGGCAAACTCAGCTCATAGGTCAGCTCCTCTCAGGTGCCTTCCCCGACCACCCAAGCTACAGTCACTCCCCACAGTCAATCCCTATCATGTCACCCTCTTTCAAGGGCTCCACTGTATTTATTACTTTCTGAAATTAACTTTTTCACTTATTTGTGTCCTTATTTATTGTCTTGCCTGCATTGTTCACTACTATATCCACAGTGCTTAGAGTACTTACTTGGCATATAGTAGCTAATCAATAAATATTTATTGAATAAATAATACAATTCCTATTCATCCACCAAAACTCAGCTTAAAAGCCTCTCAAGCTGGGATAACTTTTTCTGGGCTCGTATAACATAGGAGGGCTTACTGATATAGCCCTTACCCCACGGGATTGTAATTATGGATTTTTCTTACCTGTTTCTCCAGCTAGGTTCTGGCCCCAAGAAGGCAGGGGTAATAGGGCCTTTTGTTAATATATCCTCAATACCCAGATTAGTATCTAGAAATGAGTAGTTGCTAAACAAATATTTGTTGAATATATAGGCAGGTAAACGTATGGATAGATGAATTAATAAAAGGAGTAAAGAATGAATGAACAATATTTTTTCAGTTGCAGAAATTAAAATTTATAAACACCACCTGATGTATATTACCCTGGAAGATCTGTGGTTTAATATATTAAGATAGGCTAAGTTAACCATAAAATATCAATGACCAATATTCATCTTTCATTCAAGTTACGGGTACAATCTGGGCTGGCAGGCCACTCATACACAGAGTCATACTGAGCCCAAGCTGATGGATGCTTCTACATTACCACCCAAAGCCTTATAGTTATCTAGACAGGAGAAGAAGGAGCTGGAGGGTTGCATCCAATGCTTATGTGCTTTGGCCTGGAGATGTATATCACTTAGGTTATAACCAGATATAGTTGCATGGCTGTTAATTGCAGGAGCCAGAAATATGGAGGACCATGGCTATGATACAGGCAGCAAATGTCTCTTCCATACTTGGAGATCACAGAACTCCTAAAGGCCAAGGCAGCACTAATGCTTCTGTGTGCTCCAGGTTTTGAGGACTGTCACCTAAACTACTTTAAGTATTAATTCATCATTATATAATTTTCATTTACTTATAAAGGACATGGTTAACTACCAATTGGAACTTTATTTCTTTTTTATTTTTATTATTTATTTATTTATTTATTTATTTATTTATTTATTTTTGAGACAGAGTCTTGCTCTGTGGCACAGGCTGGAGTGCAGTGGTGCAATCTCGGCTCACTGCAAGCTCCGCCTCCCGGGTTTACGCCATTCTCCTGCCTCAGCCTCCCGAATAGCTGGACCACAGTTGTCCGCCACCATGCTTGGCTAATTTTTTGTATTTTTAAGAGGGACGGGGTTTCACCGTGTTAGCCAGTATGGTCTCGATCTCCTAACCTTGTGATCCGCCCGTCTCAGCCTCCCAAAGTGCTGGGATTACAGGCGTGAGCCACCGCACCCGGCAGGAACTTTCTTTTTTAATAAACTGTTGAGTGTGACTTCATAGAGTTGATATACCTCCAACCTAAGGTGGGAAAAAATTTCCCATTTTGATTATCCTTTACAACTTTATTGAAAATAAATATAGCTTCTCTCAGGCTTTTCAAAATAATATCTTACATTTATTTACTGTCTACTTGGTGCCAGTGTAGTTGGCCTTTTATTTATATAGTATCTAATCTTCACTACAACCGTGTAAGATAATATTCTAATTCTAATTTTACAAATAAGGAAACTTAGACTCAGAGGGGCTAATACTCTTGTCCAAGGTCACACAACTCATAAGGGTTCAGGTAGAATTTGAACTCAGGACTATATGAAAACAGCTCATGGACCCTCATTACCATCTAACTGGAGTCTTGTGTGTCTGGAGGGCAGAAGGAGTGAATTGCTGAACTAACTTTTTCTATTGTCCCTTTGACCTCTAACACTCTATGAAAGCATTTTACAAGCCACAGTGGAAAACAGAAATCAAACTGCATCATATAAAAGTCTCTGATTTATCATGCATACATTATGCTTGTTCCTTGTTTAAAGATGAGAGAAGAAAAATGAAAGATTACAATTTAAGGATTAATTCTACCAGACTATGAAGCACTGATGGGGCCCATTTCGATAACCAAAATAATAATGTAAATAATTATTTAAAAATTGGGGCAATTCTTCAACTTATACACCAAATATACCTAATCTTGATTGCCCTAGGGATGATATTATTTGAGAAAGAATAAAAAGGACACATTCTAACTCTATCTTATAGATAGTTTACATAGTAAGATTGCCTTTAGGCTAAAAATTATTTTTACCAGAATAGTCAGATAGACCTGGGTATTTTCTGACCTCTGCTACTGCTTAGCTGCATGGACTGGGACAATTGGTTTCTCAGAATCTCAGTATCTTCATCTGTAAAACTGGGTTGGGAGAGCCAAGGTAGCATCATGGGTAGCATTGGAGGCTCTGGGTCTAGACAAATGAACTCACTGGTCCCACCATTTACTCAATCAATACATATTTACTGGGGACCTCAGAAGAGCTAGAAACTATTGAGTGCTGAGGGTACACAGACAAGGAAAAACAAACACAATCCTTGTGCTTATGGTGTTTATAAGACAAAATACTTGATCTCTCCAAGCCTCAGTTTCAAAATCGGTAAACTGAGGATAATAGAGTTGATTGTAGGAATTTAAAGAAAGGCTGCATATGCATTGTGTTTAGCGTGATGTCTGAGCAAAAATAAATGCTTGATAAATGTCAGCTGCTATTATTAGTAGTAATAGTAGCTGTAGGGGTAGGAGTAAGTAGCACAGTTCCTAGAACATCACGGGTACTCAATAAATGTTTGTTGAATAGTAAATGAATGAAATGTTAATAGTGTAAGCTAGGTAATATAGCTGTAGTTCCTCAGAAGAAATAAACTGATGAAGACATTATTTATTTAATCCTTAGTACTTCTGGGGTTCTAGAATACAAAGAGTTTTGAGGAAATTCAAAGTAGTTGGCAGTCTAAAGTGGAAACAGAGTTAGAAAAAGCCAATGCAATATAAACTCTGATGCAAGAGCATTATCTATACATAAACTAGCACATACGCAATTTTCAATGGTTATTATAGACAGTGAGAAGCAAAGGCACTTCCCTTTGGAGTGGAGTGGGTTCCAAAGGTGCCATGGAAGGTTGGATTAAAATGGGCTTTAAAGTCAGTTCTGTATTTGAATTGATGGTAAAGAAAAGGCAGACAAAGTTCCAGGCAGAGGAATGAAGTGAGCCAGATGTGCAGACCTGTACCTGCCTTAACTGGGGGTCTAAGAACTGAGAGCGTTGGCTAGTATATACAGGTTGTCCAGGCAAATGGTGCTGATAGAGTAGGGAAGTCTTTGGATGCTTGATTAAAGAGTATTAAATCAATCTATTCACAAACAAAAGATCAGTGATCAAGGAGTAGATTTGCCAGCTCTGGAGCCAGATGACCTGTGTTCAAATTCTAGCTCCATCACCACTAGCTACAGGATCTTCGGCATATTGCTTAACCTCTCTGAATCTCGATTTCCCCATCTGTAAAATGAAGATAAAAATAGAATCTACTACATTAGGTTATTATGAAGATGAAGTGAGCAAATTAATTAATACATAGAAGTGCTTTGAATGGTATGTGGCACATGGTGAAGGCTATACTGTTGTTGTTATTGTTGTTTTTCAGATATTAGTATATATCGAAAGAGATTAGACTGTACTACCTAACAAAATCAGACAACTAGCTATACTGTTTGCTCACTTATTCTAGTATTTGTTTAGCAGCACTGACTGACTGCTGTGTCTAGGCACTGGTTAATACCCAGTCTCCATCCTGAGGTTGCAAAGACACACAAGTAATGATAATCGATGAGGAATGAGCTATAATGGACATGCTATATTATACTGAATCAAAGGCGCTATAAACTGTAAGGCAAATGCTGATTGCAGAGATATTCTAATGTGAGAAAAAAATGTTAAAGTTATTGAAACACAATATATTCAAGGGGCAAAGTGGCGGAGGGGGAGAAGTTCCTAATTCTGCCTGGTGGCAGAGGCAGGAGAGGCTTTAAAGAAGATTTAGTTAGGCTAAGATTTGAAGGATGACTGGGAGCTTGCCAAGCTGGGGTGGGGGTGGGGGAAAGGGAAATGAAGCACGCATGAGTAGGCACAGGGTCATCAGGGGCTGGGTGTGCTTGGGAAATAAGATCCATGGTGGACATGAGGCAGGAGAGAAAAGCAGAAGGTAAATCATGAATAATAATAATATTAAATATTTTTTAGCCTTTATCATATGCCAGACATGGTTTAAGCACTTTAATCCTCCCATCATCGCCATGAGGCAGATACTGTGAGTGGTGCCATTTCCAGAGATGGGCACTGTGAACACTGCTGGTCAGCAGCACAGTCAGGATTTGAACCCAGACGGTCTGACCCCACAGCCCATTCACATCTGCTCACCACAGGAGACACTCTATCCTTCTTACCCTTGGCATGGTACTGAGTCTGACTTCTACTCAGGGACTTGTGAATGGCTGCCAAATCAGACCCAAACACAAGACTACACAGAAACAGGACTTTAGAACCAACAGAGGCAACCCTTTTTGAATCTCTTCTGTAGACTGACTTTCTAACAACTGTCCTCTTTTAGTGATGTAATTACTTTGGTATTTGAAAACCAGTAACAAATTAAGGGAGCTACATAATCAACTGTTACATTAATTAGTCACCCTTTGTTGAAAGGCAAACATCCTGTTAAATGTGTGAGTTAATAATGACTTCTGCCTCAATTCTCAGTTTTGCACATTTGCAAAGGCTCAACTTCAGTCTCTGATGTGCAAACCTCTTTGTCTCTCCCGATAGCTATCTGAACCAAATCCAATCATCTCCAGGCAGCCTCAAGTTCCAACAAAGGAGAGGCCTGGATTCTGGCAGAGCCATTGAAATAAAAAGAAGCTATAGATTCAGATAAGCAATGCACGTTGTGGATTACAGGCATGCTGTTTATTGATTCATCCATCCACTCATCCTTCCACCCCTCACACATTGATTGGTCTTCTACTCTACACCAGGCACTCTGCTAGGCACTGGGGTTACAGGAGTGAGAATAAATAGCTGACATTCAACAAGCACTTTCTATGTGCCAGGCATCTTTCTAGAGCTCTACTTACTTGATCTCAACAGCTCTAACCTTATGAGACAGGCAGTATGACCCTCTGAGATAGGCATTATTACTAGCAATTTACTTAGTTTACAGATGAGGACACTGAGGCATAGAGAAGTTAATTACCTACCTAAAGCCATTGAGCTAGTGTGTTGGTGGAGCTGAGATTTGAATCCAGGCTGTCTGGCTCTAGAGCCTGTGCTTTAAATCCCTATGCCACATCACCTACTATTTCAGAGCTAAATAAGCAAGGGCGCTTGCTCTCAATGAGCCTGCAATCTAGTGAGGCAATAGACATGTAAACAATCAAATGTCAATGCAGTGTGATCTTTGGAGTAATAGAGCCAAGTATGTAAGTAAAGGTCCCCAGAGGATCTTCCCTTCAGTGATGCACATTCTTCTCTCTTTCTCTGTCTCTGTCTCTGTCTCAGTCTCTCTCTCTTTCTCTGAGCCATCACAAACAATTGCCACATACATTGCTAATGGGAGAACCCAATCTATATTCTTTCAGAAACAAAGCTCACATGATATTATGATGGCTTGAGATAAGCTTAAACTCTTCTGAAGGGTTCCAGCAACCATCCTGTGGTCATGTTTTAAGGATATTATATTGAAAGAGGCTACACTACTGTCTACATTATATTAATGCACTATAATGATTCCATTTTGTAAATAGTGTTTGGAATTGACTGACATGATACTAAATTTGCACTTGCATGCATAATTCTAGTATTTTATTATTAAACTGAACTCACAGATTGAGCACCAGGATTTAAAACAAACAAAAAAATCTATAATTACAGCATATGAAATTTTTCATTGCCAGTGCTTGTTTCAACTATTTTCATCGAGAAGGCTTTTACCTTCCTCTCTTTTCACTGTTTTTCTTGCTTCCAGTGGAGACCAATGACACAAAGTATAGGATATCATGAAGTTGCAAAGTTCAGGAGATTTTCTTTCTCCTATTTTAAACGGAAAAAAAATGTTTTTCATCTCTTGAACAGTTCATTTATTCATGTAAATGGATTTCCAAATGCATATTCACATGTTTAAAGAGGCCAGAATATACTTGGGGTCTCCTGGAAACTGTCAGCTCAGTAGATTTCTGCATCGTGCCAGGCCCAAGGAAGCTCCTATGCAAGAAGCTGAAAGTGACCAAGACAAGGAGTAAAGTCGCTTTCTCCCCAAAATGGCAGGGCCCAAACAGGAGATGAAGGTCATTGCAATTATGACTGGGTCTCAGAAACCCACACGCTCAGGCCTTTCTAGAGAAAATAGACAAAATGGGGCTATTTTTAGTTGTTCTTCAGGCTCTGGCTAACACTGAATCCCTGGGTGCTAACAGCTGGAAGCACATTATTTAGTAAACGAGATGCAATGCTAAAAGGAAAGAAAGGTCTGCTGGAGGGGGGCTGGTGAAGAAAAACCAAACACAGGGAATTGTAGGAAGGGACATGTCACTCTGGTGAGGGGGCAGACAGGAAGATCCTCCAACTCTTTACACGTCACTGCAGATGTGTCCTCCTCAGGTGCAACACTGGACAAGACAGTGCAGCAGCAGCAGACTCAGGCCCAGAATCTCCCAGGCTGGGCTGGATCTCACTGACTTGCTGTTCTTCAACACTAGGCAAGACACTTAACCTCTCTGAGCTCTGGTTTTCTCATTTTAAAAACACGACTAATCATTTACTGTGGACGTGAGGTTTAAATGAGATCACCCTTTGCAAAGTACCTAGAGCAGATCCCGGGAGTACAGTAGTTGTGTGTACTAGGAGTGTGGGGAAAGGAGGATTCAGAGGACTTTTGAGAAGCCCAGGCATGCTGGGGAGGAGAGAGTAGGGAGGGGACACAGAGAAGCAGACAGGTGCTTGGCCCCCCAGCACCCTGTAGGCCACATCAAGTACTTTGATTTTAGCCTAAGAGCAAATGAAGCCACCAAAAAGCTTTAAGTGGAAGAGAATCATGAACATGCTCCACGTATATTTTAAAGGGATTGCTTGTGGCTTGGTTCTGTAGAATGGGTTGAAATGGGGACAGAAGGACTAAGCGGGGAGCCCAGGTAGGGGACCCCATCTCAGTGCAGGGGAGTGATGTCGGGAGGCTGGAGGACAATGGCCGCAGCTGAGACAAGGAAAGGTAGGTAGATCTGAGAGAGAAGTATGGCAGATCTATCATGGGTAGGTGAGGAGATCAAGGGTCTGCCTGTGCAAACTAGAAGGACAGTACTGCCAGAGACATGGGGCACTGGAGGGTCCTGGGCCTCTCCCTCTACATGACAGTGGTAGGTTATGGGGGTGAGAAGGCAAGAACATCCTGAATACACATTCTGCGGTCTGCAGACTGGTACTGGTCTACAAACTGTTTCTGATCTGTAACAAGAGACATACGAAAACCATAGTTTAGAAACCTCTATGGTGGTTGTGCTGCAACATCCAAATGTGTTCTCAATTAATCCTGCCTCACTGAACAGGACATACACGAGCTTGGTCACTCACAGGGTAGGTCACAAGTGTCCCAAAGCAGGCATTGTAGGACCACGTCTTGGTTGATGATGAATTGGAAAAAAAAAATAACTAGTCCTTCACCACAGATAGTTTAAAAAGGAATATTTTTATAATCTGTACCAGACAATTTAAAAATTTCAATTAACTTTTGCTGATTTTTAATAGTAAAGTAGGTTGACATTTAGAGAAGGTGTGCTGGGAATTAGGGCAGGGAGGGCTTAAATCGATTTAAGTCATGACCCGTTATTTTAATCTATGCCCTATGGTTGGGAAAGCTGTATGTTTCAGGGAGACTGTGTATTTCAGGCTGGAACTTTATGGGGAATGATGTGAGGAGAACTGAGTGAATGTGTTGCCCACCTAGTGTACTCACAAGACGGGGCTGATGACAGCTGCCCCAAAACAACCTGGACTTCATGGCATTCGGTTGAGAGAGAGGTTAGGAAATGAGAGGAGGAGAGGCTTGAGATGATGAGACCATGAATATATGAACTGTAGAAGTTGGGTGGGGGCTAGGCAGTGGGCATTCTGGGACAGTCATAACTAGAGTCTGAATTCTGCCAAGATTTGGGGGCTGGGACTTTGGGATGCCAGGTCAGAGAGAAGGTGGGGCCCCCCTTCCAGTCCTAGGCTGCTTCACTACCTGCTTGAGTAGTATCTGTCCTTGAATTCTAAGCCTTTTTCCTGGGGCTGTCTCTAGGTCAAGTACCCTTGCAGTAAACTCCAACATTTGTACACACATGAAAATGATCACAGCCATGCACAGATGAAGGAAAAACAGGGGTGAGGGTAGGAGAGGCCAGCAGGTAAGATCTTCAACTGACTCATCAGTTTGGTTTTTGGCCATCAACAGATTTGGGGTCTTTGTAGGCAAATCTGGATATTTTACAAATTCTTTTCCTTCCATCTAGTAAACAGCAAACACCCTAATTGATGCAAAATACCTCTATGGCAAGAACATACTGGGATTGGGGGTGGGGTGGTGTGGATTAATTGGACCTTGGAGCAAATGAAAAAAAAATGCATTTTTCAAAAAAGCAAACCTCAAAGAGCCCAGAAGAGAACAAAGCCCTTTCAAGTGCTTCTCAGTGTGGTGTGTGTGTGTGTGTCTGTGTGTGTGTGTGTATTTTCCATCCCCCTGTTGTTTGCTGCTCCAAGGAAAGGTGGAAGCAGCCGCAGTCCCCCTTAGTAGGTGCCTGTCACATTGTGTTATTACAATTCTGTATTTCAATTAAAGCAATGTAGCCAAATTAAAAGTTCTACTGTGAGCCATTCATGATGCAGAGATCTAAGGATTCAACTCACACATTTTAATACCCCACTTTTTTCCCTTCTTCTCATTTTCATGTAAATCAGGTTGAACACTGTCTTTTTCTTCTTCCTCTAATCTAACCCTCAAAATATAATGCCAATTAAACAGTCTGCAAAGACAGCCTCCAGAACCCAGCATGATTTTGCTATTCCACTTTGATTTTCCTTAACGTTTTCTTTTTTATTTCCTTTTTCTTTTTTATTTATTTATTTATTATTATTACACTTTAGGTTTTAGGGTACATGTACGCAATGTGCAGCTTAGTTACATATGTATACATGTGCCATGCTGGTGCGCTGCACCCACTAACTCGTCATCTAGCATTAGGTATATCTCCCAATGCTATCCCTCCCCACTCCCCCCGCCCCACAACAGTCCCCAGAGTGTGATGTTCCCCTTCCTGTGTCCATGTGTTCTCATTGTTCAATTCTCACCTATGAGCGAGAATATGCGGTGTTTGGTTTTTTGTTCTTGTGATAGTTTACTGAGAATGATGATTTCCAATTTTCTTTTTCTTTTTTATTTTCATGTTCTAATTTTATGAATGATGTGGTTTCCTTTTAGGGCATACATGGGGTTTGGAGGAAAGTGGACCTGGATCCTATCACTGATGGTCCTTTCTGACTGACTGTGAGAAACAGCATGAACCTGGAGCTGGGGGCCCTGAGTCTGAATCCAGGCTTGGATGCTTCCCGTCTCGGGTGACACCAAGCAGATCTCTTAACCTCCGTAAGCCTTGGGATCCCGGTCTGTCAAATGCAAAGACTAAAATCTATTTTGCTGGATTGTCATGTCTTGTGAGGCCCCTAGCAGGTGCTCAGTTCCTAGTAGTTTCTCTCCCTTTCTCTTAGGCAATGATAACCACATTGGGTTAACCTTTTCTGAAACAGAAACGAGATCTTAAATGGCAAATAGAGCTCCTGCTATTTTATTTGATGTTTCAAAATCTTTCTTCCTGTCATTTATCCCCATAACACCCCCCTCCCCCATCAGTATTATCTCTGCATTGAATGTTTGGGGGGAATTTTTAGTTCCTTTAATCTCAACAAGACACGGGCTCATTAAGTCCATCTCTACACAGGGGGTGGAAGGAGCGGGTGTTCTGTTTGCCCAATTTAAATGCTTCATCACAGATTTTAGGTCATTTCCCAAGTTTGGCAGGGTGCACAGCTCTTTTATAAACAACAAACATAACCCATCTTTGATGTATGTGGGTCTGGATCAGTCCCAAAGGGATCCAGTTGATGGGGTGGAGCTTGCTTCCTTTCTGTTTCTTGTCTAGGGAGGCCCATGCAGGACTGGAAATCATACAAATTTGAATCTTCACTCATATATTACAAGGCCTTCAAAAATTATAAAAGTGCTTGAGACATATAAAGTGGTTTCCCTTTGATCCAACCGTAGGAAAAGGTAGAGCTATTTAAAGGCACAACATTGATGAAGTAATAAAGGAATAGTATTCACTCATTCTTCATGTCCCGGGCCGTTTCTATATCTTAAACTTGATGGAAACTAAGATAAATAATACCCTGTGCTTGCCCTCAAGACTCACAGATTGATAGAGGGAGAGATCCAGTTAAATAAATGCATTATAAAAAAATAAAAACATACAAAGTAGGAGATAGCACAGAGGAAGCAATAGCTACATCTATTGGGGTCTCAGGGAAAGTTCTATCTACAGATAGGTGGTCAGGTTATCATGAGGCTCGAAACAACTTCAGGCATCATTGTGTTGATATCTCCAATTTATAGATAAGGTGATGAAGGCCTACTATGTAAAATGATTTCCCCAAGTATTAAAAAAAATCAACCCAGGCCAGGCGTGGTGGCTCATGCCTGTAATCCCAGCACTTTGGGAGGCCGAGGCAGGTGGATCACCTGAGGTCAGGAGTTCGAGACCAGCCTGACCAACATGGTGAAACCCCATCTCTACTAAAAATACGAAAATTAGCTGGGCATATTGGTGGATGCCTGTAATCCCAGCTACTTGGGAGGCTGAGGCAGGAGAATCGCTTGAACCGGGGAGGCGGAGGTTGCAGTGAGCCGAAATTGTACCATTGCACTCCAGCCTGGGTGACAGACTGAGACTCTGTCTCAATTAAAAAAAAAAAAAAAAAAAATCAACCCATCAAGCATCTCAAAGTAATGTAGAGTGCTGCCTATTATATGCTGGACCTTGTGATAGGTTTTAGGGGAACATAGAGAACCAGCACTCAAGGAGCTCCAGAATTAAAGAGGAGGAGCCACAAGGACACCCCCACTCAGAACACAGTGTGATACGTGCCGTCCTGCAGGAACAACTGTGGAAAAAAGCTTGGATCAGTCCAGACCAGAACTGAGGACCAATAGCCCATGGAATATAAATTTTAAAGCCTGAAGGACCTTAGAAATGAGTAAATGTAGGTCCAGAAAGCTGAAGGATTCTTTCTTTGCTGGCTCACAATTTGAACTTACAAAATTCCTTTGTAAGAACACTAAAGCATATAGTCCTACTGCTTGAATGAAACCAGAAAGAAGTAGGAGCAGCCCAGGTTTGGGTCTAGACAGTCTTGGTTTGGAAGACAACCTCTGCTTCTTCCCAAGCTTTGTGACCCTGGACAAGGCAACTGAGCCTTGTGCATTTCTGTTTCATCTCTAAATAGAGATAATGATGCCTAACTCAACAGAGTGTGTGGGAGGACTAAATGAAATAATAGATGCATCATTCCTGGCACTTGGTAGATGGTCTTGCATCCCATCTCATTTCTTCCCTGAGGCCCTGTTATTCAGTGTCAGCTTTGGTTATGTCTTTTTTCCCATATCTTTTTGAATCCACATGTGTGGTCCTTGTAAAGAATGACTTTCTGACCGCCTTTCCAATCAAGGCTGTAGGGTAAAAATGCAAAATATCCCAGCACAATATACTATCCCCAAATGAGCCTATTAGCAGCCTCAGAGCAAATTGCTCCAAGGACTCACTGAGAGAGAGCTATTTGTTAAATTCAGCAAGGAGAAATGACTGACTAATCCAAATGAATTCTTATAAGTCAATCTCGCATCCCAGAAACGTTTCATTACTAGTTTTCATTACCAGATTACTGGCCTTATCTACCTGCACTCAGCTGTTTGGAACACGTTTTCTCTGCTCCATGCAGCAGTTCCTTCTCACCCTAGGATGTTACCCTGCATGTCACTATCCTGAACCTCTAACCAGGCTAGCTTCTTCCTACTCATCCCCACAGTACTGTTCTCTACATTTCCCACCATTCATTACTCTTTTAGCTATTTATTAGTGTCCTATCTCCTTCATTAAAATGTAAGCTCCTTGAGGCAGGGCATCGTCTTGCTTAAGACAACCTTCTCAATGTTTAGCCCAGTGCTTAGCCCAGAATATGAATATGAACTCCCTAAGTCCAGTATGAGGGTCAAGAGAGTGGACTGTGGAGTAAGATTGCTTAGTCCTGACTCTTGGCTTCACCAGCTGCTAGCTGGGTGAAGTAGGGTAAGCTGTTGAAACTCCTACAGTGAGTATCTCCAACCGGAAAGGACAGATGATAATAGTACCTTCTGCAATGTGTTTCTAGGAAGACTAAATACAATGAGTCATGTCTGGCTTCAGGACACTGGATGCCACATCCCCACTCCTGCCACCTGACTGGTCACTGTCATGCCAGGTTGCACCAAGGCTGGTATTGAAAACCACATGAGATGTGTCTCAGTTCATCTTTGATGTACTGTCACTTTGAATACCGTCCCTAGCTAACTCTGAGTTTTTGGCTTAGTAACTGGGACTTCCATCCTGCTATGGCCATTTGGATTTGGTGTCTGTATTTGGCATATGAATTTGGCTCTTCCTGATGGACTAAAATTTGTCTTCTGCTCTGGCTTTCTCCCACTGCTTCTAGGGGGCCTCTTTGGAGAAGCAGGTACCCAGCAAGCCCCAGACCTCTCATTCTGAGGACTAGCAGCCAGGGGCAACTCACCTCTGAACCCTGATCCTGACTTTGTCCTCTTCTCCTCTAGTTCATGTTGGGGTTCTAGCATGCTTGTGTCTGGCTCCCAAGTTATGACATGAGTTTCCAAGAAACTCCCTTAGTTTATTCATGCTTGTTAAGGAAAGTGCTTTGTTTTGAACACCCAGCAGACTCCTTCAGTGACCTCTTGGTTCGACTCTCTGGAAAACAAACATGGCTCTCTCCCAGAAAAGCTGGGCTTTCCCAAATAGTCTGGTATGGATGGAACTTGGAGTATGAATTTAAAAAAATAAGAGAAGCAGCTTTGCAATGTGGGAATTCAAAGTATGGTGTAGTAGCCTTGCCTTTTCCTCAACACTGCAATTATTACCACAATTTTATGAATATAGTTTGTAAATACTAGCTAATATTTTGAGCAATTATCATGTGCCAGCTCTTAAGCTCAGTGATCCAGATGCATTGCTCACCCAACCCTCCTCACAGCAACCCTATGAGGGAGGCACTATTATTTTTCTCTTATTCCTGATGAGAATAGGAAAACGTACCCGGCACATAGTAGGAGTTCCTAAATATTTGTCGAATGATTGCATGAATCTTAGACCATTAAATGATTTCTAAACTCAATCTGCTATGCTTCTGAAATCAATAGCCCCAGGTGTCATTTGAATGCTCATAAGCCTTTAAATCATGACTGGATCAATGCATGTTACCTCCCAGAGAAGCAGAAATTTACCACTTTCCTCCCTAGACAGGCCATGGGGACAGGACAAGGCCTGAGATTACAAAAGGGGCTTTGTGACACAGGAGACATAACGAGATCAACCTTGAGAGTAGTTTGCACATGAACACTTTATGTTAATGGGCTATAAGTAAAGTGGTCACATGTGTCTGTTCATTTATCACATGCTTATAGAGCATCTGTTCTGTCCAAGGGTCTGCTCTCTGCTAGAAATAAAAACATGAGCGAGACCAGTCTCTGCCACCATTTAGAAACAAAAACTAGGCCACGTGTTCAAGAGAAGTGAGTGTTTTAATGGGACAAAATATTCTAAATTCAGGCTCATCTTGCAGAACTGGAGCCCTGCTACCTTCAGAGCTGGCTGTAACCTACTTCCATGTGCAATGCTGTTCTGCGAGCAACCAGACACTGTTTTCAGATCTGCCATGAATGGGGTTTGTCACTTTCTGCTCAACTCTTTAACATCTGTTGGCTTCAGTTTCCTTTTGTTTACATTAAGAAGGTAAATTCATTCAGTGACAACAAGGTTCCTTTCAGCTCTGAAATTCTATAATGTTGCAGTGGTTACATCTATTAAAAACAATTCATTGATTCACTCAACATATTTAGTGAACATTACTTATATTCCAGGAACTGGGCTAGATAATCCAGATACAAATGTTGATGATACACAGTTCCTGCTCTCAAACCCTCAGCCTAATGAAGGAGAGTAAACAATCTTTTGTGAGGCATACAGTAACATTATTACAGCAATCATTTACATTTATTGACTCCTTACTATAAACTAAGTACTTCATGAGCATTATTTCATTTTCACCTTAGAATAACCCTATGCTACAGGCACTATAGCTATGCCCATTCATGGATGACAAAACTGAGATCTAAAGAGATGGAGCAACTTGCCTGAAATCACACATCAGAAAGTTAAGACTCAAACCCAGATACTGCCTAACTCCAACCTTGATATTTATATATAAAGGCTTATAAATAAACAGAAATATATATAATATATATTATTGAATAAACAGAAATACATATAGTACAGAGAAGAATATGCTTAGAATAACAAAAGAGTGCAGATAAAGGGAGTAAGGGAAAGAAGATGAATTCTTTGGGCTGTAACCAGGGTAGGTCTCCAGGAGAGGAGTCATTTGAGCCAGACCTGAAGGATGGGTGGGCCTTGGATGGCAGATATGGGAAGAAATGGAATTGTCAAGCAGAGGAAGGAAAGGTTGACACACCCATACCCTGAGCCCCTCTCCAGCCCTCACAGGCCACGTGTTCAAGAGAAGTGAGTGTTCTAATGGGACAAAATATTCTAAATTCAGGCTCATCTTGGAAATTCAGAGCCTGTTACTCTTAGAGCTGGCTGTAACCTACTTCTATGTATTACTCTTCAGACACTGTTTTCAGATCTGCCATGACACAGTCCAGACAACACAGTCCTTGTTACAACATCAGGGCTGGGACACACCCTCCAGCCAGGAAAGGAACTCTTGTTTTATCTACACCAATTTCTGCCTGTGTGTACAAGCACCTGCTAGCACTGGTCCACCTGCAACACCCTTCCCTCTAATCTTTTCATTCATGCCTTCTTCTAGAATTCAAGTCTCAGCTTAAGTGTCCCCTCATCAGAGACACCATCCCTGTCCCATCCTATCTAATTTTGCTATCCCTCCCAGTCACTCCCTATCACATTACCCCAAATTTTAAAAAACTACACAGTACTTATCACTATCTGAAATTATTTTATTTACATGGTTATTGCCTGACTCTTCCAATAAAATAGAAAGTAATAAGGGTCATGACTTTGCCTGTCTTATTCACTCAGTGCTGAATCCTTAGTGCTTATTATAGGTGATCAATACATAGTTGCTGTATAGATAAATGACTAAATAATCTCTGCCCCAAGTCTAGGATGCATTTGTAGTGAGGTCGGGTTAGGGGTTCAGGAGTCAAAAACTTAAATTTTGCTCTAGGCTCTAAATACCCTACATGTATAACTTCTACCTTTGAAACCTCAGTTTCAGTGTCTGCCAAATAAGAATAATGATATTCCCATTAAACACTATGGATTATTAAAAGTATCTAACACATAAAAGTCCGTGATGTCCTTATGACATTCTTGCTGTCATATTTTCTTTTACTCTAGGGTTTAGAGAAAAAGAAACAAACATGGAAAGAAAATGACCTGTTTTATTTCAGCATTCCTTTATGTCTGTCTAGAAGTTTGCTTCCAGTCTAGGAGACTAAGAGCATAGAATAGCTGCAAGGCCCTGTGTTCAGACTGAGAGTCAAAGACATACTTCAGAGTAAGTGCTGCAGTTACTCCCACTGTGAATCTCCAGGCTAGACCTTCCTGAGTCAGTGCATGCAGGGAAGCTTATTGTGGTCTCTGTCAATTTCCACAATGGTCTTCTGTTCCAGCCCAGCAGGTGAATCATCACCAAGATGGGGCAGTCCAATTCCTGACCTAGCAGGCCCTTATGCTGTCTTCTACATGAGAAATTCATCTGGATTTTCAAAGAGTAATTATGAATGAAGCTGCCAAGCACAGGTAGAGAGCAAGCTGAAAATGTCCCTTTCAACTAGGAGGCCAATGTGTCTTTCTCCAGTTTCCTGTAAACTCAAGGGGCCAGTAATAACGTAGGCTACCCATGAGTAACAATTCCTTTGCACATGAGCTTTCAGGTCAGCTATACACCAAATGTTTTATAACTAATAAATATCACCCAAAGAAGCCCAATTGGATTAATGTAAGAAGATGTACAAACAAATCAATTTTTTTGTTCATTCACTCATTTGTTCATTCAGATAATTGGCAAATGCTAATTCAGCCCTAATAATGGGCCAGGTGGCATGCTAGACAGTAGGGGGTACAAAGATGAAAAGAAACAGTTTCCAAGCTTAAGAAAACCACATTTTAGAAATGATGACATATACATTCAATCAATTACAATACAATTCTAAGTGAATCTGGAGACAGAAACATGAAGGACTAACAAAATTAAATAGAATGGCAACAGTGGCAAACACAGGCATGAGGAACATACCGCTGTGGGGGTTAGGGGAAGAAAAAAGGGGTGAACAGACTCACTCCCTGAAGGGCACTGAGGTTAGATGACAGTTTTTAGAGCTGAGCCGCAGGCTCTGAGAATGGCCTGTTTCATAACCCAGCTCTGTCACTTAACCACCTAGGTGGGTTCAGTAAGTCACTTAACCATTCCATGTCTTGTTTTTCACATTTGTCAATTAAGTGCTAAATAAAAACTGGCCATTATTGTTACTGATAGGCTACCCCACTAATCCTTTTAGAAATCCTATAAAATAGGTATTATTATCTCCATCTTATAGATGAGGAATTTGAGGCTACTATTTAAGGACTTGGCTACTATTATTAACTCTATTTCTCAGATGGGGAAATTGAGGTACAAAGACCTTAAGTAATTTTAGCTTCTAAAATTCTAGATTAGGGGTCGGCGGACTTTTTCTGTAAAGGACCAGACAATAAATATCTTCTGCTTTGTGGACCATACTGCTTCTGTGGCAACAACTCAGTGCTGCCTTTATAGTGCAAAAGCAGCCATAGGTAATATGTAAACAGATAAGTGTGATTGTATTGCCATGAAATTTTATTTATGGACATTGAAATTTAAACTTCATATAACTTTTGCATAATGTGAAATGTTTTCATTTTGATTTTTTCAACCATTAAAAAATGTAAGCTTGCAATCATACAAAAACTGGTGGTATGCTAGATTTGGCCTATAAGCCATTGTAGTTTCGTCAACTCTGGCTCTAGATCCAGGAAGTGTTTCATTACAGCCTGATTTTAAAGCCTACTCTTTTAACTACTAGGTATATATAGCACTGACTGAAATCCAGACCTTTCTCATTCCAAAGCATGTGATCTTTCTCATAAATACTCATAAATACCACTACTCCCGAGGTGTATTTGAGAAGGATGACCAAATAATTCAAAATGCATATACTCTTAGAGTACACTTCAACTTTAGGATGGAACACTTCCCTGATGTTTTTGGTGATGCCTCAAAGTCACTGTATGAATTAGTTTCTATGGAAACTGACCTGGTCTCCCTGCCTTGGTGATCCTTGTTTAAATTCCCTTCCCTGGCCAAAATATGAATGTAGAACTGGGGATCACTCACTATTTTCTCATCTACTCCCCCAGCCATTTTGTATTTAGGATTTCAGATGCACCAACGTTATAGGTAGAATTTGTTTGTGAATAGACCACTACAGATATACGAGAAAATGGAACAAACGCCGTTTATGAATGTTTCTTTTTTATTAGGCTCAGAATTTTTAAGGAAAGAAAATGGAAGGAAGATGATGCTATTTTCTTCTTTGCTGTATCTTCAAGTTCAGTTACTATAATTTAATAGATTCACTTAAAAGGGGGTTGGCAAAGAAACCTCTTTGGAAATGTATCAGAATCAACCGGAAAAGCTTCTGCTCTTTCTTAAAGAGAATTCCATTTATGTTAAGAAGAAAAAAAAGCAAACCAGGATAGTTAGGTCTGTAATCAGTTTTCAAATTACAGAAGATGTTGTCCATTGTTGCAAAATGGGGCTCTGACAAGAAGTCAATCAGGTGTATTTGCTGCATCAATTAGCACTTCAGTATGAAGGAAAGGGTGAGGCTTTACCAAGGCCAGCTCTCCAGGGACTACATAAGCTCCTGCACTCAGAAGCATCCGTTTCACTCAGATATTTTGCTCTGTTTGTCTTCCCAAAGCAAGCAGAGGATTCACTGAGGTCCTCCATATTGAGAAGAAGCTGAGAACCCTTCTGTTTGGAGTGAGACTAAAATCAGAGTGAGATGAGTTGAAGCAGTAAGACCCGGTGGTCATGACAAGGACTTCTGAATTCAGACCATCTGGGTTCCATTTCAGGTTCTGCCATTTAACCAACACCATGTTGCTTAACTTTGTAAGCTGTCCTTTTTTTTCTTTCTCTATCTGTAGAGATAATAATAGTATCCATATAGTGGGGTTATTAGGAGAATTAAACAGAATAAATGCATGTAAAGTGTGCAGTGCATGGCCAACACCATCTTCAACACACCCTAGTGCCAGCACCCGCCCAGTCCCATTCTGCAGCTCCACCTCCATCTCACCGGCTCACAGAAGACGCTAAACAGAAACACAGGAGGCAATGCATTTACTGCAGGACTCGGATATCTCCAGTGAGTGTAGCATTGTGGCTAAGAGGGTAGGCTTTGGGGCAGACAGACGCAGGGCCTAATCCCAGCTCTGCTACTTACCAGCTTTGTATCCTGGACAAGTTACCTATCACCACCAAGCCTCAGGGTTTCTCATATATTAAATCACATTTAATTTTAGAAATGTTTTGGGGATTATAAAGTACTTAGCATGGGGTTGTCACAGAAAAGGTCCTCAGTAAGAAGTGGGCATTTTCATCACAGGACAGAGTGAGACATACTCTAGAACAGCCCAGTCTGAAAGCTTTGTGTGATGATGTAAATGTTCTATATTTGCACTGTCCAATAAAGGAGTCACTGGCTACATGTGACGCTTGAGATGAGCCCAGTGTCACTAAGAAAGTGAGTTCTTAAATTTTATTTTATTGTGATTAATTTAAATTTAAATCTAAATAGTCACCTGTGGCTAATGGCTACTGTATTGCATGTCACAGTTCTAGAAGCATGGCCAGAGGCTTCCTGGGTATTCAGAAAGGAAAAGGAGGGCTTTCAGTTGGGAAAGGCTCAGGAAGAAGGCAACATGAGCTGGGGTCTTCTCTGAGCAGGCTTCTTAAAGGTGAAAACACTCTAACCTGTGGAAGTCTTGGCTGTGCTTTGGGTAATGAGGGAATGGGGCATTTTTCAAAAGAACAGAGTTCTTGTAAGGAAGAGATCTGAAGTTAGACTGGGTTGGAACCTCTCTTCAAAGGGCCTGATTATCAAACAAATGATGTAACCATATCAGGCCATGGGGAAAGTTGTTCAGCAAGTAGGTAACATAAAAACAGTCGTTCCTGCCTCCATAGTTCAGCTGTGATGTGGGGCTGCCAGTCCATCTGTCCCTACCATGTATGGTCTCATGTATCATGAACACAGCAGTGACCTCTGTGGCTGGGCTTTCCAAAGCTCCACAAACTGTGTCCAAAAATTGTTGGGGACATGCTTTTCATCTCGGCATGCTGAGCAGTTTAGTGTGGATTCGCTTAGAAAGCAGGTTGGGAGGCCTGGCGTGGTGGCTTACCCTGTAATCCCAGCATTTTGGGAGGCCAAGGCAGGTGGATCACGAGGTCAGGAGTTCGAGACCAGCCTGACCAACATGGTGAAACCCCATCTCTACTAAAAATACAAAAATTAGCCAGGCCTGGTGGCACGTGCCTGTAATCCCAGCTAATCAGCAGGCTGAGGCAGGAGAATCACTTGAACCCGGGCGGTGGAGATTGCAGTGACCTGAGATCACGCCATTGCACTCCAGCCCGGGTGATAGAGTGAAACTCTGTCTTAAAAAAAAAAAAAAGAAAGAAAAAGAAAGCAGGTTGGGAGAAGCTATCCCAGTGTTTTCTGGTGTTTTCCAAACTGTATCTATATCCAGCCATAAGATACACTGTCCTGATTTTATTATCCAAGTGGCCAAGCAGAGGCCAGCAGAAGCAAAGTGGACAGTTCAGTGTCTCCCCAACTCATACAATGATAAAGGAAGCCCAAGGACAAAATGTTCTTAGGGCCAATATTGTCTCTTGCAGACAAGATGGTGGAAAAAAAGATTATAGCCCAATGGCTTTAATACCAGATTTACCTTGAATCTACTAGGATACCTGCCATCCTTGAAATATACAGCAGGAGAAAGAAGTAATTAGGTGGCTTTTTACAGCTCTCTATAACTGCTATGAATTAATAGGAGCACCATGGAGAGAATTCTTTTTATATCCTGGCATATATCTTTCAGTACAAAGCAGAACTAGCATTTATCCTGAATAGAGATCTTAGTTACTTCATTCCGGCACTCTGCAAACATTGTCCAGCAGACAGCAAAATGAGAGTCGAAGACAGTCACAGATCTTCTAATTTGTACCTACATGGAAAAAGCTGGATGATTCCTGGCTTTGACTTCTGTTTCCTCCCTAGTATCTCTCCAGTTCTCTCTCCAATTAAGATATAGAATTGGTGAGAAGAGTAATTTGGCTGAAAAAGCTGGAACTCTTGCAGTGAAAAGTAGGGTTTTTTTTACATGGGAAAATGTACTGCATATAAAAAAGCGCTTTTCAATTGGCAAGGACAAAGGAGACACTCTACTGGCTGGCCATCTCTGTAATAAACGTAGTGACTAATATTTGCAGATGGCTGTAGAGTTCAACTTTTAAACACACACTTTCACTTATATCATATTGGAGCCGCAAAACCACTCTGCGAAGCAGGTGTGGAGAATTAAGATGAAGCTACCCATTTTATAGATGAAGACAATGAGGCTCAGGCTGATTAAGACCCCAAGATCACAGAGCTGGTGAGCTATGGAGCCCTCCTATGAACTTCTATTTTTATTTTCAAATAATGCCACCTCTTCATTTTCGAGGCAACCAGCAGTAACAGAGCATCTTGCAGTTTTCAAGGCATTTCTGACATGCATAGTACAATTCAAGTCCTTGGTGCAGTGTGGTATATGTCATTATTTACAAATGAAGAAACTGAGTTCCAGGGCATTTGTAAAACCTGCCAAGACAATGTAGCTCACAGGTGGAGCCAGTATTGAATTTGTTATCTTCTCCACTCATCTTTTATTGGGTCTAGGTGCTGTTATGTTTCTAAGCTCAGTTTTACTGGTGCTCTCACACTGAAAATATTTCTAAAATGTTGAAGTCCACTTCCCTTCTGGTCCTCATGAAAGTAGTGGGATTTTTGAGGGGGTGTGGGGAGGGGGGATGGTAGGCTGGTTCTGACATTGCCTTAGCACAACACTCTGTGACCCGGTGTTCAGCTGGCCTGCTGCATCAGGAGCCAAAGGCTAAGAATACAACCAGGCTTAAGTGAGGACACAGCCCAGTGACTTACTTTCAAGGATACTCAGGTAGTCAGAGAAAGAGCTGGCGTATATCTTTCAGTACAAGACATATAGGTATAAGCATATAGAGGTGGCGTATCTCTTGGATCTGATTCCTTCTCTGATATTTTATCCATTTGACAAGATTAGTCTAATTGCAAAACAGCTGGAGGAGACAAATATACAGCCATGGAAGGTGTCAACAATGATTAGTCATCATTCGAACAGACTCTCTCATGACAGTGTAGAGCTGCTGTAACAACATCAACAAATTTTCATGAAAGGAAAAGGAAGTAAAGGCCGTACTACAAAACTGATTGGAAGTCTGAAGTGGCCACATAATTCATGTTTGGACAAGACACAACATGTATTAAGACACAACATATACTAGCAGATCCCAGTTAAGGTGAAAGATTCCACCAAGAAAGATTATTCCATCTTCACCTCCCTCAGCTTCAAACAGACTGGGAGACTAACAGGGATGTATACGTAGCTCCTGCCTTCTATGCTAAAAAAGTCAGAATAAGGACCAATGTATGAAGTTAACATGGAGAGAATGTAGCCGGCAGGCAAAAGTTGTAGAATGAATTTACAGTTTGGAATCTAGAAGACCCAGGTTCAAATCCTTCATCAGCTACCTTGTGCACATTTCTTAACTTTTCTATGACTGTTTTTCTTATTTGTAAGATGGAAATAATGATCAATGTTAGCTTATTCTTTCTGATCACTTACTGCATGCCAAACACTGTTCTAGGCACTTTACATATATTACCTTGTTTAATCTTCTCAATACACCTGTGATTTTACATTATAACTGTTTCCATTGTCTGATGAATAATCTGGGGTACAGAGAAGTTAAGTAATATACTTGAGATAACATGGCTAGAAATACCTCGAATTTATGATGATAAAACAGCAGTATAGACAGGTAGCTGACATATAGCAGAAGCCCGTAAGTGACAGTGTCAGTTACTGTTATGAATATTATTATAATAGTCAGGTATAATTCGCCTACAAAGATAAGTGCTAAGCCTATCGCAGCTTTGAATGTTTAAACTGAGGCTGAAAGACTGCTGGTGGACCACTTGTCTCAACTGGATCTACATCTTTTCCAGTGATTTGATTCTCTTCAACTATTTACACACAGGGCAGTTCCCTCCCTGACTTCTTCCAGCACCAACACTTGCTTAATCCAAACAACGCAAGATTTATGGCATTCCTTTATTTGAGTTGATTCCAATGTGTCAGCAGATATGAATTGCAACATAAAATAATTATACTTGAAAGTGAAATGTAGGCCTAAGGATTCTGGTTGGCTATTTTTTTTTTAATGCCAGTGATTTCTGAAAGACTGGATTTATTTAGTGTCTTTCCCCCCTCCTCTTGAGCACTTAGAGACCTCAGCTTCTAGGAATGCCATTCCAGCTATCTTTATTACAGACCACTTTATCAATTACCCTGACAGTTATTCATACTATACATGAATGTACTTTATAGTTGTCACATGTGCTCTGTAGACAACGTAATAAAACGTATAATGCATCTTTCTTATCAGTAAATCCTAATGGGTGGTACAAGCCAAAGACTCTTGAGTGGGAACCTCTCAGAAGTGTGACACAACTGAAGTAGCTTGAATTTATATATAAACAAATTAATGGAGTCTTTACTGCAGCATGAGAAGGGGGTTTCCACAAGGAAGATTAGCAATTATGGCAGGAAGAGGCCTATTAAATCATCTTGTCCATCCCCAACCATGTGGGCGGTTCCCTACAGCAAAACCCCCTTCCAGGTTAAATTACCTAAGAGATTGGGGTTCCGACCTTGGGAAACAGTGACTGCCCAATCAGTCTCCCCATTTTTAGTTCTTTCGGTTACATGGCAAGAGATTGGGGGGAAAAAAAACAGCAAATGAAAAGTGACTATATCCCAGGGAAAATTCTTTATCAGCCTCTTTTTCTTTCTTCCTTTCCCAGCCTCTTTTTAGTCTTCTAAAATCATTTTTAATGTCAGATATGGCATTTCCGGTGAATTTCTCTGCCCCTACTTTCTCTAATTTTAGCTATGTGTAGGAAGTGACAACAAATAAAGGCTAGCCCAATGGAAAGAATATTTTTTTTGGGCTGGAGTTGACAACACCTGGGTTTCAAAACTGACTTCAACATCTACTATCTCTGTGATGTCAGTAAGGTCACTACTTATCTCTGAATTTGAATTTCCTTACCTGTAAAATAAGAAATATATTAGTCTGATACAATGAAATGAGACCATTTTTACATTCATTCATTTATTCAATGGAATTGTTTTAAGTGAGCACCTTCTATCTACAAGGTACAGGTTCAGTACTGTGAACACACTGGTGAAAACCATTGCTCCCGCTTTCAGGAGATCTTAAATCATAGGAAGGTATGCTGCCACTAAACACCCAATTATAATGCATTTTTTTTACTGCAGTAAAATACACCTAAGATTGACCATTTTTACCATTTTAAGTGTATAGTTCAGTGGCATTAAGTACATTCACATTGTTGTGCAACCATCACCACCATCCATCCATTAAACTTTTCCATCTTCCCAAACTGAAACTCTGTACCTATTAAATACTAACTCCCCATTCCCTCCTCCCTGCAGTCTCTGGTAACTATCATTCTACTTTCTGTCTCTATGAGTTTGACTACCATAGGAACCTCATATAAGAAGACTCATATAATATTTGTCCCTTTTGTGACTGGTTCACTTAGAATAATGTCTTCAAGCTTCAACCATAATGAGGCATGTGTCAGAATTTCTTTCCTTCTTACGGGTGAGTAGGATTCCATTGCATGTGTATAGCACATTTTGTTTACTCATCCATCCATGGGCATTTGGGTTGCTTCCACCTTGTACAGCACATTTAATAAGCACTATAATAGAAGTCTCTGGTGTGTGGAAGGGCAAAAGAGAGATATCTAACCTAGGTTTGTCAATCAGGGAAGAATTCCTGAGGAAATAGTGCCTGAGCTGAGAGGTCTGTAGGATAAACTGGAGTCAGCCAGATAAAGGAAGGGGCAAAGAGAGAGTGGGTAGGGGGAGACAGGAGAAGAATGTTCTAAGCAGAAAAAAAGAAGAAGAAGGAGAAGGAGAAGAAGAGGTAGAGGAAGAGGAAGAGGAGGAAGCATACTTGTGCAAAGAACATATTTGCTATCCAATGGCTTTCACACAAGACCAGGACCCCTCACTCCCTCACTCTCTCTACCAGGGAGAGAGTTGGAAATATGTAAAAGTACCCTTCTGCTTGTCACTATGAAAGACGTCTTTTGGTATCTGCACAGGGCATCAGGGAAGTGGGGGAATGGATTCCAAATGTCCTGCAGTGCACGGGGCAGCCTTGCAAAAAAGGAATTGTCCCAACTGGAAATGCTAATCTATGCTTCACTTGAGAAACACTGCTTAATAAATGTTCACTGAATGAAAAAATAAAAAGAAAAAAGAAAACCCGGCACATTTTAGAACTGAATGTGGTTTTTGTCATGAAGTCTTTGCCTATGCCTATGTCCTGAATGGTATTGCCTAGGTTTTCTTCTAGGGTTTTTATGGTTTTGGATTTTACATTTAAGTCTTTAATCCATCTTGAGTTAATTTTTGTATAAGGTGTAAGGAAGGGGTCCAGTTTCAGTTTTCTGCATTTGGCTAGGAAGGTGGTGGGCAAGGGGAGAGAACTTAGAGGACGGGTTAGTAGGTGCAGCAAACCACCATGGCACATGTATACCTATGTAACAAATACACATGTTCTGCACATGTATCCAAAACTTAGGGTTAAAAAAAAAAGTGGTTTTCTGTGGTTGTGGGGGGTCAGCCAGAGATGAGGCTGAGATAATTTTCACAGCCTCTCTGATATTTTCAGTTCTGTGAGTTTCTTCTCTGCATAGTGTCTCTGTATTATATCTCTATTTTGCAAACATTGCCTGTACGATCAATTAAATATCATCTGCTTACTTAATGAGAATGATTACCTTTGCTTTGCTTGATAGGTCATTAGGAGAGAGGCACACGTGTGAATTTGAAGAGAGGCAGCTACACCAAGATGTTGCTTATCACACTGTTGTGTAATTGGTTTACTCGGCTGCTAGATTATGAAGCCTGTGGAGCAAGAGGTTTCTCTGATTCATCTTCATATCTCAGTGCCTGGTACACACTGGATGCTCAGTAAATGTTTGATAGAATAACTTTATTTTTACAGATGAGAGTGTCAGCAAAAGAAAAACAAATGACTTCAAAGTGCTGATGGGAGCTCTGGTTTTTAAGGATGGGATTTTACATGCTGTGGAATATTTAGCCTTAGCTCTCCTAAACATGTTCATATACTTTCATAAGAAGAAATAAAGGCAAAGACAGATTTGTTCATAAAATACTCTGAGGTTAGAGAAATAACCTCAAGAGGTTTAAGGTGCATTCAGTTTCTAGAAGACCTCATTCAGACTGCAGGAATAGAGATACTGTAGGTGGAAAACCAAACTGATGAGTGCCATGGGAATACTAGAGCTATCCTGAAAGAGGCTACAGAAAAATCTCATTATTTCAGATCCCACTAATTCTAAATTTGGACAGAATCTGGGCCACATTCCCTTTCTTCAATAAACCTGTTCTCCATAAATTATACAAAATTACTAGAATGAAGAACGAGGAAGGGGGAGCTTATTCATTAATAAATATTTGTGGAAAGCTAACTTCGTTCTTTTCTTATGAAAAAAAAATATACATCATCAAGGAGAATTTTATAAAGTGCCAAGAACTTTAACGTGCATTCTCTCTCCCTGAATTTTTGCAAAATATCTCCAAAGAGCACCTGAGTCATGCCCCTCTTCATCCCATAATGGAGAAAACTTAGGCTCAGAGAGGTGAAATTACTTGCCCAAGATACTACAGCTTTATGCAAAGAAAAGAATATATAAATATATTTTATTTTCATTGAAAGTTAATGATCAGAAACCTTAAATTATAGTAATAAAGATTGTCAAGTTTTCTCCTCTCAGTGACATTTATGCATACGTGGAGAATCAACAATATGACTCTGAACATAGGCCAGTGAAAATGCATGACTACGGGAATATTGGCAGTCCAGACAGTTGACACCTTGGGAATGATAGGCCAAGTCCTAAGAGAAATCCAACTTCAGTCAATTCTCAATATCCTTTGGCGTCATTCAGATTTGTAGGTAAAGCCAAAGGACCATTAGTCTCATCAGTATAAAAGCCCTACTTTACAATTATATTGCTGCCCTATAGTGACCATTATGAGCAGATTCTGAAATTAGGACAGAGGCATTAAAACTAAAGTTTAATATCAATAAGTTAATTTTTTTTAATGACAATACTCCATGCTGGCAAATACGTGGTAAAACAGACAGCATCATACATCTGGCAGTACAACTTTTTAGAATATAATTTGATCAGAAAAAGACCAAGAGCCTTAAAAATACCCACAAATGTTGACGTAGTAATCCTGGAATTTCAATGAAGGAAATAATGACAGTAGTGTACAAAGCTGTGCTCAAAGATACAGATAAAACCTGAATGGCTAACAATATGGTTTTTACTAAATTATGGTATACTCCTATGCTAGAAAGCTTTATGTTGATTGAAAACATTGTTGTAGAAGAATAATTAGTGGAAAAATGTGGATAAGTAAAAAATAGGTTACAAAGCAGCATGTATAGTTTAATTTCAACTTTGAAAAAAATTTATTTTTATGTAAACAAGAATGGTGGTATATACACAACAAAATCTTGATTGGGTTTATGTCTAAGTGGTGAGATTTCACATAATTTGCAGTTTTTTTCTTTATGGCTTTTCTATATTTTATAAATTTTCTACAATAAATATATAATACTTTTATAAACAGAAAAAAGCATAAGGACCAGGCTCAATCAACTATCACTGTGTAACTTTGGGCCAGCAATTAAGCACTCTGAGCTTCAGGTCTATCACCAGTAAAACTGCATGTGTAATATGCATCTTATAAGATTAATGTGAGGATCAGTTGTAAGAAAAAAGTGAAAGTACTTTGAAAACTACAAAAAAAAAAAAGATTCCCAAACATAAGACATTCCTTTTATTATTGTATCAGATGAAGAAGTTTTTGTTAAGTGCAAGGGTGATTGTACCATAGGACACAGATAAAGGAGTGAAAATATAGACACAGACTTTGACAGCATGGAACTAAATATGAAAGAGTATGTGTGTCTATTCACATGGGTAAATATATCATACAGCACAGTCAGAGACATGAGATGATGCATCTCAGTATCTCAGAGTCTCAGACACTCTCGTTGGAGCCATTTATATGGAAGATGAACTATCTTCTCCTCAAAAGTGAGGTTATAACTGTCTTGAGTTTAGACAATTGCCAGTAAAATCTTTATTTTCAAAATTTTAAATATATAACTTTAAAATGTCTGCACATCTCTTAGACATCATGAAAGATTCAGATCTCAGTCTTTAGAGGTGCTGGCATTTTTAATTTAAATATTCAGGCCACACTTCTCTGGTAATTTCTTGCAGATTTGCAATCTCCTAATTTTCTAAATAGTTTTTAGAAGTCAAATCTAGTCTGGCAGGTAAATCCCTGAACTATATGAATGAGGCTCCTGGAGATGGGACTGAGAATCGGGGTGATCACGATAGAAATATTTGGCTGAAGCCATAATACAGAAGCTGCCTAGGGCTGAAATGGCTGCATACTGCATCTGACTTTGTGCTCATCAGACAGACTGTGTGGCTTGAGGCTTGAGTCAGAATCAAAAAATCACTGTCTTTTGTGCTCAGTGCTCAGAATGCCTGTCCCTCCCACCCCCCAACCCCGGCCTCATGCCTCATGTTCATTGCTTTGTGTGGAAGAATGGCGTTAGTAATATCTATAGTTCATAGTGTGATTGTGAGGACAGGATGAGTCAGTGTGCATAATTTACTCAGCACAGTCACCATAGCACAGAAGATTTGACACCCCCAAGCTCATCTCTCACCATCTCAGCAGCTCTGCTAGGCTAATTTTTTCCCTCTCATCCCTCAGATCATCCTTACACATGTTCCATATACATGCTCCAGGACCTGGGGTACACAGGCATCAAAATTTGGAGAGGTGCAGACCCCATAGATCCCTGAAGGGACTCCCGTCCTTGGGGACGGCTCTCTCCTCTGGCAGGGCACAGGATGAATGAAAGAGGTGAGACTCATATGCTGCAGAGATAATCAGGCAGAGTTTCTGTCCTTCAGGAACTTACACTGTAATATTAGTGTAGTGCTCCATACATAGTACCTACTTTCCTTTCCTGTCAATCTGCATAAGATATTATACTTCTTCTATAGCAGGTTATACTTTATATCTTATACATAGTAGGTATCATATAATCTCTCTGAAAAAAATACATATGGCAATAAAAAAGGTGAGTATATCTATATGTACATGAAAGTAGGAGAAAAAGATGAGGGAAAGGAAGAAGGCAAGTTAGATGGATGGGTAAATAGAAAGAAAAATGAGGGGAAAATGGGTTACCTATGCATTAAGATCATCAATAAGACCAAAGGTTGAGATTTAACACATTATACACAAGCTTTAATACATTTTATGCAACCTTCTACTCATCGACAAATTGAAAGAACCCTGAGAAGGACAGACGTGGCTGGAATAAAGTGAGTTGTATCACTGAAGCCCACCAGAAGAGGTGGTGGAGATGCCATTTTCTGTCTCAGGGAGATGGTAGTTTAGAGTTCAGATGCCACCCACAGCAATCAAAGGCTTATAGGCATAGCTAAACAAAGAGGTGAACCAGAGGCTTCTTGACTTTTACAACGAAAAATTCAGTGCAATTCCACAAATATCTACTGGGAGCTGATCACGTGCCAGGAGGTAGGAGATACAAGGATGACCAAATCATGGACCCTGCCCTCAAGTCACATATAGTCTAGCATTTTTGTTTCTGTTTGTTTAAAATTCTCCCCATCTTTCACATCGCAAATAGAAGAGCATGCAGAGACTTTACCAGCTTGGCGTGGTTATTCTTATTTTAAAGAAAAACAGTGAAAATTCCAAGAAAAAAGTAGTGACTGATTATAGGATCTAAAAATGTGAATGTGTTAAATTCATCTCACTGTTAATTCTAGAATCAAAAATTAAGTATGTATGGTTAGTAACTTTAGTACAGAAAGGAAACCAGTCAATCATTGAAGCGTTCTATTGTAGGTAACATCTGGAACAGAATGGATACACTCATACCCATTTCTTTGTTTTGGCAGGCACACAGGGGCGGTATGAAACAATGTAGTGGACAGGGCACCCCTCACTGGCTGAGACAGCTTGGTAAGCCCCTGCACCTCTCTGAACCTTGGTGTCATATTCCACAAAAAAGAGATAATACCTCTATTTCCCAAAATTGTTGTGGCTAGCTAATTAATGCTCTCATAGTCCAAAGGAGAACACTGAGCTGCTAAGAGGTTCAGTGATTCATCAAGTATGAAATGACACGTATGTCAAGCTCTTACAGCAAGATCTGGCAAAACAGTAAGCGTGATCATTATCATTACTATTGTTTTCATTGGCGTTTTCCTCACTGCAGTTCAATATGCGTACTTCCAACAAGTAACTCTTCAAATTCAAGCCTGCTAATGGCAAATCTAGCCCTTTGTCCACAACACTGGTCACCCAGCCCCCAGGCTCAATCCTGGTCACCCAGTCCCTGGGCTCCTCTCCATCACCCTGTCCCCAGTTTCCAGCCTGCATTTCCTCAGACACAACTCTCCCCACTAAAAGATGAATATCACTATCTCTTCTCACTTTGACCTAGTGCCTTGCTTTCTATGACACCACGTTTCTTTACTGTAACCAGAACTATGATTGCTTCTCTACCTCTGGCCATCACTGCAAAGCACTTGAGAGGTTCACAAAGAATCATCATATCAGTGCTGCACCTAATTACAGTATCATCATTTTGATACAAACAGCTCCTGTAAGGAGCGTCTTCATAAAAATAGAAGCACCTATTAAATAACCACGGCACAGTCACGGAAAATGAGTTTTAAATTAAAATTTAAAATAAATGAGGGAGATAGAAAAACAATAAGCAGTAGACCCCATATAAAGCAATCAGCCATCTAAATAAAAGCAGATACACCCAAGTGGACAGCTCGGATATATCAAGTGTAACAGCCTCTGGAATTTGGATGAGAATTTTCAGAAGCATCTTTCTCCATTACTCAGTTGACCCTCAAAGGTACAGGAAGCTCCCAGAGCACGTTAATATTTGTGATTTAGAAAGCACACACGTCACAGGCCCTTTCATGAGGACAAAGAAAGTACAGTGGAAAAATGCCCTGACCTTGCCTTGCTTTTTTCCTTTTCTATAACACTGATTATTTTCTAACAGAGTATATTATTTATGTATGTCTATTATTTCTTTTCTGTCTCTCCACCTTAGAATGTAAACTCCACAAAGTAGAGACCTTCATTTTGTTCACCAATGTATCCAAATCCCTGAGAACACTCCCTGGTACACAGTAGGTGCTCAATAAGTAGCTTTTGAATAAATAGATAAAAATTTAAGAGTAGTTTTGCTCAAGCGACCTAACCTTCCTGAGTCTTAGTCACCTCATCTGTAAAATGGGGATAATCACATGTAATTAATAGTTGTATTGTAATAATTCAATGACAAAAATTTATTTGACATACTTAGCACCATGCCTGGCAATGAGTACTCAACAAATGGTAGCAATAAATAACACAATTCCTGTCCGGGCGTGGTAGTTCACATCTGTAATCCCAGCACTTTGGGAGGCCAAGGCAGGTGGATCACCTGAGGTCAGGAGTTCGAGACCAGACTAGCCAACATGGTGAAATCCCGTCTCTACTAAAAATACAAAAATTAGCTGGCATGGTGGGATGCGCCTGTAATCCCAGCTACACAGGAGGCTGAGGCATGAGAATCGCTTGAACCCGGGAGGTGGAGGTTGCAGCCAGCAGAGATCGTGCCATGGCACTCCAGCCTGGGAGACAAGAGCGAGAGTCTCAAAAAACAAAAAAATAAAAATAAATAAATAAATAATACAATTCTTTAGAGATGAATATTTATCTTGAAAGTTCATACAAAACACTCTACACTCATCACTCATCCCAAAAATCAGCCACAAAAGAGCAGTGAACAAAGGATAAAAAACCATAGCTTTTCACCTAGTCTTCATCCCCCAATGCCAAAGGGCTCACGGACCTATCACGGGATCAGAATGAGAAAATTAGAAGAATCCTTAATAATCAACCAGAAAAGAGTCAGCAGATGGCTTTATTTTTACAAATAAAGTTTTATTAGAACATAGCCACAGTCATTTGTTTACATATCATGTGTGGTGACTTTGATGCCACAGTGACAAAATTAAATAGTTGCACTACTTAAACTCTGTATAATGCTCGGAGCCTAAAATATTTACCATCTGGCCCTTTAAGAAAAAGTATGCCATATGACCCTTGGTTTTCAGATGGAGAAACAGGGGCCCGTACAGCAAGCAGATGAGCCACCCCCAAGGTTATCCAGCAATTTGAGGCTCTGGATCTTTGAGACTAGTGCCTCCCACATCCCTTCAGAGGCCCAAATAGTCACTGTAAATCTTCAGTCACAGGGCCTGTCTGCATGCTGACAACTCTAAGTGCAGTTTGACTTCTCCCCTGGTGAGCAGATGAATGATCACTTGCTGCAAGAGGGCCTCACTATGCCCATGAAGGGGAGAGATGCCACCGCCTGGAACTGGAAAGAACATGGGCCTTAGCACCATATCATCTGGGGATCAGTTTCCAGCTCCACAATGTACTGGATATTTGTTCTTGTGTAAGTTGCTTAACCCCTTGGGTCTCAGTTTCTCATCTGTCTAATGGGAGGAGTGGCTTCTTAGTTGAGCGCTTAGAGGATTGAGTTAAACGAGGCCAAGCATGTAAAAGCAACTAGCTTAGAAAATACTACCACTATACCTTTTTAAAGACCAAGACTGATAAGAGGAATCACTAAGAAAATTTCTGAGTTGACCAGATCTGCTTGGAAACATTCATGGTCTCACTTTCCAGGGCATTGTAACATCCCTTTTCCCCTGTCATGAATTATAGACTTGGTCCTACAAATTATCTCATGGAGGCAGCTTCCTGACAGTGCCAATTTCTAAAAATATGTTGATTTTGAGCTACGAATTGATTTTTTTTTATTGTGATAAATTAAAATCCAATATCATCCAACAAGACACTAACCACACAGAGACCCAATTTTTCCCCTTAAAGGTTCTATCTATTTGACATTAAAATAGATCTGGGGAAGCCATGGGCCAGTGGAAGCCCTGAACATTGAATATAATACGCAAAGAGTATGGGGTGGTCTAGAGAGAAGAGATTGTGGAGAAAAGAAACGCAAAATTTAAAAATAGGAAAAAGAAGAGGACACTCCCTGCTTCCTGTTTTGTGAGCATCAGAAAATGACTCAAATCTGTCCAGAGCAATGTTCAAGTCTAGGCTTTTGCAAATACTTTATAGGGAGATCTCATGGCTCACTTCTCTTTGGGTTTCAGATCTCTTCATTCGCAAATGCGTGGGTTAGTTCATGCCTAAGGAACCTTCCATCCCTGATATCCTATAACTAGATAATTCTGAATCATGGATATTTTACTGTCTATATGGCAAAACTAGCATCTTTGGTATATAGCATCTTGGGCTCCAATGTCAGGGCCAGACAATTAGCATTTCATTGTAAGCTGACGTAGTCATTGTTTCCCTGTTCCTCCCTTCTCTCTTTGATTCTATCCATCCCTGAATGCCTTCCCTTCTACCTTCAATGACCAATTAGCATCTCTGTCACATGCCAGGGTTTCCTATGCTGGCCTTGCCGATACAACAATAAATGAGCCAGGGTACCTTGTGTGGAGCTTGTAGTCTGATGGGAGTGTGAGTCAACTCATTATGACACAGATGATCATGTGCTAGGATACAGCAAGCAGAAGATGAAGTAGGGACATCATAAAAGGCTTTCTTAATTCTGCTTAGAGGACATAGAAAGACTGTACAGGAGATGGGACAATATAGCCAATAATGTAATATTATTTAACACCTCGAGCTTTTTATTTTACTCTGCACTATTCTAAGTCTTAGAGGATTAAATTAATCTTTCACCAACTCTAAGACATAGGTACATTTATTATCTCCATCTTATGGATGAGTAAAGAGACACATACACATTAAGAAAAATTACTTTAAACTACCATATGACCCAGAAATCCCACTACTGCATATATATCCAAAGAAATGAAATCAGTGTATTGAAGAGCTATCTGCACTCCCGTGTTCACTGTAGCATTATTCATGATAGCCAAGAAATGGAATAAACTTAAGTGTGGTATCAGCGAATGAATATATAAATAAAATGTGGTATATATATGCTATGAAATACTATCAAGCCATAAAAAAGAAAATCCTGTCATTTGGAGAACATGGATGAGCCTGGGGGATATTATGTTAAATGAAATAAGTCAGGAACAGAAAGACAAATATCACATGATCTCACTTATATGCTGAATTCATAAAAGCAGAGAGTTGAATGGTGGTTATCAGAGGGAGGGTTGGGTGGGGAGATTGGAGAGATGTTAGTAAATGGTTATAAAAGTTTGGTTAAATAGAAATAATTTCATCTTTCTCTTAGTCTAGTTGCATTTCTGGAAAATTCGGTATTATGTGTATGGGTAAAATACTTTGTTTATGTGCTAAATAAGAGTTAGCTTTTTAAATTCACATAATTACTAACAGGTTTTTCATCTACATGAATTTCTAGAAAGACATTAGAAAGTCATATAGCATAGGAAAATATCTTTTGCCATATGCGTCTGCCCTGAATATTGCAGATTATTTAGCAGCCTTGGCTTTTAACAATTAAATGTCTGCATTACCAACCCCTCTGCAAAAAGTTGTGACTACCAAACTGCCTACACACATTTCCTAACTGCTCCTTAGAGACACAGAACCAGTCAAGTTGAGAATCTCTGAAACAAAAGAAAGAAAATAAGCTTAGGTATTATAGAGTTCTAATTTGAATTCAACTTCTTTTGGGTGACCAGAGTGCAGCCTGGGGGTCAAATGACCAGGGTGGAACTTCATGAAGTCATTTAACCTACCTGTACCTTAGTTGATCCATCTATAAAAGAGGGATAATAAAAAATTCCAAGAATTGTTGGATGTAAATGAGACAGATCCATGAAAGCCTGCTCTAAACCACACTGTCATGTTTACAGGCTAGCCCTTATCCCCAGTCTTTTGAGAGTCCTGTGCACTGTCTCACTGACCAGGATGACAGCAACATCCCAGATACTTCTGGGTCCCAGAGACCACCAGGTCCCAGTGTGATGTTCTGCAGCCCCCTCAGCTTTTTCCTAACTCCTTCCCTGGGACATTTCCCTTTCTCAACCTCAGTTGCTCTCTCCAAATCTTGCTCAAAACATCCAGTTTGAACTGAAAGGAGAACAAACTTGTTTTTGATGAGGCACAAATAAGGTGACATCTGGTTTTCACCAAGGAATAAATTATTAAATCAGCCCTGAAATTTAAGTGCAGTTACTGTATTTAAAACACAATTATCTATCTATTTTGAGGGACAATATTGAATCCTGGGCCGCTCTTACCTCCTACCTGTCATGCCTTAGTCATTTTGTGTACATTTGCTGATTCTTAACCATGAAGTCATTTTAGTTTTTATGTAGTAAGTATTACCGGGCACCAGCTATATGTGAGTCATTGTGCTAGCTAGATAGACAATAGTGATGAACAAAAAGATGGGGCCTTATTTATCTCTATCTTTATACAGGTACCCAATATTTCCTGAGTGAATGCATATATATCTTTCTCTTTCATATATCTGTGCCTTTAGAAATACTGTTTTCTCTTCCCTTACTTAATTATCTGGTCCTCTCCAACTCACTCCTCCACTGCCAAGTCAGTGAAATTTTTCAGGAACATTCTTGGCAAAGTTAAACCCCAGTCTCTGAACATGGACAACTCTGTTCACACTTGTATCTGTATCACACAATGACTCACACATAGCTGGTGCCCCGTAATACTTACTACATAAAAAATGAAATGACTTCGTGATTAAGAATCAGCAAATGTGCACAAAATAACTAAGGCATAGCAGGTAGGAGGTGAGAGTAGCCCAGTATCTTGGCAGCTGTCAATTCACTTTGTGAGTCTGGGTTCACTAATGAACTATGAGCATCTCAGGGGCAAGGACAGTGACCAATTCATCTTCAAATCCTCAGGAAACAGGGCTGCACATGGCATACAGTAGCCATCTAATATGTTACAAGTTGAGTATCCCAAATCAAAAAATCTGAAACCTAAAATTCTCCCAAGTCCAAAACTTTTTGAGCCCTGATATGATGCTCAAAGGAAATGCTCACTGGCGCATTTCACATTTTGGATTTTTGGATTTAGGATGCTCAGCTGGTAAGTAAATATAATACAAATATTCCAACATCTGAAAAACTCTAAAATTTGAAACACTTCTGGTCCCAAGCATTTCAGATAAGGGATACTCAACCTGTATTGCCTAATCATATATGGGTTATACTGTTAACATTCTATCTATCCAAGACAAACTATGGACGAAGCAGCCCCAGTTGTAACTCTACCCCTTTTGTCTTCACTCAGGAAAGCTCATCAGAATGAAAGTGAATAACAGTGACAATAAGACAGAGATAACAGGGAATCTGCTCTAATATAGATAAAAGCATAAAAAGATTTTATAAAATCATTTATAAAATTTGGTATGCTATTATTAGTAACACCTCACTAGTATCAGAGATTCTGGACCAACCTACCAAGCTCTGCCATTTGTTAGCTGTGTGACTTAAATTATATGGACACTGGCTTTCCCATCTGCAAAATGGTGATAATAATAGCATTTACTTCATAGAATTGCCGTAGCATACTTAGATTGGTGTGTCTAATAGCTCTAAGTAAGTGTTGGCTCATTCAAATGAATAAGCAAAATTCACATATGTCTGTAGCAACAAGGATGTTGCAACATCTTGAAAAGTTGATGCAGACCACTGCCCTTCATCCTAAGAAACAGACTTACCTTTAGAGTCCTGCAGTATATATCATTTTTTATGATATAAAGTTGTAATAATTCTATGGATTAAAATGGTGAATGGAGAGAGAATAGAGTCAGTGAGGTTCACTAGAAAGTCTTGGAGTTGAAAAGTCTGTTCTGACTCAACAGTCAGGTCAGGGACACTCACAGAACCTTACTGTCCTTATCTGCAAAATGAAGATGACATAACTCCTTCCTTGTCATCCATCTGTCTGGTCTACAGACCTAGTAACATCATGATATATTAGCAATATCTAGGTATCTAAATGTATGAACAGCTTTCACTATTGATTTATTCCCTGCAACAAGCTAATAATAAAACAAAATTTACTCACATAAGGATTGGGATCAGGAGTTCTCTGAAATTCAAGACAGGGTGTAAATTGCTGCAAAGGGTCTCTTTAATTGGGATCAAAACATTTTTGACAGCTTTTGGATTTTAGCTATTGTCACGTTCCGCAAATGTTTCTTTCCTTGGTTTTAAAAAAAGTGCAGTCAAGCTTGAGCAAAAATACCGCAGATGAGATAAACAACTAAGACTGTCATTCCAAATGATAAAGACCCAGTTTTCCATTTCCTTGATATGGAGAAAAAAAACTTCATTTAGAACCCATGCTGAACATTGAGTCACTCCCCTGCTGGGCAATGACTAAGTTTTAGTAAACTGTTCCTGCTCATAATTTCCAACGGAGGTTTTCAAATAAAAACCTTCAATAGATACGACTTTAAGAGAAAACATAATCTTAAAATTAGTCTCTGGACTTAACTTAGATGTGACTTTGTTCAGCACTTTATCTTCTACTTGACTTTCTTCAACAATATCTCATCAGATGGTTGTTGCTTGAATACCCCCAGTGACAGCGAACTCCCTCACACAGAAGGCAGTCCATTTAACTGCTGACTGATAGAAAAGCCTTCTTACTGATAAACAGAAACCACCTCCTAAAACTTCTATCAGTTAGTCTTGGTTCCATTCCTTGAGGCCACACAGAGCAAGTTAGCTCCTCTTCCTACTTGACAACTCATATAAAGACTGTTAATGCTGGGCACGGTGGCTCACGCCTGTAATCCCAGCACTTTGGGAGGCCAAGGTGGGGGGTGGATCACCTGAGGTCAGCAGTTCGAGACCAACCTGGCCAACATGGTGAAACCCCGTCTCTATTAAAATACAAAAAAAATTAGCTGGGTGTGCTAGTGCGCACCTGTAATCCCAGCTTCTTGGGAGGCTGAGGCAGGAGAATTACTTGAACCTGGGAGGTGGAGGTTGCAGTGAACCAAGATTGCGCCACTGCACTCCAGCCTGGGTAACAGAGTGAGACTCCATCTCAAAAAAACAAAACAAAATAAAGAAAGACTATTAATATGGGGTACCCTGATCCTTATCATCTTTACTTCAGATTTAAACATATTCAGTCCTTTTAACCATTTTTTAGCACCTTTGTTGAGGCATATTAACAAGCTAAGATTGCCAGATGCTACAGAAGTCTAATGTTAATCTAACAAAACTGGGGTAGACTGAGACAGAAAACATTCAACTCTACTTCCTTCCTAATTCTCCACTAGGGATCTAACATTTCCTCTACAAAGCTAAATGGCTTTGGGAAGAAATGATTTTACTATTGTTCTCTTTGTGTCCAGCTAAAGAATCAAAAATAGTGCTACAAGGTTTGGTGGTATCTTTCTTTGGGGACAGTTTAGCCACATTTGAGTAAGGATGCAGATAAAAGTAAAAACATAAACTACCTAATTAGTTAAAATCAAGGTAATTAGGACTTTAATGATCTGTGCACAGCCTATTTGATGGCGGGGTGCATGATAAAATAGCAAAGCCCAAAACATGACCCTCAGACAAGATAAAACACCAGATACCCTTCACCTTTGTCCTTGTCCCTTTGATTACACACACCAGGTGTCATGGTAATGGAAGAGACTAGAGATGATATCATATATTGGGGCATATAAATCATTGTGAAAGTATCTCTCAGTTGGGTTTGATCCACATTACTAAGCTCCCATAAAGAATGCTGGAAGACTAATATTAATTTCTTCCAAGTTTGTATAAGCCCAGAGTTCTCCACATCCTCTGTTCCCAAAGATCATATGAACCACATCTGTGTCAAGAAGTTCAGCATAGTTTCCAGGTCCCCAGTTTCCAGGATCCTCCTCATCAGAATATGTTTCCATTTGTCTATATCCAATTTAAAATATGGACTTCAGAACTGAGCACAGGTCTCCAAACTACAGTCTTTACAGGAGAGAGAACCCACCTCCTCGGAGTTTTGAAGCCGTATTTTTATGAAGGCAGATAAAGCTTACATTAGGCTTGTAATCCTGTTGAATTCAAGCCCTTTTACTATCAATGCTTGTGCCTTCATCCTAAACTCCTTTCTACCAAGGCATCCCCAGATAGGCCCACCTTCCTCTATAATATAGAGGTAATTTGCACTGATTTTTTATTCAAGCTGACTTGAGGTGAAATCCCAGTTCTGCTTCCTACATGCTGGGTTGTATTGTAAATATTTTTAAATTTTCTGTATATGATGATGTTTTGACATCTTAAGAAATCTTTCTGGCTGGGGAGAAACTGCTTCTCAATTCTTAGACATAGCAAAGGACCCAGCCAGGAGCATGTCTTTGATATGCAAACTAACCAATCCAGAGCCATCCCTCCTCTGCCTGGCTCATACACCCCAGAAAGCAATATTTCTCTGTCTTCACTATCTCGGGGCAGAGGGGGATCACCCCTACAGCTTAGAGCCAGACAAAATGATTCAAACTAGCCAATCACTCACTCTGACCTGCCTTGCCTTTCCAGCGGGAATCCCAGTAAAGGAGTGGCCTTAGGTCTCCCCCTTCTGCTTCTTGTCTTTTGCCTCCTGACTACCCTGGTGTCTTTCCCATATGGCCCTGTGTAGTGTGCTGTGCTCCAGTCTCTAGGACCTGTGAGTATAACAAACTGTTTTTTTTTTTTCCCAGAGGCTCTCCAATGTCTCCTCTTATGGCTGCACCTGACTGACCAAAGAAAATGTTGTGCATATACACCACAGAATACTATGCAGTCATAAAAAAGAATGAGATCACACCTTTTGTGGGAATGTAGATGGAGTTGGAGGCCATTATCCCTAGCAAACTAATATAGGAACAGAAAGCCAACTACCACATGTTCTCACTTGTAAATGGGAGCAAAATGATGAGAACTCATGGACACATGGGTGGGAACAATAGACACTGGAGCCTACTTGAGAGTGGAGGGTTGAAGGAGGGAGAGGAAGAGAAAAAATAACTATTGGATACTAGGCTTAGTACCTAGCTGACAGAATAATTTGTACAACAAACCCTGTGACACGAGTTTACCTATATAACAAACCTGCACATGTACCCCTGAACCTAAGTTTAAAAAGAAAAAGAACACAAAACATGGGTGAACTTAGAAAAGATTTATCTTGAGAGATAATAGGCATCATTGTTAAACAAAAGGACTCAGGAGCCACACCACCTAGGTTCTAATCCTGCCTCTAATCCCACCTCTGTCAACCCTTACTGCCAGCAAGTTATGTAAACTTTTCTGTCCTTGCTGTCTTCCACTATAAAATGAGAATAATAGTACCATCTACCTTATAGGGTTGTTGTGAGGATTAAATGACCTGGTACTTATAAAGAGCTTACCACAATGCCTGGCACATAATATGTACTTGATAAAGTAGCTATTATTAGTATCACCTCATAGGAATGTTGCAAGAATGAAACTGAATAATGTATGTAAACTGACTAACACGCATCTAGTATATAGGAGGTACTCAATAATGCGAGTTACACCTAGCTATTTTTTATTTTGGTAAAATATATGACATACAATTTACCATTTTAACTATTTTCCAGTGTGCAGCTCAGTGGCATTAAATACATTCACATTTTTGTGCAACCATCACGACTATCCATCTCTAAAAGAGTCCATCTTCCCAAATTGAAACCTCATGCCTACTAAATAATAACACTTCATTTTTCCTTTTCCCTAGCCTCTGGCAATCACCATTCTACTTTCTGTCTTTATGACTGTGACTATGTTAAGTAATTCATATAAATGGTATCATACAATATTTGTCTTTTTGTGCCTGGCTTAATTCACTCAGCATAATGTCTTCAAGGCTCATACACATTGTAGCACAGGTCAGAATTTTCTTCCATTTGAGAGCTCCATAGAATTTCACTGTATGTATATACAACATCTTGTTTATCTATTCATCCACCTACAGGCATGGGTTGCTTCTACCTTTTGGCTACTGAAAGTAATGTTGTTATGATCAGAGGTGTACAAATATCCATTCTATTACTAGTTATTTAGGAGTAATTTTCCTATACCTTTTTTCCTTCAAGAAAATCCATTTTTACATTTAAACTATCATCTTACTACCCTTATGTTATCTTCATACTAGTCAGAACAAGGAAGAGAAAATAATAATGCAAAATGACCAAGGTAATGTAACTTGGCTGGTTAAGTATTGTTTATAAAGTGCTTGATAAATTACCTTTGTGAAGTTCATGATAGGTGATATATGTGGAGGTGTTTTATAAGCTGTAAAACACTGAATAAATATAAGGAAAAAGACATCTGTTCGACTCTTGTTCTCTTGGAAAATGGATCATAGAAGGTTTTTCTATTTTCCTCTTACCACCAATGAACACGACTGACAGTGTCAGGAGAGCTCTGGGGATGAATCTGGGAGTTAATTGCAGCTGTAAGGTTGATGAAAACACAAACCACTTCTTCGTTGGGTTCAACAAACATATCAGCCCTTAAATTTCCTGGTCGTGCAGTGATAGACTTCTTTTTTTAAGATTGAGAACTCCATTTATTCTTTTTGATTACAGCAATTGCAAGGTGCTCCAGGTTAACCTCAAGAGAGTCTGGATGCTTTGACCGAGTCAAAAGATGTACATGTATCTCCCTCTAGGATGCATGTCATTAAAGTTGCCAACACACAAAGAAATTTAACTTAGACTGTCACATTACCCATTGATCTTCAAAGCTCATCAATCTTGCATCAGATTACCAGGATAGTGTGACGCTTTTATCACCATTACACTATAAGAAACACAGTGCAGTCATACCGTGGCCAAGTCAGCAAAGACACCTGCTTTGATGGATGATCACAGTTGATCAAGTTTGTCAGTTGCTTTATGTGTTTTTATGCTTGTTGTATATTCCTGCCCAGAGAGTAGAGGCTTTTAAGGGCACATCTGTCAATGGATTCAATTTCACAATGCCATGTGATTGCTTTACTTACCCCTGTCTTCTCATCAAAGATTTTGATTCCTCCAAAGGAGATGGTTAAAAAGATTTTCTGTTTGTGTTCTCCTTTGGAACGAGCGCCAGCAACAACGCCCTGTTGAAAGGAAGAACATGGTTTTTACTTTAGTGTTTTCATTTGAAAATTCTCTCTGGTCCCAAAGGCATGTCAGATTCCATCAACCAATGCCACCAATCATGCACACTGCTTTCCCTTCGCACTTCCATATTTCTCTACTCAATGCGCTCACATCTCCTTGGTGTTTTAGGGTAATGCTTGTCCTAGTGCTTCTAACACATTGTATAGAGAAATATTTGAATGTTCACTCACTTAACTAATCAAAATTTATAGAACGGTGTCTAGATGCTCAGCTCAGAATTGGGGGTCCCAAGATAGACACAATATTGTTTTCATATTAATGTCTTTTCTGGGTTTTATGTTAGATATGGTTTCAATCTTTTAAATAAAGGTGAGCTGCTAAGTATATTCCTACAAATAATTTTATTTTTTATAATTCTGGAAAAAGTTTTCATATGAATCAATTTTAGATAATAGAAAATAAAAACAAATGCTAGACTGTCCATTTTGCTGGAAAAAAATGTGATCAACATAATTAAATGCCTATTGATTATAATTTTTATCCAAAGACATTTTGTGTTTCCCACTACCCTTGTTCCTGTCATTCTCACATTCCATTTATCAAAAAAACGTTTCCTCACTGTCTCAAATGTTTTATAAGCCAAAGATATGTCTACAAGTTAGTGAGAAGGTAAGCTTCACAAAAGGTTGGGGTGTTACTTTGTTCACCGCTTTATCTCTAGTGCTTAGGACAGTCCTTGGAGGGCAGGTGCTGATTAGCAAATAATTGCTAGATGAATATGTGCTATCCAGAGTCCCCCAAAGTTGATATGATTCAAGTTAAGAATAAAGACACTTGCTTTTTAAATTAGATTCTGTGTTGGCCACTTGCAGGACAGCATGGGCTCCATACTAGGGTACAACTCAGGGGATAAAGACCTTTCAAGGGATCTACACTCTCAGGGGCTGTTGCTGACCATGCATTAGGGACCTTGAGGCTTCCAGCCTGGCAGAGGCTCATTACTGCCAGCCTCTAAAGATGGCAAGATTAAGCCCAACTCTCAGCAGTTATGGTTCTGGGCTTTTAGAAGAAGAAAAGTATAAAATAATGATTTCATATTTCCAGGAGACAAAAAGTACTATGTGCTATTCTCAGCATCAGTTTTGGGGAATGGTTGGTGTTAGAGAGCAGTAGGTATGACCAGAGGTATGAGGAAGGCACATTCTGTTGAGGATGTTTGATTATCCTCACCTTGGGTATTGGAAATATTCTGTGGAATCAGAATATCTAAGTTATACTCCTGGTTCTGTATAATCTTGGGCAAATTACTTAACCTCTTAGTTTCACTTCCTCAAGTGTAAAATACATCATTTTTTTGCATGGTTGAGAGAATTAAATAAACATTTACTTAAAGTACCTAGCACAATGCCTGGTGTACTGAAGAAATATAATAAAAATTAATTTCATCTAGAAAATACATGAATGTCCATTACAATTTGTGTTTCAGTTCCTATTTAGACACCTGCTAGGAGGAAATTCCCTCTTCCAAACATCGCCCATTCATTCTCGAGCACGTCTTGCAGACTCACAGACATGCAGAATGTATAGCACCACAGAAAACCTTAAAACTAATAGATCCAACTTTCTCAACTGACAGATGAGAAAAATGATGAACTGAAAGGTAGTAGACCGTCCTGAGACAGCATAGGAAATTGGTCAAAGAGCTGAGACTGCAACTCAACTCTCCTAGCACTTGGTGCTGGGACCAGTGATTATCCTTTACATTGTGTGTCTTCTTTCTAGGGAGCCTAAGTTTCTCTCCCTACAACCCCCTTCCAATCTTCCTCTTTCAGCCTTTCAAAGCTTCTCCATATTGACATAAGACCCCTCCTCCAGCGACTGCTCTCTAAAAGGTTAGAGTAACTCTTAACTTACATACAAAGCAGAGTTCTCTGTCTCTTCAATCCCTCCCCACATTCACTGGTTTCTAGATTGCTCATTGTGCTCCTTGTTTTCCCATGAATTCACTGTGGGATGCTTTTAAGGAACATGCAGAAATGGCCAAAGTATGTCTTTGGAATCCCAGGGGTAACTCCTAATTTCTGTTTAATGCCACCCTCTCTGACCCTCTTAGCCAAGAAAGCACACCCTTTATGCCAAATTGCATCTCCTTTGTTTTCCCTGCTTCACTTTCCTCCTGGAAGTTACCACCATCTGACGTTTCACAAATTCATTCGTTGATTGTCTGCCTTTGCCTAATAGAACAAAAGCTCAATTGTGCATGGAAATTTTTTTATTTGGTTTGTGCCCAGGGCGGAGAATGGAGCCTAGTGTAAAGCAGGAACTCAAAGAGAAGGAAAGTGACTTTCTCTCACTTGACTTTTAAATCTGTGTTCTCAGATGGATTTGGAGTAAAATAATACATGTTACTATCCCTTCACACCCCAACCTTCAATCTCAGCTACCCAGGATACATACAAATCAGAAAAATAATTAGTCCCTTGATGGGGGCTGAATGTGTCCCCTCAAATGCATATGTTGGATCTTAATTGCCAGAGTGATAGTACTGGGAGGTGATTAAGTGATAAGGGTAGAACACTCATAGAGGGGATTAGGGTTCTTATAAAAAGGCTTCAGAGAAGGAGTTCATTCCCCTTTCTGCCCTTCTGTTTTGAGGATACAGCATGCATCTGCTTTGGAGGATGCAGTAACAGGCACCATCTTGGAAGCAGAGAGATCAAGGCCCTCACTGGACACCCAACCTGCTGGCCCCTTGATCCTGGACTTCCCAGCATCCAGAACTGTGAGAAAACAAATTTGTTTTTTATAAATTACCCAGTCTCAGGCATTTTGTTACAGCAGCACAAATGGACTAAGACATGACCTCCTAAAGGAAAGTACTGGAAGGACTGTCAAAGACGAGGAGACTGTCTCCTTCTGGTTTTATTCCTTCTTCCTTTAGATGAGAAGAGCACAGAACAGGGTGGGGAGAGGGCTACACCTTTGGTCAGGAAGAGAAGTTTCAATGTCTCCATTTCCAAAACAGTCCTAACAGCTCCTAGCTAACAGATTTCCTGGAATATCAAATAGCAATAATTCCTAGCACATAGTAGTGCTGATTAGATACTAAGGCCCCCTTTGCTTGTTGGTGTCAAGTGGCCACCAAAGAATTCCCTGGTAGAATATGACTGTAGGTAAAGAAGGATGGAAAAAGCCAACATACATGTTCCAGGAGCATTTCCACTTGGGGCTGCTGATGGTGACTTTACATGACAAATGAAAAAGAGGACAATCCATAAGGTGCTATCTTTGGGGAAAGAAAAGTACCATCTTATCAAGCATGTTTTTCTTGTGAGACAGGACTCTGGGTCAAGCTCTGAAAAACTGCACTCAGTCTAGAGTGGGCCTGCCACAAGACAGTGCCTTCAGGACACTGACGGGCTCATCTCCCCACAAGATTATTCATGGCCACTGTGCAGAACTAACAGAGGCCCAGGAGACAGCTCTGGTTAGGGAGTCAAAAGAAGTGGATGTAGGTCCTGATATGGACTCTGTGCCTGATATTAGCCACCTGACCTAGTAAGTCACCATTGGAAATCTGGAAACCAGGGAGTCAAACATTTTCTTGGGTGCCTATGCTAGAGGTTCTCTTACCCATCATATAATTTAGTCAATATCACAATCCTGGGAAGTAAGAATTACCTCCCTCATTTTACACATGAGGAAACATAAGACCAGGGGATCAAATAACCTCCTAGAACCTAAAGGGGCTAATAAGTCATAGAACTGAAAGTCAAACAGTGATCTTTCTGATTCTCAAGGTAGGAATCCTTCTACTACAATCCTCTCTTCTCTAAGAGCCCCTTTTTGGGAAACAGATTTTTAAAAAATGACCAATGATGCATGCTACATATATGTCCAAAAGTTTATGAAAATAGCTAGGTAGAACCAACAGCTACCAAACTTAGTGGTGAAGAGGAACCCCAAAATGAGAATAATGTTCACGTTTCTCACCTCCTAAGAGTGTTGGGACACTTAAGCAAACTATGTATCTACTGCACTTCGCACAGTGTGCAGGGAGGGCTCAGTAAATAACAGTTATACTTTTGAGACCTAATATTGATATGATTAAGCAATACTACGTGCTAGGCATTGTGTGAAATGATTGACACAGGCATCCTCAAGGGAGTCACAAGTAGGCAGTATCTCGATGGAGGACGTTACATATAGAGAAAAGGTCAGGCATGCCAAGCAAGAGTCACAGGCTGCCTTGTTCAGCTCAGGGGTTGCTTTGAGAATCAGATGTATGATGTACATGAAAGGGCTCCGAGAACATTCACACAGCATGGTACATGCACCCAACGTTATGACTGTGCTCTCCAGGGAACATGTAAAACATATGTGTAAATGCAGGAGGCTTCAGGCATGAATTCTGAAAACCTTAGAATGCTATTCCAGAAAGCCCCATGTAATAAGCCTAGTCTCCATTCTCCATTCTCAGTTCTAGCTAGTTACCAGGTATATGAACCAAAGGGAAAAAATTCATTCTAAGTTTCATTTTTTCCCAGTTAAAAAGGGGAATACAAGTATCTCTCTCTGTCCTGTTTTTGACCAGAGACTGATTCCTACAGACTAGAACTGCATTCTCTGATCTCCTGAGCTTCCTTCTCCCTGGCTCCAGTTGTGTTCCACCAATGCAAGGCACAGGCAGGAGATCAGCAGGTAGGAGAGAGAGGTCAGGGCATTGCTCCCCACTCCCTTATCATCCTTCATTTGCATCTCTGGTAGTAGCTATATTTTGTGTGGTGAGAAAGGGAGACTTTCTTATCAATTGTGCTCTCCTTGTGTTTCAGTAAATATATATCTTATTAGGAGTGGTAATAGCTTCCCACTGTTGCTAGATTCTGAGTACCTCACCACCCCTCATTTGCTACCTTAAATTTACCCACCCGTTGGAAGTAGCTCCTTCATTAAAGTATCCTCATCTGATCTTTCTGGGGTAGATTTTGGTTCTTTCAGGACTCTGACTGACATACTTAAGGTTCTGCACTTAGCTCTCTATGCACTGTCTTTGGAGACCTCATCCTTTTCCTTAACTTCAATCACCACCATTTTGCCACCGTCTCCGAAAGCTGACTACTTTAGAAGTCAGTGATGTGTGATGTGACTACTGGGTAGTAGCTTACTGGTAGGAGCTTAAGATCTAGTTTGGGAACTTCAATAAATTAAATGCAAATACAAAACAGAATACAATTAAGGGCAAAACCGTGTCTTGTCGAACACAGGCCCTCTTGGTATCTGGGTTAGAATTCATTTTATCATAGATTAAATGAAGGCTGTGAGGCAAATATTTTAACTTCTCTGACCCTCAGATTTCTTCTTCACAAAACAAGGAAGCTAATATGTATCTCATATGATCAAAATATATAATATATGTAAAAACACTTTGCGGATTGTAAATTAAAATATGATGTCAACAAATGATGATGATGATGATGATCATGATGCTTTGTTGGTACACAGGCAATGGGTCACTCATACTCATTATATGAATCCCCTCTCAATCCCCTACAATCCAAGAGAAAACTCTCTAATGCAAGAACATGCACCAGCTTCAGAGAGTCTAGCAAAGGAAACAGAATTTTTATTTCTCATATGGCCTAACGTGAGTAAGTGGGCCTTTTTGCAAGGGTAAGAGGCATTTTGTACTTCTCTCTTACTTTCCTGGGCAGATGGCCAAATGGAGAATTGATCATTTATGTTTCTGTGTTTCCTAAAGAAAAACCATGGGGAGCTGAAATGTCAACATTCTTCTCAGCAACCTGCATATAATGAAACACAATTGCCTGGAAATCAAGGACCCCTCAACAAGTTCAGCACATCTGACAGAAGTATGTTATAGTAGGACAAACTCTCAGGGCTTTGGGGACCTCATGGTTATAAGAGGTGACAGATGGAGCACTTCACTGCAGGTCACACACACACACACACACACACACGGTTGGCAGCCATTGCTAGGTCTAGTCCAGCTAGCTTGGGCCAATGTTAATCCTGAGTGAGAATGTTCAGGGAGCAGAGGCCAAATCCTCTTAGGCCTCAGTGTTTCCAAGAAGGCAGCTGGCCAATGAGGTGCTCTGTGACCGAACCTGGTGAATGGTCATCTCCCAGATGCTGGGAGCATGAGCTCTTTTCTCCTCCTCAGCAGACTTGTGGCTCTGGATGAGAACCAGATCTCTGCATTTTCTTCATGACTTTTAATTAAGATTTGTTAGAGCAAATCTCCATTTGCCAGACTTCATATTCATTGAGGAGGGACTTCAGCAATAACAAAGATCTTGGCCCTCATCCCCATCTTTGACTAGGGTCCCCTTGGGATGGAAGGTGTGGCTCTATCTGATTGGAGAGTTTGAAGCAGCAGCGAACATACAAAGATCAATCTCTCTGGGGCTCTCTGTGCAATCTGCCAGCTGAAAGACAGACTGCATTCTCATCTGATCTCATGCACGAGTCATGGGTCCTATTCTGGGCAAGTGCAGGGGTTGGGAGAACAGGGGGATCTGCAGTTGTCCAACACCCCTGCAAAATAAGCGGAATAGCTCATCTCATTCAAGAATGCTCACTGTGGCTGTGTATCTAAGTCACATCCTCCAGGCCACCATTTATCAGTCAGAAAGCTAGAGTTTGGAATTCTTCCTGTCCAACTCTTGTCTATTAATCACTCAGATTTGAACTTGGGAGAAGAAAGCTCACCACTGGACTACCCTAAAATTGTATAACATTGCTTAATTATTGAAAAAACAAGATGCACTAACTTCTTCCAAGGTGAATGTGAAATCATGGTATTGATGTCTTTTATGCCTTTTTCTAGTATACTTTATAGTAAATACATAACTATTAAAGTTTGTTTATATAACAGCTTAACAAATAAAAAGAAGACATATAAATGAATATCCAGTGTAGAAAATTAAGAGTTTTAAAAATCATGATTCTTAGAGCCATACTATAGGGAAACATAGCATCTGATATATATGCTAACCTACTAAAAATTTTGTATAGCATAAACAAAAATAATAACTGATTTACTCAGCATCTATGAAAGTAAAGGTGATGCCGATTTTATCACATTTTACATTTATGCATTTTACAGGCTTTAATACTTTTACACACCTAACAAGCTTTTTTTTTCTTTCTTTTACATTTGAAAATATTTCACTGACAAAGTCATGTCTTCATGGGCTATTTGAAGATGTATATGTATATGTATATGTACATGTACATGTACATGTACATGTACATGTATATGTATATGTATATGTATATGTATATGTATATGTATATATGCTCACATATATTGTTAGATGAAGGGGAAAAAGTCCGAAGACAGGAAACTGTATAAATTATAATTCCAATTTTATTACATATATGTGTATAATTCATATATTATATATGTAAAACCACAAAAAGAACTTGTAAATTATACACAAAAATGTTGACACTGATTGACTTTGTGGGATTGTGGATTATTTCAGTTTTCTTCCTTACATTTTTCTGTATTTTCAAAATATTCCATAATGCACATAAGTGAACTCTGTAATCAGAAAAATAAATAATATGTTTGAAATACATATGATATTTGTAGACTTCTTGCTAAATCATTTATTTTTTCAATATTTTATAACTTTTTAAAAGAAATAATATATGGACATCAGAATCTGAGAAAAGTGTTATTTTTGTGTACTTTTAAGGCTGTTTAATAAAATAATTTATTTTGTATATTTAAATTTCTGGCCAGGCACAGTGGCTCACGCCTGTAATCCCAGCACTTTGGGAGGCCGAGGCAGATGGATCACGAGGTCAGGAGTTCGAGACCAGCCTGACCAACATGGTGAAACCCCGTCTCTACTAAAAATACAAAAATTAGCCAGGCCTGGTAGTGTGCGCCTGTAATCCCAGCTACTCAGGAGGCTGAGGCAGGAGAATTGCTTGAACCCAGGAGGCAGAAGTTGCAGTGAGCCGAGATTGTGCCACTGCACTCCAGCCTAGGCGACAGAGTGAGAATCCTTCTCAAAAAAAAAAAAAAGAAAAAAAAAATCTAATTTCTTTCTTAGATTCCTCAGAGAAAAGGGTTCTTTATAGCATTTAAAATCAGAAATCTCTTCATGATATCTCCAAATCCCAAAATATAATTACATTTTACTTTAAGGATATTACTTTAAAGTGTTTGGGGTACATTTGTAGAAATTATAAGAATGAATAAAATCAACTTTTATCTTAACATCTCTTACCATATGGCAAAAAAATATATATTATTTATTCAAAAATAACAAGATGGCAAAATTCATAAAATGTGGGGGACAAAACAATTTGATAATTTTGTACTTTTATTTTTGCAGGAGTTGCAAAATGAAAATAAAATGGAATAAAATGTGATACACTCAAAAATTGTAAACCTGGGCCTACCAAAATATTTCCACATAGTAGGTGCTCAATAGACATTTGCTGAATGATTGAAATCTCTTCCCAATGAAAAAATATGGTGATTCAACAGTGAGCCAAGTAATTTACCAATAAATGAATAAAGTTATTTACGATTATGATGGTAATCACTTCTTTTCCTCATTCACATTAAACAGAAAGTATTGAAAAGAAAACGTTTGCATAGCACCTTGAGTTTCATCATGGAATCTTGACATAACTTGTCTCCCCGAGCTGCGGAAACTTCATCAATCCCGATCAATTTGGCTTTGTACCGGACCCCTTCACCTTTAAACCTCTTTATCAAAGTGGCTTCACTGCGATCCTGACCTAAAAAGAGAAAAAGCAGATTCAAATATGTAGCTGTGCAGACCCCAGTGGCTTTGAGTATCCACAATTCCAAGATCCGCTGTCTGGTTTCATCTACATTCCCGGAAAGTCAAATCACTGGACTCAGGAGAAAAGAATAGCAGTATTCCTAGATGCAAATTCTGACCCTATCCATTTAAGTCCTGAGACAAATTACTTCTCCTTTCTGAGACTCAGTTTTCTCAGGTAGGGAAAAATAAGTTAAAAATAACCACCCCAACAGGGTATTATGATAAATAAATCAGATAATATGTGTGAAACATCTAACTCAGGGTTTGATAAGCAAGAGATATTCAACAAATGATCATAATCACCCACTAAGAGTTCATGTCCAAAATTCTTGTTAGAATAATATTAGCACCGAGTCTCTGGCATTGCCAACATTCAATAATAGCTTGGCCAGGGTCCAAGACCCTCTTCCCACCCAATTCCACGAGCTGTTTCACAGTGAAACTCCAGAGTAATTACCTGAGGATAATTATCAAAAAACGGTTTTATGACATCTCTTCTGGTAAGTCATGTGTGCAGGAAAATAGGCTTCCATGCTACGTGCTATTGTGTGTCTGCACCTTCCAACAGGCTCTCTCAATAATTATTAAGATAATATTTTGCTAAGACACATCAACCAGGAGCTCAAGCATATCTACATGAAGTGAGGACAACAAAGTTAACTCTGAACTGAGGAAGCGCTTCATGCCAGATGTTCTCTAAACTTTATCCCCACTCTTCACAACAAGCAAACCAGTTCCATTTTCCAGATGATGAAGTCGAAGGTCACAGAGTTTAGGTAGCTTGCCCAAGTAAACATAGTCCCAAACAAGATGAATATGTAGGAATTCAAACCCATCATTAACCTCATCATACTTTGACTAGTCAGAGGTCTGGACATTGTACAGTTGGTTCTTAAAACCTGGAGTGTCCTATCTGTCTGTTATTCATCTCCTATAATATCCTTAACTTCAACTTTTGATTTCTCCTTCATCATGCTTACTTCATCTGTCAGAAACACAGAGCTGAGGACATTAGAGATAATTCAGCCTGTTTCCCTCTATCTACAGACGTGCAAACTAAGGCCTTTCTATATTGTGGGGTTGGGAATTATCAGAAGACATGCTTAAATAGAAAAAAAAAAACAGCAATCACTAACCATCATATAGTACTTTTCGATTGACAAAACACAACTTTCATTTCATTCATTTATTCATTCATCCCTTACCGAGCATCTCCTCTGTACCGGTGCTATTATTCACTGGCAACAGATGAATGAGACAACATCTGTGCCCTTAGAAGCTTAAGTTTTTGGTGACTGCAAATACAAATGTATTTGCATTACGCTAAGTGTGTAAGAAGGTTCAAGCTTTAGAATCAGACATCCTTGTTTCGAATCATAGGTCCCTCTTGTAAGTCAACTGAACTGTCTGAGCCTCAGTTTTTTAATGTGTTGGATGACAATAAAGTATCTACCTTACAGCATTAGCATGAACAGTAACTTCAGTGAGATAGTATGTGTGAAGCATGTATTTATGTGGTAAGTTTTCTACAAATGGTAGCTGTCCCACTGTTTTTCTTTTTTTTTTTTTTTGAAACAGTGTCTCACTTCATCACCCAGGCTGGAGCACAGTGGCGCGATCACAGCTCACTGCAGCCACGACCTCCCAGGCTCAGGCAAGTCTCCTACTTCAGCCTCCCAAGTAGCTGGGACAACAGGCACACACAGTCATACTTGGCTATATTTTTGTAGAGATGGGGTTTTGCCATGTTGCTCAGTCTCAGACTCTCAGACTCAACCAATCCACCACCTTGGCCTCCTCAAGTGCTGGGATTCTAGGCCTGAGTATCACCACTATTATAAGCCCAGTAAAAGAAGCAAGTAGAAGACACAATCCTGGGAGGGTGGGAGGCAGAGAGAAGGAATGTCTGTCCAGCCATAGGTCTGGACCTGTGGTCCTGACCCCCAGTTTTCTTTTTGTTTTTTCCATGACACCCCTGCTGACTCCTCGTATATTAAAGCCTCTGAGTAATATTCCATAAAGCAAATATAACACAGGGATGATTAGTCAGAAACTATAATCAGTATAATACTTAAGCCTCAGCATTCTGTAAGAGCAGATGTCAGAGACTAGAGCTAAGAACAAAGGGACATTTGCCATAATACACCTTATATCATAGCTAAACATCTCTCCTCTTCAACATATGACACTATTTCAGTCCATAATAACATCTCTTTCACCACTGAGACTTCCCCAAACTTTAATTATAATCACAATACCAGGTAGCATTCATCACAAAGCATATTATATGCATCAACTTGTTAAGTCCAGAAAATAATTGTAGAGGTAGGTACGATTATTCAGGTTTCATAGATGAGACTCTAAACTGAAAGTGTTAGAGGCCATGTAACTTGTCCAAACTTACTGAGTAGAACCTGAACTTAGATTTGTCTCATGTCAAAACCCACGTTTGTGGTTTGCTTGTGTTCTGTGTTTTCAAGGCTGTTCGCCTAACCACCATGATCAATTGCTTCTTTTCTACACAACTTTCTTATAAAGCCCCATCTTTATCTTGACCAAAACTCACCTGGCCCAAATCTGATGGTACTCAATACACTGGCAGCATTAAAACTCCATGGAAGGATGGAGAGACGGCTTGAAAATGGAACAGATTCTAGTCATCAGTCATCTCTAAAAAAATGTCTATGAGTCAGATACAAAGACAGCCGTAAGAAACATTTGTCAGGGCACAGAACTCTGCCGAGAAAGAAGATTCATAAGAGAAGGCAGAGCCATAGCAGGTGAACAAGGACAGAGATTAATAAGAAAATATTAGGCCATTTAGAGGAAAGTAGGGAGCCCAATTTAGATTAGGACCTAAGGCCAAGCTAATTTGTATGAAGGGCACTTAGGCAGTAGATAATCCAGTTTCTCATTAAACGTTTCACCATTAAAAGGGTAATTTTTCATGAGCACATCTTGAGGAAGGTCTCAGTTATATTAGTTAAGAAATAAATAACAGATATCAGAGCCATAAGGCTTTAATTCTACCTGAGGCACATACAATATAAAGGTGTTGGGAATAGGATCAGTCTTCATGCATTTTAGGTCACCATGAATCGCAGCCTATGTTACTGAAAACACCACTGACCCTCTGTTTCAAGATGGACAAGAGAAAGACCACACGTTTAAGGAAAATCACCCATATGGTCACTGTTATTGAGTTTTTAGTACAGTTACTGTGCCAAGGGTTTCACACGCAATTTCTCATTTAATCTTCACATTTGCTCTTGAGTTAAGCTCCATAATGAGTCCTCTTTTCAGAAGACAACACAAACACCCAAAGTCCACAGCATAACTTGAATATTTAAATAACAGCTATATTGAGATACAACTCACATACTGTACAATTCACCATTTTAAAGTATACAATCCAGTGGGTTTAGTATAGTCACAGAATTGTATAACCATCACCACTATCTAATTTTAGAACATTTTTGTCATCCCAAAAAGAAACCCTGTATCCATTAGCTGTCACTCCCTATCTTCCCATTCCCTCTGGTGCTAAGCAACCATTAATCTCTTCCCGTCTTTATACATTTGCCTATTCTAGACATTTAAATAATTGTTATCTTATAATATACAATATTTTGGGTTTGGCTTCTTTTATTTAGCACCATGTTCTCAAGGTTCATCCATATTATAGCATGTATCAGCAATGCTTTTTTTTTTGCTGAATATTATTCTATTGTGTGGTTATACCACATTAGCTCATAGATCTTTGGGTTGTTTCCATTCTTTAGCTATTATGAATAATACTGCTATGAACATTTGTGTACAAGTTTTTGTGTGGCTGTATATATTCAATTCTCTCAAAATTATTCCTAAGAAAGGAATTGTCGCGTCATATGGTAACTCTATATTTAACTTTTTGGAGAACTGTCAAATTGTTTTTCCAAAGTGTCTGCACCATTTTACAACCAACCCTCCTAGCAAAATATAAGGTTCCAATTTCTTTACCAGATGTTCTTCCCAACATCTGTTATTGTCTGTCTTTTTTACTTTAGCCATCCTAGTAGGTGTTAAGTGATATTTCATTGCAGCTTTGATTTGCATTTCCCTAAGGAGTAATGATGTTGAGCATCTTTTCATGTGCTTATTGTTCATTTGCGTATCTTCTTTGGAGAAATATCTATTCAAATCCCAGAGCCACAGTTTGAACCCAGGTCTTGTGTAAAATTTCATGGTCTTAACCATGAACCATAGGAACCACTATGGGGCTTCCTACGATCTACCTCTGTGTTCTGTTACAGAATTTAGCCTCATTTATTTGTGTCACAGCTACTTGAGTAGATGTCTTATGGATAAACCGGCAGATGTCTTACTCTTAAAGACAAGTAGTTCACAAGTACACATGCCCTTCTCATGCCTTATATCTTTTAATCTTCCAAGGTTACTGAAAACCACCACTGTTATTATTTTATGGATGAAGAAACTGGAGCCCAAGGGGTAACTAAAGTTACTTCTCATCGTGTCCTACTCCAAGGCTTGAGTTCTCCCACTGAGAGACAGTAGGCCTTAATGGTCTAGAACATGAGCTCTGGATTCAGAGGACCTGAGTTCAAGTCCCAGCTTTCTGACCTACCTCCTTAAGTTGTATAATTGTTGGTAAGTTCCTTTGCATGTCTGCCACAGTGTCCTAACCAGTTAAGTATAGCTACTAATGGGTGCTCCCAGTATTAAAGAAATGACAAATAGCATACAAGACAGTGAGTGATTGGCAAACAGTAAGAGCTTAATCAACATTGGTCATTGTTATTTGGGTGATCATACTTTCAGTTTGTCTGCGACAGTCCCAGAAACTTTTGTACTGACACTGTTGTTACCAGCATCCCTCATTACTCTCAAAAGTATTCCAGTTTGGTTAAGAGACTGTGTGGTTACCCTAATTATATGATCATCATTTGTATGTCCATGAAGAACACTGTCCTGCCTCAGTGTTCTTCATGCTAGGCACTGTGCTAGCTTCCAGTGGTACAAGGGTGTGCAAAAAGTGTCCTTTCTCCTGCCCAGAGGAAGCCACATTTCAAAAGGCATCATAAACAATTTCTCCACCCCTTAGCACTATATGACACTCACAGCTCTGGCCATATTTTGTTAAGCAATGTGTTTTCCTAAGGGGTGGAGAAACTGTATTTGGTAGGGAGATGATTAGGAAGAGCTACAGAGGAGAGATGGCATTTGAGTAAGGCCTTGTAAAAAAGGAGGGGTTCAAGAGGTAAGGAAGAAGAAACTTTCCAGATAAACAAAAAGTACAAGGATATTTGGAGAACAGTGAGTTGTTGGCTTAGACTGTTTAGCAGTCCTAATTACCTTTTGGAATCACCTTGGGAATTTTTAGAAAATATCACCCCAGAGCCCAGAGTGGTGGAGTGCACCTGCAATCCCAGCACTTTGAGAGGCCAAGGAGGGAGGATAGCTTGAGTCCAGCAGTTTGAAACCAGCCTGGGCAGCATAAGAAAACCCTGTCTCAAAAGAAATTTAAAAAACTCCGCCACCTTATAAATTTTGATTAGATGGGTCTGGGGTGAGCCAGGGCCAATTAATGGGCTTGCAAAGCACAGTACTAGAGGGCATGGCTAGAGTGATGCACTCAAAGGACAGACAAATCATGAAGCATCTTGGAAGCCAAGTTAAAGCCTTTGAACATTGTTCTTTAGGCCACAGGAGCTATTAATGACCCAGGTTTGTTGTGAGGATTAGATTTAAAAGAACATTATAGCAACATGTGGGGAAGTATAAGGCTGTAATTAACTGATTCATTCATTCCTTTATTTGATATTTATTGAGTGTCTACTATATACGTGTTCTAAGGTCCTCCAGATACTGCAGGGAACAAAACATATAAATATCCCTGTACTAAGGGAACTTACATCCTAGTGGGAAGTCAATGGAGTTTTGCTGTAATTTTCTAAGTTTAGTGTAATGAAGAATCCCCTGTAAAAACCACAACAGCAACAACAGATTCCTAAATCCCTTCCAGTGAGATTCTATACCAGTTGGAGGGACCAAGCAGATGGAGTTGATTCAGGTATAAGTAATTCTCAAAGATCACTAGAGAACAGCAATTTGCTTATGTAGAGAATCCCTTGTAAGATGATATTTCTCAGACAGAGGTCCTCAGAATAAAACTTTCCAAAGTTTCAATTTGGGGTTTTCAAATAGACAATAATCTTTTAAATATTTTACCAGTTGTGAAGAAAAAAAAGTTATTAGTAATAATATATTTCAAAGATACTTTCATAGACTTCAACTCTGGTTTCTTAAAAGCCTGAAAATTTCTTTTCCAATGTTTAATTTTTTTTTTTTTTTTTTGAGACAGAGTCTCGCTCTGTCGCCCAGGCTGGAGTGCAGTAGCTGGATCTCTGCTCACTGCAACCTCCACCTCCCAGGTTCAAGCGATTCTCCTGCCTCAGCCTCCTGGGTAGCTGGGATTACAGGTGCCCGCCACCATGCTTGGCTGATTTTTGTATTTTTGGTAGAGATGAGGTTTCACCATGTTGGCCAGGCTGGTCTCGAACTCCTGACCTCAAGTGATCTGCCTGCATTGGCCTCCCAAAGTGCTGGCATTACAGGCATAAGCCACCATGCTGGGCATCTTTTCTAATCTTTAAAAGGGATCTCCTTAAGTGTGAGAAATACTACTTGATATCATTTGCGGCTGTCTGGGTGAGCATGCCTCTGGCAGGTCAGGAGTGCCAGTGCGGTAGGGGAGGGTGCACCACCTCCTTAACAGTTTCCTCTTGGCTCAGAGGAAAGCAATCCTGTACTGAATGGTTTGAAGATTTCTGCTCTGATACACCTGCTTCACTTGGTTCCATAAACAAACTAATTGCCAACAACTAATAGGGAATGCTTTATCTGGGATCTCAATCCAAGGCTCTTCAAATAATCCAGGAATTGAATTTTCAACGTAGCACTGATTTGAATTCCAAAGGAGGAAGATATGGGGGTTATGCAGCATCATAGAGTTGCCTGGAAACCAAGCCCCCTGAAAGAAAAGCAGTAACTGGCTAGAAAGAAGGAAGGAAAGATGCCTGGATTCAGATGTTATCTCTGTTACTGTACCTTCACCTATGTGATGTCACTTGCCCTTGAGGTTCAATCTCCCCAGGTGCTCAATGAATGTTCATAGGGAAAAGATGGTTTCAAAAGTGTCTCCAAGTGATAATTGTATACAATGATATTTATGAATAGTTAATATATTTATAACTAATTTGTTTGTAACTAATATTTATAACTGTATGATGTACGTTGGGTATATCAGTTTATTGTTATAGCAACATTATGTGGTGGTTGTCCACATATGTTAAATCTAGTAACAGAACTGAGTTGGTAAGTGCTAAAGCTAGGATTCGAACCCAGGTCTTCATAAATCCACAGAACTTAGGTCTCCAGTTTTACAATCACATACCACTATTAGTAAAACATTTTTGAACACATAACTCTAAGATAGATATATTTCTGTATAAATTACATACATGTACTACTGATAATCTATATATTATTATTATTATTATTACTATTTTGAGACAGAGTCTCACTCTGTCATCCAGGCTGACGTGCAGTGGTATGATCTCAGCTCACTGCAATCTCTGCCTCCCGGGTTCGAGCGATTCTCGTGCCTCAGCCACACAAATCACTGGGATTACAGGTGTACGCCACCATACCTGGCTAATTTTTGTATTTTTAGTGGAGATGGTGTTTCACCATGTTGGCCAGGCTGGTCTTGAACTCTTGGCTTCAAGTGATCTGCCTGCCTCAGCCTCCCTGAGTGCTGGGATTACAGGCATGAGCCACCGCACCCACCCCCATATAGTATTATTAAAGTTTACTTTTTCTTAGAACTTTTTGGATTAAAATCAAACATAAATAGACATCTTATATTTTTCTCATGTACCAGTAGATTATCTTGCGTAACCTGGGGAGTACCTGCATCTCACAATGATTTTTTGCAGATCTCTCTGAATGAGAAATAACAACTTGAAAAATCCTCAGGCAGTCACAGCAAACTAACAATCATAATCAGACATTTGGGTTTCTAAGAATCATCCATTTTGGTTTTTTTATTTTAATTTTTCTGGTTACATAGTAGGTATATGTATGGTTTTGGTTTTTTTTGTTTTTGTTTTTGTTTTTGTTTTTTTTGAGATGGAGTCTTGCTCTATCACTCAGGCTGGAGTGCAGTGGCACAATCTCGGCTCACTGCAAACTCCACCTCCCAGGTTCACGCCATTCTCTTGCTTCAGACTCCTGAGTAGCTGGGATTATAGGCGCCCGCCACCATGCCCGGCTATTTTTTTTGTATTTTTTAGTAGAGACGGGGTTTCACTGTGTTAGCCAGGATGGTCTCGATCTCCTGACCACGTGATCCACCCGCCTTGGCCTCCCAAAGTGCTGGGATTACAGGTGTGAGCCACCATGCCCAGCTGGTGTATGTATTTATGGGGTACACAACATGTTTTGATACAAACATGCAATGCATACTAATCACATCATGGAGAATGGAGTATCTATCCTCTCAGCACTTATCCTTTGTGTTACAAACAATCCAATTATGCTCTTTCAGTTATTTTAAAATGTATGATTACATTATTATTGACTATATAGTCACCTTGTTGTGCTATCAAATAGTAGATCTTATTCTATTTTTTGTACCATTAACCATCCCCACTGCAGCCCTGCACCACCCTTCCCAGCCTCTAGTAACCATCCTTCTACTCTCCAGCTCTATGAATTCAATTGTTTTGATTTTTAGATCCCACAAATAAGTAAGGACATGCAATGTTTGTCTTTCTGTGCCTGGCTTATTTCACTTAACCTAATGATCTCCAGTTCCATCCATGTTGTTGCAAATGACAAGAGTCTCATACTTTTTTATGACGGAATAGTACTCCATTATGTAAATGTAACATTTTCTTTATCCATTCATCTGTTGATGGACAACAAATAAGGTTGCTTAAAAATCTTAGTTATTGTCAACAGTGCTGCAACAAACATGACAGTGCAGATATCTCTTTGATATACTGATTTCCTTTCTTTTGGGTATATACCCAGCAGTGGGATTGCTAGATCATATGGTAGCTCTATTTTTAGTTTTTGAGGAACCTCCAAACTGTTCTCCATAGTGGTTGTACTAATTTATATTCTCACCAACAGTGTATGAGGGTTTCCTTTTCTCCACATCTTTGTCAGCATTTGTTATTGCCTGTCTTTTGGATAGAAGCTATTTTAACTGGGGTGAGATGATATCTCATTGTAGTTTTGATTTGCATTTCTCTGATAATCAATGACATTGAGCACCCTTTCATATGCCTGTTTGCCATTTGAATGTCTTCTTTCGAGAAATGTCTATTCAAATCTTTGTCCAATTTTTGATCAGCTTACTAGATTTTTTCCTATAGAGTTGTTTGAGCTCCTTATATTTAATCCCTTGTCAGGGCGGTAGTTTGCAAATATTTTATCTCATTCTGTGGGTTATGTCTTCACTTTCCTGTGCTGTGCAGAAGCTTTTTAGCTTGATGTGATCCCATTTGTCCATTTTTGCTTTCATTGCCTGTGCTTGTGGGTTATTGCCCAAGCAATTTTTGCCCAGACCCATGTCCTGGAGATTTTCTCCAATGTTTTCTTGTAGAAATTTAATAGATTGAGGTCTTATATTTAAGTCTTTACCCATTTTGATTTGATCTGTGTATATGGCAAGAGAAAGGGGTCTACTTTCATTCCTCTGCATATGGATATCCAGTTTACCCAGCACCATTTATTAGAGAGACTTTTTTTTCCCAAGTGTATATTCGTGGCAACTTTGTTGAAAATGAGTTCACTGTAGGTGTGTTGATTTGTTTCTGGGTGCTCTATTCTGTTCCATTGGTCTATGTGTCTATCTTTAGGCCAGTGCCATGCTGTTTTGGTTACTATAGCTCTGTAGTATAATTTGAAGTCAGGTAATGTGATTCTTCCAGTTTTGTTTTTGTTTTTGTTTTTGTTTTCTGCTTAGGATGGCTTTAGATAGTCTGAGTTTTTTGTGGTCCCATATAAATTTTAGGATTATTTTTTCTATTTCTGTGAGGAACATTATTGGTATTTTGATAGGGATTGTATTGAATCTGGAGACTATTTAGGGTAGTATGGACATTTTAACAATATTGATTCTTCCAACTGATGAACATGGAATATTTTTCCATTTTTAGTGTCCTCTTCAATTTCTTTCATCAGTGTTTTACAGTTTTCAATATAGAGATCTTTCCTTTTTTTGGTTAATTCCTAGGTATTTCATTTTATTAGATTACATTTATTTCTTTTTCAGATTGTTCACTATTGGCATATAGAAATGCTACTGATTTTTGCATGTTGATTTTGTATCCTGCAACTTTACTGGTTTATCAGTTCTAATAGTTTTTTTGTGGAGTTGTTAGGTTTTTCCAAATATAAGATCATATCATCTGCAAACAATGATAATTTGACTTCTTCCATCCCAATTTGGATGCTCTAAGAATCACCCATTTTGAATTTCATAATGGATCATGGGGAACTCTGAAGGCTGCTGTCTTTAATGTGTAGCAGGGCTGGGGTACACATATATATCACTTAAAAGAGTCTGGAGGCTTCCAGGAGTCACAGTAGATGTGCCTCCACTTTCACCCTCTAATCCATGCCCCACACTGCTTCCAAGAAGACACACCAAGTGTCATCTCATCATGCACTATCTGACCAAAAATGAAAAATGTCATCACCTTCCACCCAGCTGCCACAGGCTCTCCTCCCTCTTACTCTCTCACCTCATTTGTGCCCTCTTGCCCCCACCCTTAATTCCAGCCTTATGGGCTAGGCACCTACATGCCCTTTGCCCTTGCTAGTTCCTCTTCTCCAAGTGTTTCCTCTACACTTGAACTCTACAAGGGTAGAACTGAAATTGATTTGACTGTGTCCTCTGAACCTAGCACAGTGCCAGAACAGAGCAGACCTGTGGTGTCCAGATCTGCTGAATAACTGAAAAAATGATTTAATTAATTTATTTATGCTAAAGTGGGTAGTGGACTCCAGGAGTCAGGACCACTTGGGGGAGGCATCTAAGGGGTTATTAAAAACTCCTCCCATACAGATCTTATTTTATACAGTCCATGAGTGTGATTCATTTAGTCCTCAAGGAATAAAATTCCTAATGGAATAAAATAAACATCACACCCATAGTCATTTTAATATTGGCTTTGCTTTATGCCATTAGAGAAGAGCATTTCTCAACCTCATCACAACCTGATCATTTCCTAACTGGGGGAATGGCTCTCCTCTGAATTTAAATCCAGCCAGTTCCTCTGGGCACAGAGTAAATTCCCCATTTTCCACAGACCTCAAAGATTCTGTCAGGAAGTACACTAAGTAACTGCCAACTGTCTCAAAGCAGAAGAGGCAGAAGGCACTGCCAATGTTGAGGTCCCAGAATGGGAGTCACCTTGCAGAAGCTTCAACAAAATCAAATGCCTCTGTCAGGAGTCAGGATCCGAAGGAGGAAGGCAATTAGCATTTTTTTATGACACCGAAGCAGAGCCCACAGAGTCCACTGAAGTCATAAATGGCCTCCCACTCCAGGCTGCACTCTAAAGACCGTTAATGGCCAAATAAAAGTTATTTCACACCCAAGACTGTTCTCTATCTCTCCCACTCATCATAGATTATAATAAGCACAGCCAAGATAAGTATTTTTTTTCCTAATGTGGTCATTCTGGCTGTGAATTCTTTTAACTTTTGACAGTTACAATATTTCCCTGTCTAGGAGGGGTCAACTCCAACATATTTCTTATATCAAGCTGAGTATTCACTTCTGTGCATCAGATACTTAAACATCTAAGGAGATGTCTTATCAGTGCAGACCACTATAATAAAATACCATAGACGGCATGGCTTAAACAACAGACATTTATTTCTCATGGTTCTGGAGGCTGAGCAGTCCAAGAGCAAGTGCTGGAAGATTTGGCTGTTGGTGAGGGCCCCCTTCCTGGCTTGCAGATTGCCACTGTCTCACTGTGTGCTCACAAGATCTCTTTTTGTGCATGCACTGAGAAAGAGAGAGAGAGAGAGAGAAAGAGAAAGCCCTGGCCTCCTTTCCTCTTCTTACAAAGCCACTAATCCCATCATAAATACTCTACTTTCATGATGTCATCTAAAGCTAATTATCTCCCAAAGACCCCACCTGCAAATATTATTACATTGGGAGTTAGGACTTCAACATATTAATATTGGGGAGACACAAACATACAATCCATAATGGGGGGCCAGAATTAGGAAGGAGATGTGAAAAGCTGAATGCTACCTGAAAAATGAGCATGCCTCTCCCATTCTCATGAATTGTTTTATTTAAACTTCACAACAATGTTGGAGGAAAGAACTGCAACACATTCAGAGAAGGAGGAAACGGAGGCACAGGGAAATGAAGTCATTGGTGCGAGGCCACACTGCTAAGGAGGGCATGGCTGCCTAACCCTTTGAGGTCGGAAGGCATCACATTTAAATCATGGTATGCTACTTCCTGTGTATAAGGAAGTTAAAGTTTCTGAGTGTTAGGCTCTTCATATGCAAAACATTGTGGTTATCTGTATACCTCTCTGGAATAGTTACTAGGACCATAGGTATAATATATGTTATGCTCTTAGCACACTGCCTGGCACATGGCTGTCATTCAGTGAATATTTACTGCCTTCCTTCTCCCCAAATAATATATTTTACATTAAGCATCAGTGGCCCAAAGCTAACCATAGCAAAGTTGTAGTGCATTGGAAGGAATGGTACCAGCTGTTTGGGATTTTTGTTGTTGCTGTTGCCTGGGAATAAGGGTGCAATTAAGAACAGGATGTTCCTTCCCGAAGGCAATAGGGAGATCACCTTATAAATTATTAACACAGAGAGATTCTCCCTCCTTCTGCATATCTATCTGAATCAGAGGCTATCCATCTTGATGATAAGAAAATTTCAAAAGGTTGTTTTATTTTCCCCCTTGGCTGTCAAACATCATTCTGTCCATTGCTGAAAGAGCCCTATTGTCTGTTAGGCTGTCCAATTTAAGAACAGATTGTGGGGGAATTTCAGGGCCCAGCAGACAGATAACTTATTTTACTCTGAATTCTATCTTGCAATTATCCAGGTGTTGATTTGCAATGGACAAATAATTATGTATGCTGGCTGTGTAGGAGAGAATGCTGATTTTATGTAATTAACTAGCTGGGTAGTGAGCAGAACAAGAGGAAAAACACACTTAGGGGGCTGTTAAAATGTGTTTTTATGAACATGGTTGCTGTCATTATTGCTAAAAGGTAAACTAATTAAAGAGCTAAAATAATATTCAACCTATGACTCATGCACACATTTTCTTTAAAAGTGTTCTCTGGTACTTCCGAAAAGTGCTTTGCATAAAAGGCATCTGGAATCAATTTTCACGTTTCTGTAGAAAGTGAAGTGCTATGGTACCAGACAGAGATTCTCATCTGAGAGCCTGGGAATCTGAACTTTAAAGTCTAGCCAATGATTCTGAGGCAGAACCAGATCAGGAACCACTGAGTCATAAGACAGGATGCTTGTGGGACCTCATATGCATAACCCAATTCTTCTGCTTCCAAAGTTGGTCCTTTTTGCATATCTCTGGTAAAGGTCTACTAGTATTTATTTCAGGTTTCTTTTCTTCCTCCTGGGTCTTTTATTGTATTTGAAAAATGTATTTTAAAACTGTAGGACATTATTAATAAATTCTTAATAACAAAAGAAAATGATCATCAGCCACATCCTGTCTCTCCAAAAACCCTTAGACTATCTCCTAGCAGTGTCTCTTGAAGCACCATTTTCTAGTTTCTCTGAGGAAAAGACTAAAGAGATGATCATGCCAAATCAGTTAAGGGCATGCTTATATCCCTGGTGGTGGTTCCCACATGCAATGGCAAATTAAAGCAAGAAAAAGCCAGGCCCTACAATCTCCCCTTGGTAGACTGTAGGTTCTTGAGGGCTAACATTTGCTTAAATTTGTTTTCTGTGTATCCCATACAACAAGAACAGTCACTGGTATACAATGGATACTTAATATTTGCTGAATAAATAAATATATATCAAAAGGGAAATTGCTGTTTCTGTACCCAGAGTTTCCAACCCCACCCTGCCACCCCCAACACACATATGCATAGTGTCTTAGAACGTTGGAAAACCAAGTTTACATTTCAGTCACAGGGCCCAAAAGTCTCAGGTACTATTAATCTGGCTCAGCAGTTCTATGAGTCCCAGCATTTTTTCCAGACAAATGAAAGCCAGGAATCATAGAAAAACGGCCAATCATATCTTCATGTACAAGGTAGAAGCAGCAAGACAAAAAAAAAAAAAAAAAAAAAAGGAAAAACCTCTTGGTTTTAAGACGGTAAAGACAGCTATAATCATCCGTTGCTGAGTCTTTCTGACATCCTCCCACGAAGGCTTGAGGAGTGTAGCCTGTCCTGCTCATCTGGGCAAATCAAGGAGTGACTAGTCTGACTTTAAATCTGCAGCTTTATTTTTACACACTTCCTTACTGACAGCCTAAGGATGGCGTGACAGCATTTGCTTCTTAGGTTTTCTTATCAGTGGGCTTGTGTCTTTTTCCTGGTGGCCAAGAAACAAAGCAGGTTTTTTAGTATGTGTTGCCATTAAGAGTAAAGTATTACACTAGTTATATAATAGTTCATTTCATGTTGATGCCACTCTGCAAGGCACAGAATAGCTTTAAACAATATGTAAGTTCTTTTTCATTGTCCTTTTGTTCCTCACAGCTACCTAGCATGACATGCATTATTAATCCCTTCTTATAGTTGAGGAAATTGAGACTCCAGGAGATAAAGACTGGCCCAAGTTCACAGAGCTAGCAAAGGCAGGGGCAGGTGTGCTAAAAAAGAAATGCATGTAAAGAAAAGAAGGCTGAAAGGAAGAGAATCCAAAGCTTGAGGCTGGGTAAGAAATAGGACTGTATGAGACAGGGAAAGGCCAGATCTGAATCCACAGTCATTATATTTATTTGTGCTTCTGTCATTTGTAACCGAAGGGTCCTATTTTGGTTGTGGTGCTGCATGGATGAAGGCAAGGCTGAATGATGCACATGAAATACAACAGGAAAGCTGGATCTACAGTCAAAGGTGAAGAGGACCAGGGTAATGAATGAGAAAGGACAGATACCAGGAGAAACCTCCGTTCTCATCTGGTGTTGCCATTCAGGATCTTCTCGGTCAAGAGCAAGTCACTTCATCTCACTACAGTTGAGGAAATAATGCTTACCTTGCAGGATGATTGCCGGAACTGCCTGCAATCATATCCCTCCTCCTAGTAGCTGTATCCAATCAATAACTGGTTGATTAGATGGGGCTGGGTGTAAACACCCAGGCTCCATGTCTCAGTTTGAGGCAATCCTGAAGGAAAACTCCCATGGGATAGTGGGAGCAGGTGAGGCCTTTGCTGCAACTGCATCACAGTTCAACTCTTCCCTCTGCCACAGCCTACCATCTTCACTCCTCCAGCTGTTCTGATTCAGAGGACATTCCCTTATTGGGAATTTGCTGTAGTGTCCTACAGCAAATCTTTGTCTCAGTCACTGGTTTCCTAGGAACTCCACCAAAGACAGTACAAAATCGATGCATTTGAGGGAGAGTCTGAAGGAGTCTTGATATGGAGAGACAAGCCAGAAAGTTCGTGCAATAATCCAAGAATGATGGGAGTGGTGCTCAGAGGCAGCACCGAGTGCTCAGATAATGTAAACTAATATTGATCAGATTCCAGGGGGCTAAACCTAATCAAAAGAGAACATCCAGAGCTAAAACTTTCCTACCCAAGGCAACTCAAAGTCCCCTGGCAAAACTGTTGCGTGTTTGCCAGCCATCCTGGGCAGCTGGGCTGCACCTGTAAGACAGAGCAGGGTGATCACCCATCCAGAGGCAGCCTCACTACCACCAGAACCAGGAGGTGCAGTGAAATTTGCCTTTCTAAAGTTCACAACTTGCTTCCCTTTGGCTAATGCACATAATAACAGGTACCAGGCACTGACAAAGTCATATTAGCTGATGAGGAGTGAATATGACCTTTTTTCCAAATAAAAAATAACAAATGTATTTTTAAACTTTTTGTATTTCAGTTCTTTTAAACAAGTGCTTTTAATTTTTTTAACTTTCTAATTACAAAGAGAAACATGTTCAAGACTTAACATTTGGAAAGTGTAGAAGAGAAAAAGGAGGGGAAAGCTACCCATAACACCGCCCAGGTACATTTATGGTTGCATTCGAGTGTATGCTCTTCCAAGCTTTTCCTTAAGTGCATACACATGCAAACACCCATTCTTAAAAAAAAAAAAAAAAAAAAGTTCATACGTAAATCTGTGTCTTGCCTTTTTCATCTGGCAGTGTAAATTATATATGTTTTCCCATATTGATATTTTTGTGACATGATTCTTATTGGCTGTGCAATAGCCCATCCTACAGATGTATCACAATTTATTTAAGCAGTCCCCTAAAATTGGACAGGTAAGATGTTTCCAATGAAAACAGAATAAAGAAAACAATATTGAGGATTCTTCCTAAAGGCAGTGAAAAGATGCATTTTCCCTGTGAGAATGCCTCCTTGGAGCCTTTCACGCTTATCAGAGTTGTTGCTTCATCATCTTCCCCTCCCTTCTTCTGCTCCAGAAAAGTGTGTGCTCAAAATAGACAAATGTGTGAAAACAAATGCAAAATTTACCTCTCTGGTTGTCTTGCTTTGGGAGAAGCACAGAAGGGCAAAGGAAGAGTGTTTGTATAATTTGGATTACAAAAGAATCCCCGTAAGCTCTGGACACATTGCCCGTGGAAGCCTGAGGGACCAATTGCAAAAAAGGAAGAAGCAGGAGAATTGGATTTACTCAGTGAGTCTGAGGTCATAGGCAGTGCAGAACCCCTAACTTAGAGCTCTCACGCAATGTGTGTTCACACTAGGCATTTGAAGGCTTGCTCTTGGACTTAGACAGAGGTTAATTAAACTGCAAATGAACAAGAGTTTCTATCTGCACATGCAACCTGCAATTGGCCACAAACTTTCTTCTGTAGCAGCTACAACTTCCACGGGGTCACCTCCATTAGAAAAAAACCAAGGGATTTAAGTGGGTGTCTCTGCAAGCAACTTGTTTGCGGAGTATTTTTTGTAATGGAGATTATTTTGGTCTTGGTATATTCTGGTGTGAACAAGACTTATGTTTTATCTTCCATCTGCCTTCTAAACAAGAGTGCTGTGTTATACTATTGACTGATTAAATTATTTCTTTAGAGTACAAAGAGGTATTTGTGATGAAGACAACAGAGAGGGCAAATCAATTATTTACAGAGAAGACTGCAATATAAATTACATTTGATTAAACTCAGAGATAAATCTCAGTGATAGAGGGTTTAAGTAGAATGTGCTGGAAGAGACAGTGACTAAGTGCCCCCACCCGACAGTTGTTCCTAATGAATGCAAGGGCACAGGCCTGAGCCCTGACTCCCTGGATTTCTAACATGGTCAGCCTAATATTCATTCATTCCACCAACATGTGCTGAATGCCCACTACGTGCCAAGCACTGGCCCAGGTCCCAGGGCACAATCATGAACCAAAGGGAGGAAGCTCCTGCTCTCCTAGAGCTGCTGATCTGAGAAGGGGAAGGAAGATAATGAGGAAGTAAATAAATAATGAACAAGATCATTCCAGATAGGGATAAGTGTTATGAAGGGGATAAAATAGTTTGATGAAACAAGGAGTGACTGGGAAAGGGTGGGGAACAATTAATTTAGACAGGCTGGTCCATGAAGGCATTTCTGTAGAAATGACATTTGAAAGGAGATGTGAACAAGAAAAGGGCAGCCATGCCAGGAGGGAATGTGTTTGGCTGGTTTATAAAACAGAAAGGAGCTAGTATGATCACAGCAGAGCAAGCAAGGGGAAGGGGGTGAGAGGTGGAAGTCAGGAGGGAGGCAGGGTTCCCTCGTGTGCTGCTTTGTGAGGCAAGGTAAGGAGGGCAGGTTTGGTTCTGAGTGCAATGGAAAGCCACGGTTGTGGTGGGGGTGGGGGTACCTTATGCAGGGGCATGACTCACATTTTGAAAAGATTTTTCCGAATGCTCTGTGGAAAGGGGGAGAAGTAGAAGCAGGGGCTAATAATCCAGATAAGTGACGAGACAAGGATGACGACACTAGATGAGAAATAGGCTGAATCAAAAAATATGCTGGAGGAAGAGCAGAAAGGGATTATTTTTAGATTGTGGAAGAGACAGGAAAAGGGAAGAACAAGTGTGACTCTGGGTTTTGTCTTGAGCACCTTAGTGGAAGGCAGGGTCACTTCCTAATACAAAGGCATCCCAGTCAGTGATGGAAGAAAAGCCAAGAGAACCTGGTGCCTTAATATTCCATTGAAAGCCTGTCAAATTCTGGTTGTGTGGAGAGTATGCAGGATTCAGGAGCAGAGAGAGCAATTTCCAAATGCCTGCTCTGCCAGTTTGGGTCCAGTCTTGATTAAGTTTCAGTGCCTGGAACTGTAACCTTGGACAGTCACATTCTCTGGGAACTTCATTTCCTCATTTATCATATGGAAGAGACAATATGAGGTTTGAGGTTTGAGGTTTGAGAATGAAATGAGGACAAGGGAAAGCACCTGGCCTGTCTGGTGGATAGACACTCCATAAATACTAGTTCCTTTCCTTTCAGTTTAAATTTAGTGCCAAATTTCAGATTGAACTATGTCAATGCTGAAAAACCATGGCTGCTTCTTAGCACAGATATGACCATATAAAAGCACAACATAATTTTGGGGATTTGTTTATTTCTCAACTGATTTATTAGTTTTAAAATTGCTTCTATCTCACTGACTTCATGAGAGCTGGGACTTGTCCCATTCATCAAGAGTAGACACCTTTTGAGATACCCTCCAGATCTTGGTGATTGAACCACCAGCTGACCCTCCCATACAGCAATAGAACCACAGTGACCATGTTTATACAGCATGACTTTACCTGGAGATGGTGACACTAATCCAAGCTGTGTTGATTAGGGACAGCCTTTTCCTGGGGAATTGGGTATTCAAGCAGAGAGAGGAGTCAATCTCACCTAGTGACTGGCATTGTAACATGTAAATGTAGAATTCTGAGTGGTCATCTTTTCCTGCCATTGGCCTGGCTAAGAGGAAGCCAATCTTATGAAAAGGCAAAGAGAAACGATGTTCTGAAAGAAGTGACCACAGAGAGAAAGCATTCTTGGGGTTCTTGCTGATTCCAAATTCCTGTCATCTTTGCAGAGGCTCTGCTCACTCATTCCCTTGCTTGGGTTCTGTGAGACACCTCCTCTGGTTCCTTACGATATGCCCTCCTATTAGAGTCAGGTCTACTCAGGTTGATTTGTTACTTGCAACTAGAAAACTTTCACTAATACCAGACATGAGTTTCTGTATATCTGGTGGCAGGGAGACAGTCACTTTGTGCTTGCTGAAGGAAAGGGATGGAGACAGTCACACCACAGTTGGCTGCCCCAGGGACTCTTTGTTTACCCCTAATTCTCCCTTGTTAGCTTTCCAACTGCAATACAGCCATAAAAAGAGAAAGTTTTGGTTGGATGATCTTTCCCCTTCTTTCATCCCCAGACCTCAAATTGCCGCATTTTGTAGTTTATTCCCCCACATGGCTTAGCATTTAATTAATGTAATATGTAAGAGCCAATTATCTCCTAAACAACTTCTTTTTGTCCCCTTTCCGCAAACAAAAGAAAAAATAGGGTTTTTTTTTTAAATCAGATAACAAAAGCATGAATACCTACACAGCCTTGCTCATTTCAAAAAAGTACCTCCCTTCCAAAGAGCTCAATATGGCCTATAAACATGATCTTAATACTTCTTAAACCATGGCAGCAAATTGCCTGGAAGAAAAATGTGACAAATTTTGATAATGAGCAGTAATAGGATAAAACAATCAACAGAAAACAGAAATAAGTGTTAAATCCCATTTAGTTTAATTCAGTCAACATTTTGTGAGCATCTTTTATGTGACTGCCATTGTGCAAGGAGCTAGGGCTGCCATTTATTAAACATCTATTGTGTTCCAGATACAGTGATAAACATTTTCACATACATTACTTTTCATTTAGCCTGAAGAAAAATTTCAACAGCCCTAAGAGGTAGTATGATCTCAATTTATGCAGAGGAGGAAATAGGCTTTTTGAGATCAAGAAACTTGCCCAGAGTTCACATAGCCAATAAGGAGATGTGATTCATCCAGAATTCACCCAGGCTATGTGTGTTTCCACATCTGTTTGCTTTCCAGTCTACCTCTCTTTTCTCCCTGTGGAGATAAGTAAGATAAAATTTCCTCCTTTAAGAAGTCCCCAGTCTACTGGAAGAAACACAGGTTAAGATGGAAAGTAAATGGAGGTGCCACCAATTTGCAAAGGAAGCACTGAGGAAGAGATAAACATTCTGACGGATGGGTCAGGGCTGGCTGCATGAATCAGGCAGCATTTCAGTGGAGGACTACGGGATGCTAAGGAATCCAGAACAAATCTTTTAAAGGAATCCTAACAAATGGAAATAATCATTATTGCATATTTACTCAGTAAGGTCCAAGTAGGTGGTAATAAACATCATAATGGAGAACCAATTATGCTATGTTTATGCCATCAATAGCCCTATGAGGTAGATATTGTTATTTTTTTAATTTTGTGGATGAGGAATAAAAAAAGCTTACAGTAGACAGGTAACTTCTTCCATATCACACAACCTTCATTTGGCTGCCAATTAATTCAAATCCAGCTCTCTTTGACTCCAAATAATGTATTTTCCCTACTAGACCACGTCTTGCAAAGAATTGAAAAACAAAAAAGAAGAAGAAGAGAGAGATACAAATTATAGGTGCAGTAAATTATAAGGCCTTTGTATAACCTCGAGGAATTTACAATCAAGTCAGGGTAGTAATGCATAAACCTTTGAAAACTGAAACAAGTAATCAAGGTAGAGAAACAAGCTCAGAACAATAGAAGTCATGGCCCAGGTCAGCCCAGGAATAACTAGCATATATATTATACTGGGCAGTATCATAGGGGTTTGGAGAAAGAAAAGATGACTTTGAACCAGGGTCATCCGAGAAAGTTTTGAGGGAGAGGTGGTATTGAAGTCAGGTCTCAAATAATATGCACAATTTACCTGAGTGAGAGATGAGAGGACCATTCCCAACTAGGGTTAAAGGCAAATTCAAGGCCAGAAAAGCTGTTGTAAAAGAGCTTACATCTAACTCTGCACAGTAGTGACTATTCCACATTATTGGGCACCCATCATGAGTCAGGAATAGTGCCCATGAGCAGAAAAGAAACTCAAAGAGAGGCATGAGTTGTCCAAGTCAGACAGCCAGGAAGAAGGGGAGCTGCATTCAAATGTGCCTGTCTGACTCCAAATTTCATAGTCTCTCCACCATGCTCCACCACCTGTGCAGTTCAAGCTCAGATTTTGGAGAAATTTGAGTGCCAGCTCAGATTTCTCCGTTCATATTAAGGATGTCTTTGTTCAGGAACATTACATTATTACATAGTCATAACTGCATTACAGAGAAATTCACTCTGGTTGAAGTGAGGGAAATTGAGGCTGGGAATATAAGTCTCTCACCCACTCTTTTAGGAAAAGTTATCAATAAGAAGTGAAAAATATCAAGGCACCTTGATAGTCTGCAAATTAAATAATCTGGTTCCATAATCATTACAAACGAGATGGCCACAGCAAGACCACTATGGAGGGTTGATGACATGGGATATGCTCTCAGGAAGGTAAAGTCATCAAGGAATTATTTACTCCAATAGTTCTTTCTTCCGTCTCACTCTTTAGTCTCTGCATGCAACTGGACACTTCACTGCCCCCTCCTTCTTAGAAGAGTCACCCCTTGTATGCTTCTATGACTATCTTGGTTCTCCCTCTTTCCTGACTCATCCTTTGCACACTGTTTCTTCTAGATCCTTAATGGAGCATTCTCTTGTGGTATGTCCAGTGTCTTTCCTCACTTGACAATCTCACACTCTCTCAGATGCTGTCCAAGTCCACATATTTACCTCCAGCTCCTTTCCTGAGCTCTACATCCACCATTTAATCTGCCTTCTAATGCTCACATCTGAATGTTTTACAACAGCCAGATTTAATCTGTCCAGAACTGAGATTACCAATTTCTCCTTTACCCAAACCAGTTTTTCCCACCCAAGGCTCAGTTCCACTGCCACCTCCCCTGTGTAGCCTTACCCTGCCAAGTTAAAGTGTAGTCACAGTAATCTAATAACTCATTTGTGGCAACATTAGCCACAGCACTCAGCATATTGTGCAGTGACTTGCAGGTCTGGTATACCTGTTGTAATTCTTAGCATTGTTAAATCTCCAGTGTCCAGCAAAATACCCAGCACAATGTAGGTAACATTTGTCCAATGAATGAAGGTCACAGGCAGTCTACCCTTTGTCCAGGGTAGAAACACTGGAGAGACTTTTGATTTCTTCTTTTCCTTAAAATCCCCCTAGCAGAGATTGTAAAAGTTGCAGATAATATTTCTAAAATGTCCTAACAGTCACCACATTCATATCTCCCCTAGATAATTATATGGTCTAGTGGTCTACCTGTTTACAATTCCATCTTCCTCCAATCCATCTGATTGAAAACGACAAGATTACTCTTCAGAGAGTGTATTCTTACGTCATTCCATTATTCAAAATGGAATGTCAGTGGTTTCTCACTTCCCTTCAAACCCAATAAGATGAAAACTTCTGATCAATTTTTTAAAATATTTCATCACATAGTTATTGTACATCTACTAGTAAGCAACAGAGAGATGGAGGCGAACCCAATAGATAAATTCCCTGCTCTTGTGGCGATCACAGTCTTTCCCATTGGAATGACACCTCATTTCTTTATCCTCACTCCCATTTTCCCCTGCAAATGCTTTTTGCTTCAGCCAAATGAAGCTCAAGTCCCAGAGTACATCCCATATGTCTTCACATCTGTGGATTTTTCTGTACCATTTCCTCTGTCAAGAATAAGAGCTCCCCTTATCCTGTCTGCCAGGTCACCTCTGTACCTGTCACCTTCCCATTCCCTGGTCTTGAGATTTTTTGGTTGTCTTGCCTCCCAGTTCACCCTTAAGTAATAAATGTAGTTCCTCCCCAAATGCGATTTTTCCCTTGATCTCTCTTTCACAATCTATCAGTTCTCAGGCTTTACCAAATGCCCCTTTCTCTTTAGTTCATATTGAACAATTTCTTAAGAAATAAAGACAAACCTTTTTCCATTTCAAACAAAAAAAAAAAAAAGAAATAAAGACAAATCAGCTGGGTGCAGTGATTCACACCTGTAATCTCAGCACTTTGGGAGGCCAAGGCAAGAGGATCATTTGAGGGCAGGAGTTTGAGACCAGCCTGGGCAACATAGCACGACTCTATCTCTACAAAAAATTTAAAAAATTAGCAAGGCATGGTGGCATGTGCCATAGTCCCAGCTACTTAGGAGGCTGAGGCAGGAGGATCACTTAGGTGTAGAAGTTTGAGGCTGCAGTGAGCTATAATCATGCCACTGCACTCCAGCCTGGGCAACAGAGTGGGACCCTGCCTCAAATAAATAAATAAGTAAATAAACATTTAAAAATAATAGAATAAAGACAAATAATTAAACTGAAATAGAAACACAAACGTTACACCATAAAAATTGACATACAAAACAACTTTTTCTAAACACAACTAAAATCTTGTCACCAACTGAGTTGTCTGACAACCTTAACAGGTAGATGTATCCCTTAGGAAGTTATAGAGAAACCCACTCTTCAACAATCTCTTATTATTATCTTTACTCATATTTATAGAACACTTGCAAGGGCCAGGATTTGTGCTAAATATTTTGCAAGCATCATCTCATTTATTTCTCTCAGTGATCCCATAATGTAGTCACTGTTATTATCTCTACTTTAGAGATGAGGAAACCAAGGCTTGAAGAGGTAAAGAACTTGACCAAGGTTACATAGCCAACGGGAATTTATCTGACCCCAAGAAATGTCCTTTTTAACCGTTAACAAGATACTGTTGACAAAGATTCTTTGCTTAGCCATGCTTTCATCAGGCTTCTGAAACTTCTCTTAGACCCTTCTGTGTACTTTCTCATAACATCCAGTTGTAGCAAAAGAACCCTGCAAAAGTCAGTTTAGCCAGAACCCCCAATTCTCAATAACTAATCAGGCTCCTTATCCTCCACCATCCCCAGGTGGTATCTGGCTTCCCTGGCCTGTCTTCAGCAAGAATCCTGTTAGGTGGTTAAGTCAGAGTCTCCTTTTCCCCTGATGTTTCCTCTTAGTAATTTTCTATTAACTGACCCCTACCCTGCTGCTTAGCCATAAATTCCTTCTTGCCCATGTTATATTTAAAGGCGAGCCCAATCTCTCTCCCCAACTGCAAGACGCCACTACAGTTGTCCTTATATCTGTGATAATGATTCTGAATAAAGTCTGCCTTACCATGCCTTTTTCTTTTTCTTTCTTTCTTTCTTTTTTTTTTTTTTTTGAGACAGAGTCTCACTCTGTCACCTAGGCTGGAGTGCAGTGGTATGAACTCGGCTCACTGCAACCTCCGCCTCCCAGGTTCAAGCGAATCTTCTGCCTCAGCCTCCTGAGTAGCTGGGATTACAGGTGCATGCCACCACACCTGGCTAATTTTTTTACATTTTTGGTAGAGACGCGGTTTCACCATGTTGGCCAGGCTGATCTCAAACTCTCGACCTCAAGTGATCCAACTGCCTCGGCCTTCCAAAGTGCTGGGATTAAAAGTGTGAGCCACCGTGCCCAGCCCTCACCATGCTTTACAAGTATCATTGAATAATTTTTTCCTTTAACACTGCCTGCTTGCAATATGTGATTAATGAACATTACATACTTTGCAAAGTGTTTGGCACATAATAATTGTTTAATAAATGTGACACATAAGAGGTGAGGGAGAGAAAAGAGGGTAACAGGTAGGCACACAAGGGCAAGGCATATTCACATACACATTGCAAATAATCCTGGCAGCAGACCTGTCAGGTACTTACTATTAACCCGCTTCACAAATAAAGAAACTGAGATTCAGGGAGGTGCAGGGGCTTTGAGAAGGTTTCCCAGCTAGAAGCTTGGCAGGTACAGGATTGGAATGCAGGTCTCTGAGTCCAGCGTCCTTGCTCTCTGATATGGCTCCATTGTCCCTTTTCTCTCTCAACCCTATGCACACCTTATGTTCTTTTTATTCCTGAAATGTCTAGGAAAACAAAAAGGATCATTCTCTTCCCTGAAAGGCTGATACAGATGTGAGTTTTGGAGGGGTCAGGGGTTGGCTACTCTTGCTCTTGGTCTCTGCATGGAGATCACCCACAGGTGTGAGGCTTTTGATACTTCAAAAATCCAGTCTCTGCTGGAATTTTGCAGCCTGCAGGTGGCTTGCTCTGCAGGGTCCTGGCTCCCTCACTGCTGCCTAGAACACTTGAAGGAGTGGAGATCCTAGGTCCTTAGATCAAGGCAAAGAGTTCAATATGGCTTGGTAGAAAAGAGAAAGCTGTATTTTGTGCTGTGGCTGGAAGAATCTCCCCAGAGTCAGTGGATGCAGTGCTGCCATTTCCCAGAGTTGGATTTTCTTTACAATAAAGCTGCTGACAGTAGCAATACTGGTGCTATTGTCCAGCCAGGTGGAGGTTTTCCCATGTAACATCAACAGAAAGCAAAGCTGTATCAAACAGGGCCAAATTCAAGAAGATGCCAGTGAAGCACCAGGGCACAGGCTTGATCACAAACCCCAAAGGAATACTACTTTAAATTTTAAAACTGCTCAATTAATATGAATGACTAAGTGAAGTGGTTTGTGTTTGCTTAGTACAATGCAAATCACTGAGGATGTTTGCAGGAAACCTGTTCTCCTTGATAACTCCTGCTGTCTCTGCAACACCTGCAAAGATCTTTCCCTGCTAGAGGAGAAACAAGAGGCCTAGAAGAAAAGAGCTCCTCTTTTCCCAACTATCTGGGACACTTTAAATAATGTTGTTTCAAAATAACAAGAATGGCGACATGTTTATATCTGCTGTTCCTTTTTGGGTTGGCCTCATGAGGCAGTTCTTATTGTCAAATCTTCCACAGCAAGATGTGTGCACAGAAGATTACTGCAGGCACTACCCAGAGGATTAAAAAAATACATATTACTTATCATAGGAAAACAGGACAGCTCTTCTATGTTCTCCGTAGAGGGTCAGAAATAGGATGTGTTGTACACCTAGGTTTATGTCTGCACAGTTTATGTCCTGCAGCATGCTGATTTGAATATATTTAAAGGAAACAAGAAGGAGTTATGTGGTGGAAGAAAGGTAAAGAAATAAAATTAAGTGACAGGTGTGTATTAGTTTGCTAGGGCTGCCGTAATAAGGAACCATGAATTGAGTGGCTTAAAACATCAGAAATGTGTTGTCTCATGGTTCTGGAGGCTAGAAATTCAAGATCAAGGTGCTGGCAGGGTTGGGTCTTTCTAAAGACTGGGAGCGACACTGTTTCATGCCTCTCCCCAGCTTCTGATGGGTAGCTGGCAACCTTGGCATCTTCTGGCTTGTATACACATTATCCTGATCTCTGCTGTTATCTTCACATGAAGTTCTCATGATGTTCTCCCTGTGTGTCTATCTGTGTGTCCAAATTTCACCTATTTAGGAGGACACCAGTCATAGTGAAGTCATAGTGAATTAGGGCCCACCCTACTGACCTCGTCTTAACTGATTACATTTGCAATGTTCTATTTCCAAATAAGGTCACATTCTGAGGTATAGGGAGTTAGGACTTCAACATATGAATGAGGGGTGGGGAGTAGCACAATGCAACCCATGCCACAGGTGCTTTACCCATGTTAGCTCATTTAATCTACAAAACAATTCCATAAGAAAGAAGACCATGTTTCTCTTCTTAGTGATAAAGAAGTGGAAGCTCAGTAAGGTGAAATGATTTGGCCAAATGGCATCATCTTAGTCTATTTGCATTGCTATGAAGAAATGTCTGAGGCTGGGTAATTTATAAGGAAAAGAGGTTTATTTGGCTCATGGTTCTGCAGGCTGTACAAGAAGCATAGACAGCATCTGTTTTCTGGTGAGAGCCTTGAGCTGCTTCTACACATGGTGTAAGATGAGGGAGGGCCAGCGTGTTCAGAGATCACATGATGAGAGAGAAAGGAAGGGATCAGGAGAGGGAGGTGCCAGGCTCTTTTTAACAACCAGCTCTCTTGGGAACTAATGGAATGAGAACTCGTTACCACAAGGACAGTATGAAGCCATGCTCAAGGAATCTGCCCCATGACCCAAACATCTCCCATTAGGCCCCACCTCCAACATTGGGGATCAACTTTCAACAGGAGATTTGGAGGGGTCAAACATCCAAGTTATAGCATGCATAGACAGCAAGGATGGAGCTAACATTTCAGCCTGTATTTAGTCACCCAGTCCATGCCCTTTCCACTACATACTGCTAACCTGAACTATCAAGGCCATAGTAAAATGCTTGGGTGCCTAGTCTACCTGTTGCCACTGACAACTGGTCCCAAGTATTAGTCCTTCATAATATAAAGGTTCTTCTGAAGCTCCAAGCATCAGAAAAGCAGGACTCTATGTCACAGGTATAGTGATCAGAGGTGCCACACCCTGGGTACCAGCTACTTACCCCCAAAGCAGTGTGAATACCAAGTAAGGATGGTATTAAAGCCAGAAAGAGCTTCCAGTTCAAGAAATTCTAAATGCCAGAGAAAGAAGCAGATGAGGGAGAAAAATGGAGGTTGAGCATCCCTAATCCAAAATGCTCCAAAATCTGAAACTCTTTGAGCACCAACACGACATCACAAGTGGAAAATTCCACATCTGAACTCATGTGATGGGTCGTAGTCAAAACATAGTCAAAACTTGGTTTCATGCACAAAATTATTAAAAGTATTGTATAGTATTATCCTCAGTCTATGTGTGTAAGTTATTATATGAAACATAAATTTCATGTTTAGACTTGGGTGCCAGTCACAAAATATCTCCTATGTATATGCAAATATTATAAAATCCAAAAACATCTGAAACCCGAAACACTACTAGTCCCAAGTATTTTAGATTAACAGATACTCAATCTGTACATTCTACAGCTAGCACTAGAGAGCTTTCTTAAATTAAGGCAAGCTGAATTGAGAAACAAAAATGGTCTTTCTCCCAAACATTTCATATAAGACATTTTCTTTTGTTACTTGGCATAGGGCCCAAATAGCATTTCACCTTTTAGATATGATTTAGATAAAGAGGATCTGATTCTTATTAACAGAGTTCCCAGCAATTATAGAGTACATTGTTTTTTTTTCACCAAGAAGGAAGAATTACAATAATTTCATTCCTTGCAGGGGGGCTATGGAGTTCTTAACTGTTTGATTTGTAAGTCTGAAATTTCATGGGATTTCCAAATTAAATATATAATTTATCTATTATATTAAAAATGAACAAGGTATGATCACTGCCCTTATGAAGTCCCTGGATTGGAATTATGCTTGGTTACTTCTGCAAGCATCCTCTTGCCTGGCAGGAAACAGCTACATGAAATTTGATAAACTGATCTTAGCTAGAAGCAGGATAGAAGGAAACTAAAGGAAGGAAATTCCTAGAGTGGGGGCTGGAGAAAACTGGTCTGATTTAGAACTTCTTGCCCCACAATTCCTATCAGTATTCCATCACTGGCCTTCCAGACTTGCTATCTGTATTGGTATTTCATGACTTACCCCACCCTCTCTACAACCATCCCATAATATCTGCTCTGGGCATTCCAATACCAGATACAGACCTGGCCCAGGATTGTCCTGCTGTCCCTAGAAGTTATGCCAATCCTTGACTGCAATAAATTTAAATGCATTTTCAGAAGGACTACTAGGTGCTAAACAATATAGAAAAGAGAACAAAATGATTATAATATGCCCTTTATTCCCAGCAGGCTCATAATCTAGTAGAAAACTAGAGATTTAAACCAATCATAACAATCCAACAATAATGTATTGATTGGATTGACAGGGTGAAACAAGAAGAACAAATTAAGTTATAATTTTCTGAGATCCTGCTTTGTACTCATCACTTTTTAAAATACCAGTCACTTTATTTATATGCTTTACTTTACTACCTTGAATCCTCTGAAGAGCTCTGTAGATGAAGTACAGGAGAAGGTCTGTTAGGCTCACCAATGCTTTGGATTGACCCCCGCTCTTCTTTCTCACTATCTGATGCTGGCTCTACTCCAAACAGGAATGCCAGGAAGGCTACTTGATTTCCGTTTCAATCAAAAACCTATGTTAGATGCTTACTAAGAATCTCATACACTTCTGTTCCCAAATTTGTTTATGATAATTGTACTAGTTAGGATAGTATATAATTAGTTACGTATGTTGTAAGTCAGTGAAACATGAGTACAAAAATAAAGGAAGTTATTTCTATGAAAAATGAAGTTCAAGTTCAATATTTAAAAATAATTTAAAAAGGGCAACTTGTTAAAACAAAGTGCTACTCTCCATGACTCCCTCAACAAAGCACATGGACTCAGAAGGACGCTACATTTTGGTTACTTTCCAAGTGTTTTAAAATCCTTATTCCACTTTAAAGAAATCAAAACTGGAAATCAAAGAATATATGTTTTATGCTTATATACTTCATTAGCAAGAGGCAGCACTCCAATTAGCAAACTGTATTCCAATGTCAAGAAAAGTCCTTATGCTAACTTGTGATAAAAAGATCTATAACTTGATGTACAGTTATATTTCCAGTTGAAATAAAATTTAAAGAAAGGCAGGATTTTTTTATTATTATTTCAGACTTTAAATTTTTTTTTTTTTTTTTTTTTTTTGGAGTACCTGACAAACTACAGGTTCCAATCTTCTCTGATAAGTGCTATTAGCAGGAAGATTTCTCTGTTGGGTTAACATACTATCAGCTAAGGAACTCTGGGGGAGCCTTCCTCAAAGTAGGTCAATTCCTTGCCATATAATTCTGATTATGTCAAAGAATTTATTCATGAGTTTTCTAATTCAACCCACTTCAAATAGAGCCGTATTTATATAACCACAAAAAATTACATCCAAATTACAACTATAGGATGTAGCTCCTTGGTGAACACTAGGAAAATATTAACCATTTACATGGCATATCTGCTCTGAAATAATAGGGCTATAAAATAGCATAACAATGGCCAAACTTGGAGACTTTCTCAGAAAGATAACAGTCCTCTAGTACAAATTCCAGATGATTCAGGTGCTTGCTATCTGCTAACAGAATTCTTATGCTATTGGACAACGCACAGAGTACCAGGTACCAGGCACTTTGCTAAAAATCCATCAAAATGGCAGCCCCAGTAAAGCCACATTTTCAGGAAAGGCAGTACTTCCAGGCTGATATTCTGAGTAGACTGGATTTTCCTGTTTGATTTTTTCTCTCTGGTTAAAAGCATTATAGCATAGCAGTTTATAACCACATAGACAGACCTGGGTTCAAATGCAGACTTTGTTATATTATAGCTGTGTAATTTTAAGTTATTGACCCTTTCTAAAGCAAAGCTACACCATCCATAGTGTGGCATAATACGAAGTACTTCATGGGACTGCTGTAAGGGTCAAACAAGAGGCTGTATATTAGGGTGAGGGTATTCTCAGCTTCCCTCAGTGGTCTTTTATGACATTTTAGTTTCAGGATTAACCAATATTATAGAATATCCTTCTATATTGTATTAGTCCGTTTTCATGCCGCTGATAAAGACATACCCAAGACTGGGCAATTTACAATTGAAAGAGGTTTATTGCACTTATAGTTCCACCTGACTGGGGAGGCCTCACAATCATGATGGAAGGTGGAAGGCACATCTCACATGGCAGCCAACAAGATGGCTTGTGCAGGGAAATCCCCGTTTTTAAAACCATCATATCTCATGAGACTCATTCACTATCAAGAGAACAGCTCACGAAAGACCCGCCACCCATAATTCAATCACCTCCCACCAGATTCCTCCCATGACACATGGGAATTGTGGGATTTACAATTCAAGATGTGATATGGGTGGGGACACAGCCAAACTGTATCATATATTAAACAAAAACCCCTCCACCATAATCTGAATCTTGTTTTAGACGATTATACTCTTTTCTTGGTACATGATATGTAAAATCTGTATTACTAGGACAATTTGGCTGATTTGCTTCACTAACACTGGGAGGGATTGAATGCTAAAGGTCTAGTAAAATCTGGATCCTTCTGGTTATGGGCAAAGATTTGCAAGCAAACTCACCTGGAGAAGAGAGGAGACCTTCTGGGGCAAACATCTCCAAGTAATAAGGTCACAGGGGCAGGATGAGGAAGGGGTTTATCTATCTTTCCAATATGAACTTTGTCCACGGAGAATAGCAGAAAATGCCACCCAAAAAAGAACACTTTGGCATAAGGATTATTTTGAGCTAAAGGAAGAAGCAGATAAAAAAGCAGCAGCAGCAGCAGATACAAAAAAAAAAAAAAAAAAAGCCCTCAGACTACCCACATTTGCCTAAAAGTGGGACGTAAATTTGTAAATGTGTCCTCCCCTCTACCTGCCAGCAGGGACAGAAGTCCATCACCAAGACAACTTAGCCCTAAGATCACTCCAAAGGAATCTACATAGCTGACTTTATTAACCAGCTCTTACCTTCTTTTAGTTTCCCTATATATTTAACTTTCTGTGATTTGCTGCCCTAGAAAATCAGTCCTTTTCCCTTATCTTGTCACTATTCTAAAATTTTATTGTTCTTTGTTAAGATGTTATATACACCCAAGTTCTAAACACCCCTTTGAATCAGTCATCTTTGAGTACTCCCATGTTGTGTAGGATGAACAGGTTAATAAACTTGTATTTGCTTTTCTCTTGTTAAACTGTCTTTTGTCAGCCTAATTTTCCAGGCTCCAGCCTGAGAAACTCGGAGGGTAGAGGGAAAAAAAGATGTTTTTCCTCCCCTATATTTACAATGTCCCCATAGAATTAGGCAGTAGACATCCAGGCACTGAAGCCATAATAAAAGCTCCCATGACTCTGCAAACCAAAGCAGTCTTTGCCTTTTCTCTTATTTCACTCAAGAACTCTAAAGTACACAGCCATGGAAAAGCACACTAGTAATAAGTTATGGAAACTACTCAGTCCAGTATCTGGGCAGAATCACTATTCCGTAAAAGGTAAGTGGAGGATTATCATCATTCTTATTTTTATTTTGTTTTGGTTTTGTTTTTCACCTTATTTTCCTAATCTGATCAAAGTACAGGCCATTCCTAGAATTCTTTTTCTAAAAGCTCTTCACCTCCAAAGCAATAAAATATAAGTTATATCAGATCTTTGGATGCCACAGAGTCTATACTCTTCTAAAATCACAATATAGGCATAAAGCAAACTTTTGGTATTTGATGTCTCTTGACTATTCAGTTACTGACTTTGTCCCTTTGTCCTCCCTTCAGGTTTTGTGTGTTTTATGGCATGTTTATAAAAACCTGAGAATATGGTTTTCTCATGTGTAAAATGGGGCTATGACTATTTGTCTTACAACAGTATTACAGGGGCAGATATAGCCGTGGGCGAAAACAATATAAAAGTTCAAAAGTACCACGTATTGATAAGGGTAGGAACCAACATTAACTCACTGTTTGTAAGATCAGAAATGGAAATAATCACTCTGGGAATATTGGTAATATATAATAAAGCTGAAAATATAGATACCCTACTTAAAGCTAAATATACATACTTCCTCTGACCCAGCAATTCCATCCTCCATAATTGCAAGCTTATGTACACCAAGATATATGTTAAAAAAAAGATGGTCATAGCATAGAACTTCAAACGCAGATGTTATAGAATGGAGTTTTGAAATTGTAGCATATTCATATAATGGTTACTAAATCGCAATAAAAATAAGTGAACTATGAATATATGGAACAGTGTGGATAATTCATAGATATGTAAGTTGTATAAAAGGAAATTAGGAAAATAGAATATGCATTGTGCCAGCATTTACATGAAATTTGAAATCTGGTTAATGAAACTATTTATGAATTTATTTATTTATGGATAAAACTATAGAGAAAAGCAAGGAAGTATTATAAAAGACAGGAGAGTTTCTGTTAGGGGGAAGAAGTAATTATGATTGGGAAGAGACATGGGGAAAATCCAGGCTGCTGGTTATGTTATAACGCCTTGATGTGGGTAGGTGTTTTATGTGTGTTCATTTTATAATTACTCCGATGTTAACCATTTATGTTTTATTCAATTTCCTATTCTTCTATCTGTATTATAAAATAAATGAAAAAAATATACAATCACCTATATAGTGCACCTAAGATAGTGTGTGGTACCTATTAGGTGTTTTTAAAAAAACGATCGCAATTCCCACCCCCATCGCCACCTCCTGGAGAATAAAAGATAGGTGAAAATGATATGCAAAATACCATATTTTAAAGGTTTTAACTAGAAGCAATGGACTCACTTAGGTTGCTTTTCATACAGGAGAAGTAAAATGTGTTTATTTGGGAAGGAGGCTCTCAGGGAACCCACTACTTGAGGAAATTCAACATAAGAGTCATCAGCAGATGTCAAACAGACCTTCAACCTCATTTAGAAATCTTGAAATTCAATATTCAGACTCATGCAGCAAATGGGCACATGGGGTTTTGGGCGGATTAGGAAAGAGGTCTACACACCCTATTTAATGATGTGGGGCTGCTCTGCCAGGCAGTGGTGCTCAAAGAGGCCCCCACTGCTTGTATTTAAATGAGATTCTGGCACAGCAGCGAGGTGAATGGTGGATCAACGCCTAAAGTAGCAATCTGCTAAACATCTCCGTGACTGGGGAAACCCCAAAGGGCTACATCCAGTCCTTTGTACCTGCAGCCATTAATGACTTCTAGAGGAGCACAGCTCAGGGAGGGACAACAATAGGTGAGAAGTCAATTTAATTTTCATTCCCTGCCAGACCAGATTCTTAACACAACCCGATGAGAATTTATGTCAGATGCAAATTGTATATCTGTCCCTGATTTAAATGGCAGATCTCGTCTCCATTTCAGATTCATTCTTGGGCCTTTAGCTGCATTTAATGAAAAGTGGCTGTATTCACTATGAACCAATTTTTCCCTTGGGTTTTATTACTGAAATCATCAAAATAAATCACCTAGAATCCTCAATCCTACCTGGTTTGAAAGCCATTCGGGAAACGGTGAAATTCTTTTTTAAAAAAAATACATACTAGAAACACATTTGTGCACCAGAGACAATGATTAGCTATTGAATTGAAATTGCTTTACATGTCATAAGGAAAAGTACTATTTAAACAAGAGTAGCATTGGAACAGATGGTGGACACCAATCCTTACGATATTAACCTGTGAGCCAGAGGATTACAATAGCATGCCAATTTTCACAAACTAGTTCTGGTGTTTGGAATTAGTCTTCCTTTTCTATGTTCTTTTTGTCCTAGTTTTTCCGGGAGGAAAAAAAGGAAAGAAAAATAAAGGCTACCCTGCAAGAGCCCCCTTTGTTAACACACACTGTTTGCACCCTGGCTCAAGTGTGAATCCTCTTACCAAGCTGTAAATCTTCACTCCTGCTTTTCTACAGAATCCAAGAACAACTTTGTTTGCAAACTTGCTTTGGAAATGGTAAGGCCAGCCTTAGGTGAGAGGACACAGAAAAAGAGAAAGGGGGATCCTCACTGAGTCTGCCCTGTGACCCCTAAACTGCACCTTCCCCTTTCCCCCAGCCAAAGACCTTCTAACTTGGTTTTCTCCAATAGTTTTAATGCAGACTGTTTTGGCTAGTAACAGTTTTCACATCACACCACCTCTCAATTCTGTTATATCCCTAGGAGTATATGCTCTAAAAGTTAAAACAGCTGCACTCATCACATTGTTAATGTTTAATGTTTTCATGTGTCAGCAACCCAGGACTTTTTGTTTTTCTGCTGAAAGCAAAGACTTCAAACTAAAAAAGCACAGCTCTGATGGAGAGGTTTCAAGACTTGCGGATAGGGGGGTAAAGATTTTCTGAAGTAATTTTAAGGGGCCTCTGAAGTCATCTGGCCTAAGATAGTCTTCTACTAGCTTTGGTCCTAGATAACAATGACAAAATATGTTACTTAGCTTCCTAGATACACTTCCACTGAAATGCAAATAAAAGGACTCCCCCCCACAACAAACACACACACACACACTTCTCCTGAGTACCCACAACCTTCCTTACATGATCCAAATTTACTCCCATGGAAAAACAAAAGCTGGCCCTATTCTCTGCATGGCTCACTAAGGGTCATATTTTAATACTCAGTTCAAATACCAGCTCCTCTTAACACCTCCTGTCTCCTCTACCCCAGTCTCCTGTAGAAGAAGTAACCTTTCTTTTGCTCTTTCACTGGCATGGTCATGGCACTTGGTGCATTCTTTTCTCATAGTGGTGATGCCCAAACCTACTTGCCCACATAAATCTATATGTAAGGCTCCTGATGTGTGGCAAATGCTACTCACTACAGCTAATAGCTACCAGCATGTGTGTGGGCATCTTTATCTCTGTCCGCTACTCAAATGCCAAATGTCTGACCCTATCTCAGTGACCACTGTCTTTCCAGAGCACGTAACCCAGTGCTATGCATGTAGTAGACACTTGATAAAAGTGGAAGGGAAAAGAAGTGATGTTCAGAACACAAATAGCAGCTGTAGGGAAAGGAATCCAGTGGTGTAAATAAAATGTCCCACAATCCAGGTTTCAGCAGAGTCTCTACAGAAGCAAAGCCTGCTGTAAAAATGAGGACAGTGAGGCCTCGGACTTGATGGTCCTATAAGTTGCCTTCAAAACTGAAATTTCAGTCCTCCAAAGGTAAGATTCTAGCAGCCTGTCTGCTTTACACAGACCTGATAATCAATGAGACTTCTGAGAAGCAGCTGATCAATGCACTTCACAACACTGTCATTGAACACTTATCGTGAAAATGCCCATGACAATCTATTACACAACCTAATTGAAGGAATGGATTAAATGTTTCCTTATCTCTTTACCTAAAAACTGCAAACAGGGAATGGAAATACTGTACAAGGAATGCAATATGCAATCTCCCAAATCAACTAGCTCAAGGAAATTCTGCTGGCTGTGTTAAAATTATTTCCCCTTATGATTTGCTTTATTAATTGAATATGTGCATTGCTGCCTAAAATTAAGTGCAAATGTGTATGCAAGCAGGAATAAGGAAGTCTGGCAAGGGCTTTGAAGACAGGCAAATGTGAATTTGAATCCCAGCTAAGCCCCTTCCTAGCTGTGGAGTATAACTTTAAATATCAAATGGAGATATGCCTTATTAGGGTTGTCATAAAAAGTAAATGTTACATTGCAAGTCAAGTTTTTTGTTTTGTTTGTTTTGTTTTGTTTTGAGATGGAGTCTCGCTCTGTCACCCAGGCTGCAGTGCAGTGGCGCCATCTCGGCTCACTGCAACCTCTGCCTCCTGGATTCAAGTGATTCTCCTGCCTCAGCCTCCCGAGTAGCTGGGACTACAGGTGCATGCCACCACGCCTGGCTAATTTTTTGTATTTTTAGTAGAGATAGGGTTTCACCGTGTTAGCCAGGATAGTCTCGATCTCCTCATCTTGTGATCTGCCTGCCTCAGCCTCCCAAAGTGTTGGGATTACAGGCATGAGCCACCGCATCCAGCTGCAAGTCAAGTATTCAACACTCTGACAGGCACTCAAGTACTTGAGGAATTGTAGTAATAGAGGCTCAAACATTTACAGAACACCCAACAATAGCAGCTATCAATTACTAGTGTCCCAGGTACTTGTATGTTATCGGTAATGCTCATAATAAATCTCTTGAACATTGAAGGAATTATAATGCTCCATGTGCAGGTAAAAATATTGAGGCCCAGTAAGGTGGATCTGGCTGAAGCTGCAGAATTGGAAACTAGCAGAGAGGAGGCTAGAGCCCACAACTGCCTGTGCACTCTACATTGTATCACAAGGCCCCTTACTGTTTACACACTAGGCAGGAACTGTGCTGTATTCTTGGGATACCAGGAGGAAAGACTTATCTCCTACCCTAGAGAACCTCAATTTCTAATGGGGGCACTAGCAGTGAAAAGACAGTGGTAAGAGATAGTATAATGTAACTATAAAATGTATATTAATTTTTACAGTGGAGGTGAGCACAGGCCAGTTTCGAGGTAAGGAAAGGTGTTCTGGAGGCAGGGGGACAGCTGAGATGATTCTTATAGGACCAGTTGAAATTATCTTGGGAAAGAATGCAGAAATAAGCATTTCAGAGAGAGAACCTTGAGCCCAGGTACAGACGTATAGGATAGAATAGTATATCCAGAGTCTAGAACTGTGCTGTCTAATATGTGAGACACTAGTACATATGGCTATTTAATTTTAAATTAACTAAAATGAACTAAAAATTTTAAATTGATTGTTCAGTCACACTAGCCTCATTTTAACTGCTCAATAGGCACGCATGGCTGGTGGCTGCCACACTGGATAGCACTGATACATAGATGTTCTATCGTAGATAATAGAACATTCCCATCATCACAGAAAGTCCTTTTGAACAGCACTGGGGGTATTTAACCTGAGATGATAAAAGTGAAATTTTAGAGTACAAACAGAAGAGAATGAAGAGGGAGTGAGGGGCCTGATTATGGAGAGCCTGAAACTGACGGGGAACTGCCGAGCATTCTAAACACAAGGGTGACGTGAATGGGTCTGGATTTTAGAAAAGTCTTCCAGACCTCAGGGTGGAGACCATATCACAAGGCAAAGAAAGGCTTAGATACTACTGGAGGTAAAGACAGTTAGTTACACTGACACAAAACCCTGTAGAGATGGAGAGGGAGGAACACTGGAGAAATACAGAGACAATGAAAGCAGAGAAGCAATATTGTGTGCAATCAATGAGGACAGAAGCAACAGTTGCCACGATTATGGGTTGAGAAAATGCATGTGGTACCATGTCCTGGACTATGAAACAGAGAGGGAAGGAGGTGATTTGAAAGAGGGTAGGAGGGTTGATGAGTCCATTCCTGGGCATGTTGATCTTTGTCCTGTGTCACATTCTGATGGAGATGTCCATGAGGAAACTGGATGCAGGAATCCCAAGATGATATTTTCAAACTACGGTTGTTCCTAATAACTTGCCAGTTACACATTAGCTCATCTGGAACAATAAACCTATGCACCAAGCACTCAACTATATGGGAAAGTAATTTTTAAAATGAAGACAAAACTTCCTCTCCTCAGAGGACTCACAATTTCCAGGAGAGATAGGCAGTACTCTATATCATATTACAGCTATACCACAATTACGAATATAAGAAAAGATCAGCCAAGGGCTGGGTGAATGAAGACAAGGATGGGAAAGGAAGAATCATGGAAGTTTTCTGGAGGAGACACCATTAGCTCAAGCCAGAAAAGGATACAGAGGATATCAGTAGACAAGATTGATGGTGGGGAGGGGATTTAGCTAAGAACAGACCAATTTTCCTAACTGGTGAGCTATAAAGCCACTGCTCTCCACTTTTTCTTACCATTATTAAAGAAATCAACAACACAACTTTTCCAAAAAGAATTAAGAGCCCATTATATGAATAGAGGTAAAGGGAGTCACAGAAATTCTGCTGCCCCACATCCAGACACCCTGTTAACAGGAGGGTCTTGGTACTAAAGAAGCTAGTACCCTCCAATCCAAGAAGTCACAAGAATGTGGGTGAAAGCCCTTTGTGTACCACAGGTGTTTCAGACTAGAGCAAATTACAATAATTTGATTCAGGTCAAAGTGTATAATACATTTAGGAGAAAAAGGATTCTTTTAATTAGATGGGAGAGAACGCAGATTAGTGGTTATGCTGCATCCATTCTTGCCCTTCTCAGATTCATTCTCCCCTCTGCAGCTGGCACATCATCTTGAAGTGCATACCTGATCATGCCACTTCCGTGCCAACCCTGCCATCTGTTTAAAATCTATCTGTGGCTTCCCATAGGATAAAGCCACAAATCCTTAACCTGGCAGATCCTCATAATCACAGGTTTCACAGTAAAAAATGCAAGGTTACCAAAAATAAGCAGTGCTGGGCCAGCTGATTCTACACGGTGACGACATTTCCATTTCTCCCCACCTATTCTGAAGCCCTCCTCTCTCATATATGGTTTATGCTCCAGTCCTGCCAAATCACACCTGGATCATGTACTCCATGAACCCTGTGCTCCTGGGTGTGCTTTCAGTGCCTGGCACCACACAGCACCACACACACACAGATACACTCTCACTCCTGTGCCCATAAAAGTCCCATAGACACTTTTTCATGATCCATTTCAAACACTGCCTAGTCAAGGATGGCTTCTCCCCAAGTCAACCAGTTATGCTCTCACCCACTGAACTCCAGGAGTGTAGCGATCCAACAAATATAACTGAGCACATGGACCCCGCTGGCATCCATGGCACAGAGATGGACAAACAGGGATCACAACATTCGCAAACTCACTGACTCTCATCCTGAGATTGTCCTGACATTGCATCCCACCCCAGGATCCTGCCATCCTGATCTTCTTGAGACCACCAACCTCTCGCTCACCCCTGGGTCTTTGATCGTACTGCTCCCCTGCTCCAAACATGCTTCCTCCTCTCTATGCCAGGCTAACTCCCTGAGATGGCATTTCTTCAGGAAAGTCTTCTGCAATTCTGTACACTCCCATCACCACTCCTACCCCTACCATGTTAGGAACTTCCTTTGTTATTCCATAGTACCCTGGGCATTCTCTCTCCTGGAACTTATGATGCCACCAGGTAACAGAAAGTCTGGAGGCCTGAAGACCAGTTACAACAAGTTGGTAATGGTGACAAAGAACAGAGGAGGACAGAATTTGCAGATTGTTAAGTGTACATGCTTCTGGCTTGAATACCTGGGCAAAGAGAAGGGAGCATTTAGGGGACAGAGTCTGAGAGACAATGCAAGATGTTCAAGAGTTAGAAGGAGGGAGAAAAAGAGAGAGGCAGGAATCCTAGGCAACCAAGACACAAGAATGGGGACAAACCTCACAGCATCCTCACACATAGAGGGCCCTTTAGGAAATAATCCCTGTTAAATCTTCAAACAGCCTTGAGAAGTAAAAAGGGACATCCTCTTGGTAGCACCTCACACTCAGCAGTATTAGCACAGGTGGAAGGTAGTACTCAGACACCGAACTAACAATGCTGTCTCCGAAGTAAGAAATTCCAAATTCATAATAATGTTTCTGGTTTTTTGTTTTTGGTCTTTTTTTCCAGAGAGTGAGGTAAGTTTTCCAGCGTCTTACAGCTAGGAAGTACCAGGACGCTGTATCTCAAAGACTCCAAGTTCAGACCTTTCCTGTGTGCCACAATGCCGGAACAAACTCCCTCCCCGAGTACGAGATTCCAGAAGCAGAACCGTGGAAGATTTTTATCCTCAGAAAGCCTCCTGTGGAGTTGGGACTCACAGCTCACAGCCACAAAATCACTGCCCATTAACTGTTTGGTTTCCTGAGAGCAGAGATTAGGGATCCTCAGTCTTGCCTGCATATCAATACCACCTAGGACCACTCAGACCAGGTGAATCAGTGTCCCTGCAGGTTGGGCACAGGTAATGGTTTATTATGTGTTCCATGTAAGTTTAGGGTACAACCAAGTGGTTAGAATTACTAACTAAATCAAACCTCTTTACTGACCAATTACATTAGAATATAAATTCTCTCCAATATATATCCATGTTTCTCCAAAAACAGCCCAGCTCTCAAGTCCAGGATTAATATGGGAAAAACCAACTCATGAAAACCCACATGTTGTGTCCTGCTCTCCACCACTTTGACAGAAGCACTGCCCCCAATCAATCAGTGTGAGGTGTGCTTATTTATTCTCACTTCTCTGGCAGATAAGGATTATAGGGATATAAAAAGCAGAGTGTGCTGTAAAACATTATTTATTAGTGGGCCAATGGATCTTCATGTGAATCAGGTTTTACATGTTCCATTTTCCATTGAAACAATGGAATGTTACATGGCTACTAATAAGGCACAGGCCTTGATTAAATACCCAATCCATAATTCAATAAAGAGGTTGTGCTGACATAATCAGCAAAGAGGGACCCTTATGAATATCCAAATAAGCCAAAACCTGAAATGCACGTGTCAGCATTCACCCCACAGAGGCATATTATTTGTAAAGTGTGCAAAACATTTTTCTTCCAGTACCCACTTGAAGAATTTTATAATTAGCAAAGTTTCATTGGCAGAATAAGACACTTTGTATTCCAAGTGATGGCTTGCCTGGCGTGTTAGCATGCTTTGCTGGGAAATTAACTATTCTGTGTCAATTTCTTAAGGAATAATTATGCTCTGTAATTGAATAACAGACTGGCAATTGCGGAGGTCTTGAAAATTCCTAGAAGCTTAGCTCCAGGCTAATTCATTTCTATTTTGTACTGGACTGTCAATTTTTGATGGTTATTGTCACCCCCAAAAAGATGGGATCTAAAAGATACCAGGAGGTAAAGTTTCTGCTTTTTAAAGTAGTATTAAAACTTCATATTGCACGTAAAATTCTAAAACACACACATACTTCAAATGAAGTACATACCTTCTGTGATTCCCTAGGCCAATTTGTTTTTCATAAACACTTCGAATCTTAAAAAATGTGTTGTTGTCTTTTTTTCCTTCGACCACTAGGAAGCTTGGATCCAAATCTATAACTCATACCAAACAACCAATAGGATCTTATTGCATGATTTTGTCTATTACCTATTTTCTTGCTTCCATCTGAGTTATCCAACTAACATTCCTTATAATGCAGACATCTTTATAAATCTCCTCACAACATCTGTGTAACAAGGTACAGTATAAAAAAACACAGTATCTTACTATAAAGTACCACAGTCTACACAGCAATTTGCATATGATTCTGGAAAGTGTATATACCAAAGATGTAAATGTGCTGTGGGCTCCTGGAATAGGTAAATGAATACAGAACTGCCTAAAAATCTGGGGCAGGTGGCTACTGCTCTGACAGTGCACTTCCCTCGGGGCTGACAAAGTCCTCGTGCATTTGCTTTCTTGTTCTTTGACATTTCTAAGGTAAGAATTTGAAAATACATGACACTTTTATATAAATGTTCTTATCTACACTTTAAAACTAGGGCTAAAAAGAGGTTAAGAAACTTGCCAACAATGACTTGTCTCATAAATCGTGAAGCTGGTATTCTACTCAAAGTATTTTGTATGCAGGTAAGAAGTTCTCAACCATTCAGCTAATCCCAGTTTGTCTCAGCGCTGATTGAATCACTGAAAGAGAGAGAGAGAGAGAGACTCCCACAAAAGGAGAGATCCCCCATAAAGACCCACAAGGAGAGAGAGACCCCGCAAGGAGGGAGGAGGGGAGAAAGAGAGACAGACAGACACCCCACAAGGAGAGAGAGGTCCTCTTTGGATGCAGCAATCCCCTCCCCGCTGCTCATGCAGGCAGGCACTAGTAAAGTGCCTGGAACATAGGAAAGATGCAACAAATGCTAGCTCTAACTATTGAAGTAGTGTAGTGAGTTAATGTGGCAGGCATAGCAAAGAATAAAGTCTAAGACAAGAGCCCAGTTTCTTTCTCGAGTCACTGATTAATGAAACAGTTTCTACCAAGGCCTTTCCGAAGGATGCCCCTGCACTGTGCCTGATTAGAGTGCTGAGGCTTCTCCAGGCAAGTTGTCCCATTGATAACTCACCTCACAATTAATTTAGATCACCTATCCACTTTAAAGAATTGACCATTGCTACTTGGAATTGGAAATTTTCATCCTGAGTCATCATGACATAAGATAGTGGTTCAATGTGTGTCATCGACAGAAAAAGGCAGGAAAAAAAATTAAATGGCGCAATGGGAGGAATAAAGTATTCTGAGAAAATAAAGTGAGACCTAATGAAAATAAGCAAGACCAGAATTTGGCTCTCAGCTAATCGCAGGGTGTTTCAAAAAGACCCAGAGAAAACAAGAGCTGTCACTGGGATATTCTCACATCTCATTTATCAGTTACTGTCATCAAAGATGATATGGTGTATGTAACTGTGATCTTCAGAAAAATAGTCAAAGTCCCAATGCTTTCCCAGCATATCTACACTGCTTCTCTTTGCCACTTTCTGGTCTTGAGGTTTTCTCCCATTTTGTTTTTTTCATTACCAAAAACTGTTCCATTAATCAGTGACTTGAGAAAGAAACCTGGGTCTTGGTCCTGACTTGATTCTTTGCTATGCTTTCCACATTAACTCACTATACTACTTCAATAGTTAGAGCTAAAATTTGTTGCATCTTTACTGTGTACCAGGCACTTTACTAAAATAGATCATCTTAAAAAATTTTCTCACTTAATCTTTATAATGATGCCATAGGCAGAGTTATTTTCCCTCAGTTGAGAAATCACCAACAGAATCTCAAAAAAAAGTTCAGTCATTTGCCTAAGGTCTCATAGCTTGGAGGAGGGGTAAGGGTGGGGAGTAGAAATTCCAATTCAGGCCTGTTGGACTCCACTTGACATTGCCTTAGTCAACACCCTTGCTACCTCTTGTCTCCATGAACAAAATAACCTCCTTCTCTTTCCTCTTCTTTCCTCTTTTCCTACCCCTTGCAATCTGATTTTCCACCATAATAACTTATTGGCTGATGTTACAGGAGCTCCATCCAAGTGGTTTTACCACAAGATATAATAGCTGACATTTGGAAAATCGTATCAATGTAGCCTTTTATCAACATTTATCAGAGAAACCGAAGTACACGGTTTCCTTTCAATCAAAGTTGCTGAAATCTTGGTCTTAGAGATCCTTCCTTCCCCGAGGGAAGGTAGCAACCTAGTTATCTACTTAAATTATTCTGACCTTCCAAGGCCAAGTCGTGTTAGCCCTCCCTAATCCAAAAATAATTAGTGGATAACAGACCCTGGCTTGTTGAGACAGAGAGTTATTTGTAGGAAATTTCTTGTCTGGAGCAAATGGTTTTGCAGGAATCACTAACCCTAATAGATTATCCCAAGCCCTTGCCACCTGCTTTCCTGAGCCCCCTGTCATCTCTGACAGTAAAAGGGCAGGCAGGTCACAATGTCAAGCCTGGAGATACAAAGTTGCCAGCACATTGTTACTGGTGATGGTTAGGCCTATGGACCAACCATCTGGAGAGAGGACAGGATGGATGGTCACAGGCCTTCCAAGGAGTAAAGAGGAGCATCCATTAAAAAGACAGGCAGGCTTGCCCCAAACTCGGGTACATGGCCAGCTCTGAGAAGCCAACATTTGTTGGCAGACAATTGCAAAGGGAAGGGAAAAAAAAAACAACAAAAACACAACAGAAAACAACCATAAGGGTCTGTCATGGCCCAAGAGCTCCTGCAGAATACCTGGGAGTGTACAGCAGCTGATGCTAGGACTGAACAGAATTTGGTGTTACAGGGCAGTGCTGGGCGCCTGAGGCACAGTGTTCAAATCAATGTTTGTCCTAGCTCAATATCTGGGAACAAGAGCAGGGCCCAAAGGGAGGTTACTTTAGAGTAGTGGTTCTCAAACTTGAGTGTGCATTAGAATCACCTGGAGGGCTTGCTAAGGAAGAGATTGCTGAATCCCACACCCAGAGTTCTTTATTCAGTAGGTGTGGGGTGGGGACTTCAGAATTTGAGTTTCTAATCGGTTTCCAGGTAAGGCTGTTCTGCTGGTCCGGGGACCATACTTTGAGAGCACTGCCTTCGAAAACAGAGTTCACGGGAAAGGCAAGTAGGGAAGAAGCCAGCATCAACTGTAACCAACATATGCCAAGTGTTGGCACCTTATAAGGGTGGTCTCATTCAATCCTCCTAATAAACATGAAAGCAGGCTTTATAAACCCCATTCTGTATATAAGGATACTGAGGTCCAGAAAGGTGAAGTGACCTGGTCAAGATGAACATAGCCGGGGAGGGATAGAGCCAGGATCAGAATCACCAGGTTTTCACGACTTTAAGACCACCCTTCTTCTTCTCAAGAAAAAGCTCCAGCCTGTTCAGGTGAATCTCAGGAAGACCCACTGTCTCCAGAGTCTACTCAGTCTTCAGGAAAATGCCTATTCACACCTTTCCCCAGTATGCACAAGTCAACCACTTCCACACATCTTTATTGCCCACATCAAATGCATCTAAGATGAAATGCACAGAGGAATGCAGCATCCCCCACCCTGCCACCACCACTCAGAGATCATCCCAAAGGCAGTACCAAGAGGCAACTCCATGCACTCAGAGTTGGACTCTGCTGGGGTTCTTGACAGGTGATGTGCTACATTGTTGACTGAGGGGCTCCAATGATTTAATCATCTGAAGTGCAGATTTAGGAATACTTCAGACTTACAAGTGGTTTTGGTACAAAGGACTTCTGATCTAAAGATGAGATTTCAAGTCCATAGATAAGTACTTATTTGCCAGAGGTAAAGTCCCATAACTTACCTGAATTTTAGTCTCTTTACCTGAAAAACCCTGCTATTAACGTCAGCTATACTGCCTCACAGGATTCATGACAGCATAAAGTGAAATGGTGCACACGTACGTATTTGGTGAGTTGTTTGCTGCCATAACAATAAAAAGTAGTGTGAATCATGAGTGATGGTAAATACAGGCTAATGAGAAAGGAACTTGCAAATAGGTGTTCTTCATTAGGGACTTCATCCTGGCTTCTCTACTTTGTGATTTGCATTTTGTCGAGTTATTATCCTCCTGGCCAAGGTTTCTTCCTCTGAGATATGGAGATGCCCACACCTGAGAGGCCTCACAGTAGGGTGCATGTGACACATTTTCAGATGGTAGAATTTGTAGGGGATATTTCAATGGACTTAAACATTCAAAACAAACCAGCAATAATTACACCCAAACACAGTCTATATTGGGTCTTGCTGATCACCAGCCTTCCCTTTACCACTGTCTCGTTTCTTGAGGACCATCATGACTATGGCCTCTTAGATTCTGTCGAGGCAAAGCTGCAAGACCATGTTCTCCTCCTCTGTTGATGGCTCAACTATATCCCCCCTCCCCTTTCCCTCCTTGCAAATAGAAAGTTTAACAGTGTTCTACATCCTTCAATGGGCTGTACTCAAAGTTCTGTGCCACAGACACCTCCAAAACAGTGGTGTCTCAGGGTAGAAAATTAATTTTCCATCTTGAACAAAACGTTGGAGCACACCTGGAAAAGCTTATCATATACCATGGTGCCTGGACCACTGACTGGTATGGAGTAGGGAGACAGACTTTTGATCCTCAATGGGGTAGTGACTCACTCTTCCTGGGTCACTGAGTCCCAAAATCCTAATCACAGTATGTAGATGATAATACCTACCCCTACTTATCTCCCAGGGTTGAGAAAGATAAGAATAGGATGGATGTGAAATTGAACAGAGGGCCATACTGTAATAACAGCAGCATGGCACAAGCTAATACCACAAATATAATCGCTGCTCTTAGGGTCACATCAGCAGCACAGTGGTTAACAGTATTGTGGCTAAGGCTGGGCACGATAGCTCACACCTTAATCCCAGCACTTTGGGAGGCCGAGGCAGGCAGATCACTTGAGGTCAGGAGTTTGAGACTAGCCTTGCCAACATGGTAAATCTCTGTCTCTACTAAAAATACAAAAAATAGTCAGGCATTGTGGTGGGCGCCTGTAGTCCCAGCTACTTGGGAGGCTGAGTCAGGAGAATCACTTGAATCCACAAGGCAGAGGCTGCAGTGAGCTGAGATAGCAGAACTACACTCCAGCCTGGGTGACAGAGCAAGTGAGACTCCATCTCAAAAGTGGAAAAAAAAAAAAAAAAAAGAGTGTTGGGGCTAAAATATGAGCACTGCATCTATACAAATCCCAGCCCTTCCACTTACTAGATGTTTGCCTTTGGGTAAATGACTCAACCTTCCTAGGTCTCAGGTTACTCATCCATGAAAGTGGATTAATTGAGTTAACACAAGGAAAGCATTGAGAACGGTGAAAGGAGCACTGTAAGGGTTCAATCAAGGATGAACTGCTGTTACCATAACCATCACCATCACCATCAGCAACATCCTTACTTTGATTTGGCCATTTTTCTTTCTTATTATAGTACTGCAATCTCCCTTCTGTGTTCTCTACCTGCACCATGGCAGCCTCTCACTGGGTACCTTCCTATCCTCTTCCAGCAAGAGGCACAGCAACAACGATGACATGCAGGTGGGCAGGTCAGCCCTGCCTTGATAAAAATCACAGAATTTCATTATCATGTGTATTTTTTAAATTGAGGTTTTAAATCACATATCATGAAATTTACCATTTTAAAGTGTACAATTCAGTGTTTCTTAGTATACTCATAAGGTTGTACAACCATCATTGCAATCTAATTCTATAACATTTCTTTTTTAATTTTTTAAAATTCATTTTAATTGACAGATCAAAGTTATATATATTTACAATGTACAACATGATGTTTTGAAATATGTATACATTGTGGAATGGCTAAATCAAGCTCAACAACATAAGCATTACCTCACGTATTTATCTTTTTGTGTGTGTGGCAAGAACACTTAAACTCTACTCTTAGCAATCCAAGAACACAGTGTTATTAACTATAGTCACCATGGTGTAAAAGAGATGTCCTGAATTTCTTCCTCCTGTCTAACTGAAATTCTGTGCCCTTTGACCAACATCTCCCCAACCCTCTCCACCACCCCATCCCCCTGCCACCCAGTCCCTGGTAACCACCACTCTGCTCTGTGCCTCTATGAGTTTGACTTCTTTAGATCCCAGATATCAGTGGAATCATACAGTACTGGTCTTTTTCTGCCTGGCTTATTTCACTTACATAATGCCTTCCAGGTTCATCTATAGCATATGTTTTTTTTTTTTTTTTTTTTTTTTTAGAGACAGAGTCTTGCTCTGTCACCCAGGCTGGAGTGCAGTGGCACAATCTCGGCTCACTGCAACCTCTGCCTCCAGGGTTCACGCCATTCTCCTGCCTCAGCCTCCCGAGTAGCTGGGACTGCAGGCGCCCACCACCATGGCCGGCTAATTTTTTGTATTTTTAGTAGAGATGGGGTTTCACCGTGTTAGCCAGGATGGTCTCGATCTCCTGACCTCGTGATCCGCCCACCTTGGCCTCCCAAAGTGCTGGGATTATAGGCTTGAGCCACGCATATGTATTTTTTAAAGCACCAATCAACTTTTACTATTGGTTTTTAGAAATATTTCCAAATTTCCACTTTTAACTAATTAGGTAATTAATGAGTTTTCACAAACAAATTCCATTAGAATGAGAAATACCACAGTGTAGCATAAGAACATGGTCACTTAAACCAGACTCTGGTTCAAATCCTGGATCCAGCAGTTATTAGTGATAAGGCCTTAGCCAAGTTACTTAACCTGTCTATGCCTCCATTTCCTTATCTGCAAAATGGGTACAACAGTGATTATTAGTTCACAGGGTTATCCTGTGCTAGGAAGGACTGAACAGAATTTGGTGTCATGGGGCAGTGCTGGGTGCCTGAGACACAGTGTTCAAATCAATGTTTGTCCTAGCTCAATATCTGGGAACAGGAGCAGGGCCCACAGGGAGGTTACTTTAGAGCAGTGGTTCTCAAACTTGAGTGTGCATTAGAATCATCTGGAGGGCTTGTTAAAGAAGAGATTGGTGAACCCTACACCCAGAGTAACTGACCATCATGGCTGTTTTCTATTGTGTTTTTTTCTTTTATCTTCCCTTTGCACTTGTCTGCCAACAAATGTTGAAATGCTTCTCAGAGCTGGCCACGCACCTGAGTTTGGGACAAGTCTGCCTGTCTTTTTAATGGATGCTCCTGTTTAGTAAGGCCTGAGTGATTTCACGTAAGGTGCTGAGAACAGCCCTTGGCACGTGGTAAGCACTCAGTAAGTCCTAAATACTTTATTATTAGATGCTTTTCCTGATGCTTCAGAGAGAGTGATAAAATAAAAGAGTTTGATGATTGCTGCAAAAGAAAAGAGCAGTCCCACAACAAGTGGGCCAGATATAGTTCTTCCTCTAACATGCTATATCACGTGGAAAAGCCCTTTCCCTTTCTGAGTCTTGGTTAAGAAACAAAATTCATTAACACCTGAGGTGTAAAAAATTCTTTCACTCAGCTAGCCCCCTTTGCACATCCCCAACTCTCAGTGACAAATTAAAATTCTCCTACCATCTGAAACCCACTAGCCTGAGTGCTAGTGACAGTTGTGTGCCATGCAGACAACCTGGTTCCATGGGAGGCATGGAGAAGCACATTTCCAGCCAGTCCTCAAAGCGTATCTCCAATCAGTCCTCAGGAAACCATGGAACACAGCCACAGCCATTGCTGGCCACAGCAATCAGACACGAGAATGCAACCAACACAGCATCCTGAGGCTTTGCTTACAGACAGATGGAGGGACAAGAGGCTCATTCTCATCCACGTGCCCATTTTATATATGCTAACTAGTAACAGCAGAAAGTGTAATAACCTTGGGTCTTGGGTCTTAGGGAAATGAATAGAAAATGATTAATGAATGGAAAATGAGTTTCCAAGTTCTACCTTCAATAGGATGTGTGAGCATAATATCCTCTTGCCTGATTTGAGCTTCCCTATCTCTCTGAATCATGCTGGTGCTACTGTTGACATAGCACTCTTATTCCTTCATCTATCCATCATGTATTCATCAAACGTTTATGGAATCTAGTAGAAGTCAGGCAATGATCCGCTGGGTTAACACAGCAATATAAGGTTCAACATGACTTCCTGTCCTCTTTCTGTTGCTTTCACTCTCCTTAATACAAGGCAGTCTGTTCAGTACTAAAGAGGACATTTTCTGCCTTCACTTAACATATATTTATTGAGGAACCAAATTACTTTAGCAATAAAGATAGATAACTTTCATGGAATACTTCAGATATACAAAGCTGAGCACTTAAATGCACTCTCTTATTTATTTTAAGAATATGCTGGCCTTTTCCCATCATATTCCCATTTTACAGGGAGGAAAGCTAAGCTGGAAAACAGTTAAGTAGCTTGTGCAAGCTCTCATTACTGAGGTGCTGCAGCTGAGGGCTGAACCCAGCTCTCTCTAAAATCAGTCAGGCTCCTAACCGGATCCTAAATTGCTTCCAGACACTAGCCAGGTGGGAAGAACACATGCTCTCAGTCAGACCAGCCTTCATTAGAGCATCTCCTAATTGTGTGACTTTGGGCCACTATGCCTCAGCTTCAGCTTCCTGGGCCATGAAATGGCATTCAAGAAGAGAACTGTTGTGCGAATTTAAAGAGATGCATGCATGGAATCCCTGTAAGTAGCTCACCAACTTGAAAATTGGTGGCTATTACTAGAAGTAGTCTAAGTGCCCAGCTTTGCAGGTAGGCAGTGTGGCTTCAAATTTTCCTTAAAAAGATAATTATGCAAACTCAAATAAGCCAGACAAAAAATAGTACATGTATGAATTTATAGATAAATTGTGGAGAATGAAAACATGTAAAGCAACAGAAAGCAGTCAGTGCTGTGAGGATGGGGTGGTGATGGGGAGTAGGAGGAAGAGGTGGGAGGGCGGGATGAAGAGGGGCCACGGAATGTTTTGGAAGTGATGGATGTTTTGTAACCTTGATTGTGGTAATGGTTTGATAGGTATACACATAAATTTGAGTTAAGATGTCTCAAAATATAGACTTTAAATATGTACAATTCATTGCATATCAATTTTACCTCCATAAAGCTGTTTTTAAGAAAGGATTTCTGGCACACGAGCAAGTACTCTCTGTTGAAGGTGGAGCCAGTTTTATCTATGTTAGCTCAGTGTAGCCATCCTCACCATAGTACAACACCTAGAGCCGGACATGAGGCTGCCAAGGCATTTTCTTGGCAAATCTCTCTTTTCTTTCTTTGTCCATCATGTAGCAGGAGATGACCTGGCAGTGAGTGTGGGAGGCAGGTGGGCTCCTGGCAAACCAGGAAGATTAGCAAACATGATTTGACCATTTATTGAAGTCCCGGACAGCATAATAAGGAGAGGCTTTGGTTAAAGAAAGGGCTTTAATAATTCTTGGTCTTAGCCCAACATGGGTGTAGGCAATCCTGTTTAATTAAGGTAATTTTTGTCACTTGAGTCACTGGGCACCTTTCAAAGGGGTCAACCACACTAAGTGGCAATGGAGACTCCAGAATATTACGGTTGCCACAACAGAGTCAATTGTTAACATAAATCAGAAACTAAAAATATTTCTCACTTGCAGGTATATGATAATAAGTGAAGAATCAGTGATGCCAATACAGTCCTTTTTGCTTGTGCGATTCAAAATTTAGCCTTTATGTAGTTAGAAAATTCACTTTTAATTGGCATTTGAAAGCAAGGGACAACTATACATGATAATAACTGAGATTAGTAATAATAGAGGTCAATGTTTCCTGAAGATTTACTATAAGTCAGGTACTTCCTAAGCGCTTTGTGGGTCCATTTGATCCGCACAGCAAACCTATTAGGCAGACTGCCATCAAAATCCCCACTTTAGAGATGAGGATATAGAGGCACAGAAAGTTCGATAACTTGGCCAGGCACCGTGGCTACCGCCTGTAATCCCAACACTTTGGGAGGGTGAGGCGGGCAGATCACTTGAGGTCAGGAGTTCAAGACCAGCCTGGCCAACATGGTGAAACCCCATCTCTACTAAAAAAAACCAAAAAAACAAAAATTAGCCAGGCATGGTGGCACATGTCTGTAATCCCAGTTACTCAAGAGGTTGAGGCACAAGAATCGCTTGAACCCAGGAGGTAGAGGTTGCTGTGAGGCAAAATAGTGCCACTGAACTCCAGTCTAGGTGACAGAGAATGACTTCATCTCAAAAAAAAGAAAGTTCAATAACGACCGAAACCACATGATGAAATGCAGCATTTTAACTATTAACAACAACAGCTGTTGTTTATTTAGCTCCTGCTATGTACTAGAACTTTGTGAAGCACTTTATATATTTTCTTTTTAAAAACTGACATTAAAGCCACAACATGAACTAGGTACAATTATTCTCATTTTACAAATGAAGAAACTGAAGCTTTGAAATATTAAGTAATTTGCCCAAGGTCTCACAGTTAAATAGCAGTAGAGCCAGATTTTAGGGCCAAATTCATCTAATTCCAAATGCATCGACTACTCAGGAGAGCACGTGGTTTTACAACCCCTTTGAATATGTTCTTCTTCTCCTCACCCCAAGTCAGTAAGTTCCATTATTCCCACATGACAGACACAAAGACACAAAAAGGTTGAAGAAGACAAAACATTTGTTTAATTTCACTTGCATGTTTTAGAGTCAGTTATTTTTAAAACCCAGGGAATGTAATCTTGCTCATAGGAAATGCTTTGGGAGGCAATAAAGTAGATTAAATTAAAGTATGGTTTGATGGTGATGATTTAGCAAACTGCAGTAGTGTTAGTAAAAATGAAGTAGAAGATCTCTTTGCATATTATCTCCCTAAAGAGTACCACATAAGAAACATTCTTTGCACATAAAATAATGAGAATATATACATATAATAAACATAAACTACAATATATGAAAATATGCTTCTTCCATAAACTCTGTCTGCCAAACCTCCAATAAGGTGGAAGGATATTAAAATACGAGCTGGAAAAAATGAGAAGGGTTATAAGCAACTTCTAGCAGGCTTGGGTTTGAAAATAAAACCAACTCATTAACATCTCCCTCCCTCCCTTCCTAGTGTCTATGCACTGTACATTGCGAAATCACCCACCCTGTGACAGAGTAAGGCATGCAGACTTAAAGGAATGGTGCTGCCATCAAGGAATTCACAGTGTAGCAGGGAAGAGAAACATAGTCCTAGAGCAGGAGAATTAAATAGAATGTAATGAAGCCTCTCAAAATCTTCCTACAATATTTAGAATAAAAGTCAGAATGCTGGGCATCCCCCTGCCCCAAGCCCCAGGGCCCTAAGTCTAGAGACTCATCTTTCACCACTCTCACTATATTCCAAGAACGTTGGCCTTCTCTCAATCCCTCAATCACCAAACCTTTCCCCTTTGCATTTGCTGTTCTCTCCACCTGGAATGCCCCCACTCCATCCATATCCTGGCTTAACTCTCTCTCTTCCTCCCTCCCTCCCTGCATCTTCTCTCTCTCTCTCTCTCTCTCTCTGTCTCCCTCTCTCTCTCACACACACACACACACACACACGCACGCATCAACTTTTACTGGGAGAGTAAAAAAAAGGATTCCAGAGGAAGTGACATGTAAGCTAGACTCTGGAGGAGGAGATGAGGTGATCAGGTGTTTCAAAGGAGAGAACAAGGAAAGACAAGACAGGAAGAGGACATGGGAGGTGAAAAAGCATAGCACATTAGGAAACTGGAAGGAAGGATGGGGCACTGAGTGTGTTGAGTGTGGAATAGGACAAGAGCGTAAGTTGGGGCCTAGATCCCAAGGTCAAGGTCTTGCCTGTGAAGGTCAGCAGTTTGCAATCAGAGATATGCACCATGGGCACCCCCCAGGCCACTGGTCTTATGAACATGTTTTTAAAGAAAAAACCTCTGGGAACTGCATAGACGAGAGACTAAAATTTTTCCAACAGGAACCTGAGGCCGGGGGAAGGGAAAAGACTCACATCACAGCATGTGACTCCACATCCACTCCACACACTGAAGGCTCTGGTGAGTGTCTTTGTTACCTTGTTAAGGAGTCCACTCGGAAATTGAATTAAAAGAATAGGGTTCCTGCAGCTTTTAATAACTTCTCTTATTAAAGTAAAATTTCTAATTAATAATTTATTTTAAAAACGAAGATTAACTAGTATATACCTTAAAAAACCCACATGAGGACTTCAGCAAGGGCAGCAGGACTGCCTCTTCCAGAGGCACAGGCCACATAGGGGCTGTCCCGGAGAGAGGTGCAAACACCTGGAGAGAAGCAGTGCTTTGTCACCTTTACTTAAAGGGCTTGTTGGGAGGTGGCAGCTGGCTTGTCTTCTGATGGAAAACTATCACACTGGGAGAAATGTAACCATAGCCATGACAACTGTGAGTAAGGAAGAGGACCGCGGGCTATGCACGGTTCATTTCTTCTAAATCTTCTGGTACAAGAACAATTCTGACTACAGGGAAATCACGGATCATCTACAGGGAAATGAAGATGTTTGGGGAATAAAACTGTTGCTACCAAAGATTCAGCAGCATGAAAAGTGAAGATGATGGGAGTTGAAGTCAGAAGTCCGAGGCCCAACTGCAACCCCATGACCAGCTCTGTGACCTTGAGTCAATCATTCTCACCTCTCTGAGTCCAAGTTTCCTTGGCTGTTAAATGAGGAGAGTGATCAGGACTTAACAGGATGGTTTTAAGGAGTAAGTAACATAAATGCACATGGAAAGTATCCAGTCTGGTGCCAAGCAGTCCTAAGAAGTTCAGCCTATGGAAGGGCCAAATGAGTCCAAGCTGCACAAGCTGCAGTACATGAGTATGGGACCAAGGAATCTCAGTCTCTCAAAGGTCATCACTATCAATGCCATGGCCTCAGAGAACTAGGTGACTCAAACCAGTATTCCATTTAATCAAGTCCTTATTTCAAACTAGATCAACAGAATGAATTTAGGCAGGAACTTTACCTCTTTCTGTATACTGTCCCCTCGCTGGTCTGAAATTACTGGTGACTATACTCCTGTCTCTCCCTTACCATCTTAAGCCTTTTCAGAGATATGGTTCTGTTGCCCTTTAGCCTGAAGACAGTCTGGTTGCATCTGTTAGTGTCCTTAAGCTGCCAGAAAGCATTCACTCAACATTGATTTACTGAGCACATATTATGTGCCAGGCGCTATTCTAGGCATGATGGGTAAAATCAACATGGTCTCAATTCTCTTGCATGAAACATGCAATTTAGTCTGTGAGAGGGAAAGTAGAGTAGCAAGCAATGATTAAGTTTACAAAGAAATAAAAATCCAGTCTTGGTGCTATGTGTTATGTAGTATAGTGGTTACGAGCGTGTAGCACGGAGGCAGACAGCCAGGGTTCAAATCTGAACCTGCTGCTTCCCACTGTACAACTTGGGGTGAGTGTTTTAATCTTTCTGGGTGTCAGTTTCCTCATAGGAGTGTGGTGAGGCCTAAATGAGTTAATGTACATAAAGCCCTTAGGAGTACCTGGAACTTAATAACAAGAACGAAAATAAGTGCTATTAAAATTTTTATAGTTTTATTTGACCAGCCCCACAGTGATTTCACTTGTAATTTTGCAAGTAAATGCTTGAAGATGAGGATCAATAAACTGGCAAGTTTATAGAGTTAAAAACAACTCATGTTAATAAAGTACTTTCCAATTTACAAAACATTTTCATGCAAAATTATTATTTGATCATCAAAAGGAGCTACCTGAAGTGAGGAGATGAGGCAAGTAGTTGTTCTTAGCATCTCAATTCATTACAGAGTCCTTATTACTTAGCCTAGAGTCAGGTCTACTAGGCATGCAAATGTTTGTTGAAGGAATAAATGCAGATGAGAGAATTGAGGCAGCATTCACTGTGAGATAACCATTGGGCTTGATGCATTACATACATTTAATTCAGAGAGCTTAGGTGATTCTCTCAGGGTCACACAGCTAAGTGATAGTCTGGGTCTTCAGGAGCCATTGCTGCTTCTGCAAAGCCACTAAATGAGACCACCTTGCTATAGGGTTTCTGTGGCTTTATCAATGACACCCCCTTTCTTCCTGGCACACAGTAGGCAGTAAGCAAGCATTCATTCATTCATTGGTATAATAGAAAAAAAATCCTGCACTACTATCCTCTCCTGAAACTTAAGTCTGTCTACAGTCTTTATTGAATGAAGGCATCCATCAACATCCAAATCCTTCCCAGGAACCAGTCCTTTAAGACCCAGGACACACTTCTTCAGGACCCCAGCCTTCTCTCAGTGTCTGAGGGCACAGTTTCTTTATCCCTGCAACTTACCATGCCCACCCTTAACCAATTTATTCCTAGTCTCAGCTTAAATATCACTTCCCTGGGAAAGTCCACTTTTCTAGACTTCACCAATTATGTGAGGGCCCTATCTACCATCTGATGTGTACCCTACTTTTCAAAATTCATGCAAAAACACACGCCAAGATTGTTCTAACAACTGTGGATTCAGCAGGAACAAAATAGACAGAAACCCTGCCCTCAAGGAGCTTCCGTTCTAGTGGAACATAATATTTTCTCCCAAAGCTCTTATAATTGTAATTAATTATTTGAATAATCATTAGCTGGATGTCTTTCATATTCAACTGGAAGATCTAGGAGAACAGGGATCAGTTCTGTGGTCCCTCCAGAGCCTAGCACAGAGCCTGAAACATAGCAGGTTTAATTCTACAAGAATTTAGATGAAGGATGAATGAATAAATGCATGCATGCATGTATGCATGAATTTTAAATTTCTATAGCATCTTACACAGAGTACATAATTTAAAAAACAGGTGAAGGAACAGGAGAGTATTCAAGCTTCCATCATCAGAAGTTCAAGTAATTCACCATCTTTAAGGATTCCCTTCAATCTCTGATGTGCAGCATACATATTTCTGCCAAGCAGAGGTATTGCAGAACAAATCACAAGATAGCAATTATCTCCCCCAATATTCCTATAAATAGTTGTAGGCAGCCCTCTACCTCATCCTTGTTTCACTACTGAGTTTCTGGGATGAATTTGAAAGGCAGATTTTTTAAAAAAAGCCTTGGCAATTGAGAGGCTATAGTTGGCTTATAGAGACTGTGCTTGCAGGTGCAAAAAAATACATTTTGCATACATAAAAATACAAGGGGGTCAGGCTGGATTCCTTTGAATGTGCAGCCTTACATTTTTTATTTTATTTTTCTGAATTTTTGACGAGGACAGATTTTGTTGGTCTGCTGCCCATTTTCATAGCACATTGGAATTTGGCAGTTCCACTTGGGAACCCATTGAAATGCAAAGAGAGGCCAGGTCTGTAACTAAGATCCCTTTACCTGCATTCACTCTGTAATAAGAGAAAATGGAAAGAGGAATTAACCATTAAATTACCAGCTGAATTAGAATTAGAAATTGTTAAGGTGGGAAGATTTACTCACTGAAATACTAATTCTGAACTGTAGCCTTCAAAAAATAAGATGTAGTAGTTATACCCTCCATTTGGATCAGCACTTTACAGTTTAGAAAAGCATTTTCACATCCATCCATTATTTCATTGCAACCTCTCTGAAACCCTGTAATTAAGTTATCACGCTGGTACCAATTATCTTTTTTCTGTACAAATCAGATCATGTAATTTCCCTTCTTTAGTAAGTTCAGAGGAGTCCTGTTGCTCTCAGGATGAAGTCCAAAATCAAGGCTCCCATATCTGAACTTATCCCATCTTCACAACTATGTCTTCTATCATTCATTCATTCTCTGGTAATCAACACATAGGCACAGTTCTAGCTTACCAAAAATTGCCAGTACAACAAAGGAAGACAGTCACTTCAGATAAATGCATGTTAGTAACTCCTGAAAGGGAGTTTAAGTTGAAATCTATTCATTGGATTCTGAGTTAGGCAGATGACATGTGCAGCAGCAGATTGGGGTATAAAGCAGAGATGATTGAGAAACAGCAAACAGTGGGAACACAGGAACACAAAAGACAGCACCATTTCTCTTAGCCACAGCCATACAGGATAATTGCCCCATAATCTTTCACACCTCCAAGTTTTGGACAATCTAACAGAAAGATCCCTCAATCTTTCTCCACTAGATAAACTCATTAATCCTTCAAGTCCCCTCTCACTTGTCATTTCTCTTTGCTTCCTCAGCTTCTCCATTAAGCTTTGTTTTTGCTTTTACATCCATTTCTTCCTACTGAACCATAAGCTCCTTGGGGACAAGGAAAGTCACGTGTGAGCTTAATACACAGTGGGTGAGCAGAGCAGGGACCCAGTGCCCAAGACACAAAGTAGGGGAGTTTTGGTGAGTGGGAACCAGTGGCCCACAGACTAGCTGCCATGACACTGCCCATCCATGCTGCTGCTCTCAAAAATGGCATGTGTGACAAGGACAGCCAACTGAAAGCCCACCTGGATTACACTCTGAGCTAAATTTAGTGTGAACAAATTGGCCAGTGGGGGTCCTTGTAACATCCCTGCTTGAGAGTGGAGAACAGGTTCATGAGTGATTTGTTGGTGATAGCGCTCATTGCTTTTGTGACCTCTGCACTGGACTGCACTGTCTCTATTCTAATCCAAGCCCATACTCGTGTGTTTTTCAACTGTTCTGTCTCTTGGTGCCTATTTGCTTGAAGGACATTATGCAAACTGTACCGGTTCCGGACAACAGGCCTAGACAAGGAGCTAAGACCTCTTTGATGTGGCTCAACCTCTTCTTAGTGTAGTGTTTTTTGTTTTGTTTTGTTTTGTTTGAGACAGAGTCTTACTTACTATGTTGCCCAGGCTGGAGTGCAGTGGCACAATCTTGGTTCACTTCAACCTCTGCCACCCAGGTTCAAGAGATTCTCCTGCCTCAGCCTCCCATGTAGCTGGGATTACAGGTGCCCACCACCTCTCCTGGCTAATTTTTGTATTTTTAGTAGAGATGAGGTTTCACCATGTTGATCAGGATGGTCTCAAACTCTGGACCTCAAGTGATCTGCCCACCTCAGCTTCACAAAGTGCTGGGATTTCAGGTGTGAGCTACTGTGCCCGGCCTAGAGTAGTGTTCTTAAAAAAATGCCAGCAGATTTTTTATTTCGTATGAAATCATATCTGGAAGCTGGTTTTCTTCTGCAATTTAGGTAACTTAGAAATCCCCAAATCTAAAAAAAAAAAAAGCGCAGTTATTTTGAATTGGGAGTGGGGTTCATGGTAACCAGTTACTCAGGCTCTCCCCTTATCTCTCACTCGTATGCAGACCCTAAGGCACCTCCACAGACCTGAGATTCCACAGAACACAAAATAAAAACATTGGTCTAGATTTAAAAAAAAAAAAAAAAGGACTTGTATAGATAAACTCTTAAGAGTTGACATCAGCTGGTCTATCAGATTAGCTCTCAGTTTGGATCTAAAATACCAAGGAAGACTTAGATTTGGCATCACCTGGGTTTGATTCCTGACTTGGGCATGTATTCAATAGCATGAACTTAAAGGATGTCATCTCAGCTTCCCAGAGCCTCAGTTTCCTTATATGTATGGTGGAAATCATAATAAAGACTTTGTTGGAATTGCCCTGATTAGATTAAAATGTACGTAAAGTATTTCACATAATAAGCAAACAACAAATATAAGGTGATTTAGCAATTGTGATTATGGCTGAAGTGCTATTCATTATTACCATTTACTTTGACTAAAGTATTCTTTAGCTCTTTATGATCACTTGTAGGCCTAGAAGGCTTTGAAAAATGACAATTCTTCAACCTCCACCTCCATTGAAATACCAATAGCAATACTAATTTTAAAGAACATTCAACACAGGGCTAAAAGATGATTGAAACAATTTCTCAGATGAGCCACTCACCTTTGGAAAATAAGGCTGTTTTGTGAGAAATTAAAGCTCACCCATTTGAGAGTGTTAATGGAATTCCAGTGAAAAGGGCACTCCTCTGAAGGCATTGGCAACCTTTGTTTGTTCTCTTATTATTGCAGCATTCCTGTTATCAAAGGCGTAAAGGGGAGGCCCATCTGTACCCAACACAAAGGAGAGAATTCCTGAGCCCAATCTAATGAGAGGCAGGGGCCCTATGAGCTTTGGAAGCCAAAACATTTTGGGACATATGGTTTCCTGAAAGTCCTACCCCAGCAGTAATTGGCTGATTCATTCTTTCTTTTACATACACACCTCAAATACTTATTGAGCACCTGGTAGTGAGTCTAGAGCAGTGGACAAAATAGGCAAAGTCTCTACTCTCTGAGCTTAGCCATGGGGCAGGCAGGAAGGGGTCAGAAAGGTTCTCGGCACCAGAGTCCCGAGAAGTAGACAGAAGACAGCAGAATCACAATTACCAAGGAGGGAAGTACATTTTTATGAAAATGTGGGCTATGAGATCAGCAGCTTTACTTACTTGAAAATAGAACTAAGAGTGATTTATCAACTACTATGTGTCAGAGACTTTGTAGGATGCATAAATACATCATCTCATATAATTTTCACAACAACCACACTAGGCTAGGTATTATTTCTCTCGTCTTACAGAAGAGAAAACTCATGCTCAAAAGAGGCAAAATTCCTTGTTTAAGATCACACAGCTAGTAAATAGCAGACCTGAGACTGTCAGATCTCAAAGTTGAAGCTTTTTTACTAGGGCTTACATCTCTAGCAAACGGGCTTAACAAACCTAATTTCATTAATATGTACAATGTCTCCTAGTGCATTCAAACAATATAGACCAAATGACTGCCACAAAGAGAAATTAGTGGAGCTACATTTAGAAAGCACATGTTTTTATTGGCTCTTCTCTTTCTCTCTCTCTTTTTAATGCTCTCTCCAATACCAATTCACTTTATTCTTTTCAATGAGCATTTGTCCAATTTAAAGTCAATGAAAAATAATGTACATTTTTCAACAAGTTTACATTAAGCCCTGCAAAAGTGCTTATATGCTATTTAGTGCTGAGGGTGCTGGAGCAGGGAACACATTTGAGTATGTCTGTAATTGAATTCCAAAGGGGTTAGCAGGAAGCTGGCTTTGTTCTGCAATTTAGGGAACTAAGAGCTTGTTAGCAAGGCTTTGGAGGAGAAGAGGAGGGAGGCAGGGAGAAAAGGAGGGAGAGGGATAGGAAAGAATGCTTAGTAAGGAGAACCTCCCTCCACAGCCTGTGGCATGAAAGGAGATGGTATCTCCGTCTACCAGACAGGGCTGCACTTGGCAGTCAAAAGATTTGGGTTCTATTTCCAGCTCCATACAAATTCCTAGCCTCCACTACCTCATTGGTAAGATTTGTAATGTGGAAACAGTCTATGATTCTATTAAAAAAGGCAGTGACCTAACACCACTGGGCTTATTTTTTACCTCCCTTTTATACATAAGTTAAAATCTCAGGTCGCACGTGCCTTCTCCCCGTCTCTTCGCATTTGTTCTTCTTAGTGAACAAATTGGGCCATTTACCCCAGTTTGGGGCTCATGGTTCTTTCTTTGCTCAAAAACGGAGTTGAAGCTTAGGTCTGAGTTTCACACTGTTTCTCCTGCTTCTGAAACCACATATTAAAATCCAGATCCTTTCGGTTCTTTTGCTGGCCAGTGTCTATAAACTAGAACTGAGTCCTAAGCAAGGGGCTTCATCAAGAGGCAATATGTAGAAACAGAAAAGGACACAGGCATTTTGAAGTCAGAAAGACCTGGAATTAAATCCTGATTTAGCCCCTTTTTCATCTCATGTGTAAAACAAGGGTGTGAGTGTTATGCCATGTATATGATGTGTGACACATCCCAGACACTTAAATGACAAACACTCTTTTTCTTCTTTCTTTATCTTTCTTTCCTTCCATCCTTCTCTCTTTCTTTCTTTCTTTCTTTTTTTTTTTTTTTTCTTTTTTTTTTCGGCGTTTCACACTTGTTGCCCAGGCTGGAGTGCAATGGCGCAGTCTCGGCTCACTGCAACCTCCTCCTCTCAGGTTCAAGTGATTCTCCTGCCTCAGCCTCCCCAGTAGCTGGGATTACAGGCATGTGCCACTGTGCCTGGCTAATTTTTGTATTTTTAGTAGAGACGGGGTTTCACCATGTTGTCCGGGCTGGTCTGGAACTCCTGACCTCAAGCGATCCACCCGCCTCAGCTCCTAAAGTGTTAGGATTACAGGCGTGACACACTGCTGCCAGCCCACACTCATTTTCATTATTAACAAATAGCATTTCCTTCAGACATCATGAAAATGTAGATGATAAAACTTTGAACCCTTCAGTTCATGAGTTCCCCTAAAGAAAGAGCAGAAAATACTTTCATGTTCATTTATAAAAATGATAGAATAGATTGCTGTAATTAATACCTTATTTCCTTTCAAAGAGAACGCAACTGCCTCTCTAGATAGTAACTTCTTCCAGCAAGGTGTCAAGTCCTGGGATGGGCTATGTATTCATATCTTAAAGGGCTTGATTTTTATAAGTTTAATAAAAGCTCAGTTCAAAACAAGTTGATGGCTGACTTGTCAGGTCACATAAAAAGTGTCTATGAAGATCAAAGACCTTGAAATAGGCACAATAACCTTCCTGGAACCCAAGGTAGGGAAATACTTCCTGTGTTAGTTTGAGTTGCCCTAAAGCAGGCCCTGAAATAAGGATTGTAATGCAAGTAATTTATTTGGGAGTTGCAAATAACACCATCATGGGAGTGAGGAAATGATATAAGAAAGAGAAAGTAGCCCATAAAATGTGCATCATTAAGCCAGATGCCAGGAAACTGGAAAGTAGCATAAAACACACTCCTCAGATTTTTGATCCCCAAAGGGTGAGGGAGTTGGGGTGTTTATACACTAATTTCTAAGAGTCATATGTCAAGGGCTGCTCCCAAGTGTGTCAAGAACCTTAAACGTCTGACCTGTGCTCAGATCAGCAGTGGCCTTCCTCAGTTTTTGGGAAGCCAGTTCAGAAATGCAGCTACGAGCAGTTAGCACTGGAATGACAGGAACCAAGGGATACAGTGAGGGATGAGCATCTGCTCCCCTTACAAACGAGGTTTCCTGTTTAGGTACCATGGATCACATTCTTCCCTTAGGAACAATAGCCTTTCAGACCAGCTCGCCTGGCTTACTCCTCCTTATTCTTCAGCAGCTGTCTCCTTAGGCATATATGTAGCATTCCACTAAAACTATCTGTACCTCAACCATCTCTGTAGTTGAAGAACCTAAAATAGTATCTGGCACATGGTAAGTGATGAGTACTTGTTTTTTAAAATAATGAATCCATTCTTCCTTGAATGGACTTAAGGGCCAGGTACTGTGGCAGGTGATTTTAATGCATTTTCTTTCTCCAGTTTACATGATACACCTATTTATTAATTTTCATCCCCATTTTGTAGATGAGGAAACCGAGGCCTAGAAAAGTTAAGAGCTAAAGACATGGCAAGACTGAGATTCAAATCCACTGAGATTCCAAAGCCACCTTTACCTATGCAAGACTGTGAAACAGAAACCTTGAGAATTACAGACAGTGAGTTCAGGCCAAGCCACAAGGAATTTGGACTCTATTGTAAGCTTCAGAGACAAATGCACTGTGTCACAAGGTGTTGCTGGAGACACACGAGGCATACAGTTCAACTGCTAGTTTCTCCTTGAGAAGGTGAGCTGCAGATGACATGTCAGATTCACCTTTCTATGTCCATCACTTGGCACAGGGCCTGGCTTAGTAAATATGTGATGGAGGCTTACTGAACAGAACAAGCAATTGAGTAAATAAGAAATAGATGGAAGAATAAACTGAGGGGATGGGAGGGCCATGAGGGATGGTGATTCTGCAGGAAAGTTGCATTACTGCACTGAGTGTCTCTAGCTTGGGTTTTTATTCATTCTAACAGCATTTATGAACACTACTATGTTTATAGCAAAGTGTGGAAAGCCTAAACCATATGCTTTAAACACACTGATTTTTCTGCTTAAAAATATGCTCTTCCGCTGCTGCAAAGACAGTTAAATGAATTGGGGGAAGTCTGTTCTTCACGTTGCAAACTGGGTATTTGCAGGGATAAAAGCTTCCAATGAACACTGTTCCTCCACTATAAGTTGTGCTTGCTGCTGTCAATAATGCCCTTTACCTAATCATAAGAAAAGATGGATGCCTGGTGGCCAGCTTCAATTCTACTCCACACCTTTGTTTTTCAAGGTAAGAGGACCACCCTGTAATATAATTCACATCTCCCATCACTGAGTTGAACAGATCTGACAGCTAACATTTTGCTGCTTTATTTGACCTTAATCTGCTCTTGAACTTTGTCTACTGTTACTGGATAACCAGCAACTGCAAAGTGAGAGAAACCAATATGTGTAATGCCTAGTTCATAACACTTCGCCCTCTCCCTATTGTTTAATTCAATGGCTCTCAATTGTTTCTCTCCTCTGGTCCCAATATTTGTATCCTCCCTCTCCCCCTCACACACACACACAAGTCCCTCTCTCAATCTACCTGGTCTACTGTAATAGGAACATAATGAAATTTCACAGGCAAAGGTATTTATATGATTACAGAAAAGTCACATGGCTTGGACTAAAAAGACCTAAATTGAAATCTCATTTTAGCTTCTTACAAACTGTGTGACCTTACTTAGCCAAATGACTTAACCTGTTTAAGCCTCAGTTTCCTCATTAATAAAATTGAGATAATAATGCCTAACTTCTAGGATTATTATGAAAATTAAATGGGAAGGCAGAAAAAATGTCTAAAACGGTGCTTAAAATCTTGACCTATGGTAGCTGCTCTCATTAACACCAGTATTAATATTAATAAGCATTGTGTTGCTAGAGCCATCATTATTGGATGGTTTGGGGATGTAACATTTCCATTAATATTTTAGAGAATAATGTCTATTGCTATGATTTTTAAAAATAACCAAAAGCACACTTGCAAAGGACAATAAGATAGAACAGTCATTTAAAAATTTTGTTACATAATTCTTAAAAATAAAATGTTCTGCTGAAAAATGATGAAACTCAAAAATAATGCATAAAACATTTCAGCCTGTAGGTAAAGACAGCAGGGGCCTACATATCCCAGTTGTTGGAGGGCACAGAAATTGAGGCATAGTGATTTCTTGGTAAATGTTATAAAAGGGCCGTGTCTCCTAGACTGCTGAGTCTCATTAGTGGTATACCAAAGGCCTCATTCATCAACTTACTGTCTCAAAAAATAATCTGCATTTTGAGGAACACTACAAAAAATGTACCTAAACACATACACACAGATAAAAGTTCATCTCAATCCAAAGGCTTATCAATAAATTTGATGAAAAAGGCCAAGTAGTTGCAATCGAGTTCATTTGGCTTCAAAAGGAAGGCAAAAGAGAGGGTGTTTACATTGTAGCGGGTACTGAATTTAGTTACCAATAGAAAATATTTTAAAAATTTAAAAACGAGGCCAGGTGAAATAGTTTTCACTGCTTGTGCATGTATATGCATGTATATGAATACATCCATACACAAATAATACATTTTACTACCAACCCATTAAAGTTAAAACATCAATCTTCATCATATCAATTTCAAAATATTAGACTCTGCCATTCTAATCTGGTATTGATAAGAATGAACAAGTCCTGGAATTTTACACCTGGGTGCATTTCATTTTGTTTCTCTTCAGTGACAGAATTCAATATGACACAGCTCAGTGTGACAGCATCAGGCTGAGACTGTCATCTTAGGGGCTTATACATCTTTAAAATTCTCACAAAAGTGAAATTGACTGACGGCGAAGCAAAATGATGCTTTTAACTTGAGTTAGAAGATCAGAAAAGTCAATGAAAACACTCAGAGTTCGTTAAGGCTCTTCAGTGAAGATCTTTTGGAGGAAACAGCTGTAGCTTCCCAAGTACTAAACTGCTGCGGTCTGGTGGGACCCCAAGGACCATCTTGAGGGATATCGCCACACAGAGGCCATGACGAGTAGAGTGCTTGTATCACTTTTGTAACAAACTTAACAAAGAAAGTTTGTTCTCTTCTCATTCTATCACAGGTATAGCATGATGTATAGGGAAGAGTATGGGGCTGGGAAGTGAGAGGTGCTGCATTCAAATCCTTGCTTTGAATCATCACTTTAAGGATGGGTGACCCAAGATACATCACTTAACCCTTGTGTCTCCATTTATTTACCTGCAAACTGGGATGATGGATATACTTACTTCAGTGTTGTGGAAACATCAAATAAAAAATGTTATATGTCAAAACTAAATTCCAAAGGGCTACACAAAGTTAAAATTTTATTGTGTACAGTCAGCCCTCTGTAACCACAGGTACCACATCTGAAGATTCAACCAAATGTAGACCAAAAACTTTAGGAAAAGTAAAAAACAATAACAATAATGCAAACAAAAATATAGTACAGCAACTATTTACAAAGCATTTACATTGTACTAGGTATTACAGGTAGTCTAGAGATGATTTAAAGAATATGGGAAGATGTGCATAAGTTGTGTGTAAATACTACAACACTTTATATCAGGGACTTGGGCATCTGTGGATTTCAGTATCTACAGAAAACCTGGAACTAATCCCCCAAAGATACTGAGGAATATCTGTATATATTTATGCAATTTTGTTTTTACTGTGGCCATAGCTGTCGCTACAATAGACCTCTACACAGGCAGAGCCAGAAGATGCATGCATGATATAATTTAAAGAGTGAGTAAGATTTGACACTAAGTGGTCTGCCTCCTAAACCTATATTCTCTACAAGGCAGCATTCGGTATCCAGCCACAAAGTTACAGAGCTGAAGGGATACCTAGCCCATCCCCCTGTTTTACGAATGATCAGACCCCCAGTGAGGAGAAGCAAATGGTCCGAGATTAGGTGGTTAGAGAAAGGAGCTGGATAAAGACAATAATGATTATGATATAAAAGCTAAAACATAATTACTGGTAATATTACATGTATATATTATTCCTTTTCCTTTTTTTTTTTTTTTTTTTTTTGACACAGAGTCTCTCTCCGTTGCCCAGGCTGGAGTGCAGTGGCACAATCTCAGCTCACTGCAAGCTCCACCTCCTGGGTTCATGCCATTGTCCTGCCTCAGCCTCCAGAGTAGCTGGGACTACAGACGGCCGCCACCACGCCTGGCTAACTTTTTGTATTTTTAGTAGAGACGGGGTTTCACCATGTTAGCCAGGATGTTCTTGATCTCTTAACCTCGTGACCTGCCTGCCTCGGCCCCTCAAAGTGCTGGGATTACAGGTGTGAGCCACCGCGCCTGGCCTTATTTCATTATTTACAAAGCACATTTATATGCACTAATTCATTTTGATTTTCATCTTGACAACTTCCTATGAAATAGGTAGGGTTTTATTATTACCCCATTTTAAACCAAGGGAACCCAGCATTCATATAGGTGCCCTGTCTTTCTCAAGTTTAAGTAGCTAATCAGTGTTAGAGTTTGGACTCAAGGCTGGATGTCACCCCAGTCTCAGAGCCCTTCTGCCATCCTGTGCTGAGCTGTAAGGTACAGAAAAGGCAACACTGATGGCCTGAGAATCTAGCCAGTGAAGTGTGGCAGACAGGGGGCTGCACAGAGGCCTGCTATGGTGCAAAGGACTAGAGGACAATAGAGGCAGAAGGTGCAGTGAGTGGGAGGCGAGTCTAGGTCCTAGTGGACTGTGCTGCCCAGGGCTCAGCTGGGTGATCTAAAGCAGCATTGTCCAAAAAAAAGAAAGAAAAAAGGCAAGCTAGAGATAGAATTTTAAATGTTCTAGTAACCACATTTTAAAAGGTACAAAGAAATGGGGGATGGGGGCTGGGATTCTATTAATGTATTTTCTTTAACCTATCTTAACTATTATCATTTCAACATACAACCAATATAAACAATTACTTAGATTTTTGACAATCTTTTTCTTTTTTCAGTACTAAGGCATTGAAATCTGCATGTATTTTGCATTTACTACACATCTCAATTTCATCTAGCCATACGTCTGGTGCTCAACAGCCACATGTCACTCGTGGCCACCAAAATAGATAGTGTAGATCTAGAGATAGGGTCAGGGTGGACAGAGTCCTGGCCTTTGGGCCCTGGGCAGATCCAGAAAAAGAATGATCCTAAAAACACTTTCCCCACAGTTCATCTCAAATTAGTCATACAAAATGCTGTCTCCACCCAGGCCCCAGAGGAAGCTTGCCATAATAATCACGTCTTCTTTCTACCTCCATCTTTTTCTCCTTAGGTAAAGAATTACGGAGAGGAAGCAGAAAACATCAGAAACGCACAACAAAGGTTGGGTTGCATCACCCTACAGGCAGGTAACCCCTTTCAGACCCTGTTACTTTACCATAAAATGAAGTAGTTCAACCAACCCAGGAACCTTTTCAATATTTCACCATTTTCTCTTTCTTTTGCTTGCTTGTTATTTTCTTGTCCCAATCTCTTTCTCCCAATCCACTTTCTCTCTCTGGTCTTCTTTCCCTATAAAATTCCATGATTCATTAAGTATGTACTTAGGCAAAGCCCATGCTAGGCACTGGAGTCTTAGACATGAGTCAGACTTGCTGTTTGCCCTCAGTAGTCAGGGAAGCAGGTATACCAAAAGGTAATTGCAATGCAGTGGGATCCATTAAGTATAATGGAGTCACTGAAGAAAAATACTTGTCTTAGTCCTTTTTGTGCTGCTAAAACAAATACTTGAGACAAGACAATTTATAAAGAATAGACATTTGTTTCTCACAGTTTTGGAGTCTTGGAAAGTCCAAGATCAAGGGGACAGCAGACTTGGTGTCTGGTTAGGGCCTTCTTGCTGAGTCCTCACATGGCAGAAAGGGAAAAGCAGAACTATGTAAAGCTTCTTTTAAAAGGGCTTTAATGTCTTTAATGAAGGAGCAATCCCCATGGCCTAATCACCTCCTAAAGGCCCACCTCTTAATACCATCACATTGGCAATATCTGAATTTTGGAGGAGACACATTCAAATCATGGCAACCCTCAACTACCCTTTGGTTTGAGGGGGATCATAAATAGATTAATAGAAGAGACATTTTTATCTGTCACACTACAGTTACTTAATCATAATTTCATTTCTCAAATATTTTTTAAACCAGTGTAAGCAAGAGCCATCCAGAATAGTCACAATGAGTTGATAATTTGCAACCCAATAGCAATTGGTATTTTTGTTGCCCTATCTAGCCTAAGAGGAAAGGAGCATGCTTTCTGTTTCAGCTTAGAAAAACAAAACAAGCCGGGTGCAGTGGCTCACACCTGTAATCCCAGCACTTTGGGAGGCCGAGGTGGGTGGATCACAAGGTCAGGAGATCGAGACCATCCTGGCTAACATGGTGAAACCCTGTCTTTACTAAAAACACAAAAATATTAGCCAGGCGTGGTGGCAGACACCTGTAGTCCCAGCTACTCAGGAGGCTGAGGCAGGAGAATGGCGTGAACCCAGAAGGCAGAGCTTGTAGTGAGCCGAGATCTCACCACTGCACTCCAGCCTGGGCAACAGAGCAAGATTCCCTCTCAAAAAAAAAAAAAAAAAAAAAAAAAAAGAAAAAAAGAAAAGAAAAAAGGCAAGAAAAACAAAACAAAACAAAACAAAACAAAACACATGGTGAAAATTGCTGAAGGATTCATTAAATTTGAGAATGGAGAGAAATGTAAGATTCCAGACCAGGAGACAATAAACTAAATAATCACTTGAATATTGTTCACATCCCAGGACCTAACAAAAAGCTCTTTCATGACTCAAATTCGCCCTGTGAGAGTCCAGTTATCCCACAGAGACTGTTGTATTTGGGGTTTGATCCTGAGCTGCAGTCTCACAGCTTCCCTCACTGTGATGAATGCATAATATTAGTTTGATGTGAAAAGTGTTGGGAAAAAGCAATGTTTTCCAAATCAGACAGAGAGTAAAGGCGAGCAGGGAAGAATCTGCAAGGAGAAGCTTAATAAAAGAAACACTTGCTCCCTGTGAGGACTTGCTAAAACAAACCATTTCCGTTATTTGACACTGTATTCAGAACATGGGAGAAGAGAAAACAAAAGTGCCACTCAAGAATGCCAGCCTTAGCCTTGATAGCTTCACCTGAAAATTGTGCACCCTGAATTATGTCCTATATTAACTCCCTGCAACCCGAAACTTTCTGAGCACACAGTCTTTGAGCTTGAAAAAACGTCTTTGTGTTGGACTGTGAATTTTGTGTTCAAGTGCTCTTTATAGAAATCTACCAAATCCCCATTAATCCAGTGTCTAGTCAGCTCTGACGATCTTTAACAACGATTCTATAACCTTTCTTAGAAGGTCATCCCACTTCTAATGGAAACACAGTGATCACTGAAAGTAAAAAATTGCCTCCCTCCATCTCCTTTACTCCTCCTCAACTAGACTTAGGCAGGCACTTGGTTTCTTATCCACTTTTTTCCTTTGACATGAATTCAGACTGGTGCTATGGAATGTCCATGCATTTCTGGAAGCCCCTATTTGGACAAGGCCAAGCTCAGACTAGTAGCTGTGTGTGAAAAGGCCTGGGGGGACACAGCCTCCTCTTTGTGATCAGCATGTGCATAAAGGACTCCGTGGGAGACCCCACTGGGATCTGAAGAGTAGGCCCCAACTGATTGGAGGACCAGATGAATCACACCAAAGCAGGCAGACAGGAAGGAACTAATCAGAATTAATTCCGGAAATAGATGTCTTCGGCTTGCTCTTTGCTTTCTACACATTAATACTGTGGTTTGCACGGGTGTGTTGGGACCACTTAAGTTGCTATTCAGTGACGAATGATGGCCTTTAAAAATCTAGTATGTGGACTTAGATTTTATTCTTCAGTTTACTAGCTGTGTAGCCTTAGGAAGGTTACTTACCTTCTCTGATCCTTTCGGCCTCCTCACCTATAAAGTGAAGTGAATGTGCCTCTCCGGAATTGCTATAAGGGTAAGTGCACATATGGTTTCCAGCAGGGTACCTTTAGCACACCAGATAGTCAATTAAAGTAACTCCTTTATATAATATAAAGAAGTATAATTCCACCGATACTCATTAAGCTTGTGGCATTATCCCAGGTCCTATAAAGTATAGGAAAAGTTATAGGTATACCCTGGATATCCAAGATGGTGTCATTTTCAAACATTCCCTTTAGTTTCCCTATAAGTAAAACGTGTTCTTATCAAATGACACGTTGCCAGTTTTGGCTCTAAGTAAGATTGTCACTGTGGGTTGAGGCAAGCCAGGTCCGTGTCCTTAAGGAGTCTGTAATCTAGTTTAGAAGAAAAGGCGTACTCAGAGAGACCTATAATAAAGTACAAGATAATCACAGTCACTATATTTATAATAATCCTTTTTATTCATATGCCACTTTGTAGTTGAAAAGGTACATTTAAATAAATTTCCTTGCAAGGTAACCTTGCAAGATATTTTATTCTCATTTTTACAGACAACAGAACTTGGAATCAGCAAGATTCTAGAAACTGCCCATAGACCTGCACTACTTGACATAAGGCAGGACTGGGATTTCTACACAGGTTCTCCTCATTCTAAAACCAGTGCTTTTTCTGATTTCCTTTCTAAAGAGGCTCTAGTAGAATTTCAGGCTGTGTAAATTTTATTCATTCAACAGCTATTTACTGGGCCATCCACGGACTTCATGTCCTAATATTATGGTGAGTTTTCCATCCAATCACCTGCAGGGCCTTACCTCCTGGGTGATTTTGTTTAGTTTCATGACCTATAAAACTGGCCTTTTCAGGATGGCACAGATAACAATATTGAAATAACTGCCTAAGAAAATAAATTATCTTTCAAAAGGGATGGGGTCACTCTTAGTTTCCTCCTGAAATACCTATTATCTCTATCACAATGCTTAAATGGCTTAGTATCTTAATCCGCTTCTTAAAACTCTTTGAAGATATGGATATTTAAATTAAAAATATGTTCTTTACATTCTGCATCAAAGTGTATTATAAAGTCTGGTCTTTACTATTGCTTGGTCAGCCTTATGGGGCCTGAGGGAAAGTCAGCTTGCTAGAATGAATTGGGCAAGGTGAAGGCCCTGAATTATATGTCCTTATCGGTCCAAAAATTACACTGAGCTACCTCCAATTTGTGTTATCGCAGTCGCTAACTAGAGGAAGCCAAAAAAGAAAATGAACACAAATAAATACTCTGAAAAACAGAGAAGCATATCACTGAAACACATCCCTATCTTTTACACAAAAAGTCCATGTAAATGGAGCAAGGTGACCAAAATCTCAAGAGTTATTTGGCAAAACCTCCAGTCTAGGTGACTGGAACCACAGGGCCACAGAATGTACAAGCCGATAGTCATTTTTTATTTTTCTGATGAAACTGTTCACCGTAAATCACAGTTCTGATGATGATACTGTCTTATTCAGGGACATCCACTGACCCATCAATCTGAAGAATAAATTACTGAACTTGCATTTAAACTCTAAGATCTGATCACACCTACCAATCCCCCCACCCCACTCCACTATCCAGCTACTCCTCCCTATATACCTTCTATTCAAGCTGCAGGGGCGTAATCACTTTTCATTCATTTTCATTCATCCAAACATGGGTACAGGTGTCAGACACTACTAGGTCCCAAGAAAAAACCACAAATAGTAATCAGTGGCCTCCAGGAACTCACAGTCTAATGAGGGAGACCCATAATTATGGAAATGTGACAAGTACCAAAATACTGCATTATACCATGCTGTAGAAATGCAGAGAAAAATTCCTTGAAGAGCCATCTGAGTTGTACCTTGAAAATCAACTGTGGTATCTACCAACCAGATGAGGTTGGGAAAGCCACGGAAGGCAGAAGACACAACACATGCAAAGGCACCGAGGAGAGGGAAAGCATTCCCTGGCTGTGTGTTCTCTTGTTTAAAGCATTTATCTATCCACAACATCTTCAGTATACTGGCCTCTCAAAATCCCACCTTAAGGTCCAGTTCAACCAACATCTTGTATAAATAATCTTTGTTTAACATCCTGGGCAGAATTATCTTTTCTTTCCTAACCAGAGCAGGGTTTGATGGCTCACATCTGCAATCCCAGAACTTTGGGAAGCTGAGGTAGAAGGATCACTTGGGCCCAGGAGTTTGAGATCAACCTGGGCAACATAGGGAGACCCCGTCTCTAAAAAAAAAACAGAAAAAAAATTAGCCAGGTGCAGTGATGATGTACCAGCTACTCGGAAAGCTGAGATGGAAGGATCACTTGAGCATGGGAGGTCTAGGCTGCAATCAGCCATGATCATGAACCAGGGTGACAGAGCATACATAAATGCTCCCATAATCCATATTTTAGCACATTCCGTAGCCTGTTCTGTGTTCACAGTGACTAGAAAAAAAAGTAACTAAGTGTCCTGAGGAGAGTTGGGTGCAAAAGTAGGCGGCAGATGAGAAAGGGCTGCTTGGATAAAGCAGCTTTGGTGCGATAAAGGATGCAGGGCCTTAGACCTATTTCTCTCTGTCAAGATGAGGGCGGCCAGCAGCCGTGAGGGGAGGGGATTATCTAGCCAGAGCAGAACATCCTGCTCTGGTCTGGAATTATGCAGGGGGAAGATAAAGCTTAGGAAGCTGGGAAAAGGCCCGACAAAAACATTCTTGATCTGTAAATAGTCTAAGCAAACCACTCTAAACTTTCCTTTTTCTATTGCATGGATAGAGGATAGTCTCTATTTCTAAAGTGGATTGGGAGCCAATACCTTAGTAGTTATACAGTTTGGGTTTTCATGAATTAGTGAAATTAAAAATAAATACCTTACAGTGACCATTATAGGGTTGCTACCTTTATATTTTACTAATCAAGAATAGTTTTTAAAATATTATCTACTATCACAGTCATTTCATTTAAAAAGAGGCATTTCAACACACACACACACACACACACACACATACACACTCCAGAAGGAAAATCTCAGAATAAAAGATAGCCTTTCCATTCAATCAGTATGGCTTTAGGAGAAGCCATGATATTGCTCTTATTTCTCTCATTTCAAATGAGACCAGTTCAGGTTAGGCAAATTGGTGCTTTCAAATCTATTTATTTAGAATCCCTCTCCCATACCATATGTGGCAGATCCACCCTAAGGTGATCCCACTGAGCCACACTCTTGAGGGCTAGGGGAACCTGACAATCACTTGTAGTTAATAGAAATCAGCAAAAATGATGGATGGTCACCTCCAGGATTACATAAATTATATAAGACTCCATTTTAGCAGACTGTAGTGACAGATTCTCCTATTGAAGGTGCCTTGTGAGAAGGTGTGTGAGAGGACCCTGTGGCAGAGAATTTGGGGACCTCTAGGAGCTCAGTTCAAGCCCTGGATGGTAGTCAGCAAGAAAACAAGGACCTCAGTCCTGCAACCACAAGAACTAAATTCTGCCAGCAACCATAGGCACTTGGAAGAGGATCCCAAGCTCCACAAAATGAGCACAGCCCAGAATCCGGAAAGAACAGCAACATTGAGAGACCCCTGAGCAGAGGACCCTGCAAAGCTGGGCCGAGATCCCTAACCCATGGAATCTGTGAGATAATAAATGTGTGCTGTTTAAAGCCACTAAGTCTGTGGTGATTAGCTGTACAGCAGTAGCTAACTAATACATTAGACTACAAGCTTCTTGAGGGAAGATCTCACAAGGCCTAGAATGGTTGTCTGCACATAAATGTAAGGAATAAATGCTCCAGTGTGAACTGTACTGGCCCTGATTCAAGGTTGTCAGTAATAATTTATGTTTTTCAGGCCCCAAAAGCACTGGGAAGAATGTGACATGGTAGGCTTTGCAGTTTCAAAAGTCCTTTGAGGGGTTCATTTGGCCAGTGGTCATCTTGCTATAATCTCTCTGGAAAGCCAGGAGGACCTTTCCAAGGACACTAGTGGAATATACCCATAGAGAGTGTGCTCTGAGCTAAAATCATTCAGCTGCATTGTTTCATCATGCAATGCAAAACAATTCCCAGGAGGGCTTGGTGGGGTGAGGTTTGAAATGGAGACCTGGATGGTAACAACCATAACCATAATTAACATTAGTACTACTTGCAGATTTCACAGAAGACTTCCTATCTATCGTAACATGTGGTCCTTTTACCAGTCTTCTAATAGCAGGTATTATTAGCATATCCATTGTACAACCAGGGAAACAGAGCCTTAGGGAAGTTATAACACATGCTCCCCATCAAAAAGTGGGCAAAGGATATGAACAGACACTTCTCAAAAGAAGACATTTATGCAGCCAACAGACACATGAGAAAATGTTCATCATCACTGGTCATCAGAGAAATGCAAATTAAAACCACAATGAGATACCATCTCACACCAGTTAGAATAGCGATCATTAAAAAGTCAGGAAACAACAGGTGCTGGAGAGGATGTGGAGAAATAGGAACACTTTTACACTGTTGGTGGGACTGTAAACTGGTTCAACCATTGTGGAAGACAGTGTGGCGATTCCTCAAGGATCTAGAACTAGAAATACCATTTGACCCAGCCATCCCATTACTGGGTATATACCCAAACGATTATAAATCATGCTGCTATAAAGACACATGCACACGTATGTTTACTGTGGCACTATTCACAATAGTAAAGACTTGGAACCAACCCAAATGTCCATCAATGATAGACTGGATTAAGAAAATGTGGCACATATATACCATGGAATACTATGCAGCCATAAAAAACGATGAGTTCATGTCCTTTGTAGGGACATGGATGAAGCTGGAAACCATGATTCTCAGCAAACTATCGCAGGGACAAAAATTCAAACACTGCCTGTTCTCATGCATAGGTGGGAATTGAACAGTGAGAACACTTGGACACAGGAAGGGGAACATCAAACACTGGGGCCTGTCGTGGGGTGGAGGGAGGGGGGAGGGATAGCATTAGGGGATATACCTAATGTAAATGACGAGTTAATGGGTGCAGCACACCAACATGGCACATGTATACATATGTAACAAACCTGCACGTTGTGCACATGTACCCTAGAACTTTAATAACAATTAAAAAAGAGGCTAACACGGTATGACCATATGTGGCATTATTAAAAAAAAAAAAGACATGCTCAAGGTCACCTGATAGCGACATTTCTTTTACCCAAATATTATTTTCACAAAATGTTACAAAATACTATTTTCACAAAACTATGATACTCTGGAATTGAACTGCCTAGCACATATGGGGCTTGGATGAATGACGTAGAGACCATAATTCCTGTGTCTTTCCCTCCTGAATTAGTAAGGCCTTTGAGAATAACAGCATGAGGATACTCAGTCTGTACTTTCAGCAGTCACACTCTCCCTACTTTGGCCTTGAGAAAGACAGACATTTGTGGTTCATTTTCTCAGAGAAGGGTAAACAAAAAATATCCACCTTTTCTGTTCCTATTGCAAAATGCCCCAAGACATCTTCTAACTGCAACATTACCCTCTGCTTCATATTTAAAGAACAGAAATGTTCTATCCTAAAATGGCCAGTAGTTAAATGTCATTTTTTTTTTTTGCTTTATAGATTATTGTCCCTAGTTCTTTTCATGTGTTACTTTTTATTTTTCTTTGCCCAAAGTAACCATTTAGGAGAAACTGGCCAGAAACTAGCATTTATTTACTGCTTTCCAAGGGCCAGGCAGTGTTAGGCCCTTTACAAATATTTTCTCATTAGATTCTTGCGACAATTCAGTGAGAAAAATATTATTATTGTTGTTGTTGTTCCTTTTTTTTCTTTTCTAGCAGAAGAAACAAAGGGTCAAGAGGTAAAGAAACTTGCTTGAGGTCAAGCTACAGAAAAGCTACAATGGAACCCAAGGGCCTAGTCTGTCCTTTAGTCTTTCTTTCCTTTTTCCTTTCCTTCCTTTCTTGCTCCTTCAAAATACATGAACAGAAAATACATTTACAGAAATACAATGACAGAAACTTCTGGTCCTATCCTAAGGAACTTTAATGTGGTGGACAATATAGAAGTCCTAAGTGTTGTTATAGAGGAAACACGGGAGCAATAATAAGTCAGGGAGATGGCTGTTGAGACAGCTTTCAGGGAGGCTCAGCTGAGCTCAGGCCTCCAAGAGAGCAGGGGGCTGGGGGTGGAAGGAGCTTTGAGTAACGCAGTCCAGAAGTAGATGAGCTGAGTAGGCTTGAGGCACTGCCAGTTTAGTGGCCAGCATGTTTAGGGAAAAATGGGGAGAAAGCTCTGGTCATGGACACACCGAGAGAGGGCGAGCCAGGCTGGGCCTTGTTCGCAATGCCAGGGAATCTGGACCTGATTCACTACAGTACAGGTTCACATACTGTCTTTCTACAGACTCACCTGGAGAAAACATACATATACGAGACCCATTGTCATAGGGATAGATATAATTGTGCTCAATTGTGCATGTTGGTTGTAACTCCATTCCTTATTTCCCCCATTCATGAAATGAAGGAATCATGTCTTCATGTGAGTTATGATAGGAATAATCCTATATCCAGTTTAACTTTTCTTACAAAGTAAATACTTTGCACTTGTTCATACTTTATCATTAATACCAGTGAATTGTAACACACTGAATCTGGAAACAGCTGCACCACACCACACGCCTCCTGGGTCATTAGGGCACCTTGCCTGGCTTCCCCATTGAGCCCTGCAGAGTTCCTTCCAGCAGGCTGACACTTCTCATGTCCTTTTTCTGAATGCTCCTGCAGAAGATCTCCACCAGCTGACATATGTAGGGCTCTTTCATAACTTTCTTTTGCCGCCAAAATGCCTCTCCTCCTTCAGTTCTTCAGAAACCAACGGCAAGTGCTATCCAGATGTATAATCAATGTGGTCATTTGTTAGAAAACCAGGAGAGGGGAGGGACCAAGAAACTGAGGGGAATTAACATCATTCAGGAAAGTGGAGCTTTCCAGAAGCGTAGCACATCTATTTTATTTTTAAAAGAAGAGGGTGCTTTGTGTGGCAATGGGAATGCTTTGGTCCACAACTTTGGTCCAGGGGTATGCAGCCCAAGTCCTCCCTTCTAGAGTTCTAGAGTTGAAAACTTACCTTGCTGGCTTAGAAACTGAGGGAATCCTGCTGTCATTTCATGTCTGCCACCTCCCTTTTGAACTACCAGTGACCAGACTGGAGCCGTGTCTCTGGTCCCTATGCTCAGCAGAGCTACGTACATCATTAAGTAGAAAGAGATAGCAGTTCTTGTTAACAGAGTGGATGGAAGCCAAGCCCAAACAAGGATATGCTCCCTGGGAAGGCATTAGGTGGAAGCAGGAAGATGCTGTATGAACACCTTACAGTATGGCAGAACCAACCAGAAACATCTTTAGTGGATTCGCAGACAGCAGCCCTATTTGGCAGCCAACATAGGAACCCTTCAATAAACACCGCCAAACTCAGGTGGTCAATATGCCAATCATGACCCACCAATGGGCAGGGCCTGAGCTGGTCCTGCTGCCACAGCCTCAGGGAATGGTGAGCCGTACTACACAGCCTCTCTCCTTCCTGACACCTTGCTTCTGCAGGCTGGACAGTGTGATATCATGGGAAAAACTGGTTTTGGAGTCAGAAAAAACTGGGTTCAATTCCTGGATCCACCCCTTACTAGCTAAATGATTTTATGTAAGGTACTCCCCCTCTGATTCCTTTGTTGCCCTTCCAAAACACCTTGCCTTGCACTTAGAACTTTACACTGCTATTGCTAGTTTGTAATTATCCTCAAGTAGACTAAGAGCTCCTTAACTGGCAGGCACCATATCAAGCTTACTCACAGGCTTATTCTCAGTGCCTAATATAGTGTATGGAACACAGCAGTGGCTCGACAAGCATATGTGGGTGAAAACTGAATCACTACCTCAAAGGATTGTTGTGGTTATGTGTAAAGAACCAGGCACAGTGTGCCATGATTTGAGCCCTTAATTAATCTCATTTTCCTTAATCTCACCCAATGTCTCACCTGATCACCACCTGAGTTCTGATGGAATTATGGCCATCCTTGACTGTAGCCCACCAGATACATTGCATCAACCCCTCTGTCTAGAGAATAGGATCAGCCTATCTCTCATCCCACTTTTAGCATTGGTAGAAGGCTTTCTTCAAGAGGAAGAACCATCCTGACTGAGCCAAGATGCTGCTCTCTAACCAGTCTGTTCTTTCCCATGCCCCATCCAACAGCCAAGGCTACTTTGAGTCAATGCCAGGATGAGTCATATCAAAGTTTCTGTGTTCCTCTGAACAGCATCTCCCTTTGGGGAAGGTCTGGAGCTCAATTATTTCCCTTCATCCTGTTTAACGTAATCACTGTGGCATAATTTTAAGAAATTTGATTTTTGTTCCTTGTTCCTGGCATAGAGCTTCCAAATCTCTTGGGATTACCCCATTGATAGGAGTGTCTTTGTTACGCTAATGAAGTGACTCTTGGCAGGGCCCTGAGAGAGCTTCAGGATGGGAGCTGGTTACCAGAAAGACCAACCCTGTGATTAAAGGATTGGAACTTTCAGCCAGGCCCCCAGACCTCTGAGGAGATTCAGTTCAATCATGTGGTCAAAAGATTTAATCAGTGGGCCTACATTAAAACAAAAACAAACAAACAAATCTCTTGTATTAAAATAACTCAGGACAATCAGGTTCCAGGAGCTTCTTGGATGGTTAACACATCACGGACACCTAGGGACAGAAGAGGCTGCTGTGGCCCTCCCACCCCAGATCTTGCCACTCTGTGTATCTTTTCATGGGCTGTTCATTTGTATCCTTTGTGATAAAAGGAACCATAATCTAAGTGTGGCACTTTCCTGAGTTCTGTGAGGCATTCCAGGGAATTCTGCAATCAGAATGCGGTCATGGGAACTCACAAATTTGTAGTCAGCTGGGTAGAAGTGCAGGTGGTTTTGTGATACACAAGACTTGTCACTGGGGTCTGGAGTGGGGACAGTCTTGTAGAACTAAATCCTTAAGTTGTGGGGTCCGTGCTTAACCTATGTAATGTCAGATTGGACTGAATTGGACTAGACCGAATTGAATTGAATTGAAGGACACAATTCAGTAGTGTTGGAGAACAGTGCTGAAGAATTGGTATTGAAATGCAATCACAAATTCCACCTTTCACCACCCACTCAGGCCACCAAAGACACAGAATACATCACAACCAGGCCTATCTGACTTCAGTTCTGCTCAATACAGCTTTTTTGAGGTGTCATGGCAGCCACAGTCCCTGCTCTCAAGAAGCTCATGGTGTAGGGTAAGAGATGACAACAGATAAATTCAATATAAAGTCATAACGGGTATGGTACAAGATTGCAATGTATTACTATACAGACAGAGTGATAGAGAGACATTCCTAAAAAGCAAAGCTAATTGATAGTTAATTCAAATGTGTCCAGCTGTAAATCAACCCTCTATGAAAAGCATGGGGCATTAACATTTTAGACATTAACATGGAGGTGGTGATGGCTTTGTTTTTTTTTTTTATAAAATGGTTTTTCAGAAGTTTGCTGAGTCAAGCTCTACTACATCATTAACTTTTAATAATAATGTAAAAAATATTTACATATCACCTAATATTGTTCCATTCTGGTTGTCATCTTATTTGACATTCCCACAACAATGAGTGTAGCCAATCACTCCTGCCTCCTTGAAACACCTCTCCTCTTGGCCTCTCATTCTCCTGGATTTCTTCTCCCTCAATGCCCACTCCTTCTCAGTCTCTTTCACTGGTTCCTCTTCATCTAAATGTTGAGATACCCCAAAACTCAGAACTCAAAGTTCTTCTCTTCTCTTCCCAAGCTCAATATTTAAGTACATCATCCATTCTAACGGGCTTTAATACCATCTACATGATGTAATCTCTTAAATGCTTATCACTAGCAGAGACCTCTCCCCTGAATTCTAGATTCCTTTATTCAACTGTGTACTGGACAATTATGCTTGGGCATCTAATTCATCTGTCAAACATAATGCCCAAACTAACATCCTCCCAATTTTCTCTTCCTTCCACGTTTCTCATTTCAGTTAGTGGCAACTCCATCCTTCCCAGTTTCTCAGCCCCAAGCCCTTAGAGACATTCTCAATCACTATTCTCTCATATGCCAAATCCAAACTCCTGCTAAGCTCCATAGGCTCTGTCTTTAAAATCTAGGCAGGATCTGATTGCTTCTCAGCCCCTCCACCACTTCCTCTTTGGTCTGAGCCATTTGCATCTTCTGTATTTTCTCCTTGCATTCCCTCCCCCACAAGTGATCCTCAACCTAAAAACAAGAGTGAGCCCTTCAAAAAGCAAGTCAGATCCTGTCACTTAAAAGTGGTTATATATATATATATATATATATCAGTGTTTAGAAGTGAGAAAACAGGCTGAGAAAGGTAAACAGTCATACCCCCAAGAAGTGGTACTTAGTAATCAGCAGTGGAACTAGGATGATTTAAGATTTAAACGTGACGCCATTTGAATCCAAAGCCCATACTCTAAATTATCACCCATCCTGCCAAGAAACCATTTCATTCTTTAAATTCAATAAATGGGCCTGGTGCAGTGGCTCATGCCTGTAAACCCAGCACTTTGGGAGGCTGTGGCAGGAGGATTGCTTGAGCCCAGGAGTTCAAGACTAGCCTGGGCAACATAGTGAGACACCATCTCTCAAAAAAAAAAAAAAAATTGCCATATGTGGTAGCATGTGCCTGTAGTCCCAGCTACTTGGAGGCTGAGGAGGGGAGATCACTTGAGCCCAGGAGGTCAAGGCTGCAATGAGCTGTGATTGCACCACTGCACTCCAGCATGGGTGACACAGTGATTCAAATAATCAATCAATCAATCCAGGAAACATTTGTATCCTAAGCCTTAGTAGAATTTAAATATACCACTTCACCCTGACAAGATTTTAAAAGTATAGATTCAATTCATGAATTCATTCAACAAATATTGTTTGAGAATCTGTTCTATGCCTGGCACTATTCTAGGACTGGGGATCCAGCAATGAACACTAAAGACTATCATTACAGAGCTTATAGTCTAATGAGAGAGACACACAATAAAACAAAATAGATAATGTCCATGTGTTAAGCTTTAAAGAGTAATAAAGCTGGGTAAATAGGTAAGGAGCCACAGAGAATGACTAGGGAAAGAAGTGGAGGCAGGATTTTTTTTTTCTTGTGTGTGTGTGTGTGTGCGCATGTGTGTGTGTGTGTGTGTGTGTTTGGTTTTGTTTTACTGAAACAAGAGTCTCCCTCTGTCACCCAGGCTGGAGGGCAGTGGCATGATCTCGGTCCACTGCAACCTACATCTCCCAGGCTCAAGCGATCCTTCCACTTCAGCCTCTCTAGTAACTGGGACTACAGGTGTGCACCATTACACTCAGCTAATTTTTGTATTTTTTTGTAGAGACAGGGTTTCACCATGTTGCCAGGCTGATCTTGAACTCCTGGACTCAAGCTATCCTCCTGCCTCGTCCTCCCAAAGTGCTAGGGTTACAGGCATGAGCCACTGTGCCCGGCCAATAAGCAGGATCTTCCTGATGCACTGAGGCAAGAGCAAGAGGGCAAAACTTAGGGAAATAACTTAGGGGCAAGTGGAAGGAGCAAACATATTTGATGGTGAATGGTTAGGTTAAAGGCATTAGTTATGGTCTGCCATGTAACCTGAAATAGATGCAGCCATAGTTCTTGTTCCTGAAGCATCAAAGGGAATGCTTCAAACATTTCACCATACATTAACCTTTCCCTCTATCAACAGATTGAAGTGTCTATAATAGGGCCTGGAACACAGTACTTGCTCAATAAGCCTTAATATCTGGGCATATGATATCTGCAACTTTGTTCTCCTTTGAAATAGTCTTCAGTATTCTTGGATGCCTGCACTTTGGTATCCATTTTATAATCTGTCAAGTTATACACACAAACACACCCACACATGTTAGAATTTTGACCTGGATTGCACTGAATCTATTATTTCATTTGAAATGACAAAATTTATGATGGTACTAAAAATATGTGTATATAGAATACACTCAAAAAACATATCAGTAAGAAAAAGAATGTAAATATAGGATGAAAGATACAAAGATAAAATTTAGAAGAGAAAACCTGAATCATCAATAAACATGAAAATAACCTAACCTTGGATGTATTCAGGGAAATGCAAATCAAAACAGAGATGAGGAATCATTCTTTACCCATCAGTTTGGCAAAAACTAAAATGTGTGACAATACTAAATGATTTAATTATTGCTTTTTACATGGAGCTTAGGAAACACTCATACCCTGCTGGTGGGTTATGTGGATTGGAAAATCCACTTTAAAATATAATTTGGCAATATCGAGTAAAACTGAAGATGCATATATATATAGTAAGGTCCAGCAATCTGTTACCCCTTGCAATATCCTCTCACATGAGGCCAAAGGATAGAATAGTTGTTAAAGTTTTTTCTAAAAGCCCCATATTGTAAACTACCTAAAGTCTCATAAACAGAAGACTCGGTAGATAAAATAGTTATATTCATTTAACAGAATTCTATATAGCAGTTGAACGAATTAACCACTTACACCAACATGAATGGAACTACTTATATCAGCATGAGTAAATCTCAAAGACAATGTTGAGCCAAAAAGTAGAAAGATATGTCTATGTTCAGCGTGAATCCATTTTTATAAAGTTCCAAAATACGTATCACCTAAAGTACATTTGATTTTTAGGTACATAATATGCAATAAAAGTTTTTTAGAAACCCTCTTAGAAACGTTAAACACGAAACTCAAAATACCGTTTTCCATTTAAACAAAAGTAGAACTGCAGAGGGCTTTACTGGTGTCTGTAATATTTTTTACTTCTTCTTTTTTTGTTTGTTTTTTGTTTTCGTTTTTTTTGTTGTTGTTGTTGTTGTTGTTTTTAAACAGGCTCTCACTGTGTCATCCAGGCTGGAGTGCAATGATATGATCATGGCTCACTTCAACCTCGACCTCCCTGGGCTCAAGCAATCCTCCCATCTCAGCCTCCAGAGTAGCTGGGAATATAGGTGTGCACCACTATGCCCAGCTAATTGTTTTGTATTTTGTTGAGGTGGCATTTTACCATGTTGCTCAGGCTGGTCTCAAACTCCTGGGCTCAAGCAATCTGCCTGCCTCAGCCTCCCAAAAGGCTGGGATTACAGACGTGAGCCACCGCGCCCGGCCTATAATATTTTACTTATTAAAGAAAAAATAATCTGAAGCACATAAGGTAAAATTTCAAGGTTTGCCAAAACTGGATAGTGAGTGTACTGATGTTTATCATATTATTCTCTATAATCATCTGTATGTTTGAATTATTTATAATTGAAAAGCAATAATAAAACATCAGAATGATTTTATTGGTTTGCAAGTGAGACTTTTTCAACATTCTGGTGGCCATCTGTAGAACTATATGGCCATTTGAATTGTCCCAAAATTATATTTCTGCTTCCAAGCAAAAGGAAACACATTGTTACTTTCATTGTTGGAAGAGTTGAATTTGCCTGTTTCCCATGTGAGGTCACCTCATGTTAAAGAAAAGTCTCTCAGTTGACCTCTGTCTGAAATGAGGGTTTCTGACATGATTTCCTAAGTCCATCTCCCCAATCAACAGTAGGGAAATATGCAAGATACTGGCTACTGTTGAAGAGTAATGGAGTTCTCACCTTCCTTATTTGGTCTTTATAATCAAGACTTGTTTATTGAAGCATATATTTCTCCTTCAGAACCCATGAAAAATATATGGTGATTGCATAGCCTTTCAAATTTCAGTTCTGAACTCAATGAACACCCACATAGTCTTTCTTGTGATTACAGATGATTTCTCTAGCAAGTTAAAATTGAGCTCTTTAACTCTCATTCTGACTTCTTATGCAAGCTAACAACTACTCTGAAACTGTGTAAGCTACCATTCAGAGATTGCTTTAACCATTTGTTTTGCCTTCAACATTGGCGATGTGCAAAAAAGTAAAAATTTTCCCTGAGGATTACAACTACCACCCCTTCGGAAAAAAAAAAAAAAAAAAAAACAACAGCTGCTAAAGATGTTAAGTGAATTAAATGACAAGACATCAAACGTACTTGTCAGATTTTCAAAAAAATGTCATTATGATAAGGAAATAGAATTACTAAAATTAAGTGGTTATATAGTAACAAACAAACATAATTTCTCATTTTCTATTTCGGATTTGCTGTTAACAAACCCAAACATGCTATTTTTCTTTACTAAAAAAAGATTCCTGAAGCGAACGTAAACATGAGCTTTGAAGCCAGACAAACCAGGGTTCATGTCACAACTTTGTGATTTTCTTTGTATTTTTTATTGATATGTCATAGCTTTACATATTTTGAGGGTACATGTGATATTTTGACACATGTATATAATGTGTAATGATCAAATCAGGGAAACTGGAATATATATCACCTCAAATATTTATCTTTGTGTTTGGAACATTACAATTCTTCTCTTCTAGCTATTTTGAAATATGTAATAAATTATTAACTATTATTTCGCTACTGCAAATTATTAACTAGTAACTTTGTGAAGTCACTTAACTTTTCCAAATTCCAGTTTCCTACATTGTAAACTGGGAATAATACAAGTATCTATGTTATGAGAATCTGGGGAGGATTAACTGAGACAATGAACAAAAATGCGTAGAAAAATGCTTGTCACATATTGAAGATGAATTAATAATTATTAGTATTATTAATAGTTGCAATAAATGTTAGATATTATTACCATCAGCTGACACACACAATTGATACATAGGCAACCTTGTTGCTATTTTCAATAGATTGTCAACCAAGCATTCCTGATTTCTATATCTAAAATGTAAAATTAAAAAATTATAAAAGCAAAGCCCACATATACAAAATATTAGAGAATATTCTTTCCCAAAATTGGATTGAGCATAAGTATCTTCAAAATACTTGAGCTACAGTACACAGAGTACCTTCTCACTCTCCAGGACAAGGCTGGGAATTTCTTCTTCTGGGTATCCATAGTTAATACATTTATATTTCTAATATAGATATAACTATACTGTATTGTTACTTACTGGTTTTCCATCTGCTACATATCTACTTCTTCCATTCCACTCTGAGCTTCATGAGACCGTCTCTTTCATGTCTGTACACCCTCTATCAAGTACAGTACCTATCAAACTCTGGGTGTTCAATGAATATTTAATGAATGAGTAGGAATGAAAAAGAGAAAACAGAACAAGTGCTTACTGATTACATGCTGTATGCCAGACACAGAGCTAAGTGCTTTACATATATCACCTGATCCAGTCCTCAGAACACTATGAAGAAGGCACTATTATTAACTGCATATTAAAGATGGAGAAACTGTTACTCAGAGATAAGTCATCCTTCAAAAGTATAGAAGTAGTAAGTGATGGTATCAGCTTTAAAGTTCACTTTCTTTTAATTCTAAAACCTTTTTTCTCTCTACTAATCTCTGTCACCCAATGTGCAGAAGGAAGTATATTTGGGGAAAGGGCAGGCAAATAGGTACTTTTAGGATGAAGACCCTCAAGCATGAGACTCTAGAAGTGAAGCATATCTGTTTCTGACTCATCCAGCGTCTTTTCTGATATCAGATTTCTAGCCCACTATCTTTTTGCTGCTTCCCCTGAGGGTCAGACTTAGTGACTCTGTACTCCATTTGTGGAAACCTGTGCAGCCTCTCTACTCCACCTGGGCTGACCTCCCCAGATTTCAACTCTTGGTAGCTTAAACCTGAGGCTTGAGGTAAGCCTCTGGGTTCTAGGCTCTCCTCCCACCTTTCGTGGCCACTGCTGCCCATGCCCTATTAGGACCTGTGATTCAGGGAATGGCCTATACTTTAGGTTTTTATATGACATGCAAGACCAATAAGAAGACTAATTGTCTAGGGCTCTGACAAGCCCAAGAGCAATAAACCCATTATTACTCCTGCACCACCATACCACTTCTCAAAGACAGTGGCCACTTTTTTTTTTTTTTTTTTTTTTTTGCACAAACCTCATTAAAATAGACAGGAAAGTCAGTAATACATGGTGATGATTTCTGTATTAGCTTCATAGATATTCATGTATTTATTCATTCAATCAGTCATTTATTCAACATATATTTACTATGCAACTACTACCTGCAGGATATTCTGCTAGACAACGGGAATACAAAAATGAGCAAGAGAGATGGTTCCTCCCACCTCATGAAACTTCCATTCTCTAACACACTTTTGAGCTCTAACAGACTAAATGTATCTTAGAGATTATTTAAATGCACTCTTCCCAGTTTTAGGGAGAAAACCGAGACCCAGAAGTCAAACAGCTAGTAAATGGTAATTTCCCCTCCCATCTCTCAATTCAAAGTTCTTTCCAATACACCAGATGGCGCCCATCTGAAGAGCAACATGTGCGCTGACATTTATTAGGCACCATGAAAGCAGAGACATTTCAAAAGGCCTGGCATTTGGGGAATAGAGACTTTTAGACCTCAATTCCATTGTCAGCAGCTCTACCACAAGCAATGGAAACTAATTTGACAGTGTAGTAAAATTTCTTTAGAAAGACAGCAGGTGCCATATAAATTTTTTAGAATGGGACTGTCATTGGCATGACCATGTCCAGTAAAATGTTCAGCAGGCAGCTGATCCTTACGAGGAACTTCAGTCGCCTTCCTTTCCCTCCTTGAAGGTTTTCATTGCATGATATGTTATTAGTAGAACTGTGTAGGCTGTCCTGAGAAAGGGAAACTGTTTTAAAAAATAAAGCTGAGTAGGAAAACCGGAAAGACTCTGGCATCCACTGCTAAGACTAAAAAGGAAAACCAAGTGCCATGCTTCCAAGTTGGGATCCCACTTGGAATCATCACGCTCCTTGTATTCACTGCTTTTTATCTGCCTTCCTCCAGCAGCTCTGTCCTTTCAGGAAGGATTCACCCATCTCAGCAATGCAGCTTCAGGCTTTGCTCCGATTCTTAACAAACTGATTTTAAACCTGCTGCAGGCCAGCCGCGGTGGCTCACACCTGTAATCCCAGCACTTTGGGAGGCTGAGGCGGGTGGATCACGAGGTCAGGGGTTCGAGACCAGCCTGACCAACATGGTGAAACCCCGTCTCTACTAAAAATACAAATATTAGCTGGGTGTGGTGGTGGGCGCCTGTAATCCCAGCTACTCAGGAGGCTGAGGCAGGAGAATTGCTTGAACCTGGGAGGCAGAAGTTGCAGTGATCCGAGATACTGCCACTGCACTCCAGCCTGGGCGACAGAGCAAGACTCCATCTCAAAAAAAATGAAAATAAAAAAATAAACCTGCTGCCAAGTGAGTGGTACGGCTTCCTCTGCAAACTGAGAAAGGAAAGAGAAACTATATACTTGGAGGTGACAGGGGAGGTAGGGCACTGGGAGCTGATTCATAAACTGAAAGCTGTCAGTTATCGTGAATGTAGGGCTCACATTGCCAGCTGCCAAAATGGGTCGATTTAGAAGAGAGGTAGAAAACCATATTAACTAACAACCACTCCAAGGTTAATGGTGTTGTGCAATCCATTGGAAGGATATTATTTTTAAAAACTACAGAAAGAATACTGTTCAATGTTGCTTCATTCAGTGAACATGCAGAGTATACACAAGAACCAGGTCCTATTGCTTGTACAAATATGATTAAGAATGGCCCGACTCAAGGAGTTCACAGTCTAGTGTGGTAATACTACAGGAGCATACTTTAAAAGCATTCATGAGGCTTTAAAAAATATAGTTACCCAAGAATTTGAATCATAATGATTATGGTCAGGACATGAAAATCCCTCTTTTAGTAAGTTCCACAGATAATTCCAAGGTGAATTCATGAACATTCCTACCCTGACTCTCAGTGGTTCTGTGGCCTTGGGCATGTTATTTAACCTTTTGGAGCCTTAATTTCCGTATTTATAAAGTGAGTATGGTGATAAAAATAAAATATACTATTTTTTAGGTGTCATTAATTGTATTGAGTGCTTTAGTTATTTTTGTTTTAAATTTTTTCCATAAAATAACCCTATCAGGTAACTGCTATTATTAATAACTAATATAAACTAATATAAAGCATTTGTATTAGTTTCCTGCTGCCATGTAACCAGTCACCACAGATTTGGTAGTTTAACACCCATTTATTGTTTCATAGCTCTGTAGGTCAAAAGTCCAGGCAGGCTCAACAAGGTTCTATGCTCAGGGTCTCACTAGGCCAAAATCAAGGTATTGACCAGGCTAGCTCTTACCTGGAGGCTCTGATAAAGAATCCATTTTTAAGTTCATCCAGGCTATTGGCAGAATTCAGTTTCTTGTAGCTATAGGACTGAGCTATAGGACTGAGGTCCCCATTCCTTGCTGACTATGTGCTGGGGGCTCAGCCTGTTTTTTCTAAAGTGACTCCCTCCATCTTCAAACCAGCAACAGCACATTGAATCTTTCTCTTGCTTTCAATGTCTCTGATGTCCTCTTATATCATCGGGCAGAGACATTTCTGCTTTGAAGGACTTATGTGATTAGATTAAGATCACCTGGAAAGTCTCCCTATTTTAAGGTAAACTTTGCCCTGTAACATAACGTGATCACTCATCATATTCACAGATTTCAGGGATCAGAGGGAAATACCATTTGGGGGCCATTTGGAAAGTTTTGCCTAACACAGAGTTATGTCCAACAAAGTGAGTGAGAGGAGTCTCTGAATTTCGGTTGTAATACTGAGTCGGACTCCCACTTTGCCACTTATTCTCTGTGTGCTTCCAGGCAAGTGATTTAACCTCTCAGACCTCTCTATCATCAAAAGTAAAATGAGGTACATTATTACCTAGTTTAGAGAATTTATGTCTGATACATAGTAGGTACACAGAAACTAATAGTTAGGTCTGACACAAGAGATGTTATTTGTAGTAATGACAACATTTGCCTATTGAAGATTGTGATGTGGATTAAATGAGATAATGTGCCTAATGGGCCTAGCACAGGGCCTGGTTCATAGATGCCTGATACATGTTAGCTCCTTTTCCCCTGGAGTGATTATGATTTAAATGATTGTGTAGCAGCTCTGTCAAGCATCACATTATCCATGGCGGGTGGGGGGGTAGATAAGAATTATTATTACTTGAATTTTACAGATAAACAACTTAAGGTTCAAGTAACTTACTCAGTGTCCCTGGTTAAGTGAGAACAGAGTCAAAGCTTGAATCTAAATCTGTCTCTGTCTCTAGTCCCATGCTTTCCATTCAAAACTTTTAAAAAGAAAAAAAAAAACAAGCTCCCTGCGTATGGATGAATCACATCTGTTACATCTACCACAGTAGGCACAATGGAATTGCTTGCATTTTAATCTCAACATTAAACTCAAAGAATAATGTAGATGCATCGCAATGTGAGCATCCCACCTCGCTGCAGTCTGCATAGCTCAGAATTTATGGTCCACTCCATTAGGAGTATACACAGAGCCTGTTAGCAATATCAGTTGAAATTGGAAGCAGCAGTCTCCTTATCTCCTGACCTACATTATTCCTAAAATGATTAACTCATACTTGGGGGTGGTACCCTGATATCTAGTTTAACACCTTGAGTTCAAAGGTATTTGGCTCTGGATGCTGAGTGATCACCCAGAGTTTTACAGAAAGAAGACGAGAGCAGAATTGGACTGAGTACCCAAAGGCTTTTACAGAGTTCATTAATCCTCATTTGGCCTAGGGAGATAGTTTGTTCATCATTCATTCATTACCTGCATACCAATTTATTCCTTGGTGCAGGATCCGTTTATTTAACATGTAACTTTCAACTTCCTCCTTTACCAGAAGCAGGAGATTCAAATGTGACTAACCCACAAACTTGTGCAAGGCCACAAGCTCACAGTTGAGTAGGAGAAGAAACATGTAAAGATGCCAAGATCACTTCGGCCGGACCTGAAAAGTGCTACAGGAGAGTTACAGGAGCACAGAAGGGGCCAACTTGTAACAGACATTTAACTGGGGCCTTGAAGGACAAGCACAAAGAACGTGAAAAGGAGGGAGGGCGTTACATTCCAGGCAATGGGCTAGAAGAATGAACTTCAAGGCATGACTGAAAAATGGTGAATTCAGTATACCAGTAACATTAATGGGACATGGGACAGGGATGGCACAGGAGAAACAAATCAACAATGGCTTTTTACATCATGCGACAGAGCTTATCTTTTCTTCTCATGGGCAGAGGAAGCCAACAACTGATTTTCATGTAGAATGAGAAATCTTGATATAGGAGAGTAGAACACATCACTCTGAAACATCACTCTGATTCCATGGTAGAGCTAGTCAAACTGAAGGGGCAGAGAGCTGGTAGGAGACTGAGGTCACTGGCCCTTAGGTCTTACTAGAGAATGTGGAGGAGGTAGAGTCACAGGGCTGCCCCATAGGACTCCATCGTGAGGGAAATATTCTGTGCTGATATGGTAGCCACTGGCCACATGTAAATTTTAAGCAGTTAAAATGTGGCAAGCACAACTGAATAACTGAATTTTTAATTTAAATTTTACATCTAAATAGTAGTAGTGCTACTACTGCTGTAGCTGCTGTACTGGAGAGCACAGAGCTAAAATTTCCCCCAGAGCTTTCTGTCCCCATTTTCTCCTCCCAAATGCTCTGGTCTGCCACTCTTTGAAGATAAGAGAGATTGTTTCATTTAGGAGTAATTCTGACATGATTTGAAATCTTTGAGGGCAGGACTGTGACTTTTCTATCTGAATAAGCCCAGTGTGCCCAGCATGGGACCTAACATGAGGTACATTTGTTGGGATGAAGCAGGCACTGTCCAGATAAAAGAAAATCTGTCCCCATGGGGAGACAATTCATCTTTTCTTAGGGAAGCTTTACAATTAAACACAAACGACTTCCTAGACTTTTTTAACAGCCTGGAGGTAAGCCAGATAGAAAAATAAATTATCCCTGCTACCTTTATCATTCATCCAAAAGAATTTGTTTACTTCTTTTCAGTATCAGAGCTCTGAAATAGATTTTCTTTCTCTCTCAGAATGTCACTCCCATTTTCTATTGCCAACTAGCTAAGCAAAGGCATTCATTACATATTTTTCTAATATCCTGGACTACAAGAAATGCTCTAAGCAGAAATACAATAACCTAACTAACTACTGTTTAATATCACTTCATGGTTTATTAAACATTTGCTCACGCACTGATGGGTTTGAGCCCATCAATAGCCTTGTAAGTTTCGAAACATCATTCCCACTTTCTAGAAGAGAAAGTAAAGGCTCAGAAAGATTACTCAAATTGTTTAAAAATATAAAGATTCTGAGAGGTTTGGACTTGAAAACCAGATTTATCTAAAAAGCCGCCTATTCCGTGTAAGGAAAATGCTTTGGGGCAAAGGGATGATGAATTATATATAGATCTTGAAGAGTGGATTGGATATGGACATAAAATTAATGGAGAGGAAGGTAGTTCAGGCAAAGAATGAGAAAAGACAAATTGGTGGTGAATAGTAGGGACAAAAAGATGGGGAACCAAGCAGCAGGGGACACGCGACAAGTCCAGGCCTGACAGGGTGAGTGTTGCTGAATACTGGGCTGAGGTTAGCCTTGGCTCTGTGGTCTTCATGAATCAAAAGGGGTTTTAGAACAAGGAGATGTGTTCCTAGACCAGGAAACCAAGGCTGTGGCTTCGAGCATTGGTTCTGAGTGTTGTCCTTGGGCCAGCAGTATCAGCATTTCCCTGGAAGGTGTTAGGAATGAGAATTATCTGCCCTGCCTGAGACCCCCTGAATGAGAAACTCTAGGGTGGAGCCATAACTCTTTTGTGGCAAGCCCTCTAGTGCTAATGATACCCTGAGAACCACCAGCTTAGAGGAATGTAGCAAGAGGCTTACGGGTCAGTTTCTGATTTTCTTTAAACAAAGCCATGCACCTGTGCCATAGCAACCTAGGAGAAAGAGCCAGAGAATACAGGGAACAGAAAGAACCTACGAGGTCATCCATACAAAGACAATAGCAACCTCTATTCCTAGATGCTGCTATCTGTCTGTGTGATGAAGATTCACTCTCTTGCTCACTTCTGGTGGAGAGTTTTCAGGGATGAAGTCAGTAAAGTCTTGTGATGAAGCACGAGCTTAATGAATGAGCTCACCTATGTTCTTTCCTGGGTATCAATCCTCTTGGTATCACAGCCTCCTCCAGAAGTCCTTCCTGCATCCTAAGAGGAACTTCAGATTAAGCCCTAGTTAATCCCTTCCTCCAGGGCACCTGCACTGCACTGTCAGTCAAAGCTATAGGAAGAAATATAAGTGAACAACGAGCCATGTACAGTGACTGGAAATAGTTCTAGAGTACTGGGCGGAAATAAGGAGGAGAGAAGGAAAAATAATACACACATAAGCATGCATGCACGCAACCACACACACACACACATACACACCGCTAACTTGAAATGGTTTTCTTAGCTATAAAGGTGAGTCCCGAATATAATTTTTTATGGCCCAATAAGATTTTTTTTTTACAAATCTGTTTACCAATCACAGAAGAAAATAATTCTTTTGACTTCATGTCCCCAGTTTTGGTTTGGAAACTCTGTCTTTTACAGAAGTCCAGGAAACACTCTTACTGTTGCTCAAGCCCATCAAGCTCATTGCCCTTGTGACCCTTCAGCACAGCCAGTCTTTCGGCCCACATAGACTTCCACCCAGATCTTTACCTATCAGGCCCCTTGTCATTCAAATGTCCACTCAGAAGTTATCTCTCCAGAAATGTCTGTCCTGTCTCATCCATCTAAAAGAGTCCACCATTTGCCACAGTCATTTTTTATCCCATTACTGTATTATTGTCTTCCCAGCACTTACTGCTGTACACAGTAATCATGTCATTAATTTGTCTTACTGGTTAGTGCTCATCTTCCCCACTAGAATGTAAGCTTCATGTGGGCAAAGAAGATGCATCTCTTGTTCACTGCAGTATCTCCTGTGCCTAGAATGGGGCCTGCAAATGGCACATGACCATGGATATATAAATAAACAATATCTAGCTGATTTAGGCAATGGGGAGTATGGTCCCACATGCCTGTCTTCCAGACCTATAACCAGCCTTTCACATTCCACACTGTTTCAGCAAGAGGCCTCTCCATCTGTCCTCAAAACAATAACACCTTTCCACTTACAGAGTTTCATCTGTTCTGTTTTCCCTGCCTAGAGAACTGTCTCCTCTTTATTTTTCTTTTTATTTACCCAAAAGATTATTTCATCCTGAAAGAACCCAGGTGAATTAATTAGGTTCCTCTTTAAAAAAAAATCAAAACATTGCACTTCCCAAATAAATTCTTTCTTTACTGATTCTCAAAGACTTTTACTATCTGTCAGGTCATTTGTCAACTAACTAATTAATTTATCTGCCCATCCAGGCAAGAGATTTTAAAGTGCCTCTGATGCAAACCAGTCCATTCCCTGGGAATTCATAGATGAAAAAGGAAACAGCCTTTATTCTCCAGAATCTGACTTGTCTTTTGACTCTGATTATTTGAATTAAACTGTGATTCATTTTAAAATTTTATTTGTCTAGGGCACAATGCAATCCTCCAACCACACTAAGCTTAGAAGTAATGTCTTTATGCATACTGATGACACATTTATTAACTGGTGATATTAAATCATTAAGGAACAATATATTACTATTTGCTGAGCATTTCCTAAATCCTCCAATACCAAAATAAGACCTGGGGCAAGAGAATAGGAAGAGGACAAAATAAACATAAGGAAAAGGCTCTTCCCTAAGGAAATGAGAATCTGATTAGGGCAACACTTGAAACACACATTCAAATTTAAGAAAACAAATAATAATACACTTAAAAAAGACAAACTGGAATGAATAAAACAAACACATTAAATAATGGCTTTCTTGCACACCTCCACTGATCATCTACAGTGGTCATACACTGTGCTAGGTATTTGGGAAAAACAGCTGAAGTATTAAGAAATTTCTATACATCATCTGACTATACATACCAATACGAAAATGCCAGCATTATTACCCCTACACTACACATGAGGATAACCAAGGCTCAGAAAATATTAACTTGACCAAAGTCACAAATAATTAGAGACATGCAAACTCAAACTCAGGTCTTCTGATTGTATGCCCAATATTGCTTACATTGTATAACACTGCCTCTATTTCTATGGTTTAATGAATAAGAGACAAGAATGATGAACATGGGCTAGAATGAGCTGAAGAGGCTGGGCTTGAGAAATGAAGGATGAATATGATGCTACTATGGAAATTAAAATTTTAGTCATTAAACTGAGCTTACTATTGCAGATTCAACTGATGTGATTAAAGCACAAGATACACTCTTACTATCAATGCTTGATTAATTATATTAACCTTCCCTCTGAGATTTACCCTTGTTCTGGGAAGGGCCCTATTTAAGATAAATGCAGACCTCTCCCCTTCTTGCATCTCCTGGTGGGATTTTTCTAGCTATGCATATCTGCTCACATGAACTAACAGACAATAGTTATATTTGCATGTATCTGCACTATACATGCATCCACCAGCAGAGTGGATATACTAAGAATGAAAACTAGGGATGAGATGCAGAAATCTGGCAGAGGTTGTCTTATTATTAATCATACTATCTCCAGTACTTAGTAAGGTATTTGGCACTGATTAGATGCTCAATAAATAAATATGTATTAAATTATTGAACTTAGCTTTTTTCTCTTGTCATCCATCAGTCAATACAGTTCTAATCTCTGGTGCACAACAGCCAAAAGGGGGAATATACAAATATACAGTGTAATTGAGGGAAGGAGAAGAACAGAGATAAAACCGAGAAATGCAGTGCTATATGCTGGTATGACCTTTTTCAGTTTGTCCCTTCCTTATCAGTGTCTTTCTAATTGAGACATTATGACCTTAGTATAAAACACCCAGGTTTCATTCTATCAAATCTAAAGCCTACCAACCAGGGCAAAAAAATAGACCATCAGCCTCATTAGCAAATAGGGCCTAGAACTGATCACGTTGCTATAGATTCAGTATCTGTTGGGCTTAGAGTAGAGTCTGGACATCGAGATAATAATTGAGTTGGCACTCTTCAGTGCATTTGGTCAGCATATATCACTGTACCACTGCCACCATGGTTTACAGTTGTACATTGCTCCTCATCTGGAATGCCACTCACTGATATGGATTCTAGCCCTTCTGAGTCTAGCCTTTGCCAGATCTTGTCCTTGGAGTAAGGACCTCACCTCCCTTACTCTGAGCTCTTGGCTGAGATCTTCCGTGGAAGGGAAGCCTTGGGGTTAATTCCTCTAACCTGCTGGACTTCAAACACTTACCATTTATATTGTCTACTGCTAGGCCCCATCCACATATCAACACCCTTGCATTCTAATGCCAGCTATGCTAAAGGAAGGCCCAGGTTTCCAACGGCTCTTATGAATACTACTTGTCAGTGACTTCAGTCACAGTCAAGTCATTTCCCCCATTCTTATATTTCTCAATCTTATATTAAAGACTTAGAACATCTCATAGAAGAGTCTGTTTGAGTGATGACAACCATATGGTTTTAGACTAGAAACTAGACTAGACTTTTTCTATCTATTATATATGAAAAGGGATCACAAGTAAATGGTTATAGGTTTATGGCTGAAATTGTTAAAGGTTGGAGAACACAGCATATTTTACAAGCCAACTCCAAGGTCCTAGAATAATCTTCAACTTACCCTGAGCTTTTTCTAAGAGTTAAAAACATCTTTATAGTTTTTTTTCCCTTTGGAGATTCAGAGCATCTTAGTGACAAAAGCATTTTCAGGTGCTTTTCTTCAGCCTTTAATCTTTTAACTCTGGGCTAAGGGGTCATAAAGGTCTTTCCTTGGGCAAAGAGAAAAAGAGACAAAGCAACTTTTCCAGAGGGGAAGGGTGACGGGGGAGTAGGTAAATACACATGGGGTGCCTGCATTTCTCAAGGAGGTGATCATAACACGTGGTAGATTAGCACATATGGGTCTTTCTGATTTCCTTATTTTTACTTCTCAAGGTAAAAGCAGAAATACGAACAGGAAAAAAATAAATGAACAGATCTGCAACAACACCAGCAACATACACACAACTCCTTGGTCTGCATATAATCCTTTGATAATAACTTTACAATGTATAGGTTTTTCTCTACCTAACAGAGTTTCCTCAACTCTTGGAACATTTTTTGAAGTCATTTTCGATCAAGAATCCTAAATATTTACTAACAAATGCTAAATATCATAATCTACTGACCATTTTTTAAGCAATGTTTAAACCTGCTTTTCATTATAAAAGAGCCAAAACCCTTTCTCGCTAAGCATTTCAAAACACATTTAAAGAGAACTGTTTGTAGACAGTCTCCATTTGTCATTCCCCAGAGCCACTTTTCTAAATGCAATAAGCCGACTGGAAAAATTTCAAGGAGGGCAATTTTAGATCGGTATCTTTTGATCATTGTTATTGTGGCAGCACAATTTGTGTACTTAGTAGATACTCAATAAATACTTGTTGAATTGACCTGAAATGGGTTGTCACCAGCACTGGAGGTCCTAAAGTGGATACTCTGAGGTTCCCCTGACTGACTGACTCCAGTTTATGTGTGAGCCACAAAGCCTGTTAACAGCACTAATTATCTACCCAGCTAAATGGAAAAGATATGATTGATCAGCCATGATGGATCAATACTTACATGTTTATTAGTACTATTTTTATTTTAATCATTCTTAAGGGCTGCCTCACTTGGTGTAATTATGAGTGCTCCCTGAAATCACTGTGAATGAAAAAAAGCAGCTGAGAGATGTACTTGAAAAAAAATCCATAGAAGATTAGTGGTTAATGGTGCATCTCTCCCACACACATGCACAGACCTATGGGACTATGGCTTTTCCCAATACTTTTTGCCCCTCGACTCTGTTTCATTTATCTTCTCCTGACTAAGCTAACCATATAGCTTCCAATGAGATGCACGTGTGTGTGTATGTACGTGTGTGCGCTAGGAATGAGGAGGGGAGAGTCAATCACGCTCAAACCCACAGCCCGGACTCCCCATCCTCTTGTTCACTGTCTCTGTTCTTGCATCCATCCCACTTCTGACTTCCAGGACTCCCATTCTACACATCATGCTTGCCTGCTAGGCCAGGAAGGTTTCAATGCTCTGGAAGTTTATTCCTTAATCATTCCTTTCCTCACTTGGGTCTCCAGAGAAATTCATTTGAGGCAGATGAATCCTGGCACTGCCTACACCATGAGACATAAGCAGCACTGGTGGTCGCTTCCCCCACACCAATGGCATAGACCAACCCCAGCAACCACACAGGAGCCCTAGTTATCACGGAGGCAAATTAAAAGAACATCAGCCTCAAGGGTGTACCTTTTGTAAACATTTGGAACCAATTCATCGTATCTCTTGCTATTGCTCCCAGGGAACCTCCACTAGATCATTCTTTTAAAAATTATTCTTGAACATAATCCACTTTCACATTCCTCCTTTCCTTTATCTATGTTATTTTCTCTACCCAGAATGTTCCACTTGTTGTTTCTGTAACCTGGGAAAGCTTTTTATTTCCCAAAACCTATATATTCTCTTTTTGCGTATCCTCTCTTAACTACTCTCTGGCAGATTTGGCTCTCTTATTTTTTATTCCAATTGCTTTTTCTGTCCCATGCCCTTTTTAAAGCCTTACACTATCTGCATTATCTTTTACCATGTTCGATTCTCTGAATAAACAGTGAGCTTGCCAAAGGCAAGGCACCATACTTTTCTGTCTTTGTACTCCAAACACCCAATACAGTGTTAGGCACATTTAATGGCCACAGTAAATATTAGAAATATTTACTGAAAGAAAGAATAAATGAACAAAGGAACAAATTGGTTGATAAAGGAAAGATGGATAGATGACAAGATAAATGATTGAGTAACCAGTCTTTATTCCATGCCTTAGAGTTAAGTATCACCAAATAAACTCTATTGGAGAACCACACATCACCAAAGGAACAGACAAGAACAAGGACTGATAATCTCCAGCTGAAGATTAGAGGTAGAAAACTCTGTCTTGAGACATGCAGGATAGCATCTGTTGTAGTATTACTCTTGACCAATGTAAACAAACAATATTAGTTACTCAGCAAATTAGGGAAACAGGGACTTCATCAAATCCTCCCTTAACTTTCTACAAGTGGCTTCAAATAAACACCATAAAAAGTGGTCTGAAACACTCTGAGTCTCCATTTCTTTTTTTGTAAAATGAGGGTAATAATAAATAACTCATAAAATTATCTGGAGGAAAAAATGCTATAATTTATGTAGACTCATAAAGCAAGGGGCTTAACATATAGTAGTCAATAAACTAACATAGCGCTCTGATATGGTTTAACTCTGTGCCCTTACCCAAATCTCATGTCAAATTGTAATCCCCATGTGTCAGGGTAGGGTACTGGTAGGAGGTGATAACCTGAAAATGTGGAAGTGACTTTGGAACTGGGTAAGGGGTAGAGGTTGGAACAGTTTGAGGGACTCAGAAGAAGACAGGGAAATGTGGGAAAGTTTGGAACTTCCCAGAGACTTGTTGAATGGTTTTGAACAAAATACTGATAGGGATATGGAAATGAAGTCCAGGCTGAGGTGGTCTCAGGTGGAGATGAGGAACTTATTGGGAACTGGAGTAAAGGTCCCTCTTGCTATACTTTGGCACAGATTCGTGGCATTTTGCCCCTGCCCTAGAAATCTGTGGAGCTTTGAACTTGAGTGAGATGATTTAGGGTACCTGGTGGGAGAAATTTCTATTTTTTTAATTATACTTTTCTAGGGTACATGTGCACAACGTGCAGGTCTGTTACACAGGTATACATGTGCCATGTTGGCTTGCTGCACCCATCAACTCGTCACTTATATTAGGTATTTCTCCTAATACTATCCCTCCCCCAGGCCCCCATCCCCTGAAAGGCCCCAGTATATGATGTTTCCTTTCCTGTGTCCAAGTGTTCTCATTGTTCAATTCCCACCTATGAGTGAGAACTTGTGGTGTTTGGTTTTCTGTCCTTGTGATAGTTTTCTGAGAATGATGGTTTCCAGCTTCATGCATGTCCCTGCAAAAGACATGAACTCATCCTTTTTTATGATTGCATAGTATTCCATGGTGTATATGTGCCACATTTTCTTAATCCAGTCTATCATTGATGGACATTTGGGTTGGTTCCAAGTCTTTGCTATTGTGAATAGTGCCGCAATAAACATACTTGTGCATGTGTCTTTATAGTAGCATGATTTATAATCCTTTGGGTATATACCCAGTAATGGGATAGCTGGGTCAAATGTTATTTCTAGTTCTAGATCCTTGAGGAATAACCACACTGTCTTCCACAATGGTTGAACTAATTTACACTCTCTGGTGGGAGAAATTTCTAAGCAGCAAAGCATTCAAGAGGTGACCCGGATGTTTCTAAAAGTGTACATGCATATGCATGAAGAAAGAGATGGTCTGAAATAGGAACTTATATTTAAAAGGGAAGAAGAGCATAAAAATTTGGTAAATTTGCAGCCTGACTAGGTGGTAGAAAATAAAATTCATTTTCTGAGGAGAAATTCAAGTGAGCTGCAGAAATTTGCATATGTAACAAGGAGCCAAGTATTAATAGCCATGATAAAGGGGAAAATGTCTCCAGGGTATTTCAGAGATCTTCGCAGCAGCCTCTCCTAGGCCTCCTAGGCCTGGAGGCCTGAGGGAGAAAAATGGTTTCATGGGCAAGAACCTCCCACCCGCTGCCCCCTGCTCTGTGCAGCCTTGGGACATGGCACCCTATGTCCCAGCTGCTCCAGCTCCACCCATGGTTAAAAGGGATGAAGGTACATCTTGGGCTATTGCTTCAGAGGGTGCAAGCCCCAAGCCTTGGCAGCTTCCATGTGGTGTTGAGCCTGCAGGTGCACAGAAGGCAACAGTTTGAGAGCCTCCACATAGATTTCAGAGGATGTATAGAAATGCCTGGATGTCCGGGTAGAAGTCTGCTACAGGGACGGAGATCTCATGAAGAACCAAGTGCAGAGGGAAAAAGTGGGGTTGGAGCCCCCCTAACCCACAGAGTCCCCAATGAGACAATGCCTAGTGGAGCTGTGAGAGGAGGGACACTGTCCTCCAGATCCCATAAAGGTAAATCCACTGACAGCTTGCATGTGTACCTGGAAAAGCCACAGGCACTCAATGCCAGCCCATAAAAGCAACCTCGGGGGCTATACCCTGCAGAGCTCCAAGGGCAGTGCTGCCCGAGGCCATAGGAGCCCACTCCTTGAATCAGTGTGCCCTAGGTGTGAGACATGGAGTCAAAGGAGATTATTTTGAACCTTTAAGATTTAATGACTGTCATACTGGGTTTTGGACTTGTATAGGGCCTGTAGCCCTTTGGTTCTAGCCAATTTCTTCCTTTTAGAATGGGAACATTTCCCCACTGCCTGTACCCCCATTGTATCTTGGAAGTAACTAACTTGTTTCTATTTTACAGGCTCACAGGCAGAAGGACTTGCCTTTTCTCAGATGAGACTTTGGACTTGGAATTTTGAGTGAATGTTGGAGTTAAGACTTTGGGAGACTGTTGGGAAGGCATGATTAGTTTTGAAATGTGAGAAGGACATAAGATTTGGGAGGAGCTAGGGGCAAAATTATATAGTCTGGCTCTGTGTCTCCACTCAAATCTCATGTCAAATTGTAATCCTCACACGTCAGGAGAGGGGCCTGGTGGGAGCTGATCAGATCATGGGGGCAGATTTCACCCTTGCTGTTCTCATGATAGTGAGTTCTTCACAAGATTTGACCATTTGAAAGTGTGTGGTATGTCCCCCTTCACTTTCTCTCTCCCTCCTGCTCTGCCATGGTAAGATGTGCTTTTTTCCCTTCTCCTTCTGCCATGACTGTAAGTTTCCTGAGTCCTCCCAGTGATGCTTCCTGTTAATCTGTGGACCTGTGAGTCAGTTAAACCTGTTTTCTTCATAAATCACCCAGTCTCATGTAGTTCTTTATAGCAGTGTCAGAACAGACTAATATAAGCTCCTATCTTTTGTATTTTCATGAATTTTGAACTTCACTTAACTGATGTAGTAGGTTGCTATGGAAGAGACGGTAGGATGTTTCTAAAACCCCTAAGGGCACAGCTCTTCCTCTGTGGTACACAACTAGCCTATATTTACCAGGCTTCCTTGTTGTTAGGAAAGCCTTGTGACTGGTTCTAGCCCACATAATATAAGTAGAAGTGATTGAGTGTAACTTTTAGGCTTGGCCCATAAAGATCACTTATATGGATGCTCTTCTATGCCCATTCTCCTTGCTAATTGGCTGGAATGCAGACCAGCCCCATGAAAACCTTGGAAGTTACTTGTAGAAAATGGCAGAGCCTCCTTTGGCCTTTGTTCCTGAATGACTGCCTGGAAAAGAGACACCCTCCAACTGGTTCTCCTACTCAGTACTGTCAAATGAGCAATAAATTAACTTCAATTTTGCCTGAATGATTATACAGTCATCACTTGGTATCTAAGGGGGATTAGTTCCAGGACCCTTGTGGATACCAAAACAAGAGGATGCTCAAGTCCCTGATATAAAATGGCATAGTATTTGCATCTAACATGTACATATCCTCCTGTATACTTTAAATCATCTCTAGATCACTTATAACAATGAATACGATGTAAATTCTATGTAAATAGTGAATCTATTTTATTGTTCTTTAAATCTGTTTATTTTATTGTTGTTTTGTTATTTTTATTTTTATTTTTTTAAATACTTTCAATCCATGGTTGGTTGAACCTGAGAATGCCGAACCTGTAGATGAGGAACCTCTAGATATGGAGGGTCGACTGTACATTTTTATGACAGTGGCCATAATTACTCTAACATAACTGCACACTCCTTTAGGGCAGAATCTATAGCAATAAATCCACCCCATAGTTAGAACAGTGTTTAGCCAATAGTATATATTCATTAAATATATACTATGCTTCTAAACGACTTTTTAAAAACCGAACAAACATATGACTGTATCAGCTAACAAGTGCCAGTGCTGAAAATGTGTCCTTGAATTTGAATTCATGGACTTTTTGAAAATTGACTATAAAAACAGTGTTCAAAGTGTTACAGTTCCTGGATTTCCTGCCGTGTAATTCTCAGCACATATTGATTTTGAAGCTCAAATCTTTGCAATTCCCTGATAATGCTATTCCTCAGAATAATGAAGCAGGAAGGTCTCCTATGCCCACAATTGTGCTAGTTGTGTAGGAACTGTGATTTTCTTTAACCACAGGTATCTGCATTTGCTCAGGCCCTCATTACTGTATATGGGATGTTATTTAACCTCCAATGAATCTTTCGCTAGCATTTTTCCTCCTCCTCGTGAGACCCAGTTGAGTCCCTTGCAGTTGCAGCATTATTCACTATCATAGGTCTCAGGATAATTAACAGAGTTAAGCCACCTGCTTTTTGCTGCCCCTCAAACAAGACAGGCATATTAAGTTCATGATCCCTAGATGTGGGCAGTGCCAAGTCAGACCGTCTATAAAGGTTTCACACAGTGCTTCAGGCTTAAGTCAATTATTCAATTGTTAAGTGTCTACTGAAGGCTTTTCAAGTGTTTTTTGCCAGTGAGGAAATTATGATCTAGCCAAGGTAATAAAACAAATAGTCAAAGTAGCACAGTAACTGAATTTTGATGTGGATCTTGTATATACAGAGAAAAAATCCACATTTTGCATTATGGCAATGTATTTACTCCATCCTATTGAGTATCATGCCCAGGCCTTATTCTAGAAGCTGGACATTTATCAGTGAATAAAACCCCCAACCTCATAAAGTGATCAATCGTTTTTGTTTGTTTTTTGTTGTTGTTTTGTTTGTTTGTTTTGAGACAAGGTCTCACTCCATCACCCAGGCTGGAGTGCAGTGGCATAAACAAGAGTTCACTGCAGCCTTGGCCTTCTAGCCTCAAGCAATCTTCCCACCTTAGTCCCGCAAGTATCTGGAATTCCAGGTGCATGCCACCACCCCCAGCTAATTTTTGTATTTTTTGTAGAGATGGGGTTTCACCATGTTGCCCAGGCTGGTCTCAAACTCCTGAGCTCAAGCCATCCACCCGCCTTGGCCTTCTAAAGTGCTGAGATTACAGGCATGAGCCACCACACCTGGCCTCAACCTTATGGTCCAACTTACACTTTGATAGGAACACACCATGACTTGTTCTGCTTTTGCAAGTCCTCTCCCTAGAATGCTCTAGTGCTCTTTCCACTCACTGCCTAATCCCACTGATGGAGCTTTGTATATCTGAAAACTATTACTCCATGCAGACTTCTGCCCAGATATTTCCTCTTCTATTATGCTGCTATGATAATCTATTGTTTTCAGATTAAAACATATCTTACTCTGTGTTGCTTGCATTAATTTTATTTTTGCATTTTTATTGTTATAAACATACATAGGTTTATCTTCCCTCTTAAAAGGCAGTTTTAGAAGGTAAGCCCTGTGTCTTACTTACCTTTAAATCTCAAAGTCTGAATTCAGGACTGGCACACAAATAATTCAGCAAACTTTTGCTATACTGAACTCAACTGCAGAGGAGGAAATCAAATCCCAAAGAAATAAAAGTTCTTGCCCAAGACCACAGAACTAGTTAGTAGCAGAGCTGAAACCAGATCAGTGCCCTTGCCCAGATTAATCAGATTCCTTGCCATGGACCATGTGGTTTGTGGGAATTTTGCATGAAAACACAAATGTTAATTCCTCACCTCAGCTGGCAGGATGCTGTACGCCAATCTGTCTATGTTTGGTAGTATAATTATTTATGTCACTAATGTTTCAATACCTTTGTATGTATTCAGGTTATAATTATTGAGGAATAAAATATATAAAAGTAAAATACTGGAGTACTTATGCGAGGAGGTACTCCAGTCTAGGCAGAGACCAGCAAACATATTAAAAGCTATAATAGTTCTCTTCCTTCCTCTTATCACATTATAAAATGTTTAAGGGCAGACTTAGTTTCTTTAGAGACATTCCTATTGCCTAGCACAGAAAACTGCCTTCCAATAAAATGTATTTAAAATAAATTAACTCTAGCAAATCTTTCCAAAATTTTTCATTTCCCTATACTCTAGTAAGAATCCATAGCTTTTCATAATTTATACTTGCCTATCATTATAGAATATTAGGCCCACACCTAAGATTTGCTCACCAGGCAACAGCTGTTCACTAGTTTATTATTTTAGTAAATATAATTTTTTAATATTTTACCTGGATAAATTACTAAATCCTTTATATTCATATATCATGTTGTCTTTTCAGAGGGGCTACTTTTACTTCTCATTATACAGATGAGAAATCTGAGACCATGGAGACATAACTTGACTAGTGTCATCCAGATGGCATTTTTCACAGCCAGGATTTGAACTTACATCTTTCTGGAATCAAAGCTCATGCTCTTCTTACTATTTCAGAGTTCATAGATTATATGTGTGGTAGTATGAGGGACATGGAGGTATATGTGGGAAAGTACAGCGCTATTTGGTTGAAAGAACAAAATGTGGTATTATTGGATTTATAGAGAAACTATATATTATTGTACATGGTTTTCATACCTTGAGGTGTGTAGTTGTACAAACGTCATTCTGGGCCACCAGAAATGCTACCAGATTTTACCAATGTGAATGACCGTCCTTGAATATGGTAGTTTAAATGGTTAACTGTCTGTGTAAATGTGAAATTTCTTTTTAAGTGAAAGGTCTTGCTGCAAGAAGAAGAATGGCTTTGGGACTGCCAACTTACAGGGCCATTTCTGAAAACCCAGTCATTATGTTGCCTTGATATTACTGTTAATCATGAGTGTCCTTAGAACTTATTGAAATGCTAAGAATTTTTGGTGAGGATGTACACCGTTTCATCTTATAGGCAGATAAGTCTCCTTTAGAGACCAACCTTATGAAATTGTCTAGCCTGCTAGAGCTGAATAATTTTGTAAAATAAGTATTGAAAGGTTTAGTGTATTATATAGCCAATCACCTCGAGTACACTGCAACAGCCAGTAAGAAGCTTAAACATACTCTTGAAGAGACAAAAAGAGACATCATTAGACAGGGCTTATAACTATAACTGCTGCCCCCTTGATTTTCTCATTTCAGGGCTTGTATCAGCTCAGTTTCAACAGAGAGCAAAGAAAAAAAAATCTTCCCTTTTAACTTGCTTATTGAAACAGAAGGAATTTTTTTCCTTGCCGGTCTCTGAAACCCTTTTTCACCAAACAAAACCTGCTGGGAGAAGTTTTCATTCTTTGTTTGGAGACAATAATTTTGGAAACACAAAACTGTGAACTTTCTATGAGATCAGAGGATTTGGAATGGGCACATGGTGTGCTGAGGCACCAATAGGGAATGACCTCTGTCATGACAGCCCTCCAGCACACATGCCCCATAAAGACCTCCTAGGCCACAGGCCTGTGAATTGATGCATAAGTCACGGGGCAAGATGAAAGTGAAACACACCTCAAGCTGTCTTGCTTTTCCTTTAAGTCCTTAAGGATAAGTCACAGCTATTGTTACCCCAATATTAGTGAATCGAAGACTTCAAAGAAGAGTTTTCTATAACTTAAAAGAGTAGATTTAAGAATGGGGAAATTCCATTTATATCCAATGTAAAGATACATTCATTTGCCCTGCCCTTGTGCTTAAAAATCTTTCATCCATCACTGACTAATTATCAGCGCAAATCTGGCCCATAGCCTATATTCTCCCATTTGATTCTGTAGCAGGTGGATGAAATTTCAGCTACAGTAAACCCAGTCCGTATAATCTAAGTCCTGCATTAGCAACTCGTAGCTTACCCTGAAGAAGTCTAGATGAGGTCAGGGCCCTGAGTCTATTTGATTCCATTGATAATAACAATAAACCTCAGGACTATTTCAAGGAGACTGTAAATGCACTGAGTTTATTTCCATGAAAATTAAACAAAATAATCAGTTTGGTGATCTCCTTTAACACAGATTAAATGTAAGGTTTATTGTTCTCTTAAAAAAAAGTTTGTTTATGTACCCAACAAACAGTTAATTTGTACCTACTATGTGCCAAATATGAAGTCTCTTGTTCTAGTTGGACAAACAGAGAAATAGACCAACAATGAAAATATGCTGTGATCAGTAATACAACAGATGTAAAATAAATATAGATGATTTGGTCTCTGAGAAGGGCACCCAACCCAGGAAAACAGGGGCATGTATTACAGGCAAAGATTCAGAGCTGAGAGAGAACAGGCTCCCTGTAAGGCCCTGTCGACAGCTGGGATGGCTGGAGTACAGTTATGAAACAAGAGAGGCAGACGGTAGGCAGATCAAGGGGCTTAAAAATCATGCTAACCTGAAAGATTACAAAGCAGGAAAGTGGCAGGACCAGTTTTGCATTTCAGGCAGCCAAGGCCCAGATAGATGAATGGGCTAAATCAAGTCTGATGGGAGAAAGAGGCCAGCAGTCCGTACAACAGAGACACCCTTGCCCTCTTTTAATTAATAGGAAGTTGGCATCGCTCTTTCATTCCACCCTACTGCAGTGTCCCATATGAGGAGTGAGTCATCTGATCCTTGAGGCTGGGAACAGCTGGGAGGAGTGGAGCTCTTCTGCTTCGGGATCTGCATAAGGGCAGGGGGCACATTCAAGTCAGGCCAACCAGGGCAAGCTCTGCCCATGGATGTGCATTAAGAGAGGCGGCCACGGGAGGACGGAAGGGTAGCACTGTCCTCATCCCCATTACCGGCTGAGTGACTGTTAGTTCTACACACCTCATTTTAACTCAAGTAGGACTCCAGGTATAGACCTGGGAGGGATCTAAGTCACGTTCTCCAGCCCAGCTTTGCCAGACACAAAAGATATATTTTTGTCTCTGTTTGGCTCCTGTGTCTGATTTGCAGTTGGCTCAAAATGCAGAGGGAGAGGAGTATGATGAACCAACCCTCCTAAAGATTCCCCAGCAAGGGCCCAAATCACACAGTGGCAGACAGGGAAGGAAGGAGGAAAGAGAGTCCAGAGATAATGAAGTTTGAATTTAGTGATCCCCAGGATGTAGTATCATCAGTAAAGGACAAGCAATCTTTCAAAACCACCACAAAATAAAACAACTACAATACCCTTGAAATGAAAAATAGAAAGTCTGATAAGTTAGCACTCTTATTTCTACATTTCTTGATATGGTTAGTGTATCTATTTTTCATATAAAACTTTCTTGTGTCAAAAATCATATTACAACCATCCTCTACTCCCCATATATTTTAGTCTCTGTGATGAAAAATAATTGCATTGAAGGGGGAAGGGTGCCATGTTTGGACCTCCTTAATCAGTGCATTACCTGATAGGACATTTATTAAGGATAAAACATTTCTTTTATCCCAATAGCTGCCTCAGCAGTTGTTAAGATGAGCAGGGGGAGGGGAAAGAAAGCCTTTATCATTTCCTGATCTCTCTAGCAAATTGCCAATTTATGCACAGAATATTACAAATACTGCTGAATTATGTGAGCCTGGAATTAATTTAAAGAATCTTCCCCTTCTTTGAGTGCCCAGGGATTTGGCTTATCTTTATTTGCTGAAAGAACCATGTCACTGAAAGCAGTCCCAGGATTATTTCAAGTGAATGAATAATGAAATCGCCCAGCTTCCTAATGGTTTCCAGATTCCATGACTACCTCAGTACACTCTCCTGGGCTGGTTCATCAGCTGGGCTTCTCTCACTGTGGGTGAAGCCACCAGGCTCGGAAGCAGGAGCTTCTGCATTGAGTAATTAAGGCCAGTGAGGACAACCCAGTGTCACCAGGGTTACTGAAGTCTGCTTTGGAAAAATGCAGAAAAGACATTTCATCCTTCAGACAGCATCATTAGGGTAACACACACAAAATAATCAATTACCAAAATCAGCTATTTTTTAATAATCCTTCACTGGTGTGAAATGCCTTAATCACATCAGAAATCATTGCTCTTGCTAGAGGTAAGTATACACCAAACAACAGGGCTTCTTGTTTGGTGTATATTTCTTGGCTTTAAAACAAGGGCAAATTCAGGATGATACACTAAGAATTCAAATAAATCACTGTTTTACACAAAGATGTGTATGTACCATGGCTAACCTCCTAAAAACACTCCACTCATCACATTGGTTGGCTCCAGTAACTGTCTAGGTTATTTCTTTTCTTGCTAAGCAATGAATATTAATTGTGGAAAATTTGAAAAATATAAATACAAGGATGAAAACAAAATGCATGCTTAATATTAAAAAAATCAAAGATATAGACATATACATATTTAATATTTGGGATATTTCCCTCCAATAAATAATGTTTCTACTCATCTCCAAACACACACACACACACACACACAATTGAAAATTCTAACTTCCATTCTGGTTTTCCACTTAGATCATAAGTATCGTGTCAAGTCCTTAAACATTTAAAAAAAATGGTATACAGCATTCTTTATGTCCATAACATAGAAGGTAAAAGACTACTATTTTTTTCATTTTAGTGTCGAATCCCCAACATTCAAAACAGTGCCTGACTAATAGTAAGTGCTCAATAAACATCTCATGAATGGATAAATGAAATAACTAGAATGAACAAAGGAATGAATGAATGGTTTTCCCTCTGAAAACAGTGTCAGGTAAAGTGGACAACTCACTGCTTCTCCAAGAAACCAATAAATATGTCAGAGGCAGGCTCTATAACAATCATTTTTCAAGCTTATACAGGTTGAGCCAAACCTGGGTATGAAATTGTCTTAACTCATATTATCATATACTTTATCTTCTATGAATCCCAAACAATGCATCTCCTCTAGCATGACAACTAATATCCAACTCTTCTGTATTGTTAAAAAAACAAAACAGGCCAGGTGAGGTGGCTCATGACTGTAATGCCAACAATTTGGGAGGCTGAGGCAGGCAGACTGCTTGAGCCCAGGAGTTTGAGACCAGCCTGGGCATCATGGCAAAACCCTGTACCAAAAATACAAAAAAATTAGCTGGATGTGGTGATGCATGGCTATAATTCCAGCTATTCGGGAGGCTGAGGTGGGAGAATCACCTGAGCCAGGAGGTCAAGGCTGCAGAGAGCTGAGATCACACCACTGCACTCCAGCCTGGGCAACAGAGAGAGACCCGGGTTCAAAAAATAATCAAAAAAACCAAGACTTTTCTTTAAGAATATTCTAGCTTCTTACAGAGTCTACAGACTAAACCAGAATATTATCCCAGCATACTCACAAGGTCCTCTTACAATATTTCTGATAATTCTGTTGAGCTGCCATCTGAAGGCATTAAAATAAACAGTTGTAAATATCTACTGATTAAGCATTAAACCTAAGATATCCAAAAATTACTGCATTCAAGAGGCTGCCATTTCCTGACTATTCAGCTCTTTAGGTGCAATTTTGATATACTTGCCTTAATGTGCCATTTATTAAATGTATATCTTAAATCAGCAGTGAAATGAAACCAACATCATTAATTCCACAAAAATCAAGGAACCGACATGTGTGTTATCCTGCCCTGTGCATTGTTATCAGCATGTTACTTCCCATGCTGGATATTACAATTGCTTGATATTATCCCTTATTACTTTAAAGGCAATTTTACATTTCACATCCAAATTAACGGCTAATCTCAAAAGGCTTATTATGTTTAATTACTTTTTGTTCCCGAATCCTCTCTTACACCCTGCACATTCTTTCCTTAAATGATGCTCAAAAACTCGAAGTGTAATCAGAGATCACAAAAGTTGTTAAATTGTGGATGTTAATTAGAATAGAGACAGGATCTGGAAAATAATTTATCTAAATCCCAGAGTAAGGGGTCTCTGGGGTTCATAAAAAGGTCATATTTGATCAGTTTAAAGATCTGGCAAAGGACAAAGGTTTGGGGTCCAGCTCTGACTCTCACATGTCATGTCTTTAAGCAAGTTGCTCCACCTCTCTGGTCTTCATTTTCCACATTTACCCATCGGAGCCTTCCCTGTGCCACAGCCAGCACCACACTCAGATACACAAAGGGTCTTTCAAGCCCCAACTTTGTCCACAGCCTCAGCCTGGAACTGCTTGCTCTTACACATGTGACACTCAACTTTCTAGACACCACAGATCTCTTTGGATTCTGACCTTATGCCTTGCTTTCTTTTACTATCTTGCCTTGTTCTTCAGACTCCAACTCTTGAATAATATTGCCAGTTCTGTATTCTCAATTTTCTTCTTCATCAAGATTTGTAGTTGCTGCCTAGCTAGCCTGTTTCTTCCTGACATGGGAGAAGCCTTGGCTTTCTCCAGAAGCATCCTGGACTCTGGGGTCCAGCTCAGACTTCCCGGACTAGCTGGCCTCTGTTTGCCAAAGCAGCCTCCAGTAAGCCCTGGCAGTCTAGCAGCCACTGTTCCTGGACCGGACCCATCCCAGTCCCTAGACCTAGTCTGACTGAAGCAGGATTTATACCATGGTTTCAGAATTTTAGGGTTGGCATTTAAGTTGTTTTTAGAACGCTGTAATGTGGGCTCAGCGGTCCTATATGAGTTTCATTCACTGACAATCAGACCTGGGATCAAGAGTCCTCAGGATGACTTCCTTGCCAAAACCTTGTTTCCCTAAACTGAAATAATAAACCCCTCTTGGCCATGGTCTCCACTCTTGGGGTTTGCTGAATTGCCTTCCCCAGCACCCAGGCCTGCTCTAGGACAGAAGTTGGGCATTAGCCCCTACTTGGTGGCCATGGTTGTATCTCCTGCAAACAAATTGCCTAGATGTCTCCAACACTGCCAGCTGCTTCCACAATGCCGACTGCCACGTCCAGTCTCCAAAAGTGTGCTCTGTTAGGACCTGTGAAATTCTGCCATGCTAACTGCAGCCTGATTAAAAACTTAATGCCTAGCATTTTCTTTGTATGTATCTATGGTGGATAAGGCACATGCATCATCTCTTTTACATCCTCCCAATAATCCATATAGAAAATGTATTATCCCACTTTAAAGATGAAGAAACTGAGGCCAAGATAGGTGAGGGTATCAGAACTTGGACTTGATCTATGTCTTTTATTGACAGGTGATTTCTCTTTCTATTTGTATTTGTCTCCTATGTGACTGTAATAAATTCCCCCAAACTTGGTGGCCTAAAATATCTGAAATTTATTTTCTCAAGGATTTAGAGGCCAGGAGTCTTAAATCAGTTTCACTGGGCTAACATTAAGTTATCAAGAGGCCATACTCCCTCTGGGGGCTCTGGGAGAGAATCTACCCCTTGCCTCTTCTAGGCTTTGGTGGCTGCAGGCATTCCTTGGCTTGTGGCCACATCTTTCCACTCTCTGCCTTGTGGTCACATTACCTTCCTCCTCTATGTCAAATCTCCCTCAGCCATCCTCTTAAAAGAACACTTGTGACTGCATTTATTTAGGGCCTACCTGGATAATGTCCCTACCTTAGTTTAATTATTAATACCTTAGTTTTATTATCAATACCTTAGTTTAATTATTAATACCTTAGTTTAATAAGAGCCTTAGTTTAATCCCACCTGCAACATCCCATGTAAGGCAACATGCACAGGTTCTGGGGATTAGAATGGGAATATTTGAAAGGTAAATTTTCAAGCTGTGACACTAGTAAATAATCCATTTCCAATTTTCATAATTGAAAGCACTGGGGTTTTTTGGCATTGCAGGTATAAAATTAATACTCAGCAAAGTGAATTTTCTAGATTTCCATAAAATTTGTTTGTATTTCTCACATCCATGATCTCATAAATTCTTCAAAGCAGTAGGGACGTAGGCATTAGTATGCCCATGTTACAGCAGAGGAAACTGAGGCTCAGGGAAAAGAGATTCTCACCAAAGGTCACACAGTAAGAAGGAGGCAGCTGAGATATGAACCCAGTAATTCCTGACTTTCAAGTGAGTGTGAGCACTTTTCTGCCTGATCAATCATCATCCTCCCTGAGATGGTCTTCCAACCCAACCATTTCCCTTTTTACTTCCAGAGGACAGATGTGTCCTCTCCCCTGCATTCCCATCAGCTGGAGAGTCACCAGGGCCACTCTGTTTTTGTTCATCAGAGCTGTGCTGTTTGTCCTTCTCTTGTAACACATCGAGATCATGATTTCGATGAGCTTTTCTCCCAAATCGCTTTCCTCATCCATAAATTGCATTACTTTCTCCCCTTGTAATTATTCTACATTTTTGTACTTTGAACTACATTTACCATCTGCTAGCCCAATTACGCAAATGATCAAAATCCTTTTGAATCTGGTTAAATTGTTCGACAGGATTTGCTCGCTCTCCACTTCTAAAATCATCTGTGAACCTGGATGTGACACATCGAGTCTTAAATAGATGGGAGTGGGAAGGTGGGAGGTGGGGGTAGGGGTGGGAGCAATATGTCAGCATGATGTCAGGGAGAGAATGGGAGGCACAGGCTTGGTGAGGTGGGCGAGTTCTGCACCCACATCCCCAGGAGCTGGGGAGCTAATTGTATCAACCTCTGAATGTGCAGGTTCAGCACCTTTGATGTTTCATTTTCTCATGCAACAAAAAATGAATTCTCTACTTTCATGCCTGCTTGGAAGATTTTTGTGAGGATTAATGAGATGGTTTTGATTAAGCACCTTGGAGAGAAACACTACATAGATCACCGGCATCTGGCTAATGTTACACACTTAGCTGTTGTGAAATATAAACCACAGTCACAACTCGCTGTACCAACATTCTATCCTTTGGTCTCTGCCTTCGCTCTTTGCATCCAGGCCGCTGTCTGACCTCTTTGGGTCATTCAGCCAAGAAACTCTAGTAAGACCAGCTGGGGAGACAGAACACAGGCACAGCCCTTGTCTTCAGAAGACTCACAGTTGAGACCAGGAAGACCAGTGAAGAAGTGACTGAGACACAGTAAGGTGAGGCCTACAGTGAGGGAAGCAGAAGATGCTAAAAGAGTAGGGAGGACAGTTCTGTAATTCAGATTGGCTGGCTGGTCAGGGCATAGGATTCTAGTATGAAAAGTAGCTGAACTAAGTCTTAACCATCAAGTAGGACCTGGTCTTGAGAGAGCAAGAAGAGTATTCCAAGACTGAGTGAACCACACGTGCAAAGACTTAAAAAATGAGGGGCAGCGCAGGTTCCAGAATATTTGAGGCCCTGCTGGTTCCTAGTTAGCCGAGGCAAGGCAGAGCAACGTGAGATGCTGCAAAACACAGAGTAAAGGACACACAGTTGAAGGGAGCACAATTTGTAATTTATGTGGGTCATAGCAAAACTAGTGTGCCACAGGAAATAAAGAGGTTATTCATCAGTTTTAAGAGGAACTCTTCCCTCCGCCAATTGCTGCCAATTACTTCTGAGCTTCTGCAACCTTGACATGGGTACTGAATGATTAAAATTAGACATCGAGCACTATCTTAGAAGGTTTTCACAGCTTTCCAGATAATTGTTGTTGTTGTTTTAAACATCAACCTCTATTTCTTCTTATTTGCTAATTTTCCAAGGAAGAGAGATTTTTTAAAAAGCAGGACACAAGTTTACACATTTCATAGTTTGTTCTTGATTGTTAATTCACTACTGAAATTATCCTTAGAAGACTTTAAGAACCCCACAATATAAACATCAGTGAATTAAATCCTAGGCACATAGAGAACTCGGCCAAGAAGGAGCCTCACCAGCCTGCCCCGCTAGTGTAGAGATTTAGCAATGCAAACCCTTCACCCCACAAATACTTACCAAGGGCAACAATACACCAGGGCTGTGCTCTGTGCTTAGACACAGAGAGAAGAGCATGACACAGTCTCTAGGTTCTTTCACGATGATCATAATTCAGTCTCAGTGACCAAACAGTCCACCTAATACTACGAGTGGGTAAAGCCCCCATTCACTGGGTGCTTACTGAGTGTCAGGCAGTAAAGTCAACTCATTGCTCATATCATCTCATTTCATCTTCATAATAACCTGTGGGAGGGGATCTCTTGGCAAATCCATTTAACAGATTATAAAACCAAGGCTTCATTTGTCCAACTTAAGCTACACATCCGGATTCCACACCCAGCAGTGAAACGTAGAGCCACAGATCAAACCTGAGTCAATTTGAATTCAAAGCCTGGTAACTTAACCCCTGAGAATTAGACTGTCTGTTAAGAGTCAATGACATGATGCAAACCCCACAGATCCTGAGGCTGCATGGCACAGAAAAGGGCCTTTACAGGATCCTCTAAGTTAATCCCCCATGGTACAGATAAGGAAACTGAGGTACAGAGAAGTCAGGGGACTCACCTAAGGTCACAAAGCAGGTTTGCAGCATCCAGTACTCTTGGTTTTCTCACACTGAGAGCGACTTCACCATATACCTTCCCCCATCACTGCATGCAAGCAGGACCTGGGCAGTTCTCAGGCCTTCCTGTGCCACCTCTTTCAGTCAGAAGAAGTTGGTTTCTACCGTAGAGCATGGAAGCATGGTTAAAAGAGCTAACTCTGAAGACAACCAGCCTGCGTTCACACTCTAGCTCTGCCATCTTCTGCTGTGGCCTTGGGCAAGTTATTAACCTCTCTGTGCCTCAATTTATCTCCCCCATCAAATGATAACAGCTGTGTGGATTAAATGAGTCACTATGTATAAGGGGCTTAAATCAGTACCTGGAGAGTGGCAAACACTCAATAATAGTTAGCTACATTACGATGACCACTCCCACCCTCCCGATTTGTTCTTACACACTGGCAAACCCCAGCACTCTGGAGCCTGCAGCCACCCCACCTGCCACCCCAACCTCCGCAAGAAACACGGTCACGGTGTTTCTTGACCATTCTTCACTGAAAATCAATCTCCTTGGCCTCTGACATATTTTATCAGACAAACCTATACAGTATCCCTATGCATCCAACAATGAAATGTTTATTTTATAATGAGAGATGCTAGAGGTTAAAAGGCCTTTCAGAGGTCTCAGGCCAATTTCTCCCTCGCCCCACTCCACTTCACCCCCATAGCATGGTTCACCCCTTACTGTTCTTAATAATTTACTTATTTAGCAAGTGTGTTGTTTGCCTCTGCTCTCTGCTCCCACTGACTGAATGTAAGCTCCATGAAGTCAGTGATCCGTGTCTATTTTGGTGTATCCCAAGCAGCTAGAATTGATAATACATGTTGGTCTTAGCATGAACCAGACCTACTTCTCTGGTTCGCATAGAGTGCGACAGAGAAGTGAGGAAATGTCAAAAGCATCACTCAGCTCAGTACCTGGCACATAGTAAGCACTCAGCACATCTGCTGACTAGTGAATGAAGTATCAGACAGACCACATGCTAGCAGAGTGACTTTGGACAAGTCACTTTCACCTGAGTCAACGTCAACCTCTAAAATGATAATCATGCCATGTGCCTCACAGATTGTTATGCCTATTAAATAATAAAAATACTTCTCCAGGATGAAGTGTGGTAAAAAATGTCATTGCTATTATGTATGGAAGACAGGGACATAGATAGTCACTGACTGATTCGTTATTTATCATTCATCTGTCCAGTACCTGTACTGGGCCAATGAAAATAAAAGAGACACAGCTATACTGTCTTTAAGGAGTTTACTGGTTGGAGGAGGGAGGAGAGAAGAAGATTTGGGAGGTAGGGGTCAGCGAAGGATTTCCAGCTGGTCAACAGAGGAAACAATTCTGTCAAACAAGCAAGGAAGAAAAGGATGCAGCTGGCATGGGTTGGAAAGCCACGTGTTGGGCAAGTTGAATCTATTAATACCACGAACCACTCTTGTCATTTAGCATTGTTATTCCCATCGTACCGTTAAGGAAGCTGATTAAATGACTTCCCCAAGGTCACACAGCTTTCTGTGGCAGAGGCCACGTTTGAACAGGCCTACTGAACTAAAATCACACCAACTCCAATCATTAGGCAAAACAGTCAAAGAGGAGTTTGGCATCTCTTTGAGAGCTCTTAGCCACATTTGGTGCCATGGTTAATACTGTGAGTTGGAACTTCAGGGCCTAAGGCCTGTGCTCCTGCGCCAGATGCTTCCCCCAGAGCCACCCACGAAGATAAAGACAGAGCACTGAAACCCACAGTTTGTCCTTACCTGCAGCCCAGCCACCAAATAGGGTGTGGCATTGCAATTGGCTGACAAGTCCCCAAAGTCAGTGATTTTACTTACACCTGCTTTCTGCTCTTATCACCCAGAGTTCTTTGTGGGAAATTCATTTCAATTTGTAAGAGACTCATTTGCATCCAGACTGATCACTGGTGTGATGCTTCCCTTTGTAAGGTATGGAATCCATAAAGTGAAATGTGATCAAGAGCATCCCAGAGCCTCTTCTGCTGAGTACAATGGGCAGAAGCACACCATCCTGCTCCCAGCCAGATTCTGAGAGAAGGTCCTTTGGAAGCATTCTCCAATGCTGAAAATATGGGCCCCGTGCCCTAAGGGTACTAAGTGAAAACCCACCTCCCAGGTATCTCAGAACACAGCACCTGGCTGGTGTTGTCAGCCATGCAGGAAGTATTCCATGAGCACAACACATGCCAGACATTAAGGGTGTGGTGGTGTAAGGGGCTATCTTCCCTCAAGGAGCTCATGGACGTGAACGTCTCCAACTGGCATCTGTCTCTTAAAAGCAGTGTGACCTGAGGCAAGTTAGTTAAGCCCCTTGGGTCTAAGTTTCATCATCTATGGAATAAGAAGATACAATTTTTTTTTTTTTTTTTTGAGACGGAGTCTTGCTCTGTTGCCCAGGCTGGAGTGCAATGGCACAATCTCGGCTCACTGCATCCTCTGCCTCCTGGGTTCAAGCGATTCTCCTGCCTCAGCCACCTGAGTAGCTGGGATTACAGGTGCCTGCCACCATGCCCAGTTAAATTTTTTTTTGTATTTTTAGTAGAGATGGAGTTTTACCATGCTGGCCAGGCTGGTTTTGAACTCCTGACCTCAGGTGATCTGCCCACCTTGGCCTCCCAAAGTGCTGGGATTACAGGCATGAGCCACTGCGCCCGGCTGAAGATACAACTTTTTTTACTGAGTTGTTGTGAAAATTAAATGAAATGACGTATATAAAATGTTTCATGAAATGCCTGGACCTAGTAAGCACTTATTAACAGTAGCTGATAATAGCCCCAATGGTGGCTGTGGGGACATGGTATTAGGAGAAGTAGTAGCAGTGGTAGCAGCCACAGCAGTAAAGGATTAGGATGCTATCTATCCTTTCTGAGCGCTGTGAGCCACTAGGAGAAAATGCATCTCTCAAAGGCAAAGTACCTGAAAAAGCTGCAATTCTTCGGGATTGGAGAGAATAGCAAAGGAATAGAGGCTAGACTGGATGTCATTTAGTCAGAGCCAGCTTTTGTGCCAATAATTTTCATTACACTTGTTATCTCATTAAATCTTGACAGTTTTTCAAAAGATGAAATTGGGACTTAAAGTGGTTAGGTGACTTACTCAAGGTCATAGCTGTTTGATGGTAAGAGTCTGACCCCAAGCTCAGGAGTACCTCATTCCAAACTCACACTCTACCCTGTACCACAAGGGGAAAATTGTAAATGTCGGGACTGTGGGCTCCCTGAGAGCTCCTGGAGCCCTCCTGGTCTGGAAGGATGGCCTCTTTTCTGCTTCCCAACTCTGGTGTATGAATATCTTCTATATATCACGCTATACTCTTGACTTTTTGCATTAATCCATTTATTAATATGTCTCCCCAACCCACCTTCCCAAACTGTGAACTCTTTTTCTTTTCTGTATCTCATTGTATCTGTACCTCACATCATAGTATCTAAAACATAATAGACTTAATTCACTAAATATTTATTGTTCACCTACTAGACACAGAAAATTCTTCGAGGCATTTAGACTCCTCAATGAACAAAACACACAAAAAAATTTCCTGCCTTGTTAGAACTTACAGTCTATCATGGAAAACAGATACTCAACAGGAAACATAATAAATAAGTAAATTCAACATATGATCATTGAATAAGGTGAATAAATGAGTGAATGATTGATAGAATGGAGGATGGGTATTCTGATATCTTTCTAATCTGATCATGGTCATATTTTCAATGACAAATTCCGCATTGGTACAATTTCCGCATACATAGCCCTGATTTCATTTGATCTCACATCAGTCCTGCAGAGGAGGCAATTATAGAATGATGGGCCTCATTTTGTGGGAAGGGAAACTGATGGTCAGTGATGTCCTGTACCTTAAACAAGGTTGAACCCCTAGAGAATGAGGACCCCTGAACATGGAGCCTAAACATTGAGAGCAGGTCTCGTGACCTCCCCCACCCTCCCAGGCTCTCACTCACCCTGGCTCAATTCCCTACTACCAAAGGTGAGGAAAGTTCAATTTTACTATCTGGCATTTTTCTTTGATTCCCTGATGTCTTGGTCTTAAGATGCTTTCTGATCACCCACTCTGTCTGTTCATGATGCACATATAAATATATCAGCTGTCAATATCAACAACAATAGTAATCTCAGAAAAAATAACTGCTTACATTTGTAGTCTTTGTCTATTTCCAAGGAGTTTTACTGTAACCTCATTTAATCCTCCCCTTAAACAACCCTTAGAAGTAGGAATAGTGGAGGTTTCATCTTGAATTTACCTGAATTTCATTTTGCGGCTTAGAAAACAGATCCAGGGAGATGAGGATACAGGCCAGAGTCCCTTGAGTAGGGAGCAGCAGCCGCAGGATGGGATGCCCAGCTCTCCTGGTACCCCAGTGGGCTCACTCCTCCCCTGCGCCCCACACCCAGCCCCCAGGCACGGTGAATTTTCTCAAAGCATCTCATTCATCATCTCTCAAACCCTTCTCTCTTCTGGTGAGTCAGCCACCACCATCCATGTTTCTCATTTTTATGCGCCTGAGATGTGCAGGATGTGCGTTCTTGTGTAGAAGCCTGTAAAATCTATTTATGGACCTAATTGTCAGTTTTCATGAGTGACAGACATACAGTGCTTTGACTACCCAGCCTAATGTGTCTGTATCTGACATTTTAAATAGAACTCTCTTTTCCCCTGCCTGTTCTTTTAGGAAGTAATTTGAGATAGCAGGTATTTTTATATTCATATATCTTTAATTATATCTACACAACTGTCAGAGATTAATGATTTCCTCAATCTGGCTCTTCTTAAAGGAGAATTCAGAACTTACAAAACACTAAAAGCAGCTCAAGCGGATGCCGTCAGTAACAAAGACATTCCCAAGCAAGGGGTTTGGCTTCAGTCAAGTTTGAGTTCTCATTGTAGATTAATTTTGTGCAAAGTTTCTATGAATTATTGAAAAAGCAGCACTCGTGGACGGCCAATATAAATAGATCTATACATGTAAACCAATAAAAAAGCATGTGACAGACGGAGAGCAGGCTTGGAGTGGAACTAGTCCCTTGCCCCCAGAGAAATAAGTAGCAATAGGTCCCAGGTGGTATCTATGTATTTTGACCCCAAACAAAAATCTCAACTTCTCATGTAAGCAGACTCAGTCTAGAAGCTTGAGGTTAGAGAGGACTTCAGAAATAATTTCTCCAGCTCTTCCGCTTGATGCCAGAATTGCTGCTGCAGTAAAATTCACTTACCCATGGCTGTTGAGTGCCACACATGAGGCAGGCCAGGGGCCCATGCTAGGCACAAGGCATGGCTCCTGAAATCAAGGGACTCCCAATTTAGACGGAATAAAAAACAAGCAGAGTCATCTGCACACAATGGAAGAACAGCACTGAGGGATACTTACACATTGCTATCAGAAAAAGGGGAGGCAGGAAAGTGGGCACAAGTTTCCTGCTCACCAAGTAAGTGATGTTGGGCAATTTCTTTTTCTTCATGAGTAAAATAGGATTAATAATATTTTCCCTTCATGAGTAGCAAATGACATCTGGCTTTTGTTTCCCATGCCTGTCCCATTTCTACTGCTCCCCTATATGAACCCCAAGCTCCAGCATCCTGAATTTCTCATCATTCCTCCAAAACACTATGATTCCTTACATCTCAATACATGGAGTGTCTCAGATGACTCACTCATGAATTCCTTTTGTTTAATAAACTTCTAATCAACTTTTATGATCTAGGTCCAATGCCACCTCCCCTGTGAAGCCTTCTTCAATCTCCCAGGTACATCATTCCTTTAATCCCTGGCAAATACCTTTATAAAGGTGCTTATCACACTGGACTACAGCAATTTTGTTATCTATCCTCACAACGAGTTTGTGTTTCAAGAAACACTGTTTTATATTTAATATCCTCAGGGTCTGGCTACTGACTGTCCAATGGCAGACAGGTACTTAATAAATTAATGAAATGAGTGAATACTGAATGAATGGATATATGATCAAAGAAATGATGAGCAATATGTATAAATACTTAGTAAACTATAATAAAAGAAGCTCCTGTTTAAAAATGATACCCTGTCCCCGATGCATGGGTAGGTTCATATAATTCTATCATCCACAACAATTCCACAAAATAGACTTGCTCTAAGTAAATTTATGGCATGGGCACTGAACAATCTCAACTGATGTCAGTGACACACAATGTCAGCCTTTTAGATACTGTAGTGGGCTAAATGGTGGTCCCAAAAAGGTACTGTCATGTCCTAATCTACCAATCCTGTGAATGTGAACAAATCTGGAAAACGATATAATTCTGCAGGTGTAATTAAATTAAGAATCTTGAGATGAAAGATCATCCTGGATTATTCAGGTAGGCCTTAAGTCCAATAATAAGTGTTCTCATAAGAGACACATAGAGGAGAAGTCTACGTGAAGGCAGAGCAGAAAGAGATGCGACCACCAGCCAAGGAATGCCAGCAGCCACCGGGAGCAGGAAGAGGCAGAGAGCAAAGAGCTTCCACAGGGAGTGAGTGCAACCCTGCCCACACTGTGATGTGACTTCTGGCCTCCAGAACGCTGAGAAAGTACATTTCTGTTGTTTTAAGCCACTCGGTTTGTGATAATGTGTTACAACAGCCTCAGGAAATGAACACGGAGAGATATTCCAATCTCTGTCATAAAGACAAGGAAGCTGAAGTTGAGAGAGGAAGTGTTTTCTCTAAGCTATGAGATTCAGATCTGAACCTGTCTTATGCCGAAGAAGACTTCATACTGTCTGTGGTATCATAATCCCTCCCAAGTGCAGCCTCTGGAGAAAGATGCCTCCAGCGCTTCGCAGCCCTAGTACCTGACACATATAGGTGCCCAGGTTCTACCTCTGGTTCTACCTTTCTGAATTTGGGGGCACCTGTGCTTTTGTTTTTGTTTTTTTGACAGATGCTCCAGGTCATTGCACTACACGGTAGGACTGAGATCCAGAGCACCGAAGGGGATGGGTTTTACTCTTATGGTATTGGATAAATGCCCACTCCAAAACACGTATCGGGCAACACAGAAGGGAAAATAACAAGAACCAAACCCCAACTTGACAGCTGGGCTCTCTGTCTTTTCCATGGGTATCCCATGCTCCCCCATGCTGCTGTGTTATGAGAGTTGGGAGTGGGAAAACAATTAAATATAAGAGTTGGTTCTAAACCAAAGCCATTCCAACTCCCCACAGGGTTTATTAAATCATTTATAATTCCAAGAAGCTGAAGTAAATATTTAATATTTGATTCCTAATCCATAAATATTTACATGTAGGGATTTCTCCATGTTCGACAAGCCCACCAGAGGTTTTACACTTTTAGCAAGTGTGACTAATGAAACCTTACAATTCCCTACCCCAAAGCAAGGAGCATCTGGCCACTCCCTCAAGAATTCTGATGCAGGGAACAGGCGGTGTGCACCCAGAGTGCAGCCACGATCACTGAGAACTGTTCAAGGATTCAGCTTTGACAATCACTCTGGGGAAGAGAAAGAAATAGTGACAGAAAAAGAAAACAAAAAACTGATGATGCTGCTGCAAAAGAAGGACCTTCCAAAGGTTGCTGTGATATTTTCTGTTTGTTAACCTTATGGCAATTAACATTTAAAGTGGGCTTCCAATGTGGAAATATTGATATAATGTCACTAGAAAATCCAGATAACTCTTTGCGAATCCTCCTTTAAAAGTCCCAGAATGATATTGGCAGTCTCTCAATTCATCCAACCATTCCAGTGAAATATATAATTGTATTTATTAAGTTTATTTCCTTTAATAAGTGTGTGACATCCTGGTAGGAGGTGAAAAATAAGAAAAAAAAAAAAAACAGGTTTCTTCCCTGAGAGCACCTTACTTTCTTCCTAAATGACTTGTAATAAAATAAGAAGAGCTGTCAGTCATTAAATACCTTCTATGTGCCAAGCCCTCTGTTAGGTTCCATATATACATAATTCTAATTCTAAAATCCCAGTTTTATGAGTGAATAAACAGGCTTCACAGGTTAAGTAGCTTGTGGAGCTAAGATTTAAACACAGATGATCTGTCAAGGGCCAGTCAGGCAAACTGAGCACTTGCCAGCTATTCACAGAATTTAATGTAAGGAACTTTACAACAGTGTTGGAGAAGTTGAAAAGTCAGGGAAAGAGGAAGTGATCCAAGGATTAGCAAGAGCAGGAAGGTGCTACCAGCCCTGTGATTAGAGCAACAAAAGAAGTAGGTGCCGTGACCGAGCCAGGGAGATGGGGCCACTGGAAGGTGGCTGGGGCTGTGGTGGAGTTAACTTTAGAGAGATCGAGAGAGGGCAGCCACCTGTGGGAATTGGATCCACAGAGGAGATACAGCCACTGTCAGAGCCACAACCGGAAGTGGAGAGGTAGAAGTGCTGGACTTCTACCTTTGGCCCAACCTCCAATCTCCCACCAGCACCTCTCATTTGTTGAGCCGACCCCCAATCCCCTTGTCAGGAGAGCACAGCAAAATAGAGTTTCAGCTCCCTGGGATATACAGAAAGTCTTGCCATGCAGGGATGGAGGGTGAATCTGAGTGACAAGCACCCCAGACCTGTCTAACTTCTCAGCCCTTGTTCTTGCTGACAGAAGAATTCACCCCAATCAGAAGAAGCTGGGATCCCATCTTAAAGATGCCACTGGCTTACCCTGTGGTCTCAAGCAAGCCATTCATACTCTGTGGCTCTCTTTGGTAAGAGCCCCCTGAAGCTGCCGCCCCCATCCCTGGCCACTCACAGAACAAATATGAGGGTCAGGCAGGTGGTTCAACGAGGCCCTACGTAGGTATGTCCAGCGGCATCTCTGCTTACCTGAACCCATGTACAGGTTTTCTTTAACTTAACAATGTAAGATATTCAGATTTACACCCTCCTCCACTCCTTTCTGAATACTCCCTCCAACCTCTCACCCTGAGATGCACTTTACTTCACCCCAACTTGCTTAACTGTTTTTCTCCCGAGAATATTTTCCAGACACCAGGGAGATGAGGAGGATTTCACATTAGGGAGTGACTGGCAGGTGGGGGAGAGGAAGGTTGGAGAGGGACTGAGGTTGTTGCCCAGTAATCCTCCCTAAATCATGTATGGCAAGAGGTAGCAGACAATCATTTCCTGTGACTGAGACAAGATCAAAGGATTAAGAGGTTTTGGGCAAAGAAGGTTTGGCATTTGGTCACGAGAATTATAAAAGTCAATCTGCTGAAAAGAACAGCTTGCTAGGTGAACATCTGACAATACAGCCTGGGATCCCTTTGAAAAGCCCGAGCTGTTTCAGGGTGAAAGGCAAAGGAAAGCCCGAGCACTGGATGTCTGCCCACAAAAGCTTCTGCCACATCCCAGAGCTACAGACAAGCTCCTCTCCAAACATGCCCTCTTCCTCCTGCATGTCACTCTGAGAGATGCGTGGTTATTGTCTGAGCCTTCCAAGTCTTCCACTAATAGTGATGGCATCATCCACCATTTATTGAGCTCTGAGCCCATGCTGGGCATTCAAACACTCGGCACACCATATTGCATTATTCTTCACAAGAGCCCTGTGGAACAGACAGTAGTATTTTTACTTTATAAATTAATAGACTGAGATGTGGGTATCAAACAATTTATTTAAACTTACTCCATTAATTAAAAAGTTGCTAAGAATACCTATGTGTTTAGTACTTACCATGTGACAGACAGCATACTAAGCGCTTCATAGTTATGCCCAAAACCATAAGAGGCATTGGTCTTTCTTCCCTATCACAGATGAAGGACCAGAGTCTGAGAGAGAAGTAAATTGCCAATATTCACCACATTCAGATGTGGGAGAAGCAAGGTTCAAATCCAGGTCTCTTTCCTGTTAAAGCTCTTAAATACTCTTCATCATTTGTCCATTCACTCATTCAACAAATACTTTACTGAGCACTTACTAGGTGCTGGACACTTATGTAGGTGCTGGTGACCCTGCAATGAACACAGGAGTGTCCTCATAGAGTGGACACCTTCATCTGTGATACTGCATTGTGTTGAGGGAGCCTCCCTCCACCAATACTCACTGAGTACCTATTAGTGCCAGGCATCTCGCTTGGCCCTATCACACAGCTCCTACAAGTTTAGGATTCAAACTTGGGCCTGTTGGAAACATCATACCTGAGCCACCTCCACAACCCAGACCATCATCTGTAATGAGCAGGGACTGGGGTGGGTGAGGGAGTGTGGGTACAGTATGAGTCCAAGTTTCCAAAGACTTTCACTCCATAATCTCTAGGTCAGTCACCGAAAGTATAAAAGTTGGAAGACGCTAATGCAAAAATGCCTCTGTAAGCCTTTCCCCAGAAAGGTTAAAGCTGACACCATCCAGTTGGTATAAGCAGCTCAAAAGATGCAGGCTGGAGTGCTAAGTGAACAGGTGCCAGCTCAGCTCATTAAGTCCCCCAAGTTTTCATCTTTCCCAAGCTAATTGGCATGAACGCATAGGGTGCCGGATGGCTATTAAGTGGATAGCTGCAGCAGGCTCTTTAAGATTCAAAATCTAAAGGAGTTTGGGATCAAAGAAACAGAACATGACTGTACGTGAAAAGCTGCATTGGAACTCTGCCTCTGTCCTCACTGGTGTTTACTGTACTTTGAAGGGAAAAACAACTGGTTTTGGCAGGATGACTGCTTCGTGTTGCCACTGGGAAGTACTTCTCATTGTGTGGTGCAATTATTTGTCTGTTTCCCTGATGAAACTCACTTCCTGTAAAGACTTACTGAGTACCGACTTTGCGACAGGCATTGGGCTCCAGGTTGGGAAGCACGGCTTCACAGGGTTGGTGAAGAAGAACTGGTTCCCATCCCTGCCCTCAGGGGACATGGTCTGGTAGGGAGAGAGACATAGGGATGAGGCAAGTACAGCACACTGTGAGAGCTACTGTACTAGAGGTCAGTATCCAAGTAGCCCCGGGAAGGGCCTGATTATCTGTGTTTGGCTGGGTCTAGGAAGGCTTCCTAGAGGAAGTGCCATCTAGGCTGATTTTTGTTTGGTAGTTGTACCTGTTCAGTACATGCCTCACCCTTCCTACCAATGATCCACAGGGTGGGCTGTAATCACTACTGTCACTATGATTGTTCCAAACTCTTGAATAGACTATAGGTGGCCACCATCAGAGCTGGGCTGAGCTTTACAGATTTTCACTGTCTAGAATCTGGAACTGGAACCCTGTAACCCATGTGCGGATGGGATCTTGGATGGAGAAGCTGGCCATGAGCACAGTGACAAACGAAGGCACGTCTGAACACTGGGAGAAAGAAGCATGAAGCAGATGTCTGAAAAGAGCAAAGATAAATAACTCTGGAGAGACTTCTGAAGGGAGATGTTGGCGTTTGATTTTCTAGTGTGGGGCTCCAAGCCCTCGGGAGAGCCAGCTTTCCAGATTGCTTTCTTCATGAGTGGGTTACGTTCTAAACAACTGCATGATTCCAGAGGAGGCCAATGTGAAGGCTGAGCATTCAGCCTTAAAGCCATAAAGTAGTACCACATGCTTGGAAACCACTCAAGTGTTGAGCTGTAACTTCCTAAAAGGCAGGAAAGCTGAAGTGGGTGTCTTCTGTATTGCCACATCTAGCACAGAGCCAGGCAGGATGGATGCGCATCCCACACAGCATTGCACATCCCACTTCTCACAAACCTTAGAGTCCCAAGAATCAGCCTTGCTGCCTGGGCTTTGGTTTTCTCATAGTAACAATAGCAGTAAGCTAGCACTTCACTAAATATACACCAAACTGAGGCACTTACATACATGATTTCATCTGGTCTAAATTGTCTCTCTGAGAGATGGGTCCTGTCACTCCTATCTTACGTGTTAGGAAATGGAGGCTTAGCGGATTTGGAACCTGCTCCAGGCCACATAGCTTAATAAATAAATGGCAGAGCTGACCGATCAACTTGTAACTCTAAAGACAGTAATGCAATTACCTGGCTCTGAAGAATACCTGCCTCACTGGTTGTTGTGTTAAGAGAGTGAGTTTAAATAAGGCTCCTACACACGTGGCTGGCCGTCAGAGAGGTGTTCAAGAAATATAACTTTCAGCCTTCCTAGCACAGTGGGTTGGGTGTGGGGTGGGCAGTAGGGGTCAGGATAGGCTGGTGGCAAGATGAGCATTCTCCTTTGTTTGTGATAAGAAGAAATAAGAAAAGTGTGGGAAAAATACCAGGGCTTCCCTCTTGGGCTATCAATGTAATAGCTGCTTTCTCTTCCCCCCCATTTCAGCCCTTGCAAACTATGAGAGGTCAAAATGTTCTGGAAATTTCTGGGCCAAGTGACCAAAGAGTCTGGGACCTCAACTTCTATTTACACCACCTTTTAACCCATTTTTGCCTATGTGGCATGGGCTGGCATAAGAAAAGAAACATAACTGGTCAGTTTCCACCAGATGGTAGTGAATTGAAGTGAGAGGGGATGTCTTATGGCAACTTATATTTGAGTATTTTGAGTATCCATTTGTTTTAATGCGGGAGTCATGAGAATGCACCTCGCCAACCTCCCCTAACAGGGAAAGGAACTGACAAAGTATTCTACCTGCTATATGCAGACACCCTTCTTCATGTCTGCAAGAGGAACATATTTCCCATAGGCCACTCCCAGCCAGTGACAAAGCAGGGCAAGATTCTCAGGCAGGCCCTTTCCCAGGAGACAGGGAACTCCTCTGCTGAGCAACTTTGGCTTAAGGACTCCACTAAGACCTTGCTGAAGTTGCCTTAGAACAGCGCCAACATCTAAGATGCATCCACCAAGCCAGCCTTCCTTCCTTCCTTCCTTCTTTCCGACAGCGCCAACATCTAAGATGCATCCACCAAGCCTGCCTGCCTGCCTTCCTTCCTTCCTTCCTTCCTTCCTTCCTTCCTTCCTTCCTTCCTTCCTTCCGTCCCTCCCTCCCTCCCTCCCTCCCTGTCTTCTTCACTCGAGTCAAACATGCATTGTCGTCTGATGGCTCCCCTAGCCGCCCCTGGCTGCCTCCCTATTTTTCCTCACTGACATGAGAATGTCTTTTCCTCCCCTGTCCTCACTTCCTATGTTTGATTGGAATCTCACCAGCCCTTGACTGTTCCATCTGCTGTTGACAATGGAGCCTAGTGAGTCGAGGCTGAACAGAAAGAAGACCTTCAAGGCCCTGCTGGAAATGAAAAGTCTGACCCAGGGCCAGCGGTGAGTCCACTTCCTACACTTAGGCCTTCCGGATGCAAACTTCACCCTATTAATTTTCCTCACTGAAGTTATTGGGTACCACAGGCATTTTCTGAAATGTACCAACCTCGGCATTTGGCTTCAGAAGGATTTTAGAGATGATTTCATCCATCGAGATGGATAATCCTTCAGCTTTGAAATGGAAGATCATAATGCTTTGCCAATCTGCTCTGATCCCAGAGAAAATGGACTGATAAAAGAAGATGATTTCGAGGTTTAAAGCCACCCTCTTCTAACCCAATCTGTTAAAAATTAAAACTCAGCAAGGCATAGTGAGAAGGCTTTCCAACCTGTCATTCTTATAAAGCAGAGATACTAAATAGCCCACAAATTATCTTACTGAAAATAAGATAGAGGCTAGTGTGGTAGACAATGTTCTAAGTCAGAGGCTGATGTTTCACCGCTTGTTCAGCTGTGGGCCCTGAGCAAGTTACCTCCCACAAATTTCAGTTTCCTCTTTTAAAAATCCAGACGAGTGTCTTATATGAGTTAAGACAAAAAACACATAGAAGAGTGTCTGATGCATAGTAAGCGCTCAATAAATATTAGCCATCATGATAGTACTATATTGTTATTGGTTTTTTATGCAGATTAACTGAAGTAACAGTATCTGGCATATTCCAGGCTTTCAGTGATTTTTTTTTTCTTTTGAGATGGAGTCTTGCTCTGTTGCCCAGGCTGGAGTGGAGCTGCGCGATCTCAGCTCACCGCAAACCTCTGCCTCCTGGGCTCAAGGGATTCTCCTGCCTCAGCATCCCAAGTAGCTGGGACTACAGGCGAGCAGCATCATGCCTGACTAATTTTTTGTATTTTTAGTAGAGATGGGGGTCTCACCATGTTGGCCAGGCTGGTCTTGAACTCCTGACCTCAGGTGATCTGCCTGCCTTGGCCTCCCAAAGAGCTGGGATTACATGTGTGAAACACCGCACCCAGCCAAATTTTTTTTTTTTTTAATCTAAGCCATGGGCTTAACTGCTTAAAAAAAAAAAATTGCCTTATGCAAGTTTCCTCTTTAAGAGGCAAGGGAGCATAAGGAGGAGGAAGAGAACTAATATGTAAGCAAGGTCTAGAATAGGTGTTTGTCTTAATTTCCTTCCAAGATCTTTATTGCATTTTTGTTTGATTGCAAGCAGTTCTGATCCTTCTGATGGATATGTGTGCTGTGCTCTCAAGAAGATAAAGCGAAAAGGATAGAGAGAAAAAGAGAGAGAGAGAGAAAATAAAACTATATACTCACAAGCAATGATGGATGCCAAGGACAGAAAATTTCCAGTAGACTTGGTCTATAAATTGTCATTTAAATTTGCAATTTAAAAACACTGTCTGACTTTTTGATTTAGCTGACTGTACAAGAGAGACAAATAATGGAATCCTAATAAGCAATGTTTAAATGACGTCTCCAGTCTCCCAGACAAAGAGGGCGGCAGTAGAATTCTAAGAAGAGAATATAAATCTACCAAGAATAGGAAAGACGACCAGAACTAAATAGTTGCACTAATCACTTGATGACAGATATTAGAAAAATGTATTTTTAGCTGTTTAAAATTCGAATCCTTAACAGAAGAAGGGTTGGTTATCAGCTAAAAACCCCTGAAGTCATTGTAAGGGGACAAAACTAAGCTCTATTTTTACATTTCACCACATTAAAACAGATGAACCAAAAAATCAAGACACCAGCACAACATATTAAAGTTGATAAGCTGAGGTTAAAAGATTTGAACAGCAGAGCACACTCGAGCTCATAGCCATCCATTGGCAAATCTTAATTCCCGTGCTTTACTAGAGTGGTGGTCCCCAGTGGTGACATGCCTGTAAAGCGGAGCCCACTCCAAAGTCTCAGTTTCTTCTCACTACAGGAGAACAAATTAGCATCTTCCCCTGCCCACAAAACACAGAAGATAAACACTGTATCCGTTCAAGGATGAAAATAGAAATGAACCAGCAACTGCTAAAAGCAGTTCTATAACACCACAGCTTAAGCAAGATATGACAAATTTGGGAATGCACCAATAAAAATGGCAACAATGACAGAAGGATTGAGAGAGAGGTTTTGTGAGAAAAAGCTAAAGAAAATTAGATCACTTAGCAAAATGATAATATTGCAAAAAGTTTATGATATGGGACTAGCTTAGATTGTGAGGTTTAGTGAAAAAGTAATACAGAATTAAATACACAGAAGGATCAGACAGGATGTCATGTGTTTGCACACTTGTGTGCACACAGTAGTGTGCAGGAGAAAAATACTGAAAGAAAATATACCTAAGTGTTAACTGTTCTCACTCAACGCCAGGACATAATTTCAGAATCCTCTACATGATGCTCAAGGCAGCCATTAAAATCGACCAGGATTGGCAAATTACACAAAATCTATTTGCAATCTATGACTTTGTGAGCAGGAGGAGAAACTGCTGTAATCATTACTTCAAAACATCAAAGAAAAACTACTTGAATATAAATTACTGATTATAAGTAAATGTAGGCCAAAGGCCAATGAATTACCTATTTAACATAGAATACTGTTCAACAAATGTTTAGTGAACACATATTATGCACCTGACCCTATGCATAACATGAAATGAATAAAATATGTTTGTAATGTGAGGTAGCTTTTACTCTAGAAGAGGCAGGAACAAGTTATTGTCCAGCAAGATTTAGGATCTGCTAGTCTTCCTTTCACGGGAAGATAGGGTAGGATTTGTTTTTCACAAGTAGGGGTTTATATATCTTCAATAACAGGAGATATTTCACAAAGTAGCTATTGAACTAAAAATAATAAATAAATCTGAACCCCAAGAATGTTTATTTAAATCTCACAACCTCTGGGAAGTCCTTGGATAGTTGGTTGTCTCTGCTAAGTGATTTCAACTTACTATAATAAACTATAATTGTTTCTTATTTGTCTGTCTTTCATATTAGATTTTAAGTTCCTTGAACTCAGGACTTCTCCATAATCTTCTGTGGCCAGCGCTCTGCCAGGTTTTGAAAAATGCTCAAAAATTGAATGAAGGAAAAGTGGAAGGAAAGAGGGAGGAAGGAAAAGAAAAGAAGGGAAGAAAGGAAGGAATTCAAAGAACTCTGTCATCATCCCTTAGCCCTTAACAAAATTAACATGTTGACAATTCTTGATTTGACTAGCATCTCTTGATCACCTATGATGTGCTAAAGTCCACGATAGGCACCTTCACATATGTACTCAGCAGTTTCATTTTCCACGATTTTGAACTCCAACCAGGAAGGTATTTATTAGACGCTACTATGGTCAACAAAGCATAGATTTTGAAATCAGACTGCTTGGGTTTAAACCTAACTCTGCTAGGTTCTAGCTGTGGGCAGGATACTAAATCTCTATGACTCTATTCATATAAAATATGAAAATAAACTGAGAGTAAATATTTAAAATGCCTGTACATTAGTCTTCTCCCTATGAAAATGGTTTTTTTTTCCTACAGACATATGTATCACATATCTTCTAGTATTTAATCACAGCCTCAACCTAACCAAAAGCCACTGAGCACTGGCTAAGACAGCAGAAACAAGTCTTGCAGAGCCTCAAGAAGCAAGGGCTAAAAGAGACCTTAGCAAGCTGCACGATTCCCACCTGCTATCAAGCATCAAGCTACCTTTCATAAGTCCAACCTGATTTCAGCTCTCATGACTATCCATCACTGCTTCAGGATGACATGCAACGTCTTTAGCACATGCTTCTGTATCACTGTTAATAAGGGATATGGGCATGATCATTTTCCCAATGATAGGGGTCCTGATCCTTTTTAGGATCACATAATAAGAATATTTTTCATTGTTGGAGATAATTCTCCTTCCCGTGCACATTTGTCAAAGGCAGTTTCCAACAGTCCCGTACATCATCCTGAAATACATGATAAGATTCAGGTCTGCTATTCATCATCTACTGGGCTTCTTCCAATGCAAGTCCCTGCATGGTGTGTCTTGCCTCTGGTTTAACAATTAGAATGCAAGTTCTCCCTAGAGCAGTATTGCCAGCCAGGGAAAGCTGAAAGACTCAAGTGATGATAGTCCCAAATTTAAGGAATGTGAATCTGCAATGATGACATATAAATCCTTTATAAAGGTAAATTGCATCTGTAGCTACCATTTTACAACAGGAATCAGACCCCTAGGAAGTGAGATTTCACTGGGGTTTTATTTGATGGCCTCTGCTGGGAAATAGCATGGTGTAGTGGAAAGAGCTTTTGCTTTGAATCAGATCCAAATTAAATTACCTGTCCTTCTATTTACACGATGGGTAACATTGAACATAATCTTAACTTATCTGAGTATGCTTTCTTATCTGTAAAATGGGAATATTATCAAACTCATCATTCTCTTGTGAAGGTTTTAAAAGTTATTGTATTCCCTCCCTGGCATTTAGTAGTCACATCATTAATATCATTTCCCACATTCCACTGATAACTCTTTACTTCTCTTCCTCCCAGCTTTGAGATGATATAATGATATTAAAGAGACAGTCCTTGTCAATAAGACTCAGCTGAACACACAATATAGAAGGGAAGAAAGGGGTATAAAGCGGAATCCTAATGAACAGAAGAAAGGAGTAAGAGCTTCGTCTGGAGTGAAAACAGTACACTGAGAATCACAAGGCTTAATTCCATGGAAGGAGAGGGATGCTGAGGAGGAGCTCCATGGCAGTGCTATCTGAGCTGTGTCTCAAAGGAGCAGGTGGACCTTGACAGGCCAAAAAGAGAGAGGGGAACTTCTTCCAGGCTGAGAGGAGAGCTGAAGCAAATCCATGCATGCTCAAAGTAGGGCAAGCAAGGCGATGTGTTCGAATTGTGCAAGGTGTTTAGAAGGGACAGACAACATTTGCTTTATTGATTAGTGAGACAGAACTGCAGGGCCCTTACACCACTGACTTTGTGTCATCTTTCCAGCTTCTCACCTTCCTCATCTGTAAACCTGAGATTTTTAAAAAGCAGCTACCTCAAAGGAATGATCTGAGTGAGAAAACAGACATAAAGGTTTGAGTACATTGCCTGATACTTAGTAACTGCTGACAGATAGTAGCTACCTTCATCACCAGCATCCTCATTATTATTTCAGGTTTGGGGATGTCCACTGGGAGGTGAACTAGGCTGATGATATTATTCATAGATTTGGGGAATTTGCAAAATTTCCTGGTCTCCACTTTTACAGTGCTTGCTCCAAATTAAGAGATAGAAATGATGTTTTCCTTTAATATAACATTATATCTTCCATATCCATGGGGATTAGCTCCAGGATCTCCACAGATAACAAAATCTAAAGATATTCAAGTTCTTTATATAAAATAGCATAGTATTTGCATACAACATATGTAATCCTCCAGTATACTTTAAGTCATCTCTAGATTACTCATAATACCTAATGCAAAGAAAATGCTATGTAATAGCTATTATACTGAATTTTAAAATTTGTATTATTTTTTAATTGTTGTATTTTTTGCCTAATATTTTCTATCCAACGTTGGTTGGATCCATGGATGCAGAACCTCAGATATGGAGGGTGGCTGACTTTATATCCAAGAGGAATGAAAGCAGGGTCTCGAATTGATATCTGTATACTCATTTCATACCAGCATCATTCACAATAGCCAAGAGGTGGAGGCAGCCCAAATGTCCACTGATGGATGAATGGATAAACAACCTCAGATGGAAAACACATACAACTGGCCCTCCATAGCCTCAGGATTTGATCCACAGTTGGTTGAATACACAGATGTGAAACCCACAGACACAAAGGGCTGATTGTACATTTCAATTTATACATAGTCAAAATCCTTCAAGTTCATTTTCACTTTTACCTTTTTATATCTAGGAAACGTTTCCTTCTCAATCATGTGGAGGCTTGTGCATGACAACCTTCTGCAAGCCACAGACTAGAGATGTGAAGTGAAGGGGCTTCCCATGGCTTTTTAACTTCTTTTCTAACTATACAACATATTTTATCATCATTCCCTCCTCTTGCTGAGGCCATCTCAACCTAAAGGCATTACTATTGGAAGCTGTAGGAGGACGTCTTTCAGTGCAAGCACAACTTAGTATTTGGTAAGAGGACATATCATTCAGTAGAGAGTAGTTTAGTCCAGGGTTAAGAACGTGGACAGGCTCTGGGGTTAGAAAGATCTGTGTGTAAATGGGTCCCTTTACCTGTGTGACCTCCAGTAAGCCATGCACCTCTCTGAGCCTCAGTTGCCTCTTACACAAAATGAGAATACTTGTCTAAAGGCTATTTTCAAGCTTAAATGAGAAAACATGGACACAAGGACACATGAACAATAGATATTGCTTCCTCCTTCACCTCTGCTCTCTCCTCTCCTTTGCCTTTGATCTATGTGTGTTCTTTTGATGGACTGCAGAAACACTCAGTCTTGCAAACATGTGTACTCTGACCATCCTAGAAGGTGTGTTGCAATAGGAGATTGCTGAAATCTCAGCACACCTGGGAACATTGTCTGCTCAGCAAACTTACACAGATAATAAAACCCCATCCTCTGAGTCATTTACTGATTATCTGCAAAGACAAAGACTCTCCAACTCCAAGAAAGAGCACATACTTAACCAGACTCACAGCATATCAAGGACTCAGAGGGCTAATGTGAAGAGCTTTGTTCTTCCAAACATAAAAATTCAGGCCCAGTCACTGCCAGAGGCAGCACACTGAGCTTAATGAAGCAGTGGGATGAACTAATATGGCAAATCTTATAGCTCTTACTACCAATATGGCCTACATCACGCTAAATTACAGCACCAGACATGATTGGACACACATCACAAAAGGAGAAGTAGCTGTCTGAATTGTAGGAATTTTGAATGCCACATAATAAGAATCTCAAGAGCCAGCTCTTAGGGGAGATTTTTTTTTTTTAATTTTCCTTCTCCTTGTGCAAATAATTCTCCCCCACATTATATAACAATTAATTCAACAAACATTTACTGAGTACCTACCATGTGCCAAGTGCACCAAGTGAGGAACTCATAGTTAATGGCATAACGTAGAAAAAAGAAAAATAATTATAGAAAAAATGGAGAAAGTGTGATAATTTTAGTAAGTACAGGGTGCTGTGAGACCCCTTAGAATCCAGGGGACTCAGGTGAGATTTTTCGTGGCCGTAAGTTCATTCATTTACTCCCTTATTCATTCAATAAATATTGCTGCATACCTACACTTTTCAACACTGTCCTTAGTGGCAGAAGTAAAGTGGCTAACAAAACAGACACAGTCCCTGTCCTCACAGATCTCCCAGCCTAGTGAGTGATAAAGAGGAGAATAAACCTTATTTAAATAATGGAGAAAATGCAAAGTGGTTGAGAGCACACAGCATGGTCATGACCCACAACTGGGGGGCATGTGGGTGGGTTGCAATGGGTCACCAAAGCATTTCTGGAGAAAAGTAATCTTTAACTTGAGACTAAAGAATACATGGAGTTAGCTTTGAAACAAATACAGAAAAAATGTATTCCCGGGAGAAGAAAAAACATGTACAAAACCCCAAGTGTAAAAAATCAACATGGTAGGGTCAGGGAACTGCAATTGACTCAGTGGGACCACTCGGTGAAGTATGATTGCCAAGAGTGGTGAGGAATGTGCCTGGACAGATAAGAAGGGGTCAGACCAGACAGCACCTCTCTGATGCCATGATAAGCAGTGTGGACTTTTTCCTGAGGGCAGGAGGAGCCACTCACTGAAGGGTTTTATGCAGGAGTGTGATCTGATTAAATCTCCACATTAGTGAGCAGTGCTGAGAATGGCTTGGAGATGGACAGCAGTGAAAACCTGAAGACCATTTAGGAGCGTGCTAGGATGATCCAGATGAGAGATGAAGGTAGCCTGAACTACCTTCGGGGCCGGGGGCCAGTGGGGAAGAAGGAATGAATGGATCTGAAAGATATGTAGAAGGTCACATGAATTGATAATCAGTGATTAATTAATTGAGGTTGTTAGGAAACTCACAATGTTAACCAAAAGGTGACTGTGATCCTAGCACTTTGGGAGGCTGAAGCAGGCCGATTAGCTGAGGTCAGAAGTTCAAGACCAGCCTGGACAACATGGCGAAACCCCATCTCTACTAAAAATACAAAAAATTAGCTGGCTGCAGTGAGTGCACCTGTAATCCCAGCTACTCAGGAGGCTAAGGCAGGAGAATCGCTTGAACTGGGAGGCAGACGTTGCAGTGAACCGAGATCACACCACTGTACTCCAGCCTGGGTGACAGAGCAAGGCTTTTTCTCAAAAAAAAAAAAAAAAAAAAACAGGTGACTGAGTTTTGAAGGATGAACAGGAGTCGCCAAGTGCAAGTGCATAAGGTAAGAGAGCTATCCAAGGTGAAATCGCAGTCTGCACAAAAGCCACAGAGGTGAGACCTGGGACCTGAAGCTTAGTGTGGCTTAGGGTGGGAGCAAGCGGAGTGACAGAAAAGGAGACGGGAACCACATTTTAAAGGGCTTGATGTATTGTCCTGTGGTGTATGCTGCCAGGGTTACAGAACAAGTTCAAGGAGGAAAAGAGCTATGTAGGTGAGTTTGGAGAAAGCCTGACTTCTAGCAAGGGAACCAGTTAGAACAAGGTCCTGAACTAAGCCAACCAATTAAACCTGAAACAGTTTATCTTCAATGAATGACCACACCGAGTGAAGTGTCCTGTAATAAATTCATGACCATGTGACCACAGAGAATACAGAAGTCTCTTTTCACCACAGCACATCATATGATCAGTCTTACCATAAAGAAGTAAACTGCTTGGCCCCAAAACATTACTCTCTGCCTCCAAATCCTTTACCCACGAGCTTTACTGATCAAGTTCAGAGAAATTTGTCTTTTCTTATAATTAAATCCTTGGTTTTGAATTTCTAAAGCTTACAAATCACAGAGTTCATATAGAATGATTAGCTCACCAAAACCCCGCCAAGACAGAACAGCACCATAAATTTACATGATGTAGCTAATCAGTTTCTATGCTCCCGTCTCCCCAGAAGAGTATAGCCCCTATATTTTTTTTTCACGTTCTCCAACTCTCCAGCATCAAGCCACAGGGCAAACCCACAGAATACATTCATGGAAGAGAGTACAGACTTCAGCACTGCTAAGACCTGGTGTATAGCAACTCAGACAGACAAGCCCCATGACCTGGGGCAAGTCTCTTGACCTCTGCAAACATTATTTTCTTATGTATTCAATGGGATGATGTAAGAGTTAGGCTTATTAGGGACAACGGCTCGTATGCAGGAAGCATACATGATGGCTATTAATAAATCTTTGTAGCTTGACAACATGGTACATTTTCCTTTGTACTTCCTATTCATTCCCTCAGTTATTCTTGGAGCAGTATCCATTTGAAGAGGGACCAGTGTCTTTTTCTTACCAACTACCCCATATTCCTCTGGAGAAAAGGGTACCTTCTACCTCTCTATATTTCCTATACCACTAGAGATGTGCTGCCTCTCAGACATGGTGGGAGTTGGGGGCCACAGGGGAAAGGAATATTTCTTAATCTTGATTCTATGTATAGAGTTTCAATGCTAGGTTTTTTATACTTGTGAACTCATGAAATCCTCAATGCAACACTCTAAGATAGGAACTACTATTATTCCCATTTTACAGATGAAGAAGTTGAGGCCCAGAAAGATTAGGTAGCTAGCCCAAGATAGGCAAGTAGAAAATGTGCTGAGCCTTGACTCCAACTTCAGTTTATCTAATTCTAAAACCTGGGCTCTTTTCAGAAGTCTTCATTGTAAGTAAGAGGAAGCAAACACCCCAAGAGGTTAATGAGGTGAATCCTAAGAACATAAGTTGTTTGGGATCTACTGAGTGGAAGGAGCTCCAGCCAGGGAGCCATTCCTGGGTTGCAACCTTGGCTCTGCCATTGCCCAGGGGAGTGACCACTGGCAAATCATTTTCCTCTTGAGACCTCATCTGTGACAACCAGGCTGTGGCCTGCCACCAAACATTAACTTCTTATAACCTTTTATATATGTCAACTTCCAGAGAAGTTGTATATTCCGGAGAGGTTATTCATGTTTTAATGTATACAGACTTTCAGAGTATTGTGTTACTTATGTTTATTAAAATAAAAATGTACTTGCTTTTAGTCAGCAAGGCAATGAAAAGAGTTTTAATGAGAATCATCCTCATTATGATAAATATGGAATATTTTAATTAATAAAAATAAACTTGGAGTCAAAGTAAACCTTATGCATTTTATGAACAGTAATAGGTTGGGAATGAATAAAAGCAGCAAAGTAGAAACACAATATTTTTTCAGGGAAAGATGAGACATAAATATCAGAAGGCCCCCTCCCCTGCCCCACCCTCTCAGCTCACAGTTCTTTAACTACAGCGTGGATGACTAGAGTCAGAATCTCCTTCTAAGGCATTTTTCTGTTCTGCAGAAGACCAAGCATAGGCTGGGCTCACGCTGGAGCTGGATAAATGTTTGTGGACAAAAGAACTAATTAATTAATGATGCCCACTCCTACATTTCAAAATTGGGCAAGCAAATATTATCTCTACATCCATTTGGTGGCTGAGAAAAGTGAAGCTCAAAAAGTAGAGGTGACTTGTCTGAAGTTAGACCACGAGAGAGTGTGGAGCTTAAAGTATGAACCCAAATACCCAGTATCTCGATTGACCCCAGGCTGCCTCCTCTGCAGGACAAGAGCAGCATATAGAAGCAATGATAAATAAGCCTGATAAAAAGATTGTTTTCTTAAAAAATTATTCTCTTAGGATCCTGATGACCTAATGACATAATCAATACGATGGCAATTTATAAGCTCCTATGAGGTAAGCCAACGTCAGCGGAAGTTACTTCCTAGGGTTAATGACCAGTTGAGCAGTCATGACCCTGATTGTGGCATTACTGAAACCATTCTTTAACCCAAACTGACTAGAATTTTTCAAGAAACCTCCAAAAGTTAGCACAGCTGTGAGGTACAGAGGGTTCACACTCGGTTTGATGTGACTTCAAACCTGAGGCATCTGCCCTGTGATCACTGACTTCTCCTGAATCCCATTAAAGCCTTGATTCTTGGAGCCAAAATTCTCCTGGGAGAAAATATGAAGGTAGCTTTTTGTCATTGTCATTGTGGTTAACTGATGATCCCTGGGTATAGGACTAATATGAAATATAAGGGAAGTAAAAAAGTTTCACTATTTCCAGGTGTTTCTAGAAAATAAGGAGGTAATGGTGAACTGTGATTTCAGAAAGAAGAGGATAGAGCACTAACACACTGACTAAGCCATACTACATTGCAGATCCCAAGCTAGCTTTTTACCCACAGTATCTCCCTCACCTTTCTTTCTTTCTTTTTTTCTTTTTGAGATGGAGTTTTGCTCTTTTTGCCCAGGCTGGAGTGCAATGGCACGATCTCAGCTCACTGCAACCTCTGCCTCCCAGGTTCAAGTGATCCTCCTGCCTCAGCCTCCCACGTAGCTGGGATTACAGGCAAGTACCACCACGCCCTATTTTGTATTTTTGTATTTTTAGTAGAGACAGGGTTTCACCATGTTGGCCAGGTTGGTCTCGAACTCCTGACCTCAGGTGATCTGCCCACCTCAGCCTCCCAAAGTGCTGGGATTACAGGCATGAGCACCACACCCAGCCCCCTCACCTTTCTAATGACAGGTGGAAATATTCACACACACATACAAACACACACACCCCTCCCTTTAAAGATAAGTGAAACCAGGCTCAAGGAGGCTAATTAACCTGTCTCTGGTTACACAGCATATAAAGAGAAGAGTTAGAACTAAAAACCAGGTCTGCTGTGCTCCAAAGTCAGTACTCTTTTCACTACACTAAGCTGCCAGATGGCACTGACTGGAAGACTCCAGGCACTGCCCCCAGAGATATCTATCTGTTCATTATGGGACACATTCCTCTACCATGATCTTCCACTGAGTACCCTAATACGGGGATTACAAATAACAAGAATAGTGTCAACTGATTGTCCTCCTTTGATAGCAGGTAACGAACTTGAAAATATACGTTCTTTTCCTCAGGTCTTCCATCATATTCCACTTCTGGAATGGGCACCATTTGACAAGCTGTATGTGCAGTGACACAATCCAATAAAAATAAAATGAAAAGAACAACTTTATTTTTCACTACTTGCATCCTTTATTTGAATTGTGAATACTCTAGTTACATTTCATAAATCGCCTGCCTAGAAACTCATTTTGTGATGAAATAAATATGCCCCTGTGTGACTTGTATTTGAAACTGTCTGGCTTGCTTTCAACAGCCCAGGTTAAAGAACTAGGGTGATATGTTCATGAGGAACTCTAAAGGGCCTCTTAACTTTCTTTATGCCACTCTTTCCCACAATAGATGACCCAAATTGTCAGGTATTCTTTTTTCAGGAATTAAAATATCTGCCCCAGGAGTCATCTAAATCTTACTAAGAGGGAAAAAAAAAACACTTCTATTTTGTAATATCAGGTAATAATATAGGAAACACACTAATGTCAAATAACAAAATAGGACATGAAATTGTGTGAAGAGTATGATGTCAACTACATATTATCCTGGAAGGCCAGTTTAAGGATGTAACTTCAGTTGTTAATAGTAGCTATTTTTGTTTTACAGAATTATGCATGGTTACTTTGTCCTTTCTAATTTCAGCAATAAGCATATATAGCTTTTAAAAAGTTAAATAACTGTAAAGAAAGATAATATTTTCCAGAAATAGTCCTAAATATTATTCAGCATTTCATTCCTACCAAAAATCATTATATGAGGATATAACATTAACTGATAAAAATCATTATATGAGAATATAACATTAACTAATACCAGACACAAGGGTTGTCCAAGAAAAGAAGTTATACACCAATCTTGCTGATAAATATAGATACAAAAACCATTCCTTAACCTAACAAATCTTGCTGATAAATATAGATACAAAAAACATTCCTTAACCTAACAAATCAAAGCCACCAGGGTATAGAAAATAATAGCATTATGACCAAGTAAGATTTACCCCAGAAATGAATATTTAAAAATCTATCAGTTAAATCCACCACAGTATAAATTATAAGAGGAAAAATATGTATAATCAATGAAATAAATACAGAAAAAGCATATGATAAAATTCAACATGCAAATTTAGAATTTAAAAACACTTCCTAGAAAATAATACATAAAGGGGAACTAACAAGGTATGTTTTGTTTTGTTTTGTTTTGTTTGTGACAACGTCTGGCTCTATTGCCCAGGCTGGACTGCAGTGGTGTGATTTTGGCCCACTGCAAGCTCCAATTCATGGGCTCAAGCCATCCTCCCAACTCAGCCTCCTGAGTAGCTGGGACTACTGGCATGCACCGCCATGCCTGGCCATTCTTTGCATTTTTTTTGTAAAGACGGGGTTTCACCATGTTTCCCAGGCTGGTCTCAAACTCATAAGCTCAAGTGATCCACCCACCTTAGCCTCCCAAAGAGCTGAGACTATAGGCGTGAGCCACCATGCCCAGCCAGAAAACTATCTTTAGTAAAAACTTAAACATAAATGTAATCTAGAAGCAATCAGGAACAAGATAAGGACATTTATTATCACTAAATATTATAATGACAGATCCAGCCAATTAGAGAGAAAAAGAAATAAGTACTTAGAGATTGATGAGAAACTTATTTGCAGGTTATATGCTGTCTCCATAGAAAATCCAAGCACAGTTGGAGAAAGTATTAGTAATAAAAGAACATAATGACATGGTTATATTCAAGATTCAATATCAGTATATAAACTGTTTATTCCTTTTAAAGTTGTATTAATTTTGTCCAAGTTAGCAACATTTATTTAATGAAATACTATTACATCATCAAAACTGAAGAACAAGAAATGAATTAATGCTGTTACCAGCACGTCTTCTCTCTCTCTCTCTCTTTTATTTATTTATTTATTTATTTATTTATTTATTTATTTATTTTTTGAGACAGAGTCTCACTCGGTCATTCAGGCTGGAAGGCAATGAAGCCATCTTGGCTCACCGTAACCTCTGCCTCCCAGGTTCAAGTGATTCTCCTGCCTCAGCCTCCTGAGTAGCTGGGATTATAGGTGCGTGCCACCATGCCCGACTAATTCTTGTATTTTTAGTGGAGACGGGGTTTCACTGTGTTGGCCAGGCTGGTCTCGAATTCCTGACTTCAAGTGTTCTGCCTGCCTCAGCCTCCGAAAGTGCAGGGATTGCAGGCGTGAGCCACTACGCCCAGCCCCTCTCTCTCATTTTAATATACATGTGCCTTGGCCCAGACAAACGTATAGAGAATAATAATTGTTTATCACTGTTGCACAATTATAAACAATTGCAAAATATTGTTCTGGGACAAATTAGCTATACACTTTTCAAGAGCCCCTTGGATATAAAACAGGATAAGCAAAAATATCATGTAATGGTGATGATGATGATGATGATACAGATGAAGAGGATGGGAGATGGGGGAGGAGGAAAAGAAGGAGATGTGGTGTGTTATGCATATCTGTTTCACCAAAATCTATATGTTAAAGCCCTGAACCCCAGTGGCATGGTGTTTGGAAATGGGGCCTTTGGAAGGTAATTATGGTTAGACAACATTGTGAGTGTGGGGCTCTTCTGATGGGAAAGAAGAGAAGGAAAGAGTTTGGTCCTCCTCTACCATGTGAGGACATGGTGAGAAGATGACTATCTACAAGCAAGGAAGAGAGCCCTCACCAGGAACCAAATTGGCTGGCACTTTGATCTCAGACTTTCTAGCCTCCAGATCTGTGAGAAACATGTTTCTGTTGTTTAAGCTGTCAAGTCTATGGTATTTTCTTGTGGCAGCTCAAGCTAATTAAGACAAGATAAACGATGAAGGAAGAGAAAAAGAGAAAAGAGAGGAGAGGAGGGAAATGGAGAAAGATGACAGGGAAGGGAGGGGAAGAGAAGGAGAAAAGGAAAAGGGAGGAAAAAGAGGAAGAAGATCACAGCTAACCTTTGTTGAGCATTTAATACATGCCAAGTAATAAGCATTTTATTTGCCTTATTTTCATTAATCTTCATAGTGAGGCTTTGAAGTCTGTAATATTATATACCCATTTTATAAGAGAGGAAAATGAGGCTCAGGTTAAATACTTTCAAAGGTCACATTGTGAGAAAGTGGTAAAGCCAGAATTTGAATCCAGCTCTGCCTACCCAAATCCCATGGTATTAGCCACTCCATGGAGGACACTCCTCACATATGTATTATGTTGATTTCAGAGTTTTTTTAGGACATGAAGATGAAGAGGTTCTAAAAGGGTCACCTTCATGCTCTCATCCCAAATCCCCAACTGAGCCAATGTCCTGAAAACCTGAATCCTCTCTGCAGAATGCTTCTGGTTTTGCATGTTAAAATTAAGAATGAAAAAATATGCACTAAGATAACATTTTTAATGCATTAAGCATTCAAGAGTGCAGGTTTAGTGGAAAGGTTAAATTTGAGGCAAAAATATAACTTGTCAGTTTCCACTGAAAAAGCATTTGAATTCTAGTACATACTGGGCTCTGCGACCTCTTTTTTTTTTTTTTTTCCCACATAGCAGTCTCCCAAGACATGTTCTTTCACCCACTTACTTTCTTTCTATTATTCTTAGACCACGATGCATAGAAAACAAGGTTTACATTAATTTTTAGGGAACAAAATAGACTGCCTCCAAAATATTTGTGTTTCAAATAAACATCAAAAGCAAAATTTATAGTCCTTCCTGGGCTTCTGGCTGTCAAAGAGCTGCATATGTATTACAGTTATGTCCCTTACTTCATATAGAGTGTCAGACAAATGCCATCACAAAACATAACTGGGCAGGCACAACAATGTCTCAAACAAATCACTGCCTATACAAAGAAGTCAAGGGTATCCCAGTTTGCAAAGCCCACATTGACAGATTTCAAGACCTGAAAGAGAGCTCTGTCAATCGTCTCCCATGCAGCTGAGAAAACAAGGGAGAGACAGCAGAAACTACAGAGAGAAAACACACACACACAGAGAGAAAGAAGTTGCTCATATATAATTGGCAGGGGGTGAAGCTTACTGAAAAACATGGTCCTAAAGCCATGGGGCTAAATTCTCCAGAAAACATGAAAAGTGATAGAATTACTTTATTATCACACTATGCCTGCAAATCCTTATTGCCAGATATCTCTAGCTCCTCTCTGCCAAGCACTTTCTAAGTGCTGAGACTTAAAATGTGAACAAAACATCTAGTTCCAAAGGAGTTTATGCAGGACATTTTTAATAAAGTGAAACACTAACCAAGTGCTAATGAAACAAAACAAATAAAAACATTTATATCAATTTTGGGAGTAAGAAAAGGCTCCCCCAGGAGGCTCCCCTAAACTCAAACCTAGTGAATAAGCAGGAGTCAGTTCAGAAAAAAAAAAAAAAAAAAAAAATGAAGAGCAACAAAAAAGGATTTCAGGCTGGATTGAGCCCAGTGGTTCTTAAAGTAGGGTCTCTGGACCAGCAAGACTGGCATCACATGGGAACCTGTTTTAAATGCAAAGTCTTGGGTCCTACCCTAGACTTACTGAATCTGACACTTTGAGATGAGACTCAGAAATGAAGGCTTTAACAAGCCCTCCCAGTGATTCTGGCCCAGGTGGAGTTTGACAACCACTGGTACAGGCGATGATGAACTACAGAATATCTGGAGGGTAAACAGGGATGGGGAAGTGGGGTGGTTAGGCAGAGATGTTGCTGGAGGGATGGATAGAAGGCATATGCAGAAAAACTTTGTATATTATGAGAAAAGTTTTGGATTTTATCTGGAGAATAATGAAGAGCCATTACATTATTATATTATGAACATGAAATACACAAAATAACTATTTAAAAATATATGCAATCACAAAGATATTGCTTTATATCATTCCAGAGATTTAAAAACTCATTCCTGTGCAGAAAAGTAGCCATTAAAAAAAGGTCAAATTCAGCCCTACCTTTCTTTCTGGAGTCTTTCTTGGCGCTGGTTTTCACAGCTACTTGAAGTTCTGTCTCAGTTGACATCCTACTTAATCCTTAGTCCACTTCACACAGATCCCGGGCCTCGGCCAGGCTCATTGAGGACTCTTCTCCAAGAGAAAGACTCCTCCCTTCAGAAATGACACTCTGAGCTGCACATTTCATTCACTCTTTTTGAGTGCTGCAAATCAAGGCAAGAGAACATTCAGAATCATCACTGTTATGAAGTTAAACAGAAATTTATAAAAAGTGAATTGGCAAACATATACAAACAAAATCTTGGTCTTTATGCAAAAACTGCTCCCATGGTTTCATGAAGGCGTTGATAGGGTTTATACAGCAAAGGGAACGAGAGGCTTAGCGGCAAAACTGCTTCTCAAACTAGGTAACTCAAAATAGATCTTTAAAAGTCTAGATTTATAAGAGGGACAAAACCCAACTCTGTTTTCTGTTTCTTATTTTCAAGCACTAGATCCCAACCAGAAAATATAGCAAAGGTATGTCCTGACCAGCACCATGGAGACATTTCCAACAAGAGAGCACCCATCCATCAGCCAAGCTTGATCAGCACCTTGGCAGCAAAAGCAGATCATATGGAAATAACCCGTGGTCTGTCCCTCACTGGCAGGCATCAGAGAGGGCATGGAGTTGACATACAATTGGGCTCCAAGGGTAAGGTGACAAATGGGGCCAAGAAACATTCCAGCAAGCCAATTTTTAAGTCAGCTTTTCCTCCAGCTGTAAGAGCAGACAAGCATTTAGTGTGCAGAGAAAAAGAAAAAGAATAGGCAGACACAGATTTCATTCATTCATTCTCTAATAAATATGCATTGAATAACACCAGGTGCTATTAAACTCAGACACCATGCTAGGAAGAGAATAATGATAATAAAACCACTTCACTTACAGGTAATATTTACTATATACTATGCCCTTAGCTACTGCTTCACATATAGTATCTCACTCGATCTCATTTAAATTAAACAAATATACAGTATTCTCTTTGATAATATTCGTTTCTTGTGACTATCTGATAGTTACATCTGAGAGTTCTATTAAAAAGTAAACGTTTCACCAATTTCCACTTTTGAAAAATATTAAGAAAAAGCTATTAGAAATGGATCTTCGAATTGTGCAGCCAATTCTTAGTTCATCCCACAGATCTAGAAATGTTTAATAGAAAACGACTGACCTCGAATGCCAGTTTCAGTTCAAAAAGAATAATGACCCAAACCTCTTAATCATGACAATCTAGTTAATCTTAACCAGAAAGTCTAATAAAAAGCCGCGTAAAATTATAGTAAAGCTTCAATATGAGGAAATTCCCACCTTAATCCAAAGATATCTGTTTTGTTTTATTTGTATATAAGCTAACTATTTTTAAAAAAGGAAATGGCCCAAATGAAAGTACTTGATCTAGTGAATCTAAGGCTACAACTAAGAAAAACAGAAAGTTATCTTTGTAAAACAGGGTCCATGAAACCGTACATAGAAAATGAGAATTTATCCTGCCACTTTTATACCATCTATCTATACCTTGTCACCAGCCCCCACACCCTTTCCAGACCCTCGTCTCTAAGACAACGTTCAATGGCAGATGGCAGAGTCACAAAATTTGGTCATGTATAAACACAATAAAATGTATTAATAATATTTACCATTTCATTGCAGCAAATATTTAGTAAGAATCTACTATGGGCCAGGTACGAATACTAGCTCATTCATATTAACAGACATTTACCATGTAACCATGCTGGCCAAGAGTACATAGTCAAGGGCTGGTTCCTGTCCTCAAAGAAGCTCAGTCTAACAGAGGTATCAGTCATGTAAGGGACGGTCACATATGTGACCAAAACTAAAACAGGCATAAATACCAGGCATACTGGGGCGGAAAGGGGCAAGTATTCATCTTTGCTTGGAAGGGTCAATAAAGCTTCAAAGAGGATAAGCCCTACTCTGTGAGATGTTGAAGAGCTATGTTTCTGTAAAAAGGATGATAAGGGAAAGGACCACCAGCTTCTCAATAATTGTACGTAGAATGAATGAATGAATGCTTGTTTCAGGCAGAAAGATCACCATGTGTAAAAGCAAGGAGGGGTGACATCAACAACCAAACCAGTAAAAGGAGGCACAACTCTAGCAGGGAGGTGATGCACTTCCCCATCTTCCCAGTTTTTCCTTGTGCTGCTATCTTTCTACGGAATCTCTTGTCTCAAGTCTGCCTGGACATTCTATTGAATCCTCAAGGTTCAGTTCAAAGAGACATCACCGGCAGAAAGATGTTCTGATCTCTGTAGCAAAATAGACTCTTTCCCAACTTATTTTATGATTTGATTTTTGGACAACTTCAGTTTCAGCCACTTACAAGCCACATGATTTGAGGAAGTTACTCAACCTGGTCTTTGCCTCAGTGTCTTCATCTGTACAATGGGGATAATAGTGCCCACTGGGGGAGCTGTTGTGGCAATTCAGTAGGATCACACACGTAATGTGATTGGAAGAGTGTCTGGCATGCCTCCTGGTAAGCATTTAATAAATATTAGGCACATAAATTCCTGTGCCACTTGCTCAAGGCTACATGGCCGGTATGTGACCGAAAGTCTGTATTATCTCCCCTTTACAAAGGAGGAAACTGATACAAGTTAATTTTGCTGGCTCAGAATGAATTGTAGGAAATGGTATCATGTTAGTCTTGGACACAGTAGGTGCCTAATCTATAAATTCAGAAAGTAGCTGAAATATATGGATTTTACATGTTTTCAGGAATTTTTTAAAATCCGTTGTATAAAACTGGATTGGATTTGGGCCATTTTCTCTTCTTCAAACTTATAAATCACAATATAGCATCTCTCCTTATTTCTATCTTCAAAGACGTTTGCTCAACAAAATATGATTATGTTCAAGTGTTACAAGCATTCCTTGCGAATTTCTGAAGTACATCCCTACATCCATAATGAAAGGAAACCACCATCATTCTGAATAAAAACTTAAATAAGGAAGCTACAGTACTGTGAGAATGTACCGCAGTGTAGACCCTGCCACCCCCTTTAATTTTCCAAAAGGCAGAGGTTGAGCAAATGCTGTGAAGTAACTCCAAATTATTTAGGAAATTCGCTTCTTTGTAATTAAAGAGATTAAAGTCCTCCAGGGCCAGAAACCATGTGACAACTCAAATCATTTTCCCCAGTAAAGGCTGTGAAACCCTATCAGTCAAATTCAGGCTTGCCTGGAATTTTGAAATGCTTCAATAATATTTCTTTGCTCCACACAATCTGCAGTAATTTAATATTCCTGAAGTGTGTCAGGTTTTTTATAATGAGCTCTTCAAATCTAAATGTGAATTATGTAACATTCCACTACAGACATTCTGTCTAGTGAACTGCTTCTAAAATGTAAAATTTCATGTTTAGTGATGGGGTGGGGGCCAAAAACACTAAACCACAAAGCAGAGAAAACAGATATGCCTCTTTTTTTAAACAAAGCATGAAGGTTTCAGCAGCTATAACAGAACGAACACACACTAAACACATACTATAACACACATTTGTGTTCTTTCTTTCCCCCTTTTCTCATATAATCCTACAATAAAATTGCTATTATTTATTGAGGGCCCACTATTTGCCAAGTACTATGCTATGAGCTTTTCTGGCATTATTTGATACAATTCATTCAACTATTTGAAGAATCCAATATAATTATCAACATGAAACAAACGAGGAAACTGAGGCACAAGCCAGCTTAGGCGCTTGTCCAAAGCCACACAGCTAGTAAATAGCACAGCACAGGGCAAGTTACAAGACACTTGTCTCCTCAACTTCACTCAAAGCCCTCCCAGATTTCCATTAGTGGGTGAATGGAAAAACAAAATATTGGTACAATGGAATATTACTCAACTGTATAAAGGAAATGTAGTACTGATACACACTGCAATGTGGATGAACCCTGAAAACAGCAAGGCAAGTAAGTTAGACAAAATATGTTGCATACTGTATGATTTCACCTATATGAAATATCCTAAATAGACAAATCCCTGGAGACAGAATGCAGATCAGTGGTCGCCAGAGGCCAGGGGAGGGGCATAAGGTTGAGGAACTGCTTAATGGGTATGGGGTCTTCTTTGGAGTGATGAAAATATTTTGGAACCAGACAGAAGTGAGGGTTGCACAACATCGTGACTATAATAAATACCACTTTAAAGTGGTTAATTTTATGTCATGTGAATTTCACCCAAATTAGGAAAACAAAACAAAACCCCTCCCAACCTGATACGAGCCTTGTGTGATAACACTAAGGCCACTGCAAATTCCAGTTCGAAAACATAATGTAGTGCTAAAAAACAGATGAAAATGTAGTTTTCCCAAAACCAAGACTTTGAGTTTGTGTGGCAGTAACTGCATGCATTAAAACTGTATGTCACTATTAGCATGTTTTATGATTCGATGTATTACTTAGCTTCATCCAAGGTATAAAGCACAGAAAACGGGACATTTATCAACAAGGCCCAAAGGTTTATAACAGTACAGACAAGAAGCCTCAGTTTCCTCATCAGTAAAATGGGAACACCACCACCAAGTATGTGAGATTTGGAAGATAAATGAGATTTGGGCATTAAAAAGCCTAGCTCAATCTATAGCATGCTACCTTTTATCTTTACAAAAAGATACACAGGATAAACAAACCAGGTAACATGGAAGTTGTTTTTCATAGGGAGAACTGGGTGGTGATGTGACTGGGTGCCAGGGTAAAAGGGTTATGGCAGAGGGTGATACTTCTCAGAATATAGCTTTTTGCATAATTTCCACATTTGGAAGCATATTAATGTTCTACATATCTGAAGAAAATTAAATTAATAGGATGGTAAGGGGGACTGTAAAACTAAAAGCAGACTGAAGCAAATCAATTCAATTGTATGTTAAATTGACATCATAAGCACACTTGCTGAAGAGGTGGAAGAGAAAAAACTTTATCAAAAAACTTATAAACACAGAATTGGATGGCACACACCCAGTCGTGGGTAGAGTTGAAGCAAGAGCAGCAGCAAACAAATTCTGAAGTCTTTTTAGCAGGCTTGTTTTCTGTAGTGTTATGAGCAAAGCAATTCTGAAACTATTTTCGATGTTCTATAGAATGGAGCAAAGGAGTAAATGCAGATATTGTTGGGAGCCAAGCTTCTCCTATGGGACAAGAGATGTTAAAATAGGGAAAGGAAAGCAGGAAAGAATGCTAAAGTGATAGATTGAAAATTGTAGGTTTCAAAGTAAACTCAGGATTTATAAATACGCATGCATCTGTACATAAATGTATAGGTATGAATGTATGTATGTGTTGATATGCAACTATTTCCTATCTCTGTCCATTAAGAGGGCCTAGGAGCAAAGATACTCTAGCAACAATGAGATAACTAATACTTAGATTTTGGTTTCTGTTATCATTTTTCAGCAAAAGAAACCAAGGTTTCTTGGGGGAAATGAATTATTTCAGAGCCGGCGCATGGCAGGTACAAAATGAGCCTGAAATATCTTGTTATTCCAGAAATTAAGTGCTCAAAACAAACAAAAAATGATGAGAGAATTTTATAAAGGATACAGAAGCCATCATGAAGAGTTCTCACCAGCGTAAATAGGAATGATTTAAACACCAATATAATTAAGGATGGTAATAAATAATAAACCATTGAAAAAATAGGAATCCACAAATCTATACTGATGACAGACAGACAAACAAATGGGGTAAGAATGGAAGGCTGTCTTGCTTATAGCAGAACAGGTGCTAACTGGTAAACACCAAAGGAGTGCTAGAGTTATAAAATCAACATTTTGCAGCCATCAGAGTAAAGACTGGTCAGGCAAGAATCATCAACAGATGCTAAGTCCAGGGAAAAATTTTTGATAAGAAGCAGAATATTTGCAGGTCTTAAACTGTCTTCGCACTTATTGTTTATCAGTTCCAAGGGAAACTTTGTAATTATACAGTGGAGAAATTGGACAAAACCTTGTTAACAAAATTAACATCAACAAACAGGGGCAGATGGATAGCATGTGCTACCCTGAGCAGAACATAACATCACTATGCAGTACTGTGTAGTATTCTGGCCAGGAATCTAACCAGATTAGGCATTTAAGAAATTGGAAGGGGAGAGCTGTATTCACTGAAAATGTAATAAAAGACAAAGAGAAGCTGTGGAAATATTTTAGATTAAAAGAAATTAAGCAGAAATAACAATTAAATGCCATATCTATACAGGATATTGTACTGGAGCGAAAAGAAATGTTAGCCCCCCAAAATTATTGAGCCAATTGATAAACTTGAATATGAATCGTAAGTTAGGTAAACATATTGCATTAATGGTAAATGTATTTAACTTGAAAACTTTCCTGTGATTATATAAATAATATAGCTGTTTTTAGGAAACACATTAAATATTCAGGAGTAAAGGGCCAAGATATGTGCACCTTATATTCAGATGATTCAGAAAAAACGCATAAACATGTACACATGTATGTGTATGCATATATGTGTGAATATATATACATATTTATATACGTACATACACAGAAAGAAAACACACAAATGATAAATCAAGTAAGATAAAACATCAGCAATGGGTGATACTAAGTAAAGGGCATTGGGTGTTTTTTGCATATTCTTATGCTTATACTTTTTCCTGTAATTGTGAGATTATTTCCAAATTAAGCAAAGGGGAAAAAAAGCCTAGCTCAAACTCTAACACAAATAAATATGTAACTAAGTCCATTCTGGCCTCACTTTTCTCCTAAGTTCAAACCCATTCCAGCTCCCTAGATGGCATACTTTCTAATTCCCAAGGCTAGCTGAGTTTAAAATTATTTTATGGCTGCCAGTTCTGATTCCACCTCCACCCCTGTAACTCCCCAGACTGCCAAAGTTGGCAGAAGTCTATGGACCAAATTTGCATGGAACAGGGTCCTTTCTTCCTGAGCTCTAAACTTCCTCTCTAGACTGTATTCTATGCCCACTCAGACTATACATCCTCCTGCCCCCTGGACCACTGCAGGTTCCTTTAATTACTCAGCCTAAGTTGGCCTTTTGTAGATTATCTCCCTCTCCATCCCTGGGACTATGTCATTAACCTGTCAATCTTTTTTTTTTTTTAATTTATTTTTTATGTCAAAGGCTATCTGATCTGACCATGGCAATTTGGAAAAGGCCTAAAATTCCCCCATGCTGCATATTTGATCTTTTTAGGGTCAAGACAACAGGAAAACGTAAGGCTTTGCAGGAACCCAATGGCAGCAGTTCTATAAAACTACTGTGGGTGTGAAAGGTACAAGTGCTATAGAAACTTTTGGCAGAATATTGAGAGATGCTGTATCTTTCTGCTAATAAAGGACCACCATCATTGCAGCAGATGTACAATCATCATCTACTTTACCAAAATTTTCAAGAAAAATAATACATTGATAGGACATATTCCTAGCTTTAAAACTTTGAAGCCCACAAAACTGATAGATTTACAGCCTTGGTATGGATCCAATCAAAGCTCTCTTGCCATAACTGTAACAAGAAAGGGGAGAAAACGAATCACAAATATGGGAGACATATCTTAGCCTAACAGCTCATCTTCACGATGTGGCATTGTTAGTTATATTTACCCCACATTATGAAAAAAAATAGAATTTTAGGCAACTTATAGAAAGCCTTATAAAAGCCATTTTCTATAATAGGATAAACTAAATAAACAAGAAAGTTGGAGCAAAGAGACACAAAAAATTAGAAATGAAGATGAAGGCAGAAGCAAGAATAAGACATCAAAAACATTGATACGGCTGTAGAAGATAGGCTATATGTTTGGCTATGAGATTCCTAGAAGCCAAAGCAAAGAGAGAAAAGATCAGTTACAATTTCACAAAGTCTATAGAACTTTTTTTCCCTTTGGACCAGAAGTGGAGAAAGAAAACTGTCTATCAGTTTTCATGAAATTGACACTGTGGTATCACAAATGTCAACATAAACAGTGTCTCTATAAAACTCTGAAAGAGAATATTCCACATCTCTTACTGTATGCTGAGATCATAAAACTAACACCGAGAGCATAATACTAGTAGTACCACTTTTAAATAGGGTCCAAACAATGTGGCCAAAATCCATTTAAGTTGTTTATGAACAAGGCATATTTTCTTTTTATTAACTAAATCGAAAGATAAATAAGTGGGATCTTGCTACACAGTATCTGATGGTCTAACTTTTCTAAGGTAAAATCTTGAATTAAACAAACTAATCTTTTTTATCAGTTTACTCATCTGTAAAATGGAACAATAATAGAATAATCTCATAGGTTTATGTGAAAGTATTTTTGGAAAAATAAAATGCTATGTTCCAGAAGGCAGCACTCTTGATATTCAGACATCAGTCAATCTTCGGCAAGGCAAAGATGGAGGGAATACAATGTGTTTCTGTAATCAAACTCAAAGCTAACAAAAGCCAGAACCAGGTTTTAGCAACATTAAAGGAATTTATTTGACAGCAACGTGGCATACTTAGCAACATTTCATTTAACTAATGGATCACACAGTTTCATTAAGTATTTATAGCACAGTGAAAATTCATTACATAAACTCTTAGGGTATCAGAAAAAAGCAAGTGTATAAACCTAAAATAATTCCATTAGTGTTTTCAATACTTGGGACCCCAGCTACACCCAACCTTCTAAAATTCTCATCTCTAATTTTACAAAACATATCTACCAGCAGTTGGCAGAATGTAAAGCAGCAAGCTGTCCAAGGGGCTGGGCTGGAAGCCTGCCTGACTCCTCCATTGACTGCCTAGGTAAATTTAGACCTTTAAGCTCTTTAACCAGCCTTGGCCTCTATTTCTTCATCTGTAAAATGGGAATACCTTTTTATCTCGCTGGGCTTACAGGAGACCAAAATGCACAAAGCTATATAAAATGTCACAGCTGCTTGCCTTGTGTTCAGCTCATACTCTTCTCCCACCTCCCCTTCTCTCCTCATCCTCTTTTGCTCTACCCTGTCATACAGCTGTGTGTCTGTCTCCCCAGCAGGCCTTAAACTGTCCCAACCCCGAGTGGGAATGTGCCCTATACACCTTTGCGTCCACACCAGCTCCCTGCACAGAGCCTGCCATGTTGTATTGGCTGGCAACAAATATTTAAATAAGGAAACAAATTCACTGATTCATTGAACAAGTAGTTATCAAACACCTATTCTTTGATAGACCACTGTTCTAGATGCGCAGAAATAAATAAAGATGATATAATTCCAACTGCAAGGAGCTCAAATTGTTAGGGAGGGAAAAAGAGACAGTGATTGCATGGCGTGCTAACAGTTGGTATGAGAGAAATCATAGGATTCTCAGGGATGTAGAGGATAGGCACTGCCTCAACCTGGAGATGCTACAGGGTGGAGTGAGGCAGAGTTAACACGGGGGATGCTGACGGAAGACTTCTGAGAAGAGGAGATCCTTGAACTAAGTTCAGGAAGACAAGTAAATGTTAGTCACCTTAAGAAGAAAAGCTGTGGATGATAACATGAAACAGAGAGAAGACATAATCAATCCTGGGAACTCAAAGAGCTCATCATAGCTGGGTAGTAACAAGAGGCAAGTCTGCAGAAGGAGAGAGAGGCCAGAATGCAGTGGGCCTGAATTCAGATCCTGCCAGTGAGGCGCTTGAAAGGGGTGCTGTAAACCCAGTGGTGTACAACCCAAGGAGGCCCCAAGAAAATCCACTGGGGTGGGGAAATCAAACTCTACAATGCGTAGGATTATTTTTAGCTACAAAAATAAATAAAAGTTTATTCATTTAATATGCAGATTAATAGTAGCACATGTATGTACCATATTCCAAAATGCATACACTGGTGAAGACCTCAAAAATTATTCATTGATTCATTGACTACTCACAGGTGACAGAGTACCACAGTGGGATAACAGGGGAGCAATTGATACAGTTTATGTTCTTACAAGATGGTGCTTGTCCAGGAATCACCCAGGGACTGAGGGCCAAGCAAAAGACTGCTGCGTGAGGGGAGTAAATTTAAAAGCACGTGCGCTTCCATTTTCTTTTCCAAAGAGGTCCTAGATAAATGAATCCGCAAAAAAAAAAGGTAAAAAGCAAACATACCCAACTCCTTCAGAACAGTCATTAAATCACAGGTTCTGTCAATCAAATCAGGTCAACACACATTTCCTAAACACTGACTCTGCGTAAGCAGACCCTGTAAATGCTGGAGGTACAGAGGGAGATTAAACAAGGCCTGGCCACAGCTATAGCCTCCCAGGACAGAGTCTGACCTCAGGTGCCCATCACATCTGCTCCCCAACACACGGATTCTAAAGGGGCACCTTCCTCATTGGCCTTTTTAGCCATGATACCATTCCTCATTTTAACCCTACTCCATACCAGCCAGGTGAAGGGAGGCAGACATACTGTGTTTATTTGCTCTTGGAGACTGAACGCCCTGTACTCATCCGTTCCCTCCACAGAGTGTTTGAGTAACGCGAACTATTGCTATTCCCTAGGGTCTAGCAGGGAGAAAAGGCAAGTATTTAACATGGGCCTCCCTGTGAAGGGGATTTTAAATAAACAAATGCCACATTGGGCAGCTTCACCTGCTGATTTACCTAAAATATATACCGCCATTATTTACTCTCCCTTCCACAAGCTGCATTTCATTACCTTCAAAGTTGACAATCAGAAAGAGAACAGAACCAAGACCTGTAAGTACCAAGCCTAGCTGGTGCAACAGATGTCCCCAAGCTGCTCCGCTTCACAGGTGCCCTGGGCAGGGACTCATCCTGAACAGTCTGCCTTTCAGTGACTGTCTGGGTCCCAGTGACCAACAATAGATTTCTCCTGTAAGAGCCTTGCCGCTGGACCCAATCGAGTTCCCTGCTAATGGACACCACCTTCTCCTTCTGGAGGGAAGAGAAAGACAGGTGGCAGCCTTTCTCTCATCACTGATAACCTATTTTTCTTCTCGCTCTCCTCAAACATCATATTTTTACCACCTTCCTTTTGACAAAAAGGGCTATCATCTTCCTTTAGCTTGCTAATGATTTGCTAGTCCAATCTCAATTACTGTAAAATGGATACATGGATGGCTCAAATTTTCTCCACAAAAGGATCTGTGCTTGACGGGAAGCAACCCAATTTCCACAATTATCTCCCTGACAAAAAGCACACGCAACAGCGATAACCGTGTTTTCCTAAAGCCATAAATGAGAATGGATGCCCTGACAAAGGATGTCTTTTTGTTGTTGTTTCCTGATTTGTGAATATATTTATTGGAACCATCTCAGAAAAACGTAAAAATTCAATCACACTTGGAAAGTAATGAGCAAAGCAGCAACATGGAAAAGCCTCCTCACTGTTTCACCCTGCAAACCACTACAAACTCAAACTCCCCTGCCCAGGAAGCCTTTCCTGACCACCTACCTGCACTCACTCCTTATACACCACACCTCCACTTACGAGTAAGAGCATGGTGGGCAGCTCCCGAATGGGAGCTACAGCTGGAATCACCTGAGGAGCTGATGCCCATCCCTGGATTCTTATTTAATTGGTTTGAGGTGCAACATGGGCACTGGGATTTTTTTTTTATTTTATGTTTTGGAGACAGAGTCTCACTCTGTTGCCCAGGATACAGTGCAGTGGTACAATCATACCTTACTGCAGCCTCCAACTCCTGGGTTCGAGGGATCCTCCCACCTCAACCTCCCAAGTAGCTGGGACTACAGGTGCATGATGCTGCACCCAGCTTGGCACAAGGAGATTTAAAAACTTCCCAGGTGATTCTAAAATGCAGCCAAGTTTGGCAAACACAGGAATAAAGGTTAAGAGAACTTGGCATGACCCCTCCCACTACTTGGGTAGGGTTGGGCACGTTATTTAACTCCCCCAAGCCTGAATGTGTTCACTGCAAAATGCGATGACTGAATACATTACATCTGACTGTAGTATTAAATGATGTAATCCACATAAAATGTTTATCTCACAGTGGTAAGTGCTGATGGAAAGCAGAGAAATGCCCTTCCCCAAACATGTTCAAGCCCTAATCACTGGAACCTGATGTAGACGACTGAGATAATGAAAACTGGGGCTTTTGAACTCCTGAGATTTAGATGACATTTGAGGTTTTGAACAGAAGAGACCAGAGAGATCCTGGGATGGGGGGTTATATACTGCATGAAGGATGAACGTTGATCTTTGGGTGGGAGGGCTGACAGTGGTAGACAGAATGGTGACCCCCACAGATGCCTCCTCTCTAGCTTCTGGAGCCTGTGAACATGTTGTCCGTCACATGGCAAAGGAGTTGTATGTGTTACTGCCCTGCTGCTTGCTCTGCCTTTCGCCCCAGTCGAGTCCCAGCTGGCTAGGCCTGGGACAGATCCCTCCCCAAGGACAATCTGCTGCCTGACCAGCAGTCACAGCTCAGCCTGGCAGAAATAACTACATCGAAGTTGGATATATAAGAAGATATGCATGGTCTCTCTTTCAAGAATTTGAATTTGTCAGACTCTATCCCCTGGTAGAGAGACTAGAAGTGAAAAGATGAACAGGGAGAAGCCAGGAGGCAGCAAGGCCAAAACCTAGCAGAAGTTGTGAGTTAGAAGTAAGGACTAGCAGAAGCCACTAGGTAGAAAAAACAAAAAACAAAAAACAAAAAAACAAGAAAAAACAGATAATTAGGAAGGGGAAAGAGAGAGATCATTTTCAGTAGAAGTAGAAACTGAAGGCACCCAATGACAGGGAGCAAACAAAATCCTGTGCAGTGCGAACAACATGATACCTAATCCCAAGAGATACCCAGGATTCTTCCTGTTAGAAAGTCATACCCAGTGTTCACGAGGCCAGGCTCTATGGCTATTCCTAACTCCAGAAAAACTCCCCCCTGCCTTACTGCTACGCATGGCCTTACAATGCCATAGTCCTCCTTATTGTGGGGGCCTGCAACAAACAGCCTGAAGCTCCTACTCTGATGCACGTAACTATACCTGTCATCGGAACCCTTAAATATATCACTGTTTGTATTAGTCCATTCTCGTATTGCTATAGAGAAATACCTGAGGCTCGGTAATTTCTAAGAAAAGAGGTTTATCTGGCTCATGGTTCTGGGGAGGCTTCGGGGAGCTTTTACTCATAGCAGAAGGGAAGGTAAAGCAGGAGCAGGCACTTCATGTGGTGAAAACAGGCGCAGGAGAGAGGGTGGGGGAGGTGCCTCATACTTTTAAACAATCAAATATCCTGAGAACTCACTCACTATTGTGAAGACAGCATCAAGGGATGGCACTAAACAATTCATGAGAAATCCACCTCCCCCCCACCCCCTCCCCCGCTTCCAGTCACCTCCCACCAGGCCCCACCTCCAATAGTGGAGATTACAGTTCAACATGCGATTTGGGCAGGGATACAGATCCAAACTATACCACTGTTATCTGGTGTCTGACAAAGAAAAGCCATGAGCATTACTGTCTCACGGACTTGCTCTGGGAGTTCAAACTGTGGCTCCACCAAGTCCCAGATATGTGACCTTAGGCAAATCTCTTGAAGTCTTTAGGCCTCCCTTTCTACCTCTGTAAAGTGGGGAAATTGGTACCTTTCCCACAAGCGTTGCTGAGTATAATAAATAAGGTAATATATGCAAATTGCCTGGTACTAGAGAAGGTGTTCATTACATATTGTTTGCCTTCCCTTCCCTCTATTTCATTTGCATATACTTCTTTGGAATGAAAAGAAAGGTGTTTCTGATATTTATTTCCTATACCGTATAACTGTTGATTACTTAATCCATACTTCTCAAAATGAGTTAGGAAACAATTATTAATACCAAAAAATTATTTCTCCTATGATGAGAAATCTGATGTGTTCACTTAGCCTGATCTTCAGGCTCTAGTTCAGCAAATCTCCCCAAACTCACAACTCAGGTCAGCATCCTTATGTGAAAAACAAGCTATAAGCAGACCAGGTTGGTCACAGACTCCAGAGCACACCTTGGTTATCCAATAACACAGTTCCTCACCTATTCAAACTCAGCTCACCTTTGGAGGTGCCAGCGGGAAACTGATGACACATTCACATTAAGATTATTTCTGAAGACTTAATAATATTTACACGAGTGGGCTGCATTGAAGAGAAACCCCAAAGGACAGTGCAGTGTCCCAGGGACAGAAGAGCAGAACTGTTACCTCTCCTAGGCCTGAAGGGATGAGAGGAGGGAAAGGCTACCAGACCAGGAGGGAACCCTGTAGAGACAATTCCTTAAAGGAGCAGTGACTTTCAGTCTAGGAAGCAGCAAACCCAAGGCCAGCCAGCAGGGAGAAAGAAGCTAAAGGGAGATCAAAAACACAGAGACTTTTCTCTCCTTTTCTCTCCTCAGCCTCCTGCTAGGACCCAGCACTGGGTCCTAGTGGCCAAAGGGTCAGGAGGCCCACACATGAAAGAGGGATGGACGCAGTCCACACAGGTCAGCTTTCCAGAGCAGGAGAATAGGGTAGAGAGAGCCCCTGGAGGGGCAAGCAGAAGACAACCAAAGGCCCAGGTGAAGCCCCCCCGCTCCAGGAAGAATTTCCTATCACAGCCTATATTCTTCAAAATTCCCAAGGAACTGCATGCTTCTATGTCTCCTGTAACAGAGCATAAAACAGAAGGGAGAAATGAAGAAAAGAAAACAATGGGCCAGGCGCGGTGGCTCACGCCTGTAATCCCAGCACTTTGGGAGGCGGAGGTGGGCAGATCACGAGATCAGGAAATCGAGACCATCCTGGCTAACATGGTGAAACCCCGTCTCTACTAAAAATACAAAAAATTAGCCAGGCGCGGTGGCGGGTGCCTGTAGTCCCAGCTACTTCGGAGGCTGAGGCAGAAAAATGGCATGAACCTGGGAGGCGGAGCTTGCAGTGAGCCGAGATCCAGCCACTGCACTCCAGCCTGGGCGACAGAGCAAGACTCCGTCTCAAAAAAAAAAAAAAAAGAAAACAATGACTTTCATGAGAACCTACTGGGCTTCACGTTCTGTGCTAAGCAGTGTATACATTCCCCATGCTGTTACTTCTTTACAATCTGGGAAGGTAAGTATGATTATTCCCATTTTGTAGTGGTGGAAACACAGGCACAGAAGTGATGAAGTATCAAGTCCCAGGTCCCATTCCTATGGTGAATCCAGATCTAGAACCCAAGTGTATCTGATTCCAAATATCACAATGTTTCCATAAAAGCATACTGCCTGCATAAATTGTCACTTCTTATCTACCTATATCTTGCCCTTCTATGAGCCTGAGGGCCACCTGAAGGCATAGATGGTCTTCTATTTCTCTCGCATCTTCCTTTGCCTTTGTGCTAATAAGATGCAAGGAAGCTCCACATATATATTAGCTGATAAATAAAATCACAAAATCTTTGAAATCCCCACAATCCTATTTTTTTCTCAGTTTAAAAATACGCTGTTTTCCCAAACACTCAGAAACTTCTTTTCTCTCTTAGAACAGGATTTTTTTTTTACACACATCTTATATTGGGATTCACAACTCATCACTCCCACAAGAAATCCCCCCAGGCTCCTTGTCTGTTCAGGCAAACACTTGGTAAATTCGGAAAACAGTTTAGATTCATTTCTGCTTGCCAAGTACAAGGCTTCTGGGTAGCCTGCTCTTATGCGAAGCTTTAAAAGAAATATTATGGTCATTTACTTAAGCATATCCAACAACATTTTTAAAAATGGACTCTCTGGATGAAGTATTACTAATAATAAAAACAATAAAATAATTAATGATACGACCATGGCAGCTCTGTATATTTGATATTATGTGAGTGCAATCTTACCTGGTAAGAATTTCTAAAAGCCCCCAAGTGCTTTTCTGAGATTTCATCATTAACTCCTTTTGCCTTCTCTGCAGGGTAGCAAAGGTGAGCTTGTGTAGGCTTCAAGTGGAGGTTGAGGCCTGAGGCCCAAACAACTCGCTTTCTCCACTCCACACTCACCTCCCATTTAAGAGGAAGACAACAAACCTTGTCAGAACATAGCAACAGTGAAAGGAAAGGATCTTGCAGTTTTTTAGGAGGGTCCCCTCGGGTCCCTCTTTGTGCACTCATTTGACATTTCCTTTCTAACAACGACTGTCACGGTTTGCCAAATACCTTCTCTTTTGTGCTTTCATTTCATCTTCATGGTGCTGTCCTCATTTTACCGTGCCTGGAGATGATATAAGCCACAGATTTTCCAGCTAAATAGGACTGGACTCCATGCCTTTTGAGTCCAAGATCTCTTCTGTACCTTGTAAATACCACCTGACTTCTGGCTCTATATTATGCTACCTTAATTAGATTATCAGCCCTGGTACAGGTACTGCCACCCTGAATGATAGTGAAAGAGCAGGACCTGTTGCTAGTAGGTGAGTTGCCCACAATCTTCCCCACTCCTCCCCAGCTGGTAAGACCACACCTCCTTCCCCATCTGTTGAATCTAGACCACACCTCCCAGACCACACCTCCTTCTCCATCTGAGTCTAGGCCCTACCCTCTTTCCCTTTCTGTTCAATCTAGGCCACACTCCCTTTCCTGTCTGTTGAATCTAGACCACACCCCCTTTCCTGTCTGCTGAATCTAGGCCACACCTTCTTTGCCTGTCTGTTGAATCCAGACCACATCCCCTTCCCTGTCTGCTGAAACTAGACTACACCCACTTTCCTAGCTGTTGAATCTAGGCCACACCCCCTTTCCTGTTTGTTGAATTTAGGCCACACCCCCTTTCATGCATGTTGAATATAGACCACACCCTCTTCTCTGTCAATTCGATCTAGACCACACCTCCTAGACCACCTTCTTTCCCTAGCTGTGGAATCTAGACCACATCTCCCAGACCAGGCCACCTTCTCCAACTGCTGAATCTAGACTACACCTCCTGTCCAATCTGTTGAATCTCTGCACCTTTGCCCAGCCACCTGATGAGAGCTGTGGGGTCACTAACCTGAACAATAATGCTTTTTCCCTCTCTGGAGGGAACTTCAACCTTTGCTCATTAAAATTTACAGTCTAAATTAGAAGTATTCTTTAGAGATAAAAAGACCAAAATAAAGATAACAGAATACTAAATGGCTTCCAAGAGCCAAACTAGTAGGTCAGTTCATCCAGATTTGTAATTGGGTTATCCCTAAAAAATGAGCCAGCCTTGATTAGGTGCCCATTAGCTTTCAGCTTCCAGAGAGCAGCAAGCTAGTCCTGCAAACAGTCATTCTCTTGACATCTGTGATTCTCTAGATATTACCAGTTAATGTCCATGCAAGGAGGAATGGATATATGATCAGAAGAAGCATGAAAAGATCTCCTCCTCTCAGGAATTCCAGGGGGAAACACCCACAGAAAATCACAGGGTTGAAAAAAATTGGTATATCAAATACTCCTTTGAAAAATTTTATGAAAGCTGTGAACACTTTCCCAAAGCTCAAGTCAAGAACTTAAGATGTAAAGTGGGGATTTAAAAAAAAAAATTCAAAAAGGAAACAAAAACCCAATATGTTTTAAAAGCACAATTTAAAAATTGTCAGTACTATGTGCACTGACTTTTCATCTTCTAACTTTTATCCAATCATTCTGGTGGCATATTGCCACAAAATCACAGTAAAATAAGAAATGGCTTCTAATAATAAGAAGACTGTATGGCTAAAAAGTACTTTTCCATCTGTGTGTCCAAATGAAGTTCTCTCAATACCCTCAGAAAAACACAAAATAGGAATCTCAGTGCTCATTTTAAAGACTGAGCAACTGAGGCTCTGGGAAGGAAACTGACTTACCCAGAGCTCCAGTACTAGTAAATGGCTGTAACCAAGCTAAGATCAAAGTCTTTAGGCTTCTAGTCTAGGGTTTTAAAGATGAAAAAAAAACTCGGATATCAGCTAGACCCATAGCCCAGAGCAAGCTTGTCCAACCAGCACCATGCCAGCCACATGTGGCCCAGGATGGGTTTGAATGCAGCCCAACAGAAATTCATAAGCGTTCTTAAAATATTATGAAATTTTTTGTGACATTTTTTAGCTCATCAGCTATCATTAGTGTATTTTATGTGTGGTCCAAGGATATTCTTCTTTTTCCAACGTGGCTCAGGGAAGCCAAAAGATTGGATACCCCTGGCCTAGAGTCTTTCCTTTGCAGATGAAGAACGATCTTAGAAAGATCGAATGCTTTGCCTGAAGTTACACAATGAGTGAGTTACATAGATCAATTAGCTAGGTCACCTGATCTTTAGTCCACTTCTGACACCACTGTGGTCCACTGAGCCCATCGTTCATAACATCTGTCACAGAGAATACTTCCATATGATTTGTATTATTAGGCAATTTCTGGCTTCATTCACTTTTAGGATTTCTGCTCCAAAATAAGTTTGTTTTTAAACATTTCAAAAAGCATAAAAGTGTCTTTTAAAAGAATTAAAGCATGATAAGACTTCTGCCCACACTTTAGAGGGAGCCCTTTGTACACAACATAATTACCAAAACTCAGGTAACATAACTTACCAAAACTCAATGTTTTCTAGCATTCTAGAAAACACTTTTCTAGAACTCCAGGCACAGGCACAGGCAAGAAAGAACTCAGACACAGAAGAAGTAACTCAGCAGCTGAAAGCAAACAACCCCCAACAACCTGGGCAAATTAATTTCTAGTAAAGAGCTCTACTCAGAGATGAAAAAAAATTAAGTTAAATACTACATTACCCATGTTGATCATGCTGCAGAGCAAAGCTCCAGAACAGACAGCCCTCCTGGCCCTTGTGGGAGCTCAAAGCCACCCCACAAAGAAGGAAGGACAAAGTACACAGCTGAGATCACAACTAGTGACTTTCAGTGATCACCAGAGAAGGAGTTTGGCAAGGAGTAATCAATCACATGGGGAGATGCAGTTTAGTGTTCTGCCACAAACATCATCAGGGCAAGAGGCATTCATGCACAGACCCCCACCACTCCAAACACATTTATTTAGTCTTTCAATCAATGCATAGCATAATTTACAGACTGCCGGCTGTTTGCCATACATTGTTCAGTTCTGAGGACACAGCTTATGTTCTAGTGAAGGTTGGTGGACAATAAATCAATCAAGTCTATCAAGCATACATTATGTCAGGTATTGGTAAGTGTTATGAAGAAAAATAAGGATGGGAGGGCTATAAGAAGTGCTGGAGGGGAGTAAGTCTTTTTAATGAGTAGTTAGCGAAGGCCATACTGAGATGACATTGGAGCAAAACTTTTAAGAGGGTGAAGGTGTATGCCATGCAGAGATCTGGGGGAAGAGCATTTGAGGCGGAGGGAACAGCAAGCCCCAAAAACTCTGAGGCAGAAATGAGCCAAGCACTTTCATCAAAGGACAGTGGAGATACTAGTATGGGACACAGAGGAGAGGGAAAAAGAAGTAAAGGATGAGATCAACAAAGTGGATGCCAGAGCTGGGCCCTAGAGATGGAAAGTATGGCAGAGTCCTCGCTGCTAAGTGGCTCGCAGTCTAGCAGGAAGTAAGCAATTGTGCCCAGAAAGCTAGGGTTTTCCAGGCTGGCTTCGCCAATCACTCCCCAGGCAATTCTGGAAAGGAAAACTTTTGTGAGGCTCCCTTTCCTCATTTGTAAAAGAAAAAAAAAGAACAATAATAATCTCATTTTGCCTATCCCACTAACCCTGCTCCCATCACTGTAGTGAGATAGCTTCAAAATGCTACTGTCATTTCTCTGCAGAACAACCGCAAGGGTTTAATAGTTTCATTTCCATGTCACAGATAAGAAACTTAGATGCAGAGAGTTAAAGTTCTTACTCAAGAAAATACAGATAGAGAGATGGGCATGGTCGTTTACTCCTGTAATCCCGGCTACTTGGGAGACTGAGGTGGGGAGTGTGTGAGCCTAGGAATTTGAGGCTGCACTGAGTGATGATAGTGCCACTGTACTCCAGCTTAGGTGACAGAGCAAGAGCCCATCTCTAAAAAAAAAAAAATAGATGATAGACAGACAGATAGACAGCCAGATTGACAGACAAGTGGCAGAACTCGGATTTGAAAATGTCTTTGTGACCCCAAAAGCCCACTGCTCCAATTTGCTCATATGATGGCCCCAAGAAAATGACAGCTGTTAAGTGTCACCCAGCGTGAGAAGGGCAACACAGCCTTATAATGGCTGTTGCTGTTCTAATGACATAGTGGGCTAGGCGGGATGATGGAACAAAGTACACTCTGTCATCATGATTGCTAAGCAGTCCCACGTGGGGACAAAGCTCAATCTGAAGGTGGCAAGATTAAACTTGTCCTGTTTCTCTAGGTGTCTCCACAGACTTGATAAGTTTGGATTCCTGAAGCCTGAGCACACTGGGAAACTGAGGCAGCCATTTAAGTCATCAAATTCCCCAAGCTTAGAATTGTGAAAATGAAAAGAAAAAAAAAATCAGACATCAAACTCTGTGTAGCTGACTTAGAATGATAGGAGTTGTTCTTCCCCACCTCCTGCCAACCACCACACACACACACACACACACACACACACACACACACACTGCTTCTTGGCTGCAACCTGTCTGAAGAGGAGGAAAGACATTCAGTTATGTTAGGGAGCATGTGTTTATGGCCCTGGACCTTGCTCCCAATAAATGAAGATTCAGTTTAACTCATCTGGAAAAGTTAACTTTTCTGGATGCTCTAACACTCAGAATGTCCCACACCCTTTATTTCCTACACAATCTATATCCAGGCAAAGGTCATCAGTGGACACCTTAACTCAAACCAATATAACTTGATATTGACTGTGTTTGTGTTACCATCCATGTGAATGCATCTTTCTTGTGACCATAATACGATGGCAATAAACATGATGATGGTGATGGTAAAAACAATGAAGGCCACAAAGTGAAGTCAGTCTTCTACTTAATCCCTGGCATTAAACGTTATGGTTTCTTAACCTCCCTGAACCTAAATTTCTCATCTCTGAAATGTTACTAATATTTATCTTGCAACATTAATATTGTGGCAAGGGAGGGGGAGGTATCTAAAGTCCTTGAGTCCACAGTTGTTGCTTCATGACTGACTGTTGTTATTCTCTGTCAAAAGAAAGGTGAATAAGATTTACACATTTTTATTCCATCCATAATCTCATGAGATCCCCACAACATGACCCCAGCCCTTAACTTGGGGTCTCTCCCTTAGTAGTCACTCAAAAAATAAAATCCAGAACTAGACGAGAGTTTAGAAATAACCTAAGTCTTTCATTTTACCACTGGGGAAAGTGAAGTCCAAAGAGCGGACACATAATTTTATCTAAGCAGATGCCATCTACAATAATTTAGAAACCTCTTCCTGATGATAAACTCAGGCAAAGGTAGTGTCACATCATAAGTGAAATGCCATGGGGAACATCACCAGGGCCCAGGCTAATGCATCCAGGATCTGATTTAGTTGTTGTGATACCCGGAATCATACAAAGGCTTTATTAAAACTCCATTTACTGGAGGAAAGTGTCTTGTGCCTTGAATGTAAAACGGCCCCTATTCACACTGACCTCTCAGTGTGCAGGGAAATGAGGGCCAAACTTCCCAAAGGTTCTCATATGCAGCAGTGGCTGGTGAGCAGCAGTGGAGTGTGCAAACTCCAGCACTATTGCTTTCCACCTGTTTCTCCACTTGCTCATTATCTCAGAGTTCCAGGGGGATAGTCCCACACTTGGCCTAATGGAACAGGGAGGGACGCTTTTGCTGGACTGAATTGTCCACTTTAATAAGGTCAGGGCAGCGCTTGCTCTCATGAAGCCCTGGGTGGGCCTGAATACTTGCTCAGGAATCCTGGGATGAGGCTCTCGGAAAAGAAGGTTTTGTGCATTTCTGTCTGTCGTTATCCAGGAGCAGATGGGGTGCTAAAATTAAGGATGCAGTGCCCCAGTTTTTAGGCACTCACTGTTTCTGTGGAAATGATGCTGAGGCAGAAAGCTAGAGAGTGTGGGGTAAAGCCAATTGAGAATGAGGCCTCAAGGTGTGGCAGGAAAATAGCACATGTTTGAGTCTGTGTGGGTCCTGCTTTGCCCATCTCTCCTGCATGGCTTTGAATGAGCTGCAACTTCCCCGAGCCCTAGCCTTGTCCCCACACTATGACAGTCAGGGGGACTGAGCACTGCTTCTTTCATAGGATCCTTTCTTTACAAAATGTGTTAAAAAAAATTATATTCAATTACTGTGTTGGTATTATGAAAAGCATAATCTTTGACCCTAAAAGTCCATTTCCTTCTTCTGAGTTTAAAAGAAGTGAAAATCTATTTGCGGGACCTCAAAAATACAGTAGGGGCCTGAGGCACCGTGCCTGCTATGAGGAAGGGGTAAGTTGGCTCCGGTCTGGCCACGGTTTCCATAATAAAAAAGTGGAATTGATGGCACCTGCCACTCAAGATGTTGTTAGGGTAAGTAGTTTAATACAAAGCTGACCTCCCACCATGCCTGTTCCAGCAGATGTTCAGTCAGTGGTTGTTAACATTATATTATGTTTATTTTTCAGAAAATGTAATTTAGCCATTTCCATAAACAATGTTTATGCCCCCTCTCCCTGCAAACACACACAAATTCATACATTGAAACCTAATCCCTAGGATGATGGAATTTGGAGGCGCGGCCTTTGGAAGGTGATGGGATTCATGCTCTTACAGGAAAGACCTCAGAGAAGTCCCTCGCCCCTTCCATCGTGTGAGGTTACAGTGAGAAGGTGCCATCTACGAATCAGGAAGTGGATTCTCACAGACACTGAATCTGCTGGAGCCTTGATCTTGGGCTTTCCAGCCTCCAGGACTGTAAGAAGTAAATTTCTGTTATTTACAAACCACCCAATCTGTGGCATTCTGTTATAGCATCCAAAAGGACCAAGACGGCCATTCTTCAAAGAAAACAGGATTCTGCATCTTTTGGCAGGAGAGACATGAGTTTGTTCCCTATGCAATTTACTCACTCAGCTCCTCAAAATATCCCAATAACTATGAGAACATGGTTGTTCTCAATAGATACGCATACTTAATACTGACAACAGACTTAAAAGGAAACATTTTCCCACCAAGGGGAAACTTTATCAAAATTGTCCTTGTTATTAATTTTTGAAAAACATCAAAATATCAGAGCACTTAGAAAAATCAATGTCCCAGGCTCTGTCAGCTGAAGCTGGAGCTGTGGCCAGAGTTTTGGGAAGAGCACCTGACTTGGAGTCTCACATGTGATTTGCTGACCTGGTTCAACTTCCATCAGAGGATTGCCAGGTCCTTCACACTCCAAGCCCCAGTTCTCTTTTCTGCAGTATGGAATGCCAATCCCTACTTACATTAGGGATGTTGTGAGGCTCAGAGGATCTAATGAATGTTCACTAAGCAATTTACCAAGGTTTCCCACAGAACACTCTATCTCTTAAGGATGCTCTTTAAAAATAAGTAAGGGATAAGCTAGGCCTGGTGGGGCACACCTGTGGTCCCAACTACTTGGGAAGTTGAGGCAGAAGGATGGCTTGAGCTCAGGAGTCCCAGGTCAGCCTGGGCAACATATCAAGACATTGTCTCAGAAAAAAAAAACACAGAACACACACACACACACACACACACACACACACAAAGAAAGGGATGAACAGATGGAAAAAAAGGACAGATGAACAGGTACACAGATGGGAAGAAGGGAAGGAGGCAAGGAGGAAAAGAGAGGATGGATCCATGGTTAAATAGTTCTCAAAACAATAATATAATAGTCCCTGATCCATTGAGATATCATAATAAATATTAACAACTTTGAAAAGCCCTTTGTCAAGGGCACTTACTTTAAATAAGACCAGAAATTCTATAATTTGTTTAACCAAATTTTCTCCTGGCATAACTATAGATACCCTATTTGATCTGAGAAATGCCCACCACCCCACTTCTTCTGTCCTTTCTGCTTCAGGGTCTTTGCAGTTGTGTTTCCTCTCTTGGCTCCTTCTTGTCTTATAGGTTTCCACTCAAATGTCACTTATTTAAAGTGGCTTTCCAAGGTCACTCAAACTAAAATTGTGTCTTCATACCAGTTACTGTATCATTTCAAACTATTTATTATATAGTACTTATTCCATGTAAATTCTATTAATAATGTGTTTGCTCATTGTCTATATTAACCTCTTGAGAGCACCAGTTTACCTGAGTTCTTTGTCACTATAGCCACTGCAATGAATATGGCATTGTCAGAGGGCACACCTCAAAAAATATTTGCTGGATGAACAGATGGGTGGATAGTTAGGTGGGTACGTGGGTGGGTAAATAGATGCATCAATAGATGGTGGAAAGCTTACCTATTATATGATCTTTTTTTTTTTTTTTTTGAGACAGTCTTGCTCTGTCACCCAGGCTAGAGTGCAGTGGTGCGATCTCGGCTGACTGACACCTCTTCCTCCCAGGTTCATGCCATTCTCCTGCCTCAGCCTCCTGAGTAGCTGGGACTACAAGCGCCTGCCACCATGCCCAGCTAATTTTTTGTACTTTTAGTAGAGACGGGGTCTCACCATGTTAGCCAGGGTGGTCTCGATCTCCTGACCTCGTGATCCGCCCACCTCGGCCTTCCGAAGTGCTGGGATTACAGGCGTGAGCCACCGCGCCCGGCCACCTATTATATGATCTTTAACAAATACCTTAAACCTTCTGGGCCTTGGTTTTCCTATGTTGAAAGACTATAAACTCCTCCCACCATTGTTATTGTAAGTACAGGTATAGCAGCAGGTATAGAGACCCTATTTATTAAGTATCTACAATATGGCAAGGAACTCTTTCTGGGGTAACTTTACTCACTTTTAAAACAAGTTTATGATAGGTGTATTACTATCCCAATTTAAAGATCAGAAAACTGTAGACAAAAGCTTAAATTCCCTCTTAGTAAGTAACAAAGCCTACTGTCCAGTCCTAAACCAGTGCTGTGTCTACATTATGAATCTATAAGGCAGATGAAATAGTGGCTCTGACTATCGCAAAAGAAATATGGCTTCAAATGGAACAGGAGAGAGAAAACAGGTGAGGCATTTTGTACATAATCGAATTTACTGTGTATTATTCTATGCCTAGAAAACAAGAAGGACTTCCTAAATCAGTGGATTTTTAAAGAGTCAAATCTTAGATCTATACAAATGTATTTTATTTTGTAACAAAATCTTGTGCATTTTATTTGCAGCACTTGTTCTAAATCATCTCTACACTTGACAGTCAGGAGCCATCCACCTTCCCCCTCATATGAAGATTTTATTTTCTCTTGGAGAGCAATTACCAGACAAATGCCAGGCTACAGAAGGTGTTTCTCCAGCAGCAGCATCTGTCTCCTTGGCAGGCTCCTCAGGCAATTTTATTGGCAGCGCTAAAATGGCCAGGGGGTCAGTCAGAGCTCAGCTGCCCACAAGCTCTCAGGTGGCCTACCAGCCTCTGCTCGGATGTCTCAAAAAGGAAAAAAAAAAAAAAAGCTTGGATCTACCTCAAAAGTTGAAGATTGGCCAAAGTAAAGTTGTTCAGTGAGAACCATTTGGGTCAATCCTAGTTTCTGCTGGGAGCCAAAAAATTCCCATGATCCTCTTTGCTAAACAAACCAACAGTGACAGAAACCTACATAAGGGCATAGACATTCAGATTCTGAGGTAACAGGCAAATATGTGCTGTGGCAGCCATCTTAAAATGGCCCCGAGTGATCCCTGCCTAGTAATATTCATGCCTTTGGTAGTCTCCTCACTGAGTGTGGGCTGGACTTAGTGACTTACTTGTAAGCAAGTATGCTTATTTGTAATAAATGGAATATGGCAAAAGTAATGGGATGTCACTTGATAAATTAGGTTATAGAAAGACCCCGACTTTCATCTTGCTCTCCATCTCTTGCCCTCTCATTAGCTTGCTCTGATGGAAGCCAGCTACCATATTTGTGAGCCACCCTATCAGGAGGCCACATGACAGGGAACCAAGGGAAGCCTCCGGCAAACAGCCTAAGAGGAACTGAGACCCCCAGTCCAACAGCATGTGAGGAACTGAGATCCACCACAGGCCCCTTGAGTGAGCTTGGAAACAGATCAGTCCCGGGTGAGCCTCGCGATGACGGGATCAGCTCTGGCCAATGCCTTGATTGCAGTCTTGTGAGAGGTCCTGAGCAAGGGGACCCAGCTCAACTGACCCATCAAAGCTGTGGGATTATAAATGTTTGCTCTTTTAAGCTGCTACATGTTGGAGTAATTTGTTATGCAGCAGTAGTTAACTAATATGTGTTCTTAAAACACAATTTTTTTTAGTCACATAAATAGAATGACCTCTTTCAAGTATGCTCAAAGATTACCTCTATGGGCCTGTCCTAATTATCCTATTGAAAATCACAGCTCACTTCTACCCCACTCCCATACCACCTTATGCTGTACCATCTTTTCATATTTGCTGAATCCTTAAGCATTATCTTTGAACACTACGTTACTCAAAGAGTAGTCTTTGAAACAGCAGCATCCGCCTCACATGGGAGCTTATTAGAAATGAAGTCTCAGGTACCATTCCTGATCTATTAAGTCAAAATCTGCACGTTAGGAAGATCTCCAGGTGATTTACAGGTACATCAACATTTGAGAAACACTAGTCTAATATGAAGTTTTCTTATTTATTTATTTTTTTGCCTGCCTCCCACTCTCCCTCAGCCTTAATGAGATTTTATTTTCTCATTGGAATGACAGTGGAAGTCATTGTTGATACTGAGTGCCACCATTTGAAAGTGCCTAGTCTGCTTTTGCGAAGATCAACCAGCAAGGAGAGACAGACATGGACTATGCGTTTGTAAATTTTACAGTCAATGCCATTTGTATCTAAGTTCATTTGAATAGGGTTTCTGTCTCCTGTAGTCTGGAGTATTTCCAAAGAGCAAGGTCAGAGCCATCTACAAATCGCACACGGCATCTCTCACTTTGTCTCCAGCAAGATGCTGACTGAAATCTCCCAGCTGCAACTCAAAAAAAAAAAAAAAAAAAAAAAAATCCCACGGAAGACTTTGATTGGTCCAGAGAGAGTGATTTGCATACTCCCAGATCAGTTGATTGCATCTAAGGGGGTGGAACTGAATGGTAGCTCCAAACCAACCACACAATTCAGGTTTGGTAAAGAAGATCTTCCAGAAAAAGAAAATTGGTTGTTTCTTTCTAAAGAAAAGGAGAGAAGTACTAAGTAAACAAAACGTCACATATTCATTGAATTTTACAACTTTATGCCCTTTAGATGCTGTCCCACAGCTTAAAATACTCTGGTAGATAGAATACCTAACACCTCCACAATCTTGATATACCTCCATAAGCCAGGCAAGTTCCTACTCAGCCTTCAAGAATTAGATCAAAAGTTACCTCTTCTGTGTGGCACTCGCTAGTTCCCTGTTGCCTTGTAAAGAAGGTGCCTGCTTCCCCTTTGCCTCCCAAGGGAGATAAAAAATATCTTCACTGATTTCACTGGATTCCTCCACCCTCTATTAGAGAAAATATGCATAGGGCACTTTGACTTAATATAATAAATGCAGTATTAAACTTTCAACTTTTTGTTTACCAGTTAATTTGCAAAAAAAAAAAAAATGAATTTTCATCGAATTCCTCAGCCTCTGGATAGAGGATAAAAGAGATGGGTAAAGACATGGGCTTGTTACGTTGTGTTTTCACATTTTGCATGTTTATTTTGAAAGGACTGCACCATCACAGTTCTATAGATTCCCTGCCTGCTCTTTACAGTAGCACACTTTGCCAAGATCATGTATAAAAATATGGTCTTCCATCAACAACAGAAACACAGCCTCCATGTCCACCTGTTTTGCTTTTGCTCCCCATTTCCTAACCTGTGCCCTCTAACCACTGAGGGTGAAAGTCCTCCATGTCATCAGCATTGGAGATCCCCACCTGTCTTTCCATCTAGAACATTCTCAGGGGTCGTGGCAGATCTCATTGAACCACCTTGTCTTTTTAGAAGTGTTGCATGGCCCCAGGGCTGCTGCTAATTACTAAACCTGTTACTATTGTGTGTGCTGCTCCCCTTCTCTGGAAACAGCTTGCTTGGAGATTGAAGCGGAGAGCCATTGAGATGGGCACCTTCTTCCTGGCAGAGCTCATGGTCCAGCTCTCAAAAGGATGCATCGGTACCAGCAGCTGAGGATTGGGGGAGGGCAGATTTGGGTCAGAGTCAGCAGCTGCAAACATGAACAAATGGCTGCCTCTTCCGTGGCAGTTTTTCTACACACATATTTGGAATCCAGCCACTTCCTCTGCGTGAGTCACCAAGGAAAGACGCCTGTTTAGGGTAAGGCATCTTGAAGGTCTTTGAAGCCCTCCCTAATTCCCTTGGTCCTTCTCTGGATGTCTGTTTCTTAACACAAAACACCCCCTCCCCCAATTCAGGTATTTTGTGTGACCTCTCTTAAGGCAATGAGCTCTCACATTTTCATTAGTGCATTGACATATAGGAAGCTTTTTCCCTTACACTGCCTTTTCTTGCCCACTTTCCTCAGAGATGCTGAAAAAGCCAGATACTTGCTTTCTTGGACTCCCTTCTGGCTGAAAGTGGCAATATGATACAGTTCTGGCAAAATAAGAATAAACAGAGGGTAAGTGGGTTTCTTGCTTTGTGGGAGTTCCTTCTGTGAAAAAAAATAATAATAATAACCTCTGATCAAAGAAAGGAGACAAGTAAGGAAACCTCTTCATCATCCTGGCTGCCCTGGCTTCTTTCTGTTTTCCATGAAGTTCTATGAAGGTGTGATACTTGGATCTATAGCAGCTATCCTAGGACCATGAAGCAATTATGAAAGAAAGAACTTGTGCCCCCGATAACAACTTTGAACTATTGCACTGATCTTGGGACCACTCCCTCTGGGTTTCTGTTATATCCGATAACAAATGGCTTTATTCCTTAAGTCACCGTGATAGGATTTGGCTCCGTATTCCCACCCAAATCTCATCTCGAATTGTGTCAAGGGAGGGACCTAGTGGGAGAGGACTGTATTATGGGGGTGCCAGCAAGGTCCCAGAAGGTGCCTGCTTCCCCTTTGCCTTATGCCATGATTGTAAGTTTCCTGAGGCCTCCCCAGCCACACAGAACTGTGAGTGAATTAAACTTCTTTCCTTCATAAATTACCCAGTTGCAGGTATTCTCTATAGCAGTGTGAAAACTGACTAATAGACACTGGCAGCCAGATTTTTTGTTTATGTTCACTAATAGCCTCATGTACATCTACAAGATTATTATGCACACTAACTTATTGAATTTTGTAAGGTCATAGAGCATTAATGAAAAAATAGATCTTCTCCATATAAACATGCATTCCCCCAAGACTTGCCTACTATTTCAGGAGAATCAAAGATTCTCTATAAACCTATCCATGCACATACTACAATGCATGAATCTCTTGCTCAGAGAGAAACATGTCTATAGATCATGTTCACACATTATGGGATTATATAATCAACACCGATTCCTACAATAAGGACCGCAAGGCACAAGTTTCTTTGTTATAAAATATTATATATATCACCATTATCATTTGTTGAATGCTTCCTATGTTGAAGATCTCTAAGGATTATTCTAAGTACCCTATACATATAATCTCATTTAATCACAAAACCCTAAGTGGTAGTTATTACTACTATCTCCACTTTACACCAAAGAAACCAAGGCTTACTGAGACTAAGTAAATTGCCCCAGGTCATAGGGTTGGAAATGATGAAGCCGAAATTTAAATCCAGGCAATCTGACTACACAGTCCTTTTAAGTTCTACTTTTTGCTGCCTCAATTATGTATAGTATACTATGTATTACAGTCAGGAAGAAGATTAACACCGCTTAAAAAGTACAACCAAATGCATTAATTTTACAGATGATGAAATGAAGGCATACAAAGGTAATGTGTTAAAGGGCACACAGCTAAGGACTAGCAATGTCCAGGTATCAACTCAGGCAGAGGCTCTACCTTTGGCCATTGTATTATACTGACTCCAATTTCAGCACTTGACTTTGCGAAATCTCAATCTATTAAATAGAATCCAAAAAACGTATAGAAGTAGTCACGTTACTGAGGTTAGAAACCCATCTTCCAATATGCACTAAGATCACTCCTTCCTTCTCAGAAAGCAGGACTCACATCTATTCCCATGGCTTTTTCCAGCACCATACGGGAAGGAGTCAGCCCGCCATGGCCCCTTCTCTCTGCAGTCACTACCTTGAGAATCTTACCAACCCAGTGGCATCAACTCTCACCTCTTGGCAGAGGATTTTCAAGTCTACATCTGCCACCCTGACTACTCTTTCGACTCCCAAGCCTTCGCATCTAGCTCTCTATCAGACTTTTTATACATGGACGTGTAAAGGTCACTTCAAATCCAGTATCTGAATACACTTGAAATCACAGAATCTTAGAGATGGAAGGAATCATAAAAAGCAGGTGATACAGTTAAAAGATTATGGGTTTTGAGTCATAAAACCCAGGGTTCAAATGCTAGCCCTGAATCTATGTCTTCTATAAAATGGGAGTAATAGCTCTCACTTTCATTATGGCTGTAAAAGGATGAAAGATGATAATGAATACTCGCATGCCTAGCACCATACCTGGCACTTCAAAGGCACTCAGTATATGGTAGTCACATTTACTACTGTCATCATCACCAACAAAATTTTGCTCATCCAGCAAATGCATGACTCTTACCACAATACCTACGACAGATGGCTATCCAGTCTCTGCTAGAACATTTCCAAAGATAGAGAGCTCGCTCGCTCTCACCATCTCCCCAGGCAGCCAGTTCTATTATTGGATGGCTCTCACTGGCACAAAGTCTTTCCGATGTTGAGCCAAAATCTGCCTCCACGAATCCTACTGGCCCTAGCTATGTCCTGTGGAGCAGCACAGCACAATTCTGCTCTCTTTTAACAAAACAGTCAGCCCTTATGAAAAAAAGCAGTCATGTACTTGCCACATCCTCTTTTCTCCAGGCATTCATTTGAATATACCTCCCTCCCATGACATGATATCTACATTATCCACAATGCTCACTAAATCCTCAAGTGTGGTACCCAGAGGAGATGCAGATTCCAGTGCCCAGTACAAATAAACTTTGCACTTCCACTAACGCATTCAAAAGTCATATTGTGATTTTCTTAGCTGCCCAATAAGTATCACTAGTGCATTATCTAAGGCTCAAAGTGAATCAACCCTGTAAGCCTCTCTCTTCCTATTAAAGGAGATCAAGCTGAGTCTTCCCCATGCCATCACACTCCATTCCCATGAAATCTGGGCACCAAGCACCTGACTTACCCCATAGTCTTTGACTTCGGCCAACCAAAAACCTTCTGAACCACTTTTTCTGCCATTTATATGGCTCACTTCTTCATACAAGCTGTTGATGGCATTTTTCAACAAGTTTTCTCCAATGTCATTGCCAAAATCATCATTAGAGGCCTCCACCCAGGTTAATTTTCCATTCACTTTTATGAAACAATTATGCAGTAAGAGATACTCTATTAAATCTCAGCATACACAAATATAGAAATGTTTAAGAGAGTACCTATATGAAGATGACAGTACCACACAATAAGCGTGATGACAGGGGACAGCACTTAGAAAATGCTAACCTGGAGGAGGCTCACCACTGTGAATGCACTGTTGCACCACCTGGAAAGCTTTTAATTGGCTACATCCCAACCAAGTAAATCAGAACCTCTGTGGGTGGGGCCCAAGCAGCAGTCCTTTCTAAAGACCCTCAGGTTTCTTTAATGCTAGATCAGCTCAAGGGTTCTGGAATGTTAATACGTATATGAATGACTAGTGATCTGTTAAAGTTTAGCTTGTGATTCTATAGGTCTCAGGAGAGGTCTGAGATTTTTGCATTTCTAACTCCTCGCCAGGTGATGCTAAGCCTGCTGGTCCATGGACCACAGGTTGAGTAGAAAGGACATAGATATACCACCTAATTCTCCCTAAATTCTCTCTCTAGTCTTTCCTTCCTGTATGTTGCTGGTTGAGCCCTTCACTCCAGCTGATTGAAAGAAACAAGTAAATGGCAAGATAAATACAATGATGGCTTATGACAGGCTAAGATGCCTAAACAGCCCAGAAGAGGGCACCTTAATCAGACAAGGAAGGCCAAGGAAGGCTTCCCAAAACAGGTGGTGACTTTATTGAGTTATAGAGGGGAAGATTATTCCTGACTCTGGAAGGAATGAAGCATAGCCTCAGAATCCAGAATTGTGAAGAAAAAAAACAAAATCAACACATAGGGCCCATTCAGGGGCCTTAAAGATTTCTTATTCCCCACAGATTCCATCACTCAAACATTAATCACTTTTGGCCTGGAATTTTCACTTTAAATGTTGATTTGCACCATTATTTAACTTTTCATATTTAAACCGTATCACTGGAACCAGACTGTGATCTCGCTAAGGGCAGGATCAAACTCAACTATGTTGTATGCCCTTGATATCTAGCAGGGTGTCCAGCCCACTACAGATAGTGTATGTTTATAAAATAATTAAAAATTACATCTTTTAAAAAATAGAATTTTAAATTCCAGTATTTATTTTGAAGCACAGACTCCGGTAAGGAGTTAAAGTTATTTACCAGGATTTTGAAAATGACATAAACCAGTGAGATCGGGGTGGCGAAATGTTACCAAGGGTAATTAGAAAAGAGGAATGTTTCTGAGAGCGGTGTCAAGCAGTATAGGCAGTGTGAGGATGATAGGTATTTGTATTTGCTGAAGGTGAGTGGGATTTCTCTCTAATCTGAGAGCAACACAGCCCAACTTGCTCAGATGACAGGCATGGAGGAGAAAAAAGTTACCCATGTTTGGGGCAAATGAAACTGCAAAGAGCTAAGATACAGAAAACTCAGCCTAATTCAATCAGACATTATAGTCAGACCTGGTTAATGTGAGACAATTAATACAATCCATTTTTATGCAGATTAAAACATTTCAAATTAACAGGTCAATAGCATTCATATGTTCTAAATTTGGGCTCCACCAGAGCCAGGTGAACCGTTAAGTGAACCAATCTAAACTTTATTACAGAGGAGGAGTCGGATTCTCAGGAATTCACACTAAACTCAATTTGCAGTGAATCGTTCACATTTTTCTCTCATCTACCAGATATCCTAACTTAAGAAAGACCTGCTAGGCTTTCTCCTATGACAAAAGACAAAGAGGACATGAATTATTCATCAGTAGTAAAGGTATCATTTTATCTGTTTATTTTCCAATTAGGTGAAGTCAGATAAAGAAGCAGTCAATAAAACCAAGAGATTTTTCCCCATTGTATGGAATGAAAAGTAGACAGTGTTAATATGGGTCTTGGAGTCCATAAAAAAACATTCAATTAGCAGTGTGCATTAGAGAGGAGAATGATGAGCAACTGAATACATAACTATCCAAAAGCCTCAATGTGGTGGCTCTGAAGGTTCTCCAGGGTTGGACTACACCAACCTTTCCTCCCTCCCTCCTGTCTCATCACTAGCAGCCCCCACCCCACATCTGCTTTCTTTCTCAGCCTCTCAGCCCTTGCTCAAGCCCCTCCCAAGTTTGGCCCTTGTCTCTGCTGCCTAGCACTCTCCATTTCTTCTTTAAGACACTGCTCCATCCCGGCTGTCCTCCACCACTACCCTCAATGCCTGCAAAGCACAAAGAGTTGACTCGCCTCCTTCATACTCCAGCCACTCTGTGTAGCTCTGTTAAGGTTTCAACTGTTTCCCTGAGAACTGCTTAAGAGCCAGGGTGGAGGCTTTATCCTGTTTGTACCTTTGATGCCCTGCACAGAGCAGATGCTCAAGGAATGTTTGTTTTGACCTCCAAATAAGCCACATGTATCCTGTAGATGCTGGAGCCTGCCCATTTCAGTCTTCTTTGATTTTTGCTTTTACTTTGCAATGAAGCCACTGGGTAGAGACTCTTGACTTCCCTGCACTTCACTTCCAAGTTCCTTTCAGGCCAGCCTGGAACAGAAGGCAGACAGACCAGAGGGAGAAAGAGCAGCTCCCATTCCCTTGGCACATCTCTGTACACATTTCTGAACTCCGAGAACAAATCACCTGCCCCCTGTTCTGGGCTCTTAGCCCCTGAGTTGGCCTCAAAAGTGGTCATCAGCGTTGGTAAGCATGTTTTACACAATGGGGCAGAGGGCGAAACAGGGTGGGGGTCAAAACTCAGCCCCAACACTTGGAGCACATCGCTTAACTTTTCTGAACTTTGGTTTCTCCACCTTAGCAAAGGGATAAAAGTGTGCTTTGGTGTGAGGACTAAATGAACCACTGTGTATAAAGTACCTAATGCGGTGCTTGGTACAGAGCAGGTGCTATTATTATAACTGGATGTTTATACATCTACTTGTTTACATATTATAACTGATGTTTTTACATATTTCACTATTTACTAGACTGTGAGCTCCTGAAGGATGTAGACTGTGTCTTTTTTATCACTTTTCCTCCTCCAGCTCTGGAGTGAAGCCAATCATTCTAAGTAGGTGATAACAGTTGTTTAAGTGAATTATTAAAGGTAAACCAGGCTAAAGAGCAAACTCCATGAAGTTTAAAATGTTTTTGGCTTCCCTCACCTTCCCATTCCCACACAGAACACATTCCTTCTCTAGAACAATTCACGAAATCAAGAACTGATTGGATCTCATCATTCATTTTCAGATCTGTAACCTCAGGTCCATTTCATGAGCTCACAGACACTCTTTCTTTCTGAATCTTGGTTTCCTTGTTTCACAAATGAATTCGACTAAGTAATTGCTTGACTTCTTTCCAGCATTAAAGAAATCACCCACAAATGATTTCATTTATCCAACAAGCATTTACTAGGGATTTCCCCGAGTTCTACACTTTTGCTAGGCATAGACACGATGTAAAGGGGGTACTCCCTGCCCTCAAGGAGCTCACAGTCTAGCAATGAAATATTTGGGGATACTTAAAGTTACACCATAAGGTGACTGCTCTAGATCTTTCCATAATTTCCTTTTATATTCAACCTCAGTCCACCTTGTTCGCATCCCTCAAATCATCCCTGGAAATGCACTTAGAAACATTCAACCTTCGGATCAGATGAAATGCTCATGCTCTGCCTGACCCAGACATAAATTCTAAAGATGGCAGGAAGCAAAAGAGGGCAAACTATGACTTAATCCAGCTTTTCCCAAAGTAACATTTGCAGAAAACTAGTCTATGGAGGTACTTTGAAAATTGATTCTATGGACAGGTGACTGAAAGAGGGTATTAAACACCCTCTCCACTGCAGGATTTCTCAGAGCCCTTAATGTGACCATACACAGCTCTATGACTCCCCAAGAGGAAGACAGAGTAGGCTGCGTCTTGTCAGCTTGTGCTGCCATAGCAAAATACCATAGACTGGGTGGCTTAAACAACATAAATTCATTTCTTAACAGCTGGAGGCTAAGAAGTCCAAGAGCAAGGCACCAGCAGATTTAGTTCCTGGTGAGGGTCTTTTTCATGGCTGTGGACAGTCACTTTCTTCCGGTATCCTCACATTGTAAAGAGGGAGCTCCAGTCTCTCTTTCTTTTCTTATATGGCCACTAATCCCATCATGAAAGTACCATCCTCAAGACCTCATCGAATCCTCATCACCTCCCAATGTCCCTGCCTCCAAATACCATCACACTGGGGGCTTAGGGCTTCAACACAGGAATCTGGGGGTACACAAACCAACAGTGCTGTTCAGTGTTTTCATACACAGAGCACTCTTTTTTTTTTTTTTTTTTTTTTTGAGACAGGTTTGCACTCTGTTGCCTGGATTGGAGTGCAGTGGCACAATCTTGGTTCATTGCAGCCTCAACCTACCAGGCTCAAGTGACCCTCTGGCCTCAGCCCCCTGAGTATCTGGGACTACAGGCATGTGACCCCACACTTGGCTAATTTTTTTTATTTTTTGTAGAGCTGGGGGTCTTACTATGTTCCCCAGGCTGGTCTTGTACTCCTGGCCACTCACGTGATCCTCTTACCTCAGCCTTCTAAAGTGCTAGGATTGCAGGCGTGAGCTACAATGCCTGGCCTACACACAGAGCCCTCTTTGCATGAAACACCACATGAGACTACAGGCCCAGGATCCCACTGGGAGAACTGCTGAGATAATCTGGAAGATGGGCTGTCAGAGAAGAGAGGGATGGGCACCAGTCTCTACCAGGTTTACTGCACACACCACCATTCTGCAGCACCAGGTGCCTTTCATGGAAGAGTTTGTTGATAATTTTCGCGAGTGTGTGAATTCCTCTCTATGTGACCTGCAAGAAAACAATCTGCCAATCCTCTGGACTGCAGATGGGGCCTCTTCAGAACTGCTGCCAAACCTGGCAACCAATCACCCCAAAATGGTTAGCTCTGCCATGGTAGATATCAGGAAAAAAAGAGGTTAAGAGATCACCAAAATGATACCATGTGTCAAAACACCTCCTGGGTCTTGGCAGGAGAGGGGAAATTTAAATGCTAAAACAAATCCTATTAAGCAATGCTTGCCAGGGAACTTAACCAAAACAAGAAGGAAAGGATTCCTGTCATGTGGGCTGGGTAGCTCAACGGTGGCCTCTTGAGATTTGAGTGGCCAAATCAATTCCTTTGCCAGAGTTACTTTTCCTAAAAGCTTGAGAGATTTACAAGTGGAAAAAACAACAACAAAAAATACCCCTACAAACATGGAGACATGATTGACCTGAAATTCAAAAATATTTATGATGTTCAAAAATAACCTTCAGTGATAGTTTTTAAATTAGGATCTCTAAGAACCCCAGCAAGTCATGTTCTGGGGGAGGAATCTAACCATTACAGAGCAAATGCTACTGAGTAGATTAGGTTTAAAAATACACTCCCTTTGCCTTACCAGGTTGTTTGCTACCCACGACGGCTGTTGCATCCTGCAGGGTGACATTTCTCGCAGCTGCCACCTAGCTAGTAGCATAAAGCAAATCCACCTAGCTTCTGAGAGGTGGGTAGGTCTGTGAGTTTTCTGGGTCAGATCCCAGGAATTAGAGGCAAAGAGAAAAGCCTACCTGTAAGGAGAATGGCTAGCGGCAGATCTTGAGTCCAACCTCTGTGCCAGGGTTGGGATGGCATGCGTTTTCATCTCACTTGCCAGATTTGACCAACTGGTAAATGACCATGTGGGGTGCTATACTCAAAGAACCCTGAGACCGCACATGAGCTCATGGAAAAGAATGCCAGGATGGATGAGAGATGCCCACTCTGGAGGTAGACTGTGGTTTCCTAGCTAACAGGTACTTGATCCTCCGAGGATGGAAACACCCCACACATACGCACTGTATTTTGCAGTAGGGAAGCACGTTTTATATACCTTATTAAATTGTGTGTCCATATCATTGCCTTGGTCACATTTACTCCAAACATTCTAAAACTATGGACAGTAAGACCTGCATAAAGTTTAAGTGATTTGAAGAAGGTCACAAAACTAATAACGGGAAGTGCCATGCCATGATTCAGTTCTAGGTCTTTTGACTAACTGTCCTTTCTCTATATCACCACTTTGCACAGCTGACAGCCAAGACAGAATTTCTGTTTCTCACTGACTTAAAATTACTGGGGAAAAAACTTTTGAGTTTGGGCACCTGCCTTAAATAACATCTGCCCATGTGGCATGTGAGGGATAAAATCATATATCTGACCATTACTTAGCAAATTACCAGTCATTAGATAAATTCTGTCTATTATTAATAAAAGTATTCATAGTAGTATTAATCTACAGACAGTGCTAACATGGTGACATGAAATGAGGGCCTTAGGAAAAATTATTAATGTTGACAACACTTTAAGAAAAAATCCCAGCCTGATCTTCCTGCATTAGAAAATACCTGTCATTCCCATTTCTATAACTCTATAATTCATATGCTGCATTCATTCCACAATCCTCACACAGCCTACAACAATGGCCCCCAAAGCAGCTGGAGTCCAGCACAATGAGTGCTGAACCCTGGTCAAGGGATTTGACTTAGCAGGCCAATTAATCCCAAGGTCACAAAACTAATTAGTGCCTCAAGAGGAGTGGATCCCAGGCAGCCTGCTTTCCAGCCTCATCCTCCTTCCTCCCTCCAAAGCCCATGAGAAGCCCTTGAGAACTCCGTACTGTGTCCCATGACATGAGCTAAATGGACACAATCCCATATTACTTTCTCTTAGTTACAAAGTCATTGGTAGATATGCTTTTATTGGCCATTACTCATATTTTATATTGGCGCTAGTTTTGCAACCCATTCTCTCTTTCCAGTGTTGCCTTTCCGTTTTTTTGCGTATCTTAAACAGTAATTCTAATTATGTGGGCTTGATCATCTGTGTCTTTGAAACCTTTCTTCACTGTCATCAGCAGTTCAATTCTTTGTTATGTCTTGATTTAGCAAGGCTATTGATGCATCATGTTCATTAATTCCAGAATGTTCCAGGATGGTCTGCAATTTGTCTCTTCCAAAAAAAAAAAAAAAAACCCCACAAAACAAAAACATACCCATAGATACATATACACCTCTATATTTGCAAGTTAGGTCACAGCTCAGAAGACACTCAGAACCACAGAAGAAGATTCCTGACTGCTCAGCATTTAACCTTCTGAATAGTGAAAAATCTACTATCAAATAATCTGGAAGGGGTCAATCAATAAAAATAATTAAATAATTGATGATGTTGTATTAAGCTAAAGTATAACATATGATATTCATTAACCCGTCAAGAAATATTGCTTGAGTTAAACCACATCCCTCAAATGAGTATTTCTGGTGTTAATTCAAAAGGCAATAGCAGTCAACCAGGGGATGTTTTTAATGTTTTATGCTTTCATTGCAGTGCTGTTTATAGAGGGGTTAGCAGGGCAATAAGAATCATATTTAGGAATGCAGTTCAGTGACAGCTAAGGCATTGAACTACAATCAAGTCATCTTCCTTCACTTAGGCAACCTGGACAGCTGCACTCCAGCTAATCAGCCTGTCTGAGGAGGAATTGACAAGCTACTGGAGATTTACTGTGGTAGTAAAGGAGGGGCTTTCCTTGTTCTTCATAAATAAATAAATAAATAACTCCAGGGACTTAGTGTTAATATTGCATTTGGCTCTGAAGTGCTCTCAGATATTGTTTCATTTTACCACTAGGGTGGTGCATATGTGTGTCGTACCCAGGCTCCTGGAAGCCATGCAGCAGAATACACGGGTTGTGGAGTCGGAGAAACCTGGTCTGAATCCTTGCTGTATCACTTACTAGCTGGGTAATCTTGGATAACTCCTTTAATCTTACTGAGCCTCGGTTTCCTCACCTGCAAGAGGGAGAGAATAATAATGACCTTGAAGTGCAATGAAACAATGTACACAAAGCATCAAGCCCTGAATCTAGCATAGAGGAGATGGTAAATAAAATTTAGGATTCTTGCATTTTCCCATCTGGCAAATGAGAAAACAGTGTCGACGTGATGTGCTTCTTGAGAACAGGGGTTGTACGTCACTCCTCATTGTGTCCCTGGTGCCCCACGCAGTGCCTGGCATAACGGAGGCACTCAGGAAATCTTGCTCAGTCTATTTAGCTGGTCTGGAGCTCCACACTACGGTCCAGACGGTTGGAAATGCTTGCAGCTCCTAGCAGGCAGTACCGTGTGAACCCTCGGCAGCTTGACACCTGCTTAGCATATATTGTTCCCTCTGTCATGAATACCCTTCCCTCTCCTCTTCCTGGTGAACTGTCTCGTCTCTTTAGAGCCACCTAAACAGCATCATTTCTCTGTAAGTACCATCCTTCCTTCCCTGACCCTGACACCCTTGCCTATCTCTTCCGGTTCATACCAAAGTACCTTGATCCTCCTTTTTCTATACCACTGCTGCCCCTTGCTCCATCATTGAACTTAACATTGTAAATTACGAATAAGTCTGAACAAGTAAGCACCTAAAAAGTAAATGCTATATTGTATTCTGTTTGACTCTCTGTATCCACAAATGCTAGCAAAGAAACTGTCTGCTAACAGTAAGAACAATAACAATTTAACAGTAAGAACAGCTAACATGCAATTGGTGTGCACTTAACCATATGCCAGAGACACTGTGGTAATTGTTTCATGGGGGCTCTCATGTTTTACCCTCCCGGTAACCTTATTAAATACTCTTAGGATTCCTATGTTACAAATTTATAAATTGGCATAGAGAGGCTTAAAAACTTGTCTAAGATTCTCTAGCCTCTGCCCAATAAGGAGGCAATATGGCACCATGGTTAAGAGTATGACTTCTGGAGTCAAAAAGACTGGGTTGAAACACATGGCTTCACCATTTACAAGTTGTGTGAGTGGGAAAAATTCTGTAGCCTACCTCACTCCGCATCTCTCCTGACACCCTTCTTTTTAACCTTTGCCTTCCATAGAGACTAGAAAGTGAAATACTGGAATCCTGCTCCCATTTAGCTAGGGTTGGTCATGTGCCCCAGTTGGAGGCAAAGAAGATACAGATGAACATTCCTGAGAAAGGCTTTCTTCCTTTAAAAGACAAATTCTCAAAAGTTAAAGCCTTTTACCCTTCCCACAATTGCTCTTCTTCTTTTGTCTCTTGCACTTCCTTTTGACTTGGCATTGAGATGAGAAAACTGGAGCTACAGCAGCCACTTTGAGCTCATAAAGAACAAACACTACACACTAAAGACAAGGTAGCAGAAAGGCAGAGGAATCTTGGGTTCTTGATGACTTTCTTGAGCAGCTTTATCAGCACTAGCTTGCTCTTACTCTAGGAGTTTTTTGTTTGTTTGTTTGTTTGTTTTTTAAAGACAGAGTCTCACTCTATTGCCCAGCCTAGCCAGAGTTAGTGCAATCTCGACTCACTACAACCTCTGCCTCCCAGGTTCAAGTGATTCTCCTGCCTCAGCCTCCTGAGTAGCTGGGACTACAGGCCCACCCCACCATGCCTGGCTAATTTTTGTATTTTTAGTAGAGACAGGGTTTCACCATGTTGGCCAGGTGGGTCTTGAACTCCTGACCTCAAGTGATCTGCCCGCCTTGGCCTCCCAAAGTGCTGAGATTATAGGCATAAGCCACAACGCCCAGCTGGGAGTCTTTTTTATATAATAAAAATAAACATCTTGCTTGTTCAGGCCACTCATTGAGTTCTCTGTTATTCACAACCAAACGCATGGATAGAGACCCATCCTCACTATGCCTCAGTCTCTCAACTGTCAAAATGAGGTAATAACAGTGTCTGTGTCCTTTCTAGTGTTCTGAGGATAGAATGATAATGCATTTAAAGAGCTTAGTTTAGTTTCTGGTAGAGTAATCATTTACGGAATATTTACTCTTATTACTATTATTACTACCAATCAATGAGAGACTTAACCTTCAGAAACCCCAAGGTTCAGCTTCCTTTCTTCAATAATCAGTCTTGCAATGACTCCACTTTTATACAGATAAATGTATCAGGTAAATTAGCCATCTTTCTCTGTGACCAGAAAGTCTCCAGATTTGATATTTAAACAATCTCTGAAATGTACATGAGGCAGGGCTTCTTACCCATGCCCAACAGATTAAAAAAAAAATGGAGACTGAGGCTAGAAAGGGATTGTTCAAGGTCACATGGCCAATTTCATTCATTTTATGGAAGTTAGAGTAAAGTCCAGACTTCTTACCCTGTTCTGCAATGCTCTGTTTAATCTGACCTGTCTGCCTCCCACCAGCCACATGGCCTTCCTTTCTGTTCCTCAAACATCCCACGCCCTCTTCTGCTCCAAGGCATCTGTTCTGTCTACTTGCTGTCTTATCTGCTGAAACTCTCTTCGCCTTGCTCTTTGCATGGCTGTTTCTTTCCCATCCCGTAGATCCTAGGGGGAATGAGAGGTCATTCCCAAGTACACTAGTAATGGACTTGCTTCCTAGACCAGGAGTTCTCTCTCACTTTCCCTACTGATGTCCCGCACATCTGTAATGATCTGCTCATTTGTTTATTGATTGATTCTGGCTGGAATGTAAGCCTCTTAGAGGCAGGAACTTTGCCTGTTTTGTTTACCAGCATAGTCCTAAAGTTAGAGGAGAAGGAAAGAGGGAGGAGATTAAACCCAAGAAAAAGCTTCACACCTAGCTTCAAATCCCAGCTCTGCCATGTAACAATGTAAGGTAAAGCAACTCACTTAACGGCTCAGTTTCTCAGCATCCTCATCTCCAACAGGAGAATGGGCACACTTATCTTACAGGGTTGCTGTCAATAGGACATGTGATAACATATATAAAGGATGTAGCCCCATGCTGGGCACAATAAATGCCCCACACATGCTTGTTCCTTCCTATTCTTATTTCTCCATCTCGCTTGCATTGCTTGCAACAGCACAGTGCTAGGCAAATTGTGTGTAACCAACCAATTGACACAGATAAGAAGAAATGAGTGGAATTAAATTCTCAGGGATCAGCCAGTTCTGCTCCTCTCAAAGCCACTCCAGCTCCCTACAGACTATGGTCTGTTGATTTACCTGTAGATTGCAGACAGTGTTAGTACCTACTGCATAGTGTTGCTGTGAGGATAAAATAAAGTAATATGTATTAACTGCTTAGAATAGCTCTGGCACATATTAAACTCTCAATAAATGTTTGTTATTATTATAATCTGTGTCTATGTGGACAAATCTAAACAAATTTGATATTTACCATTATAAGTGAACGTCTACTCCAAATCAAACTAGAATCCATCACTGTCATCATCATTACCCTAACACCTTATGTTGGCAATGCACATTGTATTAGGAATAACAGGACAGAGACAAGGGTTGGAGGAGGTAGTAAAGGAAGTGGTACAATTGAAGCAGGTATTTGGGGGAAAGGGAAACCAAAATAGACCCCCAGCCTTGGACTTCCATTCTCTCTCAGTAAAGGAAACCAGGCCAAGTACAAGCAGTCTCAATGGGTGTAAGTGGGGAAGTAAGGCCCAGCCAAGGTCACCATGATGAATATGGAGGCCAGGCTAAGACTGTGTGGCAGGAAAGGGCCTGTAATGCTCACGGAGGACTTCATCTAAAGTGAACTCCAAGCTCAGGACTCTGAGGCCTGAACACAGGACTAAGGAAGCACAGGCATTAAAGGGCATCCCCCTTGGGGTCAGGCTGCCCTGGGTTCAAGTCCTGACTCTGCCATGCACTCAGCATGTTCCCTTGGGATAGTGGATTTATGACTTGGAGCCTTTTTCTGTAAGTGAAGCTTAGAGAAAAATGAAGCTAGTAACTCTCCCCTCACAAGCGGCAGTGAGGATTCCTGATATAACGTCTTACAGGCAGTAAGCACTTGATAAATGGTAGTTAACTAATAATAATCACAATAGCAAATGCTTGTACCTTATGACATGTTAGGGTTTGTTGTAAATACTTTACAAACATAAATTGATTTAGTCCACACAACAACCCTGTGAGGAAGGCGCTATTAATAAGAATAATGACGAAGACATAATTGCAAACATAAACAGCACTTTCCATACGATAAGCATTGTTTTAAGCTTTACGTATGGTAACTCCTACTCACAACAATTCTGTGAGGTAAGCACTATTATTGTCTCCACCATACAGCTGAGGAAACTGAGGCAGGGATGGCTGAATCTGCCTAAGGTCATCTGGCTAGTAATAGTAGAGCTGGGCTTCTACAGTACCTCTCACAGGATAAAGCTTCATTAACATCCTAGAGAAAGTTAAAGAACATTGTTGTCCTTCCTGTTTAAATAAGGAAATTGAGGCCCAGAGAAGTGAGGTATCCCATAGCTAGAAACCAGAGAACTAACCTTTCATTTCTTTCTGGGAATAATAATCAAACCGTAGCCTTTTGATTTCTGGTTCAGAGCTATGTCCACCCCACCGCGGTCCTTTCAACAATAAAATAAGTTAGTAGAAACATGTTCTAATTGTTCTTCTAAGCTGGGCTAACATCTGTTAAGTGTGTAAATTTAAGAATTTAAGAGCTTCCTGGCTTTCTTCTGGAGATAAGAAAATATAGCTATGTGGGATCTGGACTTTTTTTTTTTTTTTTTAAGGCACAGTGTTAAAGAGCAACTTTAAGTGCCCTGATCATTAAAAAGAGCAAAATACATTTGACCCAAAGTGGGACATAGTTGAACAAAAATGGGTCTTCAGTCATTTGGAAATGCTAACATGCTGACTGCTTGATTAAACACAATTTGTATTGTCAATAAAAAATGCAAATGACTATTTTACTCGCAAATACAGCACTAGATTTTGCTTGATATGAAGATTAAATTGCATTTCAAGAACAATTCAGGAGGTCAAATTATAAATGAACATCCCCTTTCATTGTCCTTAGATTCTGGAGGCCACGATAGGAAATACAATAACAAAAATAATTGCCTGCCACTGTGTGCCATTTCAGTTAAAATAAAATCCATGCCAGTTTTGTGTAGTGGAGAATAATATTTAAGCCCCCAAATGGGTCCTGTAATTTAGTGCATAATTCCTTGAAATTTACATGGCATGCCCCCACTCATCTGAATCAACTGATAAACTCTCTTTTATTTGTATTAAAGAAAATGAGGATTAAAAGGTCGAGAATCCACATAGTGTATACACCGAAAGCATGGGCACCATTTTAAAACCTTTTAGTCAGTCTGGCCCAGAACTAAATCAAGTACACAGGAATTATGTTTGACTGCAAATATTCCCTGGTTACAAATAGGAATAAGACATGCATTTTGAATCCCACAGAAAAATATGGAACCACAGATGTTGCTTTTGAGCATCTTTATTTCTGAAATTACAAATAATCATTGTTGGCATCTGCAAGTAGAAAAACTAAAAAAGCAAAGAAATACTTCATCACTGCATTATGATGTGATAAAACCTCAGGATGGCAGGCAGCCGGCACAGCATTAACGCAGTTGTGCATTTACATTCAGAGATGCACATGTCATTTTGGTTAAGCATCATTGCCCAATTTTCGAAATTTCCCCTTGTTATTTTTTTCTCCACATTTTTCGCATTAACTTCAAGTAAGACAAGTTTACACAACCTCTAATACCTTGTTATAGCTCTTGTCGTTTTCTTTCTGAAGGTCGGAATGTATTTCCAGAGCTGTTGGTAAACACGACTAATCCAAGAAGAAATTAAAGAGACACTCTGATTGCATGGGATGAATAAACAGAGAACCAAATAAAAGGATTTGGTTTAACTGACATTGTTTGGTAATTTAGGCAAAATTTGGATTCAGAAAACACTGAAATAAAAACTGCACTAGAAATAGGTATAATGCAGCCCAAGTATGCTAATGTTATCAAGAGATTCTGAACAACTTCTTTGGAACTCACAGCAACACTAGGAAAGAGTTTTGATTCCTGTGTGTCAGGCATCATTCTACAAGCTTGCCAACCGACGCAGTTAATCTATACAACAGCTCTAGTAGGTAGGTGCTTATCACTGTTTCCTTTTTACAAATGAAGCATGCAAGACTTAAGTAATTTGTCCATGGTCATGCAGGAGTTGTGGCTTTTGAGTCTGGGCTCTTAACCATAACATTATCCTGCCCCTTACGAGAATCCAGATGTTACCCCTCTATGTCTACCCTGTTGATTACAGTAATTGTCCTAAGCAATCTGTATTTGTTATTTATATGTGTTGTAAGTATCCAAATAGATGTCACTTTCCCATTTTACAGATAAGGAAATAGACTCAAGGCTAAATGAGTCTGCTCAAGGTCGCCCTCCCAGTATGTGGCACGGCAGGATTGGAACTCTAAAGGCAACCCTCCTTCTACACAGTATTGCCTCTCCCTCCCCAACATCAGCCCCTCTAGGTAGTACTCACAGAGAGTGTGTCATTCACTCGGTCTTAAGTGACACTGATTCTTCAACTGTTCAGTGTCCTGGGTCTCAGTGTCTGGCACCTAAGCATTTGAATATCAACAGCACTTGGATGTCTCTACCTAGAATCCAAACCTCTCATCAACCACACAGCTAAAGCCTCCTGCAAGCCACCATCCCCTTTCTCACGGACTACTCTAACAGCTTTCTGGCTGCAGTCTCTGCTCCTGCTCGAACTTTCCTACAATTCATTTTCAAAACAGAACCCAGATTCTTTTATGATATTATAAAGCTCTCCATGAACTTCCCACCTGATTCCCTTTATTTCTCTGACCACCACTCTTGGTATCCCTTGCCCTGTTCCAGGCACACCTGCCTCCTCACCATCCTTCAAACACACAGGGCTCACCCCTGCCTTTGCGTCTGCTGTTTCCTCTGCCCCAGGGATCACAAGAGAAGACTCCTGCAGGCTCCTTGGAGCCTTTGCTCAAATGCCACTTTCTTAGGGAAGCCTTCCCCAGTTTCCCTATTTAAAATTACAAACCCCACTCTCTGTACTCTCAATGTCTCTCCTATGTTTTTTTTTGAACACTTTATAATGTACCCTGTAATTTACACATTTATTTTGCATATTGTGCAATTCTCCCAACTATAACGTAAATCCCATGATGGCAGAATCTGGTTGTTTACTGCTGTATCTTCAGCACCTAGAAGAGCAGCGCCTGGTGAGAGAGCAAGCACTTATGAATATTTGTGCCAGTGAGTGAATGAAGAAAGGATGAAGTGCATCCTCCCACTGCTGGGGCTTCCCTGCTCATCGGCAACAGGCCAGTGGCGCCTGTGTTCCGCTAGAAAGTTCCAGGACACCAAGGTCTCTCCCTTTCCTTTACCCTTTCCCTTTCCCTTCCCTCCCCTCCCCTCCCCTCACTTCCTTCCCTTTTTCCTTGCTTCCTCCTTCTTTTTTCTCTCTCTCTTCCTCTCTCTCTTTTCTCTCTCTTCTCCCTCCTCCTCCTCCTCCTTCTTCTTCTTCTGAGACAAGGTCTCACTCTGGTTGCCCAGGATGGAATGCAGTGGTACAATCACAATCCACTGCAGCCTCAACTTCCCAGGTTCAGGTGACTCTCCCACCTCAGCCTCCAGAGTAGCTGGGACTACAGGCACACACCACCACACCTGGCTAATTTTTGCATTTTTAGTAGAGATGGGGTTTTGCCACGTTGCCCAGGCTGGTCTTGAACTCTTGGGCTCAAGAGATCTTCCCACCTCACCCTCCCAAACTGCTGGGATTACAGGAGTGAACCACCGCACCCAACCTCGTGCTTTCTTATTCTCTCTTTACCCTCCTTCTCCATTCCCCTTCTCTGCTTCCTGGAAAGACAGAGTTTTATTTTACCTGAAAAACCTAAATCCTTAACATAATAAGGGACACAGAGATCCCTGGTTCATTTTAGATGGTAGCTGTGCATGTATGTATCAAAAAATAATAGGTATTTGTCCTTCTTTTGCAGTGGTCATTCTCAACATCTATCTGGTAGCCTGAACCCAAGGATACAAGGCTATTTTTATGCAAGTTTCTGTTCAAAATGTAGAAATAAGCTGATATCAAATATAACCTTTTAGAAGCAAATGGATGTTGCAAAACCCATATATAATATCTATTTCTGCTTAGTACTGGGCAGTAAGTTGGAGCCCCATGAAGTTCATAACTCTTCATGCAATCGTTGTTCAGGATGTGATAACGGAAAAACTACAGTCTTTGAAAACCACAGTCTTGTGTACTAGTCATGGCCCTGCCCTGACAGGATCAGGGGCCCCAAGTCATCTTGGCTCTGTTATCTCAACTATAAGGTTACCAAGAATTCCTACTTTGTGAGTTTACTGAGAGGAACAAATGAAGTAATGTATGTGTAAGAACTTTGTAACTGCTAAGTATTTAGAAGCTATAAGTCCTAAAGACTAAGTTACTTACCTTTTTTAAGCCTCTGCTCCCTCCTCTGTAAAACAGGGATAAGGAAGAGTTCACTCTTGAATGAAGATCAGATGCGAGAAGGCGCATATCAAAGCCTGACACAGTTCCCACTCAGGACATGTCTGTTACTGTAATGTTACTGCTCACTTCCTTCTTATTGACTTAGGAAAAATATATGGCTTCTTTTTTTTTTTTTTTTAATTAATTAATTTTTTTTTTTTTTTTCGAGACGGAATCTCGCTCTGTTGCCCAGGCTGGAGTGCAGTGGTGCGATCTCTGCTCACTGCAAGCTCTGCCTCTTGGGTTCACGCCATTCTCCTGCCTCGGCCTCCCAAGTAGCTGGGACTACAGGCGCCCGCCACCAAGCCCAGCTAATTTTTTTGTATTTTTAGTAGATACGGGGTTTCACCGTGTTAGCCAGGATGGTCTCCACCTCCTGACCTCGTGATCCACATGCCTCGGCCTCCCAAAGGGCTGGGATTACAGGCGTGAGCACTGTGCCTGGCCCACTTCTTTCTTTAAACGTTTAATATATTGTTTTCAAAGCCTTTAACAAAGCAGTCTGTTACATTCCTATTACTAAATTGCTATTTCTAAGTGTACACTTAAGAATGTAAAGCGGAAATAGGAAGTGATTACAGACCAATGATTTCAGGCTGACACATTAATTGAGCTGGTATGTTTAAGGTCCTAACAGCCTCATTTTAAAAAGTTACCTTTTAATCAAAATCCAACCAGTATTTGCTGAACACACACTATGTGCACACTACCATATTAAATGCTTTCAAGGATTATAATTAGAAATACGGGTTGAATTTAAAAATTAATATATGGTCCCATGTAGTTGCCTTCACAATATAGTTATGACAAAATGACACTTAGTACTGAAAAGTTAAGCATCAACAAAAGTTCTAATGTTTCAGCAAAGATATGTTACTCTGAAGCATCACTTAATTAATTTTCAAGTCATCGCCAGGGAGGTAGAGCTCAGGAGGTTTGTGGAGATAGCAGAGACTAGCAGAGTCTAGGATGGTTTGGACTCATTCAAAGGATTCATCCTGTAATGAACATTTCTGATGCTGGTCACTCAAACCTGTCTGGAAGATGCCAGGGAGCAGAAGCAAAATCTCGATGCCCTTCAAGTTACCCCAACTAGAAGGGGTTTTACAAAGAAGGCATTACTGCAGGCTTACCCTCATCTGACTCATTTGCAAGTGGGAAGGAGAGGTAACACCTTTTAGTTGACTTAAACTCTTCTACAGTAAGAGAAAACACCAAACAAAAATGCAGATCACTGAACTCTGGAAATCCTAATACAGAACTAAGACAAATTAATGCCTGTACACAAGTTCATTCTTCTTGATTACATTCAAAAGCCTGTCATCAATTTGCATATGTTCTGTGTTGGAAAATATGCACTCTGGATCTAATGAGGAGAAAACAGTGAAAATCCATTCCGCTGCATGGCTTGGGAAAACCTCTGCATTGGTGTGTCATGGCCTATAAAGTCTGTCTATCAGATACACTGTACTTGAATTGATCGGGCAGCCATCTGTATTGATTTGTGCAGCCACCGTGGAAACGCAGTCACTGTAACCATTTGCTAGGCTATGCGGAGACACAGTCTACATTTGCTTCAATTCCTTTGGCGGATGCAGTGTGCAAGGTATATCTGGCTAGCCCAGGTCAGTGTCTAACAATAGGTAACATTGATTGAGTATCAGTCTTGTGACTGGCCTCAAAGTGTTGAAGCACACACTGTGTCATTTATTGCTCACTACCAACCAGCCTAGGTGTGTGTACTCTGAGGAAGCTGAAGTATGGAGTTTTAATGGGTGCAGAAGTTTTCATTGCTGGTAAACAGGACCATCTGATGCCAGCACCCGGGCTCTGAACTACAAGAAGGGCCCTTCTGCACAAGTCCCACACCGAGCACTCACTTTACCTCTTTTAATCTTTCCACCAGTTGTGGATGACAGGCACAATGATCCCAGGGAACGAAGGCTCAAGAGAGCTGATTTATTTGCCCAAGAAGTGTAAGAGCTGGGTTTTGACTGGCAGCCAGCACTTACACAGCCCTTACTGTGTCCAGGTGCTGTTCTAAGAGCAGCAGCATGAGGTGCCCCTTGCTCCCATTTTACAGACGAGGACATTGGAACCCAAAGAAATCATCACTTATCAAGGTTACATGGCTGGTAAACGGCAGGGCAGGTTCTGGGGTAGGCAGTCCAATCTCAAAATCTATGATCTTAACCCCCATGTGCCATCTCTAATCTAGGGTTCCCTACATCCAAATGGAGATTTGGACCCTGATTCTTCCTACCTTAAAATCTGACCCAATCTGCCAGGTTCATTCTCTATCACACAGCTGGGAAGAAACTGGAAGATTATCTAGCACGAAACCTTAGTTTTAACACTCAGCAAACAAATCACAGGACTCACTTCTGTGCACTGTGAATTTTTCATTTGCCTACCCTATGCCTATAAACACCTGTCAATAAAATGATTCATTAGACAGGAATATCAGAAACTAATTCAAATAAGCAAAGGGAGATTCCTTTTAACCCTTCAATTTCTAACCCCCTGAATGTAGGTTTTTATTCAAATACCCAGGATTGGAGTGTATGTGTGTGTATGAAACAAAGGGTCCTTCAAAAACAGAGAGAGAAAACTCTTTTGATTTTTCTCTCTCTCTCTCTCTCTTTTTGAGCTGTTAGACTCTCAATTTAAACTCTTTTAGAACAAAAAACTGATCTCGTCTGCTGTAATCACAGCATTTCCCAAACATTAAGAGTACACAGGTCCCCCAAAAAAGATTATTACCAACAGTTCACTAAAAAGAAGTGTTCTCCACTCATCTGATGGTCAAACAGGTTCAGGGAATGCTACGTGTAAGAAACTCCTTTTGATGCTATAGATAGCACGCTGCACAGTGAAAGCACTGAGAAGCTCCTAGGTGATGCCATCTGTCAAATACTGTTCAACATTAGGTGATGTTAATTGCCAACATTGTCTGGTACCTTATGCCAGGCATTATCCTAAGCGTATTCCATGACTTACCACATTTCATCCTGATCACAGCCCTTTGAGATAGGTACTATTATTATGCCAATGGAGGAAATTGAGACAGGGTTAAGGTACTGACTTATACATAGTTTGCTCCAACCTTTCAGAACAACCCAGAAGTTCTCAAAATGAACCTTGTTCCTTCTCACCTTTTTGCCTTTGTGGGAGGCCATTTCCTCTGCCTGAAACTTCCTTCCAACCCTTCTCACCTGGCTGATTCCTATGTATCCTTTGAGTCTTTTCTCCACAAGATCTTCTATTATCATTCCCTCCATGTCAGCTCAAAACTTCCTTCTCTGTACTCTCTGCTCCCTGCAGCTACTATGCTGTATTATAAGAATGTTTTTATGTGTCTGCCTCTGTGCTGAGTTTCTTCATGGAAGGGGTCATATTTTGTTATTTCTTTATCCCTAGTGCATTTGCCAAAAGCATAGCACTATTTATTGAGCATAGTGGATGCTCAATAAATGCTTGCTAAGGAAAAAACAAAGAAACAAAAGCAATAAGCGACAACTCCCTATCTAAGACTGAATATTATTTGCAGGAAAGCAATTCAAGGATGATCATACTAATAAGTGCTCTTGTGTCCGGAATTGGTGGGTTCTTGGTCTCACTGACTTCAAGAATGAAGCCGCGGACCATCGCGGTGAGTGTTACAGTTCTTAAAGGTGGCGCGTCTGGAGTTTGTTCCTTCTGATGTTCGGATGTGTTCGGAGTTTCTTCCTTCTGGTGGGTTCGTGGTCTCGGTGGCTCAGGAGTGAAGCTGCGGACCCTCGCGGTGAGTGTTACAGCTCTTAAGGCGGCGCGTCTGGAGTTGTTAGTTCCTCCCAGTGGGTTCGTGGTCTCACTGGCTTCAGGAGTGAAGCTGCAGACCTTCGCAGTGAGTGTTACAGCTCATAAAGGCAGTGTGGACCCAAAGAATGAGCAGCAGCAAGATTTATTGCAAAGAGAGAAAGAACAAAGCTTCCACAGTGTGGAAGGGGACCCCAGCGGGTTGCCACTGCTGGCTCGGGCAGCCTGCGTTTATTCTCTTATCTGGCCCCACCCACATCCTGCTGATTGGTACCGAGTGGTCTGTTTCGACAGTGCGCTGATTGGTGCATTTACAATCCCTGAGCTAGACACAAAGGTTTTCCACTTCCCCACCAGATTAGCTAGATATAGAGTGTCCACACAAAGGTTCTCCAAGTCCCCACCAGAGTAGCTAGATACAGAGTGTCAACTGGTGCATTCCCAAACCCTGAGCTAGACACAGGGTGCTGATTGGTGTGTTTACAAACCTTGAGCTAGATACAGAGTGCCGACTGGTGTATTTACAATCCCTTAGCTAGACACAAAGGTTCTCCAAGTTCCCACTAGACTCAGGAGCCCAGCTGGCTTCACCCAGTGGATCCTGCACCGGGGCCGCAGGTGGAGCTGCCTGCCAGTCCTGCATCATGCGCCCACACTCCTCAGCCCTTGGGTGGTCGATGGGACTGGGCGCCTTGGAGCCGGGGGCGGTGCTCGTCGGGGAGGCTCCGGCCGCACAGGAGCCCACGGAGTTGGGAGGAGGCTCAGGCATGGCGGGCTGCAGGTCCGGAGCCCTGCCCCGCGGGAAGGCAGTTAAGGCCCGGCGAGAAATTGAGCACAGCAGCTGCTGGCCCAGGCGCTAAGCCCCTCACTGCCCGGGGCCGGTGGGGCCAGCCGGCCGCTCAGAGTGCCGGCCACTCCGAGTGCGGGGTCCGCCGATCCCACGCCCACCCGGAACTCACGCTGGCCTGCAAGCACCGCGCGCAGCCCCGGTTCCTGCCCACGCCTCTCCCTCCACACCTCCCCACAAGCTGAGGGAGCCGGCTCCGGCCTTGGTCAGCTCAGAAAGGGGCTCCCACAGTGCATCGGCGGGCTGAAGGACTCCTCAAGTGCGGCCAGAGTGGGCGCCAAGGCCAAGGAGGTGCCAAGGCCAAGGAGGCGCCGAGAGCGAGCAAGGGCTGTGAGGGCTGCCAGCATGCTGTCACCTCTCACTCTGATTGACTGAGATCCATTGATGTGCCAGCCACTGTGTAAGCACATTACCTAGAGTATATCATTTTATCCTCACCAGAAACCTTTCAGACATTTGAAAATATTATCCTCATTTTACAATAAGGCAAACTGAGGCTCAAGAAAGATAATTAACCAGTCCCCATCCACATAACCAGTAAATGGCAGAACCAAGTTACAAACCCAAGACGATCAGATTCCAAAGTCTTTGCTCTTTGCACACACTGTTCCATGCTGCTACTTTGTAATTTGCACATCTGATTCATTTTGTAACCAGAGCACTGAGATCTCTTCTAGAACATCATTCTCCTAAGAACACTCTCTCTGCCTAGCTTTCTCTTACTGTTAAAGAAAATAAGCTAAGATAGCCTTCAGCTATGCCATCGTGGTGGTGCTTGGAAAAATTAATCCTGTGCCGTTTTGCATTTGCTGCTTGTGAATCAAACTGTGAAAGCTAATTTAAAAACTTTCACACTTGGTTTGAATGAGGACTGTCAGTGCTTGGGGAATGCTAAATTGTACACAATTAGTTCAAACGGTGCTAGCTTAGACTCCCAGCAGTCTCCCAAATGAAAAGGCTCCCACAGCCACCCTGATGAATCAAGGGGAAGGTTATAGAGGTTTCAGCAAAAACAAGCACAAGCAGTATACACAGCTCATGATGGCACTGTGCACTGATACATCTGTGCTCGTGTGTAATTCTGTTAAGATGGAGTTCTCTCCCAAAAACAACTGTGCCTCACTGAGATCACAGACTTTGGGGCACACAGATGTGGGCTTGATTCCCAGCTGCAAGCTGCATGGCCTAGAGTGAGTTACCTGAGCCACAGAAGCCCTCATTTCATGATCTGTAAAATGGGGTAACACTGTAGTCATCGTAAAGCTTTGGGAGGATTTCACAGCATGCATGGAATACCTTGGCCTGGTGCCTCCACATATCAGAAGCCAGTACACATTGCTGTTGTTATGATGCCTGTCATGTGCTACCCCAATAGGATAGGCACTCTCCGAGGGCAGAGACCCAGACAGTCTTGTTTACCTCGATGCTCTTGGACCATCTGTATTATCTTAGAGCCCTATCTTCAGGATGATTATAATCATTATTAATAATAATAGGATTTGTAATAATCCAGTTTGGAATCTGAAATGGGCCCTAAGTATTTTCCGATGTTTCAGCAGATTGTAACAGAGGGAACACTGTGCTGAACTTGGGGACCTGCCCCCTATCGTGGATCTGCCCTTTCCTACAGGCCAGGTGAGCCCACACTGATCGTTTGCTCTCCTGGCACAGTGCCTAGTAAATAGCACACCATGGGTGAATGGTTTGGGATGAACTAACATATTTGATCCTAAAACTTCTCATCTGGGAAATGAAAATAATAATAACTGCCTTAGGGAAAACAGACATAAGGATGGTCAATAAAGGGAAAATAAGGCACATCTCAGAGTAAAGGTGATGAGGAATAAGCCAGAACCAACAGGGATGACTGAAAAGCCACTGTTTCTTCTCCAGGCTCCAGCATTAGCAGTGAGTCTGGGACCCTTCCTACACCTAAATCATAAGAACTTTTATCTATGCGACATCTAGTGCTCGGTTATTTGACTCAGAAATTCTACAATCTTTCATAACTACCACAGGAAAAAAAAAGATTTAATAAAAGCATTTTAATAACGACAGTTCAATTTTAAGGCAAAAATAACTGTAATTACTTGGAGCCTTCATAACATCTAAAATCTGATTAAAATATACCATCATTTATGAGCTGTGATGGTTATCCTGTTTCACAGCCCTGCAATTACTGCTGGTGCCTATGCAACTTATGGACGCAAGAAACTCCAGATTGCTTCTTTTTCACACTTGCGTTGTACTCTAATCCCTCAATATCAAGGGCAATTTAAATGCACAACATACAAAACAGAAGAAGGAATTAACAGGTGTCAAGTTACTGGTGTGCATCAGGAATTGGTAGGCAGTTTAGAAACATGGCTTGTGTGGATATTATCGTCATCGTTTAAAAACGAAAACCCTGAGATGGAGAGATGAAACCTGTCCAAGGTCAGAGAGCTAGAAAGCGGAAGCTGTGAGTGAGATTGGAACTTAAAGCTATTCAGTGGCAGCTGCTGTGCCCTTTCACTACACTGCAAAGTGGCTTAGCTGGGCTGAGTAAGGTCTGCATCTCAGCTTCATTGTAATCAGCCCCCGTGTGGCAGTTCTTACTAATTTCAGAGGAAAAAGGGGTGAGGAGGAGTGAGAAGACGGAGGAAGATCCTACATGGTAGTTAATATTTCAGCTTCAACTTGACTTTGTAGGTCAGAGCTTACAAGCCTTCTACACATTTTACTTGAAGTTTCCTCAAAGAGATTTTGATGTGAAGGCAGAATTTTTAAACATTCATTCTTTCAACAAACACGAAGACTAAGCATTCATTCATTAAATAGTGATATGACAATTCTCAGGGAGACCTTCCTGGCCACCTGCTATAAAATGGAATCCCAATTCTTATCTTTGCTCTTCTACTTATATTTTACTTTGTTATAACACACACAGAGATGCAAACTTATACATTTGTTTATAAATTTCCTTTACTTCCTTTATTTATTGTCATCTCAATATACCAAAAATGGAAGCTCTCCTTTGACACGGAATTCTAGGCTGTTTTGTTGTCACTGTTCTCTAGAAGCTGGAAGAGTCTAGAGTATAGAAGTTCCTCTGAACATTTGTTCAATAAATGAATTCATTAAAAGCTGAGGTTACAGCAGTGTACATGAACTGACCAATTTTCAGACCCGTATGTCAAGTTTTCAAGATAGACTGAGGCTCTTTTTAAGTCTCATTACTTCAGACTACCTGAATTTGTTATCTACCTCCTTCAGTTATTCATTCCATCATTTAAGAAGCATTTACTGTGTACCTATGGTATGCCAGGCAGTGTTCGGTGCTTGGATTCCAGTTGTGAACAAAATAGGCAAAATCCATGAAGCTTACATACTGGCGGAGAAAACCAACAAATAAACCAAACTATACCTTTTCTAATGTTAGGTAGTCATAAGAGCTATGATATCAACCAGAGGAAGGAGAGATTGCGATTACCCAAAGGCAGGAAGGGAGAGCCTATTCAGTGCAGGGCCAGGGAAGGCATTTCTGGTGAGGTGAAGCTGTCAACAAATATGCTTATACAAACTAGGAGAGGATTTGGGGTCAGCAGGCCATTTGGGGCAGGACTGTATCAAAATGGCCCAAACATTTCTCATGTGCAATCTTCAGCTTCCTCACTTTATGCAGTAAGAATAATAATACTTGCCCAGCCTACCTTGCAAAATAGGCCTGCTGTGACCAGCAGCGAAATATCCCATTTTTCTCACCCATAATATTAAGGGGTGGTATTACATGATTTCTATGATCTCTTCCCATTCTAATTTGCTAAGATTCTATTGATATGAAAGGGCTCTGTAAACTCTAATTTGCTGCACAAATGTATGAGATAATGGTCAGCACAATTGTGACTTTTATCATTATTCCAATGATTCACTTTGTTTCCAGAGTTCAGAGCCCCCAGCATCAAAGCACTCTTCAGCCTCATTTATATTTAAGTGATTTCAAGATCTCATTGAAAATGTAAGTTGAATGGTAATTTCATTCCTAGAGATGTTTTGTTGTCCAAGCCATAATTTAAATGCCCATCCTAAATTCTGCTAATTATCAGCACTAATGAAAGACTAAAATGGCATAGCTAATCCAAAGGCCTATTCTAATTTAGTTTTAGGCTGTATTTCAAGATTTTTTTTTTAAGCAGCAGATCTGTCTTCCCAATAGTACTGTGGCTAAGTTACTGCTAAAAGGAGCAAGTGCACAGTAGGCGAGAGATGTCAGGTAAGATGAGGGGGTTACTACACTGCTGTTTTGGGATGAACTTTGGGGTTCCATCACCCCTCTAAAACTGTAAGAAAATTCCTTTGCTTTCATTCTAACCTCAAGAAAATGAATTAAACTTGACACTTTCCAGGTTCCTTTCTAGGTGGAATATTTGGCTCTTTGATCATCATGACCTGGAACTATCAACAAGGGTATTTGAGCAGCACAGGAATATAAATTTACCTCGAATAACATATCAGCATGAGCCTGAAGGAGACAAATTGTATTCAAAACTTGCCGAGTGTTTCCTATACACCAGGCAAGTTGCTGAGAGATAGGAATCTACAGAGGAGCAAAGACTTGTCCCTGCCCCTAGAGGCTCACTATCTGCTGTAGGAGACAGATCACTGATAAAGCAAGTCCACTAAATTTTCACAGGGGCTAAAACAGAGCTGTGAACAGGATAGAGGGAGGGCCAAAGGAGAGAGGGTGGTTTTATCAGAGTTTAGAAGGCAAGTCTTCATGTTAAAGGTGACCTTTGAGCTATAAAAAATAAATGGTTGCCAAATATTCATAAGGTAGCTGAAAAGCAGAAACTGGTATTTAGTGTCAGGCCCAGTACCAGATGCTGTGTTTAATTTAATCTCTAAAGCACCCAGTACATTTATCAACCCCATTGTACAGATGAAATAACTAAGGCCCAGTTATGTATACATCATCTGTTCAGTAACTCTCCCCATTTCACTCATCTTGCCAGAGTCAGGAATGAAAACCAATTTTCCCTCAATGAAGCCAACTAGAATGGCTTTTCTCCCCTCTACGAGAACCTTCATGATGTTCTCAGTATCTAACCTGCAGCCAACTACCTTCTGCCTGACTCTAACCAATTACACAAACTCTGAGCCATGTCACTTAGCTCCACTGGAAATGCCTCCCTTGTCTAGCCCTCTACACGTGGTTTTGGTTCTTTTATTTCTCCAACAAGACTCCAAAGTTCTCCAAGAAAGAAGCCGTATGTGCCCTTGACCCAGCCTTTAACTCTGCCCGGACACCATGCTCCTCCCACAGAAGTAAGAGGTGGGTCCAGCCATCTGTAGGGAAGGTAATAAGAACCAACATAAAATTCAAGCCCATTTCCTTCCCAACTGGCAATGGAATAAAAAACCTTCCATCTTTCATTCTAAAGCCCACTGAACATTCATTTCCCTCACTGAAAGTAAGTCCTAGGCAAGTAGTCCCAATAGCTCCTGCCTTTCTAAAAAGGTTGGGGCTTTCTTCATCCTGTTTGTAATAACTCATCCTGTGACCCTGGGTAATTCAACACAGCCCACTTTTGTTTCATTGTTCTTCTCTTTCAACTCTCCTTCATGCTTGAATTAGGATATTTTCCATCCCAAACCATCAGGCACTGGTAGTGATTTCTAAGCACTTCTCTTTAACCTTGCTTTTGTAAAATGCCCACTGCATTCTGGGTAAGAAGAGATTTTTTGGTGTGTGTGTGTAGCAGGCTCATTAGCACCCACACTGACTGAGTATCATACATTTAGCCTTTAATTTTCAGACAATAAGTTTCCTCCACTACACTTGAAGCCGTATTTATAAAACATGGAAAGCTGTTGTATCTTTTCTCCAAATAAGTAAGGGAAAAAAAAGGAAGCTCTCTGACGAAGGTCATCAGGGTTTTGAAATGTTTGAAAATAATCCCTTTTCCATTAATGCACAAACTATCATATTTCCCCTGCTATTGAATGACACCCTTCAGGACTGATGATTAACACACAGCTGACCATGTAGGCACCTTCAAGGAAAAAGCAGCCTGCATTATTCCAGTATCTGTGGAGGAATTTTGCATTAGGTACACATGACAGTGAGAATTTCCCCTCCTAGCGGGGGAAATCAAAATAAAAATCTGGACAGAAACTAATTATACTCATTGGCACTTTGTCCAAGGATAGCTACAAAAGAATATCTTTTTATGTGACTAAAATACTGATTGTAGCCTCCTCTTTACCTCAATAATTATGTCTGCAGAATCTCACCATCAAGTGGCCATCCTGACATAGACACATTTATTCCTGGGCAAGAAATGAGAAGCATAAACTACTTCATCTCTATAGCAGTAAATCATTGCAATTGGCACAGATATTTATAAATAGATTTGATTTCTCAAACGGCCACATTGCCAACAGCCCAGGGTTCTTCCTACTAGCCCATGCTGGCACATCATCCTGAAAAGTTGCTCTGATCAACTATCCTTAATAGAGAATGTACCACATGCTGAGCTCTGTGATAAGTTAAATATGTATCAAGTCATTTCATCTTCAAGTGACTTATAATGCAGACACAATTTTTATCCTCATTTTTTGTTCTTTTTTTAAAATGAAGACACTGAAGTACTAAGAATTTGAAGTATTGGCCTTAGATCCCACCAGCTTTTAAGTGGTGTAGCTAGGATTTGAACACATACCTGTTTGATTCCATTTCTGTCTACTGCTCCTTTACTTACCAATATCATCTACCAACAAGAATTGACCACCCTAGTAGGTTCAAAGCTGTGTAGTAACAAATCATATGCTAATGCTTGCATGTTCATGGTAAATGTTTAGTGACAGGAGATCAGGAAAAGCACATCCTGCTCCCACTTGGCCCTGATTGCTGAATGGAATGAGCTCCCTCTGTATTTAGATCAACTTTGCAGAGCGCTACTCAGGGAGAGAAGCAATAATTACAAGTTCCTGACTGGCTGACCCAATCAAAAGCATGCCCATACCTCTGACTGGCACCAAAAAGGGACAAAGAGCTTGAGAATGAAAGAGAAGTAAATGCCAAATTCCAGTTGGCTTCACACAAAGTCACAACAGCTGTCTTCAAGTGTCTTCAAAGAAAAATATCTATTCAAGTCACATGCCCAAACACTAAGATAAAATGAATGTCTGCTTAATGAAAGACTACGGTGAACTTTGCTAACCACAGCCTGTGCGTTTGTAAGATGAGTCTCTATATCTGGCTCATGCAGAATTTACCAGAGATATACTGAGCACGCAGTGTTAGGAGCTACAAATTTAGAAATAGATAAGAAGAGGCCCCTGACCTCAAAGGGTTCGAATGAAACAGAAGAGAGAGACACATTGAGGTAGTCACACCAGCAACTCACTTCTTATATACTAGCCATGGGCTCGGCACTGTGCCACTTGCTTCATGTCCATTATCCCCTTAATGTTATGAAGAGATGCACTATTATCTGCAGTCTACAAATGAGAAAATTGTGGTTCAAAACGTTGAGTCACTTGTTCAAGTTTCAAAAACTAGGGAGTGACAGAACTGGAACTCAAATCTAGGTTTTGCAGACTCCAAAGACTTGATCTTTAAACATTATGCTATACTGGTTCCCTGCTCAGAAATAAATCTATCACATTTCAGCACTGTAAGGACAACAACAGAAGTAGGCACAAGTCCAAGAGGAGACACCAAAAAGAACGGAAGTCATTTGGGGGTATGAAGGAAAGGCAAGTCTTCGACCTTCACAGGGCTGTATCAGGTTTTGAAACACACATATAAGTTCATCAAGGAAACAAAGGAGGGGAGTTGAACATTCAAGTCAGGAAGAAGTCAGAATTCCAGAGGCACAAACGAGCACAGCCCACTAAGACCCACTAAGAATTGCTGCAAGCAATTCTGTACAGTAATTGTATAAGGTGATATTAAGGATAGGGATAACAAGTTGGTTGCAGATGTAGGCAGGGAGGGGGCTAAAGGGTAATACACATAGGGGTGTGTGTGTGTGTGAACGTTACACACACAAGCATGCATGCATGTGCACATACACATCTTTCATGTGATTTTTCCAGAGCAGGGTGGACCCCTAGTGTGAGTGAAAGCAAGTGGAATTCAGCTAAGGCCATCATTGACTTTCATGGGGCCAATCAGTTGCAAACAGCCCAGTCTCCTGACAATGAATTTGGATAAAACACCCACACATGTTTATTTGTCATTTCTCCCTGCTCAGAAATAACTACTCAACTACCTAGCCTGTAAAATGTGGCGTGTTTTGCACCTGTCATTTTCTAGGAGGCCTAGCTATAGTCACAAAGAAAATGAAGCAAAGTAGAGAATCAAAACTGAATGCAAAATATGAATGCCTATAATCCCTTTACATGAAAGAAAAACATTAGATGTGAACCCCCAAAATGATTGCATTTCCAAATCAAAGGAGGAAGAAAACATATATCTGGCTGACTTTGTTCCATCCAACAAGACACAAGCATGACAAGATGGAAAAAGGATCAGAAGAAGTGTCAAGAGTATTATGATTGAGACTCCATTAAGCTGCTGAGTCACTATATGACTTGGAGTACATCATTTAATCCTTCTAAGCCTCAGTTTATCATCTGGAAATGGGTACAAGAATATACCTAATGCCATGTTTCTGATAATGATTAAATTGAAAAATGCATATAAAGTACTTAAGTACAGTAGATGACAAATAGTACTTACAGCAACTTGAAAATTTGTTCATATAATCTAAAACTACTTTTACCCAAAATATGTTTTTTAAATGTTGGATGAATTTTGGCTTGAAGAGGTATACCTAAGTTTAAAAGCTTGTATATTTCTAATGCTACCAATAATAGCAGCTCTAGTTTATTGAGCACTTGCTATAATTCCTTGTATTGACTTCATAACCACTCTATGGCATAAGTACTATTATCACCTCCATCTTACAGACCAAGAAACCAAGGCATAGAAATTTAAAAATTTGTCTAAAGATACACAGAAGGAAACCGAAGGAGTAAGATTTGAACCCACACATTCTAGTAATTTGGAACATTTCCTGAAGTAATTTGGAACTTCCTGAAGAATATTTTTAGAATTAATTTCTCCTAGGGCATGACATTTAATTTTTGGTGTCAATTGGAGAGTGTTTTTGGATGAGATTGACATTTGAATCAGTAGATTTTGAATAAAGTTGATTACCCTCCATAATGTGGGTGAGCTTCCTCAAATAAGATGAAGGCCTGAACAGAACAAACAGACCAGCAGCCCCAGACAAGAGAGAATCAAACAAGAGAACAGTCCAACAGACCGCCTTTAGAATTCATCTGCACTGTTGGCTCTCCTGAGTTCCAAGCCTGCCGGCCTAAGCTGCAGGCCTTGGACTTGCCAGACTCTGTAATCATATGAGCCAATTCCTTATAATAAATATTTTTCCATGTATATATATTTTCCATATATATATTTTTTTCCATACACACACACACACACATACACACATCCTATTGGTTCTGTATCTCTAGAGAAACCTGACTAATGCATAGCACTTTTCAGTTTTGTCTTCCATGAACTTTCATTATCTTTTCAACTCAATTTATTCAGCAGATATTCACTAAGTGCTCCACATGACCCAGACACCATGCTAGACCTGATTACACGGTTGAGATACTCTCTCTGTCCTCAAGGAGGATATGGCTGTTCCATCCTATTCTGCCTATGGTTTTCCATTCTTTGTTAGTCCATCCACCTTCTTTCTGGATTACGAGATCCTTGAGATGAATGGCAAGTCTTTGTACAACATCAAGTACAGAGCTTCCAACAGACAACAGAGTAAATACCCATCAATGTTGGTAAAATAAATATCATTTGTGCTTGCCACAGCTTTGATTTTTGTCGTTTGCTGAGTATGTGCAAGGTCACATGCTAGACCTCAGCATTCATTTCTATCTCAGTTTGTCTCAATATTAAGCAACAGAAGAAAGGGAGATGCCAGGAAGTTAGGTAGCCTGCCTGAGGTCATACTGAGTTATTCACACTCAGGTCTGTCTGAGTCTAAAGCTGGTGGACTTCTCCACACTGCTTTTGCTACAGCTCCCTGCTTCTCCTCCTTCCACACTGTGAATAACAGATGAGGCCTGGGATAGATGAGTGTCCCCAGAGCCCCAGGGCCTTCAGCCAAACTTCACACACATACAACTTCATAGCTTGCATAAGGCGAAGTATAAAAATGAAGGCAGCCAGATGTTATCTATAAACACCTCAAAGCTTCTTTTCCTTTCACTTAAAAATTCTCTAGTAATTGTTTTTACTGCAGTTAATCATAAAAATGAATCACCTCAAATTTTTGAAAGGAATTCTCCTTCAAAACCTGTCAACTTTGTGTCATGAATTCATTTATTATGAGACCACATGATGCCTCCAAGTACTGCATTTTATTTAAACGTGACATTTTTTCACTCTGTTTTGATTTCACATCTGAAAATCGCTTCTATCAATCTTTCATTGGAGCCAAACATAACTATTTTGCTCACTGAAACATTACATACAGACTCAGGGTCCTAGAATCAAATTAAAAAATAAAAATAAAGTAGTATCTGGCTGACAATCCTAGCATCATATCCAGAGAGACCACAGATTTGAGAGCTGCCTTGAACCTACTTCCAAGATAAAAATCAATCAATCCTAATCCTTTTGGACCTTAGATCACTTCAAAAATCTAAAGACTTTATGTGGGTTGACTTTTCTTTTTGTGATTCAATTTTGGAAATTGTTTACTATTCTGATTTGAAAGTAGTATGACATCTTCAATGAAATTGCCAGACTCAGTTAGGGAATTGATCGTGATCAATGATTTTCCACATCAGTTGCTATTGGGTTGAGGGTGGGGGGTTGGGATGTATGCTATACACTTACATTCCCCACAATGCATCATTCTCTTTCTAAACAGTGGCAGCAAACAGGCACATCCAATATTGTACTACTTTCTTCTTTCACTCATGACAGTGTTCCACGTGGGTCCTGAGAGTCTGAAAAAGGAAGCACTCTCTAGGTTCTGTAGATGAAGGGAACCCTGAACAATCCATCATGCTTTGTCTGCTAATGCTAGACTCATGTGTAAGAGCTACCATAACTGGAGACAGGCAGCGGGCATGAAAAGGAGTGAATCAACTGTCAATGGTTGGGATCTGAAGGACTACAAGCTGTGATTAAAATATTCCATCAGGACTTCCAGGATTTATCATGCTACTGGGAAAAGGGGTGCCATGAGAGAAATGTGTACAGGCATTTTCCTCCATCAGCCCTGTCTTCTCCACGATTAGCAGAGTTAATTCCTAAGGGCCACCCAAAACTGAGTGTCTTGTTGGCCCAAAGAAAGAAACTTTAGAAGATCTCCTAAAGTGAGGTAGAGGCACAGCAGGATGAAACAACTACGTGTTCTTCTGCATGATGCCCAAATTAATGTCTCTAAGATACAATCTTGGTCAAAAACCTTTGATTTCTTCCTTCCCTCTTTCCCTCTTCCTTCTCTTTTTTCCTTTTCCCTTAGTTGTTTCCTTCCTTTCTCCCTTCTTTTTCTTCCTAATTTCCTTCCTTCTTTATTAAATTCCTTTCCTTCCTGGCATACATTTTTTTCCATCCTTGGTTCTTACCTACCTACTTATCTATCTTCCTGCCTTCCTTCCTTCCTTTCTTCCTTCCTTCCATCCTCCCTCCCTTTCTTCCTTCCTTCCATTCGTCCTTCCATCCTTCCGTCCTTCCTTCCACATTTATTAAGCACTTACAGAGAAAATAATTCCCAGGTTGAAAAAGTCACAGTCTACTGGTAGAGGGTCACCCAACAGAGACAACCTTAATATAGTGTGAAATAAACACTAGTGCTGTGGGGATACAGTGGAGTTGGGGGTGGGGCATGAGTGTGAACAACATTTAGAAAAGCTTCCTAGATGGGGAGAGTGGGTCACCAGCACAGGAAACAGAAGAGGCAAAAGCATAAAGGCAAAAGATGATGGTATTTCATGGTATTTTCAAGGAAATGTAGGCAGGCCCGTGGATCTGAAGTATACTTTAATTGGGAGTCATATGAAATGGGTCTGAAGAGGTAAACTGTTATGAAAAGCTTTGTGCATAAGAATTTTATGAAGGCAATGGAGAGAAATAATAGGATTTAAGCAGAAGTAGTAGTGATGACTAGCTTTTTTGTTAAACTTCAATAAACACACACACACACACACACACACACACACACACACAAGATGTCCTCTCTAAGCATGCTATTTTAAATTGCAACCTAATTCACTAGTTTTTCCTCTTCCCTACTTTATGCTTCTCTGTCGCCCTTATCACACTTAGTTCCAGATTTCCTTATTAATTTTATTTATTGTGTATTTGCCTCCACTGAAACATAAGCTCCATGAAAGCAGACATTTGGAGTTTGTTCAGTGCTATATTTCTTGCACCTAGAGCAGTGTTTAGCACATAGTAGTCAGTCAATGTTGTTGAATGCTAAGACAGTAAAACTCAATTTCACTGCTTTTGCTACAGCTCCCTGCTCCTTTTCAAAGACAGTAAAACTCAATTACCTCAACATTTTATTGGAAGAAAAGCCCTTGCCTTTAAAGTGGACACATGACTTAAACTTGCTCAGTTCAATCCTCTGATCTGTAGCACGCAGGTAAAATACCTACTATAAAAGTAATTACAATAAAAAGTTATGTCAAGAACTTAGAATAGCAACTGACATATAGAGCAAGTCCTCGATAAACTTCAACTATTATTTTATGCTTTTGATGATATCACATTTATTTCTGCTCCTTGGGAAGCTCCTGAGGACAAGAACTGGGTCTTGGTCAGCCAGCACATATCAGGGGCACAACAAATGGCTTCTCACTCATGGAATCTGGTCCAGCAAACTGACATGCTCTCTCATCAGTTCAGAAAATAAATTATCTCCCTAGGATATTTCTAAAGTATTGCAATAAACTCCATTCAGACAGAAAAAAGTCTTGAAAATATAATGTGCTTTTCAAACGATGCAGTTTGTAGGAACAAAGCTCAGCTGTGGCCAAATGAAGGTCCTAAAGCCATGTCTCCTTACTTCTTTGGGGGACTGATACCATCCTACAGCTACCACAGCAACTTACAAAACTGCTTGGAAATTAACTGCCTCTCGCAATAGACCACATGCATCTTAACAGAAGAAAGCCACCACTGGAGAAGCAGTACTGGGTAGTGGTTAACAGCTTGTGACGTGCCACTCTGCCACTTTTAAGCCATGTGGCTTTAAGAGACTTACTTTAATCCCTTTGTGCTTCAACTATACATTGGAAACAATAATGACCCTATCCTATAGGGTCACTGCATGGATTAACTAAGTTCATCCTGTGAAGTCATTAGAACAGTGCCTGACACACAGTACATGTTCAACACATGTTATATTTTATCTCCAATACACTCTAGCACATAATAGGTGTCCAAACAATGATTACTGAATTGACAATTTAACATAAACACATCAGAATTTCCTCTCGTTTGATCACTGAAAATGACAGGAAAGGAGTTTGCTTATACTCAACCCCATTCCTGCTCAGAGAAATGTAAAAATAAAAATATTGACAACAACTCAAAAGGCTCTGTCCCTTCCTGGTTGTATGATCTGATGCATAACCTTTAACTGTAGAACCTTAATTTCTTCACCTGTAAAACTCACCTATCTCCCAGGGTTGCTCTGTGGCTTGACAAAATAATATCTGGTCTGGTGCTTTACCAACCCCATAGTACTATAAAATATAAGTGGTTTCTTCAATTTCTTTTTTCAGTGATTTACAGTTTTCATTGTAGAGATCTTCACCTTCTTCCTAGGTTTTTTTTTTTTTTTTTTTTTTGGTAGCTATTGTAAATGGGATTGTTTTCTTGGTTTCTTTTTCAGATAGTTCATTATTAGCAGGTGAATTTGTCATGCTGCTACGAAGAAATACCCAAGAGTTGCTAATTTATGAAGAAAAGAGGTTTAATTGACTCACAGTTCTGCATGGCTGAGAAGGCCTCAGGAAACTTACAATCATGGTGAAAGAAGAAGCAAACACATCCTTCTCACGTGGCGGCAGGAGAGAGAAATGCCAAGCAAAAGGGGAAAAATCCCCTTATAAAACCATCGGATCTCATGAGAACTCACTCACTATCATAAGAGTACTGTATGGGGGTAACCATCCCCATGATTCAATTACGTCCCACCAGATCCCTCCCCTAACACATGGGGATTACAGGAACTACAATTCAAGATAAGATTTGGGTGGGGACATAGGCAAACCGTATTAGCATGGAAAAACACTATTGATTTTCATATGTTGATTTTGTATCCTGCAACTCTACTGAAATTGTTTATTAGCTCTAACAGTTTTTTGGTAGAGTCTTTAGAGTTTTCTATATATAAGATCATGTCATTTGCAAACAGGGACAATTTAACTTCTTCCTTTTTAATTTGAATGCCTTTTATTTCTTTCTCTTCACTAATTGCTCTGGCTGGGACTTCTAGCACTATGCTGAACAGAAGTGGTGAAAGTGGGCATCCTTGTCTTGTTCCAAATCTTGGGGAAACACTTTCAACTTTTCCTTGTTTATTATTATATTAGCTGTGGGTCCTTCTTATATGGCCTTTATTGTGTTGAGGTATATTTCTTCCATACCTAATTTGTTGAGAGTTTTTATCATAAAGAAATGTTACATTTTGTCAAATGCTTTTTGCACATCTATTGAAATGATCATAAGGTTTTTGTCTTCATTCTGTTACAGTGGTGTATCACATTTATTGTTTTGTGTGATGAAAAGAATTGAAGACACAAATAAATGAAAAGACATCCCATGTTTAAGGACTGGAAGAATAAATGTTGTTAAAATGACCATACTATCCAAAGCAGTCTACAGATTTAGTGTAATCCCTACTGGAAACATTCTTCACAGTAATAGAAAAAAAAAAATCTTAAAATTCGTATGGAACCCCAAAAGACCCCAAATAGCCCAAGCAATCTTGAGTTAAAAGAACAAAACTGGAGGCATCACACTACCTGACTTCAAAATATACTACAAAGCTACAGTAACCAAAACAGCATGGTACTGGCATAAAAACACACATAGACGAACAGAACAGAATAGAGAGCTCAGAAATAAATCCATGCATTTACAGCCAACTTCTTTTCAACAAAGAAGCCAAGAACACACAGTCTCTTCAATAAATGGTGTTGGGAAAACTGGATATCCTCATGCAGAAAAATAAAATTTACCTCTCACCATATACAAAAATAAACAGATTAAGGACTTAAACATAAGAATAAAAACTACAAAACTACTAGAAGAAAATATATACGAAAAGCTCCATGACACTGGATTCGGCAAGGACTTTTTGGATAAGATCTCAAAAGCATAGGTAACAAAAGTTAAAATAGACAAATGGTATTACACCAAACTAAAAAGCTGCTGCACAGCAAACAAACCAATCAACAGAGTGAAGAGACTACCCACAGAATGAGAGAACATATTTACAAACTATATATCTGATAAGAGGTTAATATCCAAAATATACAGGGAACTCAAACAATAGCAAAAACAGAAAAACTGACTAACAAATTGTCAAAAGACTGAATAAACATCTCTCAAAAGAAGATACACAAATGGCTAACAGGTATATGAAAAAAATTCTCAATATCACTAATCATCAGTGAAATGCAAATCAAAACCACAATAAGATATCCCCCTACCCCTGTTAGAATGTCTGCTATCAAAAACAAAAATAAGAAGTATTGGCAAGGATATAGAGAAATGGCAACCCTTATACACAGTTGATGGAAATGTAGATTAGTACAGCCATTATGGAAAACAGCATGGGGGTTCCTTAAAAACTTAAAAATAGAACTACCATATGATCCAGCAATCTCACCACTGGGATTATATGCAAAGGAAATGAAATAAGTATGTTGAAGAGATATCCACACACCCATGTTTATAGCAATACATTTATAATAGCCAAGATATGGAGACAACCTAAGTGTCCATCAAGGATAAAGAAAGAAAGAAAATGTGGCATATACACAATGTAATACTATTCAGCCATAAAAAAGAATGAAATCCTGCCATTTGTGACAACACAGATTGACCTGCAGGACATTATGTTAAGTGAAATAAGCCAGGCACAGAAAGACAAATATTGTATCCCCTCACTCACATGTGGAATCTAAAAGAGTTGATCTCACAGAAGCAGAGAGTAGAATGGTGGCTACCAGAGGCTGGTGTGCTTGGGAGTGGGGTAAGGATGGGGAGATATTGGTCAAATTATACATAATCACAGTTAGATAGGAGGAATAAATGTTAAGAGATCCACTATACAGCAAGGTGACTATAGTTAATAACAATAAATTGTATTCTTGAAAAATGCAGAATTGATATTATGCACTCTCACCAAGTATGCAAGGTAATGCATTTGTTCATTAGCTAGACTTAACCATTTCACAATGTGTATACACTTCATAACAACATGCAGTATGTGATTAAAACATGCAATGTTAGCTATCAATTTTAAACTAATTAATTAATTAAAATTTGAAAAAAAAATTTTAAACTCCAAAAAGTACTAGGTGGTATTACAAACAGAAAAAACCCGGCCACTTGTCAAAAGGAGGGGTTAAAACAAACTGCCCATCAGACTACTTTGTCTTCTTACATTTCTGCAAAATTAAAATGACTCTTTGCAGAATCCAATTTGGATAAGCCCATGTCAATACTACTCATACAAGCCATTACTAATGATAAGATTGATAGCTCAGGAGGGCAAGTCATTTCATGTTCACTGTGCATCATGTTTAATTCGCCAAAAGGAGTTTGTGTGTATAATTAATGTGCTTTTCTTCCTGCCTTCATTTGGAAACATGTAAAGGGTCTGTAGGGAATTCTGTAAGTTAGAAACAATTAATAAAATAAAATCACTTAATTAAAGAGAATAATTGGAGCCTATTTTCTACCATAAAATAAAGGGATAAAAATCACTTTGGAAACACATTGTACAAAAATTGCTGAGTTTTTAAAGAAAGAACAATCTGCAGACAGAACATATGTAAGTCATGATAGTGGACAGATTTCCCAGGCCCTTTGTTCTGGAATGATTGAAATCCAACTGACTTGACTTGTTTATGAAATACATGAGCACTGGCCCTCCAATAACAAGTCTCATTTTTCTGGAGGAAAACTCTGTTTATCCATTATTTCAATGCACATTTACAATACTTTTTATATGTTGCCTATTATGTAAGGACCCATAGGTAAAAAGCAGCCCCTCCCACAGCCTTCCAGAAATGTCCAGTCTAGTTAGGAAAGAGGCCCCCCTTTAACACACAATTAAAATGCAGAGAGATAAGCACTGTGAGGGAACAGAGGACACCACAGAACACTGAGAAATGGCATCCATCCTAGCCTAAGAAAAACAAGTAATGCTTTCAAATGCCCTAAGCTTTCAGACAAAAAAATAAAGAGCATTAGGTAGTATTGAAAAAAGAAACTGCAATTACAGATGTAACATCATATACTGAGTCACAAATACATGAATGTACTCATTGTCTGGATGAATGACATAAAACTCAGCATGTCCCAAGAAGACAGTCTATGTTTTAGAGCAGAAAGAGATGAAGCTGAAAATGAGAAAGAGCATGGACGTGGAATCAGATAACTAGTTCAGATCACATAAATATGACCACATATGTACGTAACATCTCTACACTTCAGTTTCCTCATATAAAAATGCAGTTCTAGGAGCAACCAGATGGTAACATACTGCATTATGGTTCCCAATATCTGTGTCCTTCCAATAAAAGGATTGTTCATCTGCACCCTTTGCCATGTCACTGCCAATACCTAAGGTAGATGGAGAATATTCTGTGCTCCATTGTCGGGTTTGCCATGAGACTTTTTTATTTTTTTTTTTGGCCACTGGAATATGAGTAGACATAATGTACACAAAACCGAGCAGAAACTGTATACATATGTCATTCAATTGAGACTTCGGTATTTCTACCCTCTGACATGAGAATCACATAGCCCAGATGGGGCTGTTCCCAGAGCCTGGATTTCTGGCATGAGCAGACTTTTGGAGGAGAGCTAAACAGAGCTGCATCCGACCTGCAGAATTATTGAAATTCTGGGATATCTTGTTACTACCACAGCAAAAATCACCAATACAGAGATAAATGAATAGCTCATAGTCTAAGAGGAAGACAAACAGGTAATGATACAACAATCAGAAGAGTATCATTATAAATATATGTATAAGATAGTATTGAAGAATTAATAACATATCTAAAGACACTTGTCCCATCTTAGGCATTTAATCAATTTTGGATTCCTTCACCTTAGACCTTTGAGGAAGAGGTAAAAGTCTCAGAGTTAAACAATTATATAGAAGCACATGCCGAAGCATGAATATATTAATTTGTTCCATATGAGATACCTGCCATCAGATTTAACTGAATATACTCCAGACTGGCTCTTATCGTTACCTTGGGCAAGTCCTTAACCTATCTGAACCTCAATTTTTCTCATCTACAAATGAACAAAGAAACACTACCTACTTTGAACAGCAATTACAATAATTAGATTAAGCCATGTGGAGTCTTTAAAAGAGAGACTAACACACAACATGTGCTCAAAAAATGTAAATCATTGTTAGTATTTATTACTATTATTATTCAATAACTCTAAACTTGCTGCAATTTACTTAGGAGCATTACTTCTATATCTTCTCAGTGACACCAACTACAAAACACCAATTTCTTTCATATTTAACTATAAACTGATTTCCCACTCATATGGTTGGAATGTTTTAAAGTTCATATATTGAAACCTAATTGCCAATGTGATGGTATTAGGGAGGTGGGGTCTTCTTGAGGTGATTAGGTCATGAGAGGTGAGCCCTAGTGAGTGGGATTAGTCCCCTTATAAAAGAGGCCTCAGAGAGCTGCCTTGCCCCTTCCACCGCAGAAGGACGCAACTTGAAGGCACTATCTTTAAACCAGACAACAGGCCTTCACCAGACACCTAATCTGTCAGCACCTGGATCCTGGACTTAAGTTGTTTATTAGCTACTCAGTTTATGGTATTTTGTCATAGCAGCCCCAATAGATTAAGACACCCACCCAAAATATACACATGCAAGCACACAAACACACACATGCATGCACTACACATACAACATCCTTTATTCTTTACTGTTAGCACTTCCGCCACTATCTTTGGATAAGTAATAAGCAGAGTTGTTTTCAATTCTCTTGAAGCCTTTCCATGAAAAGACAAAGAGACAAAATATTTGGACTAAATATAGTAAAACTCAAAAGATAGATTATTACTACTTTTCATTTCTTAGGTGAATTCCTTACAATCAATTTCCACTGTAATTTCACAACTCCAAAATATTTGGTCAGATCACTAAAAAGAAACCCATCAAAGCCTTGGAAAGTTTATTTCTTCATAGGCAAATGGATCTATCTCTTTGTTTTCAAATGGTTAGTTGTGTTGGTTTATTGCCTTAGTGACTTTAACACCTAAGTCAGTGGTTCTTAAACTTTTGGGGGTTACAGACCCCTTTCATAGGACAGAAACCACAGACACTCTCTACAGACAAGTGCATGGCAAGAATTTGGAATCCTAGCTACATTCTCCTCTGTGGTTCTAGAGCTCAGAGATGAGAGAGAGGCACGTGAGCGAGGGACACCTGTGACAGAATCATTCCCAACTGCAGAGCATGGAGGCAGAGGCCGGAACAGATCTCTCCCAGAACACATTTCCAAATCCCATTACATGGGGAGCAGGTGGGCCAACTGTGCCTCAATTCCCTACACTCAATTTCCTCATTGTAAAATGGTGATAATAATAGTTCTCACCTCATAGTGTTGTTGTGAAAACTAAATGAGATGATATATGGAAGGCGCTTGGCACTTTCTAAGTTCTTAATAAATATTAGGGACTCGTCTCATTGTAGGATACGGGTGATTGAGACCCAGAAAGGGGAATAATGTACCCAAAATTGTACAGTCACTGGAAGGCAGGGAGAAATGATGAGAGGCCTCATGAAGAGAGCATACAGGGAACCAAGCGCTGGAGTTAACAAACCAGGACATCTAGAAATAAGAAGTGCTAAAATCAGCTGATATTTGTTTGTGGCTCAGCTGTTCCACTGCACCAGCTGCTCGGAACTTTCAGACATGCCCCAGCACAGCACAGAATCACCCCATCCTATATTCATTCCATCAGCCTCAAATCTAATTTCAGTCCTAGAGAGTTTTTTTAAAGGGACCTAAAATTGAATATCCATTCCTATTTATAGTAAAGGGATATTTCCTAAGAAAGTGCCTTGTAAGGATTCAGATTTCTTTCCTCAGCAGTTTTCCCTCTTGGCCATTTTGGGTCTATTTTGATTTTTTCCCTCGTTGAAACATGTCTCAGAGGCTCTCACTGCTGAAGAGGTAGAAGTTTATCACGGGTTCATGGCCATGGGGTATGCCTAGGGCTGGCATTAATGGGACAGGGCCCAAGAGAAGTCAGCACTGTCCCAACTTTGGGGATGGGGACAAAATGATCTCAACACTAAATGCAAACATATTTCTAAGAGAGTATTAAAGAAGCAGCCCAAATGAAAATTCCAAAATTAGAAAATCAATAGCAAGAGAAGTCATTTAAAATTAAACAAAACACTGTCAGACATGTGGTCTAGTCACAGAGATGAGCCATACTGGAACAAGAGACCTGGGTTACTGGCCCCACATTGCCATTTACTAGCTGTGACACCTCAGGAATCACCCTGCTCTGCACCCAGGTAGAGGAAAGATATCAGACTAAATGATCTATAAAGACCTTTTCACTTTAGAAAGATAAACTAAAAGCTATATTTAGCATATATTAACATATTCAGCTTATACATAATAAGGGATAGAAGAATATTTGTAGCAATATATTTCATAATAGCAAAAAAACTGGATATTAGCCAAACATCCTCTATTACTAGATTAGAAAATAAATATATACACTCTTAGAAGGGAATACTACTAATAAACTATATCGATATCAAGAAATCTTGAAAATACAATGACAAAGTCACAAGAAGAAGTTACTATGTGATTCCATTTATATAAAGTTCAAAATCAGGCAAAATGAAAAGAAATAATAAATTGTTTAGGGATATATATATATATATAGAAAGACCTTAAGGAAATAATTAACACAAAATTCAGGTTAGAAGTTACCTGGGGAAGGGGTATCAGGATTCTATGAAGGAAAGGCCTTAGGTAGCTTCTAGAGTCTCATGACATTCTCTTTTTTGGCTTGAGAAATGGGCACTGGGATTTTTATTATTATTGTCCATAAATCATCCACATATGCTATCATAGACTTTATATATATATAAAGAATATATATGTATGAATATATACTTTGTGTATATATAAAGAATATATATAAGAATATATATTTTTTATTATGAAGTACAGAATATATATATCTTCTTTATATATAAAGAATATATAAACATATATTTATATATTATGTAAAGAATTTATGTAAAGAGTATATATAAACATATTTATATATATTATATAAAGAATATATAAAAATATATATTTATATATTATATAAAAATATATATAAATATATATTTATATATTATATAAAGAATATATAAATATATATTTATATATTATATAACATATATATTACATATAAATATATATAAAGAAGAATATATATATTCTGTACTTCACAATAAAAATATATATTCTTACATATAAAATAAAAAACAGGTTACACTGGGAAAATTAAAGAGTCTAAAGGGCCCTAATATTTTAAAAAGAAGGACTACTATATTCCAACCAAATACATAATACAACATTAAACCCCATAACAGTTTGAAGACACCGGTAATAATATCTTCAGTGTGCAGATGAGGTTCTGAGCAGTTCAGTAAAGTGAAGAGGCCATGATTCAAGTGAGGTCTCTCGGACTGCAAAATCCGTGTACTATCCACTCTACCAGGCTTTTCATAGACAGGCAAGTTTAATTACTCTCCCCACACTACAAAGAGGGAAAAAGTCTCAGAAAGAGATTGTGTCTTGCTAGAGGTTGCATAGACATTTATATGGGCAGAAGTAGATGATCTGACCCTAACATCCTGACGCCTTCTAGTGTGTCTTGCTAAATCCCGTATACTGTAAGCAATGAGAAACTGGCATTTCATGCTAGTTCTAAAAGAGAGGAAATATACTGTGCCTCTCCAATTTTCCCCTTTTCAGTCTGGTTTGTGTGAGGTTGAGGACTATATCTCCTGATATATACAATAGTAGAAAGATGAGCGGAAAGCTACGACTATGCAAATTGGTGGTCAGAATACAATTTCCCTATCCAAACCTGTCCTGCTCTTTGCAGGACCAGCTTTAGCCAAGGGCAATATGTGCAAATATGTTCATGCCTTCCTCTTTCAAGACCAAAATAGCAAAATGGCATTACTCCATATCGTGATAGCTATGGATTTTCCCATTTAAATAGTGCTATTGTCTTTCCTGTTTATGAGTCCGTTTTACTTATCAGGAAATTTTAACCTACACATAAGCTACAAATATGCTTCCTTCCATTTTTGTTCCTTATTATTAATTATGTAGTAAAATGCAGCTCACCTACGTGAACAAGGTAAGTAAAAGAAAGTAATAGCTAAATGCATTTTTCATTTTCCACATAAAAATTTGTAAGTCGAGAGTCAGTAAGTCCCCTGGAGCAAACCATGCAGTGCTTCCCCAAGAGATGGAAGGCTTGGTTATTGACATCCATCACTGAATGTCAGAGCTGAAAGGGACACTAGGATTCCATCCCATTATCTAGCACAGTGTTTCACACATGGCAGTGGCTTACTAAATGTTTGAAAAGTAAATAATAACTTTTAATAGCTAATACATATGTTAAAAGCTTATCACATACCAGATACTATTCTAAGAATTATACCTACAAAAATTAACTCATTGAATTTTTACAATAATCTCAAAAGATTGGTACTGTTATTATTCTGACCTTAAAGGTAATGAAACTGAGGCTCAAAATGATTTAGGAACTTGCCTAATGTCACACAGCCAGCAAAGGACAGCTGGAATCCATGATACTGGCTGCAGAGTTTATGCTTTTAACCTCCATGCTGTTCTGAATATCTCTTAGCAAAGCTGGAAAGAATGAAGCCCAGGAATGTAAACTGACTGTGTAAATCACACAAGGCCAGGCACAGTGGCTCACACCTGTAATCCCAACACTTTGGGAGGCAGAGGCAGGTGGATCACTTTAGCCCAGGAGTTCAAGACCAGCCTGGGCAACAAAGTGAGACCCTGTCTCCACAACATAAAATAAAATAAAATAAATAAAATAAAATAAAATAAAATAAATTAGCCAGGCATGGTGCCATACATCTGTAATCCCAGTTACCTGGGAGGCTGACTTGGGAGGACCGCTTGAGCCAGGGAGGCTGAGGCTGCAGTAAGCTGTGATGGCACCACTGCACTTCAGCCTGGGTAAAAGAGCATGACCCTGTCTCAAAAAAACAAAAAAAAAGTCACACAAAATGGTACTCTGAAAAACGTAAGAGTTCAGAAGTCTGAAAGAAAGTTTCTAATCAGAGCTAGGCGCCTTTTTTGTCTGGGGACCTGAGCAACACACATTTCCAGAGACCTACTAGGTGTTGGAAACCAGTGACTCAAACACTGTAGGACTGTTCCCAGCTTTGCACGTTTCCGTCTCCTCCTCTGTAAAATGAAGGCAGTAACATCTACCTCATCAGCTTGCAGTAAGAATCAATCAGCAAAGGGCAAATGCTCCCAAAATGGCAGCTACCAAAAGAAACCATGTAAGTTCAAGTCTAACCATCATACCAATGGCAGTGGCAACCTATCCGGAGCAGCCGTTGCCATCACACTAGCTGCAGCAGTGTGGCTGGGAGGCAATGCCCAGGGCTCCACACTCCATGGAGCTGGCAGGAGCTGGGGACAAGTGGGAGCACTGTCCCTTCTGAGTTGGTGGGGCAGGAACTCCCCACATGCAGCTGCAGCCGCCCAAGTTATGGTTGCAGACCCAGGCCTCCTGTTCCATAGAGCAAGCAGGAACCCAGCCTTCCCAGGCACAGCTGCAGCCTCCCAAACTATGACTGCAGACCTGGGCCTCCCACTCCTCAGAGCAGGCAGAAGCACCTCCCTCCTGGGTGCAGCTGCAGCTGCCCAAACCACAGCTGTGGACCCAGGCATCCCTGCCCTCTTGGAGGCCCAGGAAGGCTTGGAAATACCTGCTCCCACTGCCTGGCTTCTTCCTGCTATTGGCACCTGCTCCCATCTTGAAGCAAAGTGGGGTGAGCCTGGGCACTGTCACAGCCCAGCCAGGTGTGCATATGCTCAGGGCACTGTTGACATGTCAGGCCCCTGACACCTCAGCCCCCTTCTGGACTTTGAGCACTGATGAGGATAAGAGGGAAGCCGAAATGGGGCTGAGAGCAGCTCAGTGCTGGCCTGCAGGGGGCCCCTTGGCACCTACAGCCTGGGTGCCATGAACGGCAGCAGGAGGGAGACAGGTTCCTGGGCAAAAGGGGGCAGGTCCCTGGTGAGGCCCCACCTTCAGGCCAGGGAGGGGCTGAAGGATGGGGGCGGAGCTGCCAATCCCACGAACCAGAGTGGGAACTTGTGGTGCCTTTTCTGGGCCCACCCATGGCCGCCCGTGGACCAATTGGCACCCACTTCTCTCTGAGACCTATAAAAGCCCCAAGCTCAGACAGAGCTGAGCAGACTTCTGGATGACCAGCTGCAGAGAGGAGCTACCCTCTCCAGGTCCTCCTCTCTGCTGAGTGCTCCAGAGATGATGGGACGACCTGCCTGCAGAGAGAAGGGCCTCCTCTCTGGTGAGAGCTGAACACTTGATGGGATGATCTGCCTCCAGAGAGGAGCTACCCACTGCAGGTCTCCTCTGAGCTGTTCTAACACTCAGTAAAGTTCCTCTTCATCTTGCTCACCCTCCACTTGTCTGTATACCTCATTCTTCGTAGACACAGGACAAGAACTCAGGCAAAGGTGCCACTGGCCAACAAAGGTTTCCAGACAGAAAGGCGACACCTCAAAGATCCCATAAAAATACCATACTCCTGCCCTCCCACTGAATATGGGTAAACTTACCAAAGAGGTAATTTAACTTCCAACCTCCCAAACCTATCAAAAGGCATATACTAGAAACACTAAGAAAAAGGTCATAAATCAAGGTGGGATTAAAAAGATGTAGCTCAGGATTCTAGATAGGTAACGATGACATTTGCTCCATTGTGGCGCCAGAAAATGCACAAAAGAATGCAAATCAAGGAGATAGGCAATAGCGCTTTATGGTTACAGCTTGAATGGTGGAGCTAGACTGATTCAGGGTTGCATCCTGCCTCCTCCACTTGCTAAGCAGCAAGGCAGGCAATCTCTCCAGGCCTAGGTCTTCATTCCTGCTATGGATGCTGTGAGGATTCATCACAGTGGCTAGGACATAGCAAGAGTTTAATCAATGAGAGTAAAAACCCAATAAACCATATAATGGGGAAGGACAGGAAGTAGATCCAACACTCCCTCAGGGGTTGATGCCCACGTAGTATCAAGATATACATTCAAGGGATTAGCTAAAAAGTGGACATTTAAAAGTCAGAAAAATATTTTTCCCTATAGGCCCAAGTGTTTTATATTCTTAATGAACATTTTCCTTTTTCATATTTTGCCTTTCCACCATGAATATAAAAATAGCAGGTAAGAAATATGAGTGATACACATATATACATCCATGCATGGGCCTACAAAGTGGTTATAGAGGACGTTTTATGATGCAGAAAAAACAACTAACATTCTTGTAGTGTCTACTTTCCTATAATTATATCAGCTCATTGAATCTTCAACAGTCTTGTACTCTCAGAGGTGGCACAACTTCTGAGCTTGGACTCTGGATTCAGGCTTGAGATGAAATCAAGGCTCTGCTAGGCACCTACTAGGAAACCGCCTCCTCTAAAATGTGAAGATCATGTTAATATCCAAGTAATTAACTCAAGGCCAGAGACCTAGTGCTCAAGAAAGGGTATATATGAGTACAATGAAAGTTAAGTGTTATAACGATCATCCTGATCTTAATCCATAAGGATAAGAGTATTGAGTGACTGAACCAAGATCATCCAGCTACCAAGTCATATTGTTGGGTCTTAAATCAAGGCCTGTGCTCTTTGCTGGCATCACGCTAACTCTCTTCTTCCCAGGTCAGCATTTCTTCTCAGCCCTTGTGATGAACAACATTCTTCCTGCAATGACCATCACATTCCCCAGTATCACCTATAACAGGAACCTTCACCGACAGTCCCCACCCACAGCCCAACCACACCACCTTATTTCTAATGCTGTACTCTACAGGCATTGTCTGCTTGTTTCTCAGTCTCCTCACTAAAAGGTGAGCTCCTGAGGGCAGCGGCCATGTCATGCTGACTGCTGTCTTGTAACTCAACACAGAACAGCTGCTCAGGAAATATTTGCTAATGAATGATTGCAATAAAAGGGTGCAAAATAAGATAATAAGAAAGTTGCATGCCTTAGTGAAAAGATGACTGAATAGAGAAGAGACCTGGATTCAAGTTGCAGCTTTGCCAGTCACCGACTTTTTAAAAATTTCAACAGCACAGTTCTAATTCTCTAGACCACTGTTTACTCATAAAGTGAAATAAAAGAGTTGCACTTAACTATCTCTAGTTATCCAATTTAGGTCCAATGTTTTAGCAGTGTAGGAAAACCATCATCTATATGTGCATGTGAATCTGATATCTAATTTTATTGGGGTGAGGAAGAGAAAGAGAGAAAGAAAGGGAAAATGAGAAACAGATTTAAAAGACAAGCAGAAAAAAAAAACGTGTAACTCTGGAGTGATTTCATCTCCCAGTGACTTATAGTTTCCTCGTATATAAATGGAGAAGGTTAAACTAGGGCAAATTTAGCACAGTTTTTGATTTTTAACTGAAGTGCCTTTTAATTCCACTTTCTTCCTAAGCCTTGAGTCCTGACCTAGAAATCCACTGTACCTTGTAAATATTTTTTATGGTCATTTTAAAATTAACACAATTGTTAATTTTAAACAATTAAACAATTGTTTAAGTGTTCAAAGCCTGGAAGTGGTCAAAGTGGTCAAAGCCTGGAAAATAAATTTAAATCTAAAGTTTAAAAAGTGATTTCAAATACTTTTCAGTAACACTAAACTTCTGTGCTGCTTCAGCATAAATCTTGGGAATGGCTGCTGTCCCCTGACTTTTTTTATAACTTTAAACTCAGGCCTTCAAAATAGAGCCATCACCCTAATTTTGGTCATAGCTCTGGCAGGGCAGCAAGGAGAGATCTGGGAATAAGTAGCGGCTATATGCACAGCTGTGGTGACCTGGAAATATGAAACAAAACGATCCATTTCCTGCTGAACCATAACATTCTCCTTCTCACCAGTGTGGATTCAGAAAGACCAGACAGGCCTTGGACCTGGACCTCCGAGGCATGGCGAGTGAATTTCAAATGAGGCAAAGTAAATAGACCTTGCAGGGCGGCCACCGTGGAGTATCCCACATCCAACTCGCTGACTGTTGAAATCGCCACAAAAACACATGTCTGATGGCATATGGCCACAGGTGTTCTGTTAATTTATCATTTCAATGTACTTTTTATGTGCCAGGTAGCCATTCAGCCAATACCAATTCAATGTCTGACCTGTGCGCATTACTATTCAGACACTGGGATATAAAAGAGTAATATTTAGTAAGTTTTTAATGGAACTATATGAATACATACAACTCATATTTATATATACATCTATGGAAGCGTCTAATGACAGGTGATTTATTTCTCTTATTCACCCACTCAATATTTAGTGGGGCTCTATGACTTGCCTGGCAGTACTAGGCCATGGGGAAACAAAACTCACAGCCATGCTCTCAGGACTCACTCTATAGGGGAAGTCAATACAGGAACAAGTATTTGTAGTGCTCCGGTTTGTATCTACATCTTGTTTTAAACTCTCAGAGATTCACTTCATTTTGTATGTAGAACATTGAAGATCTTTGTTTGGCCACCACTTTAAGGCAGTGATTCTCAACCAGGGGCTACTTTACACCCCAGGGGACAATATTTTGAGACATTTTTGATTGTCACTTGTGATGTGGGGAGGTGCTACTGAAATCCACTGGGTAGAGGCCAGGGATGCTACTAAACATCCTATAATGCATACCAAAGAATTATCTGGCACAAAATGTCAATACTACTGAAACGGAGAAATCCTGCTTAAGGTATGTTTGACCATTTTAAAAGTATCAGGTCAAACTTTAAAACTCAGGAATATTTACAGAATTAGCAAATTTAGCAAAGAGGTCTGTGGTTCCTTTTTCTAAGAAAAAGTCTACAGAATGGAAGACAAATTATTCAATTGGATTTGCACGGAAATAATAAACATTCGCAGGAATGCATTCATGTCTGCCTTACCCAAGAGCAAACTCATAGACATTTACAAATTATGACAATTTCTCTATAGACACCTTCAACTGGTATGTTTAATACCTCCTGATTCACAAGGGAGAGAATGGTGCCCAAGTCTGCCTTTGGATTTCCACCTTGTGGGGCCCGCTATTTAAGACTTTACATCTTCCAGTTACAAGAAGAACTTATCTCCAGAAAGACACATGGGCCCTGAGGCCTAATTCAAGATTTGAGGAAAGCTGTAACTCAGGCATCAGACAATCAATATTCCAATTTGGAATTTAGCACTTTGGAGCCTGCATGTTCAGAAACACACATAAAGGATCTGCTTATGATTGAGGCCCAACTCATATTTATAATATAATCACCTAATAAAAACAGTAATGACCTCCAGCTGACTTTACACAGCATGCTTTGGCACACAAGCTCCATAAAAGGATTTTCACAGACCTTGCCTTCAAGAAAATACGTCTAAGCTCCTGTTTTTTTTTTTTTTTCCTATCGAGGCTGAAGAGCTTTTTAAAAATACCATTTTGCTTTCAGAGTGCCTACATACACAATATGTACAGTAGATTATCTTATAATAGTATGATATTTTCCTCAAGAACTCTTTCTGTTTATACACATGGCCTTTAAGATGAATATATGATACACTTCTTGGAGCATCCACTTTACAAGCAAAAAATGACTTCTCTCTCCTTCCATGTCTACCTTAAAGAAATAAAGCAAGTCTGAGCATGATGGCTCATGCCTATAATCCCAGCACTTTGGGAGGCCAAGGTGAGAGGATCATTTGAGCCCAGGAGTTTGAGACCAGCCTGAGCAACAGAGTGAGACTATGTCTCTAGAAAAAAAAAAAAATCCAAAAATTAGCTGGGCATGGTGGCATGCACCTGTAGTCTCAGCTACTCCGGGAGGCTGAGGTAAGAGGATCCCATGAGCCTGGGAGTTCGAGGCTGCAGTGAGCTGTGCTCGTGACACTGCACTCCAGCTTGGGTGTGACAGAAGAAGACCCTGTCTCTAAAATAAACTAAAAAGAATGAAAGAAAGAAATAAAGATGTCAATTCATTGGAATCCTTAGGTGCTGGTTTGTTGGATCCATCCCTCTATCTCTTCTGACTGGTTCTGTGACCTCTTAATGATGCTCAATGGTGGTTAAATTTTAACAACACATAATGGGGCTGATAAGCCAAGTGTTCAGTTAACAGCAAATAAAATTCTCTAGAAGAAAGAAAAATGTGTGTGCACATGTGTGTGTATGCCTATTGTGTTTAACAGAAGGCGTGCTGGTGTAGCCCCCTACCTGCCCCCTCAAAGGCACCATTGGAAAGCATTTGTGTTTAATAGGAAATAAAAGAGAATCACGCATTGCAGTCACAAGTGCAAAACAGGGAGGAGTGGTATAAAGAGATCTCAACTCTATAAGTTTATCTGCCTCCCAAATTGCCCATGCTCTACTTTTATTATCTGTAATCTATTGTTTCCGTATCTGAAAATTACTTCCTGAATCTCTTAGGAAAAGTGGATGAAAAGAAATCAGCAGTCGCAAATTCTGGTCCAAGCAGAATAAATCAGGGAGGGTGGCTCTCGCACCACGGGTATAGGCATGAACATATTTCAAGAACATAATCGCTGGGTTCTTACAAAATTCCAGTTCATCTTTTCCCGTTGCAAATTATATATCTGTGGCAACCTTCCGAAACACATATCAGAAGATACTTAAAGGATTATTAAAGAATTGGATACAATTTTTCCAGCCTTATTTCAGACTCCTCCAGGAAGCATATCCCAAAGGGGATAAAGAAGTATGCACATTTTTTTTGAGCCCAGAAAAATTGTTTATTACAATTTTATGCAACCTTTCTATGGTAAATCCATGGGGACAGGTCCCTTTGCTGGAACTGGAATCTGCTGACACAGGCATGCTAAGTTTACCTGTGACAAATTAAAATAAACAAACAAACCAAAAAATGCTTTATGTTTTAACAGTAAACCTTTGTTGCATAAATGAAAAAATTGACTATTTTATTATCAATGATGAGGCTAAATATTTTGGCAGTAACGTAAACAAAAGAATAAACAAAACATCTTAAGAATAGATAAGCATTTTTGTCAGAAGGTATTATTATATAGATCATCCAACAGAACAAAGTTTTGTAATTTCAATGCCTTATTTACTCATAAATCAAGAACATGTAAACTTTTATTAATTTCTTTTATATTAAGAAATGTATTATTTTGTTTGGAAAGCAAGCTTTTTATGGAAGTGAATCATTTTTCAAATTAATACCATTCTATTAATATTTGACATAAAAAGACATTTATTCCAGAGTAAATCCCTTTTCCAACTATGCTCAATAAATTTATGGTTGTATTATTTGGAGATAAAAATTAAGTGTTTAAGCTTCAAAGAGTCTTGATCTTTCCAAGAGACCTAGACAATTCTTTCTTCATCTCCTGCCCTTCCTGGTCTCTTCAGCCTCTGCCCATAAACAGGACAGCTTGGTTCTGTGTGGGTAGCTCTAAACCCCTGGCTGCACACTACAATCATTTAGAAGTCTTTTATAAAATACCTGGGTAGCACCTCTAGAGACAAAGGTGTAATTGGTCTGAAAATGGCCTGTGCGTCAGTATTTTCTAGAAAATATTTCACATGAAACCAGTAGTAGGGGCTCTGTTTGGTCCAGGAGTGTAGCTAAAGCCCACCCTTTTGAGCAGGAAGGCTGAAAGTCCCTACCTAAATTTTCATAAGGTGCAGCATCCCATTTTGTAATGGCTGGTCCTGCTATGACCTGCCATTCTGTGCCAGGACACAGGCTTCTGCCCAGTTCCAGAACCACTAATCATAACAATAGAACAGTCATTTAGTGCTTGTTCTGCCACTCTGATTTCCAGGTCCCAACCCTTCTCTCTGTCCTTGGCTGTGAAAATGTAGCAACTGATGGGGACAAAGGAACTCCCATCACCCTAGGATTGAGCTTCACCCCACAGAAGCCCTCCACATAAGCAGGTGGCTGTCTCCTCTCCCACTCATTTCCTCCCCCACAGCTAAGCACACTCATTGAAAATGAGTTCTTAGTATTAAGCTAAGTGCTCGATCTCCAGGATCTCATTGAACCCTCACAACGATCCCATGTCAGAGAACATTATTAGATCACTTAAGCAGGGGCAGAAGCTGAGGTGAACTCACTTGCTCAGGTAATAGAGCTAGGAAGTAGCAGAGATAGGTCTTGATTCCAACCCTGGTGACAAAGGCCATGCTTATTAACCTCCACAACAGCCAAGAGTTATATGATGCTTGCTGTGTCCCAGGCAAGCTCTAAGGAAGCTCTTTTACATAAATTAAAGTAAATATCAGAAAAGGAGCCTGGGACACAGAAATATATGCAATAGGCCCAACGTCACAGGGCTACTAAACATAATGGCCAGCATTTGAATCCAGGCAGTCTTGTCATAGAGCCCAAGCTCTGAACCACTTGACCCCACTCTCTTAACCACCACACTGGAGCCTAGGTAATGCTGACTGCCATGACCCTGTCCTACCTCTGGGCACACAGCACAGTAGCCTCATGCATGTGTGTCTGTGTGTGTCTATTTGGATGTAAGAGCAAGTCTTTTCATTTCTATCTCCTTAGAATCTAATACAATGTCTGGCAAACAGTAGGTATTTAATAAAGAGCTATTTGACTGTTTATGCATTCCTTCATTCAACGAATATTTTGTGTATTGCCTTCCATGAGCTTCCAGGGATAGAAAGATGAATCGAGCGTGGTTCCTGTCTTAAGGAAGTTTGATATAACTGCAGAAACACAGACACAGACAATTGTCATTGTCATATTTCATGACGCATGCACTCCCAGAGGTATGGACAGATGCTGGGATGTGCTGCAAGAGATTCCATGGTAACACAAAATGCCTAAAGTTCCTTTCCATTATGGCTTGCTCCACTGTCTTGTCTTCCATGCGCCCAAGCAATCTGGTACTTTCCCTTACATTTTTCCCAAAACCAACTGCTCTGCCAGACTTACTCCAAAACACTGCATTTTTGAGATATGCAGCCTCTAGTTAAACCCTTTCCACTCCCAGTCCCTGGTTTCTCTAGTCTGTCTGTGTACACTTGCGCTGATCATCAATGGGCAAGGATCCAGGCCATCCCATCTAGACTTAGCCTTGCACACTGCTGGGAACGGTCACAGTTAAGCTGGTGCTGCCTAATAGAAGAATTCCTACAATCCTCATGTAAGTAAAAACTCTGTCTTTTGTTTCTGACCATACTATTTACCACTAGGAGATTAATGAAGTGAGAATTTAAGCTTCACGATGCAGGAATATCTGACTGTTTTATTCACTTTTGTATCTCTAGTGCCTGGAACAATCCCTGGCAAATATTGGGTGCAAAATAAATATCTGTTGAGTGAATAAACAAATACCTGTTGCTTACATGTTTGTTTCCAGCTACCTGTGAACGTCTTAAGGACAGGGATGACTTTGTATCTCCAGAACTTACTAAAGTGCTTGTCACACAGTAGACGCTTAATAAATGTTTCATGAGTGACTGGATGAATGAACAGATGGATAAAGAGACAGAAAACTGTTCAAAGATAAAAAGACTCATCAAAATGTACAGCCTACTGAAAAACTGTCATCTTCAACTAGTTTTATTAATGGAAAAGATACAGCATTATCTTGCTTAATGGTTCTTTTCAACAAAATTTCCCTTGTTAAACACACACATATATGTACAGAGAACTCAATGTTAAGTCCACTTGAAAGATATGAATTTGATGATGGAATTTGGCAGAAAAATTTAAAAGGCAGGCCACTGTCCAGGTGTTGGTGGCTCACGCCTGTAATCCCAACACTTTGGGATGCCGACATGGGCAGATCACTTGAGGTCAGGAATTTGAGACCAGCCTGGCCAACATGGTGAAACCCCATCTCTACTAAAAATACAAAAATTAGCTGGGCATGGTGGCACGTGCCTGTAACCTCAGCTATGCTGGAGGTTGAGGAATGAGAATCGCTTGAACCCAGGAGGTGGAGGTTGCAGTGAGCCTAGATCATGCCACTGCACTCTAGCCTGGGCGACAGAGTGAGACTCCATCTTAAAAAAAAAAAAAGGCAGGCCACTGATAAGAAGTCTGTTGTCATAAAGAAGTATTTCTCAAATGTGGTCTAGGTATGCCCACATCAAATTCATCTAGGACCTTGTTAAAAATGAAGATACCTGAGCACAACTTCTTGACCACAGAATCGGAATCTTTGGGGAGAGATGCCCAGAAACTGTCAATTCAGACAACCTCCTCAGACGATTCTTATGCACATAAACATTGAGACTCATAGGCATATGTATATAGTCTTCAGCTCCTGCTACTGTGGCCAAGGGTATATTTGAAAGTCAAACAGAACTACAAATTAGGCAATGCAGAGGACTTTTTCCAGTTAAGTCCTTCCTCTTACTACCTGAAAGGCTCAAAATGTAGGGCATTATAATTACTACATGTCACCTAAGAGACTTCTATCAGGGCCCCAGCAAGACATAGATGGCATCCTCCAGCTGAGTAACCTTAGGTTTCATAAAGGGACTGTCTGCAAAGGCATGTGCAGAGTTATGGGGAAGCTGCAGGGGATGGTGCAGTATTGCAGGGCTAGTAACCCTGGGAGAGCTGTTACCACTCCAAGGCCTGAGGGACAGGAGGAAGGAGCAGTTATAGAAGCTAAAATAGAGGCTGGGTGGAAAGGGTCCTTCTACAGGACTGTGACCTCTGGTGGAGGAAGATGGCCAGACTTCAGCAATCCTGAAATGTGGCAGATGGGAAATAAACTCCCCAGCTTCACTCATGCCCTACCAGAGGCTCCTGCAAATGTTCCCCCTGACAGCCAAATGAACCAGAGGCCAGAGGGCAGGGATGCTAATGGAATCACATGGGTCAGTTTCTCAGGGCTCAGAGCAGGATGGAGGCAGGGTCTGGAGAGACAAACAAAAGACGTCCAGCTCAAACCTCCAACTCTCTCAAGAGAACTCAGTACTGGCACTCTATTTTTGACTCCTTTGCCACTGTCTCCAACAATTTGGAATGGCCATTATATTATCACCCACATTCCCAAGGCTAGTTTAGCATTAAAAACAAAAGCTAGTAATATTCTGCCCCTGCCTAAAGATGAGAGCCAGGCAATCATCAAATAAATAAAAGAGGTTTTAGGGTTGACGAGCTAGTTTTAAATCCTGAGGAACTCCTCACATTTGAATCTTTTTCTTAATTATGAAAAGCTATAAATAAAGCCACCCATTCTGCCCACCTTGATATGTCTTCCATAATCATCACGTGAGGTATTGGGTATTAGGTGTCTCTGTGAAATTACCAAGCTGTATAAGATATTAAGTTATAATTCCCTCCAGGAAGTACAGTACAGATGTGCAAATCTGTGTATTAGAAGGATGGAGCAACCAATTTTGTTTTCACACTTGGGTGATCTGTGCCCAAATCAAAGACAAACCACAACATATGCTTTTGTGTGAGTTTTCTTATTTTTAGCAATGCATTAGGGAGAAGAAGGAGTCACTGGAATGTACAAAATTTGGCAGTGCAGCAGAGAATGCCTCAGCGACTTGGAGGGGGGTTAAGAACATATGTTTAACAGTCTTTTTTATGGACCCAAAAGGAGAATATTGAGGATGTCACTGCTTACTAAAAAAACTGTTGCTACTCCAAGCATTTCCTACCTTTGATTAGCTTCTCTTCTAAAGTAAATTAATTGTAGTAGAGTGAAAAGAGCACTGGAGCAAATGTCAAAAGACCTAGCTTCTAGATGCTGCCTCTGTCTCTGTTAGTTCTTGGGGACTAGAACTAACTTGAAGTTTTTAACTGTGCTGTGGGTAAACCTAGGGTGGTTCTTTACACTTATCTCAAGGTCTATCATAAGAGCTCCTAAAGATTAGAAAGAAGCGGGTAGTAAGGAGGGGCTACCAGCTAAGAAACCCCCTCCCCCGCCATCTTTTCCTATTTCATACATTGAAGTTACGTGTGAGATCACATAGGTCCCCACTGCTTAAAAAACAAAAACAAACAAACAAATACATTCTTAAATAGATGATCTGTAAGATACCTTAAAATGTAACATAAGAGAGTTTAATAAACTTAATTCCATCCCACTGCATTTGGAACTGTGAAGCCATAAGTATTTGCCCAAGTCCACCTTTCAGTAGACTAAAGCATGGACCACCATATCTAAGGAAGTTACAAAGTAAGAATCAACTACCCAGAATGAAATTAATACTACAGCTCACAGGCAGGTTTGCTATGAACATTTGTTAGAATAAAGGTAAACTGGGTAACTTTTCCCCATCAGGTGTGGTTTAGCTGCCAGACCAACAGTTTGATCATTGCAGGTTAACAACTGCTTAAGGTTGGAACCTGCCAGCCAGGTCCCAACATTAAACCAAGTGAGTGTCCCAGGGTAACAAACAATGCTGTTTGCTTGTTCACCAGCTGTAACAATTTTCTCCCAAATCAGGCAAACAAGAGCAGATTCAGTATTACACACTGGATACGGTGTGAACTCCAAGCCACCTATAGACTATGATTTACCTCTCTCAGCATTTTGCAAAGATGTAGTAGAAAGATATCCAACCTTCATGAAGAAGAAGATCAAGGACTTGCATTCAGAATCTACTACTCATTAACACCATGACTTCGGGTAAGTTATTTCACCATTCTGATGCCAGTTTTTCCATTTGCCAAATGGAAGTGGTGATATTAGCTCATATGTGAATCCATGTGAAGCTCTTAGAAAAGTGTGTAGCACATAGTAAACACTCAATTAATATTAGTTGTTGTTTCTATTATTTTGTCAATAACTTAGTAAATGCCAAGCACTCTGCAAAGTTTTAACAGTCACCAAATATTTATTGAGCACCTACTTGGTGTCAGGCAGCATTCATTATTTCCTTTAATCCCACAACCCTCTGAAGTAGGTCGTATTATTTTCATTCTATAGAAATGAAAATAGAGACACAGAGAAATTACTAACAAAAAAAACTGAAGAGTGAAGCCATCTGATCTAAACTAGGCTTTATATTTCCTGGAGGCTACCATAAAACTGATACGGTGTTGTTACATAAATAAAGCGTAGCCTAGAGCAGGTTCTTATAAATAGTGGCTACCATTATTAACTTAATCTCTTCTGTTATCACACTCCTTAGCACCCTCTTACCCAAATATTGGTCAATCAGATACTACTTTGTACTGTTTACCATAGCTAACATCTTTACCTTTACTTATTGAAGGGTTTTCCTTAAAGTGGCCAGCAGTTTGGATAATTCAGCTTAGTACAAAGCCTGGAACATAGTGACAATGATGATAATGATGGTGATGATAATGATAATGATGATCGTAATGAGTATAATGTGTTTATATTGCATGCCAACAATGGGAATACAAAGGTGAAATGGCATTGGCCTCTAGGCTCTTACAGGGCTAGGTCCAGTGGAGAGACATAAAGCACACTAATAACATGTTACAGCAGGAACTAAGACGTGGGTTTGTCTAAAGTGAATCAAGAAGGGCTTCACAGAGGAGGCAGCCTTTGATTTATAACATGCAGGATGTACAGGAGCTTGATGAACATACAATAAAAGGATATTCTCAACAGAAAGGCTGTGCCTAAGTCCTCCTTCAAACTCCAGGCCTAGCACATGCAGTACCTCAATCCATTTGTTGATTACATTTGAAATGTAAGAGTTGATGATTATGGGTCTCCTATACCTCCTCTGAGCTTATATTCCATCCCTATCCTAAAATATTGGTAAGACTTCCAGAGAGAAGGAGTAAGGAGAGAGAAATTCTCTCATGTAACCTGCTTATTGTAAAGAAATACAACCTCACGTTTCCCTGTCATTCCCAAAGGGCCGTTTCTACACGACAGGCTAATCACCTGCAAAATTACCGTGAGGCGCTAGTTCTTAGTTATGTACAAGCAGAACAGCATTCAAAGCATCTTCACATGGTTGGTTTTATAACTTAAGAAAGACTGCTCTGATTTACCTTATTTTTCCAATTCAAACTTAGAAGATAATAGAACAAATGGATATGGTACCTATCAAATGAGAGAGAAACAGAAGTGCAGGGAACAAGCCTTGGGTAATCAATTCAAGCTTCTTACATCTAGTCAACGAGAGAGTGTAATTACGTTGGAGTCCACAGTATAAAGCATAAGGCTCTTGAGTATTTTTATATAGAAGATGTTGCTCTTAAAATACTGATGATGTGCAATGTCTATAGAATAAATACAGCCTGGTATCACAGAGTTGCATGCATTACTCATGCAGAATGCTTGCTGTGTTCTCTCTCTTTTCATGTGGATGATCTCTATTTTGTTCAGGTCCGGGAAGCAGCCCCGTCACATCCTAACAAAAGTTTCAATGGAAATTTGTTGTGAGGAAACCAGTCTCCTCACCATTTTCTCCTGCACACGCCATCTGCCTCAGCTAGTCTGCCATGTACAGAGGCTCCCAAATCCACTGAAATAAATCTGTGGTGTCTGTACAATCAATTCTCTAAGAATATGACTTTATAGGTTCTCTGCCCACATTCATCCCTTATTATTAACAATTGGGCATTGGTTTCAAGATTTATCTCAGAACTGGTGGTGTGAAATTAAAGTTTGAGCTCACTGCTTTCCCAGACAGAGATAGCCCCTGGTCCTGGGGTGACCTGAATCTGATGAGCTTCCCAAGCTTGGCTCAGAAGTCCAGATGCTGAAGACAGATGTGGCTGCTTCCTGCTGATCACAACAAAGAATCTGCTGGGTGGCTTGTTTGTTTGTATATAAGCATAAGCAAATGCTCTGGGGTTGAGGCTGCTAATTAAGTCTCTAAATTGTACTGGGTATGATAAAGCTTTCACCCTCCCTCTTCCTGTCTCAGTTGAGAGACTCACCTTATCTGAGGATGAACCAGTGAGATTTACCGTGTGTGGTTGGGAAGATCAATAGCAAACCAACACACTCACCCAACAGCAAGGGAGGAGACATAGGGAAATGGCTGAGAATCAGAGACATTTGAAATCCCACACTGCTAGTCACAGACTGAGCCCCTGACCAACATACTTCAACTTGCTTGAGTCAGTTTCCTCTTAATGAGGATGAATCCTTACCTCCCAATGTTGGTTGATCTGAGGCTCATTCATTTATCCATTCATTCTCAACAAATGTTTATTGAGTGCTGTATTAGTTTTCTTTTGCTGCCATAACAAATTACCATGAACTTAGTGGTTCAAAACAATAGAATTTTATTATTTTCACTGCTATAGAAGTCCAATAAAGGTATTTCTAGACTAAAATCAAAATATCCAGAAAGCCACATTCCTTTCTGGAGCTTCAAAGGGAGAATCCATTTCCTTGCTTTTTCCAACTTTTAAAAGCCACTGATTCTTTGACTTGTGGCCCTTTTCTCACATCTACAAAGCCAACAATGGTGAGTCCTTCTCACGCTGCCAACTCTCTGGTTCTTTGCAGCCGGGGAAAGGTTCTCAGCTTTTATAGATTCAGATAGTTCGATTGGTCCATCTTGATAATCCAAGATCCTCATATCAACGTCCTTATATTAATGGTATCTGCCGAGTCTCTTTTTCCATATAAGGTAACATCTTCATAGGTTCCGAGGATCAGGGCATGACATCTTTGGGGGCCAATTATTCTGTCTACCACAGGAATGCATTCTTTATGTTAGCAAACAAACAAAAAAATCCCTGCCTCAAAGAATTAACATTCTGGGGGCAGACTATAAACAATAAATATAAAATCAGCAAGTATACAGAATGTTAGAAGGTACGAGTCCTATGAAAAAAATAAAAGTAGAGAAAGGTGAGGGGAATAAAAGTGCCAGTGCTCGGGGGTTGGACTGTAGTGTTAAATAAGGTGGTAGTCTATATTACAGAGAGTGAGCTGCTGGTTAAGGGTGGAATGAAAGAAATTGAGATTAGGAAAGAGCTGAAGTCATTGGGAAATGACAAGTTCATTAATTTTTTAAAAAATATATTTAGAGGATTTTGAGGGCCTAGCACATACTGGTTTTGTTTTTCCTTCCAACAGCAATTTTCTATGATGAGAACCTGTTCATGTCTGTCCCTCTGATTCTCAGGTTGGGGTATTTTGGCCCACAATGAATCAGACTTTGTAGCATAATGAAGAGCACGGAAACCTATCTCTGCACATTACTGGCAGGATGATCTGGAGCTGTCACTTTCCTTCTTTGAACCTCAACATTTTCATGGGTTCACTGGCACTTGCCCCTGGAATCTCATACTATTTGGAGAATCAAGATCAGTAAGTGTAATGAAAACAGTGTGGTGCTGGCATAAAGATAGACATAGAGACCAATAGAAGAGAATAGAAAGCCAAGAAATAAACCCTCACATAGAAGATCAAATGATTTTTGACAAGGGTTAAATTCAGTGGGGAAAAGACAGTGTCTTTAGCAAACAGTGTTGGGAAAACTGAATATCTAGATGCAAAAGAATGAAATTGGACCCTTACCTTACTCCATTTACAAAAATTACCTTAAAATGGTTCAAAGACCTAACCATGAAACTTACAACTACAAAACCTTTGAAAGAAAACACAAAGGAAAAGTTTCACAATATTGAATTTAGCAACAATTTTTTGGATATGATACCAAAAGCACAAACAACAAAAGTAAAAATATGTAAATCACACTATATCAAAATTTAAAACATCTATGCATCAAAGGACATGATCAACAGAGTAATAAGTGATAAGAAAAAATATTTGCAAATCATATATTATAAGGGGTTAATATCCAGAATATATAAAGTATTCTTTCAACTCAACAAGAACAAAATAACCCAATTTAAAAATGAGCAAAAGACTTGAATGCTCATTTCTCCAAAGAAGATATATAAATTGCCAACAAGCATTTGAAAAGATGCCCAACATCACCAATCATTAGGAAAATGCAAATTAAAGCCACAATGAGATATCACTTCACATCTGTTAGGATGGCTACTATAAAAACAAACAAACAAACAAAAAACAGAAAATAACGAGTGTTGGTGATGATGTGGAGAAACTGGAACCCTGCAAACCACTTGTGGGAATGTTAAATGGTGCAGCCACTATGGAAAACAGTATGATGGTTCCGCAAAAAGGTAAACACAAAATTACCATATTATTCAGCAATTCTACTTCTGAATATACATCCAAAAGAACTGAAAGCAGTATCATGAAGAAGTACACACATTTGTCTACCCATATTCATAGCAGCATTATTCACAATAGCCAAAAGGCAGAAGCAACCCTAATATCCACTGACAGATGAATGGATAAACCAAGTGTGACAAATATATACAGTGAAATATGATTCAGCCTTTTAAAGGAAGGAAATTCTGACACATGCATGAACCTTGAGAACATTATGCTAATTGAAATAAGCCAATCACAATTCTACTTTTATGATGTATCTAGAGTAGTCAAATTCATAGAAAGTAGAATGGTAGCTGCCAGGAACTGGGAGGTGGAGGGAAAAATGGGGAGTTATTGTTTAAAGGGTACAGAGTTTCAATTTTGCATAATGAAAAAGTTCTGGAGATTGGTTGCATAACAATGTGAATAGCCAACACTATTGAACAACATACACTTAAAAATGGTTAAGACGATAAATTTTACATGTATTTCATATCACAATTAAAAATCTGTCATAAAAATAAAAATATGTCAGATCAGTAAGGATGTACATGTAGGATATTTGTAAAGCATGTTAAAAATGTACATACTCCCCCATGCTATGACATGCTCTGTAGAAGAAGCAATAGGTTATACAGAAACACAAATCCCTTTTTGGACCATTGATAATGAACAATACACAGATTGGGATGTCTGCTCAGGGTCAACAGCAGCAGCAGGACACAGCTGCTCAAGGTCTCCAGGGCAGACCATATACTCCCATTGCCCAGATAAAAACTTAGGGATTAGCTATTATTCAAACACTGCCAACCAGTGCAAATAAAATATGTTACTACATTTTGGAAAAAGAGAAATAGGACAACCTTGAGTCTAGATGTTTCACATAAAATTATTTCTTGAATTTGTATGAGCTCCTTTTACTGCTTCAGAATCTCAGAGAACTTCATAGGCATATGCATGGGTTAGCCTGTGTAAAGCAAGATGTGTGGCAGGAAGTAGCTCCACGTAGTCTTTCTCTGTGGTTCTGGGCAGGATAAAAATCATTTTTTGGATCATCTGTAATGCTTTCAGTCAGCAAACATTTACTTAGCAACTACCATATGCTAGCCTTGGTTGGTGATATGTAGGAAAATGAGACATAGCCCCTGCCTTGAAGGAGATACAGTTGAATTGAGGAGTCAGAAAAGAAAACCTGTAATTACATCTCAGGAAGTGCAGAGTCCAGAGGCAAGAGACAGCATGACATACTCAGAGACAGAGTAAACAGTTCAGTAAGTATGAAATATAGGCATTAAGGCAAGGAACTGGGTTAGAACAAAATGCAATTTAACTCTAGCCATATGGTAGTGTTACTCATTAAAATGTCCCCAAAATGGCAAGGTGCCATGGAGTCTACCAAATCATGCTGCACTTTATCATTGATTTCATTTTGCTTACAAAGGAATGATGGTTCATTGATCACTTCCCTTGGAAGGTATTTAAATGTGTCCTCAGCCACCTCTTGAAAGAGGCACAGTTGAGTGAGTTAAGAGAATGGATTATAGAGTTAGCAACAGCAAAGGTTTCCATCCAAATGGCGTCACTCCCCAGCCTATGCAGCTTTGGGTGAGTGACTGGGCTACTCAGTGACTGTTTCTGCAGGATAACATGGGAAACAGAATAGTTCCCACCTCACTGGGTTGCTGTTGGGGTTAGGTGAGTTAAGGGAAGTCAAGAGCTTGGCATGTAGCAAGGACTTCATAAATGGCATGGATGATATCTATCCATTTATTCATCAGCCTTTGAATGGGCACTGTTCTAGACCCTGGAGATACAAAGATAAATAAGGCAGTCTTTATCCTTCAAGGAACCTCCACTCGAGTGGTCAGATAGACACAATTATACACTAGGACAATAGAAGGTTGATTTGTTTTATCTCTGCCTCACTTAGGCCCCTTGGGAAAAAAAAAAAAAAGAAGACCCGTCTTTTTCACCTCCATAAACACAGGACAGAATCCTGGTTAGCTTTACGGGGGCCTACAGGAAGAGAGGGCCAGTCCTGGAAAACTGGTAACAAAACAACCTGAGACTGAATAGAACGCATTGTAGGTTCTATATTCTATATTCAATAGAGCCTGTCAGGACCAGGAAGGACCCTAGAGATCAAATGGATCAACTCCTTCACTTTGCAGATGAACAAACTGAGGCTCAAAAGATCAAAAGATTCACCTAAGTTCACTCCATTACATTGAGTCCTTGCTCCTGAAATGGCCCTCTTCCTCACACAGTACAGCCTCATTCCTCACTATCTTCTGGTATTGTGTGTGTGCGTGTGTGTGTGTGTGTGTGTGTGTAATGGCAGAACATGCTCTTCACACCAGATTTTTCGAATGGGGAAAAGAAATTTTAAAATGTTCACAAACCTGAGGCCCATGCAACATTAAGCTGTAGAATGATTCTGCTTTATCCTGCTTCCAGGGCACGTCTGTGAGCTGCCTTCTGATGCCAGCGGCTCTTTGTTCCAGGAAGCCATCTAATTCCCATGGTGGGGAACCACAGCCAGCTCCCTTACAGGGCTCCCAGCAGTGGAATCAGCATGATCGTCAGTCTAACCCTGTTTTCTTAAGATTTATCCAGCTCTCTACTTTCTCCACTTTGAGGTTAACAGTAAGACTTTGGATTTAGTCAATGAGGGTTTGGATTCAGTTCCCTCACTTACTAGGTGAGAGACCTCAAGCAAGTCACTAAGCCTCTCCAAGCCTCAGTTTCCTCATATGGAAAATGGGTACAATACTGCCTACCTCTATAAATTAGTGTGAGGACTAAGATGATGTGTACAGAGCCAGCACAGGGCTGGGAAAAGAATAAACCCCTAATAACCCATAGCTAGGAGGATAAGGAGAAGGTTAATGTCAACATTAGCAGTACTACCAGAATTTTATCTTCTCTAAGACAGACAAAGGAAATTCTCACTGGTCCATCTTTGAGTTTTGAACTTCGTATCTTTCGCATTTAATAATAAAATAGATTACTGCCAAACCACGTTTTGTGTATATATATGTGTATATGTACACACACACAAACACACACACACACACACACAAGTCCCTCTTCTAACCATCATAGTAACATTGTAAACCCACAAGCAGGCCGGGCGCGGTGGCTCACGCCTGTAATCCCAGCACTTTGGGAGGCTGAGGCAGGCAGATCATGAGGTCAGGGGTTCGTGAGCAGCTTGGTCGATATGGTGAAGCCCCATCTCTACTAAAAATACAAAAATTACCCAGGCATGGTGGCACACACCTGTAGTCCCAGGTACTCAGGAGGCTGAGGCAGAAGAATTGCTTGAAGCCAGGAGGTAGAGGCTGCAGTGAGCCAAGATCGTGCCATTGCACTCCCGCCTGGGCGACAGAGTGAGACTCAGCCTCAAAAAAAAAAAAAAAAAAAAAAAAAAAAGAGAAAACTGAGGTACAAAGGTTAAAATGCCTGGTACCAGCCCTTCCACCAGAAAGTCAAGAAAGATGAAATTAAGTGTCTTCAACTACACCCACCTATGATCTATCTGCTACATGCCCCTCTGTCTTCTTCCTCCACTCTTTCAACAGATTCTAAATACAAGCATCAAAGGTTGACTTCATCTCCATTTCCAGGCACTTTGATGAACTGCTGGCCTCCCCCCTAACAATGACCTTTTTCACTTATGCAGTTAAGTACTCATATTCTTGCATGCATTTTCCTTTACACATTTCTCTTTGTGGGGCTTGTGCACTCACAAATGTGATTATTTCTCCTTCTGAATAAATAAACATCAAGATCATACATCTTTCAACAAAGATTTCCTTTCACACAGCCACCCGATGTTTGTGAAACAACAATCCTGTCCCTATATGATTCTTCTATTGACCAACCCTGCAGCCCCTATTCACCCAGAACATTTCCATCATCCTAGACAGCCCTGTTCCTTGGCTAAAATTATAATAGGCATCTCCTCCCTCAGAGTCCCATGGGCCTCTGGCATTTTCTGCTCTTTGTGTTTCCCACTCCTCGTGCAGGTGGTTCTGTCCCAAAGTGATGTGATCTCATTAAAATCTTCGAGGCTCCTCTGTACCCCTCCTTTCTGTCCAGCCGCATGTGCCTGCCCCCAGCTTCATCACAAACTCTGAGCCCCATCCCCTCTCCTGGGCCTCTCCACCTTCTGCAGCTCCGTTGCACTTCCAATTGGCCTGCTATCTTTTCTGCTTTAGTCTCTGCCTCGTCTCTTTCTCTGAAAGCTCATCCCTCTCCTTTCTCTTCTCCCCTGTGTGCTTCAGACAAAGACAGACCTTTTGGAAGTGAGCTCAGCTTCCTATTCTCACAGCTCGTTTCCCCTTCTGATTTTCTTCTTATCCCTCTTGTTTACCCCACATTACTTTTTCACTCTCCTACTCCATGACCCTAAATCTCTCTTCTTCACAGAAGACTGCTCCCTCTCACAAACTCCTCCTCTTGCTCACTCTGAAGCCTCAGCAACAAACATTATTTCAAAACGTGCCCTAGCTCTGCATGGCCTCTTCTTTCATTCAGGGCCCTTGAAGCTGTCCCAGCTCTGCCTGCCTCCTTTTTATGTTATTCTTTTAGAAGGACATTTCAAAGATATTCTCTTTCACACCACAAAAGTAACTGACAATGCATGCCTCAACTCCCCCCTTATTTTAAACAGGAGACATGGGTGGAACCTTGTCCTATGCACCCCCAAACACAGCCTCTATTTACCATTCTTGTTGTCATTATCTTGGCTCTGGTCCTAATTATTTCTCTCCTACACACCTAAACACACATCCCTGACTTATTTCTTGTCAATTTCCATCTGCCCTTCACACCTTCTACCCAGACTGATTCCAAAAAGCAAATTTGATCAATTAGTTCCCCAGCTGACAAGGTTTCAATGGCTCCCCATTACTTTCAGCATGAAGTTGAAACTCTCAAGTATGGCATGTAAGGTTCTGCATGCCGTAGCCCCTGCCTACCACCACAGCTCAATTCCTCTACTCAGCACAATCCAAGATCACTGGGGAACAGTAACACGGGACTGCTTTGTACCCGTGTGGGTTCAACTAAGGGAAACGCACCATGGTAGTTCCTGTTGCCCTGCCTCAAATATGATGTTCCCACACCCACTGCATATATGATGAACTTCTATTGGCCCTTATCCCATTATCCTGACATCCTTCTGGGTCCAACTCAACAAAAGAAATGAAGGATGGATAAATGGAGGGAAGGAGAAAGAGAGGCAGGGAGAGAGGGAAGGAAGAAGCATACTACTGCATAGTACATGGGTACAATTTGTGACCAATAGCTATTTCCATAGTAATTATAACTAAATTCTTCCCCAAATGAAGTGTATCTGGCAGGTCACTAGCCCTATACTTTCCAAGATACAGAAAATTTAGATACCTAACTCCCCCCACAGAAACAAGCTTGATAACAAAAATAACTGTAATAGCTAATATACCTCACCCCAGAAAACTTCTGAGTTCTTTACCTATATCAACTCATTTATTCCTCAATAAAAGGTGAGGAAACATAAATATGTCAAGTAATTTGCTCAAAGCCATGCAGCTTTTAGCGCAGGGTCACAGTGTAAACCCAGGCCACCTGGCCCCCAAACCAATGTTGTTAATATAATACTGCATCCATGGTCTGTTCTTACAAGTGGCACTGTTAACACATACCAAATTTTCTTCAACAAGTCTTCAATATCTCCCATGCTCACAGACTTATTACAGACAAAGAAGGTTTTGGCCCTATGTGGCCCTCTTAAGTAAGACTGTAACCTTCTTCCAGAAGTTGATCAGGATGAAAAGAATATGGAATTTGAATCAGAAGACCTGATGGGATTCAAGTTCCATCTATAATATTCATTAGTTGTGTGGCCTTAGGCAAATCATTTAACTTGGACTTCAATTTCTGCCTGTAATGGAGATATTAACACCTGCCCTCATAGGGATACTCCAAAGTATAAATGAGATAATGTCTATGAAAATATTTTGCAAAAGGTGTCATTTCAATTCTAGCAGTTCTATTCAGACACCAAAATAATCACAATTGTACTCCTGACCTGAAAATCACCTGGAGCTCCTTAATTCATGGAAACCAAACTTCTGCAAGCAAGTGCCCCAACTTTACTCCAGTGGCATGGATAATCAGAGCCCTGGCATATAACCTTCTTCTGGACAATTAACACTTATTCTGTATAAAGTTACTCCTCCTTTCAAAGCTTCCCTTCAAAGGGGCCTACAAAGATGAATTCAGCTTCCTCCAAGGACGAGACAAGGAGAAATCAAGAAGAGAAAGAAAAGCCAGTTCTGACCCGTTTTCATTTCATTATTCAGCCTATCTTAATCTTCCCAATTTTTATTTTACTTTTTGCTGTTTTCCTTCTCCCAACTTCCTGTTTACAAATGTTAACCATGCATACTATGATCCCAGGTCATCCTAAGGTGGAAATCTGCTTTAAGAAAACCCAAATTCCTAGCTGTCCTCCTTCTCCTAAATACATCTGTACGACAAGCATTCCATTGCTGTCCTTCTAACCTCTTGATCTACATGATCTTTTCCCACAAATAGTTTAAGTTCTTCCACCTTGCTCCCAGTGGCCATGCTTTTTCTGTAGCTGAACAGAAGCTTAATTAATACCTCACACAGTCAGCCAGGGACAGTGCTGAGCTTTGAATCCAGATCCCCTACCCACAGCCAAAGTTCATTCTAGCATAGCACACTGCTGCCCTAACTCCACGTTTTTGGTTCCAAGAATGTCCATTCACTCACAAGCATTTAATAACCCAGTAGTATGCTTGGCGCTGAGATATTCAAGAAATTCAGGCTAAGAAGCAAGAAGAATATAATAAACACACTCAAAGATGTATGAACAAAGAAGAGGCTGCAACAGAGGCATCTGTTACTTCTTCATGATCTATTTTGTTGCAAGGATATAGCATTAATGAGCATAGCAACTCACAATTCTTTATTATAGAATCCATGAAACATAAAATAACTAAGAGAAGCAACTGAGTCATGTTGTTAACCTCTGTAATCTTCAAGGTCTACCTCCCTGCTTGGCACATGAGAGGTATACTAAAAACATCAACTAATTAATGCTTCAATAAGCTTGAATCTCCAAGAGCATGAGCCCTATATGTTGTGGATTCATTAATTTATTTAACAACCAACATTTACTGAACATCTACCACATGCAGATATATTCTGGAAAACAAAGAAGAGTACAAGACAGCTCATGACCCCACAAATGTGTCTTGATGCTATCAGATGAAAATAACTATATAAGATGCTTCTGGAGCACTGTTGCACTAATCCATCTGTGCATTCTTCTGGTCTTTTTAAAGGCAGAGGAATAAACACACACAAACACACACACAGAGAGAGAGAGAGAGAGAGAGAGGAGAGAGAGAGAAGAGGGAGACAGATCAATTTCATGTTGCTGGAAAGTTGCATTTTTTTAGGTAAAAATGCAGTGTTAATACGAAGAATGACTCTGATCACAATTCTTATCATTCATTTGTCTCTCCCAGATAAGTTTAGTTTAGATCAGGCTCCACAATGTCTTAGTGATTTTTAATAAACCAGATCAGACTCATTCAGGTACACTTTAAGGATAATTTCAAACAGCAGAAGTCAGCCCAAACTTCCCTAGTCATTTAACAAAGCATGTAATGGCCAGGCACAGTGGCTCACGGCTGTAATCCCAGCACTTTGGGAGGCCAAGGCGGGCAGATCACAAGATCAGGAGATCGAGACCGGCCATGGCCAATATGGTGAAACTCCATCTCTATTCAAAATACAAAAATCAACCAGGCATGGTGGCACACGCCTGTAGTCCCAGCTACTTGGGAGGCTAAGGCAGGAGAATTGCTTGAACCCAGGAGGCAGAGGTTGCAGTGGCGAGATCATGCCACTGCACTTCAGCCTGGGTGACAGAGCGAGACTCTGTCTCAAAACAACAACAACAACAAAAAGCATATAACGAACACTCCCACTTACTAGGCTTAGTTTTCTTCTTGCATTCAAAACATATTGGTTGAGCAGTCATGCACTGTGCTAGGTACTGAGTGAAACAATACTCCTTGCCACCTAAGACCTCAGTCTTCACGAGGAAAAACCTTAAACCAATAAATTAAATTTGAGGAAATGCAGTTAGAACAAAAAAGGGAAGAATTAACTCTGACCAAAAGAGTTTGAGAAAACAGGAGAAATATTTTCGGTGGGTCTTGAAAGAAGCATTAAATTCGTCCAGGTGAGGAGGGTAGAGAAAATGTAATTCCATTATGTGGAAGAGCATTTCTAAACCCTGACTTGTAAGAGGAACTGGCATGTTCGGGAAATAGCCAGAAGATCAATGTGACTCAAGCAATCTGCATGTGGGACTGCGAAGATGGAGATGGGGACAGTAGAATGTCTGTAAAGTAACAAAGCACCATTGGAGAGCATGCTGTGCCACCCACTAAGCCACAGAGATTTGGTTTTCCCAAAATTCCCTTAAGAGACAGTATCACATTGGGAGGAAAAGTGTAAGCTTTGGTGCCAGTTGGCCCTGGCTCCACATTCAGGATGTACTATCTCTTCAATGTGTGACCTTTTTAAAAATGTATTTTTTAAATGAAAGTAAACATTGTATATATTTATGGTGTACAACATGATGTTTTGATATACGTATACATTGTGGAATGGCTAAATCGAGCTATTTCCTCACTGTGTGACCTGAGCAAGCTAATTCTTTGGCCTTGGTTTCTTATGAAAAATGGGGATGATTATAATAGGACCTAACTCATAGGGTTGTTGTGACAGCTAAATGAGCATTTAGAGTAATGCCAGATCACTGAGATATATTGCAAAGTCATTACTGCCAGTGATTCATTAAAATAATTTTTGGTTTTTTCACTTCAGCATAGGGATCTGATTCAGGCAAGCGTTTCAGGAACTGCCCATAGCTGGTGCTTATATTGATGAACAAAGAAATAAATCAGGAGGCCAGGTGCAGCAGATCACGCCTGTAATCATAGCACTTTGGGAGATGGAGACAGGTGATCACTTGAGCCCTGGAGTTTGAGACCAGCCTGGGCAACATGGTGAGGCTCCATCTCTACAAAAAAATATATAAAAATTAGCTAGGCATGGTGGCATGCACCTGTAGTCCCAGTTTGAGCCCAGGGAAATAGAGGCGGCAGTGAGCCATGATCGTATTATAGCCTGGGTGACAGAGTGAGACCCCTTCTCAAAAACTGAAAATCAAAAGACATAGATCTGGGTCAGAAAACTACCACCAGTGGGCCAAATCTGGATGGGCAATTGCTGTTTTTCTAAGTAAAGTTTTATTGGAACACACTCACTTGTGTATTTTCTATGGCTACTTTTGAGCTACAACAGCTGAGTTGAGTAGTTGCAACAGAGACCATATATCCTGCCAAGTCAAAAATATTTACTATGTGAATCTTTGCAGAAAAAGGTTCACTGACCCTTGAGATAGATGACTGAAGGCTATAGGGCAAGATAGGTGGCCCACATATAGGTAGATCTACATGTGTATCTATAATCTAGAACCTTGATTCAAAAACTTGCTCATTATCCTTTCCTGCTTTGATCACTAGACTAGTAGTTCTCAACATAGCATTATGCTGTAATTGTTTATATGAGCGGGTTTCTCTGTTAACCTTTATCATATATGGTGCATTGAAAGAACAAAGTTGAGGCCCTTCACCGTAGATCTTACCAGATTATTAGAGCCAACACAGGAAGTGCTTTGTTCAAAGCAATCTTTTCCTTAACACAGGTTGAAGTACATTCCCCTTCTTCTATCAGACCAACATCAGACCCAACGGGTGTTGTGTTGCAAAGACAAACTGCTGAAGGCAGAGAGGTTCGAAAACCACTTGCTTTCCAACAGCAACACAGTTACCTTAGCCTCTAGTCTCCAGGTATAAAAACAGCTTTTGTGGTTGTCTGAAATACAAGAGATCTCAATCGCTGTTTACTGAACCTCAAACCTTGACAAAACAGGTTACTTTCAGGTCCTGAACTAGCTTCAAATTTATCCTTTCCTTAAAGAACTACAAAAGAGAATAAGCTGTATGCACCTCATTCTTTTTGTTATGTTAGAATTAGGGATTAGCACAGAAGGAAATGCTTCTGAATGAATCTTCTCTGCAGATGCCCCTGGAAAACTAGCTGACCATGCCCTTTGAGCAGTATGTTCTAAAACAGTTTCTGGGAACACAATTTTAATAGGTGCCTATAAGAACAGGGAGCATTTTCATGTCTATAAAAGACCAAAGCCAAATTTTTAAATGTCAAACATACTTGTTTCTAGCAGGACTTCCAGAGCCTTTAACTGTGCATTGAGAATCTCCTAGAAACATAAAGCATGCAGAGCTGCCCAAACTTATTTGACCAAAGGAAATTTTTATGGGTCTGATTTTCCTTGGAATGTGGTTTGGAGAATGTTTTTAGATTATAGATTATCATAACGTTTCCTGATGGATGCAATCCACTTTCTATACTCTCTTAGAAAGGATATAATCATTAAAAATTGGTTGTTTTTGCATTTCTGCCCATCAAAGGAACAAACAATTATTAATATACATGTTTTTTGTTTTTTGTTTTGAGACAGAGTCTCACTATGTCACCGAGGCTGGAGTGCACTGGCGAGATCTCGGCTCACTGCAACCTCCACCTCCGGGTTTCAGGCGATTCTCATGCCTCAGCCTCTTGAGTAGCTGGGATTACAGGTGTGTGCCACCACGCTCAGCTAATTTTTATAGTTTTTGTAGAGACAGGGTTTCGCCACGTTGGCCAGGCTAGTCTCAAACTCCTAGCCTCAAGTGATCTACCTGCCTCAGCCTCCCAAAGTGCTGGGATTACAGGTGTGAGCCACTGCTCCCAGCCCTAATGTGTATGTTAAATCCTACAATATCACTTGGCACCCAGGGAGACCACTCATACTGAAGCCAGATTTTGCAAGCCTCAGCCTAATAAACTGGCTCTGAGCTGTCAAATTGGATGTCACATATCATGGGAAACGTAAAAAAGGAATGAACACCCCTTGAGCCACTACCACAAGCCAAGAATTGTTTTACCTATGACACTCTACTTAATCTTCAAAACAACCCTGCAAGGTAGTTATTTATTATTCCCATTTCGCAGATGAAATGATCTCTATCTGTGCTGTCCACTACCTATACCACAGTAGCTCCTAGTCACGTGAAGCTACTGAGCATCTGAAATGTGGCTAGTGTGACTAAGGAGCCAGACTTTTTAATTAATTTAAGTTTAAATAGCCACAGGTATCCCATGGCTACCATATTAGGGAACATAGACCTACAGCATTCTTAAGTATAGAGGCTATCTGACTCAATTTTACTGAAACACTAAGTTATCAGTTTTCCACTATCAACCTCCAATTTTACCTCATATTACTAATCCAAGAGGTCCCAAGGACTGGCAAATATAGCAGAGAAAAGAAGTAAAAGCAAATGTGGGTAAGACTGAACATAATCTACAGCAGCATAGCAGGCAACAAGTATTAAATATTTCTTGTGGGGCTAGACCACCCAAAGTATTTTAGTGAGCTATAAGGTGGGATAGAGAAAGGCACAGCAAGAGCAAAAGCGCTGAGAGGTCTGGTGATTCAGAAAATGCCAGTGCACTTCAGTGGGCTCTCACACACCATGCTGTGCTTCCCTTATTCTAGTTGCTAGCACCGAACACATAAAAGGTTTGAACACTCTGCTGAAAACATTAGATTGCAGGTTTTGGAAAAATCCATTTAACCTAGCATCTCCATGCCAAACAAGCCAGAGTGGAGATCCATAACTGTCATGAAGTACGTTTCAGTGTAAGGCGTCAGATCGTCTGAATCCCTTTGGTAAGCTGTTTTTTTGTTTTGGTTTGGTTATTTTGTTTTGTTTTAACTTTTCTTCCTAACCTTTGACACAGATCCCAGGATGCCACATTTGGGGGAAAAAACACTTCTAGTTAAGTTTCTGTCTTGGTAATTTGAATGGCTGATGGCAAAAGTAAATTGTGGATTGTTCTTTGACTTTACGAGTTTAGCAATTTATCATCAGAGATATCACACTGATTAGAGAAATGCATACCAGCACAGAGGTTAAGAATATGAGTTTTGAAATCACACTGGTTCAAACCCTGGTTCTGCCACTTAACAGCTAGCCACGTGACCTTGACCACGTACTAGTACTTCTCTATGCCTCAGTTCCTTCATCTGTCAAATGGGGCCAAGATGGATTCTGCCTTTTAAGGATGTTCTCACATGCTAACATAGAGCCTGACTATAAGAACTTGTTGGTAAGTCCAGGCCTCAGCTCTTCTAGGGAAGCTGAACAAGTCATTTGTCCATACTAATCAGTGGGATCTTTATTATATAGAATGATAACAATGTTTCCTCTATATATGTTTATCTTTCTCATATGGCTCAATTGAAATAATGTAAATAAACATGTTTTCAGAAGCATAAGGCAATATAGTAATAATATTTTATATTAACATACTACATTTTTCCTGTAGTCATAAAAGACTGGTTTATTCAACAGAAATCATCAACTATGAGAATTAGAAGGATCCTTAGAAACCATTTTATCCATTCCAATGTAAGGATCCTCTACCATACCCCTTTCCCTTAATTTTCTCAGCTTGTAAAATTTGGGAAAGAAAACACACTATATAGACCATTTTACACTTAGACAATTCTTTAAGCCAAAATCTGCCTCCTCTAACCTCCAAACTTTCGGTGGTAAACAGAAAAATTCTAATTCCCATTCCACATTTCCACATGACAGTTTCTTAACTATATGGACAGTTGTCATGCTCCACACTTCCCCTATACACTCATCCCCACCAACAGATACATGTTTCACAGTATAAATATTTCCACTTGCTTCTATTATTTTTATAATTTTTTGAGAGATTATCTATTTTTTTTCTTCCAGACCTTTCACCATACTTCCTAGGGACACACTCTAATTTGATCAGTTCCCATTCCATGAACATTTACCCAAACCTATTACTTGCCTGGCCCAGTGCTAGGCTCTGAGGAAAGGAGCTAAGTCAGAAAAGAGAATGCACGTCCACAGAGTCACTGCCACGTATGGGAGGCAGATGTGTCCCTACATAGCTGAACCTCCCACTGGCTCTCCACAGGGCAGAGACAGGAATCCATGATCAACTTTTTCTTAATGTACAAAAGACTTCTATTAGTCTACCCCGAGTGATGAGGCATCCTGAGTAGCCTACTGATGACATGTATTAACTTAAATCAACTACTTCCCATCTCCTTCATAAGAACGGCCAGATATTCACTACATTCTACTTACCTATTAATATTTAATGGTTTGCACCTAAGTGCCAGCACAGAGGTTAAGAATACGCAAGGCTTTGCATTTAGCCCTTTTAAATTTTACCCTGTTTAACTCAGTCAACCTTTCTCATGTATAAAGATCAGTGTTTAGCCTGTTATTCTGGTTCTCTTGTCTCTGTGTTATCTGCCCATCAGGTAAGTATATGTTGTTCACTTTCTCCCAATTCCTGGTAAAATTGTTAACAACAAAAATGACTTCCATTTGACTGCCCAAGTTTACCAGAGATACTAGATTTTTAAGGCTTTTCACTCATACATTTGCTCATTCATTCAGTCAACATTATCAAGTGCACCCTTTGAGCAAGGCCCATAGGCGGCAGAGAGAATTATAAAGTGAAAGAGACACTGTCAGTGTGCTTGGGACACTTACCATCTTAGGGAGGTGACAACATGTATATGAATAACTAGAACATGGGCCCTTATGTGAGTGCCCTTGAGCACAGAGGGAGAGCCATTCATTCAGACTGAGAGGATCTAGGGATGCCTGAGGGAAAGGAGAGCAACTGATGGGGCATTGAAAGATAAGGAGGAGTTCAACAGGCAGTGATGCTGAAAAGGCAGATAATAAAAACTTGCAGGAAAGGGGTTTTTTTAAATGATGCCAGAGACTTAATTGTTTTTTATTTGTTTGTTTGTTTCGGAATAGTTTTCTCCCCTTTGGGAACTTTGCTGAGAGACTGTCAGTATGTTAAATGACATTCCAAACCTCTCCCTATCCAGAAATAGTTCATTCCACTTTCATCTTTTGATTTGGGAGTTAATTTAAAAAAATGTATTTCTTTCCTATCTTAAAATGAAAGGCAAAACACCCCATGTTTACCAGTCAGGGGCAAACTCTTCTATCCTGCATTTCATAACTCCCCAAACATCTTAACAACATATACGGTTGCCACTGTCTGAAGGCTGGAGATGCCGCCTCTGGGCTTGGAGACAGCCACACTGAAGCTTTGCAAGGCTTCCTGGGTTTTGTCCCATTCCTCACAGGGTGCCCAATTACGTTTCATTTTCTGTGTGGCCTTTCCTTCCTTTGAACACTGACTTGAAAGCTGGCTTAGGGTTTGAATGTGTGCTCTTCTGGTATTGAAGTCCTTCTTCTGGAGAAATGCAGTCCGACTCCTGGCCGGGCTTTTGTTTATAAATGGGCTTTTCACAGCTCTTCCTTCCAATTTGGTCTGTAGTTGAAGCTTGAAATGATTAAAGATGTTTGCATAAGCCAGAGTTGAGGAACATTTTTTTTCTTCTTTTCTATTGGAGGTTACCAACTCACCATTAACATGATGCCAGCCACACAGAACCAAAAGGCAATACCATTAAGAGCAACTGGTTTTAAGTGTGAGGGTCTTTTTTTCTTTGTGGAAGGTGAGGAGAGATTTGTGGACAGTGACTGAATCTTATTCTTCTTTGTTTCCTCAGCACTGTGCACAGCACCAAGCATATAGCAGGTGCTTAATATTAATAAATACTGAATAAGACCATAACATGATAGATGGATGGATGGATGGCATAGTTTCCTGATCTCAAGATGGAATTGTCCTAATTAAATCAAATATTAATATTAATTCAAACCTGCGATTCTAGGCTTAAATCATTTCTGAAGTAAATTAGGACACTGACAGGCATATTTGCTTGTATAATAAGTATATGCTTTAGAAGGCAGGCCAAGTTGAAGAATCCCAGTAATCTGTAGAGTACATATGACCTAAATGCCTCTCATCAGCTCACTGGTCTGGTAAGCACATTTTAAAAACCAGAATCTTATCTATATATCTTAGAATGTCAATGGTAAGAAGGCTTCATTTTACAGATAAGAAAAATGAGACTGATAGAAGTAAAGTGACTTGCCCAAGGTCATACAGCTAGTAAGCTACACAGCTTGGACTGACTTTATTGTTGCTTTCCCATAGAAGCTGATTATTCATATTCAAGAGAGAAAAATCATATGCATCAGCTCCAGCCATAAATAGTCCAATTAACTCAATTAACTCCAAGGTTCCTGCCTTGCAGTGAAGACCCAGTAAATCTAAGGCATTGGGAGCCAGAGTGAAAATGATAATTGCTCTATATGGGTACAGCTAGATTAGAATAGCCTGTCTTATCTTCCCAAAGGTTGGGGTACTCACTCACTGAACGGCCACCTATGCCCAGCACTCACTGCATTGAAATTATAGGTAGCTTCTGATGGATTTGGAGATAAGAGGGCCTTTGGAATAATCATCTAAATGTCTTTCAAACTTGTAATAGCACTACTACTTGGCAACGCCAAGGGCTTGTCCATGTGAAAGCTCACCTCCCGATATGAACTGCTGGAGACTGGAAACACCATTACAGAGTGTCCGCAAGTCCATGCAAGAAACATACAGCGCATTCATATTGCAGCATTGATTTTTCAGGTTAATTTTTAACCTCTGAGTTGGAGAGAAAGAAAAAAAAACCAAAAGGTTCAGTCTATGAAGTTGTTTCTATCTAAATACTCCCAACATCCATTACTGAAATGTTGCTTGGCACGTAAGCCACATGGCTTATTTCAAGTGGCTGAATGAACAAAGTTTATAAGAGGTACCTGCCTCTTATAAACAAAGTTTATAAGAGGTACCTGCCTCTTATAAACAAAGTTTATAAGAGGAACTCCCAATAAGTGCAAAGTAGATGGTTCTTTCCACTAATACAACCATGGTGGACCTACCATGACACTATATGAGGCAAGATTATTCAAGCACTACCTGCCAGTATCAGTCTTTTTTTTTTTTTTTTTTTTTTTGAACAAGCCAGAACAAGTATTTTTCACATTGTTTCTGGTTAGTAGTAACATCTTACACTGTTCCACGGAGGTCTCTCAATTGCGGGCCCTAAATTATCTCACGTAGCCTGGCCTGTTTATTTGAGAGAATTCTCACACAAATCCACTGCATTACCATCTAGTAATGCTGGGGAGAGAGAAGCAATCATAGCTTGTGCCCATCTAGACACATTACACAAGTCATACACAGAGCAATCATGAAATGGGATTTATTCCGTCTCAGGCACTGACGTTGATGTGGCTCAAACCTAATTTTCTAGAGGACAGCACAATTCTCATTGATTTGGGGAGATGTATTCACATCGTCTTGCTTTGCAAACCAGCTTTCCCAGAGGCCATGCAAAAACAATCTCTAAACACCAGTGAGGAGGGTGAAAGCTCTCTCTTAAAAAAAAAAAAAAAAAAAAAAAAAGTGCTGAAAGGAACTTACCACCAAAAAGGCCATATTTTGACATGATTAGTAGCATAGCACGCTCCTACTATAAGGCGCTAAATAATCTGATATGTATAAAAGCATTCCATTATGTGCATGAAATGATCTACCTCTACACTCAACTGTAAAAATTTGGCATTTCATATATATTAAAATGAAATCTCCCAAAGAAACGACTGAATTTATTTTACATGGTATAAGTACATAAGCAATTTCACAACAACTATATAGGAATCTCCTTTCAGACCTATTTGTATCTTGTTTTCTCTTTCCCTATAACATCTCTAAAATGCAATGTAGCTTATTCATGTGGTTGCTAAATATTTATTGAGTGCATAATTCAAAATACTTTCATATATGAAAAAACATATATGAAAAGATACCTGCCCTTACAGCCTCGTAGGAAGGCAACACACATATAAACACCCACTCTGATATACAATGTCATCTGTCAAAAGTACAGTAGGAACAGGGATGGAGAGAGCTTAGGTCTGGGAAGGCTTCTGAGAGAGCACCTGCCACTCCCAACTATAGTCATTAAGCATTACTGCAGAGATATGAAGATATGAAAGCATCACAGTATGCATAAAATCACACAGTGAGCAGGGATCTTAGTGATCACCCATCCAAACCCTTTCTTCTCAATTGAGAATATGTAGGTCCAGAGAGCCCAAGTCAGCAGTTCAAGGACACACAGATTTTCTGACAGACCTGAGATTAGAACCCATATGTTCTACTTTATCCTAGGACTCTCTGCTACACAGCCTGCCAGGGCTTCATTTCCTTTGCTTGCACAAAGGTAACTGAATTCAGCATAGATGACTCAGCAGAGGTGACCATGGAGATTTGCAAAAACTGAGCGCTTCATCATTTAGGTCCCTTTTAAACATTGGAGAACCTCTCTATGATTCCAGCTGTAATAAAACAACACTAAAAAGTAAGCTGTGTTCATGACATTGCATAATGACACCATTATACAATAGTGACTTACTAGTTAAAAGTTGATGATATATTAGCAGTCTTGCCACAATGAAAATGAAGTAAAAAAATAGAGAGAGAGATAAAGAAAAAGACCTCTAATTTCACGGTACAGTAGATGTTAGAACAAGAAATGAACTTATACCTATGAGGTCAATCTCATCTTGTAGTCAGGAAATATTAATTTGCTGATATGCTTTATGCTGGAGAGTTTTAAAAAAATTGGCATAAATGGTGCTACAAAATTTCAACCTCTCTTATAAGGCTGAGCAAGAGCCGCAAAAAGGAACCTGTTTTAGTCACCATATTTTATTACACAAAGGGTTGAATAAGAAAATTGGAATATTAATAAAACATTTTCTACATGGACTTTGCTGATTAAATAAATAGCTTCATGCTTTTACAAAGATGTGATATGTTACAGTCACGTTTAAGGGCAGTGAGTCCTTTTCTGTAATTACTAATAGGGATGGTTTAATTACGCCCATAAGTCCCAAGATATTGCTGCAATACACCAGCTGGGGACTGAAGTGCCCACTCTCTACCTGATTCCTAGATTATCTGGAGTCCGACATGCAAATCTCATCAGCTTTGATTCAGATCCTTCTAAGAAGGAGTTTACACAATATATCTTCTGCCTTATTCATAAAGAAAAATAATCACAATAGATGTATCGATTTACTTACATTGTCAACTCTCTGGGGCATAGTTACCTACTTCCTAGAGAGGAGAAATTAGCTTGCAAGTATACTGTCATAAACACAGACAGAGCAAGACCAGACAGAATCCAAACATCCCAATGCTCTAATAATTGAAAGACGCATCCCAGGACTCTTCATCTGAATAAAGGAATGGTTCCATTAAATGATAGAAGCCTGCTATATGAATTAGATTGAATTCACAGGACAGAAAATCCAGCTCCCCTCACCCCCAACCCCTGCCCAAAAAACCGGCTTTCCCAAGAAGAAAACTGGGAGACCCAAGAAGGCTTCAAACATACAGGTCAGATTATTCAACTGTTATAAACATGCATTTCCCAACCTGATTTTCCTTTGGGAAATCATTCTGTTATCCCAGTTCTAGTCCATGCATTTTGGTGGGGCTGACCTCACCCTCTGGCTGCAGAGGTCCAGTCCTGGCCATTGAGTATGAATTCTACCTCCTCAGTCCTGACCATAGTGACTGGTTCAGGAATGAGAATAGGTCCACTGAAAGCCAGCCTTAGGCCATTCTGTGGATCCATTGGGAAAAAGCCCTATCTCCTGCTAGGGTTGCTAAACTAGTAGGATTTGAGCCTTGATCGCTGGTGGCCATCAGTGCCACTGCTTGGGGAGAACCTACTTACTAACAAAGCCAGCACTGAGAAGGCAAAGCTGTGGTGTGGAAACAGTTGATGGAGCTCTTGGCTCTAGCCATAGCTGCAACCAGGCTACACCTGGACTTGGTTATGTGAGCCAGAAAACTCCCTTGCAGACTGAAGCCAGAATAAGCTAGACTTTGTCATTAACAACCTAAAGAGCCCACATAGAGTCAAAATTCTAAACTCAAGCCTCTAACTTAACATGGTAGCAGGCATGTGAGGCACCCTCTACCAACCTTCCTTCAAAATTAAAAGAAGGTATAGAAAGGGAAAATACAGTATTTTTTTCTCTTTTATGCTTTTTTTGTGTTTTTCAAATTCAAAAAACAAGGAAGAAGGAATTTCTTGAGAAAAAAATCCTGAAAGAAAAATTCATTACACTTGACTGTAGCCACTACATGGTTAACAGGAGGCTGCTATATGCAATGGATCCTTGCTTAAAACGGGTTAATTATGAACACTAGAAGTTTTCATATTCTGCTGAAGCTTCTGTTCAAATCTAATTTCTCAAAGTATATTGCTAGACACTAATGAAAACCCAAAGAGACACACGCATTCAAAAGATATATAGCCAATGAATTTTCTGTTGTTTTTATCGTGAACAACTTTTTTATATCCTAACATTTTTATACTAGCTATGAAAAAGATAAATAAATATTTATGACATTCACTCAATTCCACAGTAACTACTAAGTTGCTCATGTTCTCGCTCTGGTTTGAAATGTGCATATTTTAGTGGCTGGTATCTCAATCTTAAATGAGAAAGCCACAGAATGCTGTCATTACAGACCCTAAAACTACTCATTTGACTCACTACAAGGATATGCCCTTGGTAGCAGAACATAACAAGCTGAATTAAGGCAGCTATAGACTTAGACAGATACAAACTTCACTGCTGTCCAGCAAACAGCTAAGAACACCCCAGAATTGCCATGGACACTGGTTTCACGGAAGCTTGTTCCATATAACAGAAGAGTTTGATAAAGAAAAACAAACAATGAGATTGATGAAACACACAGAAATAAATGAAGGCCAATTTGCACCATTCGGCTATCCTGCAGAAACTTTTTCCTTTACCAGAAATGGTCCAATGTACCCCTTGGTATATTGACTGAACTTGCACGTGAGGGAGATCTATGTAGTCATACCATACTAATTATAAAGAATAGGCCAGAATTCACCAGTGGTGGTTCATAAGCTAAAAAAAAGCCCTTAGGCCAGTTATCTTTAGTCCACAAAATGTTTTTTGTTTTACCTAATTTAGTGCCTAATTTTTAAACAGAGGGATTTCACACAAAAACAAGATGTCTAGCTTTTCTTGAAAAAGCCAAAGACCTACATGAGTCCAGTATTCTGTTACTGCAACCATCAGATGAACCTTAACAGCGGTTTACCTGGTCCCCACCCACACTGTTTCACCCACAAATACCTGGCCCTTGTAAGCATCTGAGCTTGAAGTTCTTATAACAGGAGACACCTGAAGGACCATTAAATTATACCGTACCTGATACACATACATCCTTATTTCATCTAAATAAATATATTTCTTCTTAGATTGCTCTTTGACCCCAGGCAATAGGAAAATCAAGTTAATTGCAGAGAAGGCTACACAAAGTAAGGGCTATGTCATATCCATGTACACAACCACAATCTCATTGCTAACACTTGGTGACAAGGTTCTCCGTGAAGTTGCTGGGCAAACCTTCCCTGCCTCATTTCCCCTGGTTCCTGCCACCCCGCCACTTTATGATCCATTCATACCAAGTTACCTGGGACTCCGCATATGTGACGGCACATGCCTCCAACTTTGTCATGGTGCCCTGATGGAGAACGTTGATTTTGTGTCTTAGTAGACAGAATAGCCCATGAGGGCAGCTATTGTTTCCATCACACCTCACCCGGTAAGCCCAGAGCCCAGCACAGTATTCAGAACATACTTAATGCATGAAAGACTCACCAGAAAATCCCAAGGCACCCTCAAAATAATACTTAGATACTAACCCTCCCTTACTCTTACTCTGGCAAAATTCATCTCTATATCTTATTTTTTACTTCAACAAATATCTCTTTGGTTGTACTTAGCCACCACATTATTATTTGTTTATTTGTGTTTCCCTGTCTCTTCCTGGGTCTTGTGGGAAAAAGTCTGTGGCTTTTATAGGGTGATGTCCACGGATTCCACCATTCTGCCAGGTACCCTGCAGCAGCTCAATAAATACTGAATAAATGGATGAAGTGCTGGAGCACAAAGCCCTTTCACATAAATCATTACTCCTTGTAATGGCGCTGAGGTAGCCATTATCCTCCTCATCACCATCATCTTCATCATTGCATCATCATTGCCACCAGCACCGCAATCTCCATTTGACAGATCTCAGAGACCCAGTGCCCACAGCTTGTATGCAAAGATGCCAGTGTCCAAACACATGCCTTTCTGTCAAATTTAGCTGAAATGCAGCCAACAGGATAGAAAGGATCCGAATCCTGTGGACTGTGATTTTTCTGTGTTTCCACCTACTCCTTCACACCCTCCCAATTTAAAAATAAAATGAAAGAGTTGCTTGTTTAGATCATGTCCAAGACAAAGTCACCATCATATCAACAAATGGTAATGTAACCAGAAGAATGCATGCAGAATTCAATTCTAGCAGTGACATGCATGATATTTTTACCTACAGAGCATATCTCATATCTCCTTCCTCTGGAGTTTTCTGTAAGTTATGGATTAATAAACTTTCCCTAAGAATGCAGCTTTATTAATCTTGCAAAATACTCAGAAAAGAAAATATTTAATTATTCCCATCTAAAGTGAATTATGATAAAGTCCCATGTGTGCTCACAAGACACAAAGTTGCTTTCTGCAGCAAATTGTGTTTGTGGTGGTGACTGTTTTCCCCGCGCCAGTAGGATTTGGAGTAAACAAAATGTCAAACTGTCTCCTAACCCATGAAGACAATAGAGACCACCAAGGTCACAGCAAAACACGACCTAGTTTTTGAAGGGAGAAAGAGAGAGTTAGCACAGGATGGCGTTAGTTCAAGCCCCTCCTCTTAAAGCTGAAAAAGAAAAAATAAAAATGGAAGCAAAGAGAGAGTTCTGTCATCATTCAACTACTGAATTCTCTTTACTATCCTGAGGCATGTCCTTTACAAAGGGAAGAGTGGTGTGACTTTGTGCAATGCATTTCACTGTCTGAAGATAAAGGCTGAAGGAGAGAAGAATGACCCTGTGTGGCATGTCACTGTGCACCAGGTGTAGTTCAATTGTGTTGCATGTGTTACTTCTTTGTGTTTACAAAACAACCCTATAAGAACTTATTTTTCAGCCGAGGCCCAGAGAGTGAAGAGTCTTGCCCATGGTCACAGAGCTAGTTATCAGCCAAGCCTTGATTTGACCATCTGTAAAATGGGGATACAAATGCCCATCCTGTCTATCTGGTAGGACTGTTGTGAAGATAGAAGAGGAAGATAACGGAAGTGTGTGTGTGTGTGTGTGTGTGTGTTTGTACATATATGAAATACTTGACAAATGTAAGATTACCGCTGCTAGAGTGTAGATTTATCTAGATATTCACCCGCTGGCTTCCTTCATTACATCTAAATGTTGAGCATTTAAATGTTTGATGGGACCGAAGAGTCAGACCTTACACAGCAAACATCTTGCACAGCAAACGGGAAATAAATGGTTCTGACTCCACTACTAACTCCTTGGTGACTTTACAATATTGTGTGCCCACGTCTCCTCTCTAAGCAAAGTCTGCTCCTCTGCAGAATGAGTGGGTTGTTCTGTCAGGCTACAGGGACTGAGAGAGGGAACTGAAGAATGCCAGAGCTGTAATGTTTACACAAGCGCTGCTGAGACCTGCAAGCTAGCACATCGTGTTTCCATTCATTCTCCCTATTTCACGTTGAAATATGGGTTCACAATCCCTTATCCAAATTTCCTGGGATCTCATGTGTTCATAACGCAGACTTTATTTTGGATTTTAGAAAGGCAGCATATACTACACCACATTTATCTTTTATTTGTAATAGCCCTACCCAGGTTTGGGGTGACACCCCGTAATGAAACTCATGAATGCTTCTGGAACAAATGGATGACTATTCCTACTCATGGGGATCAATAAAGATTCTCAGTAGACTCATGTCACTTCAAGTCAGGATAGGTTTTACCACTAAATGAGTTACCCAAAATCTTTTGAGTTTCAGAGCCTTTTAGATTCTGGAATTGCAGAAAAGGGACTGCGTGGTCCCACTGCTGCTGCCTTACTCCCTGGGCACCCAACACTCACACAGCTTGCCTTGCCAATACAGAGTCCACCGCCAGCTGAGTCACTCTCAATTTTCTGCAAGGGCCAGGATGGATGGGATAGGGTAAGAGAAATGAGGAGCTAATCCCAAACAGCAAGTGTCTCCCTTCATTGTTTTCCTGTAGCTCACAATATTAACAAACATTTCTGTTGGAGGTTTATTTTCCCGCTCTATGAATAGGTCCTTTGCCTGTTTCTCTCAGATCCACTCCTGGCCCCTTCCCCTGCTCTATGGAGTGTTGCAGAAAGTTGATCTTAACCACATTTCTTAGGCGCCTTTGTCAGCTGATTTCCAGTTAGATTCACTCATTGGGAAAGACTGGCAAAAGACAGGAGGGGAGGAGGGGAAGACAGGGTATTTCTCTCCCTTTTTCTCTTTCTGCTTCAAGGTAGCACCCCTAGAAGTGGTGGAGTCTCCTCCATGGTTTCAGAGCACCCGTGTGTGGTGCCCACTCCCACCATGTAGACTCTTCTATGCTTCCGGCAGCCCAACTCCTGGCCTTTTTCCCCATGTGGCTTGTCCTCCAAGGTTCCACCTGCCTCCTGGGGGCTGCACCTCCTGGGGTCTATCATACCATAGAGGTAGCAGATAGTGTTACTGATCTAGAGGTAGGTTGGCTTCCTCCTACTGCTAATCTCTGTCTTTCGCTTCTTTGTCACACTTTCAGTTCTTCCAACACCTTTGTAACTGCTTTCCCGTATTAAGTTCTTCCTGTTAAGCTGGTGTGGATCTCCTGGCTGTCACAGATACAGGGCATGTCATTAAAAGTATGAGATTGTGTCTGAAGTCATGGTAGTGTGGCTGTTATGTTTTGGGTGTGTTCAGGGTTAGCACAGAGAGACACTTTTACCCCCCACACATACCGACTGACAGAGTTTCAATCTGTAGGTAACTTTAAACCAGCATCAGGGGCTGGGCGTGGTGGCTCATGCTTGTAATCCCAGCACTTTGGGAGGCTGAGGTGGGCAGATCATGAGGTCAGGAATTCTAGACCAGCCTGGCCAACACAGTGAAACCCCATCTCTACTAAAAATACAAAAATTAGCTTGGCGTGGTGGTGGGCGCCTGTAATCCCAGCTACTGGGGAGGCTGAGGGAGGAGAATCACTTGAACCCGGGAGGCAGAGGTTGCAGTGAGCCGAGACTGTGCCACTACACTCTAGCCTGGGTGACAGAGCTAGACTCTGTCTCAAAAAAACAAACAAACAAACAAAAACTAGCATCAGATAATCCACCAGGTAAACAATCACACATGTTGAATACTTGCATTACTATGCTGTGGGACTTGACAAGGAATTAGAAAGTCCCCCTCTCAACTACTCTCAAAAACTTCCTCCCCCACTGAAAAATGTATGCAAGAAAGAGAGGAAGCAAACACATTCTATTAACTGTGTAAAATCGCACTACAAACATTTAGGCCTTTTTGTTGTTGATTTCATGCAATTCCTTTGATTTGATAAAACTAGAGGGTAAAAAGGAAAGAAAGGAAGAATGAAAGGACAGGTCAGAAAAGGATAAGAAAATAAAGAAAAAGCACAGTTTGGGAATAATAAGAAATTAAAAGCATGTCTCAATGTAGAAAACTTTTCTTTTGTTTTCATTGACTCAAAATAGTTCGCTACAGGGGCACCTCCCCCTCTACTGTAAAAAAAGAAAAAAACAAAAACAGTGATGGTAGACTTTAAAAATTAAATGTAGCAAGTGTTTAAACTGACTTTCTTCAAAAAACCAAGTATAAAGGGCATGAAAGATAGTAGCCTTCAGAAACTCTCAATCTTTAGAGGAACCTAGATCAATAGATGTGGAACAGAACAATTGAAGACATAATGAAGTATGGTGTTTAACAGAATCTGGTGCTCAAGAGGCCTAAGAAAGAGACACATACCTTGGAAAGGCAGGCAGAGGCAGGTGTCAAACTTAGATTGAGCCTATGCTGTATGACCTTTATTTTTTAAAGAAAGCAATGCTAGTCCAGTCCCCAAGTCCCCTCCTCCCTGCCCCTCTTACTCCTAGCCATGTTGATTTATGGCTTCTCAAACAAATCAAGACATCCTTCTCCACTGATACATTCTGAACAGTCAAATATATACAGAATGGTATCTAGCCTGACTCACATGAACCCACAGACAGCACACAGAAAATACAGAGTGGTATCAGGTTAACCAAGTGGTTGCCTTTTCTTTTCCTTAATCTTGTTTTATATGAGACATCCTTTTTCATATCAACCTAAACTAGTACTGTATATATTATCTTCATTCCAGAAAACACAACGAAACATGTGAGAGAAGGGGAAAGGAGTTACAGCATTTGCTCAGGGAAGAAGAGGAATTTGAAATTTTATCATCAATACTGATGTCATAAGGGATGACTTTTGGAGGGAAATGAATATCTGCCCTGGATCCTAAAATAATTTGGGGAGAAAGAGTAAGAGTGAACTTACGGAAAGATTAATGGCACAAGGGATACCAAAGAGACAGTGAGAGAATTGGCAGATAGTAATCACCAAATATCTCTCCCCCATTTTTTTACAGATATATGTTACAATTTCCAGACATAATGGTGCTTCCTCACATAGTCAAAAACCCTGCCAGTATGTGACTATATTATTGACATAGCATATTTGAGGATCTTAAGTCCATGTGATGAAATGGAAAGAGCACTGGTTTGGGTGCAGAGACCTGGTTCTCTATTCTAGCTCTGCTTAATGACTTGGACTCATCTTTCCATTTCTCTAGGGCTGTGGCTCCTCATTTGAAAGTGGGAATAACATTCACTGACCTAAGATATGCCTGAAAAGTTAAGCTAGAACTCGGCTACCAGCCAAAATTTGCCCATTGGGCAGCCAAATAACTGTGGTCTACCCAAAATGCCAGAGTAGTGTGTCAGGAGCCAGACTCTGGCCCCCAGGCCCCAGCGCCTGTTATTCACGCTCCACAGGGTGTCAAACCAGAAGGGAACTGTACCCTCCTTTGCAGATCCCTTCTCTCTCCATAGGAAACCCAGAGACGTCTTTCAAAAACCTCAGCCTCTTGAACAAAGTGACTAGCGGCTACCCTAGTTGATCACCCTCTCATTAGCTCCATTCCCTACTCTGCATTCCCATTGGCCCATTGTGACAAAAGATGTCCTTTAAAGCCCTCTGCACTATCAGGCTGCAAAGGAAGGCAGTGACCTGTCAAGGGTGGTGCTAAATTACCCACAGTCCTTTCCTTAAGGCTTTTCTAGGTATCAAATGAGAGCCTGTGAAGCACCTAGTACAGACATACCTACTTTTATTGTACTTCGCCTTATTGCACTTCACAGTTATTGCATGTTTTTACAAATTGAAGGTTTGTAGCAACCCTGCATCAAACAAGTCTATCACCATCATTTTCCAACAGCAGGTGCTCACTTTGTGTCTCTGTCCCATTTTGATAATTCTCACAATGCTTCAAGCATTTTCATTATTATTATATTTATTATGATGATTTGTGATACATGAACTTTGATGAAACTACTGTAATTGCTTTCAGGCACTATGAGCCATGCCCACATAAGACAATGAACTTAATAAATAAATGCTGTATGTTTTCTAACTGCTCCACTGACTGGCAGTTCCCCCATCTACTTTCCCCTTCCTCTGGCCTCCCAATTCACTGAGACACAGCAATATTGAAATAGGCCAATTAATAACCCCACAATGGCTTCTATGTGTTCAAGTGAAAGGAAGAGTCACAAGTCTCTCACTTTAAATCAAAAGCTAGAAATGATTAAGCTTAGTGGGGAAGGCATGTTGAAAGCTGAGACAGGCTAAAAGCTGGGCCTCATGTGCCAGACAGCCAAGTTGTGAATGCAGAGGAAAAGATCTTAACCCACTTTGTGCAGCTTGCTGCCAGTACTTATTTCTCAGGGCAAACAAGAAATAGATTAAAGGACATTAAAAGTGCTGTTCCAGTGAACACATGACTGATAAGGAAGAGAAACATCCTGATAGTGGATATGGAAAGAATTTTAGTGGTGTGGATAGATCAAACCAGACACAGTATTTCCTTAAACCAAATGCTGATTTAGAGCCCTAACTCTATTCAATTCTATGAAGGCTAAGAGAAGTGAGGAAGCTGAAGAGAAAATTTTGAAGCTAGAAGACCTTGGTTCACGAATTAAAAGGAAAGAAGCCACCTCCATCACAAAGTGCAAGGTGAAGCAGTAAGTGCTGATATAGAAGCTACAACAAGTTATCCAGAAGATCTCACTAAGATCATTGATGAAGTTGGTTATACTACATAACAAATTTTCAATGTAGACAAAACAGCCTTATATTGGAAGAAGGTGTTATCTAGGACTTTCACAGCTAGAGAGGAGAGGGCAATGCCTGATTTCAAAGCTTCAAAAGACAGACTGACTCTATTGTTAGGGGTGAATGCAGCTGGCTACTTTACCATTGTGAAAATTCTAAGGCCCTTAAGAATTATACTAAATCTACTCTGCCTGTGCTCTAAAAATGGAACAATGAAGCCCGAATAACAGAACATCTGTTTACAGCATGGTTTACTGAGTATTTTAAGTCCACTGTTGAGACCTACTGCTCAGAAAAAAAGATTCCTTTCAAAATATTACTGCTCCTTGACAACAGACCTGGTCACCCAAGAGTTCTAATGAACATACAAGGAGATTAATGTTGTTTTCACGTCTGCTAACCAAACATCTACTCTGCAGCCCATGGATCAAGGAGTAATTCTGACTTTCAAGTCTTATTATTTAGGACATACATTTCATAAGGCTATAGCTGCCATAAATAGTGATTCTTCTGATAGATCTTGGCAAAATAATTTTAAAATATTCTGTGAAGAATTCATCATTCTTGGCCCAGCATGGTGGCTCATGCCTGTAATCCCAGCACTTTGGGAGGCCAAGGTGGGTGGATCACGAGGTCAGGAGATCGAAACTACCATGGCTAACACAGTGAAACCCCATCTCTACTAAAAATACAAAAAGAAATTAGCCGGGCATGGTGGCGGGCACCTGTACTCCCAACTACTCGAGAGGCTGAGGAAGGAGAATGGCTTGAACTCGGGAGGTGGAGCTTGCAGTGAGCTGAGATCACACCACTGCACTCCAGCCTGGGTGACACAGCAAGACTCTATCTCAAAAAAAAAGAATTCATCATTCTAGATGCCATTAAGAACATTTGTGATTCATGAAAGGAAGTCTAAATATCAACATTAATAGGAGTTTGGAAGAAGTTGATTCATGGCTGACTTGGAGGGATTCAAGACTTCAGTGGAAGAAGGAACTGCAGATGTGATACAAATAACAAGAGACCTAGAATTAGAAGTGGAGCCTGAAGATGAAACTTAATTGCTGTAGTCTCTTGCTACAACTTTAGCAGATTAGGAGTTACTTCTTATGGATGAGCAAAGAAAGTGGTTTCTTGAGATGGAATCTACTCCTAGTGAAGATGTTGTGAAGATTGTTGAAATGACAGCAAAGGATTTACATAAACTTGATAAAGCAGTGTCAGGGTTTGAGAGGACTGACTCCAATTTTGAAAAAAGTTCTACTGTGGGTAAAATACTGTCAAACTGCATTGCATTCTATAGAGAAATCTTTCATGAAAGGAAGAGTCAATCAATGTGACAAACTTCATTATTGTCTTATTTTAAGAAATTGACCCAGCTACTTCAATCTTCAGCAACCACCACCTTGATCAGTCAGTAGCCATCAACATTGAGGTAAAACCCTCCACCAGCAAAAAGATTATGACTTGCTGAAGGCTCAGCTGATCATTAGCATATGTGAGCAATAAAATATTTTCAATTAAGATATGTACATTGATTTTTTTTTACATAATGCTATTGCACCCTTAACAGACTACAGTATAGTGTAAACATAACTTTTATATACACTGGGAAACCAACAAATTTATGGGACTCACTTGATTGCAATATTCTCTTTATTGCAGTGGCCTGGAATGGAACCAGCCGTATCTCCCATGGATGCCTGAATTTATTTAACAGTAAGCATTCAAAAACACCCATGATTTTCCTCCTCTCCTTCAAAAACACCCACGATTTTCCTCCTCTCCTGACTATTTGCCATGTAGAATAAGAAATACAGGTAGCATATGATGAAAAATAATATATAGCTAGCAAATATAATTTTAAAGATAACATTTACGATGGCAATTACAAAAATATAAACCACTTAAAACTCAATCTAAAAAGAGTGCATGCCCTTTGGAGAAAATTATAAACTGTATTGAAAGACATTAAATAAGAACTAAATAAACGGAAAGAGTTACCATATTCATGGGTAGAAAGACTCAGGCTCAATGTCCTAATGATGGCATTATCTTTTAATCAGTCTATAAATTTGATAAAACTCAAATCAAATCTCAACAGTATTCTTGTGAAACCTTGAAAGATGATTATAAAATGTATATGGAAGAAAATGGCCCAAGAAAAGCCAAGACACTCTCGAGACACTTTTGCAGAAGGACACTTTTAGGGATGTGTCCTGGCCAATACCAAGGTTCATTAAAAAGCTATAATAAAGTTTGGTTAGGGCAAAAGAGTGGCTAAAATACATGCTTAGAAATTGACTCTAAGTTCCAGGAAAATCATTTTTCCATATGGAAGAAAATTAGAATAAATGCCTACCTCACACAACACACACAGACACACACACACATACACACATACATGCATACACTCCACATGGATTAGACAACCTAAATTTGAAAAGCAAACAAAACAATAAAGCTTTTAGAAGATAACAAAGGAGAATATCTTCATGACATCAGAGTGGGAAAAAAAGGTTTTCTGAAACAAGACATAAAAAGTGCTAACCATAAAAGATTTATAAATTCAACTACATTAAAATTAAGAAGTTAGATAGCAGAAGGTTGGCAAAAATCCAACTTCTATGTGGTCTATAAATCTATTCAGCTTCCCAAAGGCATAAATAACCTTTTTGCATTTATTGGAACTATATTCTGACAATACATGCCATAGCTCAGATTCAGCATATGGTTGGCCCATCTTTGACTTTGTCCACAATTAGATTACTAGCACTACTGGTTTAACCTGAGTATATTTGAATGGATGTGGCTTATACCTAGAACTTTCGTGAGTAGACATATAATACTGCTTAGAATAACATGGCCTGCAATTCAAAACAAGCACCACCACATGCCGTCATTATAGGCACTGCTACACCATCACCAGGGAATAGGATTGTACAGCCTGTCTTCCTTATCCTCTGTGCAGCGTTTTTCTATGTTTATGATCATTCACACCACAAAGTTCATTCTTGTTCTGCTAACTTCTGGGATTTAACTGCTACTCCAAAAACTACCAGGAGAAATATATATCAGTGAAAGCAAGGATAGAAAACCCTAGTGTAGATCAACTTCTAACCCCACGAGAGAAGGTAATCTACTGTCTCCCACACAGCCATGATTTTGTACCAAAAGCCTCCCCCAGTGAGCCTGTGAGTCTTCCATTTCCTTTCTCCTCTCATTCATTCTATCATGCATTCTTCACCAATATTCTGCCATTCACTCTACATGTTGACATACATACCATAATATATGAATAGAGTCTAAGACAATAAGAAAAGAAAATTTCACCCACATATGACTTATGTTTAAGGTGATGTCAACTTTTTCAAGATGTCCCTTGCATATATCAAAAGAGATGCTTCCGTTGGCATGATAGTATCTAATAACAACAGTCTTACTGATAATAAGTTATTTCTTGGGGACCCCAAGGAATGGAACCTCATAAACTTTCAATGCATTTCATGTCAGGGTACTGGGTAATTACATAGCATTGCAATTTTAAAATTTCCTCTTTGGATGAAAGCAGTTATATTTATAATTTTTCCTATAATGGAAGTAGATAGCTCCAGTGAATCAATTGTTTTAATAGGACAGATTTGGATAAGTGGTTATTGTTAATGATTTTAAGAGATGTCAATAAAACATAGAAATGACTTTCAACAGATAATTATTATAATTCACTCCCAAATCTAGATTACAAAATAAAGAATCACAATAAAAAATGATTTTCAAGTTCACTGATCACAAAGAATTTCAATATCGTCTATGGAAAACAATTAATTTACCCTAATCTTTTTACCCAAATTAACTTAATGAACCACAGGAGACTGAACACATTTAATTCAATTCAATTAAGCAGAAACTTATTGAGCATCTACTATATTCCAGACACCAGAGTTAAAAGGGGAAGCTACATTTCCTTTCCCTAAGTAGTTCATAAATGTCCTTTATTCCAGTATAATTATTAGGCAAAATACTATTTCTTTCTTATTATCTATGTAGTGACTAGCTAGACAGTTTATAAATGTCCTTTGTTTCAGGAAAATTATTGGACAAAATACCATTTCTTTTTATTATATATACAGTAAGGAGCTAGAAAGTGAATGAGAATTCAATGGAATTGTTTAGGTTTGTTCTAGAAAAATATATTCAAAAGAATTATTAAATTTAGGATAGTGACTATGTCTGCAAAGAGAAGGGGACATATGATCAGAGAAAGGTTACTAGGAGGTTTCAACTGTATTTGTCTGGCTTTATTTCATTAGCTGAGTGGTAGGTACAAAACTTTTTATTATATTGTTATTTATACTTTTTGTGTGTCTTAACCCATTTATGCCAGAGGCTGCAAATTGTTTTTGGTGAAAAATGAGACTTTGGCGATGACCTTGAACAGCAGGATGTAAATAATGCCCACAAGCTTAGCATTCCAATAAAAGAACACTAGGCATAAATGGGTTAAATATTCTGTCCTATATTTCAAATCACACACATATTATTTTCATGATAGAATGAAAACTACTCTTAAAAGGCTTAAGTGATTCTCTACAGTTTTCCCAATCTATTTCATAAGACACTGAGAGATGCTACTTGAAATCAAAGTTTCTATGGCAAATGAATTTTTAAAATTCTTCATGAGTTAAATGACTTAAGTGCAGAAAATCTCTAAACCTTTAACATATCAGTAAATACCACATCTTACTAAGAGCAGGATATATAATTCAATACTTTCCAAACATTTTTGAACATGGAACTTATTTTTCCCTCTGAGCCTTCTTCCTTTTGAAATATTCATAATGATCTTAGGGGACATTAGTGTTTCCTGGGACACAGTTTGGAAAATGCTCTATTTAAAAAAAACCCATTTTGATGCACGTTCTACATTACCACTGTACCCAATTATGCCCATCCCTAAGTCAATAACCATCCTTCATGCTCGCATGACTTTGTCCATGAAGTCCTATCAGTCTGAACTGCCTTTAAGCCTTGAGAAACTCCTGGTCAACCTTCAAGACGTAGGTGAAATGAAGCCTTCCCCAACCTTTCCTTTCTCCAGGTACAGTAAATTACCACCTCCAGAAGGTTCCATAGCTGTATAGATATTTTCCATAGTGCATCTCCTGCTGTAACAGTTATTTATGCATGAAACCAGGTCCCTAGATGGCAAACTGTGCAATTGCATCTTGGTACTCTTCACAATACCTAGCACAGAGCCAGAGCCAAGCACAAAGTAGATGCTCAGTAAACATTTGTTGAATGGACACAGAAGTGATGTTTATGTGCATGACCAGAATTTTCTTCCTCAATTTCTCAGATTCTCTCAATGCATATTCACAGCTTTTCAATTATTTTCAGTTGCAACACTAACAAGAATAAAAACAAAGAGACATAAAGACTGAATGTGACAAAGACAGATAGAAACGAGGAAAGACGGAGACAGAGAAAGAGCAAAGAAAGAGATGCCTGAACTGACGGATACCAAATAAACAGATGATGAGTCCATTCAAGAGATGCAGAGACTGACCAACAAAGAAAATCGTAAATCAATATGAAGCTCGGAGCAGATGCATGGGGTTGGTAATTTGCAAGACTCACTATAGGTGGTCAAGATGGCCGATTTGGGTTCGTACTGAACTACTTACAATTATTTGGGAGGACCCATCCCCTTATTTTTATATCATAAATTAAACAGCCCGCCTTCACCACCACAAAATTTTCATCATTTTAGCTGTCATCTTTTCTATTCAGCAGAATTTTATTTCTATTTTCCTTTCTGCTTATGAGACTCCCCCACTGGCATTGCAGATTGGTTATATGTCAGCTTCAAATAAAATAAAATAATAATAATAAAAGCAAGCTTGCAATTTCTTTCCAATAGAATATGCTACATATTTCATAAAATAGATGCCAGAGGAGTTTTATGATTCCTGAACCAAAACCTTCCCACATCTCAAAACTAAATGGAAGAAAAATAAAAAGAATATGTCAAAGATAAAGAAACCTGAACATTTGCTCTCCAATCAGAGGGAAATATCCAGGTGATTAATTTGATTAATGAGTTGTTTTCATTTCTTACATGAATTTATATCCTGATATGCATTTCACAGATTCAGTTCAGTGTGAGTTTTCATGGATATAAATGTACATACCAGAGGAGGGGTTTTCTTTTCCTACTGACATGCTTTTTTCAGTACAGAATGTCTAGCTGGCTCATGCTCTTAGCCTGACAACACCTTCTCTGCCAAGTTTTATTTATATTTTCAAGCCACGTCTCTATCCTGGTATAGGAGACAATCTGGTCTAGTGAAAGGAGCACTGGACAAGGAGTCCAAGAATCCTGAGTTGTGATGGCGCCTCTGGGCTGTAAAGTTACGTATCTCTGCAAGCCTAATATTCTTTCAATCTGTAAATTAGGACAGTTGACAAACACACCTCTAGAATTCAATCAAAGTCATTTTACTTTCCTCAGAACAACTGCAGAAAAGTAAAATGGCATGGAAATTTTAACATGATATGTACTTCCACAACTCCTCTTCACAAAGAGCCAAAATGTGTAAGGAAATATTTCCAATTAAAAAAAAAAAAAAAAAAAAACCTTTGCCTAAAATCCTAAAATGTATCTCTTCCTAAAGATAGACCAGATAATATTGGGATACATAACTCTCAGAATATCAATGATCGAAAACTTTTTCATTATCTAGGGGATGGGTTTTTATCTCATTTGAAAGATAACACCAATAGCTAAGTAACGTTACATGCTAGGTATTATTCTAAGCACTTTGTGTTAGTTCCTGTAATCTTCATAATTTTATGAGGTAAGTACTGTTATTTCATTATAAAGAAAACTATAAAGCACAGAGAAGTCAGATTAGCTGGCCAAGGCCACACAGCTTACAGAGCTGGTAGAGCTGAGATCTGAAGCCAGGCAGTCCAGAAACCAAGTCCAGACTCCTTACCAACTGCTATACCACCTTTTAGTTTGAGAATCTCTGCTTACCACAGCTAGTAACTGAGAAAAGCAGTAATGCTGTTTCTGCATTACTAATTGCCTAAACAATTATTTACTAATTGATTACTAATTGCTACCTAATTAATAAACATTTTCACAGAGTAAATAGATGTGAACCAATACTAACCAATGCCTGATAGAAACTGCCACAGAGTCACAAGTGTTCAAAGTGCCTATCATTGCCCCATTCCCTGTTGATGATAAGGTAACACCCATTTTGTTTTGCTAGCATCCAAAAATGGGGAAATACGTAGCTTGCTCCTATAGAAGTCTTACTATTTCATTATTCTCCATTAAATTTTACACCCTGGGAGCTAGCTGGGATCACTTCCTCACTCAGAGGCAGCATAACAGTGGTTACGACAGACCCTGGAACAAGAATGGCTGGGTTTAAATCCTAGTTCCATCCCTTACTTGCTATGTAATCTCAGGCCAGCTACCAAATCTTCCTGTGCCCCAGTTTCCTTATCTAGCTAATACAAATGAGAATACAAGTATCCATATCCTAGGGTTATCTGAAGATTAAATAAGTTAATATGTGTAAAGTGCTTAGAAGCATTCCTGACTCTTAGTAGTACCCCATAAAGGTTAATTATTCTTTTTTATTAACATGAAATGTGACTTGCCAAACATCACAAAGTCAGAAGTAGCTGGATTCAATCCTGGTCTTCCAATTCCAAATGCCATCCACTTTCTTGAACAGAATTCCATGCTGTCTATTACTAAGAGATCATTCTCTTGAAATCCTGCTATGTGCCAGGGCACCCAATCATATGATTTTCCCCATAAAATTGCTCCGAGACCCACAAGGTAGGTAATATTGTCCGTTTTGCAGATGAGGAAAGCAAGGTTCTGGGAGGTTAAGCGATTCATCCTCAACTGCTTAACTCAACCACGAGTATTCTTTGTCTCAGTAAGTCCTAAATAACATTTAAAGTTCCTGACAATACCCTTCAATTTATGCTATTTTTAAAGTGCCATCTAAAAGACATAAACTGTGATTTTCTTGCTTTGTTTGCTTTATTAGTTTGAGAGAAGGATTAAATCCCAGCAAAAACAAAATGTTTGACTTGAGTGAATTATCAAAATGAAATGCTGCCTCCATTAGATTCTTCATCTGCCTGCAGGGTGGCTCCAAGCATCCTAAATCTACCAAATGCAATTTTTTAGATGGGTACTATCAGGTACCAAGCCAAACACTCACCCATTTAAGAAAAATTACTTTGGAGGGCAAAGGGGAATGAAGAAGAATATTCCTCTCTGGGTTGGGAGGAGAAAATGAACAATAAGTGATACGATCTCTTCCCTGCAGCCTCACACAATAGTGTGTCTTGCAAATGAAACATACTGTGAAACAGCTTGTGAGATGAGCTTCATCAACAATAAGTAATTTTTATTCAGATTTTATCGTTGAATACAATGAACATGATTAAATGTTTCAGATATGCCTATTCAGACCTTAAGCAAACCATTAAAAAATGAAAACTATTAAAAATCATCTTCTAAATCTGCTTTAGGAAGAGATTTAATTGCCAACTCGATGTGTAGAACTGAATTCCTACTTGATAGCAGCACCGTTCCCAAGAAGATGGTCACAACATATTTGCACTTCCCACCTCGGCCTCTTTTCTCATCCCTGCGGATCCTCCCAGCGTTGCCAAATAGTTACAAAGTCAGTCCTTTCAAACCACTGCATTTTGAACTTCCTAAACCTTCAAGAGAGCCTCTGTGTATGGAAAAGAACAATAGCGCTTCAAAAGACATTTCTGCGAGTTCTTCAATATTCCATTTGAATGCTGGGGTTTCAATCAAGGACATCAGCAGACAATTTCTGATTGCTTAGAAGTTGACTTTTATACAGCTTTGATTAGGTCGCCCTTCTCAATAGGAAATCAAGAAAATCTTTGATCACTTTCAGTTCCCAGAATTGTCACCAAGCCTTGTCAGGATAGGGAGTGAAAGAGATGGGGGGTGGCGGGGGGGGCCTACTCCTTTTGACATCTCCGAACCCCCATCTATCTTCGTGCCTGCGCAGTTCCGGTGCCATCCAGAATCACTCATCACGGAGATCACAAAAACAATGGGTGCTAATTCAAGGGGTGGGGATGGTTTGTAATTTTATGGATTTCCCAAAGACCTATAATTGGCACATAAATGTACCAACGTGAACTGGATAATTAGGCGGTTCTGAACGTAAGCCACCTTTAATTTAATTTATATGATTACTTGAAAACGTTAAGTGTTGTAAAGTGTAGTGGAACCCCCACACAGCCTTTATTCAAAACTATCAACACTGTTAAAGTGTATTTAACTGGCCAGCAGGAGGGGAGCAGGAAGGAGGAAGAATCGACGGCGCGGATTCTCGTCCCGGTCCCCGCCGGCTGGCTAGGAGCTGCACTGGAGCATTCAGCTCGCAGGAGGGCTCGCCCCCGGGCTCGCCCCCGTCCAGCTCCCAGGCGGAGAAAGGCGCTCTCGCTACCGCAAGCCCTACACTCGCCCCTCTTTCTAATGGAGCTAAACACAGGCGTGTGCCGACAGCCAAACGCACACGCAGACACCGACCCACGCGGGCGCGCACCCCAGACTCGGCGACACACACACACCGGAGCGCACAGATGCCCGCGCCGCGGCGCTCTCCACTCCGCCCGCCGCCGAGAGCTGAGCGGTCGCCAAGCGCCCCCGGCCTCCCCACCCCCACGCCATTCCTTCAGACTCTCCCAGCCTAAGCGGAAGTGCCCCAGCAGACCCCCAACAATGAGGATTTGTGCGATGCAGTTGGGGGTTGGGGGTAGTTCACACGGAGTGAAACGTACACAGTCTGGCGGGTCTGGGAGCAGCCAAGTGGCGTCCGCCTTTCCAGGCAGCGTTCCCTTGTGCCCACTGCCCCCCATCAGGCCCACCAGCACCACCAAAAAACAAAAACAGAGAAAAGAAAAAGCGCCTTAAAAAGTGCAGAGAAAAGATGCGCCCTCCCACCAGGGGTCACAATAATACTCCTCGGGACGCAGCCAGCGGAGGCAGGGTCCTGGCTGCAGCAGCCACCCTGATTTTGAAATTTACTTTGTACACTCACCCAGTGGCCCCTTTCAGATGCCGCGACACGACCTCCCCCCATCTCGGACTCCCTGCCTCTGGGTTCTCTCGGCGGTTGACACCCTCTTGTATGCCTGCTTTATGAGCCGAAACACAGAGATTTAAAGTTTCCCTGGTAGGAAAAAAACTGAGCTCTCTGCATCCAAGTCAGAGCGTCGAGTCTGGAGCAGAGAGAAGGAAGAGGGGCGGGCTGGGGAGGGGACTAGTTGGGCGTAGGGGGAGGGGGTGCTGGGGAGTGGATGGAGGGGGACGAGCGGCAGAGAACAGAGTCCGCAGAGGATCCGAAGAAAGGCCGGGGTCCGAGGAACGCGGGATCCAGTTCTCACGGTGCCCGCGAACGGGCGGGGATTACTGGGATAGAGTCGGTTTTTCGAGAGGTCGAAGCCGAATCTCAGCGCTACGGAGGAGTAGGGAAGTGAGAACGGGGTTCGGCCGAATGAGGAAAAGGGTCTGGCCACCAGGGAGGGAGGGAGGGAGTTTCGGGAGCACAGGACAGCGGGAGAAGGCAGGCTCGAGGACGGATATAGCCAGGACCGCAGGAGGAAAGAGGGCGCAGGGGGTCTTGGAGAGAGACGCGTGTCAGGGGTGGACAAGTCTGGAGACAGGATCGCGCGTGGTCAGAGGTAGGGAGACAGGGGCGCGGGGATGGGGGGCAGGAGGGAGAAAGAGAAGTCGCCCCTTTCCTCCCAGCAAGTGGAGGGAGAAGGCGAAAAACTGCTGCAGTCGCCATCCTCGCAGCACCCCTAGCCAAACTGCTGAGTGGCGCGTCCCAGGAGCCCTCCTCCGCGCCCGGGGGCCCTAGCGAAGCCTCCTGGCTCCCCGGCGCCGTGTCCTCGCGGGGCACCTGCCGCGCTGAACTCAGGGGTTGCCGCGCGCCCCCGCCGCGCCTCACCTCGCTAGCCCAGAGCATCCTCCTCCGCTGCCGCAGCCGCCCAGGAAGCGGCTCCCCATGCCCGGCGGGCAGCGGCACTCAGGCGCGCTCTGCAGCCCGGGGAAGCCCGGGCGAGCGCCAAGCTGGGTCCATCCTCCCCGGGAGCCACCGGCCCCGCGTCAGAGTAGGGGGAGGAGACCGCCACCCGCGCGGACCCGCCTCCTCCCACGGCCCCCGCGCCACCGCCCCCCGCGCCCGCCCGGCGCCCCGCGGCGCCGCTCACCTGCTAGCTCCCCGGCCGCCGCCGCCGGGCCGTGCGCCCCTCGCCCCGGCCTCGCGGCTCCTGCTCCTTCCGGGGCGCTCTCTGCGCAGCCCGAGCGCGCTCCGAGAGCTTAGCCGAGTGGCGGTGGCGACGAAGAGGTGGAAGAACGAGCGAGCGAGCGAGCGGGGGCGCCGCGGCTTGCAGTCGCGCCTCTGGAGCCCCTGCGCTCTCTCTCCATCCCGGCGTGGACGGGGGAGAGACGAGCCGAGAGCGAGGGGTCCCCGCCCCAGCCGCGCCAGCGTGGAGAGGGTAAGGGAGGGGGGTTGTCACAAAGTATCCAGTGTTTTCTCCCCCATCACCACTACTGGCCGCAGCTCCGCCTGGCCTCTCTCATTTTTTCTCTAGGATCTACCCTTTTATCCAAGCCTCGAAAACATGCATACCCAAATATATGGAGTGCCAGGAAGGGCGAAACCACGAGGGGAGTCTCCGCGAGGGCATGTTGCCCCCACGCCCCTTGGCAGGAGGGGGCGCTCGCTCCCAGCCGCCAGTGCAGGCTCGGCGGCTCCTGTTTTGACTGAGGTTTCCCAGGCAAAGTTCGGCAAGTTGGGAGGGAGAAGACTGGCATGTGTCACGTTTCCGTCAGTCCTCGGGAGAGACCCGTGCCCCTGAGAGCATGCAGACCACGGTTAACTCCGGCTTACTCCCCGCGACTCCCCTACTCGGCTCTTAGAATGACTGGGAGTAAACAATCCTCCGATCCGAAGCTGTGCGGGAGGCGGCTCCAGCGAGTACACAGTCAGTTGCTCCTTGCTTAGGGTTCTAGCTTACAAAGATCCTAGAAACACCAAGTCGCAGAAAATATTGAGTCATTCTGAAAATTCTTCCACCCTGAGACTAGATTCAACTCCAGGAAATTCCTGTTGTGTGGCATACCTGTCTCCAGAGGCCTGAATGCAGGAGAAGAGAGGAGCCTGGTGAATCAAATCAAGTGCATAATACGGAGATTCGCACAGCACACAAACCACCCTGCTGGACCCAGGTGCAGAAAAGGAAAGCGAGAGGCAGGCAACCCTTCCTTAAAAAGTTTACCATTACTCTTTTTGGGGCTACACTCCTGTCTTCCAGCTGTGTAATAACAAAGCTACTGGGATGGATTTGTGCTTTTCTGTTTTGGGGTGTTTTTTTTTCCTCGTAGTTTCTGACACTCACCCATGAAAATTTAATGAAACATTTAGGGTTGTTACCTCCAGAGTCAATGGGCTAAAAATATTTAGCTTAATGCACTCCTTGTGGAGCCAGTAGGTCCAGGGCTAGTACATACAAAGTCATCAAGAGACCCTCCCTTTCTCCACAAAATTCACGACCCATTAAACTTATTCCATAATAACAGCTTCCGTACAAATGGAGGCCTGAGCAAACGGAGGCTGTCATGCATCACCTGTAAAGATAGCAATTTACATAGAGACAAGAAAAATTTGTGAGGTCATAGCAGGATGCAATCTTGCAAGAAGAGTTGATCAGATGAAACTCCCAAAAAGGTGGGAGGGAGTCCCATCCCTGATACTACTCGGTTTCTACCTACTTCTAGGTGTGATAGATAATCTAAGGGTGGGGAGCAGAGAAACTAGCCTAAGTCTCTCCAAGTTTTCCAAAGTTCTAGAAAGTGGGGACAGTTGACACCAGATATGCTTCTACACTGTGTAGGAAGTTCAGGCTTACCAGGCAACTCAATTAATATTAACTTCAGTTTCTTCATCTATGAAGACACATCTCAAGAGTCTAAACTCAATACTCAGAAAAGAGGGACAAATTTGAGAAGACATGGTCAAAACGGGGGAAGGGAGGGTAAAAAACTGTTATGATGGAGGCACAGGTCTAAATTCTCATTGACTGCCAGAAACATTGAAGTTTCTCAGTGCTTTGAGGATAGCCTTAGAACATGAAGACCATCTACATGCACCTTAAGGCCCTACTTATAAAACCTGCCGCCTTCACCCACCTTTCACTTTGTTCGGCTTTCTATTGACATTATGATTACAGACTTTGAAGGGAATTAATGACACTGAATTGGCCAAGTAATGGAATTACAGGACTCTATCTCTGCTCAGTGTTGAATCAAGTCCACCATGGAAACTGGGCAAATTTCCCTGAAATTCAACAGGGGTAACAAGCAAAGCTTTTCTCAAATCCAGGCATAACATGTAGATGCTAATTGCACACAAACTACCCACCAATGATCTTTCAAGTTAAACTAAACCAAATCTTAAAGGAACATTTCAAGTTGTTGTACTAAACACATCATGAAATAAGTCACCTAATAATTAGGGTTTTTTTTCCTTTGTTCTTTTTAAAATAACAATGTCATTTGTATTAAGTATGGCATAAGAAAAAAAACTCAGTGAACATTTGTTTATCATCTACCCCGAGAAACAATAAAATAAGAACAGCAAAGATGTATATATTGTTTATTATGTTTCAGACACAGTTCTGATGCTTTCCATATATTAACTCATTTGACCTTCACAGCAGCCCAATGGGGAAGGCACTCTTATTGTACTGGATAGAGTATAGAGTTTGGAATTTAATGAGCTTCATTCATCTTTAACAAGTTACTTCTGTCTACGTCAAAATTCTCAACCCTACAATGGTGGTGGGTAACACTTGCTTCTTGAGATCGCAGTGAGCCTTAAATGAGATAATATATTGGATGTGTCTGGCACTGAATAAATCAGTCACCCGGTAAACATTGATTCTCTTCCCAGAATAATTCTAAAATAGTTCATTTTAATTTGACAGGCATTTATGGAGTCCATTCTGTATATCAGGCACTGCGGTAGGCATTGGGAATAATGGTGATAAATCAGAAACATATTCTACCTTTGAGGATCTTGGGGTCAACCTAATAAAAGACACAGGCATGAGCAGTCTGCACATGGGCAAAATGGAGTTTTATTGAACTTTACATAATTTATAACTATGCACATGATTTTCAAGATACTCAAAGGAGCAGCCTATGTAAGTGCTGGTTGACCTATGATGGAAAACAAAATCAAATGTCAGAAATCGTAAGTCCTACTAGCTATTACTACTCCTCCAAAGAAAGGAAAGCAAAGAAGCCCATTTTGTGTACTATATTTTATTTAATTCTGTTTATTCCTACAATTGTTTCAATTAGCTAGAGTGTAATAAAATTTTATGCTGTAAACTATGGGCATTTTTCTTTTTCTGTAGCTTTATTGAGGTATAATTGACAAATAATGCCTCAATATTGTATATATTTAAGATGTACAAGATGATGTTTTGATATACATATACATGGTAAAATAATTAGCACAATTAAGCTAATTAGCATATCCATACCTTCACATAGTTGCTAATTCTGTGCATGTGATAAGAACAGTTCAGATCTACTCTCGTAGGGCCGGGCGTGGTGGCTCACACCTGTAATCTCAGCACTTTGGGAGGCCAGGACAGGTGGAACACCTGAGGTCAGGAGTTCGAGACCAGCCTGACCAACATGGTGAAACCCCGTCTCTACTAAAAATGCAAAACTTAGCCAGGCGTGGTGGCACCCGCCTGTAATCCCAGCTACTCAGGAGGCTAAGGCAGGAGAATCACCTGAACCCAGGAAGCGGAGGGTGCAGTGAGCCGAGATCGTGCCATTGTACTCCAGCCTGGGCAACAAGAGCGAAACTCCGTCTCAGAAAAAAAAAAAAAAAAGATCTACTATCTTAGAAAATTTCAAGTACATAGTGCATAATTATTAACAATAGTCACCATGCTATACATTAGATCTCCAGAACTTATTCATCATATAACTGAAGGTTTCTACCCTTTAACCAAAATCCCCCCATTTTCCCCCTCTCTAGCCCTTGACAAACATGATTCTATTCTCGGGTTTTGATGAGTTTGATTGATTTAGATTCCACATACAAATGAGAACATGCAGTATTTGTCTTTTTATGTCTGGCTTATTTCACTTAACAAAATGTCCCCTAGGCTCATTCATGTTGTTGCCAATGGTAGGATTTCCTTCTATTTTAAGACTGAATAATATTCCATTGTAGACATATATACCACATTTTCTTTATCCATGCATCTGTTGACAGTCATTAGGGCGGTTCCGTATCTTGGCTATCGTGAATAATGCTGGAATGAACATGGTAGTGCAGATATCTCCTTGAGATACTAATTTTAATTCCTTCGGATGTATACCCAGAAGTGGAATTGCTGGAACATATGGTAGTTCTATTTTTAGTTTTTTGAAGAACTTTCATACTCTGTTCCATAATGGCTATACCAATTTACAGTCCCACCAACAGCATACAAAGGTTCCCTTATCTCTTCATTTGCACCAACACTTATTACATTTGTCTTTTACAAAAAAAAAAAAAAAACAACCACCAAAAAAAACTGGGTTTTTTTGTTTGTTTGTTTTGATTTTTGTTTTTTTGTTGTTGTTTGTTTTATTTTTTGAGACAGGGTCTCACTTTGTCACCCATTCTGGAGTGTAGTGGTACCATCATTGCTTAGTGCAGCCTCAAAGTCCTGGATTCAAGGGACTCTTCTGCTTCAGCCTCCCAAGTATCTTGGGACTACAGGCGAGTGCCACCATGTCAGGCTAATTTTCAAGAATTTTGTAAGGACAAGGTCTCGCTATGTTTTTCACGCTGATTTTCAACTTTTGGCTTCATGCGATCCTCCTGCCTCACCTTCCAAAGTGCTAGGAGTGTGAGGTGATCTCTCGTTGTGGTTTTCATTGCATTTCCCTGATGATTCGTGATATTGAGCAACTTTTTGCATGCCTGCTGGCCATTTATATGCCTTCTTTTACAAAAAAAAGTCCATTTGGGTCCTTTGCTCATTTTAAAAATAAGGTTGTTTGTTGTCTACTATTGAGTTGTAATGAGTTCCTTATATATTTTGAGTATTAACCCCTTATCAGATACATGGCTTGCAAATATTTTCTCCCATTCTGTAGGTTGCCTTTTCATTTTTTTGATGGTTTCCTTTGCAATGAAAAAGTTTTTAGTTTGATGTAGCCCCACCTGTCTACTTTCACTTTTGTTGCCTATGCTTTTGGTGCCATATCCAAAAAATCATTGTGAAGACCAATGCCAAGGAGCTTTTCCTCTATGTTTTCTTTTAAGATTTTTATAATTTCAAGTCTTCCATCTGTCTTTAATACATTTTGAGTTGATTTTCATATATGGTATAATATAAGGATTCAATTTCATTCTTTTGCTTGTGGACATGCAGTTTTCCCAACACTACTTATTGAAAAGACTATCCTTTCCCCTTTATGTATGCTTGGTGACTTTATCAAAGATTGGTTGATGGTATATGGGTGACTTTATTCCTAGGCCCTCTATTCTGTTTCATTGGTCTATGTGTCAGTTTTCATTCCAGTATCATACTATTTTGATTACTATTGCTTTATAATATACTTTGAAATCAGGTAGTATGATGCCTCTGGGTTGTAATTATCTTACAAGACTGCTTTAGATATTCAGGGTCTTTTGTGGTTCCATATACATTCTAGGATTTTTTTTTCTATTTCTGTGAAAAATGTAATTAGCATTTTATAGGGATTATGTTGAATCTATCAATTGCTTTGGATAGTATGGATACTTTAGCAACATTAATTATTCTACCCCACGAGCATGGGATTGCTTTCTATTCATTTGTGTCTTCTTTAATTTCTTTCATCAACATTTCAGTTTTCAACGTGCAGATCTTTCATATTGATAGTTAAATTTACTCCTAAATATGTTACCCTTTGTGATGGTATTGTAAGTGGAATAGAGTTTTTCAAACACAAATTATTACACAGCCCACAATTCATTAAATAGTTTGTAGTGCTTGCACATGCCAGGCATTTAGGAATGTTTCTATGTACATTCCTCTCAAGTTAATACAATTTTTTTTTTTTTTTTTGAGACGGAGTCTCCCTCTGTCGCCCAGGCTGGAGTGCAGTGGCGCGATCTCGGCTCACTGCAAGCTCCGTCTCCCGGGTTCACGCAATTCTCCCGCCTCAGCCTCCCGAGTAGCTGGGACCATAGGCGCCCGCCATCACGCCTGGCTAAATTTTTTTTGTATTTTTAGTAGAGACGGGGTTTCACCGTGTTAGCCAGGATGGTCTCGATCTCCTGACCTCGTGATCCGCCCGCCTAGGCCTCCCAAAGTGCTGAGATTACAGTTAATACAATTTTTAATAAAGTACAATAGGAACAATCTTACCAAGCTTAATAGAGATGTAATATGCTCAAAGTATACTAACATAGAATGCGCACAATTTCAAAGGTTTATAATCCTCTCACTCTCCCTTTTATTAAAGTTCATGTTTATAATCAAATTCTATATTTTAATAAGAAAGGTCTATCCTTTATTTTAAAAATATGTTTACTGATTGTTTACTCTATACCAGGCACAATGTTAGGCTTGGCAGAGAAAGAAAAAAAAAAACTTGTCCTGAAACAACTCATAGCCAAGTGAAGGAAACGCATAATCATGTTACATTGAGATGAACGCTGTGAAAATGCCAAGTACAGGACGCTAAGGGAGCATCAAATGGGGCATTTAACCCAAGGTAGCATGTGAAGAGGACTTCATGAAGGAAGTGACGTCATCCTGAAAGATAATTGGATAACCAGGTGAAGCAAGAAAAGGTTTTTCAGGCCAAAAACAAAAACAAAAAAAAAAGAAAAAGAGAAAAAAGATGATAGAATGTAAAAAGGCAAAAAAGAGATTCCCCTCTGAGGGTGGCTGTAGTTGACTCTAGAGAAGCATGCATGAACAAATTACAAAGTGTCTTATCTGCCACAATCAGAATTTTGAAATTTAGAGTGAAAGCAAAAGGATCCACTTAAAAACACACACACACACAACAAAAAACAAATATTTTGCAAATCTTGTTTTAACTACATTTCAGATACTTCTCTTGTATGCCTTGGACATAAGTAAAATGTCCAACTGCTGTTTCTCTTCTGAGGTCAAAAAAGCAATGAAAAAATATTTCTATGCAGCTTCATCAAAACAGAACATCTCTTCTTTCATGATGCCAGCCTTGCTTGATTCCAGCAAAAGGTCGTGTGGCAGCATTACTAAACTTGACTCTGGTTTACAATAGCTATAAATAGCACTCCTTTCATTTTTCCAAGGAGCGGGTAGAGGACAGCCGCAACACTGGCAATTGTATTTATGCCACCAATCTGCTCTCTTTAGCTAAATGCACAGTAGAAACAAAAGTGGAGAGCTAAAGTGATTGTCAAAGGACTCTTATGTTTCAATACAAACCCCCAATTTTTTTCACTCATAAAGTGGAGCTTAAGGTGATATTAGTGCCTGAAAATAGGAGTAGACTAAAAGCTATAAAAAATGGCTGGGCTGGGCACAGTGGCTCACGCCTGTAATCCCAGCACTTTGGGAGGCCAAGGCCGGCAGATCACGAGGTCAGGAGTTCAAGACCAGCCTGACCAACATGGTGAAACCTCGTCTCTACTAAAAATACAAAAATTAGCCAAGTGTGTTGGTGCGCGCCTGTAATCCCAGCTACTCAGGATGCTGAGGCAGGAGAATTGCTTGAACCCGGGAGGCGGAGGTTGCAGTGAGCTGAGATTGCACCACTGCACTCCATCCTGGGCAACAGAGCAAGACTCTGAAAAAAAAAAATGACTGAATTTCCGATGCTTACAGAGTATCTAAAAAGAGAAGAATCAGCATAGCATATGATATAGCTGCCACATATTTTGTAGCCTCTGTGTTAAAGGTTAAAAGTATGACAGATATGTGTTGTCTGCCTCTTGGGGCCATTCCTCCTTCTTCTAAAACAACACCTAGATTTCATTAGGAAACCATTCCTCCACCTGGTAATTTTTTTTTTCCATTTAATTTTGGTAGACCTGAACCAGCTCCAGAGTTGGACAGGTGATTCAGTGCAACACATTTCTTGACCAGAATTTAGAGATGGTTAGATGGGTAAACTGTGTATCAAAAGATGGAGCAACTGGAAAAAAATGCTTTCTCTTTGTTACTAGACTGGAAATTGGAAAGTTGTTAAGCCTATAGCTACAGAAACCCATTCCATGAAAAATGTTTTTTGAAAATTAAGGTAACAAGAAGAGGACTAAGAGGTGGGGAAATTGAGATTTATGAGGACATTGTTAAAGAATTTTGGTTTAGCCATGCCAGAAGCCAACTTCCATTGTTCCCCAGATTTTTCTGTTATATGAGCCAATATGTCCCCTCTATTATTTAAGGTAATTCAAGTTGTTGGAGTTCTTTTTCACTTTCAACCAAAATTTCTGTCTAATATACCAGATATTATGCACTTTCTATATATCATTCAATTTAATATGTAAAGCACTCTAGAAAGATATTTATATTTATACTTGCCTTTGTTCTAAGAAAAACATGAAATTTCATTTTACAAGTTAGAAATAAATTCAGAGGTTAAATTATTTACCAAAAGTTACACAGCTGATCAGATAGTTGAAAAATGAAAACTTAAAATATCATTTATAATAACACAGAAATACATTGAACAAAAGTTGTGCAAGCTTTCTGCACCAAAATTTATAAAACTTTGATGAAAACAATTAAAGAAGATACAAATAAATAGAGAGACATACAATGTTCATGGTTTGAAAAACTTACTATTGATTAGATGTCACTTCTCCCCAAACTGAAGTATACATTCAGCACAATCCCAGTAAAATTCCTAGCACACTTTTTGAAAAAACTGGCAAGTAAATTTAAAAATATACATGAGAATGCAAAGGGACTTAGAATAGCCAAAACAATCCTGGGAGAGAATAACAAAGTTAGGTTTATCCTACCTGATTTCAAGACTTACTAGAAAGCTCTAGTAATCAAAACCTTATGGTATTGGCATTAAAGACAGATAAATTGGCAAATGAGACAAAATAGAGAATACAGAAATAGATCAATGCACATGCAGTCCCTTGATTTTTTTTCGAAAGGTGACAATGCAGTTCATTGAGGAAAGTCTTTAAAATATGGTACTGAAACAACTGCATAAACATATGGGAAAAAATCAGCTTCAAGTTCTTCCTCATATGTATATAGAACAAAATATAAAAGCTAAAATGGTAAAAGTTCTAGAAGAGAATCTTGGAAAGTGTCTTCATGATTTAGAGGTATGCACAGGTTTCTTAGAGAGAAGACAAAAATCACTGAACATGAGAAAATGATAAGTTGGACTTCATCACAATTTAGAACATTTGATGATCAAAGAAAACATTAAGAAAGTTAATGGTAAACCACAAACATGGGGAAAATATTCACAATACATATATCTGACAAAGGACTTGAATCCAAAAAAATAAAGAAATTCTTCCAATTAATAGTGAAAAGACAATCTACTCAGAATGAACAGAAGACTTTGACAGTTCACCAAAAAAAAAAAAAAAAGAGACTGTAAGTAGGTACATGAAAAGATGCTCAATATCACTGATCCAGAGGAATATGCAAAGAAAACTGTAATAAGACACCACTTCACACTCACTAAGATGGCTAAAATTTAAGCATTTGAAACATTAAATAATTGATGAGGATGTGGAGCTTTTTATACAATGCTAGTACAACTATAAAATGGTATCACCTTTTGGAAAATTACCTGGCACTTTCTTATAAAGTTAAACATCCACCTACTCAGGAGTACTCATAGATATTCCACTTTTAGGTATTTACCCAAGAGAAATAAAACATATATACACACATATACTAGAAAATGTATATCCGTTTTATTCATAATAGGTCAAAACTGGAAACAATCCAAATGTCTACACACAGCACAATGGATACAAAAATTGTACAGTATTCATACAGTGGAATATTATTAAGCAAGAAATAAAATACACTACTGACATATGCAGCAATATGGACAAATCTTCAAAACATTTTGGGTGAAAGAAGACAAGTCAGACCCCAAAAAGGGTATTATTGTGATTCCATCTACATGAGGATCAAGAACAGGCAAAATAAACAATCTACAAGTGAAAGTTGGAATACTAGTTGCCTCAGTGGAGATAGGTTACCTGGAAAGGGGTAGAAGGAAATTTCTGGGATAATGGAATAAACATATCTTTAATGTAGTGTTGGTTATATAGGCAAATACAGTTTTGTACCTTTTAACGACGGGGATATGCTCTGAGAAATGCGTCATTAGGCAGTTTTATATTGTGTGAACATCACAGAGTATACATACACAAATCCAGATGGTATATAGCCTACTACACACCTAGGCTATATGGTATAGCTTATTGATTCTAGGCTACAAACCTGTACGCATGTTACTGTATTGAATACTGTAGGCCATTATAATACAATGGTAAGTATTTATGTATCTAAACATACAAAATGTACAGTAAAAATACAATATAAAAGATAAAATATGCTCTACCTCCATAGAGCACTTACTATGAATGGAGCTTTTAGGACTGGAAATTGCTTGGATGAGTCAGTGAGTGAGTGGTGAGTGAATGTGAAGGCCTACGACATTACTGTGCACTACTGTAGACTTTACAAACATTTTACATGCAGGCTATATTAAATTTATTTTTTAAGCTTGACTCTTTCTTTTCTTTTTTCTTTTTTTTTTTTTTTTTTTGAGAGAGAGTCTCGCTCTGTCACCCAGGCTGAAGTGTAGTGGCATGATCTCGGCTCACTGCAGCCTCTGTCTCCCAGGTTCAAGTGATTCTCCTGTCTCAGCCTCCCAAGTAGCTGGGACTACAGGCACTTGCCACCACGCCCGGTTAATTTTTGTATTTTTAGTAGAGATGGGGTTTTGCCACATTGGACAGGCTGGTCTTGAACTCCTGACCTCAGGTGATCTGACTGCCTCAGCCTCCCAAGGTGTTGGGATTAAGGCGTGAGCCACCATGCTCAGCCAAAATTTGACTTCTTAAATAATACATTAATTTAGCTTACTGTAATAACTTTTTTACTTCACAAACTTTTGAATTTTTTTTAACTTTTTGGCTCTTGCAATAACACTTAGCTTAAAACATAAACACATTGTAAAGCTGTACAAACATTTTCCTTATCTTCTTAGTCTATAAGCTTTTTTCTATTTTTAAATTTTTAATTTTACTTTTTAAACTTGTTTGTTAAAAACAAAGACACAAACACACATATGAGCCTAGGCCTGCACAGGGCCCAGGAGCATCCATATTACTGTCTTCCACCTCCACATCTTGTCCCAGTGGAAGGTCTTCGGGGGCAGTAACATGCATGAGCTGTTATCTCCTATGATAACAATGCCTTCTTCAGGAATGCCTCCTGAAGGGCCTGCCTAAGGCTGTTTTAAAGGTAACTTTTTTATATAAGTAGAAAGAGTACACTTTAAAATAATGATCAGAGTATAATAAATATATAGTCCAGAAACATAGTCATTTATTATCAGCATTAAATATTATGTGCTATACATAAGTGTATGTGCTAGACTTTTTTTTCTTTTCTTTTTTTTTTTTTTTTTTTTTTTTGAGATGGAGTCTCGCTGTGTGGCCCAGGCTGGAGTGCAGTGGCGTGATCTCAGCTTACTACAACCTCCGCCTCCTGGGTTCAAGCAATTCTCCTGTCTCAGCCTCCTGAGTAGATGGGACTACAGGCACCCGCCACCAAAGCTGGCTAATTTTTGTAGTTTTAGTAGAGACGGGGTTTCACCATATTAGTCAGGCTGGTCTTGAACTCCTGACCTCTGGTGATCCAACCTCCTCGGCCTCCCAAAGTGTTGGGATTACAGGCGTGAGCTACCATGCCCGGCTGTGCTAGACTTTTATACGACAGACAGCTAGCTCAGTAAGTTTGTTTACACCAGGATCACCACAGACACGTGAGTATGCATTGCACCTCCATATTATAACAAGAGACATTTTTCAGCTCCATTACAATCTTATAGGACCATCATCATATGACTGATCAAACTACTCTGAAGAGCTGCACATTTCAATATGTCTATTTTGCCTTAATTTTCAATTTTTTCAAAAGAGCAGGCACAGAGAAAGTGGGGCAGCTAACCAGCCCCTACAACCCTTGTGGGCACTATTCTATGATCGCTCACCCCAGACACTTGTGCTAATAGTGCAAGTCCTGAATAAAATGTTATACCCGTAATATAAACAGGATGTTCTGTGTTGTGCATGACACTGCCAAAGCAATGAATGTCTAACAAGTACCCTTTAAATTCCATTAATGCGAGAATGGTTACGCCAAGATGGATGCAGCCTCTACAAAATGGAGACATTGTCCAGTGATGAAGTGGATGCCATCAGAAGGTAAAGAATTTCCTGACACAGGCCGGGTGCAGTGGCTCATGCCTGTAATCCCAGCACTTTGGGAGGCCGAGGCAGGCGGATCATGAGGTCAGAAGATCAAGACCATCCTGGCTAACACGGTGAAACCCTGTCTCTACTAAAAAATACAAAAAATTAGCCGGACGTGGTGGCTGCTGCCTGTAGTCCCAGCTACTTGGGAGGCTGAGGCAGGAGAATGGCATGAACCCGGGAGGCAGAGCTTGCAGTGAGCCGAGATCACACCACTGCACTCCAGCCTGGGCGACAGAGCGAGACTCCGTCTCAAAAAAAAAAAAAAAAAAGAAAAGAATTTCCTGGCACAGGAGTTAATAAAAAGATGTTGGATGATGGCTTGGCAGGAATTTGATAGAGAAATGCAAGCTTCAGATGGTGAAAGTGAATGGGGAAAGGGTAAGACTTTCAACTTCTTCCAAACCTTGATATTCTGTGATTCCTGGAAGAGTTCTTGTCCACAAGCTGTGAAGCCAGAGTCAAATTTCAAATGATTCTCTTCCCTTCTGTCCCAAAGGCCAATGAAGAGGTCACAACTCTCTACCGGAAGGTATAGGGCTACATGATTGAATTCACAGAAAAAACCTCACAAGGGAAAAGTCACCACTTTTCCCTTGAAACACAGTGATGCAAATCACACTTTATAAAATATTTTAAAATAAAAAAGAATGTAATTGCCCATTGAATTGTAATATGAATGCAAATTAACTTACTGTAATTATACTGTGCAATTTTCTACTTTAAAAACTTAGAAAATGGAAGAGACCTGATAAGTAATTTGAACTGTAATTCTTCATTGTGTTCCTTCATTATGCAATGGTTACCATAAGCAATTTGCTGTTTTAATGTAAAATGTTTTTAGTTCATACCTTTACATGGGCAGAACTCAAATGAGACCATTCAATACATACAGATACCCATTCCCCCCAGCCCCGACAAGTGCACTGTAAAAATAACCATGATAAAATTAATACAGCACAAGGGAATTTGTGAAGGATTCTTAATATATTTTCATTTTGGAACTGTTATCACATTAAATGTCTCTCTATCCATGCCCCCAAAATGTTTTTAACAATCAAGGAGTTCCTAACCAAACAGGAGTCAGATGATCACATCCATGGTTTAATGGCAAGACTCTGGCATAGAAGTAAAGAAAATGGGCTCCAGCCCCCGCTCTGCCTCTGCCACTAATTGTGTGACCTTCCTTGTTCTGGCCCTCATTTCCCTCATCTGTAAATTATAAGGTTGGGCTAGGTGGTTTCCAGCTTCCGTCCCAGCCCTTACAGATTGCTCTGTAGCCACTCTCTGCTTTGCATTGTTTAAGCAACATGAGTGACAGGAAATGAATTTCTTATTTAGAATTAATGACCGTCTGAATGACGCACAAGCCCTTTAGTTCAGTCAGTCATTCTTTGCTAAAGAATGTCTAACACAAAGATCATGCGAGGTGATGCAAATGTAAAAAAAAAATAATTACCTGTTTTCATGCTAATAATAATCTGCATGTGTAGTTCCCTCAATATGAATCCTGTTAAATGCAAGGCGTTCATACAGAGAGCTAGGGATCTCATTAAGTGTACAGTACAGTGAAAATAGGGTGGGTAAGGCTTGGACTCACAAGATAGTGGTTTGTTTTTTTCCTATGGCTAATAACCATACTGAGCCTCAGGAACTTCATCTTCCTTGGGTGCTGTGGGGGCTAAAACAACAGTGAACAAAAAGGCATCTGGTCACTCATATTTGCAAATGTCTGATTTATTCCTCTCAATAACACCGTGAAGTAAGTGCCACTATTATCTCTATTTTCTAGCAAAATAAAGAAGGAGGAGGAAGAGGAGGAGGAGGAGAATTAAATAACTTGCTCAGGGTCACAGCCCATGACATCTGTCTGTCCTGTCTATCCAAAGGGATAGTAACATCACTTTATCTTCTGGAGTCCCATGATAATACATTTAGTTCATTTTTTTCACATGATGTATATGATCTTAGGGAACTATTTCCATCTTTGTGGAACTAACAGTACTATGAACCTCCATTTCCTCAGCTATGAAAGGGAAATAAAAGTACCTATATTTTTGCATAGCATACTCTTCAGTTGCCTCTTACTTTAGCATTCATCCTACTCATCTCTACCTCATTTCCTCCTTCCTGAAAAATCTCAATTCCCATTTGGGGAAGTATGTGATTTCTCAGAGGTTGACTCCACTCTCAGCTCTGGGTTGGAGCATGTGACCCAAGCTAAGTCAGTCAACACATTCCATCTCCTTAGCCACAGTGGTTGATTCAAGAGTGGGTAGAAAACTTACCGTTGTCTAACTAGACTGAGTCTCAGTGCTTCTGCAGAAATACTGAGATTAGAATGCCCTCTTTGCCAGATTTGAAGGGGGAAGAATGTAAATAGCATGTAGCCCAGGAAGCAACAGCTTAGTCTCCTAAAGGAAATAGGCCTTAGGATAAAGCTGACCCCAAGGAGACCAACGCAGAGAAACCAAAAGAAGTCAATTCCCTGTCACATCACCAAGTCATTGCCTAAAGCCAACATTACCTTAACAATAATTTGAACAAATATATCCCTTTTACTATTTAAGCCAGCATTAGTTGCAGTTTTTGTTACTCTCTACCAAAGCCATTCCATCAACTCGGTGATGAGGTTGTTTTTTTTTTGAGACAGAGTATTCTCTGCAGCCCAGGCTGGAGTGCAGTGGCGTGATCTAGGCTCACTGCAAGCTCCACCTCCCGAGTTCATTCCATTCTCCTGCCTCAGCCTCCCGAGTAGCTGGGACTACAGGCGCCCGCCACCATGCCCGGCTAATTTTTTGTATTTTTAGTAGAGATGGGGTTTCACCGTGTTAGCCAGGATGGTTTCAATCTCCTGACCTCATGATCTACTCGCCTCAGCCTCCCAAAGTGCTGGGATTACAGGCGTGAGCCATTGCACCCGGCCAGTGATGAGGTTTTAAAGATGTAATGAAGTCATGAATGAGAAACAGTAAAAGGTTACACATGAATAAGGTTTAATATTGGTGATTATGATAACAATGACAATGATAGAAGTGAAGGAGGAAATTAGTGCCTTTCAATAAACATGGTACTGGAATTTCATGTGGATCAGAAGTTTCCTTCAGTGGAAAACAAAATTAGTTCACTCCTCCATGTTTCCCCAATTCATCTTATGATGTTCTTCCAAAAACATACTATTATATGCCCCTGATAATACCATACCAGATAATGGATTTTTTCCTGACTTCACCTTCTACTTGTTTGCCTCCATTCCTTTGCTCATGCTGTTTCCTCCTCTAGGCTTTTTCTTGCCTATTCTCATTTTTTGAAATTCTTCTCAACCTGCAAAACCTAACTGAATGAAAACTTCTCTGACCATTCTTTCTTCTTTGATTCCTTTCTGTATTGTACCTACTTCTAATCTTGATCCCTGCCATGTGTTGGAGCCATTTTCACATGTCTGGATCCCCCACTGAGATTGTAATCTCTTAGAGTAGATGCTAAGCTGCTTATAAACTGCAGAGAGAAAGAGCTGAATGCAACATCTGCCACTGCACTAATGTCCAGGGTGATTCAGCCAATGTGGTCCTAATTCCACCTTGAACAGTCATCTATCAAAGGCATGTAAGGAGCACCTTTTGAAGAGATGGGAACTTCTTACATTCAGGGATACCCAGACAGTAATCCAGCCAGGACTTGTGAAGAAAGTGGTGGTGAAGAGCTTGTGAAGAAAGGTAAGTGGTGACAGAGCAAAGAGGAAAGGAAGGAAGAAAGAAAGGAGAGAGGGAAGGAAGGAAGGAGGGAGGGAGGGAGGAAGGAAGAATGGAAAAGAGGATTATGGTTTAGGGGATGTTACCAAAGGATGCTAAAGGCAAAACCGTTCATAGCTCTTGTCTGCCTTCTTATACTTAGGGTGAAAAGACATGGTCAGAGGTCCTGTTAGGCATTACTGTTCTCCAGGGAATATCTACAGGGTAATCAGAAGTCTAGAGTCTCTTCTGTGTGTGTTCCAGTTAGCTGTATTATTGTATGTTTATAAATATAGAATAAAACATGAATAATAATTGAGTATACTATTTGAAATTAGAGTTTATTTGTTTTTTTATAATTTGATATTTTATTTTAGATACAGGAGTTACATGTGCAGGTTTGTTACATGGGTGTATAGCATGATGCTGAGGTTTGGGGTAGAGATCCTGTCATCCAGAGAGTGAGCATAGGACCCAATAAGTGGCTTATTAACCCACACTTCCCTCCTACCCTCCTTCCTCTAGTAGTCCACAGTGTCTATTGTTCCCATAAAGACAAAAAAAAATAGACATTGTTTAGCTCCCACTTATAAGTGAGAACAAGTGATATTTGGTTTTCTGTTCCTGTGTTAATTTGCTTAGAAATACGGTCTCTTGATGCATCCATGTGACTGCAAAGGACAAAATTTCATTCTTTTTATGTGCATTAGTATTTTATGGTGCACAGGTACCATCTTTTCTTTTTTCTTTCTTTCTTTCTTTCTTTTTCTTTCTTTCTTTCTTTCTTCTTTCTTTTTCTTCCTCTCCCTCTCCCTCTCCCTCTTCCTCTTCCTCTTCCTCTTCCTCTTCCTCTTCTTCTTCTTCTTCTTCTTCTGTTTTTGAGGCAGGATTCTCACTTTGGAGAGGCTGGAGTGCACTGACCTGAACACAGCTCACTGCACTCTCAACCTCCCAGGCTCAAGCGATCCTGCCACTCAGCCCACCAAGTAGCTGTGACTACAGGCACACACCACCACACCTGCCTAATTTTTGTATTTTTGTAGAGACGGGGCTTTTCCATGTTGTCCAGGCTGGTCTCGAACTCCTGAGCTCAAGCAATCTGCCTGCCACAGCCTTCCAAAGCGCTGAGATTACAGGCGTGAGTCACTATGTGCAGCCGCCATCTATTTTCTTTATCCAGTCCACCATTGGTGGGCACCTAGTTTGATTCCATGTCTTTGCTATTGTGACTATAATAGTGATGAACATATGAGTGCAGGTGTCTTTTTGGTAGAACAATTTATTTTCTTTTGGGTATATACCCAGTAATGGGATTGCTGGGCCAAATGGTAGCTCTCTTTTAAGTTCTTGAGAAATCTCCAACTGCTTTCCTCAGTGGCTGAACTAACTTACATTCCCAATAGTGTATAAGTGTTCCCTTTACTCCACAGCCTTGCCAGCATCTGTTATTGTTGCACTTTTTAATAATAGCCATCTGACTGGTGTGAGATGGTATCTTATTGAATGGCTTTGATTTGCATTTCTCTAATGATTAGTGATGTTGAGCGTTTTTCATATATTTGTTGTACAGGCTCATTTCTAATCTTAGTTCTGACACTGTGAAGGTGTGAATCTGGTTGAGTTCCTCAATTCTCAGCTGCACTTCTCTGAGATAATAATGGGGATAATAGTAGTTGTAAAATGGGGTTAATAGTAGCTGATTCCAGTGTCTGTTTTAATTGTTAAATAAAATAATATTTGTAAAAATGTCATACTACTTGGTATATGGTAATGTAATAAATCAGTAGCTGTCAGCAGTAGAGGTCGAAGTAGTAATCACTAATTTGGATATGGATTTCTCTCTTTGATTCAATCAGCTGTCTCTAGAAAAGCGACCCTTGGGATAACAAGCACACCATATTCCAGAGTAAAGCCATGAAAGACTTTGGCAACACTGCTGACAATCCTGGTATTCAAACTTTCTAAAATAATGACCTTGGCCATGCCAGATAAGCATTAAGACATTGGTACTTATTGTATTTGAGTGAGAATTTTTTTTTTTACAACCAGTAGTCACTAATCATAAAATTTCCTATGTTTGCAAACATTTACTTGGTTGGCATATTATAGAAGATGCATTTCAAGGTTATTCCTATGAAAATGTTACTCTCATCCTTTTGTGTTTTCATATTATGTTTTCCAGAGAGAGAAAGGGTGGAAAGACACAGCTGGGATGCCCAGAAGTGTCAATGTCCCTGGGCATCCCCCATGGAGGAGTGCCACCCCTGCGAGTGTCATTTGCCATATGTGTATCAATGGAAACTATTTTAGAAGCTGCCTATGCAGGTGATCGGAAACTGTCAAAGAATTTTGAACATTTGGGGGATAGGGTCAAATTTTTGTAGTAGATACATCATTCTGATAGCAGAAGGAAGGTTGCATAATGTGTCCTACCCACCCTTACTTCAGGCATTTCCTTCTACTCTTTCTCCCATTATCTGCTACAGCACTCTCCTACCCCACCAGCACTTCTCTCAACCCTGAACAAAGAGCCTGAAATCTTGGGTGTTCATTTTAAAATACAATTAAACGAGTCTATCATGGGTACATAATGTTTCTTCCAGAAATAAGTTAACATATCCTGCCAAATTCTAAAAGAGGACACTTAATCCTCAGGAACCTTCCATATCTGGACTTACTCCATCAATCACAATGTTTATGCAGTTTAGGGATATATGACTGTAGTTCCTGGTTGTGTGCCAGTTCACATGTGTTTGTAGTAGGAAGCCCCAGGTTATAGGAGGGATTGAGACAGTATTATGACCAAAGGACTGTGAGAAACAAAGGATCATGAGAAACAAAGGGCCATCTAAAAGAGATGCTGCTGGAAACACATTCATGTGCCATGTCTCTTCAAGGTTTCTCCTTGCTCCCTGAACATACCATGCACTTTCATATCTCTGGATGTTTTTCCTTATGCCTCTTCATCTTCATGAAATGACCTTCCTTACTACTTTACCTAACGTTCTTCAAAGCCCAACTCAAATGCAGCTTCTTTGGCACTCTACCAACCTACTCCAACTCTGTTCCAGGCACCATTACTTGTCCTCTGTCATCTGTATTACTTAGTTATTATTAATCCCCATATTATGAGCACACTTGTTAAATGCCCGGCCTCCAACAGACTAGAAGGCATCCTTGAAGCTTCCCTCTGCTTCATTCCCCTATAGCCAGTCCTTGGGAATTCCTACCTCCAACATGGAACTCCAACATATAACTCAAATCTGTTCATCTCTGTCATCTCTTCTGCCATGAGTCTGGACCAAGCCATAGCCATCTCTTGCTGAGTACTTCCTTCTCCCTGTTTGCACTTTTGCTTCTCTGTAACATGTGTTCCAAATATTAGTCACAGTAGCAGTTTAGAAACGTAATTTAGACCCTGATGATGTGCTGAAAACACATCAAAGGCTCCTCACTGCACTTGGGTTTCTAAAATCTTGATGCAGTTGTTCCAGGCCTTCTATCATCTGCCCCATCATCAGCTTACTTCATGTGCCTCCTGTTCCCTAGACCCCAGCTACAGTGGCTCTCATTCACTTCTGCAGGGTTTCCCACCTCAAGGTCCTGGAAACAATGCTCTGTTTGCTTGGAATAGTCTCCCCCATCCCTCCAGTGGCTTCTCCCCAGGCACCTACTCTTATAAACTCTTGACTCTTGATGTTCCTCTTTAACATCACTTATTCAGAGAGGTCTGACCTGACCCTCATCCTTAGCAAGGTCCCTTTGTTATAATAATTCAAAATATTCTGTAATTTCCCTTAATAGATCTAAATAGAATTTATAGCTATGTTTATTACTATATTAAAAGAATGATTATATTTTACAGTTATGTCTTGGCTTAATGTCTATTTCCCCCAATAGATTATAAGCTTCATCAGGGCAAAAGAATGTTTTCGTCTGCTTGTTATTTTTGTGTTTGAATTCAACCCACTATAGTGGGTTGAATATATTGACTATGTCCTAATCCCTGGAATCGGTGACTGTTACCTTAATTGGAAAAAAAGAATCTTTGCAAATCTAATTAAGTTAGGATCATGAGATGAGGAGATGATCCTGGATTACATAGGTGAGCCCTAAATCCAATCACAAGTGTCCTTAAAGACACACACAGAAGAAACAGAGAGAAGAGGAAGAGGTAATGTGACTGCAGACGCAGAAAGTGGAGTGATGTGGCCGCAAACCAAGGAACACCTGCAGCCACCAGAAGCCAGAAGAGGCAAGGAATAATTCTCCCGTAGAGCTTTCAGAATGAGCATAGGGATGTCAGCCCCTTGATTTCAGAATTCTGTCCTGCAAAACTCGAGAGAACACGTCTGTAGTTTTAAGTCACCGTGTTTGTGGTAGTTTATTACAGCAGCCCTAGGAAACTAATACTGTCATCTATATATTCCTAGGGCTGGTCAGTTAATATGTTGAATGAATGAACAAATGAATGAGTGTTCATCAATGAAAAGTTGTATACATTCATCATTATATAGAACTCACCACAGTGAATACAAAACAGTTGGTGCTCAAATTATTTATTAACTTATACTGAAATGGGACTTATTTTACAAAAATAAGCATTTAAAACTGTTATGGGTATATAATATTTTTAGAGTTGTATTAACTTACACTGAAAATTATTTATTATTTATTTATTATTATTTATTAACTTATACTGAAATGGGACTCATCTTACAAAAATAAGCATTTAAAAATGTTATGAGTATATAATATTTTTAGAGCATACATATGCAGAAGCAACTTAAAGACGAAACTAGGTAAATTCCTACTTTTAAAAATGAAAATAGTAGAACTGAGAAGGGTTATCTGACTAGCCCAAGGTCACACAGCAAGCTCAGGCTGAGGAAATTGTATTTACTTACATAGTTCCCATACCAGCATCTACGAGGGTATCTTCCCTAAGTACAATCCCATCATTCTAATTAGAATCATTCGGTACATTGCTACTATCTATAAAGACCCCAGCATTCATTATCCCTAAACTAGTTAGTGTGTGTAGGTCTGCACTAATAATGTAATAAATACTGAGCCAAATCCCAAGAACTGTAAGATAAAAAATTTTATCCATTCGAATTCCAAGGATTCCGAGAGACTATCGACATTAGATAGACATTTACTATACTACATTTTACTTGATTTAATTATTTCATTTCTGATGTTCAAATATTTAAGCAGCTTATCAGTCATTATCTCTTCATTTAAGAATTCACCCAAAATATATTAAAACTCATAGAATAAACCAACTCACTTCAGAACTAACCTTTCCCACTTAATTTCTGACTTAGGGATAACTCCACTTGAGGACTTTCTGATGATTCTGGTATAGGTTTAATGCTTTCCTACATAATGGTACATAACGAAAAAAAAAAACTGCATCTATTTCTATCAATCAAAAGGAGTATTCTGAATCAGTCTTTCCTTCTTTCTCTGTATGGGAATGGACAGTGTAGCTCTGGGAATCAGACTATCTGTATTTATTTCACCCATCCAATTTTATGATTTCAGGTAAGTAACTTTGTCACTCACTTATCTACCTATACAGCCATTCGAGTGTGAATTTAATAAGCATTTATTCCAACCTACATCATCTAATTATGAAACTCAGGTTCTTTTCTGTCATTATGTCCTTAATAGTTCCATCGTCACTGTAGATACACCATTAATCCATGTTAATAGTTGTCTATAAAATAAACTGTATGATGATTACTAGAATTTGGCATATTTTTTGAAGTTGTTACATATGACTAAATTTTAGGCCGGGCGTGGTGGCTCATGTCTGTAATCCCAGCACTTTGGGAGGCCGAGGTGGGCGGATCACCTGAGGTCGGGAGTTCGAGACCAGCCTGACCCACACGGAGAAACCCCATCTCTACTAAAAATACAAAATTAGCCGGGCTTGGTGGTGCATGCCTATAATCCCAGCTACTTGGGAAGCTGAGGCAGGAGAATCACTTGAACCTGGGAGGTGGAGGTTGCAGTGAGCCGAGATCGTGCCATTGCACTCCAGCCTGGGCAACAAGAGCAAAACTCCGTCTCAAAAAAAAAAAAAAAAATTAGAGAATCCAGTTTTAGCTGGAGGAACCCAGAAGGTTGTTTAGCCACATTCCCACCTGCACAGTGATTCTTTTTTAAAAAATTGATTGTATGATTTTATTTATATGAAATATTTGGAATTGGTAAATCTGTAGAGCATAAGGTAGATTGGTGGTTTCCTGAAGTTTGGCGGGAAGGAGAACAAGGGAGTACCTGTGTCTGTTTCTCTTGGGGATGAAAAAAATGCACATTGATTCTTAATTACTCACACCTATGTAAGCTTATCCATTATATCCTCAAGTATCCTTGGGACTGGAGCCTTCAAAATATCCCTTAGAATATATTTCTCTGAACAACTAGGTCTGGTTTTATTCATAAAATCCATATTTTTATCAGTCATGTGTTCATTGATCAAAAAACTTTCACAAGCACCTTCCATGTGAATGACACACTGTGCTAGGCACTGATAATAAAGGAATGAAATACTAGTTCTGTTCCAAAGTAACTCACAGAATAATGGAAGATAACAGATAGGATTTGCAAAATAATGCCCTGAGTCCTAAAATAGAGATGGCCACTGACTGCTTTACATACCCCTTCCTCAAAGAGACACATTTGGGATGGGAGAGTGATCTGCAAGTCTTCAAAAGAAGGAGCCTCTGTGAGTCTATGAGGACAAAGCTCTGAAAAAAAGAAGGCCCATTGGACTTCTTTACTGCTCAAAGGATCTCTCCAACTAATTCCTTTCCAGTAACTCTGATCACCCTCTTAAGATTCTTAAAGAACTTCCAAAGAGAGAGATCCTTGTGCAGACTTCTCTCTCTCTGGGCAGCTGTGTGGCTACTGCCCACATGAGATAGAAACATGGTACCTTTAGTTCTGCTCACATTTGCACTCTCTTACTCCCTCAATATACTTCATTAGTTTTTAGAGGAAGATTTACTCCTTCTGTGGGCTTTATTTTCAGAAAGGTCAATAAAGATCCAAATTCCCAGAGAAAAATATTGTATGATGGTTACACACTGCGAAACCCAAATCTGATTATACCATGCCTTTATTTCAAATCGTATAATGGCTCCCCAGTGCCTACAAGAGAAAATGCAGTCTCCTTGACCTGCGTAGAGGCCCTCTGTGGTGAGTCTTACCCATCCCGCAGCAGCATCTCTTATCAAGATCCCCTCACACATCAGCAGCCAGCCAGGCAGGACTCCTTTAGGTTGTGGTCAGAGAGGAGTCATTGAAAGGCTCTTGGTGGAGAAGTGCTAAGATTTGGTCTACATTTTAGGATTCTTGTTCTACATTCCCTGAATGAAGCAATGATGGCAGGAAAGTCTATGCATAACTCAACTTGCCTCCTCAAAATCTTCCTGGAATGAGGCAGGCAAATAAATAAATAAATAAATAGGGAACAAATTGTTCCTATAACCCATCCCTAAAAACATAATTGCAAAGGATCCCCACTGTATTTACAATTGCTTCTGGAAAAATGTCAAGCTGAAGGATTGCAGGCAGCCTCCTTGAGTCACCCCAGTGACAATCATTAAGTATTCTTAGATAATTAGGAATCTTGACAAATCCTAAATTTCCCAATAACCTAATAGTTTGTAGAAATAGCACACTATATGTCCCAGGCAGTCTAAATAGGTGCACAAGGGTACATATGTGAAGTATTATAAGTGCTCAGTTGTCATATTTTTCCACACCCATTTATGAAACATGCTTTGAAATTAGATTTTGATTTCATCTCTGTCCTTTGTGATGAAATAAAATACAACACATTGAAAAAGTTAAACCAGTTAAGCAACAACACAAACTACTCTTCCATACTAGGCAATAATCTAGTTAGATGGAAGAAACCCTTCAGCAATTTGGAGAGTTATATTCAAAATAATTCAATCTGTAACTAACAACATTTGATTGTTAAATTATTATATTGAACAAATAATCACAAGATTTGTCACTTTTGATGGATTTATTAATTCGATAAATATTTGTTATGCATCTATTACACTCAACAAAGAATAAACTGTTGATCAAGACATTGTACTTGCTTTCAAGAAGTGCAGTATGTCTATTTATTTTGAAGTCTTACTGGCATGAAGTAAAAACCAATACAGGACACGATTTGATCTGTCCTCCTTCACAATAGCAAGTGTAGCAAATAGCAACTCTGACACACACACACACACACACACAGATGCACACACAAACACACACACTGGTAACACTGATTAAGAATAAGCCTTACAGTGTTGTTGACCTCAGTCCTAAATTACTTAACTTCATTGATTTTATGCTCCAAATGTTGGTTACGTGTTCATTTTCCCAAATCTAACCCCAAGGCTCATTTTCCCATGGTCACACTTTCTTCTCTGTGCTCGACTTTGGACTTGGATTTTGATTCCTCCTGAAATACAGCATTTCCATTTGTCTTGAGTAGACATTCACCCCATCTCATCTGGAGTTTAAAGGCTATGACCGAGTATCAGGAGAAGAGGCACAACTTACCTCTGCCCGTTGTTATAAAATGACCCCATCTAACAGCCCAACATAATGAACCCACACTTCAAAGGAGAAGTGTGTAAATCTAAGAAATATGATAGAACATGAAATGTAAGTCAAGGTTCTACTTGTTCTGTGACATTATAAAAACATGCAAATATGACATTGAAATAGTGACAAAAAACAAAGAAACTCTGGGTGTGTTGCCTTATAAAGAACCATATTGTCACCACATTAGTGGAGTCTCTGACCCCTTCTTTATCATTTTACTGTCTATCTGCTTTTTTTTTTTGACATGGTCTTGCTCTGTCACCCAGGATAGAGTGCAGTGGTGTGATCACAGCTCACATATAGCCTCAGACTCTAGGGCTTAAGAGATCCTCTTGACTCAGACTCCTAAGTAGCTGGTACCACCGATGCACTCCGCTACACTTGGCTAATTTTTATTTTTTGTAGAGATGGGGTCTTGTTATGTTGCCCAGGCTGGTCTCAAACTCCTGGCCTCAAGAAATCCTCCTGCTTGGGCCTCCCAAAATGCCAGGATTATAGGTGTAAACCACCATGTCCAGCCATTTTAATCTCTTTTTTACCTAATTTCATAAGTGACTCCCAGGCAGATGGTTAATTATTTTGGTGTCTTTAGAGATTATTTTCCAATCCTACCAAAGACTGGAAAACTCTTTAGAATATGTCATTTTGTATCTATTATCTTCATCCAGTTTATGAAAATGTGACATATTTGACATCACTTGCTATATTTGTTAGGTTAGTTTTATTGATTCTAGAATTGTTTAGAGCATTAACTATATAGCAGGCTCTGTATTCAGCCACTGGTGATATAATAGCTAGCAAGACAGCTATGAGCCCATCCTTTAGAAAGCTTACTATCTTGTGTAAAGGACATTTTATGTATTAGGCTCATAGATGTCTACCAGGTTATTTTTCACTAGAAGCTTTTAGAAAACGTCCCTTATCCAAAACTATTAAAGCTATTTATGCTCCTGAAATCCTTTTCGTAAGGCACAAAGCCTTACTATTATTGAACTAGAAGATAGTGATTGAAATGTAAAAGACTATGGTAGAGAGACCACCTTGGCTTAAATTCACACTAAAGTGTAAATGACTGACACTTGATATTATTTTACGAATAGAATTCTTGATGGCAGAGGGGCAAAGAAGAGGGTACACTGGACTGCAAATTCAGGGAATCATGGTGAAGAGAAACTTGGTGTTATGAGAAGAGAAATAGCTTTCCAAATAATTTAGCTTATGGTTGGTCCTTTGCAATATTTTTTGCTGAAAAAAATATTCTGGAATCAGAATTCTGGTTCCTTGTTTAGGCTCTACAACTTTACTATGTAGCTCTGAATAAGTCAACTAGCCTCTTAAAGAGAGACTGAAATCATGTGTTTATTAAAAGGAGGACAAATTCTGTCCTACTATGTCACAGATTTGTTTCAATGTCAGTATTGCTCACAGGCTATACAAATGTAAGGTGTTAATGAGGCAGGACCACTTTTATACCATCGTGGCCATCTCGAATTATCTTCAAAACATGAATAAAACGTGCAGTCTGGGGTGCTAATTTACAGTTAATTATAAACACATAAACCTTCTTTGTTGATCCAATTTCAAATGTGCTAATTTCACTCTTTTAAAACAATGAACTTCAACTTACTTAAAGTCATGCTTTCAGATTGCAATGAACTGACCATTCCTGTATGTCCATCAAAAGAATTATTGTGTCACAGAGCTTATCTCACACTTTTGAAATAAATGTGTTCCAGTAGGATTGGCTGGTTTCTGTTATCTAATCATCTCACAGTTAACATGTGCAATAGACATTTCACTTAAAACATCTTTCTTTTATGCTCTTAAAACAACTGTTTTCCAGAAAAGGTTGTTTCTTCTTTCATATCAGCCAGCCAGATTTAATCGGAGGTCATGAAACTCAATGGACTTGTTAAATCCTTCCTGCCAGCATTCCTTACAGGTCTATTCCTTGCCCTGGATGGGCCAGCTGATTCTTGGCCCCAGATTCCACCAGGACCACCAGCTTTGACATGCCCCTGCATTTGTCTCACTTTGGCAACCCCCTGCTTGCCCTCTTGTCTTTAGCTCCGGGAGTCCTTGCTGAGAGGTTAGCTTACTGAGGTTCAAAGACATTAAGCCTCTGCCCACAGACACATGGACAAGGTGAACCTTTAAGATTTGAACTTAAGTTTCTAAGGCACCAAAGTCCATGTTTGTTCTATCACATCTGCTAGTTTGTAGAGCGTCCAATTTCTGCATAGCGAGAATCTTTTTTAGTGGGAGAGACCTGGGTTATAGTATTTTATTTTTTAAAATTACCTGTGTTAAAATATGTTTTGTAATGTGTGGGACAAAGAAGGCTATTTAAATTGAAATCATTTTCCTTGTATCCGAGATCGCTAAATCTCATGCACATTAAGTTTGAATTAACATTAACAAGGGTCTAACAGCTTTGATGTTGTGTTCTTAGATAATTAAATTCTTAGAAAATCATTCCACATTTGAGGGAGAAGCGAAGGACGTAGAGAGTTCAGTCTTAATTCAAAGTCACTTATACATTGTTACCTGCTGTTTTCAGGCCTTCACGGAATCAGCAGGGAGGATTTGATATTAAAAATCAGGTTTTTTTCTCTCTTTTTGCAGGGAGAGGGTGAAAATCCTTGTAGGGGGAGCGGAATTATTAACTGGAACTCTTTCTGAGCTATCACTTTACCTTGGCATCTCATCATATACTGGAAGATCCAGTCTGTTTTGCAGGCTAAAGCTGAGGCTTGTACCAGTAAGGTTCCTTTATAACCTTATTACACAAAGTGCTTTATAATTTACAAAGCCACTTTTTCATTCATTATTGCACGTGACCCTCATCGCCACCTGGGGAAGTTTGAAAGATGGCACATTCTTCCAGAGTATCATCCCAAGAGAGACTGACCAGCTGTCCATAGGCCCCATGAGATGGTACTTACCTTGAATAAATCATCTTAAGCTATTATTTAGAGCTTGGGATTTAGTCTCTCTCCGCCTTTTTTTTTTTTTTTTTTTTTTTGACATGGTCTTGCTCTCTCACCCAGGCTGGAGTGCAGTAGTGTGATAATATCTGACCTGAGACTTAAAGTCATAAAATTAATCTTCTCCTGTCTTAAAAGTGAGTAGGCTTGGAATATTGACTCACAATAACAAACCTCACAAGAGACTGATGAATATACTTGAATTCTAGCTTACTCTTTAGGATGAGAAATAAAATGGTCAGTGGGCATTAATGGTTAAAAGCAGCATGACCAGGGCATTTTTTTCTGGGACAGACAAGTTATCAAAATGAGAAAGCTGAGTCTTAGAAAGATGAAATAACTTGCCCTAATTCACCCAGTTAGGAAATGAAAACAATTTGAACGTTTTATCTCCACCCCAGGGATAGAACTGCCACCAGGATGAAACTGAAGTGGTGGTGGTGCTGGTGATGGTGGTGGGGGGCCGGGGTGGTTCTTAGACTAAGCTCCTCTCCTGGTCCTGCTCTTAGACTCTTATTATCCTATGTGCCAGGCTCCACCGGTACATTTGGAACAGTTCGTTTCATTTCTGCAGAAAATAAAAAATTTAAAGGATATTACAATAGCATCTTGCAAATAGAGACCTTATCTGCCTTGTTCTAAACACCATTGTATTTTCAGCACTTGGCCCAAAGTAGGCACTCAGTAGATGTGGGAAGAAGGAAGAAAGGGAGGAAGGAAAGAAGAGAGAAAGAGGGAGGGAGGAAGGGAGGAAGGGAAAAATAAAGAAAGGAATGAAGGAAAAAAGAAAAAAGGAAGGGAGGAAGACAGAAAGGAAGGAAAGGCAGAGTGAAAAGGAAGAAAGAAAAGAAAAAAGGAGGGAGGGAAGGAGAGAAGGAAGAATACTGTAGAAGTAAACTGGTAGAATTTAGGAGCTGATTACATGGGAAAGGGGTAGAAAGAAGGGAGAGAAACTAAGAAGATACAGACATGGATAAAGAATCTTATTGTCTGAGAGATGAAAGTTATGTCTGTGAATATTTATCATCATTTTACAGAGTGTATTTTCTTAATAAATGAGAAAGAGCTCCAATTATTTTTCTATTCCAAAGTTTATATTCAGTTCCACCACTCGAATTACAAGCACGGAAAAGATTTAACCATATATGCAATTTCTGTATTCATGTATGAGAAAACCTGCTGAAGTGCTTTTAAATAAGACTCAAGAAAATGCTTCTGGCCAATAAGCCATTTAAAAAATGTATTCTGGTTAGTTGGAGAAACATCCATGTGCTCATATTTTGGAGTTAAAGAAGCCCCATACTGTTTTACTGAAACTTGTTCATCAGTATATTATCAGAAAGCATGATGCAATTCTGTAGGTTTGCCGATCTGAAGAAGGTAAAGGAGTGAAATAAATACTCCTAACCACAGTTCTAAGTTTGTAATCCAATTTCTTTGAGTCCTCAGATATATTCTTAACAAAAATATAACAAAAAAATAGGATAACAACAGAAATTAATTTTCTCATTTAATCAGCTTCTTTGTTAATTCAACCATAAATTATGTGTTACAGAAGTCTAATCACATTGTATACGAATTTTGCATAATTTGCATTAATTACAACCTAAGATGTAAGTGCATTATATGGTATTGAATGTATTTTTAGTTTACCTCATAAAAAAGTTATAGCTACTTAGAGTAGACATTACTTCTTTTTTTCTCCAAACACATGAAAGAAGAAAAAAGAAGAAAGACAAAATCCTACTGATTAGGTGTCTTTTGAAAGAAGGTAATCTTGTTAATTCTACTAGTTTTTGAATCCCTGTTGAAGCAACCCCTCCCAGACTCTTACACAAGTATTTCCCTATATCTAGTTTCCTTTTCAGCCTGGAAGAGAGAACATCTACAAACCAGGTGCCTTACTTATTGCAAACCTGTAGCTAAGGTGCTTGTGGGTTAGGTTTACTATGCCAAGTTCTGACTTCTGTTCTTTAGATCCTCAGATGACTTATAGTGAATGTGGTTCCTGTTCATTCTCACTGTATACTCACAGAGCCCATTCTCAACCATCTTGAAAGGGGAGTTATAATTCACAATAGCAAAGACATGGAATCAACCTAACTGCCCATCATTGACAAACTGGATAAAGAAAATATGGTACATATACACCATGGCATACTATGCAGTCATAAAAAAGAATGAGATCATGTCTTCTGTGAGAACATGGATGGAGCTGGAGGCTATTATACTTAGAAAACTAACACAGGAACAGAAAACCAAATACTGCATGTTTTCACTTTTAAGTGGGAGCTAAATGATGAGAACCCCTGAACACAAAGGAATGAATAATAGACCCTGGGGTCTACTTGAGGATGGAGGGTGGGAGGAGGTAAAGGATCAGAAAAAATAACTATTGGGTGCTGGGCTTAGTACCTGAGTGATGACATAATCTGTACTATAAACCCATGTGACACGAGTTTACCTACTTAACAAACCTGCACATGTACCCCTAAACCTAAAATTTAAAAAAAAAAGTGGAGTTATAAAGGAGAATGAGGAAGTCTCCATAAGCCAATACGACAGGTTGTTGAAGATAGTTCTCTAGACCGGGAGGAAAAGTTACTACTGTGGCTAAAGACCCCAGAAACCTTTCACTCGCTTGACAGACCTTTACTATATGCCTACAGTAATTAAGCTGAGCACTGGGGATTCTAAAATCAATAAACAAAAAGAAATCTCTATCTTCAAAAAGATATCAGTCTGGTAGAGAAGGGAGAATGTAATAAAATAATTTCAATATTGTGCTGTAAATGCTTCAATAAAGACAAATGAAAAGAACAGTAATTGGTACAAAGGAGAGAGGGCAACTTTGTCTAATAGGGAGAGGACAATTAGGGAAGGAAGAGGAGACACAGAGTTGGATTCAAAAGGTGAAAGGTAACCTCAACCCAGAGGAAGTGCCAATGGGATTTCAGGTAGAGGGAAAAGCATGTTCAAAGGCAAGGACCATTGCTTGGCATGTGCAGAGGACTTTGCATGTAAGTAATTATGCTTGGCGTATAAATAGTTCCTAGGGGTAGCAGGGATGAGATTGAATAGGAAGGGACGGATCATTTTGTGAAGCAGCCAACTTTTCTGTCTATAGATAGGTGCTGTGCTTGATATTTAATTTTCACAGACCTGAGGTAGCAATATTTATTATCCCAAATTTACAGATGAGGAAACTGAGATACATCTGGGAATAAACAGCATCAAAATCTAAACTTGTGGAGTCTGATGCTGGAGCCTTGTCTCTTAATTATTACAAGGGAGTTCAGGCTTTATCTGCAGGCTATGGGGAAGAGTTTCAAAGAGAGGAATGTTACGATTAGAGTAGGTTTTAGTAAGATCCCTCAAACCGCAGTGTGGGGAGTGAATTAGATAAGGATGTCTAGAGGCAGGAAACCACTTAGGAGACCAGTGTTAATAAGCAGGCAAGAAATGAAGACGTAAATTACTGCAATAGGCATGGTTTCTCCATCACAGTGAAGCTATTTGCCCAAGGTGCCGTAGCCAGCTAAATTGGGTCTAGAAGGCAGGGCCCTAGACTCCACATCACCAAGCTGCATCATTCATAATCCTGTTGAACATGGAATAAAGAGAAAAGACCCTCTCTCCTAATCTTCAGCTGGGGCCCAGGGCCACAGAACTTAGAGTCGGAAGAAAACTTGGGATGATTTAATATATCTGTCATTTCTAGTCAGGGATTTCTCACGGAACATTGCTGTTGGATGATGATCCATCCTCTGCCTGAATTCATCATCAGAAAAGTCTTTGAAATTAACAACATTCACTCAATAAACATTTATTGAATATCTACTGTGGTTATGGCACTGTGTTTTATTCTGTGGATGCAATGAACAAAAGCTAACAGGATCCTTTAAGAACATACACTCTAACATTAGGACTCATTTCCCTGTAACATCCACCTATTGTCACTAGGTCTGTTTCCTAGGATCACACAGAGTGAGCTTCTTCTCTTATGTACAGCAGTATTTCAAATAGTAAAAGTTCAGTGCTCAGGTATTTCGTTTTTCTCTTTTCAAAGCTAAACATTCAGTTTTTTCAACAGTTTTTTAATATAAGGCAGTCAAAGCTGCCAATGGTTACTCAGTTTTCAATGAAGAAATTGCTGAAAATTACTCAAAAGCACAGCATCTCTCACCATTAAAAGAGACTAACACTGGCACAGAAATCAAATCAGTCATAATCAGAAAGATTGCAGATGTTGTTGGCTTTGAGGTTCTGATCACCAGGAATAGGCTCCATATTAGAATTCAAAGCATAAAGTAAATTTAAAATAAAAATGCTTGATAGATTTGCATTTATACTCAATATTAAAACAAAGTTACTAGTAAATTTTAATAGCCAGAGGACTGTGGTTTAAAATAGTATTTGAAAAGTAGTTGGAGGAAGCTTCTCTCAATCCTCTCACAAAGGCAGAAAAAAACCTCATAAAAATATACCAATAATCAGTATCAAGGTAGTAACAAAAAGTATTTAAGATTTGCACATTAACTATAAACATTGAGTTATTTTAAAATATAATGTTCCAACAGTGTGATGCCTTTCTAAGAAAGGCATGATTCTAAGAAAGATGCTTCTTCTGGCCTTAGCTCTTTGATTCTGAAATTTCCGACCTGTATCAACTTGAAAACTGGGCAGACATCCCTCTCCTAAACTGGACCCATTTTTGAAAGAGGAAAGTAGAACTCAGAATGCCATTTCTAACCTTCCATGTCAGAATTCTCTTTTTATACCCTCTCCAAATCATAACTCCCAGAATGAAAAAGACAAACAAAATTGAAATCAGAAAGAAAAATAAAATATTAACGGCAATGTGATGAATTCTGTGAGGCCCCATTTTCACAAGTGAAATTATAAAATTGGAAGAGATGATAGACAAAGAAACAAAGCATCCTGTAGCAGCAAATCCTGAGCACTGTTCCTCATCTACACTTCATCTTATCAGAGTATCAGAGACCGTTCTCCCTTGAGGAGGGTGGAGAAGAAAGAGCCTGTCTCAGTTCAGCATTTCACAAACATGGTAGACCGGAGAATTGGACTAAGAACTGTGTGCACCAATCTGTCAACTAGATACAGATCTGTTAGGGAAATCTGACCAGCATGGCAGTGGACAGAAATTGGGGTCAAGAGCCATTCACATATTACATTTGTTAGCAAAAACTAGGTCTGAATAGATCTCTTCTGTTAAAGGATGATTACATAGGCAAACAGAATCAATGTGAGGAGTGAAAAAGTGCTATAGAAAAAGGAAACAGGAATGATGTATTCAGAAGACTTCTGAAAATTGTCTGCTGCTAGATCTCTATTAGAAGTAATTTTGGAAAATCCATTTGACATTCTCAATGTATACAGAAAGATATGATCTCCATGAAAGGGAAGCCAAAAGCCAGAAGAAGAAAGGATGGACGGAGGCGAACTTAAAATGTAACCGTAAAATGAAAGTCTGCATTGGAAGTGGTAAAAGAACAGAATTGACACTGGGAACAATAGAATTTGTGATGAAGAGCAGAGATGTGAAAACTCCCAGAGGGAGAAAAATAATACAAGCAGTTTAAACTCCCAAGAAAGAAAATAAGAAAGAGAAAGAAGATGGAGGACAGCAGAGAAAAATCCAGCCTAAGGATTACAGGATTGTCCAAGGAGCCAATGAGAAGAATTAAAACAGAAGCAATAATCAAAGATATAATTGAGGAAAACTTTGCTGAGAGAAAAACAGAGAGCAAAATGGCAGCCAATTTGGGCCTATGAATGAGAAAAACTTGCTGTACTTTAGGTGAAATCAATAACAACAGACTCACATCTATGTAGAGCCTGGAAAGAAAGGTGATTTATCTTGCCTCCCTAATAAATTGTGGCAAATATTTTGGTGTTTGTGTGTGTGCTCCCCTTCCAGTAATATATTTCATATGTAAGTATATTTACATACGTTTATTTGCAGCACATATGTATACATACTATATATATTCTTTTGTAATTTTTTCCTCAATATGTCATGAACATTTTCTGGCATTGTTAAGTATTCTAAAACATTTCTATAGTAGTCCATTGTATCATGAACTATTTAACTAATGCTTTGTTGTTGCTCATTTAAATTTTTCTTTTTTATAATTATAAAGAGAACTGTATTATAAACTTTACTATAAACACCCATATCTCTGTCTATTCCTGTAAGGCAAATAGGTCAAACTTAAATTATTGAATGTGTGATAGCAACAGGTAAATGTGCAAGGACTCAAAAAATATGCCATTCAGGTACTCCTATTTGAGAAAAAAAAAATTGTGAGTGAATAACTTTTACTAACTTCCAAATTCATTAAATATAAAGCTCAGGGATAAGAAGCTTTGGTTTAAAACAAAAGGTATTTACTCTTGCATTCTAGGACTCTATCATGAGCAAATACTTCAAAATTTGGACAATGATTTATACATTATAAAAACCATGTTAAGATTATTTAGCATAATGTTGAAAACAATATAAATATCTAACAGAGTTGAATTAACTGATGTATTAAATTATGCATTATTCGTGTTTACAAACCTTTTTAATGACATATTAAAATATGATATAAAATCAACTAATGAAAAAGCTGAAGAAGATTAAAATTTAGAGAGTGCAGTGTATCTATGTAAAAGAAAACCAAAATTGATGTTTAAAGACCAGAAAAAGGCCAAAATCTTTTGCCTCTGATGAGTGGAATTTGAATGATTTTCTTTCTTTATAGTTATTTTGAATTTTAAAATTTATATAATGAGTATTACTTTATAATCAAAAGAGAAACATGTGAGTCAAAAAGTTTTGATGAAAACCTTTAACTGATCAAAGTGATAATAATCACTTTTAAAAATTATAAACTTAATTTTTCTAAATTACTCATGAACCTATTACCAAAATAAACTATTTTACGTTGTGTTCTCTCAATCAATCTGTGAATGGTTTCTACACTTATGACATAATTTATCTATAATTTTAAACTCCATGTTTTTCACTTAATTTTATTTCATAAACACATATGCATATTTTTACTTGGAAAGGTATCACCAATACTCAAAGCATTTGAAATATTATGGTTACGATGGAAAACCATCCTATCACATATGTATGCTACAATTTACATAACCCTTCTCCTATTGTGGGGTATTGGATGTTTGCAGTTTGTCATGGTGACAAATGCCACACCTTTGCACTCAGCTCTCTTCTTCTTTTTTATAATTTCTTGGGATATTCTCCAAAATTGTAAGTATTGTGTACAAGAGTATGCATGAGCATTTTTATGGCTTTTGGTGTGTGTGGCCAGATTGTCCTCTGAAATACATGGAGTTTTTGTATTCTTAATATTCTCTTATGAAAAAAATAAACCAAAGGAAAAACTCATTGGATTTCTTGGACATTAAACTAGAAGAGATCTTGGAGATCACCATCTAGTACAACCCTAAATCTACAGAGGAAGAAACAGAACAGTCACCAGATCCACGATCCAAAGCAAATTACATAGAACAAAGATTAAACTTAGATCCCCTTGACTACTGAGCCAACGCTCCTCTCATGCCACTCTGCCCACATATCCTCTCTCCCCTTTCTCATTCTTCTTCCTGGAGCTAGAGTTGAGGAGAAGAAAACTATTTTAGTTTAAGGCATCAAGGGAAGTGGAATTCGTTTCAGCATTTGATCAAATTCTTGTTCTGCCATGAGTAACTCTCACTGTGTTGCTTAATCTCCCTGGCCCTCAGTTTTCTAATCTGTAAGACAGGGATCCTAACACTATGTCCACCTTACAGTGGTGTTGCAAAGATGAGGGATAATATTTGTGGGGCTACCACTAGCTCATCGGGCACTTTTGTGAGGATTAGAAAAAGGCCCTCCTTCCAGAAAAGTGCAAAGGCTAGAGAGCACCATTAGTTGAGCAAAGAAACCATTAGTTGTGACACTTAGAAAAAGATGTTCCTTCCTCCAGAGGGATGTAGCTCATTCAGGGCACACAGTTTGGTGAGCATAACACAGGATGAATTTCAGCCCTCATTCATCCCCGTCCCCTTGTTTGGGAGCTTTCATGTGCAGGGAAATACAATATGGTAAAACCTAATCCATAGGTCCTTTGCTCTTATTCTTATTCTTATTTGGAGGGAGAAGACCATTTCCATTGGACACTCAACCCATCCATCCTATCCACACAGAAATGAAGGCAAAGAGCACTTCCTGGCAAGCAAGAGTTAAACAGAGGGCTGAATCCTCTTGCTGTGAAGGCCATCAAGGCCAAATGTGAGCTCTGACCTTCATTAATTCAAGTGTTATGCTTTTGCTATGGGACTGTAGTTTGCCTGATGCATCTGCTCTTCCTAATTTGGCCTGTTTGGATAACAAAGCTCCGAGTGATCATCTAAACCTCATTTGATGCACCTGCGAACAATTCATTATATTAATATAACAGCAGGGGAGGAGTAGAGACACTAATAAATAGACTTTAGCTGCCAGGACTCCTTGTCACAGCTACAGAGGCCACTTCATTCTCTCTGTGTAGGTACATTTCGCCAGCCCTCGGCCACAATAAGGAAGGTCCTGCAGATCCCAGGACCAAGGTACCTCAAACTGCCAGTTCCCACACGTGGCCAGAATTAAGCCATCCTTTAGGTGTCTTGCCTAAAGCTCTGCACAAGTGTACCTTATCTGATTTTTTTAATTTAATTTTAAGTTCCAGGATACATGTGCAGGATGTGCAGGTTTGTTACATAGGTAAACATGTACCATGGTGGCTTGCTGTACCTGTCAATCCGTCACCTAAGTATTAAGCCCTGCATGCATTAGCTATTTATCCTGATGTTTTCCTTCCTTCCCCTGCCCTTATCTGATTTGAGAAATTTGTTCTTAGGTAGAAATAGAGTACAAGTGCTGCTAACTAAGGTAGCTTTGAACAGTATTTGGCAACTCTCCTCATGGCTGAATCTCCATTTATCAAAGCAGATCTGTACCACAGCAACACACAGAGTTATTGGTCAACGTCTTTATTTTGTTGACTCTCAGCACTTCTGCACTGGTCTAATGTTGGGGAGAATTTTCCCTCTTCCATCACTTCAGAAGATACAAACATACATTTGGTGATGCTCCGTTTTAATGCTCCTTCAGAAACATGGGTTGTTTTTCTATTTTCCCTCAAACATGAACCCACTCCACTTTAAACTAAAATATGTAGTTCTAGAAACTAAAAGCAATCCTCAGATGTTCTGACATGGCATTACTCCCTTCCTCCCTCCATCTGACCCTGAGTATGTGACGCCTGACTTTCTCATCAGCCCCTTCTCCACGCTTCCTGTCTTGCACATTATGTTCTACTAGGAAAAAGGAAACTATCTGTTTCTGGAAAACATCATGCTATTTGCTGACCCTGTGTGTTTGCCCAAGCTGTGCCCTCTGCCAGGAATGCCCCCAACTGCTCAATTTGTCTCGTTACCTCTTACTCATCTTTTCACTTTCTGCTGAAGGCTGGACTAATTATCCCTCATTCGTGCCCCTGTGCATACCTCTATCATTGCACCAGTTCTCTTCTGTCGTAATTATCTGTTAGGTTTCTGTCTTCCTCCCTGAGTGTGAGCTCCACAAATGCAGGGTCTTGTCTTAATCATATTTATATCCTCAGTGAATGAATGAAACCATGGAGGGCTCTTTGCTAAGGGGGGTGGGAGTGGAAGGAAATGGAATACATAAAGGATAAGATATAGTCTTTTTTTTTTTTTTTTTTAGACAAAGTCTTGCTTTTGTCCCCCAGGCTGGAGTACAATGGCATGATCTTGGCTCACTGCAACCTCCACCTCCCAGGTTCAAGCAATTCTCCTGCCTCAGCCTCCCAAGTAGCTGGGATTACAGGCTCCTGCCACCACGCCTGGCTAATTTTTGTATTTTTTAGTAGAGACAGGGTTTCACCATTTTGGCCAGGCTGGTCTCGAACTCCTGACCTCAGGTGATCCACCCACCTTGGCCTCCCAAAGTGCTGGGATTACAGGCGTGAGCCACCGCACCCGGCCAGATATGGTCTTATATAGTGTAAGTGTAAAAGGAATGGCCCAAGATCAGACTTCCCTGCCTATTTTTGGCTGTGTGAGTTTACAGAAGTCATGTCACCTCTCTAGGCCTTTGTTTTTTAAATCCATAAAAAATGTTGAAAGAATCAGTGGTTTTTAAACTACGTTCTTTGGAGTTCTAGGTGTTCTTGTGGGGTGAGGGGTACCCACAAAGGAAGAGCATAAAACACAGAACTCCAGTACTTTCTTTCCTTAGATTCAGCTTTAAAGAATGAATTCTATATCTTCAAACATTGACCTAAGAAAATAGCTAACAACTACTGACAATTGCCAGGTGCTTTGCATATATTAACTCATTTTTCTTCTTACAACAACCCTATGAGAGGGTCATACTGTTCCCATTTTTTAAATGAAGAAACAGAAGCACAGAGAAGTTAACATGCACATGGACACACAGCTCTCGGGAGTGATGGTGCTAAGATTTGAACTTGAGAGTTTTTCAGGTCTAATATTTGGTGGTTTATTATTGAGTGAAGGATCTAGCATGTAAATAAAAAGAAAACTAATATATAATGTAGTGCTTGCAGAGCACTAATCCAGGGATGTAAATAGGATGGCCTAACAACAGAGTTCAGAGGAGGCCGTAGTCAGTCTGGCTTGGCATACTCAAGGAAGGCTCTTTGAAGGAGGTAAAACTTAAGAAGAACCCCCAAACAAGAACGAGATCAAGATAAATAGATTAGTAGGAAAGTACCATTAGATCTACAAGAAGAGAAATATAATAATATAATATATAAAATGAATATGTTTAGCAAACATAAAGGTAGCAAGGGCTTCATATTTTACATTTAAAAAGCATCTATTCCCTCTTGTCATGGCATACACAGGACCTAGTCAGGGACTGAGGTACCAACTGTACCACTTACCAACTGTGCTACCCTGGACAGCTTCAGTGGCTTTGTCGAGCCTCAATCTCCCATGTGGAACAGGATTAATGATAGTGGATTGTATATGATAGACTGCAAGGTTTAGAACGAAGTGCAAAGCTACCAAGGTTATTGCTATGTTTGGACATATTTAAAATATTTTCAAAAATATCCATATTATAAAAGGTATGTACATATAATTCTTGAAATCACAATATAATGAGGATTTACATTTTGGGGGGGTCTTATGTTTTTTATTATGTAGCAGAGTTTAGCTATACATTTTGCCATGAGGGAGGCATAGGGAAGAAATTCAATGCTCAAAATATATTCCCTAAGGCAAAAGGGAAGATCCCTAGGATGAGTGTGCTTTTTACTGCCCTGCTGTTCCAAACTTTTGGCAGCCTGGGGCAACAGAATCTTTCATCCACCCTTGCACAGTATCTTAGTGACAGAATTAAAGAGCGACTCGTCTTTGAATTTTCTGCAGCACTTAGCTCATTAGTAAGATTCGACAGGATTCTATTGGATTCTATTGTATTCCACTCCACTCTACTGTATACTCTTCTGTCTTTTCCCATGCTCTTCTGCTCATTCATTCATTCATTCATTCATGAAACATTTCTTGAGAAACTATTTGGCGTCAGGCACTACATTATGTGACACGGCATTTGTCTACAAAGAGCTGATAATTTGAAGTCATACGCAAACCTATCAACAACAAATATTTGCTACATCTGGACATTGGAGACCTTCTTGTGTACAACATAGGCTGCATTCTAGCTACAAAGAGGGCCTGGTGTACCAAACTGGGAGAAAACATCAGGAAGCTCAACCATATTAATCTTGATTTTTTTCTTCGATCCTCAATAAATGAATAAATACTTCCTAACATTTCATGAGTACTTACTAATAAATACTGAACTAAATGTTCTACGTGGATTTTCAAATTAATCCTTAAAGAACTATCATGTAAGTTTTATCATCATTCCTATTTTAGAGATGAGAAAATCAAGGCTTAAGGAAGTTATGCCACTCACCCAAAGTCATTTGTAATGCCCTCTTTCACTTGGGAATCTTTTTTATAGGATGGTCTCTCTGCTTAGAAAATGATGCCTCCTTATTCTTTATTGCCACCCCCCCACCAGTTGCCTGAGTAACTGCTAACTCCCACCTATCCACCCAGTTTCCATTTAAAAATTGCTTTCTCAATCCAGTCTATCGTTGTTGGATATTTGGGTTGGTTCCAAGTCTTTGCTATTGTGAATAGTGCCACAAGTGGCACATATACACCATGGAATAAATACTATGGAGCCATAAAAAATGATGAGTTCATGTCCTTTGTAGGGACATGGATGAAATTGGAAATCATCATTCTCAGTAAACTATCACAAGGACAAAAAACCAAACACCGCATGTTCTCACTCGTAGGTGGGAATTGAACAATGAGAACACATGGACAGAGGAAGGGGAACATCACACTCTGGGGACTGTTGTGGGGTGGGGGGAGGTGGGAGGGATAGCATTAGGAGATATACCTAATGCTTAATGGGTGCAGCACACCAGCATGGCACATGTATACATATGTAACTAACCTGCACATTGTACACATGTACCCTAAAACTTAAAGTATAATAATAATAAAATAAAATGAAATAAAAATAAAAAAATAAAAATTGCTTTCTCAAAATAGCTGTCTTTGATTTCCTACTACACTACCTCTCATAGCGCATGTACTTCACAATCTTGGCGTATCATCATGTACTGGAATTGCTTGTAGAATCTTCCTTTCCTACACCAGGCATAATCTTCATGAGGCACATCTTCTCTTGGGTTTGTTTCATTCATTAGTGTAATCTAAGAGGCCAGCAACGGGCTTGGCACACAGAAGGATTAAATAAGTATTTCTCAAATGAAAGAAGGGGGAAAAGGTATATTAAACACTTCAAGCAGTCATCAAATTCAAAAGATCTCCAAGCACTTAATAAGAAATTCTTCCTGGAGTCTTATCATACTGTTTCCACAGATGGGAAAAAGACAGTCGATTGGTGAATTGCACTAGTTATCTCAGGCAGGTTGACATTTGTTGTACTGCAGGGAATTTCTCTTAGCACAATATTTCCTGGGAGGAGCAGGTAAATATTGAGACAAGATACACATCAAGTTTTTTTTCTGTGAACCACTGTACAATAATCAATTCCAGAGATAACAAAGGCATTTGTTAACAGCTCCATCTCCTTTTTCAAAGCTCAGTTTTCAGTCTGGCAACGTTACAAAGCTCAAGAAAAGAAGTGTTGTTAGCAGATGCCAACCACTTGTCAGAGGAAAAATCCAAAAGGCACTATGCAATACCTCAGCTTTTTAACATACAGATAGGCTTCCTGTCCTCTAGTTCATCAAAATTCCTGATGGAGTAGCTGTAGAAATGGAGAGTGAGGGTTTTACAAGCAGATTAAATAAGGAAAAATTCAGCCCAGCAGTCAAAGCTACTTGCACAGTTCCTCTGGTTTATGGGTCACACTTCTGCAAACAAGAGTTCATGGCTGGGGACAGTTTTCCCTGTATCAGAGTACTCTGCACACTAAATCTATTATATTCTTAATGTAGTTTGGTCATCTGTGCTAAATTTTTCAGGGCAAAAACTTTGTTTGATTTGCCACCTTTGCCTTCTGTGGTAGCACATACAATGTGCCCAGTGCATATTCCCTGAACAAATGAATGAATGAATGACATGAATGAACATCAGTGAGTAAAGCTAATGCAGCCCCTACTTGAAAGAGCTAAATAAATTATTCTTGGATGACTTTCTGTAGAATTTCTATTACATATTTTTGGAACTTGCTTGTGCAAACAGATTAATGTAGTTTGAAATTCTTTTCAAAAGATGACATCAGAATTGGGGGTGGATTTTTATTTTTACTCTTTCTTAAGAAGATGCATTTTGTTTTGTGTCAAAACTGGTATAATGAGGCCCAGTTGCCTCCATATCCCACTAGCACACCAGGAGGAGCTTAATCTGTATGTAGGAAGAACAGATGAATGAATGAATGAATGAGTGAATCTTTCTGTGGTCTAGGATTCCCTATTCAGTATCTGAGTGAACAGAGAAAAAACTGAATGTAAAGACCAGGTTGAAACAAGCACACATCACACTCTGTATCTTCTACAGGACTGATTACTCCTGATTCAATAGCTTCATTGAGTTTCAATGTTTTATATGCCAGCTGACATCATGATGCACTAAGTTCTGTGCTTGGAGGTTGATGAAACACTGTCAAAGTCTTACCTAAATGATCTCTTTAACAGCCAGGAGGATGCAAGACCCTGGTTAAGAAGGAAGCCCAGCCATTTGTCCTTGGTCTCCTGGTATACTGATTGCATTACCAACCTTCAGAGCCACTATCAAGAGAATTTGACTGTACAGTCACCTCTAACTCACGAATTATGGGACATTAAGCCAGAAAGAATATCTCAACCCTCCCGTATTTGTTCAGACCATTAAACTATCTTATATAGACAGCATATTGGAATTTGTAATTTCTGTGGCCACATCAAATAAATAGGACTCATTTTCTCAACACATACTGACTAGAGTATTTCTTCTTCAATGTCTTGCAGTCTCCCTATTTCCCAAATGATTGACCATTTTCCTTTTTTAGAATTAGGAAACTTTAGAGAAAAAAAAATCTAAATTCAAATGATTGTTCTGCTATTAAGTGTGAGACTGTGAGAAAATAACGTAACCCCTCTGAGCCTCATCTATTAATTGCCAAACCTAGATAAGTACGTATTAGTTTTCAATTGCTGCATAAGAAATTATCACAAATTCACCAGCTTAAAACAACACCTATTTATTCTCCCACAGTTCTGCAAGTTAGAAGTCTGAGCAGACCAGACTAAAGTATCTGCTTAGAGTCTCACAAGGCTGAAGTCAAGATGTTGACTGGGCTGGGCTCTTATCTGGAGGCCCTGGGGAAGAATCAGCTTCCAAACCTATTCAGATGGTTGGCACAATTCAGTTCCATGCAGTTGTAGGAGTGAGGTCCTGTTTCCTTGCTGGTTGTCAGCCAGGGACTACTGTCAACCCCTAATGCTACCGGCATCCCTTCTCACATGACCCTCTCCACCTTCAAGCCAATAGCAGGTGCATCAACTCCTTCTCACACTTGAAATCTCTCCAACTTTTTGTTCTGCCACAAGCCAGGGAAAATTCTGTGTTTAAAAGGCTTGTGTGATTACATGAGACCCACCCAGATAATCTCCGTTTTGACACATAATGTGACATAATCACAAGAGCGATAGCTTATCTTGTTCACAGTTTCCACCCATGCACAAAGGGGAGGAAATTATACAAGGGTAAGAATCACTCGTAGAATTCTGACTACCCAGGGTATCAAATTCACTGAGGAGACTTTAAAGATACTGATTTCTCTGTCTCTACCCTAGGCCCTCTAAAGCAGAATCTCTAGAGTGGGTCCTAAGGATCTGTATGTTTTAAAACACCCTCAGATAATCTGAATGTAACCAGTCTATGAATCTAAGATGAAAAACATTGATTTGATGTTTTGAAGAGACTTATACAATGCTTCATATATAATATGAGTTCAGTGAGTGTCATTTTTCTGTCCTTGTTTCCTCCAGTACCTTACTACTCAACTGAGGTCCACAGGCCAGCAGTATCATCACCACTTAGGAGCGTATTAGGAATAGGAAATCTCAACTACTATCCCCCAAAGTCAGAATTTGTATTGCAACAAGATCTTCAGGTTATTTGTAACATTAAAGTTTGATAAGCACTGCCTTAGGAATAATGGACCCATTTCATCAACCCTAAAACACTATTCAAGCTTCCCACTTTCAAATGGACATATCTATACAGATATCTCAATTTTATTAGATTCAGTTCAACTGAATCAACTCAACTAGATCATTTGCTGTACATCTAGCACAGTGCTAGATGGTATATGAACGAAAGATTTGCAAGTCATCATTGGGGTTTACTAGATACTCTCACCACCATTGGATGCATAAAATAGAGAATGATTCAAAACAGCATGTTTGAGAGAAGCCTTGAAGAACTGTAAGATCATGTTACTTTACAGTGGGCAGAAAGAAAAACTTGAGCTGGTATTAAAAGATACAGATATACATTCTTTAGCATCTTGTTAAAATATTATCTCATTCATTCATTCACTCATATTTATTGAGCTCAGAACACAGAGAGAACTGTGTTCTGAGTGCTTGGAATAGACACTATTCCTGAACTCCTGGGGCTGCCAGTCCCTGGCTGTCTCCCCTGGCCCCATGCCCTTATTGGAATACTCAGCACACTGAACTATATTTTCTTGATTAATGTGTCAGATTCCCATGAAAGACTGTGCGTTTCTCAGAGACCAAACTACATTTTTCTTAGTATCTGCTTCAGCACAATAGTGCTTGGCATATAGGAAGAGCTCAGTGAGTAAGTGAGTCAAGGAATAAATGAATGAATACAGGAAGGAGAAAGGGCATTGTAGGGGTGGGGAACATGCATGGCTAAAAGCATGGAGGGAAGAGTGAGCATAGCAACTTCGAGACAGAATTCTAGACTGACCTTTTATGAGAGTTCCCTGTGGAACAATTGACGGAGTAAGGTTCGATGGAGTCAGACTACAGAAAAATGAAAATTTTAGAATGGAAAATATATTTTTCAATTAAATTCAACAGATATGGATTAAGCTAATGAGCAATAGGGAGCTACTATAGGATTTTGAGGGAAATAGAAAAGATCTGATCTATAATTTGGTGATCTCAGTACCTTACAGAGTTTAATCTTATAGGTCTGGTGGCCCTGAACAGACAGGGTTGGTATGGCAGAGATGGAGGCAGAAGGACAACGTATGGGCATGACATGTGTGTTTTTAATGTGTATATTTGGGGGTTGTAAGAAGAGAGGTATCACAGCCATCCAAGAAAAAAAATTATGAGCAGATGCTCAATATGGAAAAGTTCCCATTTCAAACAAGCCAGAACATTTAAAAATAGACTGATAGGCCAATTCTGTCCCAATAGAGCTCTGAGAAAACCTCCTTGGAATGCTGATTTACAGTTCACTTACTCATGCATTCATTCTTGCATTTATTCATTCATTTGACAAATATTAACTCAGTGTTGATCACTGTGCTATGGTCTAAGGTTACAGAGATGAATAAAATAAGGTCTCCTGTTCCTGCAGGGGGTAAAAACCCCTCCACATTAAACTTATTCACTCTGTTAGGAGATTAATCATGTTAGTGATAAGATGAAATTGCTCAAAGTTGAAGATGAAGAACTCCGTCTGCAAATTCTTTAAGCTTTTGTTGAAAGTCTGGTATTTTCTGGCTCAGCAATGTGGTAAAATGTGGTAAAATGGAAGGCAGACAAATAAACCTGGGGCTGAAGCCATCTCTTACTGGCTATGTGAGCATGTATCTGTTTCCTCATTTGTAAATGGGCATGATTCCTACATTATAGGATTGTTGTGAAATTTAAGGAAACAATTAACATATGCAAAGCACCTAGGTAAGTGGTTCACACACCTTTGGTTTTGAGAGGCTGAACCTAGAGACTGCAAGACTAAGACTTCATGGCTGGCTGGCTTCCAGTCACATTTGACCAGCAGGGGCATCAACAAGATCAGACAGAAAAAGGAGAAAAAAGTTGGGACATTTCTATCTCATGTCTTCCCTACTCCCTCCCTCATCACTGTGTCTCTGACAGAAGCCACGTCCCTCTGAGATGCTAGGTTCCACCAACAGCCCCAGGTCCACTCTGGAGCTTGCACTCTCCTTGTTTCTTCATTGAGGTAGTAATGCTCCTCCCATTGCTCACCCTGGGGTACTTCACAATCTTTTATTGGTTTCCCTTACTCTGCCCAGATATGTGTATGTAATTCCTTTCTTAGCCTTGTCATTTGAAACATCTAGATTGAATTATAATTCCTATCAGTATATCAACTGATACAAAGAGGTTACATTCTACCAGGAAGGCCAGAACTTTTCAAAGTATCTTCTATGAGTTATTTTGTAAAAAAAAGAAGTTCCTATGGTCAAGTAAGTTTGGGAAGTGCTGTAGATTTGATTTCCCTCTTGGAGATTCACAATATATATTAACATATTAAAGGTTCAGAGAAGCCTGAAATGAAGAAATGTGTTTTATTTAACATCATTTTCTATACTCATTTGACCATGAAACTATTATTTCATATAACACCTATTAACATCCCACACTTGAGGAAATGCTGAACTAGGCTAAACTAATAAGATAATTTGTCACATTTATAGCAGTTCAAGAGTGAAAGAACATTGGACTTGGACTCAAGATTTGCTACTTCTTATCTTGAATCTGACACTAACTCATGAAAGACCTTAAGCAGGCATCTCACCCCATAGAACTTGGTCTCCATTGAGGTGCTGGAGAAATGAGCTGTTTCACTCATACAAACCTGACTCCAGTGCATGCTCATGCTACTCTCATCAACATAAGCAATCTTGGCAGTTTGGGTAGAAATATCTCAGGAATGTTTTGCTTTGTTTCTTTTGCAACTGCAGCTTTTCACCTCCAGAATTTTACTTCCTCACAGTTCTTATTTCAGTCAGAACTCCAGATTTTCAAAAACACTTCTGTGGAGACTCACAGAGGTGTTTGTAAAGCAAAATCCTACAATTTAAAGTGTTCTTTCCACTATATCACAACACAATTGCTACAGTAGTAAAGTGATTATATTGAAGGTATCTCTAAGTCTAAGGCTTAATGGTGGGTTAAGTGTGTTACTTTTCATTTGGTTATTTGTGTATCATGAAGGGGATAGCCCCCAAAAAGTCAGTATAAACCAGTCTTGTCATGTAGGAGGATAGAATTCCCTATTCCCAGGTGGCCTAATTCAGAAAAGCAAAGTCTGAACACATTTAGACCCTGATGATTACTCAAGTGAGGTAAAAGAGTGAAAACTATTGAATAGCCATCAAATATTGTCCTAATTCCTTTAAAAATCAGCACAAAAGAGCTATGTCTATAGCCATTAGAACAAAATTACAGATATTTAACTCTGCCTGGTTGATATTATTCCATATATGAAACACAGTCCAGATATTTCTCCCAACAAGGCAAATTGTAGCTCACAGGAAATGGAATTGAATACAGATTTCAGTTCTCAGAGTTTTAGATAAAAATGTAAATGAGGAGCAAGACAATAATTAAACAAATCATTCACAGGAATTTTTATGGCCTACTTAAAAACCATCAGCACAGTTCAAGACACAGCAAGAAATTCTGAGTCCTCAAAATAATTGATCTGCAACAAGGCAAACACTCATTTAATCACCATACTGGAGCCGAATCAAGGAAGCAGATCATCTTACTTTTTCATACTTTTTTTCCAGATATTTAAGGAGATGATGATGAACCAAATTCTAAACAAAGATCAGCAAGATAGCCTAATATTACTGGTAATACAATCTGTCACCCAATTTCAAACCTATCTGAAATGATGATGACAAAAATTAGTTGTAAAGCAAACTCACCCTTTCCAAATGTGAACAAGGAGAGGAAGGCACTCTGTGTTATTTTTTTTAAATGTCTTAACCAAAAGTGAAGAAAAAAATTCCTTAATATATAAGTCAAAAAGTCCAATGCACTTCATAATTGTGGGATAATATTTGGAATTAGAATTGTGATGCACATGTTTATCGGTCACTGATATGGTTTGGCTGTGTCCCCACCCAAATCTCATCTTGAATTCCCATGTGTTGCGGGAGGGACCTTGTAGGAGGTAATTGAATCATGGGGACAGGTCTTTTCCATGCTGTTCTGTGATAGAGAATAAGTCTCACAAGATCTGATGGTTTCAAAAAGGGGAGTTTCCCTGCACAAGCACTCATTTCTTGTCCACTGCCATGTGAAACACACCTTTCACCTTCTGCCATAATTGTGAGGCCTCCCCAGCCACATGGAACTGTAAGTCCATTAAACCTCTTTCTTTTGTAAATTACCCAGTCTTGGGTATGTCTTTATCAGTAGCATGAAAATGGACTAATACAGTCACCTCCAAAATTGTCATATATCTGTATTATACACCACTTTGGTCATAGCTAAAAGCCATTTTAGATGAGTTTAATGTAAATGTGGATGTTTGTCAAGGTTAATATATAAGTTTCACAAAGCTAGAAGGGACTTTGAGTGTAGACTGGAGAAATCAAGTCTTGCAGAAGAGAAAATCTAGGATTACAGAAGGGGAGAAAGAATGATAGCAGTTAAAACCAGAGGAAGCAGGAGATCAGGAAAAATATGGTCTCTTTTCTACAAATGAGAAAAATAAAGCCCAGAGACATGTGTAGTCTCAGTTACCTAGTGAGTACGTGGCAGAGCCAAGATAACAACTTAGGAATGAACTCCTAGCCCGGTTCTTCTCCCTGCACATGTTCTTGGCCCCCTAGCCAGGTTTTGGCTTGTGCCATTTTAGAACAGGTCATTATAAAGTAAAGGGCCTTTGCCATCTTAACTTCTGAGACTCACGGAGGGTCATTCCAGAAGAGCAGCAATGCTGTTACCAGCTTGATTTCATGAGGGACCTATTTTTACTTTGAAACTAAGGGAGGAGACCACCCCTCATATTGTCTTATGCCCAATTTCTGCCTCCAAAGAAAGAAAAAGTAAAAACTAAAAGGCAGAAATGAAATCCACAAGCAGACAGCCTGGCGCCACACCCTGGGCCTGGTAGTTAAAGATCGACCCCTGACCTAATCGGTTATGTTATCTATAGGTTACAGACATTGTATAGAAAAGCACTGCGAAAATCCCTGTCCTGTTTTGTTCCGATCTAATTACCGGTGCATGCAGCCCCCAGTCACATACCCGCTGCTTGCTCAATCGATCACGACCCTCTCACAAGCACCCCCTTAGAGTTGTGAGCCCTTAAAAGGGACAGGAATTGCTCACTCAGGGAGCTTGGCTCTTGAGACAGGAGTCTTGCCAATGCCCCCGGCCAAATAAACCCCTTCCTTCTTTAACTCATGTCTGAGGAGTTTTGTCTGCAGCTCGTCCTGCTACAAAACAATACTCTACTCTTATCATTTTCCTTAGCATGTCCATACCTTTATATTTATGGTGCACAAAGGAATTGGATTCTGCAGCAAAAAATGCACTAAAATCTTTCTTCTTTGGCTTTCTGACTTTGGATTTTAAGGACATAGTTACCTCCTATTTAGTGCATGGAGTAGGAAGGATTTGCTTTATTTCTCCAGGTCATACTGAATGCCTTGACCACTCTAGAAAGATCAAAATTCTCTATGTTACTTCTGGACACTGTACATGACTTTAGCTTAGAAGTCATCACCATGATTGTATGTATAGTGGAGGCAATGTAGTCGAGAGCCAGTAGTCAGACAGACCTAGGTTCAAATCCCAAACTACTGAAAGTTAATTCTGGGCAAGTTAAACTCTTTGGGCCTTGTTCCTCATTTAATAGATGGGGACAGTAATAGCTACCTCACACAGTGTGTGGTAGAGGCTGGCAGTGCCAGGGCTGGACACCCACCTTCCAGCTGCCCTGGGTATTGATTGCCACCCTTCTCTGTAGAATCGCCCTCCTTCAAGGGAAGGGCCCTTACTTGAGATGTTCTCCACTGCAGTCACTGACACAGGTGAGACAAACTCTCCAGCGCAAGCTCCAGAGACCTCATCCTTACTAAGACCTTTACCCCGCCCTATCTTGCTTGTCTTAGTAAAGTCACCAATAAATCATCTACATAAGAATCCCTTCTAGGCTCTGAGTCTAGGGGATCGACTTAAGGCGGAGTCGTGAAGACTAAATGATAAATCAATTTCACGTTGCCTGACATATAAGAAGCATTCCCAGATGGTAGCTATTATCATATTACTAGTCATATCTGGAACTTTCAGAACAATTCCTAGCATCTAGAGCTGCTCAATAAATTGAACACAGTGAGGCTTCAAAAATCAACTCTTGCCATCTATGCATCCGATCTGCATACCGTGAATACCCTTGGGGGTGTCTGCATTTATCTCTGTCTTTGTCATATTCATTCTGTTAACACTTCCACCTCTACTCATTTCTTATATTTTTATTTAACCATAATAACTATAAAAATGTCTATTCATTCTTAAAGACAGAGTGCTCATAGCGGAGAGAGAAAAACACAGTTTCTATTCTCAAGAAATGAAAATGTGTACCAGATTTACAATCAATATAAAACAAAAGAACAATGCATATCGTTAGATTTCAGGAAGTATTTAGGGGAAAACTATTAAACTGTTTACAGGTTTATAGTTTCATAAGAAACCACATTAACAACATATTGATATATTTAAAGTAGTTACTTGCTTTTTCTCCTCTTTAAAATACTGGAGTAATTATAATACCGAATATATGATCTGAAGAATTCAAATAGCTGGAGAACTTGTACTTTTTAAATTTATAATTCCCCAGTGAAGCAGATAGTAAGGCTATTGAAAATACATAATCAGATTAAGCAAGAGCCTGACACTTGACAATTCAGGTGTTATGACTCATGGAATACTTTTTTGCTAGGAAAATGAGTGATGCCTCTGTTTCTTCCATCTTACAGCCACAAAAACAAGTCCGACTCCCCTCATTCTCTTGCCCACCCCATTTATGTCTGAAAAATAAACCAAACATTATCTAATTTAAAAAGAGGGAATCACAATGAGATAATTTGGTGAATATGGGTTCAATGTTTGGATCCATTAGGCAGTATGATTTACATTTCCTGTATTTTTTCCAGTGAGAATTAACAAGCTCAGGCTCTGGGGGTTAGGAAAAAGTGGTTCAGCTTTATGACTCTGCAGTAAAATATTCAGCCAAAAAGAAATATCCTATTATCCGAGATTATAGTGTCAATATTATGTTTATAAAGAAATTTCACAGTTAGGCTAAAGAGGGGCACTCCTCATAAAAAGAAGGGCTCATTACAAAATATTAATTTTTATCTTGAAACCTTAGTGTTTGAGAGAGATAAAACACAGGGCTTATAGGATATATTTGGGGATATCAGCTAAGAAGTATTATAATATAAACATGTGCTATAGTGATGTCAAGTGCTCTAAAAAATATAAAGTAGGAACCTGGAAATGTTGGGGTAATAAGAGAAGAAGTATTGGGTCTAGGAGAAGACAGATTATAGCCTGTGCTCCATAAAGAAGATGAAAGACTTGTAAGAAGAAATTGGCCTGGCTGGGCAGGGTGGCTCACGCCTGTAATCTCAACACTTTGGGAAGCCGAGGTGAGTAGATCACCTGAGGTCAGGAGTTCGAGACCAGTCTGTCCAACATCATGAAACCCCATCTCTACTAAAAATACAAAAATTAGCCAAAAACAAAAATTAGCCAGGCGCAGTTGTGCCCACCTGTAATCCCAGCTACTCAGGAGGCTGAGGCAGGTGAATCACTTGAACCCAGGAGGTGGAGGTTGCAGTGAGCTGATATCATGCCACTGCACCCCAGCCTGGGCGACAGAGTAAGACTCTGTCTCAAACAAAACGGAACAAAACAATAACAACAATAAAAGACATTGGTCCGGATCTTGCACCCAGGAAGCCAGGTATGGCAAAGTGGAAGAGCCTACCTCTCTTGCCAGTCTGTTTTAAGGTTTCAGTGAGGTCATAGATAGAAAGAGCTTAACACAGTGCCTGCCCAGGTCAATGTCTGATACCTAGAGGGTGGCCAGTGAATAGTAATTAGCATTCAGATTCACAGGCCTATTATTCGGATAAGGAAATCAAGGCAGAGAGAGGGGTATAGTCACTTGCCACTTGCTGACGTCACCATATGGCTCTGTGCTAAGTGCTTTGAGCACATTATCCTAGGCAGCTCTGAGATGAGAAAGCGGAGCTCCGAGAATAGGTGTTATGGGTCCTTAGTGGCAGAACCCAGCCTTGAGCCCAGGACTGACTGGTTCCTAAGTCCAGGCCTTTCACTGCTAGATGATACCGGCCAACGCCATCCTCTAAATACCTGTGTATTCACTGGCCTCCATTATAGACTGTGAGCTCCTTGAGTGGGGGAACTGTGTCTTGTTATCTTCATATTCTGAGACAAACCACAAGGCTTGGCTCAAAAATATTCATTGAATGAATGCATGAATGAATGAATAAATGAATGTACTTGGAGCTTAGGAATGTCTACAAACAGTATGGTCGGCTGGGTGCAGTGGCTCACCCCTGTTATTCCTACACTTTGGGAGGCTGAGGTGGGTGGATCACTTGAGGTCAGGAGTTTGAGACCAGCCTGGCCAATGTTGTGAAACTCTGTCTCCACTAAAAATACAAAAAATTAGCTGGGCGTGTTGGCGCACACCTGTAGTCCCAGCTACTCAGGAGGCTGAGGCAGGAGAATCGCTTGAATCCGGGAGGCGGAGGTTGCAGTAAGCCGAGGTCACGCCACTGTACTCCAGCCTGGGCAACAAGAGAGAAACTCTGCCTCAAAAAAAAAAAAACCAAAAAACAAAAAACAGTATAGTCATGAATGGAAAATGGGGAAAAAATGTGTATTTCATATTATGTGTAACATGCCCCAGAGTCCCAATAAAATGTCAATTTTATTGACATTTGTCTGTGAGTAAAATTACTCCTACCTCTGTGAAGAGTTCCCTGACTTTCCCTGACCTTCATTCAAAGTAATCACCCCTTCTACTAAAATTTATTAATAAATTTATTATAATAGGAACAATGGGAACTTTTTCTTGGATAAATCTGTTTCTTCATCTGTAAGATGGTAATAATTCTCACATTGGCAGCCTATGTGAAGGGTTATATGAATTACATTTAATATTTAACAAGTGCTTTCAGCATGCTGCACATATAAGTGCATGATCCTAAAACAAAAGAGAGAAACAGGACACAGTTCTTGTCCTCACAGATAATACAACTTAGTGTGAGAGACTGACATGTAAGCAGATAATTGCAACATGGTATAAAAAGTGACATCCTGCAGACTAGCTATGTGTCAGGGGAGCACAGAAAGAGAAAGAGCTGGGCTCAGCCTGGTGGGTGTTAGAGAGGAGCTGTTCAATTTAATGACTAAGTGCATAGGCTCTGGATTCAGAGGACTTGGGTTCAAATTCAAGCTTGACCACTTAGCACCTGTGCAACTTTAGGCAGTTTACTTAATGCGTCTGTCACCTTCCATTTCCCTGTCGAGAAAATGAGGTAATAACAGCCCCAACCTGATAAGTTTGTTGTGAAGATAAAAATGGCATATAATATCTAAAGCATGTAACACTATACCTGGCACATAGTAAAAGCCTAATCAAGGCTTCACAGAAGAAACTGTGTCCTGGACACTGAATTGGAATTTGTCAGCGAGACAAAGATGTATTGCACACAGAAGGCCTTACAGGTGGCATGAACAACATGCAAAACGGTTGAGTGCTGTAAGGTTTTGATATTTTGATTTTATGACCTACTGTAAAAATTATACTTTGCATCACAATTTGGCATGTGTGCACACACATGCACACACAGACCCCTAAAACCAAAGTTTAATAAAACAATACTTACCGTTTATAGTGTACTCTGATCTGTTCTATTCTATCCTATCCCACCCCATTCTATTCTATTTCACTCTAATTATTTTAAGGCTGGCTGAAGTCCATTAAATTGATTTCATGACCCCTTAGTAAAGAAAGGGCCATTATAAGTTTGGAAAACACTTATTTCAGGACATTAGTTTTATGTAACTGAAATGCAGTCAGATATCACCTAATTATGCTGCCTATTGTGCTTGGTTCTAGGTCCTAACATAAATGGGAGTGATTAGAGATGAGGCTGATAAGAAAGTCAGGGCTCTTATCATAAAGACCTTCATAAACCATGTTGCAGAGGCCAAACTTGATTCTGCGAGTAGTGAGAAATCATTGTGGAATTCTGATGTGACTGGTTTTAAGGGTTGGGGAGATCACTCCAGTGGTGATGTGTAGGACGGCTCAGCAGAACCCAGTCCTGAAAGGATGTCAAGGAGTTTGCTTTGATGAAAGCTGTGAATAACTGCTAGATTCTATTACGAGAAACTTTACAATAAATTACACACCTCATCCTAAAATGCAGTGCCTTTCCCAGAATGTTAGAGTCTATCCTATTTTTTTTTTATATACTTTAAGTTCTAGGGTACATGTGCACAACATGCAGGTTTGTTACATATGTATACATGTGCCATGTTGGTGTGCTGCACCCAATAACTTGTCATTTACATTAGGTATATCTCCTAATGCTATCCCTCCCCCCTCCCCCCATCCCATGACAGGCCCTGGTGTGTGATGTTCCCCTTCCTTTGTCCAAGTGTTCTCATTGTTCAATTCCCACCTAAGGTTGTACAAAGATTTGTCTGGGGCTAGTTTTCAGGGTCTCAGGGCTGCACTAGTAAATGTGCTAACTGTTAAGCATTCAGTAGTTACAGAATTAGAAAGGCTCATCATAATGTATTTTATTTTTAACAAGTGATTTGAAAACATTACACACCTGATCTGAACTCTAACCTATGGGAAATTATTTTCCACAAATAGGAATGTAATGCATTTTCTGAAATTGTACGAAATTTAGATGGCTGTCAAAGGCTACTTTGTTAACGAAATTATTCTGCTGGCATTTTGTGGCAAGGACTATTTGGATGTGGATATTTTCTGGCAAATTGGGATTTATTGGTTAAAGAAACTAACATTTTAATGAGTGCCTACTATATGCAAGTGATTTTATACATGTTATAACAGATGCTCTCTTAACCAACCTTCACTTAACCAATTTGTTTAACAATATTCCCATTCTTTTTTTTTTTTTTGAGACGGAGTCTCCACTCTGTCACCCAGGCTGAGGTGCAATGGCATGATCTCAGCTTACTGCAACCTCCACTTCCCGGGTTCAAGTGATTCTCCTGCCTCAGCCTCCCAAGTAGCTGGGATTACAGGTGCATGCCACCATGCCCAGCTAACTTTTTTTTTGTATTTTTTAGTAGAGATGGGGTTTCACCATGTGTGCCAGGCTTGTCTCGAACTCCTGACCTCATGATCCACCCACCTCAGACTCCCAAAGTGCTGGGATTACAGGCGTGAGCCGCTGCGCCCGGCCGGTTCCCATTCTTTTGCTAAGTCTATTGACTAGTATCTATAACTTTAAAAAATGTGAATGGCTAGTAGACTTCTCTTATGGACAGCTGTATCCTTCTGCTAACATCAGCTCACCATATAGTTGTTAATTCAAATTGTACTTCTTATTTTAATCTTGTGATTAACAGATGCATTTATTCAATGATATTACAAAAAAAAAAAACCTTTTCTTTTTATAAACTCTAAGTTCAATGCTTTGGAAAGACTTGATAAAATAAATAAACTGCCTAATAAAATGTTGAATTAAGTTGAGCATTTACAGGACACCTGTAAGGAATAGGGAGAAGTGGTAAAAATTAAGTGTTTTTAAGCACTCATTCTACTTTAAAGGAACTGACCCTGGAAATCACACACACACAAAATGCTTCACAGACAGAGTTCATGCAGGATGCTGGTCGGTGGGACATTATGTATAAGAAAAGACCTTGGCTCTAGGTGAGGAGGTTACTAAATAAAAGAACTGTTTCATGTTTTAATTTGAAATAAGCTATTTAACATACATAATATATATATTTTATATATATGTATCAATATATAAAACTCTCTGTGTTCTAGTTATCTAATGCAGCATATCATAGTACCCAAAAGTTTGTAGTTTAAAATAGAAATAACATTTATTTAGCTCATGAATCTGGATTTTTGGCATTCTTGTTGGGGACAGCTTGTCTCTCTATACTCCATGTCAGCTGGGGCAGCTTAAAGATCAGGGGCTGGGATCATCTGAAGGCTACTGTATTTACATTTCTGGCAGGTGATGCACAAAGACTTAAATAGCTGGGGGCTGGCACAATGGAAGCTCCTTGAGCATCTTCCTCTATCTCTCTGCAGCTTCTCCACATGGTGTCTCTAGCATGGCAGACCCAGTGAAGCTATACTTCATATAAATCAGCTTAGGGCTCTCAAGACATGCATTGCAAGAGAAAGACAAAGCCAGATGGGAGCTGTGTTGCCCTTCATGATCGAAACTCCGAAATCATATGGTGTCCTTTCTGCCATAATCCACTGATCTGAGCATTTACAAATGGGCACCCAGGTTCAAGAGGAAAAAACATAGGCTCTAGCTTAGATGGGATAATGGGTCACATTTGAAAAAGAGCATGTGGTGTGAGATATATTTTAGTTATCTTTGGAAAGTACTATCTGCTACATAAAGTACTATCTGTTTGGACTTAAGTATTATTATTATTTTTTCAATTAACTGTCCAAAGATTCTGATATCATTGGATAAGATAAATTTCATCATAATTAGTATAATTTTTTTTTTTTTTTTGAGACAGAGTCTCGCTCTGTCGCCCAGGCTGGAGTGCAGTAGCTTAATCGTGGCTCACTGCAACCTCTGCCTCCCAGGTTCAAATGATTCTCCTGCCTCAGCCTCCCAAGTAGCTGGGATTACAGGCACATGCCATCATGCCTGGCTAATTTTTGTATTTTTAGTAGAGACAGGGTTTCACCATGTTGGCCAGACTGGTCTTGAACTCCTAACCCCAAGTGATCTGCCCTCCTTGGCTTCACAAAGTGTTGCAATTATAGGCATGAGCCACCATGCCCAGCCTTCATAATGAGTGTAATTCTTACAACAAATCTACTAGATAGGCATCATAGTAGCCATCCTGGAGATGAAGAAGCTAAGGCTCAGAGAAGTTATGACTAAAGCCCGCCTTCTTCTCATTCAAGCTCACTGCCTTTCTTTTTCTTCATCAAGGGGATTTTGGACTTGTGCTTTCTATTTGTAAGCATTATGCCCATTCCAACAAGGCCTATAAATCAGCACAACCCACTAGAAAAGCGAGAACTTATGACTGACAAAGTTGAGTCATTCAGTTTCACTACACACACTAGTCCAGGCACTACCAAGATTAGTGGCTCCCTAGTTTTGCTGCATATTAGAATCATTTAGAAAGGTTAAAGAAAGTCCTAATACCCACACTGCATCCCTTACCAATTAAATCACAGTCTGGAAATGGGAGCCAAGCATCAGTCATTTTTAAAGATCCCCAGGTGATGCAAAAGATAGGGAGCTACCCACAACCTAGATTCTTCTCAATCTAATCCAATCCCTCTCCATTTCCATTTTCTACTAGGCCTCTCTCTCTGTCTCTCCCTGCCACCCACCACCCTCAACACCTCTCTCATTCTTGCTGTTGTACTTGGCTTCTCATTTGTTTACTCCAAGAATTTTATTCACATATATTCTTCTATCAAACCTCAGACCCTAAACTGTAGCAGAGAGCCATCCCATGGGAGCTTTACAGCTCTGAGTCTCTGTTTGCTTATTCATAATATAGCCACGATGATGACGATGATGATGATACTTACCTGATGCCTGTAATCCCAGCACTTTGGGAGGCCGAGGCAGGCAGATCACCTGAGGTCAAGGGTTTGAGACCAGCCTGGCCAACATGGTGAAACCCTGTCTGTACTAAAAATACAAAAATTAGCCAGGCATGGTGGCAGGTGCCTGTAATCCCAGCTACCCAGGAGGCTAAGGCAGGAGAATTGCTGGAACCCAGGAGGCAGAGGTTGCAGTGAGCTGAGATCGCACCACTGCACTCCAGCCTGGGTGACAGAGCAAGACTCCGTCTCAAAAAAAAAAAAAAAAAAAAAGATAATGTAGGAGGTACTCAATAAGCTTGTTAAAATATTTGTTGAGTGAATAAAATAATATAAATCATTTCCTAAGTTTCTTCAATGATCAAAGAAATTAAGCCACTATGAATCTGGTTTCAGGTATTAAACACAGATTAAATATTCATTTTTAGGATACATCTGTTTTAAATTTAACACATGGATTCATGAATAACGCTATAGATAATCCGTAATTTAAAATATTAATATAAATATCTACGCATGAGGGGGAAATAATTGGGAAATTTTATCTCCTCTGACAAAGGGCAAAAAGGCCATTTAAAAATATTACTTTTTCCCCTTCAGACAGAGAGCAGAGGTGAGCCACACGAAATCTAAGTTTGCATGAAAGAGCCATGATAAAAAATGCAGGTGCTGTGAAACATTTATATGGACTAAGTGTAAGATAGTTTGTAGGCCTGAATTTGAAATGACATTTTGGTATAAAACAGATCTCCCACAGGTGAATTTGAAACTTCCAGAAAAGTCCTAAAATGACATCTTTCAAAATGAACAATCATCAAATAAATATGCCCAAGTCATTATCTCGAAGTACTTTTTTAATGAGACAGGCTGAAGAAACAGCTAAAAATAATTGACCCCAGTTTTACAGCTGAAAGTTGTAAAAAAAAAAAAAAAAAAACAAGAAAAGCTATTGCAGGGTATGAACCTAGAATTAGGCATTGGCAACTGTGTAGCATATTAAATACAAACATTAGGACATGTCTCACTCAGCATAGAAAAATTGCCAATAGCTTTTTATTCACAAATTTCAAATTGTTTTACAAATTACTTATTGTATTCCCTCCTATAAATCTTATTCCATTTGTACAATGCTGTGGTTTTAAAAATGACATTCACCCCAATATTTAATGAGATGTTTGCCTCAATACTTCACTGGATTCTTGCACAAGCCAATAAATTAAAAATGGTGGATTTTATTATCCCCATTTTATAGATAAAGACATTGAGATATAGAGAGGTTAATAACTTGCTCACATTTACAGTCTTTCAAATGTACTACCCTGTCTTACTTCAACACAAAAGAGAGCACAGAGAGCCTACCATACTTGTGTAAGTGTTTTTCAGGAAGTAACTGAAGATAGAAGAAAATTAAGGTCTATTTGAACACATATTACATGAAATATTAGACACAATGTGGAGGATTGCTTATGATATCTTAAATAGAAAAGTAGAATCTAAATTGAATGTACACAATAATCTCAATGTAAAAAAAAAATGCACAGGAAAAAGATGGCAAGGAAATATGCCAAATGCGCATTTCTTTTTTATATCATTATTTCCTAAATTTCTTTTATAACATGTATTTTTTATAATGAAAAAGAATAGTTAATTTACTGATATGGTTTGGCTGTGTCTCCACCCAAATCTCATTTTGAATTATAGCTCCCATAATTCCCATGTGTTGTGAGGGGAGCCCAGTGGGAAATAATTGAATCATGGGGGTGGTTTTCTCATACTGTTCTCGTGGTAGTGAATGAGTCCCATGAGAGCTGATGGTTCTATAAGGGGAAACCCCTTTCCCTTGGTTCTCATTCTCTCTTGTCTGCTGCCATGTAAGATGTGCTTTCACCTTCCAACATGATTGTGAAGCCTCCCCAGCCATGTGCAACTGTGAGTCCATTAAACCTCTTTTTCTTTATAAATTACCCAGTCTCAGGTATGTCTTTATCAGGAGCATGAGAACAGACAATACATTTACTAATTCAACTTTTCTTTTTTTGTTGTTTTTCTGTTTTTGTTTTTGTTTTTTTGAGTCAGGGTCTTGCTCTGTTGCCCAGGCTGGAGTGCAGTGGTGCAATCATATTAACTCAACTTTTCTACTGAGCATCTCCTATATACCAGGAAATGTACTGCTTCCAGTTCTGACTCCACTTCTAGGGAATGAAGTTCATGTCATGAGGGCAATGATGGTGATTTTATATACCCTGGGTTGCAAGTGTCTTAGGAAGAGGACTATACACCAGGCATTATTCTAGACACTGGGATTCAACAGCAAAGACGGATCATCATATCCCTGCCCTTATGCAGCATATTTTCTAGAGGTAAAATGAGCAATTAATAGGAAAATCAACCAATAAACAACAACATTTCATGTGGTTATACATGCTGTGGGAACCGTGAGGGTACAATGATACAAATGCACAAGGGAGAAGTGGGGGCAAGGTAGGCAAATTTGAGCCTAAACCTGGAAGAAGTGAAAGTGTATGCTATACAAAGTCTCAGAAAGAAGCATTTCCTGGAAGGAAACATGGAAGGTAAAAGCCAGAGGTAGAAATGAGCATCAAGTGTTGAGGCACTGTCTAAAGGGAGAGACAGGGCTGTGGAAATAGGTCATCAGGGGCCAGATCATGCTGGGCCTTGGGGGCCACATCAGTCCCCTGGATTGATTTAAATGTAATGAGTGCCACTGGCATTTTTTGAAGATGTGTTTTGTGGCAGGGGAATCAAGAATGATCTAATTTACCTGCTGTAAATACCCCTCAGGCTGCTATGTAGAAAACAGCTTGTGGGGAGTGGGACAGGAATCAAGGAGACCAGCTAGGAGCTGATGCAACTGACCAAATGGTCCTTTCCAAGCAAGCAAAGGCATGGTGAGAAATAATTTGATTCCGGATGTATTTATTTACTTATTTTTGGCCTGAGTTCAAATGATGCTGCCAGTGATAGGTAGGGAGGAAGCCAGAGAGGAGCTTGCTTGGGAGAACACCAAAGAGCTCTGTTTGGGACTTGTTGACTTCTGAATGGAGATATGGAGGAGGCAGTCTGGAGCTTAGAATGAGGCCAGAGCTGGAGACATATATTTGGGAGTCACAGACATATAGATGGCATTTAAATTCATGAAGCTGGCTAAGGTCACTCAGGGAGAGAGTAATTGGAAAAGAGGTCTCAGAACTGGGATTGTAATTCTACGTTTTATTTGAGAATGAGAGAGAGAGAGAAAGAGAATATTGGTTCTAGAAGTTGATGTCACATAGGCAAAATGCCTGTGTGGTGCTGGTGAACAAGTTGCCTCAAAAGTGTTTTAACATTTTCTGGAAAATCATGAGAGTGTACAATAAAGCGGATATTGACAACTGAGGCAGAGAGACTGAGTGGAGGTATCAAGTCCTGGCACTGACTCTCATAATTTGTGTCAAGTTGAACACATCAAAACCTGTAGGTAACTCAATTCCTCATCTGTAAAACAGGGATGATAGCAGCCAACCTCAAGATCTACAGGCTTAGCAAAGCAGCCCTCCTGTGTGCTACTGTATGCCCTGTGACTCTTCTTCCCATGCTGCATAGCATTGAAATGTCCTGCTTCCAGGTCTAACTCCACTTCTAGAGAATGGAGTTCATGTCGTGAGGACAATGATGGTGATTTTATATACCCTGGGTCCCCAAGTGTCTTAGGAAGAAGACTGGCGCATGGGCGAGGAGTAGTTAAGAGATTGTTCTATGGGGTCAGACCCTCTAACATTTTTACTAGCATTGTAACTCTGAATATATTACTTGCCCTGTTTCTGATCTTCAGTTTCCTGATAAAGTGGGATTTGACACCTATATCAGATGGTTATTTGGAAGCATAAGTAAAATAATGCATGTAAAATGCTTAGTATAGTGCTTGGCATCAGGTAATACAGAATAAATGATTCATATTGGCGCTGATGTCTGTTGTCCTCCACTGCCAAACTTTTCTATCCTGCTCTGACCTCCAGCACATGATATGATTAGAACCACAGAGTCAAATAGACCTGAATTCAGATCTTTGCTCCTCTGTTAACCAGCTGACTTTAGCACAACATGTGTGACTTTAAGCACCATGAGCCTTAGTTTCCTCTTCTTTAAAAAGGAAATGCTAACTTCAAACCCAGTGAGTGTCGGTAGGGTAACTGTGATGATGTATTTAAACACTTAGCACTGGTGCAGAGTATGCACTCAGTACGTCCTCTTGGCTGTCATAATCACTGTGATGCACAAGAAAGTCCTTGGTAAACTGTAAACTATTGTGCACCCATAAGAGATGTTATTCACAAGATAATTCATTGCTGCCAAGATATAAGGCTGCCCGTCACCAAAGCTTGCCTGCATTTCTTTTTTTCAGTCCTTTAGAGGATCTGCAATCACTGTCTCCTCTAAGATTTGGCCCTGCTCACCTCTTCCAGGAAGGCTTCCCTAATTAATTGTACCTTCTCTAACTTTTACTCTCCAAACACTTGATCCTTAGGAGTAAATTCAGATTTACAAAACAGATAAATTAGTTTAATTAGTTGTAGCACCAGAGGATTTTTCAGGATTGCTTTAAATCATGCGCTCCCAAAACACAGTTAAATGATGTGCAATTTACAAACATTTGATTAACACTCAGGGGCTCTGGGACATCGATATTGCCCAAATTGAGGCTCAGCTGTGGTTCGGTCTATTTTCATGCATGTACATTAAAATTGCCTCACCAGTCTTCAGAGTGCCTCTTCTAGGATTTACTGTTAAATTCCCAAAGTAGAGGACCGTAACTTTAATTTCTATTACTTTCAGGGAGGAAATACAGCAAAGTGCTGTTCTTTTTGGGACCCAGAGGAGGAGAGACTGCCAGTCTGGTCTATGACAAGCAGCACAGTTTGTACCTGTTGTTTTGTCTTAATTGTCTGTCTGTGTGGAAAGTGTAAGCTTCCTGGAATGGTAGTAAATTGTATACAAAGAGTGAAACCCTGAGGGGAATTTTACTCAAAGAAACAAGAGATTGTGAAACTAAAGATGAGGATAATAGTTTTTGAGATATATGTTTTTTTACTTTGCTTCCCATGTTACCCTTCCCCCGACTCTATCCTATTAAATGATGGTAAAACCCTCAGTGGGATGAGCCAGTAGGCTCAGCTTCATGTACAACAAGAAAAGGAGAGGCAGAGGAGAATGTCCCACTCCTCATAGGTTTAGGAAGGGAAGAGTACAGGGGACAGAGGTGATAAATCTTCATGAGATAGTATTGAACAAAAATATAAGGCAGGCTAAGTCCCAGACCCTTATGGGAAGGAAGAAAAAGAAGACATGTCAACACATCTCATGTAACCTATAAATATACACATTTACTATGTACCCGCAAAAATTAAAAATTTAAAAAAAAAGAAAAGAAAACAAGGACTTCTGCATATAAATGTCAGGAACAGGTTCCCAAGGAGGGGAACAGAGGGCTGAACAGCTAGAAGGCTCCAAGCAATCAAACACAGGTTTCCTGGGCAGGGACACAGAACTGCTGTTTAGAAGAGCAAGCCAGATGGTGGCCCAGGTCAAGTCTAGACATTCAGCTTTTAGGGATGATGTGATGGAACCAGACTTTGGAGGTGGAAAGAACACAGGTAGAGGTAAATACAGTTCCTCTTAATTCTTCTCAGACCTGAGTGATACCCACTGGAGGCCCACAGTGAGCCCTCATCCACAGTCTCCAGCTTTTGGTGGTCTTCCTGGCATGGAACATCTTTGACCTCTTCCTCCACCCTGCAGGATCAAGACAGCTTGGCTTACTCCTAGGTGCCCACTGGCTGTGAGAACAACTGTGAACTCTGGTGGGGGCCAGGGCAACCACTGTAGATCCTTCACCACGTGTGGCCCTGCTCTTGCTCTGCACCAACACCCATCTGACTCCAGACCTTCCCTCTGTTTCAGGGTGAAGATCTGCTCTAGTTATGGCACTTGGCTTTCATATTTCATTTCTCTGGTGCTCAACACCTGGTAGGCCACTTAAGGATTCAGGCTAGGCCATATTCTTCCCCATCTAATTCTACCCTCTGAAATTGTTTTACAATTGCCTACAGTATTCAGTACAGTAACAGTCTGTCCAGATTTGTAGCCTAGAAGCAATAGACAATACCACATAGCCTAGGTGTGTTTTAGGCTATACCATCTAGATTTTTGTAGGTACACTCCATGATGTTTGTATAATAACGAAATCACCAAAAGATACATTTCTCAGAACGTATTTCCATCATTATGGGACACATGACTGCATAGAGAATCAACTCAACTTTTTAATGCTGAATAATATTCTGTAATACAGATTGCCATAATGTAGTTGTTAACCATTACCAAACTGAGAAACATTGAGACTGTTTCCTTTCCTTTTCCATTGTACATAATATTGTAATAACCATCCTCATACAAATGAACTCACAAGCTAAATCTTATATTGCTATTGAGCATATCTAGTTATCTCAGTGATTCTATGGGTCATGGGTATAATTAGGCTGACTTAAAATGGAATTGCTGGATCAATTGGTATGCACATTAAAAAATTTGTATATTTGGGGGCCAGGTGCGGTGGCTCACACCTGTAATCCCAGCACTTTGGGAGGCCAAGACAGGTGGATTATGAGGTCAGGAGATAGAGACCATTCTGGCTAACACGGTGAAACCCCATCTCTACTAAAAATACAAAAAATTAGCCGGCGTGGTGGCAGGCACCTGTAGTCCCAGCTACTCAGGAGGCTGAGGCAGAAGAATGGCATGAACTCGGGAAGGGGAGCTTGCAGTGAGCCAAGATCGTGCCACTGCACTCCAGCCTGGGCGACAGAGCGAGACTCCATCTCAAAAAAAAAAAAAAAAAATTTGTATATTTGGGAGGCCGAGGCAGGCAGATCACCTGAGGTCAGGAGTTCGAGACCAGCCTGACCAACATGGAGAAACCCCATCTCTACTAAAAATACAAAATTAGCCAGGTGTGGTGGTGTGTGCCTGTAATCCCAGCTACTTGGGAAGCTGAGGCCAGAGAACCGCTTGAACCTGGGAGGCGGAGGTTGCAGTGAGCCGAGATTGCATCATTGCACTCCAGCCTGGGCAACAAGAGTGAAATTCTATCTCAAAATAAAATAATAAGATAAAATAAAAATAAAAATAAAAATTATATAGGTGCTGCACTGTCAGATAACATAAGAGAATAACATATATAGCTAGACTCACCTGCCACTCACTGTTAACTTTGAGCAAATTTATATGTTTTAAAATTCAATTTTCTCATCCACAAAATGAAAATAATAATAATACCTATTTTGAAGTGTAAAGGTAATAAATATATGCCATCTGGCATAAACTAGAAGCTTAATAAATTACATCTCTTTTATTACTCTACTACTATTTAAAGTCAAATCCTAAACTTACAATTAGCAGAAAGTAAAAACAAGGGCACATAGATGGAAGACCCACATGCTAATCCCAGCTCTCCCATTATTTGGAATCAATTTGGGCAAATCCTTTGACTCTCTGGGCCTCCAGATCCACAATTATTGAAAGTGGGTGTCAGGATAAGCTGCCTCTTGATGCTTTTGCCGCTCCATCATTGCTTACTTTATTTCTAGGGCATTATTGGGAAGAAGGCATCAAGCTTTCAGATCTGCACAGATTGTTTGTGCTGAGACAGAGGCAGGATTGCAAAATAAACAAAGAAACCAACATCCCAGGTCAGGCCTTTAAATACATGAATGAGAAACAGTTGGCCCCTAAAGAAAGCACATCCCTCTGTGGTCTTAGCTATTGGTAGATATTAGCTGTTGCACTGGGTCTACTAGATTCTCAAACTATCTCATTACAAAGAGGCACATTAAAACCATCTCTGGGACTCGGCATGGGAAACAGATTGGTCTTTAAAACTGTCTTCAAAAGATCCATTCTCAATTCCCTGACCCTCCAGGCTGACTCCGTTTCTCCTCACCATGCTCACAAAGCCTCCCTCAAAAATGACCCCTGTGGTTCAATTACACGTATGTCTAAATTAGACTTCCAGCCCTTATGTCTAACTGATTGTTATAATCCCACAGTGTCTAACCCAGGGCCTATCTTTTGCCCAGCTGAAGCCCCAGGAACCTTTGCTGAATGAAACATAATTGTGCAATTGCTCTCTTTATATAGGTAAACTGATTAAATACTATAATGATACAAGCCTTCTCTCTTTCTCAGAATACTTTTCTTGTAAACACAGCAAAATTGAAGGTATGACTCATAAACTACTAATGTGGAAGAAATTTTAGGGAGTGTCTCATTCAAATGCTAATGTCTGAATGTTTATGTCCCCTCTCTGTTAAACTCATACGTTGAAACCTAATTGCCAGTGTGATCCATTTAGGAGGAGAGACATTTGGGAGGTTATTAAGTCATGAGGGTGGAGCTCTTATGAATAGGATGATTGCCCTTCTAAAAGGGGCCCAAGAAAGCTGCCTTGCCCCCTTCCACCATGTGAGGACACAGCAAGAAGTGCCATTTATGAACAAAGAAGTGGCCCTCACCAGACACTAAATCTGTGGGTGTTTTGATCTTGAACTTCTCAGCCTCCCAAATGGTGAGAAATAAATTTCTGTTGCTAATAAGCCACAGAATTTTGTGGCTTGCTTGTGGTATTTCATTATAGCACACTCAATAAACTAAGACATAACACCTTTATTTATTAATTTACTCATTTACATAACATTACTGTGTTCTAGAAGAAAGACCTGGGCTTTGGGTAGGTTCAGTCACAACATCAAGGTGCTGCTTTAACTTTTTAATTCTCTAGGATTTTTATGAAATAAAAAAAAAATATCAACCCATAACTTCCTTAGGTGAGCGTTTTCTCCTAAACCCTCATGCTACATAGTAGAACGCTTGTTCTGGTTTCAGCTTACAAACTAGAGAACCCCTTAATAATGACTACAGAAATCACAAAGTTTCTGATAGAAAATGTTATTTAACAAAAAGTCAAAATCTATAACTACTGCTATTTGGACACTATCTAAACAATGAGTGATGGAGCTTCAAAACAAGGCCAGGGCTTTAAATTGTATGCTCCTTCCACCCTTCATATTATGTGGACTTCAATGCCATATCCAAGGTAGAGAGTTGATACAAATGAAACTTGCAAAGTTTTGGAGTAATAACTATAATATACTTTCATTTAATATATGTTGAGTATAACATACAGGTAGAATTTTTTCACAGCTGAGAAGGACACAGCTTCCACATATTCACTGTAATAACTTGAAATGTCTTACCACATGCAGAGAAGGCTTATACTGCAACAAGGAAAAGAGCACAGGCTTCGGATCCAATTCCCATCTCACTTCACATCTCTCTATGAAATTTGTAACTCATCTATCTTCACTGAGCCTCAGTTACCTTTTGGGTAAAATAAGGATAATAATATATTTTTTGGCTGGGCGCGGTGGCTCACGCCTGTAATCTCAGCACTTTGGGAGGCTGAGGCGGGCGGATCATGAGGTCAGGAGATCGAGACCATCCTGGCTAACACAGTGAAACCCCGTCTCTACTAAAAATACAAAAAATTAGCCAGGCGTGGTGGCAGGCGCCTGTAGTTCCAGCTACTCAGGAAGCTGAGGCAGGAGAACGGCGTGAACCCGGGAGGCAGAACTTGCAGTGAGCCAAGATTGCGCCACTGCACTCTAGCCTGGGCAACAGAGCGAGACTCCAACTCAAAAAAATAAAAATAAAAAATAAAATTAAATTAAAAAAAGGATAACAATATATTTTTTATAGAACTGTTGGAGGACAACAAATTAAAAAACGTAATAAATGTGCCCAATATAATGGTTGTCATATAGCAGGGAGAGCTGAAGTCAAGCAAAATGTGGGAAAAGCAAATTCAACAAGTAGTAACAGCAGAGCTTGAGTATATAGCTATCAAGGAGGGTTAATACTTGCACCAATAGTTCACCAAGATGAGGAATGAGGTCTACATGAGATTCCACTTGGCAATGCCGTGTTTCCATTAGTAGAATGAGAAGAGCGACCTCTATAGAAGCAGAGGAGAGGTTTCCCACGTAGCATCACATAAGCTGCATCCTGGCTTCCACGAAAGAGAGAAAAGGGAGCTCTTTGCAGCCCAGATTGATCAAGGAAGACTTTCTAGATAGGTGGGTCATGAACTAGAACTTGAAAGTCAAGTGAGATTCTAGAAGGCAGAAAGGAAGAGAATGGTAGTCTAGGAAGGGGCATCAGGGACAGCAAAGGCTCAGAAGCTAAAATGTGACTGATATATTCGGCTCCTGGATCAGAGAATGAGTGTTGAAAAAGAAATAAGAGAAGAAGAAGAAACTGCAGAGTATATTTATCCCAATTTGTGGAAAGCCTTAGTTGTCAAACTAAGAGATCTGTGTTTTCTCCAGTTGACAAAGAAAAGACATGTTCATAGTCTTCTGAAAAGTGGTCTTTTAGGAAGAATAATCTGAATGTGGAGCAGGAGCAAAGAGGCAGCTGAAGACAGCAGGAGGCTATGGATTAATGAACAGTGTACTGAATATGGATTAAGACGGCTTTGGAATTTATGTTCCAGCATTACTGCTTAATAGTTGTGAAACTATCACCAAGTTACTCAGCTTCTTTAAACTGCAGTTTCTTTTTCTTAAAAATGGGGATAATAATGTCAGGATTTGGGGTGATGCTCTAATATACAAAGAGATTCATAGCAAGAGAATTACTCTGGAAACTCTAGAAAATGCCTGTTCAATAAAACTTGCTGAGGTGATGAAAACTGCCTGTATCTGAGCTGTCCATATCAGCAGGTTACTAGCTACACTTGAAATGTACTTAGTGTGACTGAGGAACTGAATTGTTAATTTTAGTTAACTTGAATAAATTAGATTTAAATTTAAATAGCCACCATATTTGACAGCAGAACTCTACAGCCTAGGATAGTGAAAGGAGAATGGATTTTTAAAACAGGAAAACCCTGGTTTCAAACACAGTTTTAACCCTACTGGGCAAGTCGCTTTAACTCTCTGAGAGGAATAGTAGCCAGATGGTCTTGAGCTCCAGGCTCCAGTCACAAATGACTTTTTGCATCTCCTTAACCACACCAGGCTTTCTCAAGCCTCTGTGTTTCCGCACTTGCAGCTCTCTTTGCATGAAATAATCATCCCCCTTTGCCCCTTGACTTTGCTTGGAGAAATTCAAATTTCTTTCAGACTTAATTCAGGCATCTGCAGCACATTGTTCATGAAGCTATCCCTGGCTTCCTTGCTCATCCCTAGGCTGCACTGTGAACTCTCTTCTATGCCCCTATGCTGCCCCGTGATTCCACTCTCAGAGCACATATTACACAGCAGCCTGCCTCCCCCATGGGCTGTTAGTACAGATCACTGAAGGGCAGGGATCAAATTGTGTGTGTGTGTGTGTGTGTGTGTGTGTGCGTGGCAAAATATACATAATATAAATTTATCATTTTAACCATTTTAAATTTACAGTTCAGTGGCATTAAGTACATTCACATTATTGTGCAACCATTATCACCATCCATCTCCAGAAGCCACCCATGAAACATTAACCCTCTATTTCTTCCTTCCTACTCCCAGCCCCTGGTACCAACCATTCTACTTTCTGTCTCTCTAAATTTAACTATATTGGGCAACTTGTATGAGTAGGAATGTACAGTATTTGTCCTTTTTAAGTCTGGCTTACTTCACTTAGCATAATGCCTTCAAAGTTCATCCATGCTGTAGCATGTATCAGAATTATTTTCCTTTTAAAGGCAGTATAGTATTCCATTGTATGAATGTATCACTTTTGTTAATCTGCTGATCCATAGATGAATACATAGTTGCTTCCACCGTTGGGCTACTGTGAAAAATGCTGCTATGAACTTGGTGTATGGATGGAGCTGTGTATTATATATTTCTGTCTGTTCCCACCAGCCAGTACTGTTCCTAGAAATGCAGGAGATATTTACTAGAAGTATTCAGTGGAAGGAAGGGTGAGAGAGAAAGATGAAGAAAGAAGAAAAAGAGGGAGGCAGGCTGACATATTCACAGCTCACACACACACACACACACACACACACACACACACACACACACGTTGACTGACATTGCTTTCTCACTGAGAATGTCCACCCCACTGAAAGAGCCAATCTCAAACTTCACCTTAAAGGAATCTTTATTTATTTAATTTTTAGTTTTTCCATTGGCAACAACCCGATCTTGCAATCAGAGGCTTTGTGTGTATTTTGGCCATTCCACTTAGATAAGTCAAAAACTCTGAACCTCAGCTTATTCAGCTTAAATATGGTAAAACAGTTTATTCTTCCAAAGTGTGTGGGGGGGTCTGGTGTGAGAATTAAATGTCAGTATACTCTGTGAACGCTAAAGAACTATATAAACTATAGATTTCAGTTATTCTCTAGAACTTTTCTTTCTTCTATATTTCAATTATAATAAGTCAATTAAAATCCATAATGGGAAAGGAGACTAGAGACTTAAGGAGAGTTTCCTTTTGAATTCCATTTCTAAACCTAGAGGCAAGAAGTGTCAAATTGTTACAATTTTTTTTTTTTTACATTCTAATCATTTTCTCATTGTACTGAAGTTCCAGGTTTCTATTTGGGCTTGACAGAATCAGTGAAAATATTAAGCCTTTATAACACCAAAAAGTGCTAATGCTCAACTCCAGTAATACTTCAGCCATGGGCGACATTTAAAGAATCCCCAGCTACATAATCACATTAACATTTAATGTGCCCAAGTGCAGCTGAAAGATGTCTCCTCTCTTCTGCATCTCCTTCCTGAAGCAAAAATGCCAGTGGAACTGAGAATCCCATTTGTGTCTTGTGATGAGTCCCCATAGAAGAGAGAGTCCTTCAGACCCCTTCCCCACATGGGCTGCTCCTCGAGGTAAACACAGCTTGTATGTGTAGGCAAACATCTTTTATCATTTTACATCCTTTATAGGTCAGCCAGTTTGAGTTGGAGACACAAGGGAGTTCCCAGAGAAATTCATTACTGCCACTCACTCTGGTTTCTCGTCTCAATATAATTAGGCTTGGCTAATTGTCTATCATGATTAAAATCATGCCAACAACAACCTTGTTCTGGAGTTTGGCTTGGCTCCAAACTTGTTAATCGCTCTTGGTCTAGAGTAGGTCATTCTGTACCTCGCTTCAGCTGTATAATTCCTTATAAATAACATGCTTAGATAATAAGATCATCCTTGGGTGACCAGGAAGTGTCAGCACGGATGACACAAGGGGTGGCTAATATATGGGATAACTGAATCACAATTCGAGCCATTCTCAACAGCCTGGAACACTGAGCTGAATTTAGCCCAGTGCTATCTTGCTAGGAAAAAAGTAAGGTCTTGAGTCAATCGCATAGGGATAGCATGGCAGGAGTTCACAAAACCAGCTTGGATTACATAAAGTGCGCCCAAAGCTCAATGTGAGTTAATAAAGCTTCTAAAAATATGAGATTTGCCTAGATTAATTGAAATTCAACATCTCACTTAGCCTAAGAGGCATCAGGTATAATATAAGGTGTACTATTATTTTATGTACCACCAGGAAAAAAAGATGCTGCCAAGTAAAAGTTATAACAATAATTTCTTGTCACTTTGAATTTTTGTTTCCTACTTAGTAAGAAATATCGTAGATGCATTTGTATCCAAATATCATGCTGCACTATTTCTGGGCTTTTCTGAGTGCAAATAACTTTTCATTTCAAAGATGAATTATGGTGTAATCTTTTTGAAGATCCTTTAACTGTCAATCAAACTCAGCACTTGTAGGAACAGCAATGTGCACAACTCAGTAGAAGTGACGGTGGTATGAGCAGCTCTGACCAAGTGTGTTCGTATAGGTAATGATGGCTGACTGCCAGTCAGCAGTGATTATAAGATGTCAGCAACTCTGGGATGCATCCTTATTTCCCAGATATTAAAACATAGAATAAATATATATGCTAGTGTTTATGAAATGTGGTATAGGGTTCAAGGAGAGGGAGATGATAACCCTGCTTTCCTTAGTACTAGTGAGTCCATAAATCCACTTCTTAAATATGAATCTCAGCTCTAAGCAACATTTCTTGTGCAAGGTTCTTCCTGGTTTAAGCACAGCTTCCCCTTGGTGTTCACTGAACATTGCATATGGCTCTGCTTACCCCAGCTGTCAGAATTCAATATCATTTTTATCCCCATGTTCATTTTTGAAGCTATGTGGTCCTTGAAGTCAGAGGCATCTTCTTCATTTCTGTCTCATTACCAATTTGGGTAAGACCTGACACATAGTAGGTGCTCAATAGATGAATGACCAGATACAAGAATGATTGATTACTGTCCCATGATGAACTCTGGGTTGTACACGTTTCTCTCTTTAATAAGAATTTGAAAAAATGTCATTATGATATAGATGATTTCAAGAAGTCTTAATACTGAAATACAAATACCGCATTACTGTTAGGTAAATTTCTTTTATATCAATAATGCCCTTGGGACTGGGCTTTCAAACAGCTCCTCACCTCCCCACCCTGCCTCTGCACTCACACATTTGGATAGACCTTGTGTTCTAGTGAGGAGTCTTCAAGCCTTGAAGCTAACAGGATCTGGATGCAAAACTAACTCTGTCATTTGACTACAGAAGAGAACTTGCAATAAAAAACTCTCTCTTGGTCTCAGTTAAATAGACCTACATCCTGAGATTGCTGTGAGGATAAAAAAACACACACAGTCAGGAAACCCATCTCACATGCAGAGACACACATAGGCTCAAAATAAAAGGATGGAGAAAGATCTACCAAGCAAATGGAAAACAAAAAAAGGCAGGGGTTGCAATCCTAGTCTCTGATAAAACAGACTTTAAACCAACAAAGATCAAAAGAGACAAAGAAGGCCATTACATAATGGTAAAGGGATCAGTTCAACAAGAAGAGCTAACTATCCTAAATATATATGCACCCAACACAGGAGCACCCAGATTCATAAAGCAAGTCCTGAGTGACTTACAAAGAGACTTAGACTCCCACACAATAATAATGGGAGACTTTAACACCCCACTGTCAACATTAGACAGATCAACGAGACAGAAAGTTAACAAGGATACCCAGGAATTGAACTCAGCTCTGCAGCAAGCGGACCTAATAGACATCTACAGAACTCTCCACCCCAAATCAACAGAATATACATTTTTTTTCAGCACCACACCCCACCTATTCCAGAATTGACCACATAGTTGGAAGTAAAGCTCTCCTCAGCAAATGTAAAAGAACAGAAATCATAACAAACTGTCTCTCAGACCACAGTGCAATGAAACTAGAACTCTGGATTCAGAAACTTACTCAAAACCGCTCAACTACATGGAAACTGAACAACCTGCTCCTGAATGACTACTGGGTACATAACGAAATGAAGGCAGAAATAAAGATGTTCTTTGAAACCAACGAGAACAAAGACACAATGTACCAGAATCTCTGGGACACATTCAAAGCAGTGTGTAGAGGGAAATTTATAGCACTAAATGCCCACAAGAGAAAGCAGGAAAGATCCAAAATTGACACCCTAACATCACAATTATAAGAACTAGAAAAGCAAGAGCAAACACATTCAAAAGCTAGCAGAAGGCAAGAAATAACTAACATCAGAGCAGAACTGAAGGAAATAGAGACAAAAAGAACCCTTCAAAAAATTAATGAATCCAGGAGCTGGTTTTTTGAAAGGATCAACAAAATTGATAGACCGCTAGCAAGACTAATAAAGAAGAAAAGAGAGAAGAATCAAATAGACGCAATAAAAAATGATAAAGGGGATATCACCACCGATCCCACAGAAATACAAACTACCATCAGAGAGTACTACAAACACCTCTACGCAAATCAACTAGAAAATCTAGAAGAAATGGATAAATTCCTCGACATACATACACTCTCCCAAGACTAAACCAGGAAGAAGTTGAATCTCTGAATAGACCAATAACAGGATCTGAAATTGTGGCAATAATCAATAGCTTACCAACCAAAAAGAGTCCAGGACCAGATGGATTCACAGCCGAATTCTACCAGAGGTACAAGGAGGAACTGGTACCATTCCTTCTGAAACTACTCCAATCAATAGAAAAAGAGGGAATCCTCTCTAACTCATTTTATGAGGCCAGCATCATCCTGATACCAAAGCCGGGCAGAGACACAACAAAAAAAGAGAATTTTAGACCAATATCCTTGATGAACATTGATGCAAAAATCTTCAATAAAATACTGGCAAATCGAATCCAGCAGCACATCAAAAAGCTTATCCACCATGATCAAGTGGGCTTCATCCCTGGGATGCAAGGCTGGTTCAATATACGCAAATCAATAAATGTAATCCAGCATATAAACAGAACCAAAGACAAAAACCACATGATTATCTCAATAGACGCACAAAAGGCCTTTGACAAAATTCAACAACCCTTCATGCTAAAAACTCTCAATAAATTAGGTATTGATGGGACGTATCTCAAAATAATAAGAGCTCTCTATGACAAACCCACAGCCAATATCATACTGAATAGGCAAAAACTGGAAGCATTCCCTTTGAAAACTGGCACAAGACAGGGATGACCTCTCTCACCACTCCTATTCAACATAGTGTTGAAAGTTCTGGCCAGGGCAATTAGGCAGGAGAAGGAAATAAAGGGTATTCAATTAGGAAAAGAGGAAGTCAAATTGTCCCTGTTTGCAGATGACATGATTGTACATCTAGAAAACCCCATTGTCTCAGCCCAAAATCTCCTTAAGCTGATAAGCAACTTCAGCAAAGTCTCAGGATACAAAATCAATGTACAAAAATCACATGCATTCTTATACACCAATAACAGACAAACAGAGAGCCAAATCATGGGTGAATTCCCATTCACAATTGCTTCAAAGAGAATAAAATACTTAGGAATCCAACTTACAAGGGACGTGAAGGACCTCTTCAAGGAGAACTACAAACCACTGCTCAATGAAATAAAAGAGGATACAAACAAATGGAAAACCATTCCATGCTCATGGGTAGGAAGAATCAATATCGTGAAAATGGCCATACTGCCCAAGATAATTTATAGATTCAATGCCATCCCCATCAAGCTACCAATGAGTTTCTCCACAGAATTGGAAAAAACTACTTTAAAGTTCATACGGAACCAAAACAGAGCCCGCATCACCAAGTCAATCCTAAGTCAAAAGAACAAAGCTGGAGGCATCATGCTACCTGACGTCAAACTATACTACAAGGCTACAGTAACCAAAACAGCATGGTACTGGTACCAAAACAGAGATATAGATCAATGGAACAGAACAGAGCCCTCAGAAATAACACTACATATCTACAACTATCTGATCTTTGACAAACCTGACAAAAACAAGAAATGGGGAAAGCATTCCCTATTTAATAAATGGTGCTGGGAAAACTGGCTAGCCATGTGTAGAAAGCTGAAACTGGATCCCTTCCTTACACCTTATACAAAAATTAATTCAAGATGGATTAAAGACTTAAACGTTAGACCTAAAACCATAAAAACCCTAGAAGAAAACCTAGGCATTACCATTCAGGACATAGGCATGGGCAAGGACATCATGTCTAAAACACCAAAAGCAATGGCAACAAAAGCCAAAATTGACAAATGGGATCTAATTAAACTAAAGAGCTTCTGCACAGCAAAAGAAACTACCATCAGAGTGAACAGGCAACCTACAAAATGGGAGAAAATTCTCGCAACCTACTCATCTGACAAAGGGCTAATATCCAGAATCTACAATGAACTCAAACAAATTTACAAGAAAAAAACAACTCCATCAAAAAGTGGGCAAAGGATATGAACAGACACTTCTCAAAAGAGGACATTTATGCAGCCAAAAGACACATGAAAAAATGCTCATCATCACTGGCCATCAGAGAAATGCAAATCAAAACCACAATGAGATACCATCTCACACCCGTTAGAATGGCAATCATTAAAAAGTCAGGAAACAACAGGTGCTGGAGAGGATGTGGAGAAATAGGAACACTTTGCACTGTTGGTGGGACTGTAAACTAGTTCAACCATTGTGGAAGTCAGTGTGGCGATTCCTCAAGGATCTAGAACTAGAAATACCATTTGACCCAGCCATCCCATTACTGGGTATATACCCAAAGGACTATAAATCATGCTGCTATAAAGACACATGCGCACGTATGTTTATTGCCGCATTATTCACAATAGCAAAGACTTGGAACCAACCCAAATGTCCAACAATGATAGACTGGATTAAGAAAATGTGGCATATATACACCATGGAATACTATGCAGCCAAAAAAAATGATGAGTTCATGTCCTTTGTAGGGACATGGATGAAATTGGAAATCATCATTCTCAGTAAACTATCGCAAGGACAAAAAACCAAACTCCGCATGTTCTCACTCATAGTTGGGAATTGAACAATGAGAACACATGGACACAGGAAGGGGAACATCACACTCTGGGGACTGTTGTGGGGTGGTGGGAGGGGGGAGGGATACCATTAGGAGATATACCTAATGCTAAATGACGAGTTAATGGGTGCAGCTCACCAGCATGGCACATGTATACATATGTAACTAACCTGCACATTGCACACATGTACCCTAAAACTTAAAGTATAATAACAATAATAATAATAAAAAAAAAATCACACAGAACCTTCAGTGGTGCCCAGTATACTACAGATTCTCAATACATTTCAGCAACAGGTTTATAAAACACACTACAATTTACGCAAAGTTTTCACAGCCCACGTCTTCTGATTGGCACGCCAATCCTGAGAGGAGGCTCTCCTATTCCTATTTTTCAAACATTAAAATAGACTCAGAAAGGAAAAGAAGCTTGCACAAAATCACAGTTGCAGACTAGGACTTTTAACCCAGTTCTCCTTATCAAATCACGTTCATAACAAACAAATTTTAGATCTCGAAACAACTTTAGAAATAATCTAATTTCAAATTCTCATTGATCACATAAGGAAACTGAGGAACAGAGAGAACATGATTTGCTTTCAGCACCAGCACCACTCAGCTGCTAGTGGCAGAACTGGGATTGGAGCCTGGAGATCTGGACTTTGAAAAAAACATGTTTCAGTACTTCTTACACAACAAGGGGTCCAACTGTGAAGGGCAAATCCTCAGATGGTGATATGCCCCTGCCCTCCTCTCCAACCCCACTTTCCACTGGCATGACTCTCCTGTCATTGCACACTGACCTTTCAGCTGCCCCTCAAACATGCCTGACTCATTTCCCCATGTACTTGCCTTCACTCTGTTCAGAAAGTTCTTCTCCTGATTCTTTCCATATCAGCTTTCTCACTTAATTCAAGTTTCTGCTCACATGCTACTTCCTCAGAAAGCCTTTCTCTATCCAAAATAGCCTTTAGACCCTAAACAAAAGTGACTCAGTGCACTACTGTCTAACATTCTCAATCCCCTTGCTCTACTATTTTCTTTATAGCACTTATTACTTATTAATATGATATGTTTATTTACTTGTTTAATTTCATTTCTTTTCTACTATGATGCAGGTTTCACAAGGACACCGATCAGGTTTGTTCTGTTCATTGCTGTATTACCACTAGAATAATGTCTGGCACATAGGCGAGTGCTCACTGAGAACATTAGTTAAACGTCTACTGTGTTCCTAGCACTGGTATAAGCACTGAGAAAAGAGTAGTGAGCCAGAAAGACATTCTCGTCTGCCCTTATGGAGTTTCTAGTCTAGTGATGGACGTAGACATTGACCAAATAATTACAGAATTATATGGTGCCAGAAGAGCATATCATCAGCAGAAGTGAGCTAGTCTTGAGATTCTGAGAAGATTCTTCTGAGGAAGTGACTTTCTGTGTACACATTGGATGGACAACAGGGTGTACACTAGGTAAAGAGTAGAAGATGAATGTCCCAATAGAGGAAATACCAGCATACATTCTTATGTCAAGAAGGGGTAATGGCAGAGGACAGATTTCATATGGATGGAGGAATAGATAGAAGTCAGACCATGCAAAGCTTTTTAGGATATGTTAAAGATTTTGGCCTTTATCCTGTGTCATGGGAAGCCATTGGAGGATTTTAATCAGAGACGTGATACAATTAGTTCTGTATTCTTAAATGGTCATTTTGGTTGTCATATGGAGAATGAACTGGAAGAAGATAAGGGAGAAATGAGAATGATCAGTCAGGAGGCCCTTGCAGTAGTCCCAGAGGGGAAGCAACAATGGTTTGTACAAGGGTGGAGATAGAGCAAGTGGAAATGGATGAATGGATGGATCAAGGTGATCTTAGAGTTAGAAAGTGCAGAATTTGGGGAAGACAGTGTGTCAAGGATAACTCAGATTCTTATTAACTTGTGCAAGTGCAGAGAGATGGAGAATCCTAGAAGAGGACCAGATCATGAATCCTGTTTTGGGTATATTGAATTCGAGATGCTTTTGGGACATTTAGGTGCAGACATAAAATAGCAAGAAATGTGGGTCTAGAGCTCAGGGAAGGCTGTGCATTGGAGATGCAATCTGGGCAGTTTTCAGTGGTCCTCAAGGTTGTAGGTGTGGAAAGTCTGAGGAGGAAGTATGTGATGAGAAGATGCCCATGGTGGAACCTTAGGAAACCCTGTCATTAATGGCCAAGTAGAAAAAGAGGGACCTGAAAGGGCACAAGGGAATAACCAGAAATAACTGAGAAAACCTGAAGAAATGTGTCCCACCAAAGTGGAGAAGAGAGGAGGGTTTGTCACAAGGAAGGGAGTGGTCAACAATGCCAACATGGCACAGTGGTCAAGGAAGATGGGTACTGAGATGGGCCCTTGAGTTAAGGACATTGAGATCACTTGATGACTTTAATGAATGCTGTTCAAGTGGTTCAAGTGGAATGATGCAATCAGAAGCCAGGTTAGGGCAGAATAACACGATTTGTAATGAGGATAGCAATAAGAGACAGACTTAAAAATAGCTATGCAGTTAGGAGAGACAAAGGAAAAATGTTATCGCTGGTGGGGGATGTGAGAGTCTCTGGAAGGAAGTTTATTTATTGATTCAAGACTGAAGTGACTCTAGCATGTTTAGATGATGACAGAAAGGAACATCTTTCAAAAGACATGTTTCAAAGCCTATGTGAACGAATTGGTTTTGGCAAAGGAACTAGGCTCACTCTCCTCTGGGGAGGAAATGGGGGCAGGAGGGTGCAGATGCCATTAGGTTTATATGGTGTTTTGTTTTGTTTTGTTTTGAGATGGAGTCTTGCTCTGTTGCCAGGCTGGAGTGCAGTGACGCGATCTCAGCTCACTGCAACCTCCACCTCCCGGGTTCAAACGATTGCCCTGCCTCAACCTCCTGAGTAGCTGAGACTACAGATGCACACCACCACGCCCGGCTAATTTTTTGTATTTTAGTAGACACATGGTTTCACCATGTTGGCCAGGATGGTATCGATCTCCTGACCTCGTGATCTGCCTGCCTCGGCCTCCCAAAGTGCCAGGATTACAGGCGTGAGCCACTGCGCCCAGCCACGTTTATATGTTTAATGGAGGAAGGTGAAAGATTTCTCATTTCACAGATTCACTTTACATGTGAAGTAAGAGGCAAAATCATTTGCTGAGAGTCAGAGAGGTAAGGGAGGGAGGTTGGGGAGGAGTTGGGAGTTTGAGGAAAAATGGACAAAATTAGATATATTTATTGCACAGAGTGAGAAAATAAGCTGCACGGAGTGAGAAAATAAGCTGAACAGAGGAACTGGGTGGTATGTGGATACCTTTGAGATTGGTGGTCATGCCATTCTGCCCACTGAAGTGACCCTGCCGTGCAGGTATAAACACCATGGAAAAGATTGGTTGAGTTTGTCCCGGACTGGTGTTTTTCTAGATGCATGTGATGAAAAACCAGGGAGGCAAGGAAGTTAAAGGTTTTGGCAAATGTGTTACTGAAATGAAGGCCTTGCAGGTGCTTCTAGTCTAACTTAAGGACAATGTGTTGAATAAACAATGAGTTTCTCCTTATGGTTACTGGCTGCATGAAAGATATTTCTTCTTTCATTCATTTTTAATTCAAGTCCTTTTCCAGGTGCAATTTTGAAAATGTTATGCTTACCTGGGTCAATTTGGTTCACGTCCACCTTCTATACTTGATTGTGAGCTGCTTTGAAGGAAGGAGGCGTAACTAATTCATATCTGCATTGCCCATGCCTAGCTTGGTGTTTTTCACATTGCAGATACCTGATAAACGGTAAATATATACACTGTATAAACTGATGTATGTGGAGGACATTTAGGGCAATTACCAGTAAGATATTTATCCACTCCATCTCTAATGATAAAAATAATAATCACCATCATCCTTGATAGAGATTTATAGTTTGCTTCGCAAAACAGAACAGAGTGAGCTGAAAACCAGACTAAATTCTGAATGAGAGATGTGGTCATTATTTTTCAGTTCTCTTTGCTAAAGAGATGCTATATCTCCCCCTTTCAGAGAAATGAGAAAAAAAGAGGAATAAAGCAGACTAGATCGTTTTAAAATTCTTCATTAGCATCCACACTGAATAAATTTCAACGGCAGGAGCCTTAACACAGCTTCACTGTATCTGATGCACTGAAAACGAAGCCTGCCAATCTTGCAGCATGTCTCGAGATGAAGAAGGTCAACATATCAGAAAATAAAATCAGTAGCAGAGATTTCAAAGAAATTCATCCCAAGAGTTCTTCTCAATGAATGCAGTGCAAGATTGAAGAATTCAATTACATGAAAAAGAGGCCTTTTTTTAATACCGTGCCCAGCTATTAGTTTTTTTGTCATTGCTAACATGAAGGCATATTGTTAGCCATCAGGAAATCTCGACAAATTCATACATTCAAATCACAAGGGATTTGTTTGGTAGATGGATCTGAAATCTGGTCTGCCTCCAGCTCCTCACTCAAGATTTTGTTTATGCCAAAGAGAACGTTATTCTTAATCAGACATAGAAAAATCCAGCTCTTTGCCACTGAGCTGCTTTATTCCTTTAGAAAAAAAAAATCTGCCTTTGGTTGTAATAGAACATTAGAATTAACTTTTTTATTTGGGGTTGACCAACTGAATTTCCTTTGTCTTAGAAAGCAGAGGTAGCGAGTGGTCATGGAGGTGAATTCTGGAAAGCAAGAGCCTTTGTATCTGGAGCTTTTTACCTGGTAAATCAAATTCTAGGGTTGATTGAAAGGAAATAATGCTTTAGTCTCTAAAACATAAAGCTCAATTTATAAAAAGGTTCATTGCAGCATAAGGTGGATTAACAGCTACAAATCCCTTACCTCCTGACTGGTATTCCCCTTTGTAATGTGACTTTGATGCTCTTGCTGTCCTGAAGTAGAGTCTGTTTCTAATGCCTTGATTTTGGACTGGTCTTGTGACTTGTTTTGAACAAAAGAATGTTGTAGAAGTGACATTTTACTAGTTATAGAGCCTAGACGTCAAGAGGTCTTAGAGCTTTCTCACCTTTCTTGAAACGCTGTCCTGAGACCTCCTTGTAAGAAGGCCAGAAGGCCAGTCTAACTTCCTGGAGGATGAAAGCCATCAGGGAGAATGGAGGTACCCCCGTGTAGTCAGCACCAATTAGCAGACAGGTGAATGTGGCCATCTTGGACCTTTCAGCTCAGCTGAGCCTCCAGCTGAAAGCACCTGCCTGAGTGAGCCCAGGTTAAATCAGTAGAACCCACCTAAACACCCAACAGAAGCATCAGAAATAATAGATAAGTGTTTTAAGCCATTTAAGCCTTGGATGATACACCCAAAGGATTAGATAGACACACAGCAACAGATGCCAGATATACCAAGGATTGGAAACATCTGAACGTTGAACAATAGTAGAATGGTAAAGTAAGGGATACTATATTCACGCAACAAATTACATTTGAAGAGAGTTTTTGGTAACATGAGGATGTGCTTTTGTTATAAGGCTTCGTAAAAGCCGTTTGAAAATTTTTGTATAAAATTAGTTCTCATTACATGACAAAGAAAACAGCTGGAGAAAAGGCACCAAAACATTTCAAAGGCTTTTAATGGTGGAATTCTTTATCTTTCAACTTCTTGTTTTCTCCCACCTACTTTATTCCTTATAATTGAATTTTAGCCTCCTCTCTTTGCCCAAGCCAACAACTATAAATGATTTTTAAAGTACTGGGGCCCCAAATTGAGGCAGAACTTTTGTTAGTGTTTTTAGGAAAGATCATTGCCTATACGTATACTATTCTGCCTAACTTCCTATCCTCACAGTTCTTCTGTCTCCGCAGTACCAGGGAGGACTCAGGTCTTAAAATGAAAGAAACCGGCTGGTCGCGGTGGCTCACGCCTGTAATCCCAGCACTTTGGGATGCCAAGGCGGGCGGATCACGAGGTCAGGAGATTGAGACCATCCTGGCTAACACGGTGGAACCCCGTCTCTACTGAAAATTACAAAAAATCAGCCAGTGTGGTGGCGGGCGCCTGTAATCCCAGCTACTGAGAAGGCTGAGGCAGGAGAATGGCGTGAACCCGGGAGGCGGAGCTTGTAGTGAGCCGAGATTGGCCACTGCACTCCAGCCTGGGCAACAGAGCAAGACTCTGTCTCAAAAAAAAAAAAAAAGAAAGAAAGAAACCCACTATAGTAGGACAGTCAATTGTGGAAAATTTAATCTTGGCAAAAGAGTTGAAGCAGGGCGAATAAAGAATATGTTGATGTCAGGCATATTCCAGTTTAATTTTCTTTCACAGCACTTAACCAATTTTACCCTTATTTATTTGTTTGTTTGTATGTCTCTCCAAGTAGAATGTTAAGTCCATGAGTTGGGTGCTGTGTCTATTTGGTTCTTTCCATATCCTTATCATATATAATAATGTTTGCCATAAACTAGTATTTGAAATAAATATTTGTTAAATGAATAAACAAGGTCATTGATCAAGGACTATCTTCATATTTAACAAGTCTGTCTGATGAAAATGTAGTGGAAAGATTCTGGTCTGGAAGTTCAAAAATGTATTCTGGGAGCTCTTTAATTTGGAGCAAATTCTTTCACTTCTCTGTGCTGAAGTTTCTTGCCGTGAAGGAATGCTAAAATTTACCCTTAAAAGATAGCTGAGAGATTAAATGAAATTAATGAGAAAGCAAAAAATAAAACCCTGGAAATTTGAAACCAGTAATAATAGATAGCACATATCTATGTGTCCAAAGCATTATGTACCTTAACTCTTCTCCTTTTAACAATCTCGAGAGGTAGGTACTACCATCTCTCCACCTTACAAATGAGGAAACTAAGACTCAGAGATTCAGGCCAGATATCCTAGCTAAGTAGAGGAGGCAGAATTCAACTTTGGCTGGCTTGACTCCAAATTGTATTTGCTTCCTCTTGCAGATGAATGCTGCTACAATAAAGGGTAAGGTTCTTCTCTCTTTCCTGCTTTATTGGCAAACTCAAGTTCCCAAGATTCACATCATAGGATACTGTAGCCAAACTCATGATCTTCTCCTTAGGGCATTCCCCTTAAATCCCTTCTCTTTTATTGCCCTGGGGCTCAGACTATACATTTAAGAAAGAAAAGAAATGCAGTAGCCTTGTTGTTTCTCAGTCTCTAGGTCTGCCAGTTAACACACATGACTTTCTCTCATTTGAACTGCCTCTGCCTTAGTTTGGGACCCTAAAAATCTCCCCTGGACCTTTGCTGTTCCCTCCTAACTAGTCTTATTGCCTCATTTCACACTTCCCATCTGTCATCTGCACTGTGTCAAAATGATCTGCCCATAACTCAGATCTTACCATATCACTCCCTCTTTCCCGGTCCAAGGTCCAAGCTATCCAGCAGAATAGACACATACTGTAAGACTTAGTCTCTTGTCTTCCTTCTCAACCTCAACTCTACTCATGCCCTGCCGGGCAATATTTCACTGCTTACTCTTCTCCTCACCTGGTAGGGGATTCCACTTCTTGGTGTATTTACTCAAGGTCTTTCTTCATCCTGGAACACTACTGTACACATTTTGCTCATAATTCCTTTTCATCCACCGGGATTTCGCTCAGGTGTCACTTTTTCCAGGAAGTCCTCCCTGATCCTATAGCTGAATTGGGTGCCTCTCTTTTCTGCTCTTAGTACCCTCTACTTATGTATTTTATCAGTGAAAACACTGAAGCCCTGGGTTGCAGGGGTATCTTATCATAGCTGTCCATAAATGAGAATAACAGGGTCTTCACCGGATTGTTGCAAGGGTTAAATGAGTTAATGTGAAATGCTTAGAATAGTGCATATAGTACCTTTACGCACAGGAAGCTCTCAAAATGTGTCCCATGTCATCTTAATATCTCTGGAAACCTGCACTACATCTGGTAGACAGGAGGCATTAAAGGAAATATTTGCTTACTTTGAGACATCAAATTGTCTATACTGTTAACGTCATTTAAAACTCCATAATGAATTCTTAGCAGTTTCATTCTGTGTCCTTAAAGTAAAGGGAAAAGTGACATTAAAATTTTTCCATTTCAATAAAGGGGACCAGGATTCTTTGGAGAAATAGCTAATTCTAGGTCTGGGACAGGCAATACACAAGATAAGCCTGGGGCATCCTAAAGTGCCAGAAAGTAAGGAAGTGCTAAAACAAAGCAAAGTAAAACACACACACACACACACACGCACACAGACACCCAATGATGCGGTATGTCAAAGGGACACAGAAGCCCATTTAAAGAGCTTCTAATGGTAAATATTGCAACAATTTGAGAATAGAAGAAAACAGTATTAGATTATAACACAAAGTATAAAATAAATATCTGTGAGTCCATACTGATATACAAAAGTGATTGGATACATAAATGAATGAGGGACAATATATAAATCTCCTGTGCAGAAGAATTTCAAATAATTTATGTAAACACTTCACCTTCAAAGAAGTAGAGCAAAACTTCATACTCCTTAAGTGTGGGCTGGGCATTGTGACTTTCTTCCAAAATTGTACCATATGGAAAGGGGGTGAACATAGTTACTCTTGAGTGGAGAAGCCGGACAAACACTACCTTAGCCAGGTGATCAAGCACAACATCAACAGTGATAAGTCATGAACATTGTCCTTTGCTTTTGTGGTCTTATTTCCAAAAATCTATAACCCCAATTTAATCATGATAAAAATATCAGACATCCCATTTGAGTGATATGCCACAAAATACCTCACCAGAACTCCTTTAAATTGTTAAGGCCATTAAAAACAAGGGTGAGAACCTCACAGCCAAGAGGAGCTTAAGAAGACATGATGATGAAATGCACTGTGGTACTCTGGACAGGATCCTGAGACAGGAACAGGACATTAGGTAAAAACCAAGGAAATCTGATAAGGTATGGGCTATAGTTAATAATCATGTATCAATATTGGTTTGTTGTAAAAAAAAAAAAAAGTACCTTACTAAAATGAAGTAGTAACAGGGGAAACGGAGTGTGGCTTATATGGGATCTCTCTGTATAATCTTTGCAATTTTTCACTAAATAGAAAACTATTCTAAAATAAAAAGTTTTTTTTTTCTTTAAAAAGTATCCATTACACCCCAGCCACACTGTGGGGTGCTTTTTACTCATTAGCTAATTTAATTCTCACAGCAACAGATGAGAATATTGAGTCCCAAAGAAATTAAGAGATTTGCCTTAAGTCATAGTTGATAAAGCTCAGAACCAGGATACAAATCTGGGAGTACCTGCCTCCAAAATTCTTGAGCATGTGATGACACTATATTGCACCTCCAGAACAAAAGGATTCTCCTGGAGGAGGTCAGGTAGTGAGAAAAGGCAGTGGGTGTCCTTATGGAAGATGGGATGGGGATGTAAGTGCTTAGCAGGTTATAAATATTCACATACTTCTGATTTCCTCCTATAATTCTTGTACTTCTAGAATTCTTGACTAACTAGTGTCCTGATTTCAAAGTTATAGCTTTGAAATAACTACTTAATTTCTCTCTCCTTTTTCTTGAGACAGGGTCTCACTCTGTCCTCCAGGCTGGAGTGCAGTGGCTCAATCACGGCTCACTGCAGCCTCAGCCTCCTGGGCTCAGGCAAACCTTCCACCTCAGCCTCCCATATAGCTGAGACTACAGGTGCACGCCACCACACCTGACAAATTTTTGTATTTTTTATAGTAAGGGGGTTTCTCATTCTGCCCAGGCTGGTATGGAACTTCTGGGCTCAAGCAATCTGCCCCGCCTCAGCCTCCCAAAGTGTTAAGATTACAGGCGTGAGCCACTGCGCCTGGCTAACTTCTTAATTTCTTAAGCAACTTCCTCTTCCACTCTAAAAAATGAATTTTAGAACAATATTTCATTTTTTCATTCTGCCTTTGCTGAAGAGAGGGTTTTCACTGCATTTTTGGCTTGGTAACTTATACTTAGGGGAAGTCCTTCTTGCGGTGCCAGAGTCCTCCTGAGCCCAGCAGGGCTGTTGAAATGATTTGATTTGGCGTTGCATTGTTAAGAAATAAAAGAAGAAAAAAGGAGGAAAGGGGAACTTTTTTTTTTAAACATCAATATGGAGCTTTATTTATAGTCTCCATTGAAGAATTGATCATCTGGTTTTTTAAGTATTTAAAAATGAAACTTGGAGAAGAAATCAGTTTCCTAATCTTTTGCTTATTCTTCCCTGGTAGATTCACACTGTGTTATCAGAGTATTTCTTTTTCCTTCATATTTTCTGGACTTCTGGCATGAGTTTTACCACATGGGGTGAAGTGAACAAAACTAGTCACTATACACACATGCAACCCAAGATTCTGTTTCCAGCATAAAGTTATTGAATCAGTGTATGACTCTGTGCCTCTGCAGGGAGAAAGAATGAAAACATCTGAACACTGGGCTGGGGCCAATCAATGGTCCATGTGGCCTTGCATTTGATCGCAAGGGAAGGGAACTCTTGTGCATGCCCATGGTGCCATCATCGACCTCCCCAGAGTTCCTGCCACTTAACAGCCTGCTCAGCTGTCCCTCTCTCATTTCAAACCAACAGGCTCCATGCCTTTTTCCACTTACCCATCTCTGTCCTCCCAGTTTCTGTCAATGGCTCCAATGGCTCTGTAGTTATCCCTGTGGGAAACTTCGGAGTTGTCTTGGACTCATCTCCTTGAAGCACTCCATTTCTCTATTCAATTGCCAACTCCCGTAGATTTGATCTGTTTTTTTCTCAACCCACCATTCCCTCTCCTCTCCATTCCCACTGCTTCTACCTTTTTCAGGTCCTCATTTATTTCTCACCCAGGCCTTTTCAACAATCTCCTAATTAGTCTCCTCACCTCCAGTCTCTCTCATCTACAATCTATCTTCCATCCTTCCACTGGTTTAATTTCTCTGAAGTACAGCTCTAATCATGTAGCCCCACTGCTAAAAAACGTAATGGCTCCCCACTGCCTCCAGGATAAATGCCAAAGTCCTTAGCTTACCGTTCAAGGCCCTTCACCATCTGGCCCTAAGCAATCTTCCCAGACTTATCACCTATTACGACCCTACATGAATTTCCTATTCCAGCCAAATTGGTCCACTCATTACTGTATGCATGTGCCATCTGATTATGGAGCTCTGCTCAAGAGGTTTCTCTTGCTTGGATAGTTGTATTCACTCCTCTCTCTTTGCCACAAAAGGTGATGTCCTACTTAATCACAAGGTTATTCCAGGGACTCCGGCCTTACCTAATTACCTGTATCATTAATTTTGCTTTTTATTTTCACCATTTCAGTGCACGTTCTATATTTCCACCTCAACTATCTTAACTACAGGCCTCTCAAACACAATAACAGGGTTTACATGTTTGGTGAACTGGCTCTATCAGTGTTGACTTGAAAATGAGAGTGTGAGGGCCTGAACTGTGAGTTGAATCTGATTGCTCTCCTGGAAATGCATTCAACATCATCCTTTCCCTCTGACAAGTAGAGGTCTGCATCAACCACATCTTTCTCCCTTCTTCTGTCTTTTAGGTTGAGCTTTCTCCTAGCAAGCCTCCACAGTTCCTTTTGTAAATGGGCTTCCGCATTTACAAGTGACCTCATCTGTTAGTATCTCAGATATGTCTAGAGGAGTCTGAATTTCAGTGGTTGGTTCTAAATTGTCTTAAATGGGAGGGCCTTCACTCCTTTTCCCTGCCTCGTACCTTTCGCTGACACCCCCTCCCCATACTTTTAAATCTGATTCCAATAAATTTCTACCACAATGATTCAAAAATACAGTGAGTGTTAGAATCATCTGAAGAACTTGTTGAATATGTAGATTCCTGAGTCCTGTCCCCAGAGATATGGAATAAGTAGGTATGGACTGTGGCCCATGAATATTTGTTTTTAACCAGCTCCCTGCATAATTCCGAGGATGGTCTGAGGACCACACTTTGAAAATCACTACATTACAGTCTGGTCCTTCATTACTGCCCTCCTCACATCCTGGGGGTAACCTGGACTATTTCCTATCTCTGCAACTTTCCCCAAACATTCCAACCTTTGTGCCTTGGCTCCAGATCTGCTTCAACAGCAATGATTTTCTTTTCCATTTCCATCTCTCAAAATTCCACCCCTCTACATGAATTAATGCCTGATGAGGGCAGAGGCTTCTATCTATGTTGTTCACTGTTGAACTCGAACACCTAGAATAGTGCCTGACACACAAGAGATGCTAAAAAGCATCTGTTGAATCAAAAAATGAATCTGTCAAGAGGGAATTCAAATGTCACTGCTTCAAGGAAGCAGTTTGATCACTACCAAGATAATTAGTTCCATCTTCTCAATCGCAGCACCTTCTTTCTTGTCCTTTATCCCATGGCTTGGCAATCTTTTTCTATAAAGTGTCCAGATAAATATGTTAGGCTTTGCAAGACATACAGACTCTGTTGCAACCACTCAACTCTCTTGTAGTGGAAAAGTAGCCAAAGACAATGTCTAAACCAATGGGCATAGCTGGGTTCCAATAAAACTTTATTTACAAAAAACAGGCAGGTAGTGGAATGGATTTGGCCCATAGGCTGTAGTTTGCTGATGTCTGCTCTATTCATTTGTATGTGAAGCTTATGTCCTTGGCTAGACTGCCAGATTCTAAATTCCTTGAGATAGGGAGAGAATCTTATTAGAGTACAAAAGTGTGTGTATGAATATTTATATATGTATATGTGCATTTATATAAGCATACACATATATAAAACACATTTATATATGCACATACATATATAAAATGCATTAATATATGATGTACATATAAAAAATACATTTATATATGCATATACATATATAAAATATATTTGTATGTGTATATACATATACAAAATACATTTCTATATGTATATACATGTACAAAACACACATACACATATATACATATTATACATACACACACTGAGTGGTTGTGGACAAATTATTTAGATTTTCTGATCCTCAGCTTTCTCATCGCTAAAACCTCCTTAAAAGATATTGTAGATGAAGTGCCTGGCATGGTGCCTAGCCTATAACACATGCTCAATAAGTTTCACTTTCCTCTCTTTATTTTCTTAAAACAGCACTGCCACCCCCTTTGCAATGCACTCAGCAAACTTGCATTGTGGACCTATGATGTCAAAGAACCATGCTTGGAACTCAGTGAAGTTTGGAGGTAAACGAGAAGAATGTGGCCGAAAAGAAGCCATTCTAGATCAGGAGCTGGAGACACGTGTTTTAGTCCCAACTCCACTCACTGCTTCCTCAGCAAGCTAACTTCCCCATTCTTGGAGACAACCACTCACATCTTCTTCATTTTCCTCTCACCTCTCATATGCCCTGCTCACTCCCTCACCCTATTAGCTGATGACCTTACCTCATACTCAACGGAAAATAGAAGTGCCCCCAGCATTCTGTCACCTTCCTGCACCAATTCTACAAAACCATCCTCAACTCTCTGTAGCTGTGCCCACTGCCTTTCCTCCTGCTCTCATGCTCACTCATTTCTACCCCTATCAAAGGCAAACCCCACCACTTACCCTCTGTGTCTCCTCCCTGCTCTCTTGCTAAGGACTTCAGTTCTTTAAACATAATCTCTCACTTCCACATCATCCATCATCCACCAACTGTGTCCTTATAGTTCCCATTTAAAACAAATGACAGACGAAAACCTTTCCTCAACCCCACATTAACTCCACCTATGCTCCACATCTCTGCAACTTTTTGGCCAAATTTCTCTAATAATTTGCTCCTATTATTTTCACATGGAAGTAAAGTACTTCCATTGCTTTTTGTTTTTCAGGAAGTAAAAGCAAAAAGATACAGAAATGTAAAGAGAGAAACATTCATATACCCACCTTCATAATTCACAAATGACAATAGTTTGTCTTTGTAGCTGCCAAATTTTAAAAGAAATAAAGTCCTACACAAACAACTGCAGTTCCCTTCCATATTCACATTTTTAACCCATCCCAAGCTGGCTTCCACGCCTCTCCCAAGGACACCAGTGCCTTCCATGTTGCCAAATCCAACGGAGCTCTCTCTGCCTGCACTTTACCTCTCAGCCGGATTCCAGAGCTGACCACCGCCTCCTTCTGGAGTGATCTCTTCTCTTGCCACACAGCATTTCACTCCTCCTGGCCTCCATCTTACTTCACTGGCCTCTCCTTCTCTGTCTCCTTGGCTGGCTCCTCCTCTTCTTTTGAGCGCATGGGCTCTGGGAGCTTGTGTCTTCTCTATCTATACGTTCTCCTTGAGTGAGCTCACCATGGCTTAAGTACCATAGAAATGCTAATGATTCCCAAGTTTATATTTCCTGCACAGACCCTGAGCTCTAAATATTATTTGGCTTTCTAACTGGGGTCTGTAATTTAATATGCCTTTAGGGAAGCTCTTTATACCCCACCCACACCAGTTCCTCTCCCGCTCTTCCTCATCTCCATAAATAGCACCTTCCTGCTTAAGAAAACCACTTTGGGGTCATCCTTGATTTCCTTTTTTCACATTCTCTCTACCCCAATTTAATCTCTTATCAAGCTCTATTTGTTAAACTTCACAAATCTATCTCCACTGTGTTTGATTTCATTTTTTAGAGTCGGGGTCTCGCTCTGTCACCCAGGCTAGAATGCAGTGATGTGTCACGGCTCACTTCATCCTCGAACTCCTGAGCTCAAGCAATGCTCCTGCCTCAGCCTCCCAAGTAGCTGGGATTACAGGCATGAGCCACCACTCCTAGCTCCTACCTCCACTTTAACTACGTTAACTTCTTTGCAATAACTTCTTTCTCTTGCATCATCAGTCTCCCTCTCTATTAGACCACCACCATTGCTCAACAGACATGCTCTCATGTCTCCCCTCTTAAAAGCAAACCAAAGACCATCTCTTGACTGGATGATTGCAATAGTCCCTAACTGGTCCTCTACTTATACTCTAGACCCTCTAAAATCTATGTTCCACACAGTGCAACCACCAAATAGATAGAAATCTAATTGTGCCCCTTCCGTGCATGAAACCTATCCTGTTGCTTCCCATATTTCTACGAAAAATAACAAAACAAAACAAAAACAAGCTTCTGTCAACCTCCCTCACCCAACTAAGGCCACTCAGTCTTCTGGCTTGTGATGTTGCAACCACATGATCTTCTTGCTGCTGATTACAGCCAACAAGCTGTTTCCCACCCCTGGGCCTTTGCGTTTGCATGAAATGCTTTTCATCAGCTCAGCTCTTTACATGACTGCCTCATTCTATCCTTCAGGGATCAACTTAATCATACCTAAAATAATATCTCCTCCATAAATGCTCAATTATTCTATTTTATATCACACTGCTTTTTTGTAGACATAATTGCATAATTGCAACCAATTTTCTTTGTTTATTAATTTCCCTTGTTTTTTTCTTTCTAGTTTATTGTCTGTTTCCCCCTGAGGAATGTAAGCTCCATGAGGGCAAGACCTTTTCTTGTTCACTCTATATCCCTAAAACGTAGTACAATGCCTAGCACATAGTGGAAGCTCCTTAAATATTGCTGAATGAACAAATGACACATTTCCATCTTCATCCCTCTACTTTCTTTTCCACGTATTTATAATGCCTCTCCTCTCTTTGACCATCTGGCAAAGTCACATTTACCATCTGAATCCAGCCTACACAGCAAATCCTGTGAGTTGTTAGACCCCAGAAATTGGTCACTCACGGCTCTACATTCCCACCTCTATCACAACACTAGTGATAATAACAATCACTGATTTTTTAAAGGACTTACTCTGCCAGGTACAGTGTCAAGTGTTTTAAAACTATTATCTAACTCACCTTATACAACCACACTAGGAGTTAGAACTATGTCCTCCATTTTAAAGATGGTGAAACTAAGCCCTAGAGAATGTAAGTAATTTGCCCAATGTCAGAAAATAAGATGAAACTGGGAATTCAAACTCAGTGTATCTAATTCCAAAGGTCACACTCTTTAGCACTGAGCTATATCTTATACCTTAATACATTATAATTTCTTATATGTCTGTCTCACCCAACTTTCTTGAGAGCAGAGAGTTTTTTTATACAGCTCTCTTCATCCCCAGGATCTAGCACCCTACTAGGCACAGAATTGTTGTTTAAGAAATATTTGTGGAAAAAAAGATCTGTCACCCACCAGCTTGTCTGAACACTTTATAAACCTATTAATAAATATTTATAGCCAGAAAGGAAGAGAACAAAGAAAAGAAATCTGGGTGGAAGGCTCTAGGAAGTAGGTACACAAAATAGTTAAGCAGGCACACAAAATAGTTAAGCAGGCTAAGTTTGTGGAGTTTCACACTTAATGTTTTTCACACCAAAGACAATACCAAGGTCACTGCCAAAGAAGACAGACATTATGTAATTAGGGAACACAGTGCCAGCAATTACTCCAGAAGCTATTTTAAACTGAAACATGCCGGTGTTTGCTCATGTCCCCGCTCACACAAACAAAAGGCCTACATCTTGGAAACTGTTTTGCTTTGTTTGTTTGTAACAGCTCAAGTTGTTCTTCACTTGGCAGCTACTGGCACAATCTCACTGGAAGCATTGCCTGGACCCCAGCTTTTGCTGTGGACTGTTAAAAGCAAATGAGAAGGTGAATGAGATTCCTGGTTTAGGTTTGGGGGCATGGCATTCAGACAGGCATCATGAGAAGAAGGAGCCCACAGGCTCCTGCCTGCTGGGGCATGACCCATTTCCGTGGATAGTGAAAATGGAGCCTCTCTGGGGACGGTCTGGGAAAGCCTTCAGAGCCAGGATAGACCAGGGCTGTGCCTCTCATTTCTGTGCCAGGCTTATTATATTTTCTCATTTGCTCCTGAAACAAATTGGTATTCCCATGTTGTATAAGAGAAAACTGAAGCTCAAAGGCGTACACAATTTGTCAAGATGATACAACCAGTGGCTGAGCACAAATTTAGGCACTGGTTGGTCTGAATACAAAATCTCCACTTTTTTTTTTCAATCACATGATCCATTGAGCTCTCACTTCACTTCTGCCGTGTTAGCATCCTTGCTATTAGCATCCTTGCCATCCCTTAATCCCCCAGCAGCCTCTGCCCTAGACCTTCACACTTGCTGCTTCCTTTTCCCTGACAAGCCCTTCCCCTAGATTCTGCACATCCCACTTCATTCCTAACTTCAAGTCCTACTCAGACGTCATTTCCTTAATGAGGTCCCTCCCGACCTCATTAACAGGACCTATATAATAAGCCTGGCACAGAGCCTCCACCTCTCATTCATATCTTTTTTCTTTCTTGGTTTTCCGCCATCAATCTTATTATTAGTTAATAATCAATATGTTTGATGGAGGAAAACCAAGAAAGAAAAAAGATAGGAGAGATAGAGCTGCATTTGCTTTTTTGTTAAGATTTAGTGATTTGATTGACAAATAAAAATTGCATATATTTATGCTATACAACATGATGTTTTGAAATATATATACATTGTGGAACTGCCAAATGAAATTATTTAACACTGGCATTACCTCACATACTTATCATTTTATTTGTGGTGAGAACACTTAAGATCTACTCCCTTAGCGATTTTCAAGTATACATTGTTATTAACTACAGCTACCATATTGTACAGTAGAAGTCTTGAATTTATTACTCCTGTTTAGCTGAAATTTTGTGTTCTTTGACCAATATCTCTCCAACCCTCTCTTCCCAGCCCCTGACCTGCAACCCCTGATGACCACCATTTCACTCTCTGCTTCTGTAAGTTCCACTTTTTTAGGTTCCACACGTAAGTGAGATGATGTGTGTTTGTCTTTCTGTGCCTGGCTTATTTCACTTACCATAATGTCTCAGGTTCAACCAAGTTGTCACAAATGACAGAATTTCCTTCTTTTTTAATGCTGAATAGTTTTCCATTCTATATGTTTTCTTTATTCATTCAACCCTTCATAGACACCTATGTTGATTCCATATTTTGGCTATTGTGAATACTGCTATGATAAACATAGAAGTGCAGACATCTTTTTAAAATACTGATTTCAATTATTTTGGCTACAAACCCAGTAGCAGGATTGCTGGGTCATATGGTAGTTCAATTTGTAATCTTTTAAGGAACCTTCATACTTTTTTCCATAATGACTGTACTAATTTGCATTCCCACCAACAGTGTACAAGGGTTCCCTTTTCTCCATGCCCAACACTTATGTTTCATCTTTTTGATAATAGTTAATTTAACAGGTGCGAGTTGATATCTCATTTTGGTTTTAATTTGGATTTCTCTGATGTTTAGTCATGTTACTTTTGCTTTTGATATTGTTTTTGTTTATTGTCTTTCTTCCTAAACTAGAATGTAAGCTTCATGAAATCAGTGACTTTGTCTTTTGTTCACTGATATGTATCTAGAACCTAAAACAGTGTCAGGCACATAGCTAATATTCAACAAAGATATACTAAATAAAGGAATAATTTCAACATCCCAACATTTTGGACAGAAGCAGACCCAGTATATTAATATGAAGTTAATGCCTCTGGGGGGGAAGTTTTTGAGAACACAAAAGTCATGTCAAAGTGCTGGCAATACCGAAGAGTATAGACAAAGGATAGGCTGGGGCCAGACTGTCTAGGTTCAAATGCTAGCCTCTCCCCTTATTAGCCCTGTCACCTTGGGCAAGGAACCTCACCTGTCTATGCCTCTGTTTCCTCATTTATCAAATAGGTTTGATAATAGTATTTTTCTTATAGGGTTGTTCTAAGGATTAATGAGTAATTATGTACAAGGTATTTAAAACAATGCTCAGCACATCATGAGTGACATATAATTATTTGCTTTTATTACCATTGTCTAGTTACTCTCATTTATTTTGAAGCATATTGCCGTAAAATTTTCCCATGGAAGAACGGAAATGAAGGTATATCTCTCTTTAGGCACCTAGAAAACCACTCAACCATGCTGCAATTATTCTGTCAAAGAAAGAAAGAAAAGAAAAGAGAAGAAAAGAAAAGAAAAGAAAGGCAAAGCGAAAAACAGCTAAAGCCAAACCAAAAAAATGCCTTGTTAGTCCTGGGTTAAAAATCAAGCCCTGTAGCAATATGTGCAGACACTTAGACACTGATTATAAAAGGCAATTTAGACTTCCCCTGAAATATTAAAAGGGTAAAAAATTATAGTGCAGTGATGCTGGAATAATTTGATTTGTTTAGGAAGAGAGGGGAGCTTTATTAGCTTATTACCATTATGGCTGTCCTCTTCACTTCTTCAGAACCAAGAATACGGTTGGTGTTGAAACCTCAGAGCAACACATAATATTTGAAACAAGGTATTTATTTCTATCAGCTGATTCTTCAGAACCAAGAATATGGTTGCTGTTCAAACCTCACAGCAACAAATAATATTTGAAGCAAGGTATTTATTTCTATCAGCTGAATCCTGAAAGTCATCTCAATAGTCCTCTTCTTCCAGAAGATGAAAAGAACTGGATAGTCAATCAGATTGCTGTTGGGAGGTGTCTGCCACTGGGCTACCATGCCTGATGGATGTCTAAAAGGGGTTTCCAGTTACCATTCGTTGCTCCTTTGTTCTTTCCTTCAACAAATATTCACGGATCATCTTTCTTGTGCCAAGCCTTGAGCCAAGTACCAAGGATACAGATCTGATAAGGACATGGCCCTTGCCCTCCTGGCATTTACAGCCTAACAGGTCTTCATGCTAGCTAAAATGATGGGCTGGGTTTTTCTATAATAGATTTCCTACCAGAAAGTACAATTTTCTCTCTTTTCCTCCACTCCTACTTTTCTTCAAATCATCCATTTACCCATTGAAGATTCCCTGAGCAAGACAAGCCAAGGCCTGTAGCAAAATGCTAGGACTTAGAGTTGAATACGTAAGTCATTTCACACGTATAGACTCTTTCTTCCTCCAAAAAGGATGTAAGATAGGACTAATTCATATAAATAAATAAATGCATTAAAGTGGGACTGCTTACACAGACTGGAGTGGGGGCGCATAGAAGAGACTGTGTTTTAAGTGAAGGTGAGAGGTGAAACTTCAGGAAAAACACTGCAGACATGATATTGGGACCAATGAGGAAGATTTTTCACTAGATATAATATGAGGTTAGGCTTTTGCCAGAGGACAATTAAGTAAGTACATACTAACGTACACAATATCATGTAAGAGTCTCAAAAGGAGATGAGACACAGGAAATGATAGCAAAGAAGGACAAGAAGATTATACAGAAGATATTATGAAGACATAAGACTGGAGACTTTCTTGAATCTCGAAATTCACTAGTACAGGAATGTGTATTTACACCTCCATAAGTCAGCTGCCGTTTCAAATTTTTCTAAAGCTTGATCTCTCACTTGATAGTTGTTTAATCAGTAGTGGCAGCTACTGCTTATACAATGACAAGTTGAGAACAATAAAACCATATTACTCTGATCTTGTCATCTGATTGCTCAGAAACTTCTAACGCCTGCCAATTTCCTACAGAATGAAGTTCTTCATCATAATTTTCCAAGTCCCTCATGGAGTCCTTCTTTCCACTCCTGCTGCTCCTTTCATGCAGCTAGCTTATAAAGCACCATCTTGAACTGGTTGGGCTCCTTGAACGCCAACTTCTATTTCCTCACATCTGAGCCTTATTCATTGAATAGTTTTTACCAGAATGCTTTCCCCATCACCTGGCTCTATTGAAATGCTACCCCCGCTTCAAGTCCAGCTGCAAGTAAGCTAGTCATTTATTCATCCGTCTGCTCAAGAATGATTTATCAAGAACCCTACTAAGTGTCATGCTTTGGTAATAGCAAGATAAATGAGAAATAGGTTCTTGCTCAAAAAGTTCAGAGTGTTAGTCAAAGGTTGAGGACGTGGAGGAGGAAGGGAAACAAATACAAGTTTGATATATTATTATTTTGATTTTTCTAGCCAGTTAAAGTTAAGCTTTGTTTTCAAAATCTCTAGCACAGGGTCAGGCATACAGTAGGTGCCATTTACTTATTTGCTTGTTTCCTTCTTTCCTTTCTTTTTTTTTTTTTTTTTTTTTTTTTTTTTCCTGAGGCAGGGTCTTGCTCTGTTGCCCAGGCTGGAGTACAGTGGTGCAATCATACCTCATCGAAGCCTCAGACTCCTGAGCTCAAACAATCCTCTTGCGTCAGCCTTGTTTAATTCTCTTATTGTTTATTTGTATCTCTATTAATGCACTTCGTAGTTTGCACTCATTATCCTTTTCTTTTTATTCATTATTTCTGTTTTCTCTACCAGAGAGCAAAGGTGCTGACCTAACTGCTGCTGTTTACTGCCATGCACAGTGTCTTCCACACAGTAGGTATTATAAATATTTGCTGAAAATAAGTGAATTGAAATGGGGCAGAGAGTAGGTGAAAGGTAGGGGAAAAGAAAAGCTGATAGGCCAAAGTTGTCTCATTAATTTCAGTCTGAGTGTTTTAGACCCTACTGTTTCCTCCAGGTTACTAAAGCAAATTTATCTGAGCAAATAAGCTTTCATATTTGCATTTCTTTGAACCCTAATTTGACATGCAAATAAGCCACTAACTAGAACTCAGCTTCAATCGGCAGTGTTTAAACAGAAATCCCCATAGCTATTCAGAAACCTGTGCATAAAAGGAAGTTAGCATTAGCCAGTGTAGGTAACAATGACAGCCACTACAGCAAAGGGGGCACATTCTCCACATTGTTTTCTGCAGTTTCCTATGCACCTCTTCCAGGGTCTTCTCTGAAACATAGACTCTAAGAGCTGAAAGCAACTCAAAGGCTAACTTAAAGGCCACTTGGTTCAGCTTTCTCAGCCCCCCAGCTGGAATCCTCTCTCTAGTAGCATCCAGCCTCTGTTGTCACACCACCAGTGACACGTTGCTCATTACCTCTTAAGGGTGTTTTCACAGTCTGAAAGGCCTTTCTTATATTGAGCACAAGAAATTTGACTCCTTTATACCTTGATTCCCATGGGAGCCAAACAGAACTAGATTGCTTTCTTTCATAAAACAGCACTTCAGATGTTTGAATATAGCAATCTGAATCCTCGTGCTAAACTTAATATAATCGTCGTCATCATCATCATCATCATCATCATCATCATCACCTTTAGCCTTTACTGATTCTCAATGATCTCACACCATTCGATTACCTTATTGGTCTTGTTTTTCTTTTACTGGAATCTGCTGTGCTCACTCTGTCCTTGCTGGCTTTTGCATGCCACTCTCTTCTGAATAGTTGGTGATCTTATCACTCAAGTCTCAACTCCAATGCCACCTCTTCAGAGATGCCTTCTCTGACCATGTAAGCTAAAATGGAAATAAATAAAATAAAATAGAAATGCCACCTCCCCCTACATATTTCAGATACTCTTTCCCACATTATTCCGTGTTTTAAAAACAGAGCTCACAACTGTCTGAAATGTCTGGTGCAATAAAGAATCTGACTCCTTTTTTTCATGTGTGACTTCTGACAGCTTTTAAGCCTCACAGCTTGTCCCCCTGCTTCTGCTCCACATCTGGGAAAGCTGATAAGCAAGCTCTGGTGTGTCCTGCTTTGGTGTCAGTAGAGTCTCAAACCACACAAGCCCCCACCTGCACACAAGAACTCTCAACCCATCCCTAATGCCTAGCTACCATAAAAACTCTAAACTAGTCTCACATACCCTCCCTCTAATCCCATTTTCAGATTGGCTTGGAAAGCCTGCCTGCTCTTTCCAGAAAGGCCTATTATGTTTGTAATAAACCTTTTATATCCTGTTGGTGGTTATGTGGCATCATCAGTTTCAACATCTGAGCCAACTCTGGGGCGGGAGTCAATCCTGTCTCTGAAGAGTGGCTACAACATCTGACTTATTTAATTGTTCATTCTCTTAGTATCGTCCTCCCCCACTAAAATGTAAGCCTTGATTTTCCACTATTTCATCAGGGCGTAGAAAAGAGTCTGCCTGTTGAATGAAGAAAAGATTTTGAAGATCTTACAGTAGTCCCTGTGATAATGGCCCCCCAAAATGACTCATTACTATTACTTCGAGTCTCAGCAAACTAGTGCCAGCCTCTGTTCTTAATGCTGCATTTGAATTAATTCCTTTACTCTTCATATCAACTTTATAAATACTTATCTTCATTTTACAGAAGAGGAAGCTGAGGCACAGGGAAGTAACCTGTTCAAAGTCACCTGACAGGTGGGCAAGTTGAGATAAGCCTGCAGGTGCCCTGCCCCAGACACCAGCTCCCAAGTTCTTTGCTGGACCACCTCTCGCCACTGCCACTACTGTCCTGCTGCTGCTATGTGGAGTCACCACCATGTGCCAGGGCCCATAATTCCCTCCTCCGATTCTCTCAAATCCTTCCAGGTGAGTATCTTGACCCCTACTTGCAGGTGACAAAACTCGGAGGGATCAAAGATTCCCCTGGACATGGTAGGTGGCCACAGACCCTCCTGTAACTCCACATCAAAGCCCCTAGATGCAGTCAGTGGGGTACAGGGTTGGAATCACAAAAGAATAGATTCCTGTGCTGAGAAATAAGTTATCTACGAGGCTTGTATGATAACTAATAATAAGGATTTAGGAAAATTGCCTGAATCCTATCTCCTATTGCACATTAATAAAAAATAAGGAGTCTTATAATTAACACTTAGCTGTTCAAAGGAATATAATCCCCCGGCACTTCTATTGATCTAAGGGAATTGCTTTTTTTAAAAAGTATTTTTTATTGTAAAAGTAATATATGCTCATTTAGAAAACTGAGAAAATAGAGAAAACTCTGAAATGACTATGAATAACACATATACCTGTCATCCAGTTTTAACTTACAACAGACAAGTTTTCTTTAAACGATGTAATAGTTGGAAAGGTCAATTCTTAAAAACATGACATGGCTTTAGGTTATGTTCTGATTCTAACTAGCTGCGTGACTTTAACAAGTTATTTTATCTCTTGAATCTCAGTTTTTTTGCAGGCAATAACATCTGGATTAAACCACCTGTCAACAGGATTTATGAAAGTTCAACAATCAAAAATACATTGTAGCACTTAGCATGGTGACTGGAGCATAACTGCTTCCCAAGAAGGGTTAATTTTCTTTTTTATTTCCTTTCTTAGTAACTTTGAATCCCAGGTTTATTTTTAAAGAAAAAAGACAAAGGATATTTACTGTCTCATTCTAAATATGTTTACCAATAAGCTACCAGTTTCTATTCTGATATGGTTTTTGAACTGGTAGAGAAGAAATTAAATTCCTTGACCTGAGGGTTAAGACGTTTCTTTACTAAGTTCATATCAGTACTTTATTCTACAAAGATTAAGGGTCGATTTTTTTGTTTGTTTGTTTTGCATATATTGTTCTTAAGTTTTATTACAATATTAGAAAAAAATCAGTGTAAATTATACCAAAATCAGTTTTTAGGGTTAACTCTCAAATAAGAAAGAATAAGAATCTTATTTGAAAAAAAATGTCTATTAGACATGTTATACTGCTATCAATTGGAAGCAGACAGCATGTTGCCTTGATAAACTTAGTTTTTCTTTTTTTGTATATATTCAGGAAACAAAATCAAAGTAATTATAGCTTCTCTTATTGAAGAGCTCACAATCAAAAGAGTAAATTAACAATTTTGGCCAATTTTGGTGATAAATGCTATGATAGAAAGATGCTCAGAAAAGGATGTGCAAGCAGGCTGGAAAGTCAGGGAAAGCTTCCTAGAACAGGTCCTTGAGCTAAGTTTTGGCATAGCCATCTAACAGGAAAAAAAAGAGAGGGAGCAGGACAGTCAAGCAGAAAAGACGTTGGGAAGACGTGTGGCCATGAAATGTAATGTCATCTTCCAGGAACTAGAAGAAACCACATTTAGTAGCTATGTGTTGCACACTGTTCTAAGCAGGGAATTCACTATATATATAGGGACATTCAGAGACCCAAGCATCAAAGGGAGTAACACAGATGGGTTTCAAGAATGAACTAGAACCAGAGAACCAAGTCTACCCCCAACAATGTCTTTCCACCTCTCCAGACAAGTTTTCTCTGCTTCTCAGATCTGTATCACCTAGAGCACAGCTGCCATATCCTCTGGATTTTTCAGGTTCTCAAAATGTCTAAGGAGGGGATTAACTGGCTCAGCATAAGTCAGTAGTGACTGGGAAACAAAGCCAATTTTAGCAAAAAGGGCAGATGTGCCTGTGGCCATGCTGCTATGAGGTATGCACAGAGGAGCAATTCCACAAAAGAGGGAGGCAGATAATCCCACCAGTCTCATATATGCAGGCAATTGCTGATGAATCTTGGGAGGCTGGCAGGGGGCTGAACGACAAGTTTTTTTTGTTTGGGAAGCTAAACCATGTTCATCTCATGCTGAAAGCTATAAGCAAGCTTTGAAAGACCTAGAGTAATGAATGATACAAGAGTCAAATCTCTGTTTTAAAAAATCACTCTGGTAGAGGCTTTCAGGTAAACTTAATGGACCAAATATGGATGCATTTATCTTCATTCCCTCCCAAAACACCAGCCCAAAGGGACAGCCATAGTATTTATAAAGAAACAAACACATACAGAGAAAGTGAACAGGTGAGGAGACAGTGGCTGATAGATAGAACATTATCAAATATTTGGAAGATGAATTAGAAATGGGCTAACAGGGCAGAAGCTGAACCCTGATTGCCTACAGAGGGGGTATCAAAGAGAAAAGAGCCCATTCGGCTGGGCGCGGTGTCTCATGCCTGTAATCCCAGCACTTTGGGTGGCCGAGGCGGGCGGATCACTTAAGGCCAGGAGTTCGAGACCATCCTGGCCAACATGGCAAAACCCCATCTCTAGTAAAAATATAAAAAATAACTGGGCATGATGGTGGGTGCCTGTAATCCCAGCTACTTGGGAGGCAGAGGCAGGAGAATCGCTTGAACCCAGGAGGTGGAGGTTGCAGTGAGCCGAGATTGTGCCACTGCACTCCAGCCTGGGTGACAGAGCGAGACTCCATCTCAAAAAAAAAGAGCCCATTAACCCCGGTGCATCTCAGAAAGAGCTGGTATTTGGAGGCACTAGATTCCAACAAAGGCAAGGATGAGGTCTCAGGCTGAAAAGAGGTCTGGCTAAGACTATATATATACAGAACAGTTAGACAGACAGAGCCCCTCCCCTTCCCCATGCAGTCAGGTGACCAGTACTCCCTCACCCTTATAGGAGACCAAAGGTCTATTTGGTAGCTCCAGAAACCCTAAACTTGTGGACATGAGGCACAGTGAAGAGCAAGGGAAGAAGCCCTGCTAGAAATAGAAGAGTTAAGTGAAACTTGGGTCCTAAAATATAAGACCTCAACCCTAAACCCTCGGTATTAGTTTGTTCTCACGCTGCTAATAAAGACATACCTGAGACTGGGTAATTTATAACGAAAAAGGGGTTTAATGGACTCACAGTTCCACATGGCTGCAGAGGCCTCACAATCATGGTGGAGACAAAGGAGGAGCAAAGGAGATGCTTATGGGTTCAAGTTGATAAGGGGTGGACTTGTGATGGTTAACATTGAGAATCAACTTGATTGGACTGAAGGATGCAAAGTATTGTTCCTGGGTGTGTCTGTGAGCCTGTTGCCAAAGGAGATTAACATTTGAGTCAGTAGACTGGGAGAGGCAGACCCACCCTCATCCTGGATGGACACTATCTAATCAGCTGCCAGAGAAGCTAGAATAAAGCAGGCAGAAGAATGTGAAAGGACTAGATTGGCTGAGTCTTCCAGCCTTCACATTTCTCTGGTGCTGGAGGCTTCTTGCCCTCAAATATCAGACTCCAAGTTCTTTGGCTTTTGAACTCTTGGACTTACACCAGTGATTTGCCAGGGGCTCGCAGGCCTTTGGCCACAGACTAAAGGCTGCACTGTCAGATTCCCTACTTTGAGGTTTTGAGACTCAGACTGGCTTTCTTGCTCCTCAACTTGCAGATGGCCTATTGCGGGACTTCACCTTGTGATCATGTGAGCCAATTCTTCTTAATAAACTCCCTTTCATATATACATCTATTCTATTAGTACTGTCCCTCTAGAGAACCCTGATGAATACACCCCCATTCCCTGTTATCAGAATACCATAAACTAGACTCCTGCCTCTTCTCAAGCAACAGATTAAGGACTCTTCTACAGAGAAATAGATTGGTTCCAGAGAAAATACCAAAAGATACAAATATTTGGAAGGAGGGAGAAAAGGATATTAACTACAGTAAAAAAGCTGACAAGAGTGAAGTCTATTTGTTGATAAGCTTCTCTCTGCTCCCATCCCAACCCCACTTGCATAGTTTCTAATCAGCTCATAATTGCCTTGCACTTGTATGTGAACAAACAGCCAATGAGCAGCTGACATTGAAGAAAGTTTCCAGTAAGAAATTCTCAGTCTACAATAAGCAGAAAATACATCCAGTGAAAGCAAAGACATTGCAGGGAACATAGAAAAGGCATAATTTTAAAAGGACCATTATCACATGCATGGATGAAAAGATACCACATCCATAAAAAGGGAACAATTAGGCCAGGTGCGGTGGCTCATACCTGTAATCCCAGCACTTCGGGAGGCCAAGGCAGGTGGATTACTTGAGGCCTGGAGTTTGTGACCAGCCTGGCCAACATAGTGAAATCTCGTCTCTACCAAAAATACAAAAAAAATTAGCCGGGTGTGATGGTGCATTCCTGTAGTCCCAGCAACCTGGGAGGCTGAGGCACGAGAATTGCTTGAACCCAGGAGGCAGAGGTTGCAGTGAGCCAAGATCATGCCACTGCACTCCAGCCTGGATGACAGAGTAAGACTGTCTCAAAAAAAAAAAAAAAAAAAGAAAAGAAAAGAAAAAAAAAAGGAGCAATTAGAGAAAAATGAGTTCTACAAATGAAAAGCATGATCACTTAAATTAAAAAAAATATTTAAAATGGTTTGAAGATAAAGTTTAGAAATCATCACAGGAAAAAACACCAAAGGCAAAGGAATGGCAAGAGGAGAGAAAAGATTTTAAATTAGAGAATCAACTCAGGAAACAAAGAAGATCTGACTAAATGGAGCTTTTGGTGGGGGAAGATGAAGGGAAAAGAAGAGAGAAAAGCCATAGAGGAGAAAGTTTTCTGCAAAATTATGTAGAAAATTGCCTGGAACTACAGACATAAGTTTCTAAATTAAAAGTACCCCTTGAGAATCCAATACAGTGACTTAGGGGAAAAGGCTTACAACGAAGCATATTACTGTGAAATTTCAGAATAACAAGAATGAGAAGTTGAACATAAAAACTTAGAGAGAAAAAGATAAAACTTTCAAGCGCGTCCGTGTGAAGAGGCTACCAAACAGGCTTTGTGTGAGCAACATGGCTGTTTACTTCACCTGGGTGCAGGTGGGCTGAGTCCGAAAAGAGAGTCAGCAAAGGGTGGTGGATTATCATTAGTTCTTATAGGTTTTGGGATAGGCGGTGAAGTTAAGAGCAATGTTTTGCGGGCAGGGGTGGATCTCACAAAGTACATTCTCAAGGGTGGGGAGAATTACAAAGAACCTCTTTAAGGGTGGGGGAAATTATAAAGAACCTTCTTAAGGGTGGCAGAGATTACAAAGTACATTGATCAGTTAGGGTGGGGCAGAAACAAATCACAATGGTGGAATGTCATCAGTTAAGGTTATTTTTACTTCTTTTGTGGATCTTCAGTTACTTCAGGCCATCTGGATGTATACGTGCAAGTCACAGGGGATGCGACGGCTTGGCTTGGGCTCAGAGGCCTGACAAAAACAAAATAAACAAACAAGGAAACCAAACAAAAATGAACCAACCAACCAGACCAAAACTGCTCACAAAGAATATGGAAAGAAAATGACACTAATCTTTGTAAAGCAATACTAAATGCTAGGAATCAATGAAACACTATTTAGAGAAAATGATTTACAACCCAAAGTCTGCATTCAGCCAAATGATTAATCAAGGATAAAGGTAGAATAAAGACATTTTCAAACATTCAAGGATCAAAAATTATACCTCCTGCACACAAAATCATAGAGCGATAAGTTAGTATGTACTTCTGCAAAATAAGCACAGGAAACCAAGAAATAGGAATATGTAGAACCAAGGAAACAGAAAATCAGTATGGAAGAGTGGTCATGGGAAATTCCCAAAAGCAGTGCACCAAGCCTGGTAATCAATGAGTCCACACAGGAGCAGAATATGGGACTGCAGGAGTGAGATCATCAGAAACCAAAGGAGCTAAAGGAAAGTTTGGAACTGTGTGAGGTAATTGGAAGAATTACTAAGTACTCAAGAGATCTCTTGAAGTATTTGAAAAAAATATACTAGTAGACACAGAAAGCTAAGGAAATTGAAAAAAAGGATGCAAATATTAATTCTAGGAAAAATGAAAATCTGTAAGAGAAAGGAAATATAATTATGACATACAAACTGGGGCTCTAAGGTAAATGACAGTTGCAACACAGTCATAATAAGGTAAAACTGACTATTGACATAACTTGAAATAAACGTATTGAAAAGATCGGAGAAGTGGGGATAGTGATAGAAGAAATTTACATCTGCAGTCACCAGGGCAAGATATAAATAGATAGTTTCAAAAGTGTTAAACCAAGATATAAGAATATAAGCATATTATTATACCACATTATTATTATATTATAGAACATAAAAATATACACCAGAAAGAAAAAAACAGTTAAGAGAGTAAAAATTTGTTGCATTAGAGGAACAAAAGCTGGGGGAACAAATGGGGAGAAGGGACTACTATATTTCATTAAAAGCTATTTTACATAGTTGATTGTTTTAAACCATGAAAATGGCAATATATTTAAACAATTAAAATAGCATTTCTTTTTTTTTTTTTTTTTTTTTGAGACGGAGTTTTGCTCTGTCACCCAGGCTGGAGTGCAGTGGCACTATCTAGGCTCACTGCAACCTCCACCTCCTGGATTCAAGCAATTCTCCTGCCTCAGCCTCCCAAGTGGCTGGGACTATAGGCACCCGCCACCACACCCAGCTAATTTTTGTATTTTCAGTAGAGACGGGGTTTCACCATGTTGGCCAGGCTGGTCTCAAACCCCTGACCTTGTGATCCACCCACCTTGGCCTCCCAAAGTGCTGGGATTACAGGCATGAGCCACTGCGCCCGGCCTTAAATAGCATTTTTATAAGAAAGAAAGATAATCACTCTGCCCTTACCTAGTATGGTAGGGACTATTTGTATCTAAAGAATTTGGAAAAGCCATCTAGGAAATGTGTTCATTTTGCAAGATTTTGGAAAATCTACAAAATCAATGGCTGAAATATCTGAGAGGGGTGTATGGAAGCATGCTTTCATATTGGACATTCCAATGGAAAATTATGTCTTGAACTCTCCAGACTCTATCCAAGAAGGTCTATGGTTCATCTAATTTATTTCGATGTAACTTCTGCACCAAACTAAGCAACAGGATTCCGCCAGAATAAACTAGGGAAACTTCCAAAGCATTATAACTCTGAGAAAGGCCCAGGTAAGCAGAAACTGCAGCTGAAGTGATCCATTTATTGATCAGAAAGTATTTGCTGACTATCTACTATTGTATAGTGGTAAATAAGAAGATATATTTTCTGTCCTCACAGAGCTTGACGTCTTCTGTGATAGAACTTGTGAATGTTCAGACATTTGCCTAACTAAAAATAATAACCCTGCAATTATGTAGTGCTTTTCAGATTACAAAAGTGCTTTCTCAAACATAATTTCATGTTACTTACGAAAATTTTACAAGCGCGAATTATTATTATCTTTTTAGAGAAGTTAAGTAAATTATAATTGCTAATTATAATGACTATATTATGAGTATTTAATACACATGATACTCTCAAGCCATGGTCTTTATAAGCAGGATCCCATTTAATACTCACCTCATCCTTGTAAGATTAGTAGTATTAGTATCACAATTTTCTGGGTAAGAAATGAAGACACAAAAGAGTTCTGTCTCCTGTGTTCCAATCCAGTGCTCTTTCCACGAAACTAGAGAACTCTAATCTTAACATAAGCCTCCTTAGTCTCTGCAAAAGCCCACTTTATTTATGCTTCTACTGTATGCCACTATTATAATCCTTGAAATTGTCCAAGACGCACCTGTCTCAGACCAATTCCTTATCCAGATGGACTCTGAGCTCTCATATAGTTCCTCCTTGGTGATTGGACTGATTTTTGCTGGAAATAATGGTATCACATTAATTTACATTTTATCAACTTTTTTCTTAACTCAGATTTGACCTGACCTTTTAATATTTTAAAAATCTTTATGCACCAGGCACTGTGCTAAGTATGAAACACACATTTTCCCATCCATTTGTTTCTTGAGAAAAAGGAGGCAACAGCAACTGAAGTTTAGATAAGCCAAATCACTTCCTCAAGATGACAGAGGCAGGAAGATTTTTCAGTCAGTTTCAAATCAAGGTCTTTAGGTTAATACTCTTTCTACTGAAGCACTCTGCCTCCTACTACATACATTGATATCCAGATACATACACAAAAGTGCATACATGGGTTTATAGATTTAAATTGAAATGTAACAAACATTAATTTGCACTGAGCACTGTGCTGGTTACTAAAGAATAGAGGAAGGACTATAAAGATTAATAACAAAATTATATTTTCATATCTAAGACCAGTTGTTTAAGATAGGATCAGTGAGTTGATAGAGAAGGTCAGTTTTTGCATGTGTGAGAAAGAACCAGGCAGACTTTTGATAAATTCGTGCTGACATTTCAGGTTTAAATCTGGATGATCCCCAAATACAAACAGTGCCATTTCTATCAAGTAGTTTTCTTGTCCCAGAATTTTGCTGAGCAAAACGTCCCTCATACAACAAAAGATAATAAGATATGCAAAAAAGTAGAATTTGACTTATAGTTAAGAGAAAACTCAAGCAAAGAAAATTGGCTTACAGATGATAAAAAATGAGAATTCAATTGACTTAGAGATGACAAAAAAATGAGAATTCACAAATTAGAACTTTAACTATGATAAATATTTTTTAAATCCTCAGAAAAAGTTGGACACAATGAGCAAAGAAATGGGGAATTTCAGAAGAGATTTGAAACCTGTAACAAGGAAGCAAATATGAATTCTAAAATTGAAAATGGTAATATCTGAAAAAATTTAAAAATTATTGGATGGGATTAACAGTAGAATGGGCATAATAGAATAAAGCATTAGTGAACATGAATAGAGGCCAATAGATATCTAAAACTCAGAGACAATAAAATTTGGAAAAAATAGTAAACAGAGCCTCAGTGACCTGTATGACAATATTGAGTAGTCACTCTTATGTGTAATTATAATTTCAGAATGAGAGGAGAGAGATAATGGGACAGAAAATTATTTTGATGAATTATTTTGATGAATTATTAGCTGAAGCATTTTCCAAATTTGATTTCTTAAAAGGTGTATGCCAAGAAGTTCAGTGAATTCCAAGTAGAATAAAAACAAAGAAACCACTCCTAGGCATATCATAGCTAAATTCCTAAAAAACCAGATAATGGAAAATATTAAAAACAGCAGGACACACACACACACACACACACACACACACACACGGACACACAACATAAGTGGGAAACACAGTAAGATAAACAGAAGACTTCTCAAGAGAATCATGGGAGAGCAGAAGGCAATGGAAGTACTTTAAGGTACTTAAAGATGAAGAAGGCCTGTCAATCTAAAATTCTCTATTTCAGTAAAAATATTTTTCAAAAATAAAGGAAAGTAACTAAATATTCAGATAAATTAAAATGGAGACAATTTGTTGCCAGCAGAATCACACTACAAGAAATGCTAAAGTAAGTTATTCAGGCTGAGGGGAAACAATACCAGACAGAAGACATTAAAAATATTTTCTTAAAGGACTATTGACATCTTAAATCAAAAACAATTATAGCATATAGAAGGGTATATAACATATGTAGAAGTAAAATACATGACAATAGATCACAAAGAAAAAGGGATGGGGTTAATAGAATTATACAATTATTGAGTTATTACATTATTCACAAAGTAGCACAATATAAGTAACAATTTTATTTGAAGGTAGGATGTAAGTCAAGGTGCATACATAATTTATATAGCAAGCTCTAAAAATTAACACAAAAAGCATAGGCAAAGTCAATAGAGATAAAAATTAAATACTGAAAGAGTACCTGAGTAACCAAAAGGAAGTCCAACTTAAAAGGAGAGAGGAACAAAGAAGAAACAGAACAATAAAAAACAAATACCAAGATGAAAGATTTAAATCCAACTCTATCTTAATTACATTAAATGTAAATAGACCAAATACCATGTAAAAAGCAAAGATTGTCTGACTGGAGAGTGGGGCAAGACTTAACTATATATCATTTACACATAATGCCCTTGAAATACAAAAACACAGAGAAGTTGAAATTGAAAGAATGAAAAGCTATACAATGCAAACACTAAACAAAATAGGTTGTGACTATATTAATACCTGATACAATAGATTTCAAGACAAACAGTATTACTAGAGGTAAAGCAAGCAACTTATAATAATAATTAAAGAAAACGTCAATTCATCAGGAAGCTATAACAATCTGAAACATATATATACTTAATAGCAAAACCAGACAAATCACGGAGTCCAAGACATTGCTCCCTTGCAAAACCCAACCACCAAAAATAGTATCATAAGCTTCATTTGTAATTGTAACTCTCACTCCTCCTTGTTGATTTTTAGCTGAGAGAGAAAAATAATTCTATAGATCAATGTTTGTGTACCTCTAGCTTCATTTACCCATGTCTCTTTCTGGGAAACAGATAAGTATCTATTCATTCAATACACATTTATCAAGCGCTTACTAGATATATGAGTATACAAAGCCTCTATTTTGTGCTATGCTCTGTGATGGGTGGTAGGAAATCAGTGAGTAACTAACACAGCCCCTTATGATTAAAGCGTCCATAGACTAGTTGAGAATCCAGAGTAAATACATGCTATTATACTCTGAGACGCATGTAATAATGGGAGGACATGTGCAAATATTTTGATGCAAATTTTTAGGAAAGCACACTATATTGGGTCCTATAAAGCCAAAGGTATTACTATTAAAATTTACTTTCAAAGAATCTCATTGCTATCTTTGATATGACAGCCTCTCTTGGTCTCAGCTTTGTTATGTACTAAAGAAAGAGCTTGGGAGCCTATGTGCCTTTTTCTCTACCCTTACTATGTGCAGTATGTAAATTGTGACATACCATTTCCCTCTAGGATCCAAGTTCCATATCGTTGTGTTGGGCACATGAACCAATATGGATTGTATGGACAGAACGTATGCCATCTGCGTGTTTAAGGAAACAAATTTGTGGAAATCTAGCTTACAATGGAATCCAGTAGGATCTTGTATTCTTTAATACATGATCTAATGTAATGGCATTAAATTAAATATGATATTTGTGGAGAGCCATTCAGTTAATCTTCTCTGCTGGAAAAACAGTCCACACATGACTAGAGGGAGACAAAAATATTACTTGGGGAAACAAGCAATTATATTGTGAAGAGAGGGAAAGAAAAACAAATTTTATTTCTTCATTCAATCTCCTGATTTTTATCCAATGAATGACTTTCTTGGCAAACAGTGACACACAGAATGTTCATTAAGAGAGCCTGGCAGCTTGTGCTTGAATTCTTTTCAAATGTTTAGTGTGTTGAAATCCAATTAAATGATACAGGAAGGCATTAAAAAGCATGGAATAATACCACGGAGAGTACCCTGGTAACAGGAAACAACAAAGACAGGGACCTGGGGCCCAGGTTCAAGGCTAGGTTCCTCTTCTCTCTTGCTGAGCAGAGAACCTTTTGTTGGTGTTGGCCAATATTGTCAAATCAGTCACTCCAAACCCAGTAAGTGAGGTGATGAGAGACTTACTTTTGATTTAAGTACCAGGCAAATCAAGTACCACTGTCAAGCCTCTGAGCCCAAGCTAAGCCATCACATGCCCTGTGACCTGCACGACTACATCCAGATGGCCTGAAGCAAGTGAAGAATCACAAAAGAAGTGAAAATGGCTGGTTCCTGCCTTAACTGATGACATTCCACCATTGTAATTTGTTCCTGCCCCACCTTAACTGAGCAATTAACCTTGTGAAATTCCTTCTCCTGGCTCAGAAGCTCCCCCACTGAACACCTTGTGACCCCTGCCCTACCCGCAAGAGAAAAACCCCCTTTGACTGTAATTTTCCACTACCCACCCAAATCCTATAAAACTGCCCCACCCCTATCTTCTTTGCTGACTCTCTTTTCTGACTCAGCCCACCTGCATCCAGATTAAAAAGCTTTATTGCTTACACAAAGTCTGTTTGGTGGTCTCTTCACAGGGACGCGCATGACAACCAGGACTAGGCAAAACACATTCTTGGCCAAAAGAAGCTCTAGGTGAACAAGGAAGAGATGTAATCAGAAAAACAAGAGGGATGAAATATAAATATAAAAGTGTAGACCAGTAAGGGAGCTGAAGTGGCATGGTATGAACAAATTGAAGAAGAATGAAAGAGAATGAAAGTTAAATAAAGCAGAGAGGGAGGGAGGGCAATGGCAGGAAAGAGCAGGTGGAATGATTGATAGCCAATGGTGTGCTGGTAAAATTTAACAACCAGCTCTATGAGAAAAACCAAAGTCCTTACTTGTAGCATTTGCTTATTTCTGCGGTATAAATAATCCCAGCATGGCTAATTCCATGCTACCAACAAGGATGTCACTAAATATGGAGCTGGGAAGAGATATGCAATAGTAGCACACCATTATAAAGCATTTCTACTGGCTACCTATTTACAATAGATGTAAATAACTTCAAGTGCATGGGTAGTAGTGAAGTAACCAGGAGGTGATGCATTTGGAGTATTAATTACCTTGTTTTCAATATAATTTATTTAACTGTTGTTTCATGTAATTTAATTTTTAACAATGGCTATTCAACAGGCTTCTAAAATTCCGGATAATTTAACAGTTGGGCTCTTAGAAACCATCTAGGTTTAAACTGAATTCAGTTTAAACTGAAATTGGTAAACTATCAGGTAACATTTCCCTTAGTTAGGTTTGCTTCTCTGGGCTTAGGGACAGGGTTCGGGGAGGAGTGATAATGGTGTGCGCGTGGAGATTCTCAAAGTAAGTATTACTCTGCTGTCTTATTGTACAACACAACTTCTTTAATGAAGAGCCTGTAGGCTCTTCATTCATTCATTCATTCATTCATTCATTCATTCATTCTTCCAGATTCTGACTCCAGTAAGTTGGACTACATGTCCTTTCTCTTTATTGACTTATGTCATTGTATATATTGTGATCTGGCATTTTTCACACTGTCTCTAATTTGGTTTATCTTTCCCATTTGGAAGCCATCTGAGGGCAGAGCCTGCAAGGAGCCTTATCTTTGCTTGCCATGTGACTGGTCCAAAGCAAAGCATTCACGGATAATTTTTGAATGAATGAGTCACTACCGTAAGTTGCTTCTATCCTGTTTGTGATATGCATCAGTAAGAGATTTTCTATTTACTCTGTCTTGTAGGATGTGGTACGCATATCAGAGTGAGAGCACAATGGGCTTTGGAGTCAAATAGCTCTTGCTGAAATGCAAGCTTCTTGACTCTGGGACTCAACTTCTGGGAGCCTCATTTAAAGGGCAGTCCACCTTGTAGAATTGTGAGAGAAAATTAAGACAGCACAGGTAAAAGTGCCTAGCAAGAAAATAACTACAGCTATAGTAGTTAACATTTATTAAATGCTTACTATGTACCACTCATTGCTGTAATCATTTTATATGTATTAACTCATTTAATAACCCCTAGTAACACTAGTAGGCAATATCTACCATTATCCCCATTTGACAGAAAGGAAACTGAGACTCTATGATGACTTATAACTTGCCAAAAATGTACACACAGTTCATGAGGGACACAGCTGAGGTTCTGAACCAGGTTCTCTCACTCCGGAGACAAAGTTCTCTTTGATCATATCAAAATGCTTCTACCCAGAGGATAATACATTTTCCAAAGGCCTATAATATGATGATACATATCACCAGACCACCTGCCTCCCAAACATCTTGTCAATGTGAAACTGTCATCCTCTGTCCAATCTGTACTGCAGTTCCATTGTCCTCACCATATTTCAGAAGTCAGACTTCTTTCCTTATGTCAAAATCACCACTTTCACTATGCTTCTCACTGAGACCCTGTGGATTCTTATATAGAACCTATGCTCCTACAACACCTGGCATAATATTTTAATGATTTTTTTTTTTTACTTTTTAATGCTTTCCCAAAAAATTTAGATGACTTAAAACATTTACAGTAAAATAGTGATAAAATAAATTGAGGTCACTGAAACCAGAAATATGTGACTAGAAACAGAAAACAGAAATAGAAAATTCATAACAGGTAAATATATATATATATGTATGTATGTATGCACACACAAATTGTAAGGGTTATGTGATCGTTGTGGTTGAGCTTCAAAAAAACTGTCTACCTACCTACCTACCATTCAGCTTCCTTGCAGCCAAAATTTAAAAAAAAAAAATGCATGTATGACTTTTTTTTAAAAAAATTCTAATTATCAGTTTTAAAAGGAGGAGAAAAGGAATCCCTATAGATCCTCTGGTGGATGGAATTTTATATATGGAGCGGGGACAGGAGAAATGATCATTGTCTTCAAAAATAGCACTAGAGTAAACACAGCTTCAGATATGATTCTAATCTCATGACCCCTGTGATAAATGTCAAAGGATTTGAGGAATATCAACATAAAATTAGGGGAACCAATTCTATTGTAAATATTGAAGACACTAGCCAGTCCACCTTTGCTTCAAAGTAGAGGCATGAAGAATACCTCAGTTCTGAATACCTCTACATTGTTACATTACTCTTGCTTGATATATTATTTTGAGATGGAAAAGAAGATCTAATGTTCTCTCTGTCTTCATGGTCAAACCATTCATTCTGCAATAATGCCCAGATTTGGGTAATATAATCATCCAGGAGTGCTCTGAAATGAAATTATAGGACTGGACTGGATTGGAGTTTCAGTGCAGACTTCAGAAGAAGTGGCTCTGCACTGAAAATTACTTGCTGCCCTTTGCAATGGTGGCAGTTAAATAACTCAACAAGAGGTCCCTCGGAGAAAATCAATACACACCAAATTGCAAAAATGTGGATGCAATTTGTGGGGAAAATGGATTTGATGTGAGTCTGTGTTGGCTGCCAGCATGAAGTCACTCTCAAGGTGGATTAAAGCCTGTTGTAGCTCTTCCTTCCAAGTGCTGGGCTGGTCTCTTCCTTGTCCTGCAGATCCCATTGACTTTTCAGCTCAACCCTGCTCCAGGCTGTGGGATCAATTAGGCCCTGGAGGGAGCCCTGTTGTGGCTTCAGCCATACTTGACCATAGGCATCACACCCTCCCAGTTCATAAGGGAGAGCCCACGCTGTGAAGTAGTAGGGATTTTTTTCCTTGTGTTTTGCCTTAGGTCTTGGCTCTAAGAACAGGAGTCCTGTCGTGTTCCTCGTTTAGAGTCTCTGGCTTGGTAACCTGCCCACCAGTCTCTAGGAGAAGGCTCTGCTTGCCCTTGCTCTCCTACTAGTGCCGTGTGCTGGTGGAATCAGCCTTTGAAAAGCGTAAATGAGATAACATGTCTCTCTTCTGAAACTTCGCAAAGGCCTCTCATTGTATTTAAAGGATACCTTGGACTCTGTAAGGCCTTGTGTGACTTGGATCCTTGCTGTGCTGCAAAATCATGTTACAAAAACTCTTTTCATTCAGGCTTTACAGAGTCTTCTTAATTTCTGTAATAATCCCAGATGCTACCACAGGTATTTGCATCAACTGTTCTCTGCCTGAAATGCTTGTCCCCAAGCCTCTTGCATAGCTAGCTCCTTTATATCCTCAGGCTTCATCTTAAGGGCATCCATCTCCTAAGCCAAGACTTTCCTGACCACCTTTTCTAAAGTAGCACTCCTCCCTCATAATTTCTGCCACTGCATTAATTTCCTAACCTCAAGCTACAAGAATTGTATTTAATTGTGTCCACATTTATTGTTTATCTTTCCTACAACAATATAAATAACATGAGGGCAGGGAAAATATCTACTTTTTCACAGCTGTATTCCCAGTGCCTAGCATTGTATCTAGGTCATAACAAGTGAAAAATATATTTTTGTAGAATGAATGAATGAATCATGAACTAATGAATGATTTAGTACCCTGTAGCTACCTACCTAGTTGCCTGAAGTTACCATTTGTAGAATCTATTGTCTTAATAGGATTCTACTGTTATATTTTGTTGGACATTCTGTTTTTTTTTTTTTGTTTTTTTTTTTTTGGAGACTGTGTCTTGCTCTGTCGCCAGACTGGAGTGCTGTGGCGAGATCTTAGCTCACTGAAACTCCCTGGTTCAAGCAATTCTCCTGCCTCAGCCTCCTGAGTAGCTGGGATTACAGGCACGCGCCACCATGCCTGGCTAATTTTGGTATTTTAGTATGTTGGCCAGGATGGTCTCGATCTCCTGACCTCGTGATCCACCCGCCTCAGCCTCCCAAAGTGCTGGGATTACAGGCATGAACCACCGTGCCCGGCTTGTTGGAAATTCTTGATAACACTCAGCCATAGTGCTACCCATTGTCTACATCAACGTTTTTTCAAGCTTTTCAGGGTGCAGTGGAGCCCTTTTATTAATTTAAAATGCAATCTTATGATGAAATTCAAAAGATAAAACTAATGAAAATGGGTATGCTCTGCTTGACTTGGGAATGAAAGGACTCAAGCTTCCCTTTGCTCCCCTTAGATACTTCTGAAAAACTTAAAGTCCTGGAGGCATGGCTTGGAAACCTGTAGCAGCAGTTGCTTTATCCACTCTGTGGTTTGCCTTCCCATCTAGACTTCTGTTTGCAAACAGCTAGGCCTGTCCTCCTTTGATCAGCAAACATTAGCTCCACAGTAGATTGTGGTCTGACTTCAACTTCTCCTGCTATGTTCCAGCACTGCCATTAATTGATCCATGTCCCACTAAATCACAAAATATATCACACAGACCCTGGCTTGGAACAGTTGGTCTCTGAACTTGATGTCAAGCCAGTGACAAATTCCTCAACTGATCCATGACAAACTTTGTGAGTCAGCTAGTACCAAGAAAGCAGGACAGATTTCTGTAAAAGGATTTTGACAGATGGGATCATTCGAATCAGTGTTATTGTCTTAAAATGTGTCTGATGCACCCACAGTGATGCTTCTGAGGACCTTGACAAAATCTGAAGTCAAAATTGTACTGAAAAAGCACATGCTCAGCAGATTCTTAATGTCAGCAAAGTCTCTCCTAATTATTGCTCTGGTTCCCAACAAAAAGAGGCCCACTTAGTCAACCTGCCTGAGGCAGTATCTCAATAAACCAATAAACCTAATACATGTCCTAGAGGTCTTGGAGTGCTGACATCCAGAAAAAAAAAAATTGAGTGAATTTGAAGTCCTTCCTACTTACTCTTAAAACCTGGTGGTAGGTCCATGAGACAAGAAAGAAAAAAAAAAGATTGAGCCCTGTCTTCCTCTCCAAACTCCTTTCCTGCACTGCTTACCTCTCCCTTTCTGCTGCCGCAGCGCCACTCCCACCCTTGCCAGCCTATTACATTGTTCTGTCTCTCCATGCTTCTATTCCCATGGTTCCCATAGTTTGGAATGTAGAGACCCAGATCATGTCCCAAAGCATGGGGAATTGTGCCATGTCAGGCCTGGCACTAGATGCTGGGGATGCAGAGGTGAACAACAGAGAGCCCTGCCCTTGGCAAGTGGGCAGTGTGGTCTGGAGTTCTAAGTATCAAATTCCTATTAGATTTTAAAGACCTAGTATGAAAAAAATGAGAATATAAAAAAGCTAAGCAATAATTTTTTAATTAATCCTATGTTGAAATGATGTCAAATAGACTGCGTTAGATAAAATACATTATTCAAATTAACTTTACTTGTTTCTTTTTACTTTTTAAATGTGGCTACTAGAAATTGTATAATTATACATGTGAGTCACATTATATTTTTACTGGACAGAGCTGCTCTAGCAGACTGGTTCCCAAACCTGCCTGGTCATGTGAACCACCTTGGGAGCTTTTCCAAAAGAGAGATTCCAGGTCTCCAGTCTCTGGAAATTCTGAGTTATTAGGTTCTTATGAGGCTTCAGAGTCTATTTTTGTGATGCTCTTCAGGTTATCCAACGGCTATGATCACCCCAGGTTGAGACAACAGTCCACATATTACCTTGGGCTTTTCTCTATTGCAGTGATACCAACACTCACTGTATATCAAAATCACCTGGATAGTTGCTGTTTTTTGTTTTTTTTTTAAGTTAGCTTTCCATCTTCAAGATTTGGATTCAATTTTAGGGAAAGAGCCCAGACTTTTTTTTCCAAAAAGCTCCTAGGTGATTCTTAAGTGCAGCCTGGGATAGAAAACCTTGCTTTACCCCAGTGCTTATCATATGCATTTTGGTTTCCATGAACAGGTACTTCTCTTCTTCATTAGACTGTGAGTTCTTTGAAGGCATCTTCTTTGTCACCAAATCTCTTCTTCCTAACAATAGTGATGTCTTCGTCTATTTTGTGTTGCTATAAAGGAGCATCTGAGGCTGAGTAATTTATAAAGAGAAGAGTTTATTTGGCTCACAATTCTGCTGGCTGGAAGATTGGGCATGTGCTGAGGGCCTCTGGCTGCTTCCACTCATGGTGGAAGGTGAAGGGAAGCTGCAGTGTGCAGAGATCACGTGGTAGGAGAGAAGGCTAGGGGAGCATGCCAGGCTTTTTTTTTAACAACCAGCTCTCATTGGAACTAAGAGTGAGAACTCACTCACCTTAAGGGAGGGCATTAATCTATCCATGAGGTATCCACCCCAGTGACCTAAACACCTCCCACTGGCCCCACCTGCAACACTGGGATCAAATTTCAACATGAGGTTTGGAGGGTTCAAATGGCCAAACCATAGCAAGTGACCTAAGGCTTATGGCTGAAAGAAGAGATCACACTTCACTCCTCATAGTTTGACATTTTCTTAATGTTTTCCTGGCTTAGACTGGCTCCTGTTTCTACCTCTGGCTTTTATTGTGTTTATTCTTTGGCCCATATACTTTTCCTGAGCAGCTAGCATTCCTAGCTTCCTGCCAGAGGGCATAGAAGAACTATTGGACACAGTCGAGGAGACTCAAGTTCCTCATCACATCTTGTAAGGCCTTCTACTTCTGGGATTGGGCCCTGCCTCCCTCCCTGGCCTCATTTCCTGCAAAACAAAAACTCCCTGGAATTTTGTCCAGCAGCAGGAAGAGTGCTCTCTCAGTTTATCATGATTGCTATCCACACCAACCCCTTTTACTCTGAAGGTTGAAGAAATGCAAGCTTTAGAAAAGAAAAAGCTGGAGATGGACGCTTGGAGCTGCATTTATCTTCAGCTACCTTCTCTCCCTTGAGCCCAAGTCCTATTACTCAGCACATGAGAACAGAGAGCAGGGTCCTCTGCCCTCCAGCCAGTTGTCAGAAGATCTATGTTTCAGGCCCATTGCTGCCATTGATGGCCTTGGGAGTTGAACTTCCCCTGTCTGTCCTCACTTTACTCATCTATAATATGAGGAGGGCACAGCTGCAAACAAAATTCTATATTCATTACCATTAAGACAATGAGATTCTTTTGAGCCCACTCACCCACCCTACAACTCTCCAACCGGCAAGTCACAATGACCTAAGGAGCATCCGCCATGTGCAGACAATGAGTTGCATGCTTGGGATACAGCAGGGAACAAGGGGCAAAATGCTAAGAACTTGTTACAAAATTGCAGCCTTAGCATTTCAATTGTGATGCCTTCCTTCCTTTGAGAACCTTGCACACCTCCCTTCTCTTACGTTGCTCCCTCAGACCTCAGATAAGCTGTTCTCAAATATTCAGGGGATGCTTCAGTTTTCTTAGGAAGCAGTGGGAAGAATCAATATCAGCTCAGCCAGTATAGACCAAGTATGTCTAATTAACGACCAGAATGCTGATTGTCTTCAAAAAATATTGTAGAATGAACATTTCATCACCCCATTGTTGCCTTGGGTGATTACATGAATTGGGAAAAACAAACAAATGAATAAAAATTACTGAGAAGCTTTAAAATAACACAGTCTAAAATAGGAGGGGAGTGTGTTTTTCTAGATTTGAAGTATGGGATTCAATTGTAATACTGAAAGAATAAACTTGCTGATTCAAGCACTTATTTTATAAAGACTATTTCCTGCTACCATTCAAAGCTGTGGCAAAAATAATAATATATGATTTCAAATTACTTTGAGCCACTGCATGTGTAACTGACAAGGAAGTGAAAAAGTGGGTATCTTTTGTTATCTAAAAAATTACCTTTCTTCTATAAATTCTCTGAGAATCCAGAGGACAGAATGCTGAGCCGAATAATTCTGATTGGAACAGAAACCTTTGAACTACTTTGTAAAATTACTTGTTTTATTTTTTTCTGCTAAAGGGGGAAATCTACTTCTGAATGAATGAGTGGGTAATCGAAAATATGATAGGATTACAGAAGACAATAAAAATAAATGTAATTTAAAAAGGCCAAAGATCATCTCCAACTTGTACATAAATAATGAAGCTACGTGAGGTGAGTAATGAGAGGAAAGTCTTTCTTCTTCACAGCAAACTTGGGCACACTGACAAGGTAGTCCAGAGCTTACAGTGATGGGGAAAAGTACTGCTGACATAAACCCAAATATATGAGGGCCAGGCCTAATTAGTCTTCCTACATGAAGACGAATTAGTGAGGCTGTCCCTTAATAAACAGATGCCACATTTTGGTGGCCGTGCAAAACCAGGAGGCCCAAAGTGTTGACAAGAATAAGTGGAATGTACACGTCCTAGAGAGGGATTAGCACACTTATTGAATATCTACTATGGGCCAAGCTCTGGCCCACGATTTTTTAAAATTGTGCTATTACTTCCATCTACTCTTCTAAAGGCAGATTTAATTTTTGCCATTTTATGAACAACAGGTATATGAAAAAATTTTCAACATAACTAATCATTAGGGAAATGCAAATCAAAACCACAGTATGATATCATCTTACCCCAGTTAGAAAGGCTATTATCAAAGAGACAAAAAAATAACAAGTGCCGCCAAGGATGTGGAGAAAAGGAAACTCTTATACACTGTTGGTGGGAATGTAAATTAGTACAACCACTATGGAAAACAGTATGGAGATCTCTCAGAAAACTAAAAATAGAGCTACCATATGATCCAGCAATCCCATGACTGCTATTTATCCAAAGGAAAGCAAATCGGTATATCAAAGGGATACCTTCACTCCTGTGGTTATTGCAGCACTATTTACAATAGCAAATATCTGAAATCAACCTAGGTGTCCATCAATGGATGAATGGATAAAGAAAATGTAGTATATTTACGAAGTGGAATACTACTTGGCCACAAAAAAGAATAAAATCCTGTCATTTGCACATCCTGTCATTTGCAGCAACATGAATGGAACTGAAGCTCATTATGTTAAAGTTAAATAAGCCTAGCACAGAAAGACAAATATCACAAGTTCTCATTTATATACAGAAGATCATAAGCTGATCTCATGGAGGTAGAAAGTAGCATGATAGTTACCAGAGGCCAGGAGGGGAATGTGTGTAGCGGGTAAGGGGAATGAAGAGAGGTGGGTTGATGGGTCCAAGCATACAGTTAGACAGAAGGAAAAAGTCCTAATGTTCAATAACACAGTAGACTGAATATACTTAACAACAATGTACGGTATATTTCAAAAATAGCTAGAAGAGAGGATTTGGAATGTTCCAACACAAAGAAATGATAAATGCTCGAGGCGATGGAGACCCGAAACACTCTGACTTGATCATGACACATTCTATGCATATATCAAAATATGACATGTGCCCCATAAATATGTACAAACATTATGTATCAATAAAAACTTTTTTTTCTTTTTTTTCTTTCTTTTTTTTTTTTTTTTTTGAGAGGGAGTCTTGCTCTGTCATCCAGGCTGGAGTGCAGTGGCACAATCTCAGCTCACTGCAAGCTCCGCCTCACCGGTTCACACCATTCTCCTGCCTCAGCCTCCCGAGTAGCTGGGACTACAGGTGCCCGCCACCACACCCAGCTAATTTTTTGTATTTTTAGTAGAGACGGGGTTTCACCGTGTTAGCCAGGATGGTCTCGATCTCCTGACCTTGTGATCTGCCTGCCTCAGTCTCCCAAAGTGCTGGGATTATAGGCATGAGCCACCACACCCGGCCAATAAAAACTTTAAAAATTCCTATTCTGTGGAAACTGAGGCTCAAAGAGGTTTAAACATATCTTTCTTCATAGTGCCAGTATAACAAAGGATGCTTTCTGAGACCCACATCTAGGTTTGTAGGGCCTGATAAAACACCCTTCTCCCCTCAACAATGCTTTTGTTTATGAGATATGTACTTAATTTTTTACTATAAGCAGTTTTATCAGGGAAAGAAGATGTAACAAAATGGGTTTTGGGTAGACAAGATGAGGTGATATTTGGGTCTATGTTTGCTTTGGGCCTTAGAAAAAAAACAAGGTAATTAACATTTGTTGATCCCAAAATTGGTATTAGATACTATTTCAGATATTCCTAACAACCATAGTCTTACTAATTCTTGCCAACATGCCAACAGCACCAGTAGTCATTGTTAGATACTACTGTTTTCTGGCCGCAGAGAAGTAAAGTCACTTTCCTAAGGTTGCACAGCTCCTAAGGGGCAGAAATGGGTTTAAACAGCAGGGGTCTGTGCAAGAGTGAACATGTGGAGATGGATCAGAGGACATCCTAGGGTCGGGGAGGTTGTGTGCAAGGCACAAATGAATGGAAGTGTCCAGAGCATATTTGGGAAATATTCCCATTTTACTAATGAGTTAACTATGATCCAAGAAGGTAGGATCACTTGCCCAAATAGAAAAATGTAGGTGATTAAATAAGATAATTTCTGAGAAAGTGCCCAAGGCAGCAGCTAGCTCTCTGGGAGTATAATAAATGTTACACTTTTATTCGTAAGTGTTGTTTTTCTTCCTCCTGAAACCACTCAGTACACAGCCAGAACCAGGGCTTAAATCCAAGTTAAACCCAAAAGGAAATTCTTTTTGGACTGCATGGTGTGGATGGGTTTGGTTTATTCTGAGATTGTGCTGAGGAGCCTGTTACCAGGCCTGGCAGTGGGCCACACCCCCTAGGGTCAAGATGTGAGGAAAGGAGACTTAGAAGGGTTGGAGGGGTAGGAATTAAGGGAAGGAAGTGAGCATGGTTGAAAGCATAAGGTCTATACTAGATGGACCAAGACAGTGAAAATGAGGGCTTTCCAAGCAGAGGGAACAGCACAGACCAAGAGTTCAACAGAGCTTAATGTATAAACAAAGGAGGTGCAGGGAAAGGCTGGAAAACTACATGGGAGTCAGGCCAGAGACCTTGGGTTTATCCAGGGTTAATGGCAACCATTAAGCAGTTCCTTAAGCAGGGCAAGCTAAGAATGCTCAGTTTTTCATTCTGAACAGTCATAGGGTAAATATTCCTGTTCACAGTAGTCAGCCTCCAAGATGGCCCAAATGATGCCTGCTGCTCTTAGTATTCATATTCTCATGTAATCCTCTCCCACAATGTATTAGGGTTGGTCTGTGTGACAATAGAATGTGGCAGAAGAGATGATGTGTCACTTCTGAGATTAGGTTATAAAAAGCCCTGCAGCTTCCACGTCTGTCTGTGTCTCTGCCACTCTCAGATCACTTGCTCTGGGGGAAGCCAGCTGCCATGTTCTTGAGCAGTCTATGGAGAGGTTAATGTGAAGAGCAACTAGAGCCTCCTGCCAACAATTCTGGGAGTGAGCTTGGAGGCATATCCTTCAGCCTGGTCAAGCTTTCAGGTGACTGTAGCCCCAGCTAACATGCAAACCAAGAGATCCTAAAACAGAACCACCCAGCTAAGCTGCTCCTGGACTCCTGACCCTCAGGAATCGTGTGAAATAATAAAGGATTGTTGTTAAGTTTCATGGTTTTCTACATAGGAATAGATAATTAATATACTGTTGAAGGTCAGATTCAGGCAGATGAAATGGTTTAGGCAGAACCACATAGCTTAGTAAATGTCAGGCCCTGGTTTTGCTCTTCAGTCTGTCTGACTTCAAACCCACTCCTTCCCCTATGTCATGCTGTTTCTGCAATTTTCCTGAGTGATATACCAGAGACCAAGTTCTAAGCACAATCATGTCCATCTGACTCATTAGTAATTTCTTAGGTTCCTGCTAGGGACTGAGCTATGCAGCAAGTGGTTACCCTTGTCATATATTAGAGAAATTAAACATTGTACCTGCCCTCATTTTTTTATTGGACAAATGGGCATATAAAAAACAACTGTAATAAAAGCTGATAATGTAAAATAGAGTAAAAACGCAAAGTCCTAAGAAAATAATGAGAAAGTAGTAATTGACTCTGTCAGTAAAAGACTTAGAGAAGATTCCATGGGGAAGGTAAATTTGGACCTGGGCCAGGCAGAAAAGGATTTGAGTAGAAGGAATGGGATTGCTGAGCAGAGAAAACCAAAGGAGCAAAGAAATAGTACTACAAAACTACTAAGCATATTTAGGTAATTGTTAATGCTTTTTATTGCAATAAAAAGAACATATAGCCAGGTGTGGTGGCACACACCTATAATGCCAGCACTTTGGGAGGCCACAGCCAGAGGATTGATTGCTTGAGGCCAGGAGTTCAAAACCACCCTGGGCAACATAGTAAGACCCCATCTCTACAAAAAAATTTAAAAATTAGCCAGGCATGGTGGCACGGACCTGTAGTCCTAGCTATTCAGGAGGCTGAGGTGGGAGGATCACCTGAGGTAGGAGCCAGAGTCTGGGGCTACAGTGAGCTCTGATCATACCACTGCACTCCAGCCTGGGCAATAGAGCAAGACTTCATCTCTAAAAATAAAATAAAAAGAACAAATACGTGCACTTACAGAACTGGAAGGATCCAACCAATGCATGAGAATATGCATTTATGTCTGAACAAACCCTCAGATTTGTGTGTGGCTAGTCACTGGCCTTAAGAATCAGATTAGCAATTCAACATTTTAATTCCTATGGCATCCTATTTTCATAATAGAACTGTAGGTGCTTTGCTAGTCACTTTCATACACATTATTTTATTTAGCACGTGTAATTTGTTAATCCCTACTTCATAGATAAGAAGATTAAAGGCTAACAGAAGTTAAATAATTTGCAAGGAGTTTTCCTACTAGTAATGACTGGGTTGCATTGTCTGAGGCCTCTCTACTTTCTGATACATACTTTGTCCTTCTAGATTATTGCAGTCACTTCCTAATTAGCCTCCCACTTTCATCCCACACTCTGTTCCCACATAGCAGCCAGAGTGGTCCTTATAAAACATATGGCAGATGACTTCATGCCTGATATGGTTTGGATGCGTGTTCACCCAAATCTCATCTTGAATTGTAGTTCCCATAATCCCTATGTGTCATGGGAGGGACCCAGTGGGGGGTAATTGAATCATGGCAGTGGTTACCCCCATGCTGCTGTTCTCATTGATAGTGAGTGAGTTCTCACAAGACCTGATGATTTTAAAAGGGGCTTTTCCCTCTTTGCTAGGCACTTTTCCTTCCTGCCATCATGTGAAGAAGGATGTGTTTGCTTCCCTTTCCGCCAGTGATTGTAAGTTCCCTGAGGCCTCCCCAGCCATGGGGAACTACGAGTCAATTAAACCTCTTTCATTTATAAACTACCCAGCCTTGGACAGTTCTCTATAGCAGTGTGGGAATGGACTAATACAATGCCTCTCCTCAAATCTCCCAAGGTACTATCTCAGAATGAAACCCAAATCACCTCCCATGGCCCACAGGGCCCTGTGTGACCTGACTCCTGGCTACCTCTCTGATCCCATTCCTGGCTTTTTGTTTCCTCAGTCTCTAGGCTTGAACTGCACTGGCCTAGAATGTTTTCTTCCAGGTATCCACATGACTGTCATTCTACATTCATGTCTTCTTAAATGACAGCTCATTGGAAGGCCTTCCCTGACTACCCAATCTAATACAGATCACTGACCCAAGCCCCAGCACTCCAGTCCTTTTCTATCCTCCTAGTCTGCCTTATTTTTCTCTACCACACTATCTACCTCCCACAATATTCCTTTATTCCTTTACTAGTTTTATAATCTGTGAGCTTGACCAGGGCAGTAGGTTTTGTCTGCATTGTTCACTGCTATTTAAGATGACTGATTTGTCCCAGTTTTTCTAGGGCTTTCTGGTCTTAGTACTAGAAGTTCCATGTGCTGGGAATTTCCCTCAGTCCTGGACAAACCAGAACAGTTGGTCAACCTATTGCTCTTCCCCCTTCAAATGTTGGGCTCAAGGCCCTGGTTCCTGGGTGACCCAGCCTGTCACACTATCATGTATGATACCCACTGGAGACAGAACAAGTAATGATAATAAGTCATCTAGTTACCTTCTCTGGAAACTTTCTTCAAGCCTTCCTTCCAATCAAAATTCATAGCTTCTTCCCCTTGGCTCCCACCTCATGTTATTAATACCTTCGTTTTACTAATAGTTTGCATTCTGGTTTGTTCTACTTGTCTCTCAGACATCCACTAGGACTGTACACTCCTGGAAGACAGGTGCTCCACTTTTGTGCCCCTCAAATACTTTGTACATTATGGATGCTCAATAAATTTTTATTGAAATGAATATTTGTATAAACCTAGAGGAATACTCCAGAATAATGATTTCATAATAAAGTCATTGTTCTCCACAAATAAAAATTACTCCTAAGAGTCCAGCTGGCAGAGGAGATGTATTTGAAGGAGTGCTGTGGATGCTTCAGCATGAAAGGAATGGATAAAGCTAAGAGCTGAGCAGAGGTGAGTGTGTGTGTGTGTGTGTGTGCATGTGTGCGTGTTTGTAGAAGTTGGGGGACAGCCTAATGGGGAGAGAAGAGAAGGCAATCAGCCCAAGAAGCAGAAGTAGAGACACAGATGAGCAAAAGAGTCATGGAAACAAAGAAAGATTGAATAAACAATTCAACACAGGTCCTAAGGCTCCTGGTTAAGGTGTCTGTTAAAGCATTGTGTATAAAACTAGCCACCTAAAAAAATATCTAAAAGGAGAACATGTCTTAACATAGCAAGGTCTTTGTCACATATTTTAAGTAGAGAAAAGCAGGCAGTAAAATATAATATGCAGTGTGATTTTGGCATCATGGTTAAGACCACAGGCTCTGAAGCCTGACCATTTGAATCCCAGCTCAACCGCTTGCTAACTGTTTGATCTTAGGCAAAGTACTTACTTTTTGAGCCTTAGTTTTTTCATCTGTAAAATGAGGATAATAATAGTATCTATCCCCTTTACAGAACAGTTTGAGAATTAAGCGACTTGATACATGTGCAAATGCTTCATATTGTTACAGCATTATCACCATACGGGCCTATTAGGGAGAAGACAGTCACGCACGGCATAATGTTTTCAGCCAGTGACAGACTGCACATAAAATGGTGCAGTCATTATGGCCTAGGTGTGAAGTGGGCTACACCATCTAGGTTTGTACAACTACAGTCTGTAATGTTTACACAATGATGAAATCACCTAAGAACCCATTTCTCAGAGCATATCCCTGTCATTAAGCGATGCATGACTGTATATATGTGTGTATATATGCATATGGGCAGAATACAGAACGTAAGGATGTTAATAGTGATGGGAGACTATGGGTAAATAAAATTTTCTCCTTTATGCTTACCTGCAGGTTCGAATTTTTTCTATTTAAAGCGTATTACTCGTATTTTTTTTTATGGAAACAAAAATAAAACACAAAAAAGGAACTGAGATGGGTATCAGGATTTGGAGTACAAAGCTAGGAACTGAAAAAACCAGAAGTGAGACCAAGAGAAAAATTACAAAAGAAGGCAAAGGGGAGAGAGAGCAGTCAAGGCCAAGACCCCAGGCAGCCAGTTATCTATGACTGGCTTCTCTGCTTACAATGAGATGGGTGACCACAGCTGAAAGGCATAGACAACAGTTACCTAACTGAAGTACTATCTTAAGAACATTAAGCATGTGTATTCGGTGAACTGGCTCAATAATTTTTTATAATCTGGGTTAATTTTTTTTTAAGTTTCTTTCTTTAAAAGAGTACCTAAAATTTAAAGCTTCTTTTAATTTGAATCTTTTTAGAACTACTAAATTGAGATATTTAATTCTTCTAAAGGAAATCCTTTTAAAACTGCAGCTTGGCTTAATTTAGTAATTTCACTTATGGAATAAAGGATCAGTTGCAGAACTTATTTTCTGCCAAGATAGTAGGTACTGAGAACTTTAAGCAAAGTTGACAGCTGATGTTCCCAAAGCACAATGGTCTCACTTCATTCGAGTCTCTTCAGAAGAACCCCAGAGAGAGGGAGTTGACTGAAACTATTGTGAATGTATTTACTTTTTAACAAACAAATATGCACATAAAAATATAAGGAAATAAATGCAATGTGGTATCCTGGTTTGGATTCTGGAACAGAAAAAGGACATGAGTGGAAAACTGGTGAAATCCAAATAATGTCTATAGTTTATTTTGAACAAATGCATTGTGGTTATGTAAGAAGTCAATATTAGGAGAAACTGAGTGACGAGTACCTGGGAATTCTCTGTACTATCTTTATGATGTTTCTGTGAATCTACAATTATCTGAAATTGAAAGTTTATTCTGTTGTCCCAACAAGCAGATCAATCCTTGTCCTTCCAATATAGTGGCTGGCACATAAAAGACACTACTGAGTGAATGAATAAATGAGTGATAGAAATAACTTTTTATCTATCTGTTCACAATCATGTAATGCAACATTATCTCCTTCTTCTTATATCATTGTCTATTATCTGTGTCTATAATAGGTTATTTATAAATATCTTTCTCTGTCTTTCTGCATCCTTAACCAGACTGTGAGATTATAGGATATTTATTAGTAATTGCCCAACATTAGCTTGGTATCTGTTATATTCTAGGTTCTGTGGCAAATAACTTTAAAAATATCACCTCATTTATTCCTTACAACCACACTCTGCAACAGGTATTATTATTATCATCCCATTTTATAGACGAGGAGTTTGAAGCTCAGTTAACTTATTTGCTCAAGGTCACACATCTAGAAGATGACGGAGCTTGGATTTGAATTTAAATCCCATGACAGAGTTCATGTTCCTAATCACCATAGAAGGAACTGTTCTTTATTCACCTTTTCAATTCCTACTGCACCAACAGAGGTTTTGTATATACAAAATCTGTTCAACAAAGATCTACACTTTTAGCTATGAAATCTAACACCTTCCAAGTAAATAGAAAGTTATAAACAAACCCCATTTTGGGACTTCTAGCCTTTCAGTGAGACAGTCCATACAATATCTACCTTATGTGATGAGGACTCAACAGTATTTTCTTCTGAAAAGAATAGCACACAATCTTCCTTCCTTTGCAACTTAGCCTACCAGATTTGAATGTTTTTACATAGTGCTGAAGCCTGGCATAGTTTTTGTCCCAGAGGGTATGGCAGTGGGCCTACCAGATGAATATTAGACTAAGGCAACTTTAGACTTAATACATGGAGGTTTTCTAGCATTTTCTCTTCACAACAACAGTAACTAACATTAATAGACATCTTTACTATGTGCTGAGCTCTATTCTAAGACCCTCATGTGCATTAATTTAGTTAATCCTCATAATAACACAATGAGATAGATACTATTATCATCCGCATTTTATTCTTGAGGAAAATGAGGCACAGAGAGCTTTAATAACATGCCCAAATGGTATGGCTCCAGAGCCTATACTCTTATCCAGTGTTTTATATTGCCTCTCAAAGAAATGGATGGCTTTGTGTGGTACTGGGCATCCTATGACCAGACTTATGCAATGTAGGTTAAATCTCAATTTTGTGGATATTGTAGACAACATCCCTGCACTGACTGAGTTTCTACACCACTTTTCTCAGATCACTGTAATAGCAGTGATCACCAACTCTAAGATACAGCTGTTAAAGAGCCTGTTGTGTGATCTGCAATTGTAAACTTCTCTAAGGCAGGAAATGGTATTAGTTTTGCATCTTCAATACCTTACACAATGTCTGACACATAGTACGTTTACAATTAAAATGTCCTGTATTTATTTGTTAGTTAACTCATAGCGCTGAACAGCAGCGGGTCTGTGAAGGAAGTTAAGAAGAATGGTACTTGTTCTGAAATCCCTTTGAGCAGAGGCATTTTACTCTCTGGAACCAGTTTAGCAAACATGATGACATCATTCACTGCCTTCTGAGTCCAGAAAGTCAGATGGGCACGGCTCCTGGAGAGCTTCCCTAGTCAGTCCCCAGGCAGGCCGAGTCCATCAAGGACAATCTTTAAGAGTCTGATAAATCAAATTATAATAACCCAAGCATGCTCAGTCAGTTGAATCCCTTGAATAACTAAAGACATTAATACTCTTTTGGAAGGGAGACGTTGGGTTGTTCAGTGGGACAGATAATAGACCTTTTTCAGGTCAGCATGAATAAGAGCAAGAACAAGTCTTTAAAATTTCAATTATCTTTGGATAATTCTTCCTAATATAAAGAAAGAACAAAGAAAGAATTTATGAAGCAGAATTTGAACAGAAATGAGATTTATGAGGGATGGTTCTAAGTACCAGATTTAAAACAAAACACAACACAAAAACCAGTAAGAGTTCTACAGGCATTAGGAGGTGGGCAAAAGCATCTTTTGTTGCAAGAAAGACTTCTGAGGAGAGAGTTCCCAGATTAGACAAGACTGACATCAAATGAGTTGTTTCCTCAATGAACAGAAATATGATATGGATGCAGAGACATGTATAGCTTAACAGGCTTTGGAACAATCAAGACCTGGTGCAGATTCTGGGGCCCTTAATTAGCTGCAGGATTTGTGCACCTCAGTTTGTTCTTCTATAAAATGAGGATAATAGTACCTTCCTTCCTCAAGGGCACTGGAGAGGATTTCAGTATAGAACAAGCATGGTACTGAGCAGGCTGTCAATAAACAGGAACTGTCAGTATTGCATGCCATTTACAGATTAGTTGATGGGAAGTGGTTAACTTCTTAGCTCTCCAGAGGCTAGACCATGATCACTGGAGTGCTATAAACAGAACTCCTACGTGGACAGGGAGATGGGTTAGTTGATCACTCACTAACTCTGATTCTGTACCATTTGTTGCTAAATTACAGTTTCAATTGTAGCTCTCACTGACCTTTTATACACTCCCCTCTACTGAGTATTCACACCTTCAGATCTTTTGATAAACCATGTGTCCACCCACCCCCCTTCTCTAACTAATCAATAACAGGAGTCCTTCTAAAACAAGTCTGTCTATTGCCTGCAATCGATCTATCATCTATCAATTATTCATCCCGCCATCCATCCCTCCATCCAACTTTACCATATATCATTTTCTTTTTTGGTTTTAGCTCCTCCACAGCTTTCTCTTTACTTCCTCTGCTCATGTCTCTTCTTCTGAATTCCCTGAGTGCGTTACTTTCTTGGTGCTTAACACAGACTGTCCTTTTTTGTTAAATATTTAGTAACCTATCTAAAAGCACATAGTTTAGTATCCTGTCTGAGTCATTTTTATATGCTTCAACAGGCCTAAAATTGCACCTGTAGAGGAGAAATGAATAATATTTATAAAGCACTTACTTGGTACCAAGCACTATGCTAGGTATTTATATACAGTAATTAGTTCATAGAATGTTTAGAAATAACCTTGTAAGGTATCATTATCCCCACTTTACAGTTGAGCAGGAATCTGGATATCTGAGGGGCTAAATGTCTTGTCCAAAATTACATCAAGTAGTGAAATCAGGTGCGATGACACTAAGACCATGCATTTCCACCATATCACACTCTTTCCATCTGCACTAGCAATAGCACGTTTGTCTTGCACGCCACTAACATTACCTCCCACGGGCACTGTGGAATGAAGGACGGAAGGTGTGCCACCTATTTGCTGTCATGATCTCCACCACTCAGTACATAAGGATTGTAGGGAACATCCCATTCTTATCCCATTAAATAGATGTCTGTAAGTATTGCCGAGGACAGGGGTAGAGCTGGAATACCAGCGTCTCTCTTGGTAGAATCCTGTCTTTCCACAACTGCTGGTTCTGTGGCACGGAGCAGGTGCATGATAATAATGATGATGGATGAATAAATGATTAAGTGTATTACAAGGAGGCTGAGTCAGGTCTCACTGACTCAGATTCACTGGAGCCTTCCTTCTACAAAGTGAAAATGGAGAATTAGCAAACAAGAGTTCAGGCAACTTAATAAACCACTTCGGCTTCCCTCTCAGTATGAGGATGGGCAAGGCAGCGGCGTTTGGGAGAACGACAAACCTGAGATCCCACTGCTGCCCGCGTCAACATCATTCTATATGTAAATGCAGGCCTGCCTTTTGAAGAGCTTGGCTCTGGAACTCATTAGGTCATCTCAAATCAGACTGGAGCCTCCGGGAGTTTGCATAAGTGGTGTGAATCCCTTAAGAGCTGGGAAGAAACACCATTTTCTTGATGGATTAATTTACAGGCAAAAAGTCCCAGAGGAGAGATTGCAAGAAACTTCTTTCCCCAAGACTTGAAACAGGCACTCATAATTATTAACCAGGGAGCCATGTGCTAGGGTTATGTTCTAAAGCAGGCTTTGGATGCAATGAATGACTTCCCCTAGCAGAAAAAATGCATTCACACTTTCAAACCAAGAGTGCACAGGAAGATGCAGAGCAGTTGAGAAGATTCACTCCCTTTCCAGTGAGGAAAGCTTCTCCTAGGCATCCCCCCATTTTCCTCCTGTACATCGCAGTAAGCAGGGCAGTGCTACTGTCTTCTGGCCTTACAATGGACATTGCTACAGCCAGGGAGAGTCTGGTGGGATCTTTCTCACAATTGGGACACTCCAAAAGAAGGTTAGCTTCTTCAGACCCTACTGAAGTTCCTTTCATGAGTCATTTTTATTCTAATAATTCCCAATTTAAGGCTAACTTAAATCCAATTGAGGTCAAATAAATTGACTCAGCACCCACTTGGTGCTAGGCACTATGTTAGACACTGTGGATACAGAAATGAACAGGGCAGGATTTCTGCTTTCAATTAACTCACTGTCCAGGACAGCCGGCAAGAAGAGAAAGAATTATAATTTGGCATGCCTGGGGCTGTGTAGAGGGGAATGTTGAATCTATCAGAACAGAAGGGATAGGCTTCTATTCTCCATTTGTGAAGTCTGGGTATAGTTCCTGGAAGATAGGATTGCTGAGCAGAGTACTCGAGAACAAATGAAAGTTTCAGATGAGCAGGGATCGCATCCTAGGCACAGGAAACAGTGTAAGCAAAGGCAAGGTCTTGTGAACCAGAATTTTTATGTGTGGGACACTTCAATCAGCTCATTGTTACAAAAGATACACTTTTAAGGAGCAGTGTAGTGAGGGTTGAGGCTGGACAGTTAGCTAAGAGGCAAGTCACACATGGGCCTTCTTGGCTAGTGAGCAAGTAATTTAGGATTCTATACAGTGAAGCCAAGCATTCAGATTTATGTTCATTCCTAGAGGCCTGATGGGGGAAGAATCAGAGGTGGTAAAAAGGAGACAAGGTTGTTTTGTGATAAAAATCTGGGAAACAGATGATGAAGACATTACATTATTGATGGAGAGTAGGTGACACATTTGGGATATATTAAGGGGCTGATTGTATGAGGCTTCTGGGAAAGAGTAGAGGAAGGAGACTGGGATGGTTCCAGGTCCCAGACTGGGTATGTATGTGGTCCCTGCTGCTGATCATTGTGACAGAGATGACAGAAGTAGGGCTGGAGAGATGCAGATTGGGGTGGCAAGCATAGGGAGTAAAGGGTCAAGGTTTGCTTCTCTAAATCTGAGGTACCTATGGGTCATTTATCTGGGGTTGTTCAGCAAATTCCTATCAGTTAGGATTAGGAATACGGCTTTGAAGTTTTTAGTGGGGGAAAAAATGGGTATGAATACTATGGGTCAAAATGAAGTTATTCTGAGAGAATAGGTAAAGAGATAAGAGCAGCAGTAATAGGAACCAACTCAGGAAAGAAAAAGAAAGAAAAGAAAAGAAAGAGAGAAACAGAGAAAGAGAGAGAGAAAGAAAGAGAAAGAAAGAAAGAAAGAAAGAAAAAGAAAGAAAGAAAGAAGGAAGGAAAGGAAGGAAGGAAGGAAGGAAGGAAGGAAGGAAGGAAAGAAGGAAAGAAAAAAGAGAGAGAGAGAAGAGGCATGTACAACAAATTCAGACCACTAGGAAAACAACTTAAAAGCCTCCCTACTCAACAAATCACTTAAGCAAGAAGATCCAGACTGCAGTGAGCTAAGATCGCACCACTGCACTCTATCCTGGACCACAGAGCAAGATCCTTTCTCTTAAACAGAAAAAAGAAAAAAAAAAAGAGCCAATGTTGTCAATAGAAGTGATGAGCCTAGAGAGTTGAAAAAGCAGGGCGGGTTCAGGGTCAAATGCAGCAGCAACAAGGTGAAGACTGCAGGGCGCTCACTGAGGCTGGCAACAGGGTGCTCATTGGCAATCCTGGCCAGAGCTGGTTCAGGTATTCACGCAGGTGGAAACCAGATGACAAGGTGTGAAGTGTTTAGGGGAGGTTAACAGGAGGGGGCAATGTTAGGAATCTCAGCTGAGAAGGGAAGGAGGGAGAGAGAACACCAGCCAAAGGAGGCAGATATGCAAAGGGAAGTTGTATCTGCTGCATTTTGAGGATGAGAGAGACCTAAGTGGGCTTATCACCCAAGAGGAAATAACCAGTAGAGAAGGAAAGAATTAAAAAAAACATGAAGCGAGGAGATATTTGATAAAGTAATCTCCTAAGGAGACAACAGAAGAAGGGATAGAGAGCAGGGAGACCTCCAACAGGGAAAATACCTCTTCTTCTAGGCTACTAGAAAAGGAGGTAAAAATCCCGTATAATCCAATAATCTTGGAGAAGTGCAATGCAGTGTTTGAAACTCAAGTTAGCCGGAAATGAATCCCACTGCTCACTCTGCCACTTAATAGCTTTGTAAGCTGAGAAAGTCGCTTGAATTTTCCTAGCTTTGTGTTACTTATGTGTAAAGTAGGCTACCTCTTTTGCAGGTGATCATGAAGATTCTGTGAAAGCAGGTATGTAAAGCATTTAGTACAGTCCTGGCATATAGTAAATGCTCAATACACTAACTTGTTTATGTTGTTTTCATCATGGATATTATTATACAGTTTCAACTATGGTTTCGATAAGCCTTTGTGGTTTTCTAATCAGCAAACCCAATCATGTTGCCTTTGCTAATATAAAAAAATGTGTTTTGAATTCCAAATAACTTTCTTACAAACTCTTTTGGAACAAAACTGTTTTCTTAAATAAGAACAGCCTCATGTCACACACATATAATAATGGAGAAGTATTTGCCTCCTATTTTTTCTCCATTGACTTTCTATTGCTTTCAGTCATATGAATTTGGGTTTTTAATGAAACACTAGCCTACAAATATTTTGACAGTGTTCCGCTTGCATTTATTTTAAAACTGATTTTGAAAAGTTTCTAGCGAGTCTCTTAAAAATGGAAAATATTACAATGTAGAAAGTCACTGATGAGGTTATTCATCAAGGCAGAGTATTTTGCGTGACTAGCTTCACCTCATTCAGTAGAGTCACAACATCATGGGTGGCTCAGGCTAAATCTAGATTCTATTTACATAAAACCCTCATGTTAGAGCTCTCAATCTTCGGTATTTCTTTTTTTTTTTTTTTTTTTTTTTGAGACGGAGTCTCGCTCTGTCACCAGGATGGAGTGCAGTGGCACGATCTCGGCTCACTGTAACCTCCACCTCCTGGGTTCAAGTGATTCTCCTCCCTCAGCCTCCCCAGTAGCTTGGGACTACAGGCACATGCCCCCACACCCAGCTAATTTTTGTATTTTTAGTAGAGGCAGGGTTTCACCATGTTGGCCAGGGTGGTCTCCATCTCTTGACCTTGTGATCTGCCTGCCTCGGCCTCCCAAAGTGCTGGGATTACAGGCGTGAGCCACCCCACCTGGCCGGTATCTTTTTTCTTTTTCATTTTGCTTCTTCCTTTCTCTCTTTATGTCTGTCTCTGGGTTTTTTTGTTTTTTTTTTTCTTTCAAGAGCAAATAATAGAGCAGTGTAAGCACTGCATTCATGGAAACTAAACAAAAAAAAAGTATAAGTAATCACATCGGAATAAGTCTATGGAGTTTACACAGGTCGTGTAAATACACATACTCATATGATGATCATTGCTGCTTGCTAATCAGCAATGGTCATTTACACCATCATTCAGGTGCTGTGCTCACTCTGGGCTCAGAGAAAGGAAAAGCCATGGTTCTTGCCCTTAAAAGATCCTCACAGACAAAAGCAATGGGACTCAGTGAGTGATTTGTCCAGGGTCACAGTGCTAATAAGGATAGAACCTGCAACTTGAATGTAGGATTTTTGAGTTCAAACTTAGTGCCATTTTCAGTACATCACTGTTGATTCTTAATGAGAAACATAGTCTTTCCCAAGGAATTTCTGTGTGTTGGGAAACATGATATGAAATCCATTTCCCAGCTGAGAATCTTCTTTCATTCCTTTACATTCTATTTAAAAATGACCGCTTTTTCATTCCAACTCCAAATTAAGCTGTTTGCTTTGTTCTACCTGCTACTTAACTATATATTTTGTGTCACAATATCTTGGTTTCAGGTCCTAAACTTTTATTTAGGCAGCAGTAAGGATGGTGTTTCCAACACAAATTGAGAAGTAATTATATACAATAAGATATGCTTTAAGCAAGGAGCAAGTTGTGATCGAGTAGCATTCTATGGTATATACATACCACGTTTTCTTTATCCACTCATTGATTGATGAGCATTTGTGTTGATTCCATGATTTTGCAATTGTGAATTGTGCTGCTGTAAACATGTGTGTAGAAGTATCTTTTTCGTATAATGACTTCTTTTCCTCTAGGTAGATACCCAGGAATGGGATTGCTGGATCAAATGGTGGTTCTACTTTTAGTTCTTTAAGGAATCTCCACACTGTTTTCCATAGTGGCTGTACTAGTTTACACTCCCACCAACAATGTAAAAGTGTTCCCTTTTTACCACATACACTCCAACATCTATTTTTTTTTTAATTTTTATTATGGCTATTCTTGTAGGAGTAAGGTGGTATCACATTGTGGTTTTGATTTGCATTTCTCTGCTAATAAGTGATGTTGAGCATTTTTTCATATGTTTGTTGGCCATTTGTATATCTTCTTTTGAGAATTGTCTATTCACATCCTTAGCCCACTTTTTAATGAGATTGTTTGTTTTTTTCTTGTTGATTTGTTTGAGTTCCTTGTAGATTCTGGATATTAGTCCTTTGTTAGATGTATAGATTGTGGAGATTTTCTCCCACTCTGTGGGTTGTCTGTTTACTCTGCTGACTATTTCTTTTGCTGTGCAGAAGCTTTTTGGTTTAATTAACTCCCATCTATTTATCCTTGTTTTTTGTTGCATTTGCTTTTGGGTTCTTGAAGTCTTTGCCTAAGCCAATGTCTAGAAGGGTTTTTCCAATGTTATCTTCTAGAATTTTTATGGTCTCAGGTCTTAGATTTAAGTCTTTGATCCATCTTGAGTTGATTTTTTTGTATAAGGTGAGAGACATGTGGCATGCCAATTATCCCAGCACTGTTTGTTGAATAGGGTGCCCTTTCCCCACTGTGATGGTTAATAATGAGTGTCAACTTGATTGGATTGAAGGATATAAAGTATTGATCCTGGGTGTGTCTGTGAGGGTGTTGCCACAGGAGATTAACATTTGAGTCAGTGGGCTTGGAAAGGTAAACCGACTCTTAATCTGGGTGGGCACAATCTAATCAACTGCCAGCATGGCTAGAATATAAGCAGGCAAAAAAGTGTGAAAAGAGAGTCTGGCCTGGCCTCCTAGCTACATCTTTGTCCTGTGCTGGATGCTTCCTGCCCTTGAATATCAAACCCCAAGTTCTACAGTTTTGGAACTCGGACTGGCTCTCCTTGCTTCTCACCCTGCAGACGGCCTATTGTTGGACCTTGTGATCATGTAAGTTAATACTTAATAAATGGCTTTTATATATATATATATTTCATTTGTTCTGTACCTCTAGAAAACCCTGACTAATACAAATTTTGGTACCAGGAGAGGTTCTAGAGGGACAGAATATTAAGGATCGAGTTCTTTCGTTGGTTTTGGGGTTTCTGGAGTTGGCTACTTAATATGATTGACCCCAAAATACTAAGGACTCTACTTCTAATAGTATGGAGAACACCGACAGTCCTTGGCATGAAATGTTTAGAGAGTCATGCAAAATAAATGTATTTGACACTCCTGATTCATCGTTCGTGAGGGGCAAGGAGTTTAGTGACTCTATACATAATAACTTTGACCATATGTGGAAAACCAAGGAACATAATGAAGCTGGTTGGTTGCTCTTAAGTTCAGTAGACAAAGTGATGAAAAAAAATGATAAACTCAGGGATTCTATCTCCCGGCTTCAGAAGCAGATACTGAGCCTCAAATCTGCTAAAATTGCTCTGAGTGAGAGTCTTATCTCCTGTAGAGCAAGAGCTGAAATTGTGGAAAAACAGACACAAGCTTTTATCATGTGAATGGCTGACCTGCAACCCAAGGTGCATGCACAGCCTTGCCAGATCTCTACTGTTAAAGTGAGGGCATTGACTGGAAAAGAATGGGATGCTGAAACTTGGAATGGGGATGTGTGGGAGGACCCTGATGAAGCTGGGGACACTGAGTTTGTAAACTCTGATGAAACTTTTATTTCAGAAGAAAGAGCTTCCCCATCCCCAGTAGTGGCAACATGCCCTCCCTGAGCCATGCTGCCAACAGCTTTTCAACTTTTGTCTGAGGAGATAAACCCTGCGTTGCCTGAGGCAGCAGTGATTACCTCCCCTGAGGCAGTTGCCAAGCAAGATAATGTTGATTCTCCTCAGGAGCCACCCCCAACATCCCTGTTTGCTTCCAGACCTATAACAAGACTAAAGTCCCAGCTGGCCCCTAGAGGTGAGTTTGAGAGGGTGACCCACGAGGAAGTGCACTACACTCAAAAAGAACTGCTTGAGTTTTCTAATTCATATAAACAGAAATCTGGAGAATAGTCATGGGAATGGATACTGCTTGAGTTTTCTAATTTATATAAACAGAAATCTGGAGAATAGCCATGGGAATAGATATTAAGGGTGTGGGATAATGGTGGAAGGAATATAGAGTTGGATCAGGCTGAATTTATTGATTTGGGCCCACTAAGTAGGGATCTGCATTTAATGTTGCAGCTTGGGGAGTTAAAAAACATTCTAATAGTTTCTTTGCTTGGTTAGCTGAAATATGGATTAAAAGATGGCCCACTGTGAATGAGATGGAAATACCTGATCTCCCTTAGTTTAATGTAGAGAAAGGGATCCAAAGGCTTAGGGAGATTGGGATGGTGGAGTGGATTAGTCACTTTAGACCTACTCTTCCCAGCTGGGAGGGTCCAGAAGATATATCCTTGACCAATGCCTTGTGAAATAGATTTGTGTCAGCAGCACCTGGATCTTTGAAGAGCCCTGTAATTGCTCTTCTCCGTATGTCAGATCTAACAGTGGGAACCACAGTAACTCAGCTACAAAATTTAAATACAATAGGAATAATTGGATCCTGAGGTGGCAGGGGCCAAGTGGCAGCACTCAACCATCAAAGGCAAGGTGGATGTAGCTACCGTAATGGACAGCAGAGGCAAAGCAGCAAGCAGAATAGTCTGATTCATGTAGAGCTCTGGCATTGGCTAATTAATCACAGTGTTCCTAGAAGTGAAATCGATACGAAGCCTACTGCATTTCTACTTAATTTATATAAGCAGAAAACTTCTATTTTGAATGGATCATCGTTTGAATGATAAAAACAGGAAATCACAGTCTCTCAATCTCCAGACTTGAGCCAGTTTATAGACCCAGAACCCCTTGAATGAAGGGGAGGCCGGGTCCCCTTGAGGAAGGACCCCACTATGCTACTGACAATTTATGCAGTGAATCTTTCTCCTTTCCTTCCCCAAGGGGACCTCTGGCCTTTTACCAGGGTAACTGTGCATTGGGGAAAAGGAAATGATCAGACATTTCAGGGACTATTGGACACCGGCTCTTAGCTGATGTTGATTCCAGGAGACCCAAAACGTCATTGTGACCCTCCAGTTAAAATAGGGCTTATGGAGGTCAGGTAATTAATGAAGTTTTAGCTCAGGTCTGACTTACAGTGGGTCCAGTGGGTCCCCGGACTCATCCTGTGGTCATTTCTCCAGGGCCAGAATGCATAATTGGCACAGACCCACTTAGCAGCTGGCAGAAACCCCACATCGGCTCCCTGACTGGTAGGGTGAGGGCTATTATGATGGGAAAGGCCAAATAGAAGCCATTAGAGCTGCCACTACCTAGAAAAATAGTAAATCAAAAATAATATCGCATCCTTGGAGGGATTGCGAAGATTAGTGCCACCATCAAGGACTTGAAAGACGCAGGGGTGGGAATTCCCACCACATCACCGTTCAGCTCTCTCATTTGGCCTTTGCAAAAGACAGATGGATCTTGGAGAATGACAGTGGATTATTGTAAGCTTAACCAAATGATGACTCCAATTGCAACTGCTGTACCAGATGTGGTTTCATTGCTTGAGCACATTAATACATATCCTGGTACCTGGTATGCAGCCATTGACTTGGCAAATTTCTTTTTCTCCATTCCTGTCCATAAGGCCCTCCAGGAGCAATTTGCCTTCAGCTGGCAAGGCCAGCAATATACCTCTGCTGTCCAGCCTCGGCGGTATATCAATTCTCCGGCTTTGTGTCATAATCTTATTCAGAGAGAGCTTGATCGCTTTTCGCTTCCGCAAGATATCACACTGGTCCATTACATTGATGATATTATGCTGATTGGATCCAGTGAGCAAGAAGTAGCAAGCACACTGGACTTATTGGTGAGACATTTGCATGTCAGAGGATGGGAAATAAATCCAAGTAAAATTCAGGGAACTTCTACCTCAGTAAAATTTCTACAAGTCCAGTGGTGTGGGGCCTGTTGAGATATTATTTCTAAGGTGAAGGATAGGTTGCTGCCATTTGGCCTCTCCTACAACCAAGAAAAAGGCACAACACCTAGTGGGTCTATGTGGATTTTGGAGGCAACACATTTCTCATTTGGGTGTGTTACTCCAGCCCATTTATTGAGTGACCCGAAAGGCTGCCAGTTTTGAGTGGGGTCCAGAACAGCAGAAGGTTCTGCAACAGGTCCAGGCTGCTGTGCAAGCTGCTCTGCCACTTGGGCCATACAATCCAGTAGAGCCAATGGTGCTTGAGGTGACAGTGGCAGATAGGGATGCTGTTTGGAGCTTTTGGCAGGCCCCCATAGGTGAATCACAGCAGAGGCCTCTAGGATTTTGGAGCAAGGCTCTGACATCTTCTTCAGATAACTACTCTCCTTTTGAGAGTCAGCTCTTGGCCTGTTACTGGGCTTTGGTGGAAACTGAACATTTGACTATGGGACATCAAATTACCATGTGACCTAAACAGCCTATCATGAATTGAGTGCTTTCTGACCCATCTAGCCATTAAGTGGGTCATGCATAGCAGCATTCCATCATCAAATGGAAGTGGTATGTATGTGATTGGGCTCGAGCAGGTCCTGAAGGCACAAGTAAGTTACATGAGGAAGTGGCTCAAATGCCCATGGTCTCCATTTCTGCCACCCTGCCTTCTCTCCCCCAGACTGCACTGATGAACTCATGGGGAGTACCCTACAATCAGTTGACAGAGGAAGAGAAGACTAGGGCCTGTTTCACAGGTGGTTCTGCACAATATGCAGGCACCATCCAAACATGGACAGCTGTAGCACTACAGCCCCTTTCTAGGACATCCCTGAAGGACAGCAGTAAAGGGCAATCTTCCCAGTGGGCAGAACTTTGAGCAGTGCACCTGGTTGTGCACTGTGCATGGAAGGAGAAATGACGAGACTTGCCATTATATACTGATTCATGGGCTGTAGCCAATGGTTTGGCTGGATGGTCAGGGACTTGGAAGAAGCATGATTGGAAAATCGGTGACAAAGAAATTTGGTGAAGAGGTATATGGATAGACCTCTCTGAGTGGTTAAAAACTGTCAAGATATTTGTATCCCATGTGAATGCTCACCAACAGGTGACCTCAGCAGATGAGGATTTTAATAATCAAGTGGATAGGATGACATGTTCTGTGGACACCACTCAGCCTCTTTCCCCAGCCACCCCTGTCTTCACACAAAGGGCCAATGAACAAAGTGGCATGGTGGCTGGGATGGAGATTGCACATGGGCTCAGCAACATGGACTTCCTCTCACCAAGGCTGACCTGGCTACAGCCACTGCTGAGTGCCCAATTTACCAGCAGCAGAGACTAACACTGAGCCCTCGATATGGCACCATTCCTTGTGGTGATCAGCCAGCTACCTGGTAGCAGGTTGTTAATATCAGACCTCTTCCATCATAGAAAGGACAGAGGTTTGTCCTCACTGGAATAGACACTTACTCCAGATATGGGTTTGCCTATCCCACATGCAATGCTTCTGCCAAGACTACCATCTGTGGACTCATAGAATGCTTTCTCCACTGTCATGGTATTCCACACAGTATTGTGTCTGACCAAGGCACTCACTTTATGGCAAAAGAAGTGTGGCAGGCCAGGTGCAGTGGCTCACGCCTGTAATCCCAGCACTTTGGGAGGCCGAGGCAGGTGGATTACCTGAGTTCAGGAGTTTGAGACCAGCCTGGCCAACATGGTGAAACCCTATCTCTACTAAAAATACAAAAATTAGCCGGGTGTGCTGGAGGATGCCTGTCATCCCAGCTACTTGGGAGGCTGAGGCAGGGGAATCACTTCGACCAGGGAGGCAGAGGTTGTAATGAGCTGAGATCGTGCCACTGCACTCTAGCCTGGGTGACAGACTGAGACTCTGTCTCAAAAAAAAAAAAAAAAAAAGAAGTGTGGCAGTGGGCTCATGCTCATGGAATTCACAATTCACTGGTCTTACCATGTTCCCCATCATCTCAAAGCAGTTGGATTGATAGAATGGCAGAATGGCCTTTTGAAGTCACAATTAGAATGCCAACTAGGTGACAATATATTGCAAGGCTGTGGCATGTCCAGAAGGCCATGTATGCTCTGAATCAGCATCCAATATATGGTACTGTGTCTCCCATAGCCAGGATTCATGTGTCCAGGAATCAAAGGATGGAAGTGGAACTGGCACCACTCACCATCATCCCTAGTGATCCACTAGCAAAATTTTTGCTTCCTGTTCCCATGACATTACATTCTGCTGACCCAGTGGTCTTAGTTCCAGAGGGAAAGATCCTGCCACCAGGAGACACAACAACGATTCCATTAAACTGGAAGTTAAGATTGCCATTTGGACACTTTGGGCTCCTCCTCTCTTTAAGTTAACAGGCTAAGAAAGGAGTCACAGTGTTGGCTGGGGTGATTGACCCAGACTATCAAGACGAAATCAGTCTGCTACTCTACAACGGAGGTAAGGAAGAGTATATATATAAATAGGAGGCCATTAGGGCATCTCTTAGTATTACCATGCCCTGTGATTAAGGTCAATGGGAAACTATAACAGCCCAATCTGGGCAGGACTACAAATGACCCAGAACCTTCAGGAATAAGGTTTGGGTCACACCACCAGAAAAAAAAACCTTGACCTGCTGAGGTGTTTGCTGAAGGCAAAGGGAATACAGAATGGGTAGTAGAAGAAGGCGGTCATCAATACCAGGTACAACCACATGACCAGCTGCAAAACAAGGACTGAAATTGTCATGAGTATTTTCTCCTTCTTTTGTTAAAAAGATGTTTGTGCATGTATACACTTGTAATAAGAAAATATCTTCAGCAGTTCCAAGATGGCCGAATAGGAACAGCTCCAGTCTACAGCTCCCAGCGTGAGCGACACAGAAGACGAATGATTTCTTATTTCCAACTGAGGTACCAGGTTCATCTCACTGGGGCTTGTCAGACAGTGGGTGCAGGACAGCGGGTGCAGCCCACCGAGCATGAGCCGAAGGAGGGCGAGGCATCACCTCACCCGGGAAGTGCAAGGGGTCAGGGAATTCCCTTTCCTAGCCAAGGGAAGCTGTGACAGATGGCACCTGGAAAATCCGGTCACTCCCACCCTAATACTGCGCTTTTCCAATGGTCTTAGCAAACGGCACACCAAGAGATTATATCTTGCACCAGGCTCGGAGGCTACCATGCCCACAGAGCCTCCCTCATTGCTGGCACAGCAGTCTGAGATCAAACTGCAAGGTGGCAGCGAGGCTGGGGGAGGGGCACCCACCATTGCTGAGGCTTGAGTAGGTAAACAAAGTGGCCTGGAAGCTCGAACTGGGTGGAGCCCACCGCAGCTCAAGGTGGCCTGCCTGCCTCTGTAGACTCCACCTCTGGGGGCAGGGCATAGCCAAACAAAAGGCAGAGAAATCTCTGCAGACTTAAATGTCTCTGTCTGACAGCTATGAAGAGAGTAGTGGTTCTCCCAGCAAGGAGTTTGAGATCTGAGAATGGAGAGACTGCCTCCTCAAGTGGGTCCCTGACCCCCGAGTAGCCTAACTGGAAGGCACCCCCAGTAGGGGCAGACTGACACCCCACATGGCTGGGTACCCCTCTGAGACGAAGCTTCCAGAGGAACAATCAGGCAGCAACATTTGCTATTCACCAATATTCGCTGTTCTGCAGCCTCTGCTGCTGATACCCAGGCAAACAGGGTCTGAAGTGGACCTCCAGCAAACTCCAACAGACCTGTAGCTGAGGGTCACGACTGTTAGAAGGAAAACTAACAAACAGAAAGGACATCCACACCAAAACCCCATCTGTACATCACCATCATCAAAGACCAAAGGTAGATAAAGCCACAAAGATGGGGAAAAAACAGAGCAGAAAAGCTGAAAATTCTAAAAATCAGAGCTCCTCTCCCCCTCCAAAGGAATGCAGCTCCTTGCCAGCAACAGAACAAAGCTGGATGGAAAATGACTTTGATGAGTTGAGAGAAGGCTTCAGATGATCAAACTTCTCCGAGCTAAAGGAGGAAGTTCGAACCCATCGCAAAGAAGCTAAAAACCTCGGAAAAAGATTAGACGAATGGCTAACCAGAATAACCAGTGTAGAGAAGTCCTTAAATGACCTGAAGGAGCTGAAAACCATGGAACGAGAACTACATGATGCATGCACAAGCTTCAGAAGCTGATCTGATCAACTGGAAGAAAGGGTATCAGTGATTGAAGATCAAATGAATGAAATGAAGCGCGAAGAGAAGTTTAGAGAAAAAAGAGTAAAAAGAAACGAACAAAGCCTCCAAGAAATATGGGACTATGTGAAAAGACCAAATCTACGTCTCATTGGTGTACCTGAAAGTGACAGGGAGAATGGAACCAAGTTGGAAAACACTCTGCAGGATATTATCCAGGAGAACCTCCCCAGCTTAGCAAGGCAGGCCAACATTCAAATTCAGGAAATACAGAGAATGCCACAAAGATACTCCTCGAGGAGAGCAACTCCAAGACACATAATTGTCAGATTCACCAAAGTTGAAATGAAGGAAAAAATGTTAAGGGCAGCCAGAGAGAAAGGTTGGGTTACCCACAAAGGGAAGCCCATCAGACTAACAGATCTCTCAGCAGAAACTCTACAAGCCAGAAAAGAGTGGGGGCCAATATTCAACATTCTTAAAGAAAAGAATTTTCAAGCCAGAATTTCATATCCAGCCAAACTAAGCTTCATAAGTGAAGGAGAAATAAAATCCTTTACAGACAAGCAAGTGCTGAGAGATTTTGTCACCACCAGGCCTGTCCTACAAGAGCTCCTGAAGGAAGCACTAAACATGGAAAGGAACAACCGGTACCAGCCACAGCAAAAACATGCCAAATTGTAAAGACCATTGATGCTAGGAAGAAACTGCATCAACTAACGAGCAAAATAACCAGCTAACATCATAATGACAGGATCAAATTCACACATAACAATATTAACCTTAAATGTAAATGGGCTAAATGCTCCAATTAAAGACACAGACTGGCAAATTGGATAAAGAGTCAAGACCCATCAGTGTGTTGTATTCTGGAGACCCATCTCACGTGCAGAGACACACATAGGCTCAAAATAAAGGGATGGAGGAAGATCTACCAAGCAAATGGAAAACAAAAAAAAGGCAGGGATTGCAATCCTAGTCTCTGATAAAACAGACTTTAAACCAACAAAGATCAAAAGAGACAAAGAAGGCCATTACATAATGGTAAAGGGATCAATTCAACAAGAAGAGCTAACTATCCTAAATATGTATGTACCCAATTCAGGAGCACCCAGATTCATAAAGCAGGTCCTTAGAGACCTACAAAGAGACTTAAGACTCCCACACAATAATAATGGGAGACTTTAACACCCCACTGTCAACATTAGACAGATCAATGAGACAGAAAGTTAACAAGGATATCCAGGAATTGAGCTCAGCTCTGCACCAAGCGGACCTAATAGACATCTACAGAACTCTCCACCCCAAATCAACAGAATATACATTCTTCTCAGCACCACATTGCACTTATTCCAAAATTGACCACATATTTGGAAGTAAAGCACTCCTCAGCAAATGTAAAAGAACAGAAATTGTAACAAACTGTCTCTCAGACCACAGTGCAATGAAACTAGAACTCAGGGTTAAGAAACTCACTCAAAACCACTCAACTACATGGAAACTGAACAACCTGCTCCTGAATGACTACTGGGTGCATAATGAAATGAAGGCAGAAATAAAGATGTTCTTTGAAACCAACGAGAACAAAGACACAATGTACCAGAATCTCTGGGACACATTCAAAGCAGTGTGTAGAGGGAAATTTATAGCACTAAATGCCCACAAGAGAAAGCAGGAAAGATCTAAAATTGACACCCTAACATCACAATCATAAGAACTAGAAAAGCAAGAGCAAACACATTCAAAAGCTAGCAGAAGGCAAGAAATAACTAACATCAGAGCAGAACTGAAGGAAATAGAGACAAAAAGAACCCTTCAAAAAATTAATGAATCCAGGAGCTGGTTTTTTGAAAGGATCAACAAAATTGATAGACTGCTAGCAAGACTAATAAAGAAGAAAAGAGAGAAGAATCAAATAGACGCAATAAAAAATGATAAAGGGGATATCACCACCGATAACACAGAAATACAAACTACCATCAGAGAGTACTACAAACAACTCTACGCAAATCAACTAGAAAATCTAGAAGAAATGGATAAATTCCTCGAAACATACACTCTCCCAAGACTAAACCAGGAAGAAGTTGAATCTCTGAATAGACCAATAACAGGATCTGAAATTGTGGCAATAATCAATAGCTTACCAACCAAAAAGAGTCCAGGACCAGATGGATTCACAGCTGAATTCTACCAGAGGTACAAGGAGGAACTGGTACCATTCCTTCTGAAACTACTCCAATCAATAGAAAAAGAGGGAATCCTCTCTAACTCATTTTATGAGGCCAGCATCATCCTGATACCAAAGCCAGGCAGAGACACAACCAAAAAAGAGAATTTTAGACCAATATCCCTGATGAACATCAATGCAAATATCCTCAATAAAATACTGGCAAACTGAATCCAGCAGCACATCAAAAAGCTTATCCACCATGATCAAGTGGGCTTCATGCCTGGGATGCAAGGCTGGTTCAACATATGCAAATCAATAAATGTAATCCAGCATATAAACAGAACCAAAGACAAAAACCACATGATTATCTCAATAGATGCACAAAAGGCCTTTGACAAAATTCAACAACCTTCATGCTAAAAACTCTCAATAAATTAGGTATTGATGGGACGTATCTCAAAATAATAAGAGCTATCTATGACAAACCCACAGCCAGTATCATACTGAATGGGCAAAAACTGGAAGCATTCCCTCTGAAAACTGGCACAAGACAGGGATGCCCTCTCTCACCACTCCTATTCAACATAGTGTTGGAAGTTCTGGCCAGGGCAATTAGGCAGGAGAAGGAAATCAAGGGTATTCAATTAGGAAAAGAGGAAGTCAAATTGTCCCTGTTTGCAGATGACATGATTGTATATCTAGAAAACCCCATTGTCTCAGCCCAAAATCTCCTTAAGCTGATAAGCAACTTCAGCAAAGTCTCAGGATACAAAATCAATGTACAAAAATCACAAGCATTCTTATACACCAATAACAGACAAACAGAGAGCCAAATCATGAGTGAACTCCCATTCACAATTGCTTCAAAGAGAATGAAACACCAAGGAATCCAACTTAAAAACGATGTGAAGGACCTCTTCAAGGAGAACTACAAACCACTGCTCAACGAAATAAAAGAGGACACAAACAAATGGAAGAATATTCATGTTCATGGATAGGAAGAATCAATATCGTGAAAATGGCCATATTGCCCAAGGTAATTTATAGATTTAATGCCATCGCCATCAAGCTACAAATGACCTTCTTCACAGAATTGGAAAAAACTACTTTAAAGTTCATATGGAACCAAAAAAGAGCCCGCATTTCCAAGACAATCCTAAGCCAAAAGAACAAAGCTGGAGGCATCACGCTACCTGACTTCAAACTATACTACAAGGCTACAGTAACCAAAACAGCATGGTACTGGTACCAAAACAGAGATATAGATCAATGGAACACAACAGAGCCCTCAGAAATAATACCACACAGCTACAACCATCTGATGTGTAAGTGTTTAATAAATGGTGCTGGGAAAACTGGCTACCCGTATGTAGAAAGCTGAAACTGGATCCCTTCCTTATACCTTATACAAAAATTAATTCAAGATGAATTAAAGACTTAAATGTTAGACCTAAAACCATAAAAGCCCTAGAAGAAAACCCAGGCAATACCATTCAGGACATAGGCACAGGCAAGGACTTCATGTCTAAAACACCAAAAGCAATGGCAACAAGTCAAAATTGACAAATGGGATCTAATTAAACTAAAGAGCTTCTGCACAGCAAAAGAAACTACCAACAGAGTGAATACTCAACCTACAGAATGGGAGAAAATTTTTGCAATCTATTCATCTGATAAAGGTCTAATATCCAGAATCTACAAAGAACTCAAACAAACTTACAAGAAAAAAACAAACAACTCCATCAAAAACTGGGCAAAAGATATGAACAGACACGTCTCAAAAGAAGACTTTTATGCAGCCAACAGACACGTGAGAAAATGCTCATCATCACTGGCCATCAGAGAAATGCAAATCAAAACCACAATGAGATACCATCTCACGCCAGTTAGAATGGCAATCATTAAAAAGTCAGGAAACAACAGGTGCTGGAGAGGATGTGGAGAAATAGGAACACTTTTACACTGTTGGTGGGACTGTAAACTAGTTCAACCATTGTGGAAGTCAGTGTGGCAGTTCCTCAAGGATCTAGAACTAGAAATACCATTTGACCCAGCCATCCCATTACTGGGTATGTACCCAAAGGATCATAAATCATGCTGCTATAAAGACACATGCACACGTATGTTTATTGCGGCACTATTCACAATAGCAAAGTCTTGGAACCAACCCAAATGTCCATCAATGATAGACTGGATTAAGAAAATGTGGCACATATACACCATGGAATACTACGCAGCCATAAAAAATGATGAGTTCATGTCCTTTGCAGGGACATGGATGAAGCTGGAAACCATCATTCTCAGCAAACTATTGCAAGGACAAAAAACCAAACACCGCATGTTCTCACTTACAGGTGGGAATTAAACAATGAGAACACTTGGACACAGGTAGGGGAACATCACACACCAGGGCCTGTTGTGGGGTGGGGGTAGGGGGGGAGGGATAGCATTAAGAGATAAACCTAATGTAAATGACAAGTTAATGGGTGTATCACACCAACATGGCACATGTATATATATGTAACAAACCTGCATGTTGTGCACATGTATCCTAGAACCTAAAGTATACTAATAAAAAAAAGAAAATATCTTCATTTTATTTCCTTTCTCCTTTATCATGTGACACAAGATTTATTGACTTCGCATCAGCATTTAAATATTGTTAACTTTATGTAATAGTATTTGGGTTGGGGATTGGTGCATTTCCCATTGTATGAAGGATAGTTGTATTATGTTAGGTGCAATTACAACCTTATTATTGTCTTTATTTGAAGATTATGTATGATCTCAGGAGATGTGTATGGGTTCAAGTTGACAAGGGGTGGGCTTGTGATGGTAATACTGAGTTGAGTGTCAACTTGATTGGATTGAAGGATATAAAGTATTTATCCTCGGTGTGTCTGTGAGGGTATTCCCATAGGAGATTAACATTTGAGTCAGTGGGCTGGGAAAGGCAGACCCACGCTTAATCTGGGTGGGCACTATCTAATCAGCTGCCAGCACAGCTAGAATATAAGCAGGTAGAAAAATGTGAAAAGAGAGACTGGCCTAGCTTCCCAGCCTACAATTTTCTCCCGTGTTGGATGCTTCCTGCCCTTGAATATCGAACTCCAAGTTCTTCAGTTTTGGAACTTGAACTGATTCTCCTTGTTTCTCACTGGGCAGACAGCTTATCGTGGGGCCTTGTGATTATGTGAGTTAATACTTAACAAACTCCCCTTTATATATATATATATATATATATATATATATATATATATTCCTTTAGTTCTGTCCCTCTAGAGAACGCTGACTGATACACCCACTTTATGTTTTTGTTTGCTTTGTTGAAGATTAGTTGACTCTAAGTATTTGGCTTTATTCTGGGTTCTCTTTCTGTTCCATTGGTCTGTATGCCTATTTTTATACCAGTACCATGCCATTTTGGTGACTATTGCCTTACAGTATAGTTTGAAGTTGGGTAATGTGATCACTCCAGAGTTGTTCTTTTTGCTCAGTCTCATTTTGGCTATACAGGCTCTTTTTTAATTCCATATGAATTTTATCTCTCACCCCTTCAAACAACTAGGATTATTTTTTATAGTTCTGTGAAGAACGATGATGGTATTTTGATGGGAATTGCATTGAATTTGTAGATTGCTTTTGGAAGTATGGTCTTTTTCACAATATTGATCCTACCCATCCATGAGCATGGGATGTGTTTTCATTTGTTTGTGTTGTCTATGATTTCTTTCAGCAGTGTTTTGTAGTTTTCTTTGTAGAGGTCTTTCACTTCCTTGGTTAGGTATATTCCTAATTATTTTTTCTGTTAATTGTTTTGCAGCTATTATAAATTGGGTTGAGTTCTTTCTTTGATTCTCATCTGGGTCACTGTTGGTGTATAGCAGAAGCTACTGATTTGTGTACATTAATTTTATCCTGAAACATTGCTGAATTCATTTATCAGTTCTAGGAGCTTTTCGGATGAGCCTTTAGGGTTTTCTAGGTATATCATCATGTCATCAGAAAACAGTGACAGTTTGACTTCCTCTTTACTGATTTGGGTGCCCTTTATTTTTTTCTCTTATCTGGTTGCTCTGGCTAGGACTTCCAGTACTATGTTGAATAGAAGTGGTGAAAGTGGGCATCCTTGTGCAAGACGTTTTATAGTAATTGAACAATAGTATGAGAAGAATCTTAATTATGTAATTCAGCCCCCTGTGTTCTCCCTGCCTTTTGTGTCATCCTTACCACCCATTTCACAGATGGGAAAACCAAAGTCTGTGTATACAAGCCCTCTATTCACTGCATGTAATTTGCACAGAGGATAACCTTGCAACCCAGCAGTTGAGAAATGGGGTAAGAATACATGGACATGGCATAGACTAGCTGTTTTAAATTGTGTTTCAAAATGTGCTAGGAATTTGAGAGAGGTACATTAAATCCTCTCAAAAAATTACAGTGTTTGAGCCTAGGGCCCTCCTCCCAGCTGGAAAAGAATGTTGGGCTAGAAGAAGACAAACAACCATCTGTTCCTAATTTTTCAGGTGACAAAGGCATTGGGAGATGTGAAACATCCTGATTACAAGTATTGGGCAAAATAGCGGGGGAAAGCTGAGCTTAGATCATTTCTCTCTGGACAGGAATTAAACAGAGAAATAAGCACTGCTAAAGTAAATCTGGGATTTGGGTTCTAGCCCCAGGTCTGGTTACGGAGCAAGTCACTGTGGGGAAAGGCTCCTTCACTGGAGCCCTCTTCAGTGGGAGAGAGCAGCCAGCCTCTGCCTCTCTCATCCTCATGGGGTGATCTGGAGAACCAATAAATTATCCCATGGAAGATGCTTTGGAAAATACAATTTTAAGTGCTAAAGGAATGTTGTGATTGTTCAAGCATGGACAGTCCATGACAAATCCTGGAGGTGACCGTCCTGGCCAGCTGCGAGTGGCACTAGCAGTAAAGAAGTGAGGAAATACGTTGACTTAGTTTTAGGGCCCAGAGGTCTAGAAAACAAAGCCTGAACCTGCAGATGGAAGTCAAAAAGCTTCAGGTGTGGGCAAGGTCAGGCCAAAACCACATGAATGAAACTCTCACATGGCGGCCAAGCATGTGACTCTAGAGAGGCCACCTAAGTTTAAATCCCCGCCCCACTACTGACTAGCTGTGGGATCTTGAGCATATCATTAACCATGGGCTTTTGTTTCCTCATCTGCAAGACAGGAATTATCACACCTTCTTCCTAGAGTGGAGAAGACTGAATAATTTTTGTGAGGTGCTTGATGCAAGCACATACCCAATTTAAGAGTGTGGGCTCTGGAGCCAGAATGCTTGTGTTTAAATCCTTACTATGATACTTTCTAGCAAGTTACAGCTTCTCAGTGCCTCAGTTTTCCCATCTATAACATGAGGATAAGAATGTTAGCTCCCTTATAAGGCTGTTGTGAGGATTAAATGAGTTAATCCATATAAATGTTTAGTGCCTGGGATATAATAAGCCCTCAATAAAATGGAGTTTTTACGTAATTGTATTAGGCCATTCTTGCGTTGCTATAAAGAAGTACCTAAGACTGGGTAATTTATTAAAAAAAGAGGCTTACTTGGCTCATGGTTCTGCAGGCATTACAGGAAGCACAGTGTTGGCATTTGCTCAGCTTCTAGGGAGGCCTCAGGAGGCTTATAATCTTGGCAGAAGGTGAAGGGGGAGCAGACACATCAAATGGCAAAAGCAGGAGCAAGAGACAGAGTGGAGGGAAAGGTGCCACACACTTTTAAATGACCAGATCTTTCAAGGACTCACTATCTTGAAGACAGCACCAAACCATGAGGGATCCACTCTCATGACCCAAACATCTCCCACCAGGCTCCACCTCCAGAATTGAGGGTTAAAATTCAACAAGAGATTTGGGCAGGGACAAATATCCAAACTATATCAATGATCATATTTATTATAATTTTTGGTTTGTGGTGTTTTTTTAGAGACAGGGTCTCCCTCCATCTCCCAGGCTGGAGTGCAGTGGCACAATCATAGCTCACTGCAGCCTCCAACTCCTGGGCTCAAGGGATCCTCCCACCTCAGCCTTCCAAGTAGCTAGGACTCAAGTGTATACCACCACACCTGGCTGGTTTTTTAAAAAAAAAAAAACTGTACGTGGAGATGTGGTCTCACTATTTTCCCCAGGCTGATCTCAAACTCCTGGCCTCAAGCAATCCTCCCGCCTCAGCCTCCGAAAGTGCTGGGATTACAGGCATGAGCCACCATGCCTGACCCCATTATAATGAATTATTATTACTGAATGTACTTTGATACTGAGTCAGAATCCTCAAATATTTTCAGACCTGCATAAAACCTAAAGGGAGAGCAAACTCCCAGCACCCATGCAACAGTTGGCTCACTAATACTTTAAGTGCATGTTATTGCTCTAAACAAATAGAAGCTGTCTCTGAGTTTGGACATCAGTGAACTTGAACACATATTAGGATAATCTTTTAACTATGTCCTATAAGTATTCATTGTGGTATAAATTCGTGTTGCAATGAAGGGCCCTAGCAACCATTCCCTGGGCTACTGAGCCTCTGTATGGTTACAGCATCCAGGAAGCTGGAGAAGTTTCTGGAATGTGGCTGATTCCCCAGTCATCCCACCTCTGTTCACAATCATTCCATATTCCAAAAATAACACAACTTTGTTATTTTTGGTTCCTCACACCTAACACAAGTCCTGGCGTGCAGTATGTGCTCCATAAATGTGTTAAATTAATGAGTGAAGCATTAGTAAAAAGATTGAATAAGGAATAAACACTCTCCTTGATTATTGAGAAGGGGAAAGTGCTCTCACAACTCATGTGGCTTGCACTGTGGGGCACCCTGAGTATTCATTGGTGGCCAGAAGAAAAAAGAAGCGTGGTTCTTAAAGAAGAATGATTCTGGAAGGATGGTAACCAGATATGCCAGAAGTCCATATTGCAATATCCTGGGGATTTTTCCAAACTTGTGTTCAACTAAGGTGGATTCTGATACCCAGGTGAAGTGGACATAGAAGTAGAGGTCTCTGGGGAGAAGGCCATGGTGGCTATCAGGTAGTAGTAATCCCTTTGTTTCACCATGACCTTACCAGTGCTTGGGTACAGGGCATAAAGAGGGCATGGCTGGAGGATTTGTGGGAGGTACAGAGGGGAAGAGCAGGACTGGACACTTGGTAGGGCTGCTGCTCAACAGGATGTGAACTTGGCAGGCCCTGGTCAAAGTGGAGAATGGGAAGCAAAGCAGCAAGCATTTATTGAATTTCTACTTTGTGCCAAGAACTATGTGCTGTTCATACATCATCTCTCTTAATTCTATTCTTAATCCCCATTTTTTAGAAGAGAAAAGTAACTTCAAAGTAATTAAGCATTTCTCCTAGATCACACAGGTTCAAACTGACCTGTACGAGATTCAATTTCTGGTTCATTTTGATTTCAGAGCCCTTGAAAATTTCAAGAAACTTTGCTCCTCTCCAGGCTTGTGTCCTAGGTAATTAAGGTAGCTACAGATTAGGAGGGAAGACTGCAGCTTTGTAGGCAGGCAGATATCTAGACTAGAACCCCAGACCCCAGGTCACAAAATAGATGCTAGATCCTACCTGTTGGTGGGGTTCTTCCTATTGGGTAGTGCCCACTGGTTGGCTTGGCTCAAGAACTGGGCATAGCAGAATCCACAGGTGGCAGGGATCAGGGCCTCATAGGTAGCTCCTGGAAACACAATCACACAACCCTAATCTTTAGGACTGATAGGCAGGGCTTGCCTTTCCTTCTTTCTGGCCACTTGATTCAATCTCTATTTCCTCATCCATATAAAAGATACCTTATAGAGAAGGAAAAGGAGGAGATGAAATGAACTAATTAGAGGTTGTTGGTAACCTTTTATCAATATTTACATAAATGGATGAAACTGCTGGCCTCATTGCTGGGTCTCCCCAATATGATCACAAGCCTGGCAGAGAACAGGGAACAGGGTGAAGGGAGCACCAGGAACTGAGTGGCTTTCAGCGGGCACCTTGCAAATAGTCCTGTGATCTTATGCAAATTTCTTAACCTTGCTGGGCTTCAGTCAAATATTCTATAAAAAAGAATCACAAACAAAAATGTAGATGATGCTTTTTAAACCTGATGAAGAAGCAACATAAATGTTGAATAGTGTTAATAGTACCTTTAAATTGATCATAAAAATTCTACATCTATTTAGTTGCCAAAATGCTTCTGCATACATTGCTGTAGCACAATCTCCTAAAAACCCTGTGATGTGGGCTAGAAGGTGCAATTCTCAACCTCACAGACTGGAAAACCAAGTCTCTGAGAGAATACACTTTGTCCAAAATCGAAAAGTTGAAAACAGCTGAAAGCGGATACTAGAGAATTGGAGTCACATGATGTAGAAAATGCAAATGGCACTAGATAAAACATAGCTTCAGAACAGTTCAATGAAAATGATAACACAGTGAAATGTTGCTATGCCATTATAGAAATGAAAAAACAGAGCTGCAGAGAGGTTAAGAAACTAATGCCAAAATAGAGTACTGTACTGGGGCTGAGCTATGAACCTAAGACTGTCTAATCCCCTCAAACTTTATGTTTATTTCCTTAGCCAGGCTGCAGACTGTAAGCCATTCTTTAATTTAGCAAGTCATTATTGCGTTCTTTTATATGCCAAGTTCCGATCTATACCCTGGAGAAACAACAATGAACAGAGTCTCTGCTCTCATGAAGGTGATATTCTGATAATCAATAAGCAAGGAGGTATTGTACATAGGTGGTGTTAGGGCTTGAATTAGGTTCACCCCCCCAAAAAATATGTTGCTGTCTTAACCCCTAGTACTTCAGAATGCAAGCTTACTTGGACATAAATTCGTTCCAGATGTAATTACAGGCAGTCCCCAACTTAAAATAGTTCAATTTATGATTTTTTTGACCCTATGATTGTTAAACCAATGCACATTCAGTAGAAATCGTACTTCACATTTTAGATTTTGATCTTTTATTTTTATTATTTTTATTTTTTAATCATAACATTTTTAGTTTCATTATTATAAACTAGAATTGTGTTAGATGATTTTGTCCAACTGTAATGTAATGTTCTGAGCACACATAAGGTAGACCAGGCAAAGCTATGAGATTTGGTGGGTTAGGTGTACTAAATGCATTTTCAACTGACGATATCTTCAACTTACTATACAATGGGCTTATTGGGATATAACCCCATTGTGAGTCAAAGAGAAGCTGTACTTAAGTTCAGATGAGGTTATACTGGAGTAGGCTGGGCCATTAATCCAATATGACTGCCATCCTTATAAGAAGAAGACAGAGACTCAGTGAGAAGATGACCATGTGAAGGAAGAGATAGAAACTGGAATGATGCATTTACAGGGAACACGAAGGATTGCTGGCAAATGCAGAAGTTAGGAAGAGACAAGGAAGGATTATCTCCTACAAGTTTCAGAGGGAGTGTGACCCGTCCACACCTCGATTTTGGATTTTTGGCCTGCAGAACTGTGAGATGATAGATTTCTGTTGTTTTAAGACTCAATTTGAGGTACTTTAAAAATAGCAGCCCTAGGAAACTAATACAGGTGGTGATATATACTGCCTAGAGCAATGAAACAAACAATAATACAAATTTAAAAATTCCAAAAAACCAAGTCTGTTTTTCTGAGATGGGTGGAAGACTGACAAAGACACTAAGACTTGGGGGCTTCCTAGCTTCCTATGAGCAATATATGCCCTCGGCCGCTTGCCACAGGCTTTCTTCCCCACCCTGCAGGCTTATCTACTGTGGCTGCTTCCCAGCTCACCTCTACGTGAACTTGACTTGAAAGGGTTTACTAAGCAAATTAATAATGTAAACGAGATTGCAGCTAGCACCTTCCGTGCAGGAGCAGCGGTGAAGGCCTACTGCACAATAATTGTCTGCATACAAATGGATGCTGCAGCTGGAAATGAGTCTGTAATGCTCGGGAAAGCAGGCCATCAGGGCTGCTGATGGGGGACACTTTGGTACCCATTCAGATCATTTTTGCTATTACACGAATCAAGGCAAATCCACAAAGTGCTTTATAACACAATACTGTGTTTATCAGCTAGGCTTTTCATTTCCTCCTCGCAACAGCTCAGAAGGGTATTAGAAAAGTTCCCATTTTATAGATAAAGACACTGAAGCTTGGAGAGGTTGGGAAACTAGTTGGAGACTCCATGTTTGACAGCCTGGGACCTCTAACCCTCCTGATCTGGTGTGTGGCTGGAGGCTTCCTAAAAAAAAAACAGTCCTTTTCAAAATTCAGTTGTTCACAGCCTTTTAATAATATCCAACCTTTAATTGATTACTGAACACTAAAAATTCATTTTATCATTTAGTTCTCACTATAAACTATGCGGTAGGTATCGTTACTCCTGTAAAGAAACAGGCTCAGAGAGGTTATAACACTTTCCTAAGGCCACGTGTGGGTGGTGAGAACCAACTGAAGCCAAAGGCCAGCTCTCATCAACCCATATCTTAATCCACTCTAGGGGGAGGGGTGGCTGTTAAAAATGCAGATTCCTGAGCTCCACAAAACCTGCTGAATCCAAATTTCTGAGGGCAGACTCTGGATCGTTCATACTTAGTATGTTCCCTAGTGATCTGATGCTGCCATTCTCTTGAAAATGCCATTTTGCATCCTCTTTTAGTCCAGCTTAGGGCTCCTTGACATCGCCTTCCTTAAGTTCTTTCTAGAAACTGGACATGACCTGAAAATGTGCTCCGATGAGCGGAGGAAATATGCACCAGCTGATTCTGAAGCCAACACATCTCCACATGAAGGCTGAAGAGTGTCCCCAGCTGGGGTCAACAGAGGTGCCACCTCCGCTGCCACCACCAGGCAGCCACTGGGCTGAGGTGCCTGTCAGTGAGTGGAGAAAGCCCTTTGGGACTCCATTCTGGCATTTTCATTTATCATGCAAATGAAAGAAGTTAAATTAGGTCATGTCAGGGACTCGCAAATCAAAATTGTGCCAGAGGGTTCTTCCATGGCCACAGCAGGGAGCTGTGCTGAGGGATCTTCAGATGCGTCTATTTTTGAATTTTCTATCAAATCAAGGAGCTTCTGGTACCAGGCTTCTTTGGCATGAAGCATGTCCACTGTGCAGGTCTTGGATCTGCGGAGATGATTCATAGCCAGGCCAAAGCTTCTGGCACTGCTAAATACAGACAGGGGAGCACCAAGTGCTTACCCTATGAGTTCAGTGAAAAAAGCTGCATGGGCTTTGGAGTTACAGGCTTACCTGGATTAGATCTAACTAATGCTTACTGCGCAGGGCACTGATCCAGGCTGGACACTTATCTTCATAGAACTTACATTCCAGAGGGCACACGCCTGGCCTCTGCCACTTATAAACTAGGGGACATAGGACAAATCCCTTAACCTCTCTGAATCTCAGCTCATCTATCTGAGCTCTTTTCACTGACACTTTGCAGGTGCTCAGTATATGCCACATATGATTCCATAAGTAAATTCCTCGTGTTTGCCAATGGGAGGATGCATTAGAGATATAGATAAGTAGTCCAAGGTTGACTTATACTACTTAATGTATTAATTTAGTTACACATTCATTTGCTACACATGCGTTCACTTCTGGTAGGAGGGTTCATGTGGATTTGCATCTGTTCTTTCCCTTGAGCCTAGGACTAAATGTCTGACTTCCTTTCTAATTCTCTGAAGTGAGACAGTCAAGCCCTTTACACACAGTCAGCATTTGCTACCTGCTGCTGAATCATTGCCTGAATACATGAATAATTTGCTATGAAAGGAGTTGGTCTTCATTCAAAGCTCCAGCTACTTTGGATGAATTGGATTTCCAAATAAAGAAAAACTAGCACCTCCAAGAAGCAGGGGGTCAGATATGGTCACCATCACATATAAAGATCCCACAGACTTTTAGAAATGGGCTTGAGGTTGGACCCACCTGAAACTTGTGGGCTGCTGCAACTGCTCTCACCCACATCAGTGAGGAATAACAGGGTGTTTAATAAGTTCAAGCAAGCCAGGGACTGAGAGCTAAAATGTAGAATATTTGTTTTAGTTTTAGCAGGTTGTTCTCTTTTCCTTATCCATCATAGTGAAGGTTCCTTAAATGTTGGTTTCCTTGTTCTGTGATAGATATTGGGCTTTGAAGAGAAACTCAGCAGAGTTCAGATCTTACCCTATCACTTACTGGCCTTCAGACCCTGGGAGTACGGGGTACTCTCAGATTTCCCTGTAAATCAGGTGCTATAACAATACTCACTCCCTAGGACTACTGTGAAGGTTAACTGAGGGGAAGCCTATGAAAGCACTTTGTAAACTATGGCTTTATGTGGATCTAATTAACATGACTATTTTTATTCCCTTAGTGATCTCTATTTTCTTTTCTTCTTAACAATTACAGACTCGTGGGTTTGAAGGAGAGCAGGTTCATAGGCTGCCTAGTCAGAATCAACTAGAGAGCTGGTTAAAATTCAGACTCCCTAGGGGCTACCTCAAACCTACTGAATGAGACCTGGGGAGAGCAGAGAGGACAGTGGGAAACTGTGGTGTATAACGCAGCAAGCTTTGAGAAACATTGACCTAGTCTCTTAATATGTGCAACCTCTGCAACATCCCTGGAAAGTGGTGTTTTAATCATATTACCTTGGTGAGGTATGGTAAAACCAGGCGCAGGTCAAAAGAGAGACATCGGGAAAGCTCAGAGGTTTCATTACACTCACAGTTCTCTGAGGAAAACATAGCCTACCATGCAGGGCCACTCAGAGAAATGTCAGGGTTGGTCACAGAGAGAGTGAGAGGGGGACTATGGCAAGAGACTTCATTGTGGTTTCTGAGGTAAGGAAAGGGCAAGGCAGGGCACACAGGGTTAGGATTGGCTAGTTTGGGTAATTCCAGTGTGCTCTGTAGTACAGCGGCCGTCCCTAGTTGTCTGACACCTGGCCCTGGGGTGGTTAGGGTGGGTGGGTAGTGGCTCAAAGTGTGGGAACCCAGTAAGAGTAGTGGTTGGGATTGTAGACTTCATCGGCTTCTCAAGAAGGAAAACTGAGCAGCTTCTAGCCTGGGTCTCAAAACTAGGTCATGACTGCACACACATATACAAAAACCACAACAACAAGGCTATATTACAAGTGGTCATCCCATTCTGCTTGTACATCTCCAGGGAGACAAAGCTTCCTGCCTTACCAGGCAGCCCCATCCATGTCTGGCCAACTGACTGTGACAATCTGGTTCCTGATACCACCTGACACCTGTTCTCCGGCAGCTTCTACTCCTTGGTCCTGGCTTCCTTTTTAGGGACACATGAACCAATCTTCACCCTTCTTTCACATGATACCAGCACTTCCAGCATTTGAAATCAGGATCTTCTCCATCCTTGGGCTTGCCAGCAGGTCTTTATTTAATAGGAATTCAAGTCTCTTCTCCTCTTTTTCCTTCTCCTTGATCTCCCTTGTCTGAGCAGGGAAGGCTAAAGGCTTGAGAAGATGCTAAGACCATACAGGGACTTAGCCATGGAATTTGGACTAATGATAATTATAATAATTGCAGCTACTCGTCACGGAGCATCAATCACACCTCAAGCATCAGATCAGTGCTTTACAGACAACTCATCTCATCCTCGTAACAATCTTATGATTTGGGTATGATTGTACCCAGTTTACAAATGGGTTAGTTGAGGTTCAGGGTGGAGGTGAAGAGACTTGCCCATGGTCACTTGGCCAGTACCCCAAGAACTGGCACTGGAATGCAGGGCTGCCTGGCTGAGTTCAGATAAGGGTACCTGCCATTTCCCGACCCAGCCCCATTGGGCAGCAAGAGGACAGGAATGAGAAAATTAGGTGCTGAGCCAAAGCAAGAGGCCTGTCTACTGACCTGTGTGTGGGGCCCTCTCTGGGCCTCCTCTTTGGAGATGCCTCAGAGACTCAAATACCTGCTGGTTTTATCTGTGAGGTTGGTGGAACTCCTTGTCAAACATCCAGGCATATTTTTGTCACTTTAAGAAATCAAGACAATTTCTTCACTTGACAAAGGTAAAATCTTTTAAAGCTTTGGAGGATTGGGAAAGGGAATAAGAAAGACATTAATAGAATGACATATTTTTAGTGTAACACTTCAGAGAAAAACTCTAGGGGAACAAAAAATAAAATGAACGACCTAAATATGGTTCTTTAAAATTTTTTTAAAAATACTATGAGCTTCAAAGGAGTGGGCTGTGCTGGATATTTGCATGCCCCAAATCTGTAAAGGATTTGAATACAATGGAAAGTCCATGGGTGAAGACTCTCCTTTGGTCTGGTAAATTGTGCCTCCCCTAATGTTGGGTTGACTACTTGCGAGCTGGGTGACCGGACAAAATACTAAACCTCTCTCGTTCCCAGTTTCAAAATCTGTATGATAAAGATGGTGGCACTGAGCTCATTGAATTGTGGTGAGATATACATGAAATCATTTATGTGAAATACACGAAATATTTATACAGAACTATAATAATATAGTCCTATATACCACATTATATAGTATATAATATATACTATATAATAAATCTAATATATTATTATATAATATATATTATATGTGTTAGATTAATTATTATGTATTTTCAGGTTATTTTATTTGAAAACAGAACACATGGCTCATTTAGGAAGATTATTAAAATATCTTCTATTGCTTTTGCTAAGTTTCTGAGAAATAGGCCATCTTAGCCTGAGCTGCTATAACAACATACCAGAGACTGGGCAGCTTAAACAGGAATTTATTTCTCATAGTTTTGGAGGCTGGGAAGTCCAAGATCAAGATGCCAGCAGATCTGGTTCCTGGTGAGGACTGTCTTCTTGGCTTGTAGACAATCACCTTCTTGTGTAGCCTCCCATGGAACAGAGAGAGGAAGCTCTGGTCTCTTCCTCCTCTTAAAAGGGCATTATTCTTACCATGGGACTCTACCCTCAATGACTTCATTTAAAGCTATTCACCTCCTGTATTAGTCCATTTTCACACTGATATAAAGATATCACCTGAGCCTGGATAGTTTATAAACAAAAGAGGGTTAATTGACTCACAGTTCCACGTGGCTGGGGAGGCTTCACATTCATGGAAGAAGGCAAAGGAGAAGCAAGGCACATCTTACAGAGTGGCAGGAGAGAGAGAAAAATCAGAAGGAAGCTCCAGACATTTATCAAACAACCAGGTCTTGTGAGAACTCACTATCACGAGAACAGCAAGGGAGAAATCTGCTCCCATGATCCAATCACCTCCCACCAGGTCCCTCCCTTGACACGTGGGGATTACAATTCAAGATGAGATTTGGGTGGGGACATGGAGCTAAACTAGATCACTTCCCAAAGACACTTCCAAACATCATCACACTGGGGATTAGAGCTTCAACATATGAATTTAGGGAACAGGAGGATACACAAACTTTCAATCCATAGCATGGGCAAATAGGTTCACAAACAACTGTTATGAGCTGATAGGAGCCTCCTCCTCATGGGCGCTGGGTGTGGGAGCTGAGGATTCAGGAGAGCTGGACCCTGCTTCCCGCTCCACAGGGTCCGGTGCCACTCCAACAGCGTGACAGTCCCTATCTCATGACAAGATCCTGACTTGGTTTAGATAACCTATAACAACATGCTCAGGGAAGGTGGGTTCAACCCACAGGGTGGATCATGATTGGCCAAAGCAACCAGGATAGTCTCATTCCTTCTTGCAGGTGACTGGTTTAGCAGTGGGCCTATGACCCAATTTTGATCATTGAGACAAAATGGGCCTTCAGGAAAAGACTTCCAGTTCTGATGAAAATCCCCTTTCTTCCCTATATGCTGGAATGTGAGGATGGAATGTGAAGCAGGGCTGCCTTTTTGTGACTATGAGAGGAAAAACAAAGAGAATTGGAGAAGTGAACTCAGAGCACTGAAATTATTGAACTGCTGAGTTAGCAGAAGCTGGAACTGCCTACCCTACAATTCTAGTTATGTTTACGTAATAAACCCCAGTGTTTTCAGCTACTTTTATCCAGGTCATTTGTTACCAACAGCCAAAAGCATCCTAAAGCTTACATGGACAAACTTACTTTGGGACTCTAGACACATGCCCTCTCTGAACCTCGGTTTCCTGTGTTTGTTTGTTTGTTTGTTTGTTTTTTTGATGGAATCTCACCCTGTAGCCCAGGCTGGAGTGCAGTGGTGCGATCTCAGCTCACTGAAACCTCTGCCTCCCAGGTTCAAGCAATTCTCCTGCCTCAGCCTCCCAAGTAGCTGGGACTACATGCGTGCGCCAATATGCCCAGCTTATTTTTGTATTTTTAGTACAGACGGGGTTTCACCACGTTGGCCAAGAGGGTCTCCATCTCCCGACTTTGTGATCCGCCTGCCTCGGCCTCCCAAAGTGCTGGGATTACAGGCCTGAGCCACCACGCCCGGCCCAGTTTCCTCTTATATTAAATGATGGGATTGGATTCCTGTTGGCAAACCAGTAGCCCATGGGCCAGATTCAGCTTAACAGTGATGTTTGGGTTTCCCTGTGCATCAAACAAATCATATATATCTAGAAAATGTGACTCTTGTACTTTCCAAAACTCTTCCAATTGCCCTCACGAGCCTCACATGGGATAGTGGTGGAAAAACAAATCTTGTCAGTTAATCATATCTCCATCTTCTCTGGTACAAAGAATCTCTTAGAGATCTTGGTTCTTCTCTGGAAATGCTCCTGGTTAGGGGTGAAGAAGTGGGGCTTACATGCCATTGCAGCCTTAGGGCTATGTTGTTTTCTCTAGATCTGCTATAGAATCTGTTAAAGCGAACTAAATATGGCCTGAGAAGGACTCCGTACTTCTCTATTTGAGTCCTTGTGGACGAACTGCAACCTAGCTTAATAGGTAGACAAGACTGAAAACCTAACTTAGGAGTATGCACCTGTAACAATAGCTGAGTCTTGGCCAATCCCAGTGGCTATACTTCAGCCACTCATAAACTGTTGAGTGTTCAAACTGTGCTCAAATAAGGAAACACTGAGCCGTAACCAATCCAGCCATTCTGTACCTCACTTACGATTTCTATATATCATTTCCCTTTTTTTGTCTATAAATCTTCTACCATGTGGCTGTGCTGGAGTCTCTGTGAATCTGTTGTGATTCTGCGGGCTGCCCAGTTCACAAATTGTTCATTGCTCAATTAAACTCCTTTAACTTTAATTCGGCTGACGTTTTTCTCTTATCAAATCACAGGGCTGGTTGAGGCCTTAAGCCCTGTACAGTGTCTGCTAAGATGCAGCAGATCTCTCTGGGTCCTTGGAATAGTGTGCTCCTTCCATAGCTGAAATCTTTGGTCCTAGACATAGTCCCTGTACTCTGCAACCACTGATACCATGTTGCTTCCAGTGACCTGGGCTCGGCACCTCTGCATTCCCTCCCTGGGATATCCTAATGTCTCCCTGAACAGGCACTAGGGAAACAGAAATATCACTCAGACCTATTATTCCAGACATGTCTATACACACATATATTATGCTCTCCTAAGGAACAAGATGCCAAGCCAAATGCAGAACATTCTCTAGAGCCTTGTAGTTACTCTTCCAAGCAATGCCTAGAGAAGTAGTCTCCAGCTTTCTGTGTTGTTGGGTCCCCTAGTACCTGTATGGATATCTCCATTACTAGTTTCTCTACCCCTTGTCAAGATATGGCTATGTGGCAGGAGGTAGAATGAGAGATTAGTAAGAATCCTGCCATCACATTTCCTCATCTACTTCTTCCTCACTGGAAGCAAATTCCTCTATATCGAATTCTTTCACCATTAAGACTCATACCTTGGCCACGCGTGGTGGCTTACGCCTGTAATCCCAGCACTTGGGAGGCCAAGGTGGGTGGATCACAAGGTCAGGAGTTCGAGACCAGCTTGGCCAACATGTTGAAACCTCGTCTCCACTAAAAATACAAAAATTAGCTGGATGTGGTGGCAGGTGGCTGTAATCTCAGCTACTCGGGAGGCTGAGGCAGGAGAATCGCTCAAACCTGGGAGGCGGAGGGTGCAGTGAGCCAAGATCAAGCCACTGCACTCCAGCCTGAGCGACAGGATGAGACTGTCAAAAAAAAAAAAAGACTTACACCTTAGTGACAGAACAGTAAGAGAAACCTTTAAACCAAAGAGACAACAAAGTTAGGAGATTTTAAAAGATTATACCATTGTATTATATTTAAAACAATTTTTGTTGCCAATATTTTTTTAAATTCACAAGATTCTATATATGCATGTAGATTTTTATCTTCTCTTGAAAATTAGAGGCTCTTGGCAACATTGAATTCATATTCTTTCATGGAACAATAATGGGCATGAGCCAAGTAATCTTTTTTCCTTGAACGTGCATGCATTGTCTGGTTCTTCACAGTCCCAATCACACCCCTTTGTCTTGGACCTTGAATGCATCTGGTTCACACATTTATGGTCTCTTTCTACCCCCTTAGGCATTCACAATTCTATAATAAGATCAATTCCACTTATATAGTTCTAAGACTCTATGATCAATTCCCCCTTCCCACCTCCCCATTCATCCAGCACCACACAAAGCCCAGCCAGGGAATATAACGTATTACATCCTGATATAAGTATATGATTACTATATGAACATATAATAAGTTATGGATAAATGTATAGTCTGGTTAAGTATATATGCCAAACACTTATTTTAAAATGAGAAGAAAGATTTTTTTCAACCATTCACTTGACTTCCATCCTTTGAACCATCTGTGGAGCCTTGGGCAAATTACTTAGGCCAACTGGGCTCCTATTTTTTCAACTGTGGGATGAAGAGGGTACAACTAATTCCAGGGCTCTGTAATTACATGAGTTCAGTCCAATAACCATACGTTCTCACATCAGGAGGGTTGATCCAAGGAATGTAAGACAGGCCCTCACATTTGGGAGTTTATGATCTAGTTGGGGGGAAAAAAAGCAAAAGCATAGAAAATGGAAAGCATCACAAAGCAAAGGGAGCTCTGGGGCCTCTATGCTCAGAATAGTGGGATCTTACAGTCAGAAGGTGACTAAGAGAAACTTTTCTCTCCTCACCAACATCTTCAGCTAACTACCTCCTCTTCTTCCCTTGAAATAAAATTCAGCTCACCTCTCCCTCTCCTGAAGCCCAAGGCTGGGTGAATTGATGCCCTCCACATGTGTCCCCACAGCTCTGCAATGTCTTTGTTTATTGGTCTGTCTCCTCCACCGTTCTGGACTCTGAGGGCAGGAAATGTAATACACATTTGTCTTTTCTCTTTTCTTTTCTTTTTCCTTTTCTTTCTCTTCTCTCTCTCTCTCTCTTTTTTTTCTATAACAACACTCACTTCACGGCGAACCATGCTGGCACCTCATTCCATGTGGTGTGGTTGATAAAGATTTTCATCATACACATCCTTCCTCTGGTAGGCAAGTAAAATCAGGTCAGATTCTTTCTTCAGGAGATTTTAATCTTAAGGGAATTAAGAGAATATCAAAAGAGTTTGAAACTGAATCATTCTTCCAGCAGAGTTCATTTTTTCCTACTTCCATGATCCATTGACCTGTTCTTGTTCCTCTCTTCCCTTGGATGTTCAGTCCTTCCTTGACTTTGCAAACTCCTCAATACTTTACTTAAAAAAAAAAAGTAAAAGAAAGAAAGAAAGATGGTTGGGGCCATTTCTGTAAAAACCAAGGATGTTATCTCATTCTGGGATCAATTTTTTTTCAACTTCGCTATCAATTACAAAGTCTGGCATGTGGTAAATTCTGGGGACAAAATACTAAATGTTTATTCAGTGAATAAATTCCTCATCAATGCTAACTTTCATTCTATAGCATTCCTGACAGATAACCGTCTCTCCTCTTTATGCTAGAATGCCATCAACTTCAGAGGGCTCAGCATCTCACTAGGCAGCTCAGGCTATTTGGAAAATTTTCCCAAATGAATTCTATCACATATCCCCAGTTGTTTGAAAGTTCTTCCTAAATGAGTTAAAATCTTGCTCACATTAACTTTCCCCTTACTATTCCTTGTTCTTTGCTGGGACCATGAGAATTCTTCCATCAGATAATTTCAGAGTCAGGGCTAGCAACATCTACAGGGTTTCAGGGCTTGCTAAGAGGTCTCTAAGGGATAATAATATCCCACATTTGAAAGGCAAATAACACCTACAGGGTTTTCAAAGCTCTTTCCCAACCATTAGGTAATTTATTCTCACAAAAACTCTGAAACACAGATTGCTGTGGGATTACTAGTCTCCATTTTACCTATCAGGAGACTCTATCCCAGAAAGATTGTATAATGTTTTTTTCCAGGTCACACAGTTAATAAAGGGCAGAGTTAAGACTCAATGCCTGATCTTTATGGCTTAATTCTCTCACCTCCTCAACTGTACCATGGGTCCCTTACCACAAGGTTATAATAGTCATCTCCATGATGAAGATATGATTTTAAAGGGATTTACTGCTCCAGCCACTCTGCTGCAGGTCAGCTTAAAATACTTGCTTGACCTCCTCAATCATCTAAGAGAGGTGTGATTATTTCTATTTCACAATTGAAGACACGGAGGCTCAGAGCAGTGAAGAGACTTGCCCAAGGCCACTAGGTAATAAATGTTAAAACTGACATTGAACCCAGGTAAAAAAGACAGACATCAGTCATACTAGGAGTTGGCTCATGCTGTGTGAGCAGCGTAGCCCTGTACCATTAGAAGCCACCATTAAGTCCCATTTTGATCTTTCTCTCATGTGAGTTTTTGGACCTACACTCTCAGCAAGGACAACAGTCATTTCCTTACCCACTATCCCTGAAACTCCTGAGGCCACTTTGTTGCTCTCCTCTCCTAAATTCTAAAGTCTTTCTCTGTCCCTCTCCCCACATAATTACATTAACCATTCACAAAGTTTGGGTGGGATCTTTGGTTGCTGAATGACTTATGGGGAAAGAAGGAAGACTGGCTACACACACAAGAAACATTCAGGTCATTTTTATTTCTCCATCCATGGGCAGCATCAGCCTAACCTGGAATGTGCATCCCACAGCTGCATTAAGACCAATAGGAAACATCTGTATTGTTACACTGTTTCTCCCTTAGACAACACCCCCCTACCACCACCAAAGGAATGGTGTTTTCTTAAAGTTCATCTGCAAGGTTCTGTTCTCAGCACTGATAACACTGTAAAATAATGGTAAAGTTAATTATTGGCAAATTAAAATGGAAGTGCTATCTAAATTCTTAGGACATCCACATTACTATAAAATGAATTTATTGTGATCAAAATGATTAATGACATTTCAGTAAATACCAAAGAATTAAAATCCTGAATACCAAGAAGGTTAAAGTCTTATCATCATTAGAGTACATCAAAGAAAAAAGTGAGTCCTCTCCTTATCTGCTTACATTAGGGAAAAAGACGCAGAGCAAATAAAGAAAATCATGTGAATCTCGGCAAATACTGAAATCTAGAGGCTCATTTTCTTATTTATGTAGCATTTAGAAGCAATACATATTGTATTGGAGGAAAAACAATAGCTCATGTGTAATTTAAACAAAATAGACAGACCAAAAGAACAGAATTGAAAGGCCAAAAATAGATCCACACATATCATAACATTTTAGCATATAATGAAGAAGGTATTTTAAAACTGGGGAAAAGGATAAATATTAAATAAAGGTATTGGCACAACTGGTTCATCATTGGTTGAGGGAAGATAACTACCTTATATCTTACCCCTAAATATAGTCCAGAACAAAAAATACATATGTTTTGCTGGGCGCGGTGGCTCATGCCTGTAATCCCAGCACTTTGGGAGGCTGAGGCAGGTGGATCACCTGAGGTCGGGAGTTCGAGACCAGCCTGACTGAAATAGTGAAACCCCGTCTCTACTAAAAATACAAAAAATTAGCTAATGCCTGTAATCCCAGCTACAGGCTAAGGCAGGAGAATTGCTTGAACCTGGGGGTATGGAGGTTATAGTGAGCCGAGATCATGCCATTGCACTCCAGCCTGGGCAACAACAGTGAAACTCCGTCTCAAAAACAAACAAACAAACAAACAAACAAAAAACAACAAAAAAAACCCATATGTTTATCATTTCAAAAAGAGAAACCAGAAAAGGAGAAATTAATAAATTTGGTAATATTTAATTTAAACCAAATGAAAACATAAGTAATAACCTGGAGAAAATATCAACAATTCTTTGGAAAGATAAAGGATAATATCTTTGATTATTTTTTATATGTAAATGATATATTTGATATATAAAGAGCTTCTACCAATAAAGAAAAAGACAAGCTCTCTGATATAAAAATGAGGCTGGGCACAGTGGCTCACCCCTGTAATTTCAGCACTTTGGGAGGCCAAGATGAGCAGATCACTTGAGGCCAGGAGTTTGAGACCAGTCTGGCCAACATGGAGAGACACTAGCTCTACTAAAAATACAGAAATTAGCCAGGTGTGGTGGCGCATGCCTGTAGTCTCAGCTACTCAGGAGGCTGAGGCAGGAGTATCACTTGAATCCAGGAGGGGGAGGTTGCAATGAGCCGAAATCGTGACACTGCACTCCAGCCTGGGCAACAGAGTGAGACCCTGTCTCAAAAAAAAAAAAAAAAAAAGCAAAAGACTTAGAAAAGAAATAAAAGTAGCCAATGCAACTATGAAAATATTTCCCCTTCAATAGGGGGAAAATAATGCAAGCTAACATAACAATACACTTTTTATTTTGGTGAAAATTTTAAAAACCTTATAGTAAGCAGTGTAGGAGATAAATAGACCCTCTTAGACTCTCCTGAAAGAGCACAAATTGGCCCAAAATTTATGAAAGGCAATTTGGACTAAAAAAAAAATTATATACTATTTTAGTTTGCTAGGGATATCATAAAAAATAACCCAGACTAAGTGGGTTAAACAACACAAATTTATTTTTTATGGTTCTGGAGGCTAGAAGTCCAAGATAAAGCTGTCTGCAAGTCTGGTTTCTAAGGCTTCTCTCCTTGGCTTTCAGATGGCCACTCTTTTGCTGTCTCTTCACGTGGTCTTTCTTCTATGCATGCCCATGCCTGGTGTCTGTTCCATTTCTTATAAGGACACTAGTCATATTGGACTATGGCCTCACCCTTATGATCTTACTTAACCTTAATTATTTTTTCTCTTTTTTCTTTTCTTTTATTTATTTATTTTTTGAGATGGAGTCTTGCTCTGTCACCAGGTTGGAGTGCAGTGGTGCGATCATGGCTCACTGCAACCTAAGCCTCCTGATTTCAAGCGATTCTCCTGCCTCAGCCTCTCAAGTAGCTGGGACTACAGGCACAAGCCACCATGCTCTGCTAATTTTTTGTTTGTTTGTTTTTTGTATTTTTAGTAAGAGATGGGGTTTCACCATGTTGGCCAGGATGGTTTTGACCTCGTGATCTGCCCACCTCGGCCTCCCAAAGTGCTAGGATTACAGGTGTGAGCCACCACGCCTAGCCCCTTAATTATTGTTTCAAAGGCCCCTTCTTTAAATACAATCATGCTGGGGGTTCGGGCTTTACCATAGGAATTCGAGGGTGGGAGGGAACACACTGTATTCTGTAACACACACACACACACACACACACACACACACACACACACACACACACACCCCACACACACATATTCTTACCCTATAACCAACAATTTCACTTCTAGAATATGATTAAGAAAAGCAAACAGACCACAAAGGCAAAATCTGATCCTAAAGTATACATACAGCTCATCCTAGATTCCGTTTTCTAACCTGAATTTTCCATTTATGCAAAATTGGTTAATTCAGTACTGAATCAAATTCTTTTGAGATGAGATCCAACAATTTATTTTTTTAAATTTAACTTCTGATACATAGCCAGGTGATGGTGAAATTGCTTTGTAAATCACTGTAAAATAGGTAAGATTCTGTTGTCTGAACCTGCCATGAAAATGCCAGGGTCCCTTGAATGCAGCGACTCTCAGGGAAGGGCCACACTGCCTAGTGCGCATTCCTGAGCTGTGAAGTCAGACAGATGTGGCTGGAATTCACTCCATTCCTTATTGGCTGTGTGACCTTGGGCAAACCCTCTACCCTCTCTGATGCTCAGTCTCCATTATCTGAATAATGAGGAAAACAATACCTTTTTGCAGAGTGGTATAATAAGATTTAGAGATAAATTAAGAACAGGACCTGGTGACTGGCCCATGTGAGATGTTCAGAAAATCAATATTATCTCCTTATGATATCACCACAAATGTTCAGGGAGGGAATGGACCAGCCAAAATTCATAAAGGCAACACCAAGATGTGGTAATACCCAAATCAATGTCATTTTAGGGAAGTTGACATTCTGACTGGGGTCAGTGTATCCTAGAGCAATGGTACAGGGTTCTGAGGCAAATGGATCTCAGTTCAAATCCTGAAACTGCAAACTAAGTGGATAAATCTAGGCAAGTAGCTTGACTTTGTCAGCCTCAGTTTCTTCATCTGTAAAATGGGGTTGATAATATCTACTTCACAGCATCACTATTAGGCATAAATAAAATAACCCAAGTATGAAGCTTTGTACAGTGTCTGCATGTATACATCTCAGTAAGCAGAATTTATTATTTTTTGTCACTACCAGTGCATATCTGACTCAGACAGGTGTGCAAATGTCTGCAGTGTCAGAGGCTCTGGGGAAACTGTCTAGAGCAAAACCTCTGATGAGTAGGTATAGTGGAGTCTTTCATTCTTTAGAGAATCCTGGGAAGGAAGAAAACTAATAAGTTATTTCATCTAATACCTTCTTGCGCAAGGATCCCTAGCTACAAATACACTCTGTGATGTTTTTCTCAGATAAGTTACAAATAAGCCCCAACTTGCCTTGAAAGGATTTCTGCAATCTAATAGGATGAGGTGTTAGTCTTGATACTGTGAAATCCCTTTAGCAGAAAGCCTGGGGCTACCAGTGGGGCCAGGCCCTTCCTGAGTGTTGGCACTTAAGGAGGCAGATAAGGGAAGATTTCCAAATAGGAACATCTGGAAATGGAAAAGAAGGACTCTGAGGAGAAAGAGCACTCATTTTTCAAGGCTGCCTTAGGCTATGTCTTCTGGGAAGCCATCTCTGGGCAAAAGAACCATGGATTTGAGACTTGACACGCAGGATTTTAACAAATGAAGCCACAAGGTCTGTTGCTGGAAGCACCCTGGGTTTACTTCTCTTCTCAAGGACTTTAGAACTGGATTGAGACCCCAGCCAGTAGGGTGACTGTCCAGGGTGCCCCCATTTGAAAAGTAGCAAGGTCATAAATCTCTTCATCACCCTCCATGGACCATGAGACCAGCCAACTATGAGTCACCTGAAATCACCAGCCAAATGTCAGCTGAAATTGTGAAACAGAATAATCCTAAGCGCAATGCTATTTATCCAGGAAAAATGATTTCATTTGTTCTAAATTTTCAACCCAAGACGTTTAGGGGATCAGAAAAATCACAATTCTATTTATTTATTTATTTATTTATTTATTTATTTATTTATTTTGAGAAAGAGTCTTGCTCTGTCACCCAGGCTGGAGTGCAGTGGCGCGATCTCGGATCACTGCAAGCTCCGCCTCACGGGTTCATGCCATTCTCCTGCCTCAGCCTCCCGACACCACGCCCAGCTAATTTTTTTTTGTATTTTTAGTAGAGACGAGGTTTCACCGTATTAGCCAGGATGGTCTTCATCTCCTGACCTCGTGATCCGCCCGCCTCGGCCTCCCAAAGTGCTGGGATTACAGGCGTGAGCCACCGCACCTGGCCGGAAAAATCACAATTCTAACACAATTCCAAGTGTTAGAATTACATGTTGAATATAGCTGTTGATTTTAAAAAATCCATTTCTACCCACTTCCATTAAGTAAATACTGAAAAGCTGTATTTTGAATATAGTTGTTGTTTTTAAAAAATCTGTTTCTACCCACTTCCATTAAGTAAGTACTGAATAATTATTTTAGAAAAGTCATTGTGAAAGGATATCAGCTTTTTGGGGCCCCCAAATCTCTCAATCTAACCCTGTCCTGGGGCTATCTCTAGGTTAATTTAGAGCAAAGCTACAGAAAGGAAAGTGAGCACCTGCTATGTGGTAAGCAGTAGACGCAGCCTTGTCCACAAAGAATCATGTATACTCTCCTTCTCTGGGAGGCTTAGACATGTGGGATAATTTGTCCAGGGTCACACATGAAATGAGCAAGTGGCTGTCCTAAGACTCAATTGCAGGTTCCTCTGGCTCCAAATCCATGCCTTGTGATACGGTTCAGATCTGTGTCCCCCCCACCCCCCAAATCTCATATAGAATAATAATCCCAGTGTTGCAGGTGGGGCCTGGTGAGAGGTGATTTGATCGCTGGTGCGGTTTCCCTTGAATGACTTAGCACCATCCCCTCGGTGCTGTTCTCATGGTAGTGAATGAGTGAGTTATCATGAGATCAGGTTGCTTAGAAACGTGTAGCACCTCCCCACCTCTCTTCCTCCTCCTCTGGCCACGTAGGATGTGCCTGCTTCCCCTTCCTCTTCCGCCATGATTGTAGGTTTCCTGAGACCTCCCCAGAAGCCAAGCAGATGCTGCCATGCTTCCTGTATAGCCTGCAGAATTGTGAGCCAATTAAGTCTCTCTTCTTTATAAATTACTCAGTCTCAGACATTTCTTTTTAGCGATGTAAGAACGGACTATACACCTTGGTTTTATTTGTTGTTTTTTTTCTATGCAAGCCCTCCAGTTTCACTGTCCTTTAACAGGTTCTTGTTCTGCCTTTGTTAGGTTGATTCTCTAGGTATCACTGGGAGGCATAGACCCTCTCCTTGCAGAACTCCAAGGGACACCATTCGCACATTCTTCTGAAAGTCCCGTGTTGAGCTGTGGTGGAGCTCTGCCATCTGTAGTTATTGTTAGGAGGTTTGGCATTGATTTCAAATTCCTAAACATGGCCTGGCTAACTGCTACTCACCTTCAGGTGTTATTTTGTCACTTCCCTGGGGAAGATTTCTCTGTATCCCTGATGGGGGATTAAGTCACCATTTTGTTTACTCTGAGCACCCTAACATAAGATTGTCTTCTCCAGCACTTAGCACAATTAATAATTAATTACTCATATTATTATTTGTTTAATGGCTGTCTCTATATATGCATCCATTTACCGATTTTTTTTTTTTAAAGAGCCGATTACATGCCTGCCAGGTGCTTACTGTCTGAAGCCCTGGGGCTAGAGCAGTGTAGGAGTAGGAGTCCTGGGTGGACTGAGATGTGGTCTGTCTTCCTCCCCATGTATCCTCCAGCCCAGCCAGTGCTTCACCCAGAGCAAGAATTAAAAGAAGGAAGAAAAAAATGAAGAAAGGTTACAACAATATTATTATGTTTCAGCCATATTCCATCCCCTTCCTTTGTGGGCTCTTAAAAGGCTGAATCTAGTCCTATTTATCTCTGAATCTCCAGCACTAAACACAGCGCGTGGATAGAATAGGAGCTCAAAAAATACATACACTATTTAATGAATCAATGAATGATTCAAGCAATCAATTTAATTTGGCATATGCCTTCCTTGTAGGTGTGCCCATTAATTACCAATTACCAATGTTTACATTCCAGTGCCTAACCATTTTTTTGCTGGCTTCTATGAACTCTCTGGGATGAGAGAATTGGTTTCTCAAATGACTTCCTGCATAAATTAGCCCATCTGAAAGTGAGTGTTTATCCCAGGCTCTTTGAAATTCACATCATTCGCACCAACACCCCCGCTCAGCTCAGACAGTTGTTTAATTCCAGTCACCTGGGATTTCTTCCTACCTTTGTTGCCAGCCTCAGCCTAACGCCACTTATCTTATCCACCTGGATTTACATATCAGAAAGGCCTAATCAAAGCCTGCCTGATTGTCACATCCACCCTGGTTACAAATCTGCCATCTAATCAAGAAGCCATACAGCAAATCAACATGCCCTTCTTTCTGAAATCTCTTGCAGAAAAATGGGAGAGCAGGAGTCAGAGCTGTGAACAAGGACGGCAAGAGTCAACCAGGGGAAAAATTCCCTTCCTAGCTGTGTAGCACTGGGAAGAAAGGGACAAGGCAAAATGCTTTGTCTGCAGTTTGATACAACAGTGAGTGTGGGAGAAAAAACTAATGAGCACAAAGTAACACATTTCTAAACTATGGTGCCTAATGGCACCATCCTAAGATTCTCTGGGCCCACAAGGCTATGAAGTTAGAATCAGAGATCCTTTATTTAGTCCAACATCTGCAATGTACATTTTATGAGCTAAGTCAGGTTCTGAGAGATGAATAGCTAACAATAACAGGTAACTTCTACTGCGCCCTTAGAATGGGCCAGCCTTTTCAGGCATGATCTCATTGGGTCCTCACAGCTAATTTTTTCTTCAATACAGAGAAGAAAAAAGAGACTTAGCAATGCCATTTTCCCATAACCATAGAGTAAGTAAGCTGTGAACCCAGGACACAGACTTAGATTATTTGTTCCTTCAGCAAACTAATTTTTTTAAGTCTCCTGAATGGCACATCTTAAACCTTAAAATATGCATACAAGCCACTTAGAGATTTTTAAAAATGTGTTTTCTGATTCATTAGACCTTGGGTATGTATCCACATTTTTATTTATTTTTTATTTTGTTTTTATTTTTATTTTTTTTTTTGAGACAGAGTCTCGCTTTGTCGCCCAGGCTGCAGTGCAGTAGCACGATCTCGGCTCACTGCAAGCTCCGCCTCCCGGGTTCACGCCATTCCCCTGCCTCAGCCTCCCGAGTAGCAGGGACTACAGGTGCCCGCCACCACGCCCGGCTAATTTTTTGTATTTTTAGTAGAGATGGGGTTTCACCGTGTTAGCCAGGATGGCCTCGATCTCCTGACCTCGTGATCTGCCCGCCTCGGCCTCCCAAAGTGCTGGGATTACAGGCGTGAGCCACCGTGCTCAGCCAGTATCCACATTTTTAATAAGCTCCCTGGTGATGCTGCCCATGCACAGACCACAGATAATCCTGACTCTGTTACTCCTTTGCTGTGTGCCCCTTGGCAAATTACTTAATTTCTCTGAGCCTCAGTTTCCTCCTTATAAAATAGAAATGACACTAGAACCTGTCTCATGGGTGAATTTAAACAGTTAAATGACATTATATAAAGCTCTTAGCATAGTCTCTGGCCTACTCAGCAAGGGAGAAAGCAAGCAGCAAGTGTCAGATCTTATGATTTTCATATAATCCATACTGGGCACTGTGCTGGGAATACAGAAAGGAAAAGACACCCTCTCAAGGAGATGCCATCTAGCAGGGAGGCTGGTGGGCTATATGGGCAGTGACAGGGGCAGCTCAGAAGATAACTTACTAGCCTAAGCACAGGAATCAGAGAAAGCTTCTGAGAGACAGTCTTATTTCTGCCACCCCAGTCCACATGAGGGGAAAAAAATCAAGATCGAGTGGCCAGTTGGTGCAGGACACTGCAACAGAGCAGGTTTACATCCAGGGGCTCAGCAGCCTTTAGGAGCTGATATGATCAAAGATCAGCTTCACCAATTCCTGCCAAAGGACTCTTGCTGAGGATTTCATGAGGTCTCAGATTCCCCCTTCCAGGTTCTTGACAGCCATTTGGTTTCTGCCAAGACTCTCAACTCCCTTATATATTAACACAACCTTAAGCCTTTCTCCTGAGTCCCTCCAGGCATGTTTTTATTTTTTTTCTGCACCCCTCTAGCCTTCTAAATTCTACTAGCCACCAAGACCCACCATAGAATTCATACCTGCTAAAAGTGAGGGTTGGTTGCATTTTAAAGCCTTCATTATTAGAGCTGATGCTTCCCGGTTGATTTGAGCTTCTTCTTTTTTTTTTTTTTTTTTTCTAGGAATGAAGCTTAATAATTCTTTTTCTATAATTGAGAAAACAGAAGCTAAAGTGAAATGACCTATGAGCAAGTGGCAGAACCTGTGCTAAAAACATATTTCCTTATGCCCAGCAGGGCTCTCTCTCTCTCACAACCCTCTGTTAGAGAAAAAAAGCACAAAGCAGGGCTACACACTCCACTCTCCCTTCCCTAAGGAATCTCAGAAAGCTGATGAATGCATTTGGCATCCTCTCCAGAAGTGCTGGAAATAGCCTGTTATAGTGCAGGGTCTGGGCCTGGAATTCCACAGCTCTCCCCACGTGGGACCAAATCGACTCTGTCACTGACAAGCAGCAGCGGGAGCTCGAGTAAGTTATAAAATACTGCTGAGCCTCAGTTTTCTACAATGTAAAATGGAGATAATCGTACTTACTGACAGTTGGGTGTGATGATCCAGTATGATAATATATGTAGAACACCTGGAGAGCAGATGCTTGCCTGGTTGTGGGGCATTTCAAGGGCTTTAAGCAAAGTCACTCATTCTCCAGTTCAAAACTTTTGATAACAGGCTGCACATAGCCCTGAGGATGCACATAGCCTAAGGTCCCCAGCCCGGTGCCTGTAGCCCTTTTTAATCTGCACTATACCCTCCCAGCCTCATTGCTCAGATAGCTCCTCCTGCACTCCATTCTGCTCTCCAGCTTTGCAAAGCAATTTCCAGCTTTCTAAGCTCCACTGTCCTGTCTTCACTTTGGTCTGGTGCTTTGCCAGGAGTGTTTGCTAATTCTCTTTCTCCATTTCCTCAACACCTCATGTCCTCTGGTCCTCTAAAGCTCATTTTTCGGGTTTCAGATCAGGTCTCACATTTGATACCTTCTCGAGGAAGTCCTGCCCCACCTCACCCCATCACCAGGCCATGTCTCTGTGCCCGCTTAGTGATCCTACTAGATTGGGGAGCAACTCACTGTGTTGTGCCATTGTCTACTCTTTTGCCATGTCTGCATCCCCCAACAGGACGCAATCTCAGTGCAGACAGGAGCTATATCTGAGGTCTTGTTCACCATCATCTCGCTCACACATTCCAAGGCCTGGTACAGAGTAGGAACTCAAATAATAGCTGTAAATGGAATCGATCAGAATAACAATAACAGTCTTGAGAAAAATAAAAAATGTCACCACTCCAGGGCGAGCAAGACAAATGGGCTTGTCCCATTGTTGAGACGGAAAGCTTTACACAAATAATTTCATTTCCAGCCTTTCTAGAACAAAGCAGGACTTAAAATAAAATAAACCAGCTACCAGGTGCCTGGGAGCAAGGGTAGGGTACCATAGGCAATGCTGCTTGTGGGTCAGGAAACTACAAGAATCCAGCCTTGTCAATGCAAAATGCTTAGAGCCCTGGGGGGTCGGGATGGGTTGAGGCAGGGCCTCTTTGAACCACAGAGAGGAAACCCCTTTCTAAATCCCAGTCACTGAAAGCCAGTGCCTTCCTTTCCTAGCTCCTATAGAACTGAATTAGCATAAGCATTGTCATGTAATGAGTTGTCAGGCTGAAGATGTAATTATTGCAAAGCAGCGAAAAATTTCAAAAGTTGAGCTTTAATGGAAAAATGAGATGGGAGCTCTGGCATTCAAGTATAAAACAAACTTTTTAATATTCATTCCTCCTGCACTCTTTGAAATTCACCTTCAGAGCGCCAAGGTGAACAGGGGGAAAAAAGTTCAATAATTTTCAAATCCTAATTATAATTCATCACAGGTGATTAAACAAGGCTGTGGGTATTTGTTGCTCACCACTTGTTTTTTTTTTTACAGTGGACATTTAATTTTAATTAAAAAGAGAGTTTTTTTTTTTAATGATGCCTAGTGCTATTTTTCCTTTTCCATGCAGAGAGACTCAAATTTTCAATTTGCCGATATTATAAGATAAAAAATACTGCATACATGTTTATGCCTTTTATTTTGCTGGGATGGGGGGCTATCAGTTCATCCACCTTTAGGGTCTCTATACTTCCTGAGGGAGTCAATCCAGACTCCACAGACTGCCTTTCCAGATCTCCATAATTTAGCTGGCATTTACACTTCTGAAATTTCTAAGCTTCAGCTTCTTTATTTGGAAAATGGGGGCCAGGCGGGTGGCTGACACTTGTAATCCCTGCACTTTGGGAGGCCAAGGCAGGCAGATCACTTGAGGCCAGGAGTTCAAGACCAGCCTGGCCAACATGGCGAAACCCCTTTCTACTAAACATGTAAAATTAGCCACGCATGGTGGTAGCTGTAATCCCAGCTACTTGGGAGGCTGAGGTATGAGAATTGCTTGAACCTGGGAGGCAGAGGTTGCAGTGAGCTGAGATTGCGCCACTGCACTCCAGCCTGGGCGACAGAACAAGACTCCTTTTCAAAATAATTAATTAATTAAAAAAATGAAAAATGAGGATGTTAACAATGAGACATATTTTGCCATCCATGGTAGGTACTTTGGGGAAAGTAAGATCATTCTGTCTACAAGCACTTTATAGGACTGATGACTGACCATGAGACCAAGTTAATTATTACATGCTCTCCAAATGTTATTTGTTGTTTTTCTTATAGATAAGTATTTGTTAATTAATTCAACAAACACACTATTTGTGTGTGTGTGTGTGTGTATGAGGCACTGTGCTAATTTCTAGGGTTTAAAAAGAAAAGAAAATGAACCATGTGCCATCTTTCATGATGAGGATTGATTCAGTTTAGACAGGAAGACAGACATGAGAACAAATGGGCCTGATTCCATTTGATTCTTACAGAAATGCTCTGAGGTGTGTAGGAGATAGGATTAGAAGTCTCGTATAGCTTTGTAGCTGTGTAATTTGGGGAAAGTCTTTTAACATGTTGAGACTCAAAATTCATTGCATAAAAAATAGGGTAAATAGTATTGTTTCTACTTTTGATTGCTGTATAAATATTATTTTCCTTTATTTATCATCTTTCCTTCCATAAATCTCCTAATCTGTGCTCAAGTAATACTTCCTAGCTTTTATGTCTATGATTTTCCTTGCCTAAGCACTTTCCACATTTCTGGGTCTGGCATATCTATGCTCACCCTTAAAAAGATAGGAAGTTTTCTCACATTCACAAGAGAATTCAGTTTCCTTGATATTGTTCCCATAATATTTCTCTGTTCTTGTCCTGATTTCAGCCCAGATCCTCTGGTATACGATGCGTCACTGACTCATTTTCCTCCTAGGTGGTGAGCTTCCTAAGGAGGTCATCCTATCCCTGCTTGGAATAATGTTTCTTGGTGAAGGAGAGTTAATGAATGGATGAGGGTGAGTATGTTAGGATTGCATAGCTGCAAGCAACAGAAATGGATTTTGGTTAGCTTAAATGGAAACACGAACTTACTGGGAAAAGACCAGGTAGTTAGAAGTTTGGCAATGAGGCTGCAGGACCAGGCTTATAGAAAGATGAAAACTAGGACAGATTAAGGTACCTAAGAGGCAAGAACTGATAGACCAAAGTCAGAGGAATCCTTTCCAATGTCTTCCCATCAGTGCTACACAGCATTCTAGATTTGAATGCCATGTGTATGTGTGGAGGGGAGTGGGGTCTGGGTCAGCCACCCAGAGCATTGAGGGCAGAGCATCTTCAATGTTAGTCCTTCTGACTGCTCCCAAAGGGAAAAAGGAACTTGAGGTGCTATTTCCAAATAGAGGGGGCATGAGTGCTGGGTGGCCCCATGTAGCAAATGATCACCACAAACTATATGTGAATAAATGAGGGACTCCCCACAGAGAGGGTGAACATCTTCTGAATAGCCCACACTGGAGTGCAATGGAACGATCTCGGCTCACTGCAACCTCCGCCTCCCGGGTTCAAGCAATTCTCCTGCCTCAGCCTCCGGAGTAGCTAGGATTACAGGCATGCGCCATCACGACCGGCTAATTTTGTATTTTTAGTAAAGAGGGGGTTTCTCCATGTTGGTCAGGCTGGTTGCGAACTCCCAACCTTAGGTGATCCGCCTGCCTTAGCCTCCCAAAGTGCTGGGATTACAGGCGTGAGACTTATTTCTGTACCCTGTAGGTGGCACAGTGCCTGTCAGTAAGGGATCCTCTCTATTCATCTTTATTTTGAGATCTGGTCTAGAGTTCTTTTCTGGCAGGCAGTCTTTATTTTCCTATAGCCCGGAAGAGACAACTCTCCCTTGAACACTTAAACTCAGTGCCTTCTATCTACAGCTCTTCTGTCAGACAGTGTGAGGCCTGATCTCATCACTCTGACCATCTAACAATTATCAGTCTTCTTGTTTGATAAATCAATTGAGTGGGGACCACATCAGGCATTAAGGTGTCCCACAACCATCATCCCAGGTGGGCAGGCACAACCGAAGTGCCCTGATCCTGTAGTCCTTTAATTGGGCAAATTTATAGTTGTGCCTTTTACCCCTTCCTATTTTGTATCAGTTTCTGAAGCTTCATTCTCCATTAAGATCAAGTTTACACAAGAGGCTCGAAGCAAAGCAAACTCAAGATGTTTTTGGATGGAACCCAAAGGCCCTGATAATTCACAGGTGAAGAGGATTAATTTCATTGCCATGCTTCTGACACACCCCTTTCAAAGTGGTTTAGCACTGCTGTTTAGTAAATGTTATTCGCCTCCTGCTTCTGGTACCAGCCACAATTGCATATTCATCAGAAGTGTGCGCACAGTATTAAACCCGACCGTTACCACACTTCTCATTCCCAAATCCCTCTATGAATGCTGATACCTGTTTCTCTAGCTGCAGCCATAATTTTCTCAAGGTCAGCACGTGCTGGCGTTTCCCCGGGGAGCTGGGGGCCTCCACTGCCCTGAAGAAGCCATGCGCTGCTGCTTCCTGTCACCTCAATGGGTATGACTCCATGTGACTTCAGTGTGTCTGATGGGAGGTGGTGTTTGTGGAATGCACGCATGCCAGTGAGAAGGCTTGAAGTGAACACTGGAAGTGGAGTCAAAAAAGCTGGTTCAAGTCTAGGCTCCAAAACCTCATGCAAGTTGCTTCTAGCCACACTGAGCTTCAACGTCCTCATTTGTGAAACAGAAAATAAGTTATCTTTGCTGCTGTGTTTACTCAATGAGATTATGTAGGTGAAGGTGCCGTGTCACCTTTAAAAATACGTAGAAAACTAACAGGTTTTGAAATTTATTTCTTGTTTTATTATAAAAGAAACAAAAGAAGAGGAAGCCCATGCTAGCCACATGAAAGAACAGGGGAAACAGAGATGGTCACAGTTTCCTGGTTAGTTCCCAGCTGTGTAAGTTATTCCGGCGGAGACCTCAGACATCATTTTGTAGCAGATACTTCTCCGATGGACTTTTATGAATTACTGACCCACAGAGCCAGAAAATATGGTAATAATAAATACAGTCACTAAGTTTTGGGGTAGCTTGTGATGTCACAGTAGAGAACTCCAACATATTCAACTTCTCCAGATGTTCACTTGAAGCTGCTTCACTAGGGTTCGTGTGTCGGGGAGACGTGGCCACTCCTCTGCATGGAGGAAATGGGACTCCATTCTCAGCAAAGAAGTCCCTCTTCAAAAATCCTGTTCCAACCTGTGATAACTGAACTGTCGCATGTTCTTAGTGTTGATGAGACCCATAGGAGTTGTGTAATCAATTTTTACATATTTTCCTTGCTAGTTGTTACCCAGACCTTAGACCTTACTTGAAATATCCTATCTCTTGTATCTTGGTGGCTTGGACAACTCTTTCCAAATAACATATGATTATAAAAATAAATAATGAAGATAATCCTTAATAATAAGAATTGCCATACATAATATAAAACAGGCTAATGAAATAAAGTTATTTGGGAAGTGGGGTGCACGAACCACTCTGGGGAGATGATGTTTGGAAGAAGAACTTTAAAATGAGAAGGAGACAATGAATCCTGAGTTGAAATAATTTTCTTTCCTCGTATTTCCTACTGTGTTTCCATGCCTAGTGGAGCATCTATCACCATTGGCCTGCTCCCAGAATTATTTATTTCTGTCTTCCCAATAGATTGTGAGAGCCTGGAGGGCAGGAATTATCATTTATCTCCACATTCTTCTAGGGTGTTGGTGTTGCTTGTAGCAGGTGTTCAGTAAATGAGTGCTAAATAAAATGCAAATCATGTTGAGAGTAGATCAGAGGCCTCTGTTTCACATGGCTATTTACCCAGAAACTGTCAAGGGTCTGGCCCTTCAAGGACATACAGTTAACTATAGGAAGAAACCAAATGTGCGACCCATCCTTTACAGCAGTGTTTCAAGTGTTGGCACCAGAGAGAAAATACTGCAGCCCTATTTTAAGTGGAAAAGGCTTTACTGACACATTTTCTTTACTCCAAGTGCAAGTTCCACTTCTTGCCATGGACTGTGTTTTTATGAGACTTCACTTCCATGTTGTCTAGATCCAACAGGTTTCTTACGATCTTAAGAACAATAGAACAACTGAATTCTTTATTCAGTTAGTATCACTGAACACTGATGTTTTCTTCTAAACACAGTTTAATCCCTAAAGTGAAATCTTGATTGATGGCCCTGGGTACCATATTCATGATTTGCATTTTTTTTTTATTTTAAAGAACCAGTAATCAATTTATTAAGACAGTTGACTTAAGTATCTGCAACAGTGCCTTCCACCTCAACTCCTGGCTCAATACTAATGGAAGTAATCTGCTTAACAATCTCAGAAGGACTGTGCAAGTCAAAGAATCACTTGTGGATTCTCATCTGGAAATGACCTCATGTCTTAGAACCTTCACCACAAGGAGTTTTTCTTGTAGTGATTCTCAGAATCTTGGTAGGTTTTCAAACAGGTCCTTTCCCGTTGAGATTCTTTTCCTTTGCTCCTCTGATCAAGTCAGCACATACCATCTCCTGGGATTTTACACTGTGGCTCCTTAGAGTGATTCAAATTTGGCGAATTACCACCTCCGGCTCCATGAGTGTTTTTCCGGTATTTTTAAAAGTCATGGAAGCTGTGTGGCTTCCTGATCAACTTGTTCCTCAGTGAGAGTGAACAGTGGTGAGCCAGGAGCAGGAGTCGGCAGATGTCAGCCCCACACCACTTGTGACCACATCGTCCTCAAAGAGCGATTTGCATTTTTATCTAAAGTTCTTCAGTCAGCCATCCATTCTAATCCTATATATATATACATTATATTACATATATTATATATGAAATACATAGTATGTATGAAATGCGTACTATATATGAAATACATAGTATGTATGAAATGCGTACTATATATGAAATACATAGTATGTATGAAATGCGTACTATATATGAAATACATAGTATGTATGAAATGCGTACTATATATGAAATACATAGTATGTATGAAATGCGTACTATATATGAAATACATAGTATGTATGAAATGCGTACTATATATGAAATACATAGTATGTATGAAATGCGTACTATATATGAAATACATAGTATGTATGAAATGCGTACTATATATGAAATACATAGTATGTATGAAATGCGTACTATATATGAAATACATAGTATGTATGAAATGCGTACTATATATGAAATACATAGTATGTATGAAATGCGTACTATATATGAAATACATAGTATGTATGAAATGCGTACTATATATGAAATACATAGTATGTATGAAATGCGTACTATATATGAAATACATAGTATGTATGAAATGCGTACTATATATGAAATACATAGTATGTATGAAATGCGTACTATATATGAAATACATAGTATGTATGAAATGCGTACTATATATGAAATACATAGTATGTATGAAATGCGTACTATATATGAAATACATAGTATGTATGAAATGCGTAATATATATGAAATACATAGTATGTATGAAATGCGTAATATATATGAAATATATAGTATGTATGAAATGTATTAAATATGAAATATATAGTATGTATGAAATATATATTATATGTGAAATATGTATGAAATATATATTATATGTATGAAATATATATTGTATGTGAAATATATTATATATATGAAATATATATTATATGTGAAATATATGAAATATACATTATATGTGAAATATATAATATATATGAAATATACATTATATGTGAAATATATTATGTATGAAATATACATTATGTGAAATATATTATGTATGAAATATGTATGTATACATATGTAACTTACCTGCACATTGCGCACATGTGCCATAAAACCTAAAGTATAATAATAATAATAATAATAATAATAAAAGAAAAAAGATGTTAATTAAAAAAAAGAAATATATATTATACATGAAATATATATTATATGAAATATATATTATACATGAAATATATAATACATGAAATATACATTATATATGAAATATACATTATATATGAAATATATATTATATATATGAAATATATATTATATATATGAAATATATAATATATGAAGTATATATGAAATATATAATGTATATGAAATATATATTATATATGAAATATATAATGTATATGAAATATATATTATATATGAAATATATAATGTATATGAAATATACATTATATATGAAATATATAATGTATATGAAATATATATTATATATGAAGTATATGTGAAATATATATTATATATGAAATAGATAATGTATATGAAATAGATAATATATATGAAATAGATATTATATATGAAATAGATAATTATATGAAATAGATAATATATATGAAATAGATAATATATATGAAATAGATAATATATATGAAATAGATATTATATATGAAATATATTTTTTATATATATATATATATATATGTAGAGAGAGAGAGAGAGAGAGATGGATTTTCGCCCTTGTTGCCCAGGCTAGAGTGCAATGGTGCAATCTCGGCTCACTGCAACCTCCACCTCCAGCGTTCAAGTCTCCTGACTCAGCCTCCAAGTAGCTGGGATTACAGGTGCCCGCCACCATGCCTGGCTGATATTTTGGTATTTTTAATAGAGACAGGGTTTCACCATTTTGGTCAGGCTGGTCTCAAACTCCTGCCCTCAGATGATCCACCTGGCTCAGCCTCCCAAAGTGCTGGGATTACAGGTGTGAGTCACCATGCCCAGCCTAATCCAATATTTTTCATGATGTATTGGTGAATCATTAAATCAGTTTGGTGAGTTTTGACCAGAATTTTATTTAAATTAAATTGAGTAACAGAAAATATCATAGTCTATCAAAGTTAAAGGTGTGATTTTTTGAGTTGTGTTTGGTTGCATGTGTGCATATACTGGGTCATAGTCCAAAAGGTGTAAAAGTTACTAATGTAAACATTTCTCCAATTACATTCCCTATGAGTCACACATTTTTCTGTATGATGCCTTCATCTTTTATGTGCAAACATTAGTTTTCTGTAATGCCCAATGTGACTTAACATGACCAAACCGAATTCTTTATCTTCTCTTCAAACTTGTTCTTCCTTCTGCCTTCCCTATTTTTAAGAGTTATTGTCTACCCAGTCATGTAAAATCTTTTGAATTTGATCTTGGAAACATACCTAAAATGTATTCCTTTGCATTCTATACAAAAGCCTATGCCCTAGGTCAGCCTCATCATCTCTTGCCTGACCTTTGCATTTCTCCTACCTTAGGTCTTTCTGGTTTGGGCTAAACCCCACCCAGTTCAAATTTTATTTTACCACTCAAATGAACCTTGTTTATGTAAAGAATTTAGTTGCATCATACACATTTATTTCCTCTTTCTCCCATGATCTCATTAAAATTAAAGAACTAACAAAAAGACAGAGGGGATAATGAATGAGAGAGGGCCCATCAGCACATGAGAGAAGTAAGCAAATTTAAGAAAGTCTGAAAGCAGATGGGTGATAGGTCCTGGATTAAACAGTCCAGTAATGACTGCCGGGAGTGGATTCAGCTGACAAGCACAGTCACCAGCCAGGCAGAACCACAGAGGGGTCAGCATTCAGATTTGCCAGGTAAGACAGAGCATGCAACATGGGGCAAAAATAATTGCTGGACAGCCAACGCCCTTTCTTCTTCCTCTACTCCCTTATGCAGCTTATAATAGCTGAAGACCCAGGCATGCACATACCCAGAAAAAATCTCTATATTCTAGGCTACACCTCCCACCCCCTGGGAGATATGACTGTACATATGTGTATACACACACATATATACATACACATATGACATATGTGATATAAAATATATACAAAACAGACTATAAATATATTAAAATTGAATGCAAACACGGACACACACATACACAATGTAATCTCTCTGGGTAAGTGTCTTCAGCTGAAAAGTAAGATCACCTCCAGCTCTGACAATCTATGATTTTCTCTCCCATGTGTAAATTTATGTCTGTTCTCTGGTCATACAACCAACATGCTGTGAAGATATTAAAAAAAAAAAAGAGAGAGAGAGAGAAATGCATTGCTTCCTTGCTTGTGCTTCATCACTGGTAGAATTCTAAAGGAATTTCCAGTAAAGATTTTGAATCCTCATATCTGAAAGCTTGGCAGGCCATGAGTAAAAACCTGCACTTATCAATAGACTTGAGTTATTCTCCTTTTAATTAATACCATCAAACAAATTAGTATTAAATACTTGTGATATGCCAGATGTTGGGCTAAATACTTATGTGTGGGATCACACTTAGTATTCAAACAACTTTTCAGATGAACATTATTATTCCCATTACACAGAGAGGGAAATTAAGGCTCAGTGAGGTTAAGCAACTTCTCAACATCTCAGAGCTCAGCAAGTTACAAATCCAAGTTTCTATATTAAATCTACCAGGTTCCAAAACATATGTTCTTAACTCCTACATTCTACTGGCTGGTGGTTAAGCTCTTCTATTAACTTGAAGTCAATTCACTCTGCCTCTGTTTCCTTATCTGTCAAATAGGGGAAATAGTTCACTCTCACCATCTTTAAGTTATTGTGAAGATATGCGATATTGAGCTTAATTCTGCCTTGATAAAATTATGTATCATGAAAATGCAAGTTATAAATATAAACAGCAATTTGAATGCCTAGGTGTGCCTTACACTCCCCAGTTTAGCTGGGTCCAACTCCCTCAGACCTTACATCAAACCTATTTATACCTTTTGTTCTCAGCGTGGCCCTGATAGGCATTTGCATTTGTAATCCCTGGACTAGAGGCTGGAAGCTTTCCTGAAATAATAAATACAGTCAGTTCTCCATATCTGTGAGTTCTGCATCTGTGGATACAACCAACTGCGGATCAAAAATACTCAGAAAGTAAAATTGATGATCGTATGTGTACTGAACATATGCAGACTTTTTTTCTCATTATTATTCCCTAAGCAATATAGTACAACTATTCGTGTAGTGTTGACATTGTGTTAGGTATTGTAAGTAATCTAGAGATAATTTAAAGGATACAGGAGGATGTGTGTATGTTATATGCAAATATTATACCATTTTATATAAGGACTTTGAGCATCTGTGGGTTTTTGTATTTGAGGGGGATCCTGGAGACGAATTCCCCCACAAATACCCAGGGACAACTTTACAATCTAAAAGGGAAAAAAGAGCAGTCCGTTAGATGGTATGCCTTCATGCATTTTCCTTTACTTGCCATTGGCTACAGAAATGGATCCTGGTTTCCTCACCTGAAAATTCAGGATAGATAGTCGCTAGTTTTTTAAGATTGAATAAAGTAACATGAAGGCACTTTGAAAATTCTAAAAGGCAAAAGAAATCTAAAATGCTATTTTAACAAACAACATATTTGCTAAAGTTTCAGCATTATGTCAAAAAATAAACTTAGAAACACAGACCCCACCATTCTTTTTACACTCCAGATGTTAAAACATCTTGTTTTAGCATACATCTTGTTTAGCATGCATCTCAAATTTATGATCAATTTGTTTGAAACAGTCCTGTTGTATTTAAAAAATAACATACTCTGGACAAATAGAATTATTCTGGACAGGTACAAAGTTAGCACTATTTGGAAATGGCTGCAGGGATGCATATTTACTGGGCACCCACTAATTGCCGGGTACTGGACTAGAATCCTCTGCTAGTATACTCCCTGTGGCTCCTCAGCCCTTGATTCTTGGAGCCCTCCTTCCACTCATTGAACGGTGTTGCTGTTGATCTGTCCTCTCTTCTATACTGAAGAGTCTGCAGTTCAAGACTTGCCAGTTATCTTTTCATTCTGAGCACACAGTAGGCTTGTTAGACACTCCTGTTGAAGTGGAGTGAATTCATCTGTTCCACTAAATAATAGTAAAAGTAGGTCCCAGTTATTGAGCTTTTAAGTCAAAAGCTTCTGATATGCATTAATAATCATTGATTCTTGCTGAGCCTCACCATGAACCAGGCACTAATCTGAGCGCTGTACACATGTTGATTCATTTTAACCCCATGAGAAAGGCATGATTGTCAGTCTTGATGTACAGGTAAGGAAATAGAGGCCCAGAGTGATTATGGGACTTGCCCAATGTCACCTGGCAAAGTTTCATTTGACCCCAGCAGTCTGGTTCCAGAACCTAGGCTTTTAACCAAAACTACACTGCCTTTGTATTAGTTCATTCTCACACTTCTAATAACAAATACCTAAGACTGGGTAATTTATAAAGACAAGAGGTTTAATTGACTCACATGGCTGGGAAGTCCTCAGGAAACTTACAATCATGGCAGAAGGCACCTCTTCACAGGGCAGCAGGAGAGAGAATGAATGCCAGCAAAGGAAATGCCAGACGCTTATAAAACCATTAGGTCTTATGAGAACTCACTATCATGAGAAGCGCATGAGGGAAATCACCCCCATGATCCAATCACTTCCCATGAGGTCCCTTTCTCAACATCTGGGGATTACAACTCAAGATGAGATTTGGGCGGGGACGCAGCCAAACCATATCAGTCTTGCATGTGATCTGATTGATTTTTCATTTAATTTTCAAAAGTCAGTGCCTTGAGTGCTTAACTTTGCACCCAGGGTTCTAGTTACTTCTGGATGCTTACCTTTCTTTTGGACTATAAACTCCTGGAAGGCAGATGCTTATCTAGCAACCCTCAAGTTTCACTCATGCTTGCTTTTGCACTAGAATAAATCAGTACACTGTTGATGACAATTCTGCTCGGCTGTCTCACTGTTGGTGTGCAGTGGCTTTTTTTTTTTTTTTGCATTTATCTTTCCAAGTGTGCCAGTTTCAGGCCTCCTGAACTCAGGCACCCGGCACAGGCAGGTCTCCAAGTTGACTCCAAGAGTTAACAGGTGAGAGCCACTGCCCTGCTCAGCAGCAAGGTTCCTGCCTTCCCTTTTAGGTAACTCAGCTGAAACAGATGTCTTTTCTGAGGACACCCCCAGAGTGTTTATTGTTCTATCACCTCCTGCATCACAGATTCCACAGTACCGGCATTTCTTTTGAGGGAAAAAAATAAAAACATAAGGCAAAGGCTGATTATATGCATAAATCTGAATAGTTATTATAGTAGTGAACAAAGTCTACTTGTCTACAATGAAGTTATCGATAAAATTTGCAACTGTGGCTTAGTCATCCCTCTAGCGTTGCAGGACACCTATCTCATAGTGCTGTTTAGATCCCATGCCTAGAGGTCCTCCGAATCCACCCTTTCATCCAAGCCTCCACAGCTAGTACACTGGCAAGCCAAGCAAGCTAACCTTTCCAGGTGTACTTTAACTCTGAGCACCTCTCTCCACCTCCACTGATATCACCCAAACTCAAGCCTGCATCATGCCTGTCCCAGGCCATCTGGCAGCAGCCCCTAGCAGGCCTTGCTACATCTACTCTTGCCACCCCAGCAATCAGATCTCCTAAAGGAATAGTATTTTTGAAAATATTAATCAAGATACCTCATTCCTCTGCTATAAATCCTCTAAGGTCTTCCTACTGCACTTAGTATAAACTTCAAATTCCATACCTGACTTCCTTCATAAGACCCACCACCCTGCCAACTTTTATGTAGTGTCATTGGCCCCTTTGCTTTTTCAACACATTAAGCTCATTCATGTCTCAGATTCTGTGCATTGCTGTTCCTACTGATTACTCAGCTTCCAGCACCCACACACAGACATCCCCAGGACTCATTCCCTCACTCATTCAGCTATAAATGTCACCTCCTAAGACCCATCTCTTACCTAAAATAGCTCCTGTCTTGCTCTCTGCCCTCATCCTATGCCATTTTCACATATCCATGTTTGGCATGATCTTGTGTGTGTGTGTGTGCATGTGTGTGTGTGTAAATTTAGTTGTTCACTGTCTGTCCCTGTAGTAGGGTGAATAATGGTCTCAAAGATGTCCACATCCTGTCCTAATCCCCAAAACCTGTGATTATGTTACCTTACATGGTAAACGTACTTTGCAGATATGATTGGATTAGTGCTCTTGGGATGGGGAGATTATTCTGAATTATCTGGGTGGGCCCAATATAATTACTGGGTTCTTGTTAAAAGGAGATGCAGGATCAGAGTCAGACAGAGAAGATATAAGGATAGAATCAGGGGTCAGGGAAGAGAAAAGATGCTATGCTGCTGGACTTGATTATGGAGGAAGGGGCCATGGGTCAAGAAATACAGGTGCAGGCATTCCTAGAAGCTGGAAAAGGTAAGGAAGTGGATTCTAGAGCCTCCAGAAGGAAAATGGGACTGCCAAGGTCTTAATTTCAGCCCAGTGAAATGGATTTCTGACTTCTGATTTCCAGAACCTTTAAATAATAAAGTCATGTTGTTTTGAGCTACTAAGTTTGTAGTATTTTGCTATAGTGACCACAGGAAACGAATCCATCCCCAACCCACAACTAGAATGTAAACTGTAAACTTTATAAATATAGGGATTAGTTCCTAGAATAATGCTTAGATCATAGGATGCATTAAAAAAAGGATTTGTTTCATCAGTGAATGAAACCATGAACTGTGTGTTTACATGGGTGTCTTCTACACGAGGCTAAGAGTGGCTTGAGGGCAAGGACTGTACCTTATTGCTATCCACACACCTATTGCCCTTCATGCCTGACACACAGCAGTCAACACAACTCAGGTGATTTGAAGGAAGTAGAATACATTTGTCAAATGGAATGATCTGGAAATAGTTGATAATGTCATAGTTAAATATGCTTGATAAGTATGTAGTCTTTTACGAGGAAAATTGGAATGTGTGTAATGTGAATATAGCAGGTACTATTATTTTTATGTTTTTCCTTATCTGACTTGAAGGTGTTAGCATGGAGCTTAAAGTAAAGAAGTCCAGTTGTGAATGAAAAGAAACTCAAAGACATACACATTTTAAAATTCTCATTCTGTTTCAGAATTGCATCTCTAATGAAAGGATCCAGCTTGTCCTCATGATCTGAAAACAGCTACCGATGAGGCACTGAGAGCCTACAGCGGGTGGGAGGGTCAGAAGGCCTTGAGCCTCACTCAGCAGCTGCTCCAAGAACCCTAGGCTCTGTCAGATGTGCGCACCCCATGTATAAAAGCTGTTTCCCATAGTGTAGTTTGGTTTCTGCACTCTATGGATTAGCTAGGGCCGATTAAGTAACCAATTTATGTACTCAGAGCTGTTTAAATGCATGCTGTGTCTGCATGATAGATGGCAATGTTCTTCTCTGAACCACCATTCCTTCCCCAGGATATTTTCCCCCTCAAAAATAAATATGAAAAGGAGTCTAAAATAATACTGCAAGAGAAACAGGAAATTCAAAACTTTTCACAGCTAATTCTAAGAAAGTCCTAAACCAGATGGCATGAATAATTCTACCTGTGGGAGGGCTGACAGAGATGTGGATCAGAAGCCTGCTGGAAGCTAGGGTGGTACAGCCAAAGGCACAACGGCCTTGGAGTTGGAGAGACCTGGGTTCGAATTCCAGGTGAGCATCTATTAGCTTCAGTCCTGGGCAAGTCATCATACTTCTTTGTTCTTTGCTCTAGTAAAAAGGGGATAATAATGTTTAATTTTCAGGTTGATGTGAAGTTTAGAAGTACGTATCTAAATACCTGTATATCGGTAGCATGAAATGAGGAGTCACAAACTCAGGTTTCTCCAGGGACCTGGCATATTGCATAAAGGAGAGGCTGGCCTGGTGGACCTGTAATGAATTGGCAAGTGTGTGCCCATCGAAAGGGGCAGCTGCTGCTGTGCTGCATCCAGCTGGGAGTGACCATGTGGAAATGAGGGTCCTGGTGTGCCAGAACTTCTCACTTTTCAAGAGAAGCAAGAATGATTATTATTTTTTATGTAAAATGTCTTAAGCTTTCAGTGTTGACAGAAAATTCAAAGTTAAAAACAAACAAACAAACAAACCCCAAATTACTGATCAGGTCAAACACAATGTCTATGAACAGAACCTGGCCTAAGGTCCATCAGTTAATGGTTTGTGCTCTAGATAAATGGTCATTATTATTGCAACTTGGGGGAGCTTTTAGAAACAGAAAGTGTCATACTATCTTAAAGAAATGCTTTCAGTTTGAAGCACCACTTAATAATACTGGTCCATGATGAAGCTTTCACTGTTTTGTGGTGAAATGAAAAAAAATAAGTTTATTCCTCCCTCCCACAAAAGCTAAATTTAATCCATTAGCTTTTGTAAGGAGTAAGTAAGTCCTTTCTTCTTTTGTGATACAGTCTTCTTTCCTTATGAGATGATTGTGACAGTGGGTGATAGGTTTAAGCTGTTTTTCACATCCTTGCTTGGAAAAATTATAGGTTGCCAGTGCTATGTTGGACTCCTTCTCTTTTTAAATTTAGTTTTACTGTTTCTTAACATCCTAGGGCTAGCGACCACTGGTTTGGGGCATTTTTACTAATGTGAATTTTGTCACATGAGTTGTTTCCATAGTGGGTATTGTAAAAGCTGTTGGCTTCTCCTCATTATCCATTTCCGGTTTGTTTTTTTTTTTTTTGAGACGGAGTCTCGCTCTGTCGCCCAGGCTAGGGTGCAGTAGCGCGATCTCGGCTCACTGCAAACTCTGCCTCCCGGGTTCACGCCATTCTCCTGCCTCAGCCTCCCAAGTAGTTGGGACTACAGGTGCCCACCACCGCGCCCGGCTAATTTTTTTGTATTTTTAGCAGAGACAGGGTTTCACCGTGTTAGCCAGGATGGTCTCGATCTCCTGACCTCGTGATCCACCCGCCTCAGCCTCCCAAAGTGCTGGGATTACAGGCTTGAGCCACCGCGCCCGGCCTTTGCCTTCTTTCTTAGTAAGAGAATATTCTGCCAGGCCTGTGCCCTCCAAGAATAAATACCGTATTTTACAGCCCCCTTGCTGTTTTGTGGCCATGTGACTAAGTTCTGGTCAAAGGTCAGCAGAAGTATATTCGGACATTTTCTTGAAGCTCTCTTCAACAAATAACTAGCATGCTCTCTTGCTTTTTCTTCCCTTCTTTCTACATCTGCTACTTGGAACGTGGATGTAATGGCTGAAGAGCCATCTTGAAGGGCAGAGCAGGAAGCTGGAAAGAGCCCGGATTCCTGAGGACTTCACAGAGTAGCACTGCCAAATCCACCCTAGGACCATCAACTTCTGACTTATCTGTGAAAGAGAAACAGACTTCTCTCTTATTTAAACCAGTATTATTGTACTACTTGGAACTGTAACTAATCCTAACTGACAACACTGGGGGAAATGTTTGTAGCTGGGTGCTGTCATTTGTACCAAATACTTGTTTGGGATTAATTTCCCATGTTAATCAATAAGAGGGAGAGAAAATTGAGTCAAAGAAAAAAAAATGTTCTTTGGAACAGTCTTGGATTTAAAAACAGTCTCCAAGCAATTCTTAGTGATGCTGCAAACACAATTAGCAAGCTTTACCAACTGAAAGCATCTTAAGGGTTTACAGTGGAACTACATGTCTTCAGGTCATCGCTAACATCTCATGACTGGAGATGACATGTCATGTTCCTACAGGCAGTTCATAATGAAATACTATCATCATAGCTGAGTGTGAGGGCCCCTGTAAGTACTGAAACAGTGCTGTAAATACCCACAAGTGGTCTTACTATAATAGTAAGGGTACTAACTGCTGCTATCTACAAGCACCCTATGGGAATGGAATATATCTGAGGGAAGGCACTGTGGCTTTTATTTCTTTACCTCTACTACCTGTCCAGCGTTCTTACTATTGCCCCTCCCTCATTTGCTCACTCACCACTTCCTGGACACCCCGACATTTCCTCTGTTTCTGAGTTATGTTCAGCTCATTCCTTCCTCTGGGCTGGCACATTTCCTGTTTCTCCTGTCCAGAGGGATCTTTTCTCAGACCTTCCTGACAAGATTCTATCTCACTGTTCAGATCTCAGCTCAGATGTTACCTCCTTGAGAAGTCTTTCCTTGACCTGTGAAATTTGAATATTTTCCTCAGTCACTCTCAGTGGCAGTTAACACCATCTGAAATTATGTACTCGTTTCCTGCATATTGAATCTTTTTTTTTTATGCTTAGAATAAGGGCAAAGATCTTGTCAGTTTTGCTCACCTGGTTTCTCCACAACATACTAAACACTCAATAGACAGTTGAATGAAAGACTATTTAACATGACACGATTACCATACGCAATCTGTGGGATTCTACAAGAAATCCATAATGTTCTGTAGGTACTTATAGGAGATCTATAATGGCAGCGCAGGCATTATAGATAATCTATGGTTTCCCATAGATCACCTGCTCTGAGAATATAAATCCTTTCAGATTCTTTTTAAAGGGGCTAAGACCCCCTTTAGGCAATCTGTGACGGCCGTATCTCTCCAAATATTATGAAATGGGTCTACAGGGTATTTTGAATTGCTCAATAGAAAAGTGAGGGAGGATATTTCACATACTGCCAGAGCAGGAAAAGCATGACCAAAAGCAAGATGGTAGGAGAAGTGCCAGAATCCCTGGGGAACAAGGCATCAACAGGACTAGCATGTCTGCCATGCTCTGAGGGTGGCAGAGGATTGGTAACTAAGCATAGAGCCAAACTGTGGAGGACTCTGAGGGTACGCAAAGGAATTTTGACTTGAGCGTTTCTCTCTGGGCATCAGATTTCTCACCTGTAAATGAGCTGATGTGCTCTATTTAAGGATGCTAACTGCCTAGCCAGTGGACCATCATTCTGTCACTCTGTGTCAGTAGTGGACATTCTTGGTACCCTGCCCAGACTCCCTTTCCTGGGCTGGTGCACATACTGCCCAGCTGCTGTGAGTGTCAGCTGCTAATGACTGACAGCTGCTCCCTTCTTCCAAGAATAGCCCTCTGCTGAGGAGAGCCACCAGGCTGGGGGCATGAACCATCCCCATCCCCACATCCATAGCCAATGACCAACCGCCAGTGTACGAAAGGTTAGCCCCCTGCCTCAATTCACACTGCAGTGGCCCAGGTTGGTCCCCAGCTGAGACCACATCCTTGCTTAACTTTCTTCCCTGCCTTCAGCCTGCTTTTCTCTCTCCCCTTCTGAGAGGCTCGTTACTAAATAATTTCCACAAGTACCCCATCTCAAGCCCACCATCTAAGGAAGAACCCAAGTTAAGATGGGTCCCTTGGCATACATCACTACATTGATCAGAACACTCTTGCCCTACAAGCTCAGATGCCACCTTAAAATTGTCACCTCAGCAATTCAAGCAACACTTCCACTCCTTTGAAACTGGCATTGGAGAGAAAACCTGTTTGGCAAATCCTGAGCTAGAAGATCTCTAAGGTCCCTTTCTTTGCTGACATTTTATAAAATGACACTTTTTAGGTGACTTTAACTTGTGTTGTGAGTGAAAATGGGAAAACAGAGAATCAGAAGTACTCAAATCGAAGAAATGTCAAACTCCTTTTCCCAAGACTCACCTGTGCTTGTTTGCTCATTCATGAATATTCTCCTGCCATAAAAGTCAAAAGGTACCTGGGTTCTATTTGCCTAGCACTGAATTGGGCACTTGGGACATGCTCCCTAAATATCTGGCGATTTCCACACTTACATAACTTCTCATTTTACCTAGAAAAGAACTTCCTCCTGCTTACAAATAAGGGACTATGAGTGTGATGTTAAGAAGACCCACTGAAGGATTTCTGGACTAGAACAAAAACTCCAGGGAAGAGATCTTCTTCCTCAGGAAAAGGGAAATAAAAGATGCACCCTCTCTGCAGACTCCACTGATACAGGAAAGAATATCATACTAAAGGAGAGGAAGACTGGGCGCGGTGGCTCAGGCCTGTAATCCCAGCACTCTGGGAGGCCGAGGTGGGTGGATCACTTGAGGTCAGGAGTTTGAGACCGGCCTGGCCAACATGGTGAAACCCCATCTCTACTAAAAATACAAAAATTAGCTGGGCATGGTGGTGCATGCCTGTAATCCCAGCTACTTGGGAGGCTGAGGCAGGAGAATCACTTGAACTTCGGAAGTGGAGGTTGCAGTGAGACAAGATCATGCCACTGCACTCCAGCCTGGGTGGCACAGTGAGACTGTTAAAAAAAAAAAAAAAAAAAAAAAGCAGCAGCAGCAGGCTGATTGACAAGTCTTCCTTCAGGGGTTGGCTGGGAAGTGTTTCAGTAAGTGAGAGTTAGGAAAGAAGACCCTGTGGGTTCTGGTACTTTGCTTTTACATTTGAGAAGTGATTCCTAAACAGTGCACCTGTCCACAGGGGAGCTTAGACGGTGGACAGTGGTGCTGGGTTCTGTGGTGGGACCAAGTCATCAAGTGGTGAGAAATGAGAGCAGGAGAGAGTCTCAGGCAGCCTTTCTGGAGCCTTTCTATATATTTTGGAATTAATGTTTGTTAAGAATATTAACAGCTATTACACAGATAATAGCATTACTATTTTTTTAGTTGCAGAATCAGCATATACACAGACATGTATATATGTGTGAGTGTGTGTGTATCTTTAAACTAGAGAGACAGCTGAGTACAGTGGATAAGAATTTAGATCCTGGAGACAGACTGTGGTCAAATCCTGGCTCTGCAACAACTGCGTGACCTTGGGCAAGTGACTGAAATGCTCTGTGCTATAGGCTATAATTCCATCATCTTTCAAAAGGACGCTAATGATAATATCTCACCTTACCGAGCTGTCATGAGAATTAAATGAGTTAACCTTTGTAAAACACAGAGTATGTTGTGTAGGTGTTTGCTAAGCAAACAACGTGCTCATTTTGTTAAGGGTAATGAAGAAAACAATGGATTAAATGGATTTATTTAAACTGCAGGACTCCTCAGGACCTAAAGTGTTAATATCCTTTATGACAGGAATATGATGGGTAGCAGTTACAGATCCTTTTTTATGGAGCATCCTGCAGGACAAGTATCTATTAAACAATTAGGGGAACAAAACCTCGCTTAAGGAGATAGCCCTATCAGGTGAGGAATAAAGAGAGTGAACTAATTTTTATGGAGCACCTGGTACATGGCAACACTGTGCTAGGAGCATGATTTGCCTTATCCTTTTTAACTACAACATTTTGAGGCTATTAAGTCATCTATTTATTTTTTGAGATAGAATCTTGCTCTATTGCCCATGCTGGAGTGCAGTGGTGCAATCATGGCTCACTGAAGCCTCAAACTCCTGGGCTCAGGTGATCCTTTCACCTCAGCCTCCAATTAGCTAGGACCACAGGGGCATGCTACCAGGCCTGGCTAATTTTTTAAATTATTTTTGTAGAGATAGGGTCTCCCTGTGTTGCCAGGCTGGTCTTGAACTCCGGGGCTCAAGTGTTTCTCCCACCTTGGCCTCCCACAGAGCTGTGATTACAGACATGAGTCAGGGCCTCTATTTTATAGATAAAGAATTGGAGCTTTAGAGAGATGGAGTTGGCCAAGAGTGTCCTATGAAATATTTCAGGGCCGGCAGGGACAATCCTTCTTTGTCCAACTGCCAAGCTTCATCCTGGGAAAATGGAGGTCAGGGAGGACTTCAAGGAGGGGAGGGGTCCACTGGATCCAGAGCAGAGTGGGACTCTGACTAAGGGCTGAGCAGGCATGAATACCACCTGAGACACAGAACAGGACAGCAAGGCTGCTAGAGACTGTCAAGGCACAGAAGGACTGAGCTGGTGACAAGAACAATGACTGGAGACATTTGACACATCCCAGAATCCTCACCTTTACTGTATTTGTTACTTTGTTACTATCTGCCTGCTTCCAACAGGGATCCACCGTCATTCCCTCCAGAGCAGGCTTGCGGGCTTGTTTTCAGGGGTAGCAAAAACGGCAATCCTGGAAAATTTGTTTCTCTGGTGCCAGCTGAGAATCCACCCCGAAAGGAGAACCTCCCAGTAGAGGAGCTCAGTGTGAGAAGGGGTCTGGGCTTTCCACATGAGGTCTTTCAATTTCACACAAGGCCCAGCAGATGATGAGTTTGAATGTCCTAACCTATTCTCTTACATAGGTACATATGGGGTGATGGAGAAGATTCCTTTACTCAACCAATGTTTACAGGGTTAAACGAGAAGGATAGGTCCCTCTGGACTTGTTTCCAGGACTCCAGGGAAGATGCTAGTTTTGTATGAGATGAATCTCAAAAAATGCTTATTAAACAGATGATTGGTGATTGAGTGAATCTGACTTTTGAAATATGCACAGAAATAGAGTGTTTCCCATGAGGGGATAAACCCGCAGATACAACTATCAGCAAAACTTGGGGTGAGAGTGAGGGGAAGGGGTTGGATTAAAGAGGGCTTTGAGATAAGAGGTACCCAACATGTGGCACAGTGCCAGGCACCCAGACACCTAAAAGATGTACTGCCTGTCCTCATGCTTTCCTTCTCAGGCCAGCAGCAGCAGGAGCAGGGGAGAGAACACAGATGCAGAGAGGGAGAGCTAGACAGGAGGAGGTAGGAGAAGGTAGGAGGAGGATGTAACAGCTGCGGTGCCACGGGCTCTGGGTCTGGAAGCAGCGGGGCAGCGCGGCAGACACACCTACTGCCCTAAATCATTAGCAGCAACAGCACGCAGGGCTTTGTTTGTGTTGCCTTCTGCACCAGATTGTTGCTTCCTCACTGACAAGACAATTTGCAGACTGGCCTACTTTCTCATCCCCACCTTCTGCCTTGGGTTCAAAGAGTTGGTCACAAGGGGTGTGTGTGTGTGTGTGTGTGTGTGTGAGAGAGAGAGAGTGAGAGAGAGGCAGAATTCACAAGGTTAAGCTTGTGTGCCTGTTTGTCTGAGAAAGTGTTTGTGTGTATGAGACTGAGAGACAGAATTCACGACCTTGAATTTGTGTGTGTTGGGGGAGACAACAGAAGTCATAAGCTTGAGTGTGTGTGTATGTGTGTGTGTGCACATGCACGTGTGTGAGAGAATTCATGAGCTTGAGTTTGTGTTTAAGAGAGAGAGTGAGATGTGTGTGTGTGTGTGTGCGTGTGTAGGAGCCCTGAGAGGGGGGAGATTTGGCCTGAAAATGATAAAAGGCCTTCCTTTTACTCAGTAATTTTACTGCTTTTGTGAGGGAATAACAAGCTGGGATAGTGCGTGGGGGTGGGGAAGGGGACGCAGAACTCATGAACCCTCACTGAAGGGCTCTCCTACCCTCTATCTTTACTTTCTGTACTTTTGAACAATGCTGGGGCTTACTCAGGATTTCCAATTTCTGCAGAGTTTGGGGGAAACTGAGGTTGTCCCTAAGAGGGTTTAGGCTGGGGACTCTGAGGCTAGGCGATTTTAAGTTCCTCCATGGAAAGGTGCACACATGATCCCTCACACCTGCACCTCTGGATCTGGCATGTGATCCAGCACTAGCAGGCGCTCAGTAAATGTTGTTGCAACTCTTTGGTATTAAGTGGGATTCTTGCTGCAGAGAGTGACTGACTTGCCTCTGAAGGCAATCAAAACCATATTCCAAAGTACTAATGCTTCCCTCATTTGTATGGTTTCATTGCCAGGTTCCTTGCCTGATACAGATAGGCCCCCAATTACCTCTTGACTGAGATAGTTTTTGAACTAACTAGTTGCTTGACCAAACTCAATCTTCCGCATATTGCTCTTCAGCTATTTGTATACAGAGACACAGACATAGAGCAAGGCACCAGTAGGCTTTGGCAGTGGAGTCCAGACTCAAATGCCCTGAGCAGTCCTGCAGTAGCTTAAATGTGTGATGCAATGTGTGATAAGAAACAGGACAGGTGGGAGGGCAGGTATTTATACTCAACTATTAAAGAAACACACAACAAAAACAAACAGAAAAGGTGAGTATACATGTTTTCAATCAGTTTCAGAAATAAGAGACCTGTATTTTCAGTTATACCCCTTGGGGGTGTTAACGTTTCTACCCATTAGAAGACAGCTGGCATGGAGGCAGGAGGAGAGACTCTTACTTCAGGTTTGGAATGAGATGAAGGGGACTGTGCAAGGCATCTTTTGCCCAGTAAATCCTGTCACTGCAAGCCTTGACATTACCCACTCACACAGAAAAGTGGAGAGGCTAAACCAGGGTGGCAGAGCTGGACATAGATATGGGTTTGAATCCAGGCTGCACTATTAGCTGTATGTCTGTGGATGAGATATTAAACTTTGATGATAGTCTATCTTCTTACGCATAAAGTGCAGAAATAATAACTGACTTAATGATAACATATGGAATGTTTTCTGTGATAAGTATTCACCACATTTTAGTGTGTTTAATCATGACAACAGCAACTCTGTGTGGTAGCTACTATCATTTTTCCTGTTTTATGGACTAGGAAACTGAGACAGAGAGGTTAAGTAACTTGACCAAGATCACACAGCTATGGTCTGGTAGATTGTAGACTTGAGCTAGGGCTAGCTTAATTCCAAAGCTGATATTCTTAAGTATTTTGCTGCTCCACTGCTGCCTTTGTGCAATTTTGTGAGGACTAGATGGGATTTTCTCTATAAAGTGTATGAGAAAATGCCTACCTAGAATATAGACAGTGTTTGCTCTGTGCACTTCCTAGTCATTTGTCTCCCCTTCCTGGTCTTCTTTGAGTTTTACTCCTTAGTTTAGGCCATGAGGATCCTACAAGGTCCTCCTAAGGCCATCCAGAAGTTATGCTTCCATGATTTAAAAATTAACCCTGTTGTCTCCATGTCTGAATAATTGAGGTTTTTCAATAATAAGGCAGGGTGATTTATAGAAGTGCCATTAGTCTTCATAATAAATTTATTAAATGATCATTGCTGCTTTTTTTCCCTTCATATTTGTCATCGGCGGAGTGGTAATTGGTGTTTGAAATCCGTGTTGGCATGCCATCAAACGAGCCTGCTATTCTGATCAAGCAAAGCCGCCTGGCAGCAGGGGGCCGGCAGAGCTGACAGGAAGCAGGAAAGCATGGGCCACAGGCGGTGAGATCTTCCCACGGAAGGAGTGGCCCAGGGCTTCCGGATCTCCAAATTAACTCATACGCCCCTGTCTCTTCTTCAGCATGGAGGCAGGAAGGTCTCTGTCGAATTTGTTGAACTCCTTAGACAAGCACAGGTTAAATACATATGCCAGGATGGTGGTCTAGCACTTCATTACAGTGCGTTAATTATCATCACCTTCAACGGCAATTAATAACAATTAAGGGTCTTGTAATAACATGAGCACTGTGTGGAGCTACTTTCGAAGCTGCAGGAAAGTGGAATGGATGGTTTTGGAGTACCAGAGTTGGAAGCATCAAACATACTGTCTTAAAATAAGAGTATGAATGACATTGTTAGGCTCTGTAAACTGAGTGGGACATGCAAGAGGCCACATCCCCCACTAGGCTGGGGTAAGGAACTGACAGAATAAACAAGGCCTGCAGACAGGCTTCTGTGGCTGGGGATGTGTTTTGAAATAGTCAGAATTTGAATGCCCCTAGGCCGGACCTGCAAAAAGCCCCCTGCATTCTCCAGTTCCAGCTTGGTCCTGAGATGATTGTCTTCTTACACCTGTCTGTGCCCTGAAGTCAAATTCATCTCTGCTCTAAGGTGAAGAAAGAGGTCCAGATAGCATGCTTCCTTCACAGATCTGTTGTGGGGAGCCCATGAGAGAATTCATGCTATGCACTAACAAAACACTGTCTGGCAAGTAGTGAGCATTCAACACATTTCAGCTCTTTAAACAAATACAAAGAACGCTTCTGTCCTCCACTGAAGCAGGCTATGAAGACTTTGGGCTTTCATGTCTTATTGTGGCATCTGAATGACTAGAGAGTCTCTCTGGGGACCCCAGGCAAGCTGCTTCACCTCTCTTGGGAGCCAAAGGGGAGAAAGTCCCTATCCCACAGGTTTGTTGTCAGAGTTAAATGGAAGGATACATTGAAGTGCTTGATGCATAGTAGGCACTTAATAAATTACAATTCCTTTTTTCCTCCTTTCATCTTTTCAGGCTAGAAGTCAGTGAATCAGTCTCTAACAGGTTGTAAATCCTTATCATATCAGGAAGAACACTTTGGTTCACAGGCTTCTGGTGTCACATGACACCAGGATGAAATCAGCTCTGCCACTTACCAGCTATATGACCTTTCCCAAGTGACTTAAACTCTCAGAGTTGTTTCCATATGGGTGAAATGGAAACGATGAAAGGAACAAAAATGTGGTTGGGCACACTCAATGAGACAAGGAGTGTGTTTAGTGCTTAAGAGCTCCATGGATCATAGTTGCTAAGACGGTTATACCCAACTTGAAATGAGAACTCACTTTTTCATTCAAAGGCACCCTTAACTGTGTATTTATCATTGTGTCTATTTGGAGAATTAGGTTTGAAATGTTAATTTTCACTTACTTTTAAAGATCCAAACTTAGAAAAGATGACATTATGCACTTACAAACGATAAGTTGTAATTTTATGAAATTGAGATGCTTTCTAATAACTCACATTAACAAAGCCATATATACATTTCTAACCAAAAAAACCTTTAAAATTAGAGTTAAGCTAATGAAGATCTGTCATTCTAAGACTTATTTGGGAGTTTTCCTACATATACTGGCAGACACTATCTTCTCGAACAAAATATTTTTGCTAAAGCAGCAAATGCCTTCTTTCTCTAATGAATTGCCAATTTTGTAAGGTTAAATACATAGTCTATAGGGTTTTCATTTTTTTAAAGATTTTTCTATTTATCTTGGGAAATTACAGAGATGATGAAAATCTAAATATAATTTAATGCAAATGTATTCAAATAATTATAGGACGAAAAGTCAACAACAAGTAAAAGCCCCCTGTATGTGTTAAGGACGGATGCTGGGAAGGAAGGCATTTTCACCTTGAGAAGGCGAGTTTAAAACGTTCCACAACAACCTTCTCTCCCATGGTCCTTTTCTCCCTACTTCCCCCCTTTGCTCTTTCCTTTATCCTTCTTTTCACAACAGATTTCTGTTTTTCTTTCCTTCTCTTCTTTCCTCCCTCCTTTTCCCTCCTCCTTCTTCTACTCCTGGCTCTATCTTTTCTCTGTGTGTATCTTTCTGTCTCCATGCTGTGTCTCTCTGTATTTCCTCTCTCTGTTTGTTTGCCTCATGCCCCATCTCCCTCCTTATCTCACTCATCGCATCTATAGGGACAGGCCAGCCACTGGGCTAGGTGCTAGCAGAGGATAAAAAGAAGGCCATGGCTCCATTTCTGCCCTTGTAGGCCTCAGGGTTTTATGGGGGAGGCAAACAACCCTGCTAAGAAAGTGGAAGTATTACACTGGCAATCAGCACTCACTCTGGCAAAACAGTGTTTAGCACAGTCTTGGAAAGCAGAGGGAAGTTAAATAGAAGATGAAGCTTTAAAGTATGTCTTGAAGGATGAAAAAAAGTGTCCAGGCAAAGGGACGGGCGGGATAGACACAAAGACATAGGCAATTATAGAGACTTTAAGGAATGGTAAAAAGATAAAGTCAGGCTGCTAAATTAGAGGAGGGAAAGGGAAGGGGGAAAAAGGAAGAGAGAATGAGAGAGTGAAGACCGGGAATCAGGGGAGTGGCCAGAAGGAGAAGGCCTTATAGTTCTAATAGTTGTACACCAGTTCTGGCTCAGTACAAAAGCCCTATTTTTGGATTCATAGACCAGTTTCAAAAATAAAACAAAAAAGCCGGGTCAAACCTTTATTTTATTAAATAAAGACATTTACCAAAATACTGTCTATTAGCATTGCAATTATATGAAATGGGTGACAGTTAACACCTAAAGTAATAGAAGAAACAATAAAAATTAAAGATATTAGTTTGGAATGGATCATTTAGATTTAGGTAAAGCTCATTATGGAATCCCTTTTTTTTTTTTCTTAAGTTTGTTTCAAAGCAGTGACAACTTGATTATTCATCATGATTACTGTGCTTGCTTCCACAAATCTGCATTTGAGAAGCACTTCTGTATGCAGTGTCAAGGAGGTTGTATTCCTATTTGGGTAGCAGTGAGGAGCTGGTGAAGGTTTCTAAGGAGATGATGGTCAGTGCTCTCTGGGCTACAGGAACACCAGGGCAGTGCAGAAGCTCACCTCTAGCCTGCTGTGTTCTGTGGGTCACAAGCTATGGTGGCCTAAATCTATTACTAGAAGATGACTATACTCACACCACAGAGGATGGTTGTGGTAATTAAAATGTCTAATAGATGTGGAGGCACTGAGATGTCTAGAGATCTAACTGCAGAGATCATTAGCGTCAGAGGACGATCTCATCTTGAATGCTGGCAGCTAGCGAAACTGGACCACACAGAGCCATGGAGGGGGTGAGCGGTCAGGTACAACCTTCCCCTGTGTCTTAGTGTATTTGGGCTGCTTTAACAAGACACCATAAATTGGGTGGTTTATAAATAATATAAATTTATTTTTCATAGTTCTGGAGGCTGGGAAGTCCAAGATTGAGGCTCCAGCAGATTGGGTGTCTGGTGAGGGCCTGCTTCCTGCTTCACAGATAGCCATCTTTTCACTGTGCCCCCACATGGCAGAAGAGATGAGGGATCTCACTGGGATTTCTTTCATAAAGGCACTAATCTTACTTATGAGGACTCTGTCCTCATGACCTAATCACCCCCCAAAGGCCCTGCCTCCTAACACTATCACCTTGGGAGTTAGAATTCCAATGTATAAATTGTGGGGGAAACATAAACATTCGGTCCTTTGTGCCATGTGTGATGGTTAATTTTATGAGTCAACTTGACTGGCCACAGGGTGCACAGACTAAATATTACTTCTAGGGGTTTCTGTGAGGGTGTTTCTGGATGAGATTAGAGTTTAAATCAGTGAATTTAATAAAGTAGAAACTGTCCTCCCCAGTGTGAGGGAGAGTCATCCGATCTGTTGAGGGTCTGAATAGAACAAAAGGCAGAAGGAGAAATTCACCCCTTTCTGCCTGACTGCTTGAGCTGGGACAGCCATCTTCTCCTGCCCTTGGTGCTCCTGGTTCTCACGCCTTTGGACCCAGACTGGGAATCTACATTATTGGCTCCCCTGGTTCTCAGGCCTTTAGACTGAAGCTGACTTATACTCACTGGCTTTTCTTTGCAGGTGGCAGATCGTGGGACTTCTCAGCCTCTATAATGGTGTGACCCAAATCCTTATAATAAATCTCTTCCTATATATCCTGTTGATTCTGTTTCTCTAGTGAACCCTCACTAATACACCATGTCTCTCAAGCTCTTGTAGATAGCCACCATTGCTGGAACTATTACTTTGTACCAGACATGTGCTAAGGTCTTTGCTTATTATCCATTACAACTTTTGTGTACTCATTACATATGAAATGGTACACTTGTTTAGTACTAGACAACTTGTAATGGAAAAAGCAATTTTGTTTTAAACCACTATGTCATCAGACTCTAGCTAATCACTGAATGGCATATAATAAATGTTGAATGAATATTTTTAATTGAAAATTGAAAAGGAGATCTCTCCCAGGTCTTTTTTTTTTTTTTTTTTAATACTTTAAGTTTTAGGGTACATGTGCACAATGTGCAGGTTAGTTACATATGTATACATGTGCCATGCTGGTGTGCTGCACCCATTAACTCGCCATTTAGCATTAGGTATATCTCCTAATGCTATCATACCAGTTTGCTGTTTTCTGACACTTTCATATCTATGTGTTTGTGCTACTTACTTCCTAACCCCTCAACTTTTAGTCAAGCAACTCCAAATTACTGAGCTCAGATATAACGTCTGTAGAGAAGCATTCACCAGTTACTAAGATTGGGTTAAGTACTTGTCCCTTCTGCCATTGTATAGTACCCTATCTTCAGATTATCAGAACTATAATTGTTTATGTAGCTGTCTCCCCTACTATACTAAAGATGGGAAGTAATCCCACAACAGTACATAGTAAATACTCAGTTAATATGTCTTAAATGAATGAATGTTAAAAGCAAAAAAGTGAGCTAAAATGGAGAAATGCAAGCATAGGGAAAAGCTAGAAGAGACAGACCAGAGAGATAGAGGGGCCTAAGTAGGATTTGAACCAAAACCTGACTCCATAGCCCATGTTGTTTGCATATACTGAGTAAATGCATTGCACTGGCCCTAAGCCCAGCAGAATATGCTGCATCATGTCAATTACTGAGGGTGGGGTGGGCAATAGGCCCTTTAGTTCCACTCTCTGTTCAAGTCTCAGTGCCTAGTCCTTCCAAGATCCCTGGAGTTAACTCTCCTTGCACTAGTTCCTGGCTACTTTGGCAGAAGATGCCAAGTGCTTATGATTTCAGGCCCAGTGCAATTATTACCTCCCTGGGAAGGCTGTTATAACTCCCCTAAGAGTGGAGATATTCATGGCTTTCTTTGTGTGCCACAGGCGATGGTGAAGTGAAAAGAACACCTAATTTGGGTTGAGATAATTTGGAACTGAGTCCTGACTCTGCCTCGTGGGTGTGACCTTGAGCAAGTCACAGTCTCTCTGAGCTTCAGACTCCTCATTTTTAAAACAGATAGCAGCTATTGCTTTGTCTGGCACTCCAGGGATGTTTTAAGATCAAAGTCAATGCATTGACATGTAAAAAAGCATTTATAAAGTGTAATATGCTGCACAAGAGTTAGCAATTAATTTTAGAGGTCGGGCTGAAGTCACAGTTTGAAGACACAAAGGAATGGGCAGTTCAGATATGAAGAGAGATGTGGCAGATATTGTGGCTATCTTAGTAAACTCCTTCCACCTTTTCCTGTCCAACTCACGAACCTTAAGTCAGCCATTCACCCATTCATTCATTCATTACTTCACTCATCACACATTCACTGAGTGGCCACTGGTATCAGGTACTAGACCCTGAAAATACTTAAATAAGTCACATAAAATCCCATCCCTTCCTTTAGGAAGCCCATTGTCTGTTTTGAAGGCAGACAATTATAAAATTATAAAATATCTGACCCTATTTGGTCATATATGACCCTATTTGGTCATATATGACCTTTGTACCAGTCATTCAAAAAATCTTTCGCTGATTACCAAATGGATTTGTTTGCAGTGCTCACATTTGCAACCCACATTTCCTATTTTGTTTCCAGGTGTTACAGCTTATTGGTTATTTCATCTGGCACTTTCATCAAATTAGTTCGATAAAGTTTTACTCTTCTCATTTCCAGTTTTTACTCTTTCTTCAATATTTCCCAAGATTCTTTGTATTTGGAGATTTTCAGTTTTGTCTCAAAGCAATAATTACATCTAACACTTATATTGAGTTTACTATGTGCCCAGTGCTATTCCAAGCACTGAATGCACATTAACTTAATTAGCCGCCTATTTAATCTCTCTTCATTAGTCTCCTTAGCATTTTTCTAGTTTCATAGAGTTCTTACAGTTCTTACAAATTTTAAACCTGTGATTAAAAACATAAATATATAACAATGCATACAATTATATAAGTAATTAAATCTTCAGAAACTCATACAATTCTTATGAGTAGTTCTCCACTCTGTATTGCACTACACGAAAGGGACACATTTACTGTTACATGTTGCAGAAATTCTGAGCTTACTTTAGAAAAGATTACTAAACATATGTCAGAAACACATGCATTTCTTATAAATGGCCAGCAGCTATTTCTGCCTTGACAGTATCAATATTTATAGACTGACGTAGATTTCATGTGACCACTGGCTGCAGTGTTTGTGTGAAAAACCCACCCACCTACCATTAATTAGGGGAACACACCTGAGTGCTCTAGGGCCCTATAGAGGTAAGGAGGGGAAAGAGAGATCTGACAGGTGGGACTGGAGGACTGTCCAGGAGCTAACACAACCTAAGTATGAAGGAGAAGGAGGAAGAGTTTTGAAAGTTAGTTTTCTAGGGCTACCATAACACATCATTCAACCTCTTTGAATTGTAATTGGCTTATTACTAAAATGGGATAATATGAACTAATTGGTAGGAGTGTGTCTGAGTTAAATGGAGAAACTCATGTCAAGAGCCTACTAGAGGCTCAAATCTTTCACAATCCTGTCTAGGTAGTTAGAACTTAGATCTCCAGATAGCTCAAGAACTTAAAAAAAAACTGAACTGATTTGGAAACACTTGACCTGCCAGAAGGAGGCCTTCTAGACCCACGGAGCAAAGAGATATTGTCATAGCATTACAAAGGTTGAGGGTTTTTTTTTCCCCCCTTAAAAAATTACATTAAGGCTCCTCTCAGTTCAAATGAAATGCATTCCCATGATAATACTCAGAGCTTAATGTTCATAACATTTCAGAATAAAAAAATCAGTTCTGTGTTTACTTTGTGCTTATTAAACAGGAAAAAGATGAAAGGAGCAAATAGAGGAAAGACAACCAAGATTATTTCCAATTTCTCGAGATATCCCTTCCACCTGGATGCTTTGATAACGGCATAGCAGCAAACAAAGTTGGAGGCTACATGAGACTCAAAAATAAGAGGGAGAAATCACTCAGTTCTGTCATCCAGATATTTCATTTGCAGGGCAACAAACAGCCAAAGGACCAAATATCAGGGGAAGTGACTTCGGATTTCAATTGTCTTAAGTTTTCACAGACCTGCAGAATCACAGCTGGGAGGAGATCTTGAGAGGTCATCTGGAACCCGTGCAAATTTTAAAACTCCTCATGTCGATTATTTTTAAGGACGATGAAAAAAGAAATGTTATAACTTGCTGCAAGAGTCCACTCTAGTGTTCAATAACCCTCACCTCGGGAAAATTGTCTCTTAAAGCTACACTAAGTGATTATTTCTGCGAGAAAAAATGTGAGTTATTTGTTTTACCCTAAAGGTAGACAACATGGGGTCTATTTATATAAAAGGGTAGGGTTATCTACTAAGAGATAGCAAAAGTTACTCTGTTTTTAGAATCCAAAGAACTGAGTTCAAATCTTAATGCTGACACTTGCTAGCCACATGACCCCAAGCTAATTACTTCACTTAACTGAGCACCATTTAATAAAAGGAAGTCCTGGCCTCAAAGCATCCTGGGCACCCCACGTGAGGAGGAAGGAGGGGTGATGACCAAATTGTGGAATTAAAATATACTCTGCTATTTTACCACTGAAATATCCACGGATTTGTTGCTGTGCTATGTTCATTATTTTTAAGTCCAAAATTCTAGGTATTAATATCTGTAGAGCAAGATCAACAATTTAATTATTCAAATTATGTGAAAAGACAAACTGATACAAAGTCTACAAGTCTAAACACGTCCAGACCTTCACGAATTGTAATAAGCAACCATATTACGGTCCTGCAAAGCTCCTGTTGAAAGAGGAGCTTTATTACTACAGTTCAAAAAATTTCTGAGAAAACAGAATATGAATGTGACAGTATGGAAATGGATACAGGGACTTGTGCATCACAGCCACCAACTACACATGATAAAAATACAGAAGACGTAGACCTATCAAATAATTTTCTTTGGTGGGAGTGGGTAGGAAACATAGCTCCTTCTCAAGACAAAACCTATGTATAGTCTTTATTGGCATGGGCATGGAGGGAAGGGTGGTTCAAACAAAAACTCAAAATTATCAAATAAGAAATAAAATTATTTAAAGATGAAATTCAGAGGAAAATATTTAGGGTTAGCTCTTAAGTGTCTCTTCACCATTCTTCTGACTATTCACAAAATCACCAGAAAAGCTTTTTCAGCAGCAAGTAAAGCTTGCACAAAAATATATTTGCGAATCATTGATGTCACTTGACTCATTTCATTTTTTAATTAGCACATTTTAAAAAGAGCAAGTAACATTTTCATTTTCAATTTCCATAATTAAATGCATTTTTCTAGTTTATATGCTATTTAGTTTATGGTTTGAATATTTAACTTAGTGATTTACATCTACAAATAATTTATATGACAGTTATGTTTACATTTTGTAAAATTTCCCTGATGTTTATAGTATCTATATGTTTTTGTATTTGAAGTACATTAAATAGCTTTGTTTCTTTGAGCCTTTTACTTCATAAATTTTGTGTACTTTCAAAATAAAATACTGATAGTATGTAAAATAAAAATTGAAATAACAGAATTGTTACCTTGCCGCAGCATTGCAATCACTAAAATGGAGTTAGCAAACTGAGATTAACCTGACATTCAGCAGGGAAATGTACCAGGACCCAAAGGAGGGGTCAGTAGCCCAAATCAGCAGAGGCAAAGAAGACTGGCTTTTTTCTCACTCAAGGTACCTTCCCTGCTCCATGTTACCAGGACACAGGACCCTCTCTCTGATAGATGGTAACTGGGTATTAGCATCAGGAGACATATCAGAGTTATTGATCAGGGAAGTGGGAAAAGGTGATATCGGGCACAACAAATATTCCACTGTAGGCTTCTGAGGGAACAGTCTACAGGGAGTAGAAGATATTGTCTGAGGTATATGGGATTTAGGGAGGCCAGGGACCTGGTATACCTAAATTGCAGAACTGCTTTAAGAATTAAATATTAGAGAGTCTCCAAAGGACTCTTATAATAATTTCACATGTGTAAGAAGATTACTACAATGTAGTGCTGCATAGGTGGGGAACTTGGTGCAAATTCTACTCTAGTATAAATTATTAGTGGAGTACTACTCTAGTATACATTATTACCAGATGTTTCTAAATTAAAGTGTTATTAGAAAAATAAATCTTTTCTTTAATAGCGTTTGTGTGAAATTTGGTGTGTGTTTATCATGAGTGGACTTCCAGTTTAACATGAAATTGGGATCAGCCATAGCAGATGAAAGGTGTCAGTATCAGTAATCTATGAGACTAGAAGCAGAGAGGAAAGTGGTAGGTGACTAGCATGGTGGAGGAAGCTAAAACGCTAAGATAGGATGCAGATGGGGTTGGATGCCATCAATAAATTCACAATTTCACTGAAGAAATTCAGCACCAGGCAGACACAGACAGAGGAACGTTGGGGTGGAGTTGAAACAGTGGGGAGGAGTATTGTGTGAGAGTAGAGAGGAGAAGGGAAACTCAGGAGAATGGAATTCTCACTCATGGTAAGAGGAAGTCAAGAGATAACACCTGAAACTGACAAATCAAAAAACAGCAGTGTAAGTGTGTTACTTAGAATGGAGTAAAATAACAGAAGAAAACGTTAAAATAATAAGTTTCAGAGTGGTGGGTATATGGGAAGTAAGAAATTGTTATTCTCTGACAGGAGTTGTAGTACTATGTGTTTTAAATGCATCATACGGATACTTTTCTTTTAAATTTAAAGCAAATAGAATGTACTAGATTAAACAGTAGTTCTTATTATGCTGTATTAGATAAGACCAAAGATATGATCACAATGGGAAAGGTTAGTAATATGATTTTTCTAAAGCAGACAGTAAGTATTCAGTAAACATGGCTTTTCTATATGTTTTACAGTTAAGAATATTGTTCTCTAAATCAGGCTCAAAGCTATGTACCAAGTATGTCAGGATCTGAGCCCCTGAGTAGAGCTCTATGTCACTTTAGTTGTGGCTTGATGGAAGAGCAAGATCGGGAGAAGGTGTGTCCTGTTGTCTAACACTGCAGGGCCAAGGCTGTGAGGAGAGGAGGGGGCCGAGATGACACTTCTCATTCAGGAATTCTCAAACTTGAGCATGCATCTGAATAACCTGAAGGGCTTGTGAAAACAGAAGGCTGGCCTCACTCCCAGGGTTTCTGATTTAGTGGCTTTGGGATGAAGCCTGAGTTTCTTTATTTCTAGTAAGTTCCCTGGTGATGCTGATGCTGCTGAACCTGGGACCACACATTGAGAATCATTGGCCCAATGTGTGGTGGGCAAGTGGATCTCAAGGGCAGGCTGCTGAGGACTGGCTGAAGGAAGAATGCTGTTCCTGGAAAGGTGTTTGAATAAGCTTTGTGCCGGGAAGGGAGGGACAGAGTGGGGAATCTAGGTGTCCCATATATTTTCTAAGGCTGGCATTGTAATGTCTTTTAATAATCTCCTTGGCTCAGCCCAACAATCTCTACTTTAAAGAAATGTCTGATTCCCACAATTCTAATAATATGTGCCCAGAAGAGAGCCCACCGATGAAAGTCTGAAAAATAGATTCAATTATCCTTCTCCACTATTGAACCTAAGCTATGCCATTAGAGAAAGGGAGAGAGCCAGAGTGTAACACACATACATTTTGCCAGGTATCTAAGAAGAAAGAGAATAGGTACAAAGAAGCGGACCTAACCTGGGAGTGACTGAACAATCTTTTAAAAATGATTAGGTCATATAACGTTTGTCAATATTTTTAATGGTCATACTAATTTGCTTTGTCAGTCAAAATTTTCTGTCTCACAAGAGTCTATTGAGACCAGAACTGCAAATATAAACTTACAGTGTGCCATGGATGGCGCATCCTGGACGGTGGGGTTAATTTAGGCAGTTAGTGCACAAAGGCAGGGAAACTGAAAGTAAGAAATCCTAGATTCAAGACCTGCCTCTTTAAAGAAGACAGTTAGCATTTGACAGACTTTAAGGTCAGCTTGGTGTGACCTTGAAGAGTTAACATCTCATAGCCTCAGTGATCTCATCTTCAAAATGAAGACAATAATGTAAGATTTAGCATAGTACCTGGCACACAGCATTGTGCTGAAAGAATGTGAGCTATAATAGCAGATAAAAACAAGCTCTTTAAAGTCAGATGAGGGTTCTGATCTGGGCTGTCACTTAATAGTGGCTCCCTTGGGCAAGTTATTGAACCTTTCTAAGGTGTAAGTAATTGTGTTAAAATAGAGATAATAATATATAATCTCTTAGGATTACTCTAAGGATTAAATGAAAGCAAATATAATAGTATGCATATCCCTTGGCAATAGTAAGCACCAAACAAATGAAATGATCACTGCAGATATGAAACCTAACCCTTATAAGTACTAGTTTTCCTCATGTGTAAAAATAGAACAAATATCTGCCTTACCCTCTTCCAGATTTGGTTTGAAGCTGAAATAAGATAATGAAAAGAAAGAAATTTCATTCATTCAACAAATGTTTATTGCGCATCTTTTGTGTGCCAGGACTGTTTTAGGTGCCAGCAATATCCTTGTAAACAAAAAGGTATAATGAAATTCTTGTATTCAGGAGATTATACTTCTCCTGCTGGAATGGAGGAGGAAAAGGGGAATAAACAAATAAATATATAATGGTGGTGAAAATGTTTTAGAGAAAAGTTAAACAAGGTACAGAGTATAGAGGTATGGCAATGGGGTGGGGAGGGTATACTATTTTATATAAGGTGGTCAAAGAAGAAATAGCCAATAAATGGCATTTGAGCAGATATCTGAAGGTTATAAGGGGTAAGCCATACAGATGTCTGGAGGACAGTCTAGGCAGAGGGACAGCCAGTTCAGCATCCCTGAGATGGGAGCATGTTGGGAGTATTCATGGAGGTACAAGGGACCAGGCTGGCTATAGCAGCTAACGGAGGTGAGGACAGTGCACCACGAATCACATGGGAATTTGCAGTTATGAACTGAAATGTGTCTCCCCAAATTCACAAGTTGAAGCCCCAATGCCAACATGATGTTACTTGGAGATAGAGTCATTAGGGAGATAATTAAGGTTAAATGAGGTAATAAGTGCAGCACTCTAATCCAGGGGTCCCCAACCCCCAGGCCATGGACTGGTATCAGATCAGCTATGGCATTAGGTTCTCATGGGAGTGTGAATGAACCCTCTCATGGGAGTGTGAACTGCGCATGCCAGGGATCTAGGTTGCGTGCTCCTTATGAGACTCTACTGCCTAATGATCTGTCACTGCCTCCCATCACACCCTCAGTTGCAGGAAAACAAGCTCAGGGCTCCCACTGATTCTACATTATGGTGAGTTGTATAATTATTTCATTATATATTACAATGTAATAATAATATAAATAAATTACACAATAATTGTAATGCACTTGAATCATCCTGAGACCATCCCCCTGACCCTAGTCCATGGAAAATTTGTCTTCCACGAAACCAGTCCCTGGCGCCAAAATGGTTGGGGACCGCTGCTCTAATCTAATAAAACTGGTGTCCTTGGCCGGGCGCGGTGGCTCACGCATGTAATCCCAGCACTTTGGGAGGCCGAGGCGGGCAGATCACGAGGTCAGGAGATTGAGACCATCCTGGCTAACACGGTGAAATCCCGTCTCTACTAAAAATACAAAAAAAATTAGCCGGGCGCAGTGGAGGGCACCTGTAGTCCCAGCTACTCCGGAGGCTGAGGCAGGAGAATGGTGTGAACCCGGGAGGCGGAGCTTGCAGTGAGCCGAGATAGTGCCACAGCAGTCCGGCCTGGGCAAAAGAGTGAGACTCTGTCTCAAAAACCAAAAAAAAAAACAACAACAACAAAACTGGTGTCCTTATAAGAAAATGAAGACACCAGAGCACTCTCTCCCATTCTCTCCCCGAGTGTGCACAGAGGAAAGGCCACGTGAGGCTACAGTGAGAAGGCGGCTCCCTACAATACAGGAAGAGAGGTCTCACCAGAAACCAAATTTGCTGACACTTTGATCTTGAACCTCTTGCTTCCAGAATTGTGAGAAAATAAATATCTGTTGTTTAAGCCTCCCAGTCTGTGGTATTTTGTTATGGCAGCCAAAGCGGACTGGTATACCATGCTAGGACTTCAAGATGGGTTATCATTAGAGGGCTTTAAACAAGGACAGGAGGACATTTGAAAGGATACTCTTCTTTTGTGTGTAAAATATGGACACAAAGTTAAAGCTAAGCATTCAGTCAGGAGGTTCTTGCAATAATCCAGATGAACAGCGATAGTGGCTTTGACCAGGGTACTAGCAGTAGAGAAGGCGGTGAGGACTGGCTGAATCCTGAATGCAGTTTGCAGGTAGAGCCAACACAATATGCTCGTGGGTGAGATATGGGGTGTCCAAAAGAGCAGGGTGGGTCAAAAGTGGCTCCAAGGTTTCTGACTGAGCACCTGGAAGGCCAGAGTTGCCATTCACTAAGACGGAAAAGGTTATGGAAGGAATAGCTGGGGCAGATAATCAAGAGTTTAGTTCTGAACTTTCTTGAAGTTTGAGTTGCCAGCAGACATCCCATGGAGATGTTTGAGGATACAGATGGAGTTCTAAGTTCAGGGGAGTGATAGGATTGGAGAGAAATATGGATGGATAATATAAATATGGATAAATATGAATATCATTAACATATGGATGGTAGTTAATGAGACAGGGTCATAAAAATTAAAAAAATAAAATGTTACTATTTGTAAAGCTGTACATAAATTAATTGGGGTCTTTGCATATTCTTCAGTATGCAGGGGCTTTTTTTACAGCAATCTCACAATATTTTTCTTCTTTGTGCTTTACTAATATTTCATGCCATTTAAAAATGGGATAAGATGAGATACTTACTATCTACTAATACTTTACATATTTTGCTCTTCCCATAACATATTACAGGAATATCTCAGTTGCCAAATCTATTGATAGGTTTATCACCTATGTCATACTTAACTATGTGTTGGGAATTGTGCAAGCAACTGGGGAAATAATGAAAAAAATGCATTCCCAGCTTCAGTGAGTCATATATTTTCAATGGAGTGTTGTCAGCGTAATGATAAAGATACACACAGGGAATCGTTGAATCCCAGGGGAAAGGTGCCTAATCCATCCTGTAGGAGCCAGCAAAGAATTCCCAGAGGAGGCACCAGCTGATCTGGGTTTGAGCAGATTGGTGGATATATGCAGGTGTGTGTAGGGGTAGCTGAGGTCATCATGCAGTCTGAGCACCAACACAGGGCTGAAAGCACAGCTTGGTATGTGTATCAAAACCAAAGCAGGTCTGCAGGTGAGGGTAACATGGGAGGCAGGGTTGATAAAGACAGGATGCTGAGTCTTAGACAAGGGCCAGGGTATGAAGATCTTCAGATTCTGTATTAGGGAGCACGGATCAACTTCAATCTTGGACAGGAGGTAGAATGTAAGAGGGCATTAAATGTTTTTAGTAAGGGGAGTGCTTACAAATTAGTAATAGGCGTCAGAGACATCTTAAGGCAATAACAAGAAAGAGTAGAATATCTCTGTGTTATGAAGGTGTCCTCATATATAACTGATAAAGATAAAAACTTGCGAGGAAACTAGTCTTCAACAATAGGGAAATGACTAAATGAATTACAGTGGATCTACTTAATAATGGAGCATTTACTCAATGGAATATTATTCAGTTGTTTACAATGATTGTTACTGAGAGTATCTGGCAGCATAGAGAAACACTTTTGGCATGGGTAAAACAAACTAAGCTTTATATTTGTATGTATAATCTGATACTAGTCATATAAAATGAAATATAAAAATGCATAATGTAAAGACTAGAAAAAATAAATATACCCAAGTGAGGGATGATGGTTATTTTTTGTTTTTTTTCACTAATTTCTCAACTCCATAGAATATGTTTAGATTAGTTTTAACATTAAAATTCATAAATATATAAATAATCAAAAAGGGGCTTACAAAAACATGGCATATTGTTACTTTTCATTAATAAAAACAATAAATCATGTGTGATAACTTTATTAGAGTTAAATGAGGAGATAAAAATCAGTGTTTATATATTTTTTCATTTTATAAAGTACATGTTTTCAGCAGTTCTGGGTGAGGAGTGTCAGATGATATGGCTGAGATCTGTTGAGAATGATGTCATCTGCAATGGTGTGCAAGTCCCTGCTCTTCCCCAGATCTACCACGCAAACCATCCTTCTCCCAGTGCTTGGATCTAGCACAAATGCTGTCATCATCATAACTCAGCTTAGTTTTAACCTCATCTCAACAATCTGTATTGCTGAAGGGAAAGGTCTAATGCTCAGGATAATCACCTATTTCCTAATCCATGGGGATCAAAGACACAGTTCATGTTCCTGAGGAGTCCCCCTAATGAGCTGGACTTCAGAAGACACCAAAGCAGTGAGGGAAGGGGCTTGAGGAATATGTAGTTCACCAAATGGCAAAGGCAGGAAAGGGCATTCCAGGTGGAAGAAATGGTATGGAAAGAGTTGGATCTTTTCTTATAACAGTCATAGGTAATCCAGTGTGGCTGGAAACAAATACAAGGGTGTGAGTGTGGGGTGTGTGTATGTGTGTGTGTGTGTTGAAAGGTGGGGATGGAAAGAGAGGGTTCTACAGATAAGGCCAGGAACTTTATAAATAACTTTAGTAAACAACTTTAAAGTCTCCAATAAGGAACTTTTCCAGTTCCAGTAGGCAAAGGGGAGCCACTGAAAAGTTTTAAGCAGAGGAGTCGCCTTTTCATATTTGTAATTGAGCAGGATACTCAAAGGGCAGTGTGAAGGAGGGTTTGGAAGGAGTGACACTAGAGTTGGAGCACTTTAAGAAGCTCTTGACAAAACAATGTGTCCATGAACTAAGGCAAAGGCAGCAGGTATGCCCTCTTTCATTCAACAAATACTTACTGAGCATGCACTGTGTATCGTGCTCAGCACTGGGGGTGTCTTCTTGTGAAAGAGATTACAGACAAGGTCCCTGTCCTCAGGGTGCTTACATTCTAATGTACTAGAGAGGGAAGAAAATGTTTGAGTCTGTTTCAGAGACAGAATCAACAAGTGCTCTAGATAGTCCCTTCAGTGCTGAAAACACAAACCATACAAAGTCCCACGGAAATCACATTAGATAGGCCATATTTCTAAAATTGTAATATTCATCCTCCTAATTGCAGATAAAAGAAAGGTCCCCAAAATACTTGGAAAAGTCAGGCTTTAGAGGCATGGGCTTTCTCTCTGGCATGTGAAGTTGGAAGCTCTTGGTTTCAGTGGTTCCATCAAAGGCCACAGTCTGCAGAAGCATGGCACGAGAGGGAGTAGAGGCTGTGGGCAGAAGATGATGAGTGCAGATGCAGGTCTCATGTATTACAGGTTTGCTCTCTGTGTCATTTGCTGTGTGACTTAATGTGAGTTCCTCATCACTTGGGGCCTCAAATTCCTCATCTGCCAAAAAGGATGTTGAAATAGATCATCTCTGAGGTTCCTTAGATTTCTAAAATTTCCTGATTCCTTTTTTTGTTAAAATTTCTAGTTGAGGGGTATGTTTCCAGTGAGGTGGTGCACTCCTATTAATGTTTTATATCTAAATATATTGTATTAACTTATGTTTCTATAACCATTTATACTTTACCAAGTATTTTCACATATATATCACCTCTTACTCTTCACAACCACTTCTAATTTCCTTTTTTACAGGTAAGGAAATTGAGGCTAAATGAATGAGGAGGGTGACACAAGAAACCAAGCCCACACAGCTAACAAGTGGCAAAGGGAGCCTTAAGTTAGATTTTCGGCTTCAAAGCAGGCCCTCTATCCACTTCAAAAAGCTTATTGCACTACCCTGAGAGCCTATTCCCTTGTTCTAATCAATCCATGTTTAGGATATAACAACTCAAATAGGGTATTAGATAAGTTAAATGGGTTCGGCACTAAGGACTCACTAAAAGAGAAGAATGGCTACATTTTATTGAACCTAATTTGTGAGCCATCTGGGAACATTACCTTCAATGGGATACCCAGAGCTAGTGTCCCCAGCTGAGACACTGATAAATAAAGACACCAGCATTAGAGTAACATTAGAGCTGCAGAGAGGTAAAGAATCTAGGGGCATGCAAGCTCAGGAGAGTCTTTTTATTTTTCCTGAATGCACTTATAGAAAGAGACATGCTTGGCTTAAATGAAGGCTGCTGTTAGATGAAATTCCTATAGAAATGTCCTTTGGAAGAATCATCTTGCAGCAAACTGGACACTCCCACAATGTTTGGTGTCTGAGTAACTTAATCCTGGTGACTGAGTTCAAATTCACTCCTGGCATTAGTGAATTAATTAGTGTCTTAATTTCCTCATCCTTAAAACATAATAATTATTTCCTCTAAGGTTGCTATAAGGACAAAATGAGCGAATTGAGGCCTGGGAGTGGAGATGGGATGGGTGGGCTGGGGTTAGCTCATTGCAGGGGAGTCAGCCAGCAGAGCTTTCTTCTTCATACAAATCTCTACCTTACTCCCTTTCCATCTTTGATCTTATATTCTTATATACCTGACTTAGTCTAAATTCCTGGTTTCTCCATGGATAAAACCCAATGTTCCCTGGTGAAACTCTCTCCCAGTTCCCTCTTTTTTTTTTTGAGACGGAGTCGCGCTCTGTCGCCCAGCCTGGAATGCAGCGGTGTGATCTCGGCTCACTGCAAGCTCCACTGCCGGGGTTCATACCATTCTCCTGCTTCAGCCTCCTGAGTAGCTGGGACTACAGGTGCCCACCACCACGCCCGGCTAATTTTTTTGTACTTTTAGTAGAGATGGGGTTTCATCGTGTTAGCCAGGATGGCCTCGATCTCCTGACCTTGTGATCTGCCCACCTCGGCCTCCCAAAGTGCTGGTTCCTTTTTTTTTATAATTCAGTACCCGCAGCATAATCTCTGAATAATACTTGTGTCAGGCTTATTTGTCTATGATCTGTCCAGAACAGATACTCTCCAAGTCTGGTTGTTGGTATTCAAATCTTTTCCTTTGCCGTCTCATTATCTATCCTCTCATCCTGTATCCTTCTCTTCCTCCTTCCTTCCAAGAAGTGCTTAAGAACTTAGAGATCACCTACTCAATTACAGGCTCCGAGATTTAGGGAAATTGTGAGCAGATCACAAATTTCATCCACACAGGTCTGAGTTAGAGTCCTAGTTCAGCAATTCACCAGTTGTGTAACTATAAGCAAACTGCTTCACGTCTCTGATGTTCTGCTTCTTTACTTACAAATGCAGATAACAACAGCTTTCTCACATGTCCAGGGTCTGATTTATTAACATTAGCATATGGAAGTGCTCACTGATTTTTTTTTAAGTTCTCAGAGCTAGGTGCTAGAAATAAAGATGCAAAACAAAAAAGAAACAATGAAAAAACATGTCTCAGTACCATAGGAAAATGTAAAGAGTGAGAGAAAAATGCAAACAGAAAAATATAATATACCATGTTAAGTGATTTAATAAAGAATCTCCTGTTCCCCAAAGGATACAGACATTCCATACAGGAGGATTGCTGGTATTCTTTATCTATTGGAAGAAAATTCCCTAGCCCTTAGGTGCCTACTCTGATGTTCCTTGTCCCAAGCAGTAGGGAGCCTGTGTCGACCAGGTGCCCTGGAGCACCTCATTACACATTCTGGCACCACTCTGCAATAACAAGATCCACTTCCATACGTCTCCCCTCTACTCTACCTCTTTGCTCAGCCTTCTTGATCTGAGCTTATTATATATCCCCTCCCTCCCTCAAGTCCCAATCTTCTCTTATCAACTCTAGGTGTCTCTTGGATCAAATTCATTTTCTCCCCAACACTAAAAATAAAAATCTTCATGTTACAACTCCATCCGTTGCCTGGAGATAACATTCAGCCCTTCACACAGGCAGACCTTCTCCAGCTGTGCCAATTTAATCCTGTTCTGTTGCTTCCTTCATTTTGAATAGGATACCTTTGGCAGGTGAGGTGTTATGAACATCAGCGTGTTAAATCTTTAGCAGAGAATAATTCTCCTGGGCATTTTTTGTTCCATTTCATTTTGTCCCAGAGGCTGTCATAATGTCTGCTGATATCTCTAGACTTTCTCCATGAGTTCTTTGGCAATTCATTAATACCTGTGCCCCTCACACAAATATTACTTGAGCACCTACCATGTGCCAGATGCTGGACTACAGCACTTGTTTGATGCTTGTAAGATAGGCAGGATGTGTGTTGGGGGAGGACAGCGGGGGAAAAGCCAGCTATTTCTTCAACTTTGGCTATTGTTCACATATAAATGTGTGCAGGGGAGCACAGTGAGGCTTGGTCATCAATGTGGATTTCAGCTGTCACCTTTTATCCTCCACATCTCTGTCTGGGGGCAATATACCTGCCAATTACAGAGATTTTTCTAGCCAGGTTTGTGCACTCACAATTGGCTGCCTATGTGGCACTTTAAGTATAAGATGTTCCTACAGTTACCTCTTCTCTTTGCACGGATACCCTCTGCTTGAGAGGTCAGGGGCTCTTGTCTTTGAATGGATAGCTATATGATTCATTCATAACAGTTTCATTTGTATATACTTAATTTCATCACTTGGCTGTGTTCTTTTTTAAAAGTCTCTTACTTATAGCTTTTAGCTCCTTATTTGTAGTCAGATTTATAATAGATTGTTCTGTCATGTCTATTTTTGTATTTGCTTTTATGTTAGTTATTAACTGGTTTGAGCAAGAGAATGTTTAGTTATTCTTTCATATTCAGTGTTTTCCCTTTGTGACATTTTTGATATATAAGGACTTTTTACATATACTCTTATTTAAAAGGAACCACTATATATTCAATTTCTTCAGCTTCTTCAAGAAACAATTTAGGCAAAGATTTACTATGGTAGATCCTGAATAGTATACAAATTTAGGTTATTACTACTTCAGGATATTTATTTTTATTAAAAAATGTGTCCTGATTTGCCACTCCATTATGAATTCTTAAGCTCAACACTTGGTCACAATTGGAACTTCCCTAACCTAGGCTTGGGCTAATCCGAGATTGGGTAGTTGGATTCAAGTTTGAAGGACCTCAAACATCTAGGACTGCTCAGGTTTCAGTGGACTCAGAGAACGTCTGAAAATAGGCTGGTCAGCAATTAGTGTGCCCATTCACAACTGAGAAAACTAAGGCCCTTAGAAGCTAAATAAACAGATGCAGTCAGCACTCTGTGGTGACCAGACACAAACGACGGTCTTCTGATTCTAAATTCTGTGATTTCCTCTCTTCCCTCTATATCACCTTGTGCCTTGTCAACATTCAGAATCAAGGCATTATCTTCCAAAGGCATAGGGAGGATGAGAAGGAAACAAGCCTGGTGAAATGGAATGGTCAGAAGAGCCTCTCTAGCATAGTACTACTTACAGGGTTAATTTTATGAAAAGCCTGATTCAGAAGTTCAAAAAAGGCGAGAAACTAGAGAGAATGAACTGGAATGGGTGAGGTCTGTGGCGATGAGAGGTAGTGAGAGGCTTTAGGGCTGAGAGGGGCACAAGTCCAGAAGAGAAAGTAGGATATATCAGGACTGAAAAACATTTTTGGATTACAAGGTTAATTTTTTTTTTGCTGTATTACAGAAAAGGGAGTCATAGAGGGAAGCTAGAAAATAAATGAGCTGCCTTATGAAGTAGGGAATTCCCTATTATAAAAAGCTCATGCCTGTCTGAACCAATCAGGGTTCAACCAGAGAAGCAGAAACAAGCACTTGTAGATGATGCATATGTGCATGCACATATGTGTGTGTATGCATATATATATATATACATATACATATATACACACATACCCACATATGTACATACACACATATATAATCTCTTAGTGGTTGGTTCTGTTTCACTAATGAATAAATGAATACATTATATAATATGTATTTTATAACTATATATGCATTATTTATTTACTAGAAAGATTTGGCCTTATGCCATTGTGGGGGCTGGTTAAGCAGTCTGTAAGTCTTTTGTCTCACATCTGATGCTGGAGCTTGAAGCCCACTGGGCAGACCATTAGGAAGGGAAAATGGATTTAAAGGGGGAAATTGAGAGCAGTTCAGAATCTGGAAGCATGAGCTGAAATCCCATGAGAATGAATGAGAACCTTGGTTTTTACTGCTTCGCAGCTTGATGATGTGGGTGAACTATAGAAGCCAGAGTCTTTTGTGAAAGAGTTAAGCACACACATCTGGACATGGCCATGGAGAAGCTGAAGGAGAATCCAGGGAGGGGGAAAGCAGTTACAGGCCCACATGCTGCTTCATGCTGCCAAGGTTCATCTGGATCCACAGATGAGCAACAGCATGTGAGTTACAGGATGGCTGCCTCCTCCCTTCTATCCTCCTATACCCCCCAAGTCTCCCTGTGGCCTACCTAACTGAAAACATACCAAGAAACCAGATTCTCGGTAATGTAATTCAATCTAGTCACATTGGTATATTACAAAGCTACCATGCTATCCAGGAAGGAATATTGTAGCTGGCAGAGGGCTGACTGAGATGCTCTTTGGAGGCCCAGGAGAAGCTTAGAAACCCAGCAGGCCTTCTGACTGTTTAGCAGTGAGGTCATTCTCCAGCCAGGGAGGGCTCCTTGTGCACCCAGGGATTTAGCTGCTGTTAGTGTCTCTGCCCCTAGGAATTTTCATTTTATAAGACCAGCTATAGAGCAGGAAAGAGTCTCTTCAGCTTCTTCCTTCCTTGTTGTCAAAAAGATCAACATATCTGCCTTTTGCATTTTAAGGGTTTACAATAGTATACGTTTATTATTATGAGCAGTAATAACTGCTAACATTGTAAGTCAAGACTATGTAATGTTCCAGACCCTTTCACATGCATTATTTTGTTTAAGTCTTACAACAATCCTCTATGGAAAGTATTATTGCTACCTTCATTTTCCTGATGTGAAACTGAAGCTTAAAGGGATTGATTTGCTCAATGTCAGACAGCTGTTATGTCTTGGGGCAGAGATTTGAATCTAAGACATTCAGCTTTGAAAAGCAACACCACCACTGTCACCAAAAATAACAGAGAAGAAAGGCGAAATTACCACCTGGTTAAGAGCCCTCTCAAAGTTTTTACAATTGGGGCCTGGATATCTAAAATCTCCTACTTTCTTTCAAATTGGAAAATGTGTGATTCTATATGAATGAAGAAGAAAAGTAGGGTAAGTAGATGGAATCTGAGGAAATAAAAACAAAGAGTCATATAGGAGGCACTAAAGGGAAGAACTGAAGAAGAGGGAGAAAAGAAAAAATAGCAAGAAAACATTTTCCTGTCTTATTACCATCTTATTATCCAAATGGGAAAGTCATGCTATCTCACCTATGATGGCTACAGATGAATATAAAGATGGACAAATTAAAACAATACAATAAATGAATAACCAATAGCTCAATTACGTCAATTGAAGACTTTCAAGTAATTCTAAAAGGTAATGGCAAAACAAAACAAAACAAAACAAAAAACTCTCAAAAGAACACTAAGGAATGGGGATAGTTGCTTTAGCAGCTATTCAGAATGCATTCTGAACCTTCTCAGGACAAGTCCCTGGGCTACTACAAGGGTGGCTAACGAGGACAGGCACGTAGTCTACCACGTCTAGGACACAACAATAGTATGAAAGCCTTTGAAAATCACTGAGTATACGCTGGTACACAAAACTCTGGTTGCTGCTAGGCATGGTGGCTAATGCCTGTAATTCCAGCACTTTGGGAGACTGAGATGAGAGAATCGCTTGAACCCAAGAGTTCAAGATTACCCTGAGCCACATAGCAAGACCCTATCTCTACAAGCAAATGAAAAAATTAGCTGGGTATGGTGTTGTGTGCCTGCAGTCCTAGCTACCTGGGAGGCTGAGGTGGGAGGATCGCTTGAGCCCAGGAGGTTGAGGCTGCAGTGAGCCAAGATGATGCCACTGCACTCCAGCATGGGTGACAGAGCGAGACCCCATCTCAAAAAACAAAACAGAAAACAAAACCCCAAAATACTCTGGTTGCTGAAGAAATGTAACAGGCCGAGTGTGTTTCTCTCTAACCAACTGTGGCTCAGTGCTGCTGTATGCAGCTGGTCTTCTGTGGAATGTCTGCCTCGAACCCTTCTCACCCAGCACAGACTGCTCATCATTGAGGTCCAGCTCAAGTAGCACCTTTTCTCAGCACAGTTCCAAGCATTGCTCTTCTGGGCTTATTTCTGTCTGCTCTATATGATTATAGTTTACCTCATTGAGCTCCTTGTGGGGAGAGATTGTATCCTTCTCTTTTTGACATTTCCATTAATGACAGTACAAGCACCTAAGGAACACTCTGAAGTGTGGAGTCACTGTACTGCTCCCTATTCTACATGCTGGTTTCCAGGGCTACTGAAGCCTGGAAGTCCTTCCTTGCAAAGGACTCTCAAAGCTCTCTTTTCTTCTTTATCTCCACTGACACTGCCCTAGTTTACTTCATCATCTCTTTCTAGGAATAGATGAATAACCTTCAAACATCGTCTCCACTGCCTTCAGCAATGCATGATTTTATCAATGATGCACCTTCAAATAAATGATGTGTCTCCATTTCAAAAGCATAGGATGTTTTCCAGCTGGAGAGGTGGTAACTCCTTGGGACTCCCCCGGAGGCGAACATCCAGGGCTCCCACCTTCTCCAAGGGTAGGCTTCACTTACTATTTTCTTTTTCCCCAAACCATGTAAATAATGTCTCCCTAGAGAAGTCTTCAGGTCAACATTTGCTCTTCCTTCTTTGGCTTGCTGATTCACCATTCCTAATTGAACAAGCAAGGAGGATACTGCCGAGCCCCTTAACCTTGACCCAAGCAGGAACACAGACCACTGAGTTTCCTCAATGTTTAAGAATGAATACTTTTAAAACAGAATATACCAATAGGTGATAAGGATACCACATACCCAGATGTTATTTCCATCCTTCAAAGTTCTCTTGGCACATTGATCTTCTTAACAATCACAGAAGATAGATATTACTGTTCCTGCTTTATAAATCATCCAACAGAGGCTGAAAGGACTATGGTGACTTGGATACGGCCTCACAGGGGCATAATGGCAGAGTTCAAATTAAAACATTGGATTTCCGAGTCTAGGTAAGGCACATGTATGAGAAAGCTTTTACTCCATTGCTCTCAATGCTTACTGATTTTAAACTTTTAAGTCATCACAAATCTATATATTCTCAACCTCTGTCTATAGGCAGAATGCATTAAAGAGATTTATTAGACAGGCAATCTAGAAAAGATGACTGTTTTCAGAAGCTACTGCTCCCTAGTCCTCCTTAGGTAGAAATCTTAATTTGTCTTCCCAAATTCACTCTACCTCAGAGAATAGCTTTGTGGATGGAAAGGCAACAATAAAAGATCAAACTCAGTCCAGCATCAAATGATCAGCCTCTTCTCTCTATTGCGGCAAATTACAGGCTTCCCCTAGGTGTAGCAGTTACTTACACGGTGAAGTTCATCTAAATAACCTGGCCATCCTATGGTGGTGGTGGGGCAGAGGGAGGAGGCAAGTGTCCCCCCACCCCAACCCCATTTCTCATTGAACTCTACTCATTAGAGGAGGCTGGGGTGCAAATCAGCTTAACATGTCAATAAGCCACCAAGGAAATGCAAAAATTGACAGCTGAGGACTCCCAGCTCCCAACCTCCTCCACTATAGAAACCATCAGTAAAAAGGTTTCTCAGCCCCCTCACCAGGTCACTTAAATGAGTAGTGACATTTGAGTCCCTCAGAGTAATTAATTTCCTCTGTCTCCAAAAGCTTCTCATATTTTTAATGAGTTTTTACAAGTCTCAGATCCTCCAGCCTCCCCGCTACTTCTCCAGTCCTGTTGTTCCCCAAGGTCCCATAACAAATAGCTCCCACTTGTATTTGCCTTGCAAACTCACATAAACTGGAAATGATAAATATATTATCTGGGCTTTTAATGGACCATTGTTTAATTTTCTATGCTTGTCTGGCTAGGGAAGAGATGAATATTACCTTGTGGAGAATAAGATTTCTATTCCATTTAAGGGGGGCTAAGGGTAATCTATGGCAGAAGAGCAATGCTCTGTTCATCCTAATAGGCAGTGCTGCTAATTAAAAGTGTTGGAAGGGACATCCATCCACCAGTCTGTGATTCATTCAGCATTATCCCCAGTAAACAAGAAATAGATATTGGAATGAATGCTTCTAATTTGTCAAAAGAATAGGCATTTTCAATTGTGGCTTCCTGGCTCCTGTATGAAGTACATAATTCAGGGTTGCCATCATTTAAAAGTTTAGGACGTCGAAATAACAGTACTTTCCCTTTATGCTCGTAAATCTCCAAGTCTGTTTTCCATGTTTCTGCATTTATCTTACATATTGTTTGAGTTTATTTTCCACAGTTGAGAATAGTTTCCTCTGTTGGTAAATATATTGAAATGGGCAGTGGGGTGGAGGGGTGCATTTAAGAAAGAGAGCTAACAGTTCTGTTGAAAATCAAGCCAATCTGAGATGATCTATCAGAAGTGGCTAAAACAGGGGCAGGAAAACCTAAGGATCCTGATGACATTTTCTAGGTACCTAAAGAAAAGACAAAAGAGAATCAATATTCTCTTCCTCTAACCATAAACACAAAGTCGACTAGAGAAAAGCAACCCGAAGCACCAATTCCAAAGGCTCCATGAACCCTCTGATATGTTTTAAGAAGGAACACAAAATACAAAAGCTACCACTTCGAGAGAACCCAGAGATATTTGTGGGAAATTTTCCCAAAGAGGAAGATTTTCCTTGTACCAGCGATACCCAGCCAGACTCAAATATTTACCTTTGCGTTGTACAAAAGAGTTCTTCAATCATGAAGACTGAGAGTCAGGGCTCACCACCATGTCTTGCTGAGTGCTGAAAACAAACAAAACATGATATTTAAAAAAGTAAACATTAATTATTTAATGCTCTTGTTTTTCTTCTCTCTTAGTCAAGAAACATTTACTAACTTCCTCCCATACACCAGGCACTGGGAATAGAGAGATGAATAAAATAAAAATACCACTGACGAAAAAGTCAACAAATACAGACCACTGTGCATGTTAGACAAGAGATAGTCACACAATGCCTCTTAGAAGAGAATCAGGATACGTGTGTCTGTTTGTATCTGAGATACATACATATGCACATACATACATATCTACACATACACAAAAGAGTGTAAGAATTTTTAAAGAACTTCCCCACATTTGTAATTCATCTGACTTTCTAAAGGGCTTGGGCTCTTGCCTTGAGATCAGTAAACAGGCAGGCACTGGAGAAAATGTTCAGTCTTAAAAGCGATCAGACCCTTTAATCTGTAATTCAGCTTCTGGATTCCTTCTTCTTCATCTTCTTTTTTTTAGAGACAAGGTGTCCCTCTGTTGCCCATGCTGAAGTGTAGAGTGCAGTGGCAGAATCATGGCTCACTGCAGCCTCAACCTCCTGGGCTTACATGATCCTCCTGCCTCAGTCTCTTGAGTAGCTGAGGCTACAGATGTGCCACCACGCCTGGCTAATTTTTGCGTTTTTTTATAGAGACAGGATTTCACCATGTTGCCCAGGCTGGCTGGATTCCTTCTTAAGAAAACAATTATGGATGCAGACCGGTATTTACGTACAGGGATATTCATCATAGGGTTATTTGTAAGAGGGAAACACCCAATAGAGGAATTAAAAAAAAAAAAGTTGGTATTTCTGCATAGAAGAATAATATGTGAATATAAAAATAATTTTTTAAATGTTCACTATACAGAAAATATATTTTGTATAACAAAATTGATGACAAAGTTTAAGCTCATCCATGGGTTGGTCCTCAAAAATAACAGTGGTCATCTTTGTAGTATGATTGTAGGTTATTTTTCTCTTGTTTCTTTATGCTTTCCAAATTTTCTACAGAGAGCATGCATTATTTTTCCAGACAGTAAAGAAGCAAACAGAAGTTTCAGCTCCAATATCACAATTCCTGTACCACTTTCCTCAATTAGTTGGGGACTCCCTATTCCCCAGGAATACCTCCATTCTGAAGATAACACTGCACTGGAATTATCCATTTCCATCTCTGCCTCCCCTGGTTATGAGTGCCTCTGATGACGTTTTTATGCCTTATTAAACTTTGCTTCCCCTGAACCTAGTCAGAGACTGGCAAAATTGTCATTCCATCAATGTTTGCTGCCTAAGGGAGGAATGAGTGTGTGAATGAATGAACAAAAGAATTAATTAATGAAATGGACCTGATGAAAATTATATTAAGAAAATTGTTCATTCAAAATAATCAATGACAATAAAAAGTGATGTTCCATTTGGATTCATAAAAGATACAAGAAGATGGAAAGCAGGGAGGCAGCAATTTTTCAGAGCAGTCAGTAAAACAAACAAAAAAAGATCTTATGGTTAAAAATATACACACACACAAAGTCAATATAATAAAATATTACAGCCTAGTGCTTTTCCAATGTATTCCAAGACCAAGAATCTGTTTAAGGCAGGAATATTTATCTAGTAACAATATCCCATTATAACAACTCAGTTATTTTACACATTTGGAGTTACATATATATAAACTAAGTAGAGGTTTGTTACTAGTTTTAATCAGAAATGAATGGTCAACTCCCTGTTCAAGGGAGAAAAAGTTACAGGATAGATTATTGTAGTGCTTTTTAGAAATTCAATTTAGTCTACTTATAAAACTAGTGATATATAGCCAGGATATTAATATACAGTTATATTTTTCTGGAGGTAGAACTGGTTTAAATCCCATTTTTGTCTTTTAGGTAACCTTGAACAAGTTATTTGACCTCTGTAAGCCTCAGTTTTCTTATATATAAAATGGGATAATAAGTCTAACCTGATAGGGTTATTGTAGAAAACAAACAAAAAAAATGACAGAAAGCATGGAATTCAAAACAGGCTTAAAGTTCATGTCTTTTTACATAAAGACCTGGAGCTCTTAAACACACATCAATCTTCCTTTATATTATATGCCATAAAGTATGCTAAGCAATATACAAATATTTTCATTTAATCCTCCTCATATTTGTTGTTAGTGAAACCACCTTTGCAAAAATCATATCAGTGTGAAAATTACGGCAGTGAGGGTGATCTGACCTGACCAACTCTCTTTTTGCCTTTAGTCTTCAAGCTGCCCTTCATTATTTCTGGGCTTAGACCAAGGTAACTTTGGGAGGAATTTAATTTATAGTTTAAATGATAATAGCCTTCCCAAAACCCAACCACCTTTGTAAAGCTAATGAGAAACCAGAAGGCTAGGAGGATAGAGAAACCTGAATTTTGCTAAGGTGTAGACAAATAATTGTCAGCTATTATTCAAAGTTCACAACATATGCAATTTCCCCAGTTACTCCTGCAGATAACATCACTATTGCAGAACCTAAGATTGGCCTTTTGAAATATCTTTTCAGGTTTTTTGCATGTCTGATGACCTATGGCTCCTCCTGGACCCAACAACCATGCCTGTGAACTCACCTGGGACCAGCACTTCAGAAGGACCATTTCTCACACCCATATGATTGCACCCCCAATCAATCAGCAGTAAACACCCATTGCTCTAGCCACCCCCACCCCTTCCCCCAAACTACCTTTGAAAAATCCTGCCCCAAAATGCTCTAGGAGGCTGATTTTTGCCACAATAAAATACCAGTCTTCCGTTAGCTGGCTCTACGTGTAAAAATCTCTCTATTGCAATTCCCCTGCCTTGATAAACTGGGCCCATCTGGGCAGCATGCAAGAATGTAATCATTGGGTGGTTACATTAGGAGGTCCTGTTTTCTGCTTTATAATCCTTCTGATTTCTGTAAAATTGGAAGAAACGTCCCCTCTTTTATTTCTTATTTTAGTTATTTAATTCTTCTCTCATTTTTTCTTAATGTAGCTAAAGATTTGTAAATTCTGATCTTTTTAAAGAACCAACTCTGTTTCATTTATTTTCTCTGTTGCTTTTGCATTCTCCATTTTATCTTATGTTTCCACTTTAAATAAGAGAAAATTGATGCTCAGTATTAAACACTTAATGAGTGTCTGAGCCAAGATTCAAACCCAGAATGTCTGGTTCCAAAGCCTTATCTCATTAACTGTTATGAAAAGAAGGCATGGAATCTGGGTTTGGACACAGGCTCTGACTCACACAAAGTTCAGTTTACAATTTTACCTTGTTGCATTTTATTATTTGGAATGCAACGACTTGAATTTTATTCCCTCTTAAGTCACACTTAAGTGCCTCCTACTTATTTTCTTATTAAATATTTCAAGCTTGAACCTGAATATAGACATAATTATAACAAAAACCTATGTACTGATACCAGCTTGGTCAGATATTATCATTCTGTCATATTTGTTTCAGATCTTTTTTTAATATAAAATATTGTAGAAATAAGCAAACCCTCCCATGAATTTCTTCCCAATTCCACAAAGATAACGACTCTCCTAAATTTCCATACATATTTTTCTGTTTCTAATACATAGTTGTATTCATAAACAATATATGCTACTGGTTTGCATGTTTTAAAACTTTGTTTAGATGGTGTCCTAACTGTAGGTATCCATTTAAAGCCTATTTTTTCTAATATTATATTTTCAAGATTTTGTCCATTAGACATAATTTTTTTAACATGTAGATAGTATTTTATCACGTGTTTATATTTTATCCTAATGATCCATATTTGATGGATATTTAGGCAGTTTCCAAATTTTGCTAACACAAATAATGCTGCAATGGACAATGTATACTCCTTGGGTACCTATGTGCGAGATTTATTGGTAGACTTGCTGTGCCATAGAGTACATGCATCTTCAGAATTATTACATTATTATTTTTTTTTTGAGATGGAGTTTCGCTCTGCCCCCCAGGCTGCAGTGTAGTGGCACTATCTCTGCTCACTGCAACCTCTGCCTCCCCAGTTCAAGCAACTCTCCTGCCTCAGCCTCCCCAGTTCAAGCAACTCTCCTGCCTCAGCCTCCCCAGTAGCTGGGAATACAGAAGCCCGCCACCATGATCGGCTAATTTTTGTATTTTTAGTAGAGACGGGGTTCGCCATGTTGGCCAGGCTGGTCTCAACTCCTGACCTCAAGTGATCCACCTTCCTCGGCCTCCCAATGTTCTGGGATTACAGGCCTGAGCCACTGTGCCCGGCCTATTAGATATTGCTCTACAAAGTGACAGCAGCATTTATACCAATCTGGCGTTAGTTCACATCGTTAACAGCATTTGGTATTGTCAGATCAGATTTAAACATTTTTCCAATTTGATAGATATAAAATATCTTATTGTGTTTTAGCATGTATTTCTCTACATGCTAAAATACAATAGTGAGATAGAACATTCTTTTGTAGTTTATTTAATTGGCCATTTAGGTTTTCCCTTCAGTGATTAGTTTTTTCATATGTCCATTTTTCTATTGGGTTGTTATAGAAGGGAGAAAACACACACCAAAAATAAATAAATAAACATTAAAGAGAGAGTAAAACACCTCGTATGTCAGATGGTCACATGTGCCATGGAAAAACTGGAAGCAGAGAAGGGAAAAAAAGAGCGCTGAGGATGGGAGTTCCATTTTAAAGGGGGTAGTTAGGGAAGACCTCACCAGAAGGCGACATTTAGTAAGGTCCTAAAATAGGTGTGGGCACAAGTTGTAGGAAGAGGACTCTAAGTAGAGGAAAGAGCAAAATGGTAAAATTATAATATTTGACTAAGATATGTGGTGGTATATGGGGGTTTGCTATAATTATGTTCTATACTAAATTTGTTTGCTTTCAATACCAACTTTTATGTGGGTATATATGTTGAAAATAGTTTTCCTATGTGAACATTTTGTTTAAAATGACATATTAAACTTCTAAAATTTTAATATAATGAAATATATTTAATTCTTCTCTCATTTTTTCTTAAGCTAGCTAAAGATTTGTAAATTTTGATCTTTTTAAATAACCAACTCTGTTTCATTTATTTTCTCTGTTGCTTTTGCATTCTCTATTTTTTATCTTACATTTCCACTTAAGTAAGAGAAAATTGATGCTCAGTATTAAACACTTAATTTTCCTTTATGGTAAGTGCTTCTTTTGGTTTTACTCAATAAATCCTTTCCTACACCTGGGTCATAAAGACCTATAATTACTTCTAATATTTTTAAAGTTATGCTGTTGATATTATTTATATAATATAAAGTCAGAATTAAGTAATCTTTCTGTATAGCTATGCTTTGTCCTGGTACCATTTATTTCTCATTTCATCATTTCTACGCTGAAATAATGCATCTGTGATGACAAAGTTTCTGCTACACACAGTCTGTTTTGGGGCTCTATATTTTGTTCCACTAGTTTTCTATTTCTGTGCAAGTATTCATGCTATCTTAATTACTATAATTTTATCCCAATTTTTCATAGCCAATAAGGCATATCCATCCATCCATCAACCAACTATCTACATATCCATCCATCCATCCATTCATCCATCCATCCGTCCATCCATCCATCTATCCAACCACTCATCATACATCCAACCCATACATCTATTCATTCTCCATCCTATATACTTCATCATCAATCATCCATTCATCTAACCATCCATCATCCATCCATCCATTCATCCTCCACTCTCCATTCTTCATCATCAATCATCCATCCATTCAAACTTCATCATTCATACATCCACCCATCTATCCTTCCATCCACCCTTACATCATTATACATTCACAAATATTTGTTGACAGTCTAACTGTACCAAACACTGATTTGAACACTGGGGATTTAATAACGAACTAGACTTATATTCCTACCCTTATGGAACTTGCATTCCAGGGGACAGAGAAAGACAATAAACAAATAAATAATTGAATATAGAGTGTGTCAGATGGCGATAAGTGCCATGGAGAAACATGGAACAGGGAAAGGGGATCTGGCACACGTTAGTGGCTGAAATAATACACAAACTACAAATATAGTGGAACAAAAAGTAACTTTTTAAAAAATATACAATAGAAATTTAGAGTTTGGAGAAAAATTTAAAATGCTAATGTTTGGGATCTAGCATTGTTTAACAACTTTTGGTGAAAAACTTCTACCCCTAATGAGGTAAAAAAATTAACCAGTTCTTTCCAAGCTGTGACTACATAGGAAAGTCTGTTTTCAATGGTCTGAATGTTTGTGACTCTCTGCCCCTGCTAAATTCATATACTGAAATTGGAATCCCCAATATGATGGTCTTAGGAGGTGGGGCCTTTAGGAGGTGATTAGGTCATGAGGGTGGAGGCTTCACGAATGGAATTAGTGCCCTTATACAAGGTACTCCAGAGAGTTCTCTCACTCTTTTTCTGCTGTGTGAGGATACAAGAAGTTGGCTGTCAGAAACCGAGAAGTGGGCCCTCACCAGAACCCAGCCATGGTGCCACCCTGGTCTCAGACTTCCAGCCTCCAGAACTGTGAGAGATAAGTGCTGTTGTTTAAGCCATTATATTCTGTTCCAGCTGCCTGAACTGCCTAAGACACTATTTTAGTCACCTCAAAGGAGGGGTCTGAGTACACACACATTCTATTAGGTTGGTGCAAAAGTAATTGTGTGTGTGTGTGTGTGTGTTTTTTTTTGTGCTCTCTTTGGCAACACATATATGAAAAGAGTAATTGTGGTTTTTGTAATTATGTTTCATGGTAATAACTGCAATTAGTTTTGCAACAACCTAATATTTGGTCTTTTATTGTGATCTTACACATGACATAGGTCTTAGACCAGAATGTGACTGCAGTTTGTTAGCTGAGAGGGTCTGGAAGCCTAGAAAAGTTTCTGCTTCTAGATCTTGGAATAAGCCCAAAGTTCTCAAGCACAGCTCCCAAAAAAAACACAGAAATAAGCTGTTCATAGGTACTACAGAGTAAACATTTTAATAAGCACTATGTTTGCTATCTTTCAAATCACAGAGTAAAAAAAGACAATAGATAGTTGCTTTTTATTTGTTTGTTTTACCCTAGTTTTTACATCTTTGTTGGTTATGATTACTACTTTCTATGAAAATTTAGTATATTTTCTTAATAATATGTGAGCTCTGTGTGATTCTGGACAAGTTGTTTCCCCTTTCTAAAGTTTAGTTTCCTCGTTTAAAATGGGAGAGTATATAATTGCAGGCTTGTTGTAACATTAAGTACTATTTTGAAAGACCTTAGTATAGCAACTAGTGTGTGATAGGCATGGAATGAATGGCAGGCCTTATAATTAGGCTTATTATACAAACAATTATATGTACTTGCAAAAGATCTCCAAGACATCTCCATGCTCTGGCACCTGCCCGGGCTTAGAACCCCAGCATCTCTGAGGCCTGGTCCTGTCTGAGCCACGTAGAGAGTGAGTGTATAAATTAAGACCACAAATCTCAATTCTGGCCCTACCACTTAATAATCATCAACACATGAGGACTGCCTGTGTCCCAATGAGAGCCACCATACGTAAACAGCATCATATTAGGGTTACCTCATCTGCACATCCCCAAGAACTCTACAGCTGTTGGATGAGGGTAGTAGAGCCAGCATGTACACAAATTATATCTAATATTCTAATTTGCATACATTCAATCACAGCAAAGGTGTGAGCAGTAAAACCCCTAGGGGAACCAATCACAGTATGGGAGTTCCCCATTGCAGAATATGAGGATCCTGAGCTTTCTTAGCTCCCATTGCAGGGGGTCACTGACCCTCCTCCTTTCTAATGTTCCAGCCAGTTTCCAGACAGAGATTTGGAACTTGACTTGACAAGAACTGTCATGTTGCATCTAATCTGCAGTGACAATTTAGCAGCAGACAGGACAGTGACAGCATTCATAACTGCAAAGCAGCTAGTAGACAAGTGGAGGCATCTAGAAGTTAGTCTGGCATCTAGATGAAATTATTCTAACTTCAGAACTTTAGAATATGGAGACCCTTTACCTCCACCCCAAAAGAATACATTCATGTGTGTAGTGGCATTAATAAGAAAGAAAATTTAATCAAGAGAAGTTCAAAACTTCTATGTTAGATCCTCTTTTGCTATGTTGAATCACTCTATAATAAATATGAATAACTGAAAAAAGTTGTCTCTGGTTGGGTTCTGCTGATTACATCAAAGACAGCAGATGAATATAATATAGTTCATAAATCTTGGACCCCTAGTAGCTTTGACAGATTGATTCACCCATTCATTTACCAAGTCATCCATCCATCCTTCCTTTTCTTCAACAAATGTTTACTGAGCCCCTCTTATATTCCAGACATGATTCTAAACCCTGGTGATGTACTGGTTCTCACGGTCAAATGAATACAGAGAAGTAAACAATGACAAGGATAGAGATAAGTACTGGCTGTTATGAGAACCCACATGGGGCCACCTTGGAGGAAACCCCACATACACCAAACACAACTTTGGTACTATTTCCCTATTTGTTCCAATGACTCTGTGTTTTCCAGAACCTCTTCTACCCCTGCTTCTATGTCTTGCAATGTCCCAGTGTCTATTATTTTTGAATTGATTTCCCTGTACTGCTCCTTGCTTTGCAATTTTTTTCTTTTTTTTTGAGATGGAGTCTCACTGTCGCCCAGGCTGGAGTGCAGTGGCATGATTTCTGCTCACTGCAAGCTCTGCCTCCCGGGTTCACGCCACTCTCCTGCCTCAGCCTCCGGAGTAGCTGGGACTACAGGCGCCCACCACCATGCCCGGCTAATTTTTTGTATTTATAGTACAGATGGGGTTTCACCATGTTAGCCAGGATGGTCTCAATCTCCTGACCTCGTGATCCACCCGCCTCGGCCTCCCAAAGTTTCTTTTTCTTTTGAGTCACAATCTTGCTCTATCACCCAGGCTGGAGTACAATGGCATGATCTCAGCTCACTGCAACCTCCTCCTCCCAGGTTCAAACAATTCTCATGACTCAGCCTCCCGAGTAGCTGGGATTACAAGCATATGTCACCACGCCCAGCTAATTTTCTTTTTGTATTTTTTAGTAGAGATGAGGTTTTGCCATGTTGGCTAGGCTGGTCTCCAACTCCTGGCCCCAAGCAGATAACCTCTGCCTTCCAAAGTGCTGGGATTACAGGCGTGTGCCCCTGCGCCCAGCCTCTTTGCTTTGCTCTTAATGTTGATGGACTATGGACCTCTCGGTTGTGACTTCCAATGCTTCTATGCACAGTTTCCCCCATTTTCTGGAAATTCTCATTCTAGGAACCTTACTTCTGTTCCCTGGGAACCCCAGTCCCACCCCTTTAAGCAATATGAAACACCCTGTCTGTGGATCAAATTCCAGGGAGACTTCTGGGCAAAAATTCTTTTGCCCCATGACCTGACATCTTTGGTCATGCCTCCTGGAGGCACAAGTCCCCACCACAGGGCCGCCTGCCACATGTATCTGATGGCTGAAATTAAGGGCAGCAGGGCAGAAAGCGGATCTGCTGACACCACAGTTAGACAAGCTTGCGCCAAGGCTGTAAAACACCCTTGGCAGAGCACACCAGTAAATCGTCCTACTAATTAGTTTATTATTTCATTTGAGAGATCAAATACATAAATAAAATTAATAAACCCTGCAAAATAAGTGCAGCACTCGAAATAAAATTACTTCTCAGGTCATTGCCTTAAACACAGATATTACATGCTAGAATAATGTTAACACAAGGAAAGCAAATCATGCTGCCTTACAGGCTGGAACGTACCAGGAGCAGCTGGGGTTTGTGGAGTGGTTGACAAGGTTTGGGATAGGTCAGGAAACATGAATGGTGTTCTCTACTCTGTCATTACTTGCTATGTGACCTTGAACAAGTCAGTTTCCTTCCCTTCCCTGACCAGTGTGCTCATTTACTCATGAGTAAAATAAGGAGTTTTGACTATTTCTGAGGTTTCCTCCAGCTAGGAATTTCATGGCTATAGAAATCAAATGAAAAAAAGATGGGGGCTGGGTGTGGTGGCTCACATCTGTAATCCCCAGCACTTTGGGAGGCTGAGGTGGGCAGATGGCTTGAGGTCAGGAGTTCGAGACCAGCCTGACCAACATGGGGAAACCCCATCTCTACTAAAAATACAAAAATTAGCCAGGCTTGGTGGCACACACCTGTAATCCCAGCTACTCAGGAGGCTGAGGCACAATAATCGCTTGAATCTGGGAGGCAGATGTTGTAGTCAGCAGAGATCACCCTACTGCTCTTCAGCCTGGTCAACAGAGCAGTCTCAAAAAATAAATAAATAAATAAAAAAGATGAAAAGATGGATAATGATAATTATAAGCTTAGTTAATAAAGAATACATAATAAAAATGAAATAAAATCTGAGAATGCATTACAATATTCCAGTATGGATTTAAGAACTTGGAAAGACATTAGATAATATCTAACCCAATACTCACCAAATAAAATGAAGGGAAAAGGGGACTGAGTTTGCATTCATGGAGAGCCTCCTATATTCTAAGAACTATGCTAAGGACTTTCTCGTATCAACCCCAATAAATCAGCTCACAGAGCAAATAAATCATGAACAAATCCACACAGAGAACAGCAAAAGTAGGTTTTCTACTCTTAGTCAAAGGCTCTTCCACCAAACTGTGTCTGATCATCTGGCCTCTTCTTGGGGCCCCAGGCACAGGTTGCTCTCAGCCACCACTAGCACTTATGGAACTCTTGAGAGATACCAAGGGTAGTGGGCCCTGTGTTGTAAACCTTTTGTATACCATTCACACAAGTACAGATGGCAAAAAGAGTAGTGCAGGCAAGACGGAGAGATCAGCTTAGGTGATTGCTGCCAGGTGCTTAAAGACATGCTGTGTGACAGATTCTCCCTTTACACTGAAACACTCACTCTGCTGAGGCTGGGAGGGCTGCCCTCTGACAGCTTGCAGCAGCTGAGAACTTGCTCCCCTAATGTCCTTCGCTGAGGATCACCTCCTCTCCCAGGAGAACAGCCACTTTTCTGGGGCCACCCAGTATTCAATGACTGATAGCAAAGGGGGAGGATATAAAATCTTGGCCTCTTGCTTCAATTTGGCACAACTCTACACGTCATCTCAGCTTCAGAGCTTCCCATGGAATTGACTGAGGCCTTTACTGTGACTGCATCACTGTTTAGCTTCCCACTCTGACTGGCCCTGACGCCCTTACTCCCTAGTAAACTTTCCACATGCAAACGTGTCTCAAAGCGGGCTTCCTGGGAAAGTGAATTTGCAATGCTGTGAAACCTTGAAAAAGTAAGATACAAACAAATAATTCAACTGAAGTAAAGAAATAGAAAACAATGGTGCATTTGTAGAGCCTAAGAAACTTGCAAACAAATCTTATTCCTCGTGATGAGACTTCTGGCCTTGGATAGTCTGGGGGAAAAAAAAAAAAGATACTAGTGAAGCAATTTTCTCACTCTGTCTAAAACTGCCCCCTGCTAGAGGAGATTGAGTTCTAAAGGCTCAGTTAAGGCAGGGAGGCAGATTGTTACAATGCAGGCACTGTAGTGTAGTGGAAAGGATAGGAGCTGTGGCTCCAGATGGAGCTGCAGTCATAGGTTGGCTCTTTCTGTGTAACCTTGACTATTATACTGAACCTCACTAGCCTCGGTGTCCTTAACTATAAAATGGGGACGATTCCTAACTTGCATGACTATTGTGACACTCGGTTACCTTCTTGACAGCAGAATCTTTCTCTAGAATTATTCCCAGAGATAAATGCTGCAACTTTACAGGACAATGATTTCACCCAAGGGGTCTTTGAATCTCTCTTGTGCAGCCCTTAGCTTGTCTTGGAAGTCATTAGAAGATAGTGTACAGTTGTCCCTTGGTATCTGCAGGGCACTGGTTCCAGAAACCCCCCATACCAAAATCCATGGATGCTGAAATCCCTTATATAAAATGGAGTATTACTTACATATAACCTACACACATCCTCCCATATACTTTAAATAATCTGTAGATTACTTATAATATTAATACCTAATACAATATAAATCCTATGTAAATAGTTATGTTGTATTTTAAAATTTGTATTTTTATTGTTGTATTGTTATTTTTATTTTTTTAAAAAACATATTTTTGATTCGTGGTTGGTGGGACCTGCAGTTAGTAGAACTGGTGGATGTGGAGGGCTGATGCAGTGGGCTTCTGTTGGAGGGTAATAATGAAAGGAATGGTCCTGGTGAGTTTTGGCCTCAGGAATAAAAGGAATGTTGGGACTTGAGGGTGACTGTAAAGATAAAATATCCTGAGGTCTGGAGATCCAGTTTCTCAATTGCCATAGCCCAGGAGCTAAACGCCAAGAAGACAATCAGAGATTCTTGGCTGCTCAGGGTTTGCTATAAGTTCTCTCCCCTTCCTCCACTTTTTTTGGGTAAAGAAAAATAGCTCTATTAGCTACAAAAGCTTTGTCTAGAGAATGTTGTTCTTTATTTGTTTGTTTGTTTTTGAGACAGAGTTTAGCTCTTGTTGCCCAGGCTGGAGTGAAATGGCGCGATCTCAGCTCACCGCAACCTCCACCTCCTGGGTTCAAGCGATTCTCCTGCCTCAGCCTTCCTTTGTAGCTGGAATTACAGGTATGCGCCACCACGCCCGGCTAATTTTGTATTTTTAGTACAGATAGGGTTTCTCCATGTTGGTCAGGCTGGTCTCGAACTCCTGACCTCAGGTGATCTGCCCACCTCCGCCTCCCAAAGTGCTGGGATTACAGGCGTGAGCCACTGCGCCTGGCCTAGAGATTGTTATATCACTCGTTCATTTGGTGCCCGCATAGGCAGGACAATGAGACAACCACTTTTTAGAATCATGTGCAAAGCATTATGGGAGCACAGGGAAAAGAACATTTAGCATTAGGCCAGACCTGGGCAAAAAATGAGATAGCTTCTTAAGGAGGTGATGCTTGAGCTGAATCTCATCTAGGCTCTTAGATGAGAAAGAGATTAGTATAGTCCAGATGGGCAAGGGAATAGTGCGGGTCAGATGGAGAGACCAGATCAAGTGCTTGCCTCCAGGAGTCAAAGGACATGGTATGTGGACAGATCACCCATGGGAAATGCAATAATAGCTGGGGGAAAAATCATGTGATATTCATTCTGACTACTGACATTCCAAATTCTTTCTGTTTTTCCTCTACTAATATTTTAGCATCATTCTGCAATTTGGACTACCTTGTTTGATACTGAATTCAACCCACCTAAGCATTTGAAGAAAATTTCACTTTCTCTTAAAGGTGGTATATTAGTGCATTCTCACATTGCTATAAAGAACTATCTGAGACTGGGTAATTTATAAAGAAAAGAGGTTTAATTGACTCACAGTTCCACAGGCTGTACAGGAAGCATGGTTAGGGAGGCTTCAGAAAACTTGCAATCAGGACTGAAGGCGAAGGAGAAGCAAGCATTCTTACATGGCCGGAGAAGAAGGAAGAGAGAGAAGGGGGAAGTGCTACACACTTTCAAATAACCAGATCTCAGGCGAACTCACTCACAATCATACAGTGAGGGGGAAGTCTGCCCCATGATCCAATCACTTCCTACCAGGCCCCTCCTCCAACATTGGAGATTACAATTTGACATGAGATTTTGGCGGGGACACAAACCCAAACCACATCAGGTGGGTACATAGAAGCTTAGAAGGAAGAAGGAATTTGTTCAAAGTTATACATTAGTAAAAGGTCAAGATGGAAGTCAAAGAATTTCTGGCCTCAGATCATCACTTTTTCTATCAAGCATTGGTAACCTGAACAGGTATGACTTGATGTTTCCGGTGTCTCACTGCACTGTACAATACTTTACTTTGTTAATTACAAATTTTAAATTGTCTGAGGTAATGAGAGTTGAACATCTTTCCCTCCCAATATTTTCTTATTTTTTTTTCCTCTTTTTATGTTTGTTTGTTTTTTTCTTTTTTATTATTATTATGATTATTATTATTATTATTATTATACTTTAGGCTCTATGGTACATGTGCGCAACGTGCAGGTAAGTTACATATGTATACATGTGCCATGCTGGTGCGCTGCACCCACCAACTCGTCATCTAGCATTAGGTATATCTCCCAATGCTATCCCTCCCCCTTCCCCCCACCCCACAACAGTCCCCGAAGTGTGATGTTCCCCTTCCTGTGTCCCTGTGTTCTCATTGTTCAATTCCCACCTATGAGTGAGAATATGCAGTGTTTGGTTTTTTGTTCTTGCGACAGTTTACTGAGAATGATGATTTCCAATTTCATCCATGTCCCTACAAAGGACATGAACTCATCATTTTTTATGGCTGCATAGTATTCCAAGGTGTATATGTGCCACATTTTCTTAATCCAGTCTATCATTGTTGGACATTTGGGTTGGTTCCAAGTCTTTGCTATTGTGAATAATGCCGCAATAAACATACGTGTGGCATGTGTCTTTATAGCAGCATGATTTATAGTCCTTTGGGTATATACCCAGTAATGGGATGGCTGGGTCAAATGGAATTTCTAGTTCTAGATCCCTGAGGAATCGCCACACTGACTTCCACAAGGGTTGAACTAGTTTACAGTCCCACCAACAGTGTAAAAGTGTTCCTATTTCTCCACATCCTCTCCAGCACCGGTTGTTTCCTGACTTTTTAATGATTGCCATTCTAACTGGTGTGAGATTGTATCTCATTGTGGTTTTGATTTGCATTTCTCTGATGGCCAGCGATGGTGAGCATTTTTCATGTGTTTTTTGGCTGCATAAATGTCTTCTTTTGAGAAGTGTCTGTTCATGTCCTTCACCCACTTTTTGATGGGGTTGTTTGTTTTTTTCTTGTAAATTTGTTGGAGTTCATTGTAGATTCTGGATATTAGCCCTTTGTTAGATGAGTAGGTTGCGAAAATTTTCTCCCATTTTGTAGGTTGCCTGTTCATTCTGATGGTAGTTTCCTTTGCTGTGCAGAAGCTCTTTAGTTTAATTAGATCCCATTTGTCAATTTTGGCTTTTGTTGCCATTGCTTTTGGTGTTTTAGACATGAAGTCCTTGCCCATGCCTATGTCCTGAATGGGAATGCCTAGGTTTTCTTCTAGGGTTTTTATGGTTTTAGGTCTAACATTTAAGTTTTTAATCCATCTTGAATTGATTTTTGTATAAGGTGTAAGGAAGGGATCCAGTTTCAGCTTTCTACATATGGCTAGCCAGTTTTCCCAGCACCATTTATTAAATAGGGAATCCTTTCCCCATTTCTTGTTTTTCTCAGGTTTGTCAAAGATCAGATAGTTGTAGATATGTGGCATTATTTCTGACGGCTCTGTTCTGTTCCATTGATCTATATCTCTGTTTTGGTACCAGTACCATGCTGTTTTGGTTACTGTAGCCTTGTAGTATAGTTTGAAGTCAGGTAGCATGATGCCTCCAGCTTTGTTCTTTTGGCTTAGGATTGACTTGGTGATGCGGGCTCTTTTTTGGTTCCATATGAACTTTAAAGTAGTTTTTTCCAATTCTGTGAAGAAAGTCATTGGTAACTTGATGGGGATGGCATTGAATCTGTAAATTACCTTGGGAAGGATGGCCATTTTCATGATATTGATTCTTCCTACCCATGAGCATGGAATGTTCTTCCATTTGTTTGTATCCTCTTTTATTTCCTTGAGCAGTGGTTTGTAGTTCTCCTTGAAGAGGTCCTTCACATCCCTAGTAAGTTGGATTCCTAGGTATTTTATTCTCTTTGAAGCAATTGTGAATGGGAGTTCACTCATGATTTGGCTCTCTGTTTGTCTGTTATTGATGTATAAGAATGCTTGTGATTTTTGTACATTGATTTTGTATCCTGAGACTTTGCTGAAGTTGCTTATCAGCTTAAGGAGATTTTGGGCTGAGACAATGGGGTTTTCTAGATATACTATCATGTCATCTGCAAACAGGGACAATTTGACTTCCTCTTTTCCTAATTGAATACCCTTGATTTCCTTCTCTTGCCTAATTGCCCTGGCCAGAACTTCCAACACTATGTTGAATAGAAGTGGTGAGAGAGGGCATCCCTGTCTTGTGCCAGTTTTCAAAGGGAATGCTTCCAGTTTTTGCCCATTCAGTATGATATTGGCTGTGGGTTTGTCATAAATAGCTCTTATTATTTTGAGATACATCCCATCAATACCTAATTTATTGAGAGTTTTTAGCATGAAGGGTTGTTGAATTTTGTCAAAGGCCTTTTCTGCATCTATTGAGATAATCATGTGGTTTTTGGCTTTGGTTCTGTTTATATGCTGGATTATATTTATTGATTTGCGTATATTGAACCAGCCTTGCATCCCAGGGATGAAGCCCACTTGATCATGGTGGATAAGCTTTTTGATGTGCTGCTGGATTCAGTTTGCCAGTATTTTATTGAGGATTTTTGCATCAATGTTCATCAAGGATATTGGTCTAAAATTCTCTTTTTTTGTTGTGTCTCTGCCAGGCTTTGGTATCAGGATGATGCTGGCCTCATAAAATGAGTTAGGGAGGATTTCCTCTTTTTCTATTGATTGGAATAGTTACAGAAGGAATGGTACCAGCTCCTCCTTGTACCTCTGGTAGAATTCGGCTGTGAACCCATCTGGTCCTGGACTTTTTTTGGTTGGTAAGCTATTGATTATTGCCACAATTTCAGCTCCTGTTATTGGTCTATTCAGAGATTCAACTTCTTCCTGGTTTAGTCTTGGGAGAGTGTATCTGTTGAGGAATTTATCCATTTCTTCTAGATTTTCTAGTTTATTTGCGTAGAGGTGTTTGTAATATTCTCTGATGGTAGTTTGTACTTCTGTGGGATTGGTGGTGATATCTCCTTTATCATTTTTTATTGCATCTATTTGATTCTTCTTTCTTTTTTTCTTTATTAATCTTGCTAGCGGTCTATCAATTTTGTTGATTCTTTCAAAAAACCAGCTCCTGGATTCATTGATTTTTTGAAGGGTTTTTTGTGTCTCTATTTCCTTCAGTTCTGCTCTGATTTTAGTTATTTCTTGCCTTCTGCTAGCTTTTGAATGTGTTTGCTCTTGCTTTTCTAGTTCTTTTAATTGTGATGTTAGGGTGTCAATTTTGGATCTTTCCTGCTTTCTCTTGTGGGCATTTAGTGCTATAAATTTCCCTCTACACACTGCTTTGAATGCATCCCAGAGATTCTGGTAAGTTGTGTCTTGGTTCTCGTTGGTTTCAAAGAACATCTTTATTTCTGCCTTCATTTCGTTATGTACCCAGTAGTCATTCAGGAGCAGGTTGTTCAGTTTCCATGTAGTTGAGCGGTTTTGAGTGAGATTCTTAATCCTGAGTTCTAGCTTGATTGCACTGTGATCTGAGAGATAGTTTGTTATAATTTCTGTTCTTTTACATTTATTGAGGAGAGCTTTACTTCCAAGTATATGGTCAATTTTGGAATAGGTGTGGTGTGGTGCTGAAAAAAATGTATATTCTGTTGATTTGGGGTGGAGAGTTCTGTAGATGTCTATTAGGTCTGCTTGGTGCAGAGCTGAGTTCAATTCCTGGGTATCCTTGTTGACTTTCTGTCTCGTTGATCTGTCTAAGGTTGACAGTGGGGTGTTAAAGTCTCCTATTATTAATGTGTGGGAGTCTAAGTCTCTTTGTAGGTCACTCAGGACTTGCTTTATGAATCTGGGTGCTCCTGTATTGGGTGCATATATATTTAGGATAGTTAGCTCTTCTTGTTGAATTAATCCCTTTACCATTATGTAATGGCCGTCTTTGTCTCTTTTGAACTTTGTTGGTTTAAAGTCTGTTTTACCAGAGACTAGGATTGCAACCCCTGCCTTTTTTTGTTTTCCATTTGCTTGGTAGATCTTCCTCCATCCTTTTATTCTGAGCCTATGTGTGTCTCTGCACATGAGATGGGTTTCCTGAATACAGCACACTGATGGGTCTTGAGTCTTTATCCAATTTGCCAGTCTGTGTCTTTTAATTGGAGCATTTAGTCCATTTACATTTAAAGTTAATATTGTTATGTGTGAATCTGATCCTGTCATTATGATGTTAGCTGGTAATTTTGCTCGTTAGTTGCTGCAGTCTCTTCCTAGTCTCGATGGTCTTTACATTTCGGTATGATTTTGCAGTGGCTGGTACCGGTTGTGCCTTTCCATGTTTAGCGCTTCCTTCAGGAGCTCTTTTAGGGCAGGCCGGGTGGTGACAAAATCTCTCAGCATTTGCTTGTCTGTAAAGTATTTTATTTCTCCTTCACTTATGAAGCTTAGTTTGGCAGGATATGAAATTCTGGGTTGAAAATTCTTTTCTTTAAGAATGTTGAATATTGACCCCCACTGTCTTCTGGCTTGTAGGGTTTCTGCCGAGAGATCCGCTGTTAGTCTGATGGGCTTCCCTTTATGGGTAACCCAACCTTTCTCTCTGGCTGCCGTTAACATTTTTTCCTTCATTTCAACTTTGGTGAATCTGACAATTATGTGTCTTGGAGTTGCTCTTCTCGAGGAGTATCTTTGTGGCGTTCTCTGTATTTCCTGAATCTGAATGTTGGCCTGCCTTGCTAGATTGGGGAAGTTCTCCTGGATAATATCCTGCAGAGTGTTTTCCAACTTGTTTCCATTCTCCCCGTCACTTTCAGGTACACCAATCAGACGTAGATTTGGTCTTTTCACATAGTCCCACATTTCTTGGAGGCTTTGCTCGTTTCTTTTTATTCTTTTTTCTCTAAACTTCCCTTCTCGCTTCATTTCATTCATTTCATCTTCCAGGGCTGATACCCTTTCTTCCATTTGATCGCATCAGCTCCTGAGGCTTCTGCATTCTTCACGTAATTCTCGAACCTTGGTTTTCAGCTCCATCAGCTCCTTTAAGCACTTCTCTGTATTGGTTATTCTAGTTATACATTCTTCTAAATTTTTTTCAAAGTTTTCAACTTCTTTGCCTTTGGTTTGAATATCCTCCCGTAGCTCAGAGTAATTTGATCGTCTGAAGCCTTCTTCTCTCAGCTCGTCAAAGTCATTCTCCATCCAGCTTTGTTCCGTTGCTGGTGAGGAACTGCATTCCTTTGGAGGAGGAGAGGTACTCTGCTTTTTAGAGTTTCCAGTTTTTCTGCTCTGTTTTTTCCCCATCTTTGTGGTTTTATCTACTTTTGGTCTTTGATGATGGTGATGTACAGATGGGTTTTTGGTGTGGATGTCCTTTCTGTTAGTTTTCCTTCTAACAGACAGGACCCTCAGCTGCAGGTCTGTTGGAGTACCTGGCCGGCCGTGTGAGGTGTCAGTCTGCCCCTGCGAGGTGTCAGTCTGCCCCTGCTGGGGGGTGCCTCCCAGTTAGGCTGCTCGGGGGTCAGGGGTCAGGGACCCACTTGAGGAGGCAGTCAGCCCGTTCTCAGATCTCCAGCTGCGTGCTGGGAGAACCACTGCTCTCCTCAAAGCTGTCAGACAGGGACATTTAAGTCTGCAGAGGTTACTGCTGTCTTTTTGTTTGTCTGTGCCCTGCACCCAGAGGTGGAGCCTACAGAGGCAGGCAGGCCTCCTTGAGCTGTGGTGGGCTCCACCCAGTTCAAGCTTCCCGGCTGCTTTGTTTACCTAAGCGAGCCTGGGCAATGGCGGGCGCCCCTCCCCCAGCCTCGCTGCCGACTTGCTGTTTGATCTCAGACTGCTGTGCTAGCACTCAGCGAGACTCCGTGGGCGTAGGACCCTCTGAGCCAGGTGCGGGCTATACTCTCCTGGGGCACCGTTTCCTAAGCCCGTCGGAAAAGCACAGTATTCGGGTAGGAGTGGCTCGATTTTCCAGGTGTCGTCTGTCACCCCTGGAAAGGGAACTCCCTGACCCCTTGCGCTTCCCGAGTGAGGCAATGCCTCGCCCCTGCTTCGGCTGGCGCATGGTGCACTCACCCACTGACCTGCGCCCACTGTCTGGCACTCCCTAGTGAGATGAACAGGGTACCTCAGATGGAAATGCAGAAATCACCCGTCTTCTGCGTCGCTCGCGCTGGGAGCTGTAGACCGGAGCTGTAGACCGGAGCTGTTCCTATTCGGCCATCTTGGCTCCTCCCCCTCTTATTTTTTTTTTAAAAAAACCACAACCCATTGCTCAATGTTGAATAATAGGCATATTAAGATATATCTCAGGCTTAATAAATAATCACCACTGGGGTTAATTTATATTATTTTATAGTATGCATGTGACGGATCCTTATTAATATTACATTCTTCTGGTTGGGATGCTATGAACAATTTTACAATGGCCTAATTAAAATAAACAGGAACTGAGAGAGACCAAAGGCTGCAACTAGAACTTGTGTTCAGTTCTCTAAAATCAATCGTAATGTAAATGCAAATGCAAGCAAAAGTCGATAGAATAGCATGTGTAGGACCAAAACTCATGCTGAAGTCTTAGGGTTTATAAACAGGCAATATGGAGGTAAAAGCTGAGCTCTTTTGGAATGAAACAGATCTCAGTTCTGCAACTTCACTGCTGTGTGACCTAGGACAAACCCCTCAACTGTTCTGAAGCTGTTTCCTCTTCCACTAAATGAGGCTGTTCTTGAATTAAATGAAAAAAAAAAAAAAAAAAAAGGATGCTGGCAAGGGTTTGGTACATGTAAGCATTTGGTAGATATTAGTTCTCTGAGCCACTGCCTCCACATCTTTACTTGATCTGGAAAATACCACTTTGTGGGACCAAAGACCAACTTGATGTAGACAAAGCAAGTAAGGGATTTTTCAAACTCAATTTCCTCTAGTACATTTAGGAATAAAGATATATTAATGTATTCAAATAACTCTTAGATTTGTAAATTGTGAGATATCTGCTCTGGAAATTTGAATGCTTGGCACATTGCATATTTATTTATCTTTCTTTTCCAATACATGTATAGCTAGGTAAATTGCTCCTTTTAAATTATTTCAAGTATTATGTAAACAGTTACGACTTATGTCAACATAAACCCAATGCCATAAACTTAAGAAATAGGTTTGAAGGACAATTTGATAATATGTAATAAAAACCTTAAAATTTGCTTAAGCCTACTTTTAGGGAACTTCATCTTAAGGAAATAATTTAATAATTATAGATGTGTCCAAAGATTCAGCCATAAAGATCTATACATCCTTATTACAGTAAATGTTAGAAATAAAGAGATTCAATAACAGTGGTCTGGATAAATAAATTTGTATCTATATTATAAAGCCATTAAGTGATAATAAAGAACATTTAATGCCATTAGAATGTTTTCTTAACATTTTTAAGTAGAAAAAAATAGGACACTAGAATGTATAATGATAAGCCTACTTTTGTAAAAAGTACTTAAGTATGTAAGAAAAAGATGAAAGAAAATATATCAAATGTTGTGAACAGTTACCACTGAATACTAAGAATGGGACAATTTTATTTTCTTCTTTTTGCTTATTTGTAATTTCTAAAATTTCTACCATATTTATTATTACTTTAGAGGATGCTAACCTTCTAAAATTTAAATTAAAACCCATGCCATAAACAATATGAAAACCCAAACAACATTCTGAAAAAGCACATTTGTATAAAAATAATTGACAAATGCAATGCTTCTACTATAAAAAGTTAAGTAAATTGAGAAGAATAATATTTGATATCACAATATAAATGAATAAAAGATATAAATAAAACACTTAATACAATGAATAAACAAGCCTGTGGAAATAGTCAAGTTTGGAAGCAACCAAATACATGAAAATTAACAAAATTTGGTGGCTTTTTAAAATCTATTAAGTTAGCATAGTTTAAATTAAAAGGGACAACTACTTAATAGTGCTAGTAGGGAGATAAATAGGCTTTTGCTACATTATAAGTAGAAGTTTAAAACGGTACAATATTTTTATGAAATACATAAGCAATGTGTATCAACAGCCCTAAATAAGTATTTGTAACTGTTGACTGACTAAATAATTTTACTTTTGGGAAACTGTGAATAGAGCAATCTCTAAATACAGAATCCATATTGTGAACAAAAGTGTTCAGTGTAACATTATTTATGACAGGATAATTGGAAACAACTTAAATGCCTATTTGTAGGGGAGACAGTGATATTTTCATTTCACAATGGTATGTAGCTATTACAGCAGTATTTAAGGACGCTTTACAGTTGAATAATATGTATGTGGTATTTTAAGTGAAAAAGCATGATGAATATGTGTGTGCACTCAAACACACCCACACATGTACATACACATATTCACAAATAAATACATGTGTTGTTTTTGGGTTACAGGATTGGTTTTTTTCTTCTTCCCTTTTTTTTTTTTAAATTATCTCTGTGTATGTGTGTGTGTGTGTGTTTGCGTGTGCATGTGTGTGTGTTTCAAATTTCCTTTAATGAGTACAGGTTAGTTTTTCAATGTTGAAAACTCCCTTTATGAAATAAAAATAGACAACTTTTTGATATTCTTCTGCCCTTAGGAAAGTCTAGAGGAGCTAGCATTTAACATAGAGATAGCTAGAGGAATATTTGCCCATTTAACTGTCTAAGTTAGAACAGTTGCTAGAGGAAAAACAAAGCAATAGAAGTTAGAGGTAGTTTGCAATCAATTTAAAGTCTGGTAAGTATCTTAAATCAATTTTATGAGGAGCATATTCAGCTGTAGAAAACCATGCAAGGAAATAGGAAGATAAATGATATTTCTTTATCTTTTAAATGTGTGCTTAGGGAAAAAAGGACGAGGGTGACCATAATGAACAGAAAAGACATTAGAATAGAATATCAAAGCAGGCACACATAATACAATTCATTAATGTTCTTCCCTCAACTAATTTACATTTGTACAACAAATTGGGGCCAAATGGATGGGGCCAACAAAGTTGGAACTGGCCATGGAGCTTCCTAGGAAATAGACTTTGACTTGGATGCTTGTTTCCTGAGCAACAAAAGGTGAGAGAGATAAGCAGGTGGGTCAGTGGTACTTAGAAAATGTTTGTGCAACCAGTAGTCACTAATTCAATCCTTCATGTCAGAAAATTGCAACTGCATTCTACAGGTTACTCAGGCCAAAAAATTTTGAATCATGTTTGACTGTTTCTTTTTTGATTTAAATCTCACTTCTAATCAATCAATATTGGCTCCGCCTTGAAAACACATTCATAGTCCAACCATTTCTCACCATTTCTCATGCTGTGACTCTATTCTCAACTACCATCATCTTTCACCTTGATTATTGCAATAGCGCGCTTAGCAGTTTCCTGCAACTTATCATCCTCTTTCAGTGTATTCTCAACAATGCAGCTAGGGTAATTTTTAATTAAAAGGAGGGAGAGGGAGAGGGAGAGGAAGAGGGAGGGGGAGGGCAAAGGGGAGGGGGAAGGGGAGAGGGAAGGGGAGAGGGAGAGAGAGAGGGAGAGGGAGAGAGCTTATGCCATTGTTTTCCATCATGGCTAGAAAACTCCTACCTTGATCCAGTTTCTGGCTACCTCCCTGACTTCATGTCCCACCATCCTTCTCCTTGCTCAATATGCTCTTCCTACTACTCGCTCCCTTACTGTTCCTACAACATACTAGGTACTCTTCTAGACACTCTTCCTGCCTTAGAGTTTTTGCGTTGGGTATTCCATCTAATCACAAACAACTTCTTCCAGATGGTGTGTGGCTTGCTCCCTCACTGTGTTGAAATCTTTGCTAAAATGATCTTCCATTATTGGAGGACCTTCCCTGATTACCCTATGAAAGATTGCAGCCCACATTTCCAGCAGTTTTGCATAGCTTCAACAAATGTATTCAGACCACAGTCAATGTCAATTGTGTCCACTGGAGTTGGGCAGTGTGCAGACTGAGTTGACAGACACAGTAGCCCTGTCTGTCACCATCTCTCCTCCTGTGTTCTTCTTTTTCAGAGTGCTTAATACTACCTGATATATATTTTTAGTTAATTATTTGTTTATTGTTTCTCTCATCCCATCCCTACTATAATGAAACCTTCAGCAGAGCAGTCATTTTCTATGTTTTGTGTACTGCCATGTCTCCAGAGACCACACCTGTTTTGTCATAGATACTTAGTAAATATTTACTGAGAAAATGTAGGAATGACCACGGCAGAGTAGTGCTATCCTGTATAGTAGCCATTAGCTACATAAGATTTTTGGGCATTGAAATATGGCTAGTGTGCATGGAATACTATATAGCCATAAAAAAGAATGAGATCATGTCCTTTGCAAGGACATGGATGAAGCTGGAAACCATCATTCTTAGTAAACTAACACAGGAACAGAAAACTAAACGCTGCATGTCCTCACTCATAAATGAGAATTGAACAATGAGAACACATGGACACGGGGAGGGTAACAACACAGACTGGGGCCTGTCAGGGGTTGGAGAGCAAGGGGAGGGAGAGCATTAGGACAAATACCTCATGCATATGGGGCTTAAAACCTAGATGACGAGTTGACAGGTGCAGCAAACCACCATGTCACATGTATACCTACACGTTCTGCACATGTATCCCAGAACTTAAAGTAAAATTTAAAAAAATTTTAAAAAAAATATGGCTAGTGTGGCTGAGGAACTGAATATTTTACTTTTAATTTTAATTCAAATTAAAATTTAAAAGTGGAATTAGTGTTCAATATTGTGTCACTAAACTCAGCTTTATGGTTTTTACAGAACTACATTTCACTTTAACCACTACATTTTATATTATTTAAATTAATGTACTTTTTACTTTTTTAATGTGATACTAAAAAATTTAAGATTACATATGTGGCTTGCATTATACTTCTATTGAACAGCACTGTTCTAGTTCCTTCAGCTGTAAAGGACAGTAATGGTACCTACCTTAGAGGTAAAGTACCTGGCATAACAAATGCTCAGTAAATGTTAGTCATCATTGTGTCATTGTTACTATTATGAAATATAGGACACTATAGGTACCTGTATAAGAGGCCAGTCCTTATCTATGAGTTGAAGGAAGGCATAATTTTGAAATGTGTTTGAGCTACATTCTGAAATAATTTTATGAATAAGTAAATCTTAAGTGGGGGAGTGAGCAGGAAATATGGTGGCCAAAGCATTCCCCAACCAAAGGACAGCGCCATAACCTAAACAGTTGTACTGACCCCAAAGCCTGTTCTGTGACACACCATATAACACTGCCTCTTAACAAACTTGCATCAAATGAAATAAAAGTTAAGACAAAAGGACACTCTCTAGATCCTAAAAAGAGTGCATTTAACCTTGAGATAAGCAACTTTAAAATTTGATTTGATCTAGTACTTCTCAAACTCCATGTCTGAAGATCCGATCCCTGAAGAGTTTTTGGACTTATTATTTGGGGTGTGAGAACTCTATTATAATCTTATATTTTCTTTATGTGTTTTATTATGATCTTAAACATTTACATATGCATATTCTAAGTTATATGGACAGACACATTATAAATAGCTCCCTTTTTATAAATGGGCAAAGCTGTGAGATTTCCATGCCAGCTTTTGTGATTATGTTTATGATTGCATTGCTTCTGTTAATTACCTATGGTGATTGAATCTTTAATTCCATGTTCCTTACACCAGATCCTGGGGACCACAGGAGGTATCTGAAAGGTGCACAGAATTTTATTCTATATTTTTACTTTTAAAGTAATTGATGCACAAGACTTAGCCGATTCAATCTTGTCTCACTAGAAAAAGTACTGAGAAAGAAAGATGAGACAGGAAGAGAGAGTTTTTTTTATTGACAGAATCCAATACAATTTTAGTCAAATGCTTTGAATTGCTCTAAAAAACACACACTTCATCCTGTAAACTGATATTACACCTAAGTATTATTATGATTTTTCCTCACTACTATAAGAATGTATATATTCAGGCTGTCAAAAATATATTTTACATGATAACTTGCCATTTGGAAAATATTCCTTACAGGACTCTGGGCATCATCAAATTATCTGGACATGGCCCCCCGCCCACCATGAAAATTGTTCTTAACTTACTGCTGCACCTGGAGGGACCATTCTAATTGGCCTCACAATGTATCCGAGGGTTAAATTAATTTATGTGAACTTCACAGCAGGACAGCTGCCCGGCACTGTATACTAGCAGCTGTTTGACGCAATAAACCAAGAATCAGATTTTCTTGCAGCAGAAATAAATTTTTAACAACATCGCCCATTCCCACAGTGGCAAAATACAAGATATGATTTCTGTATGCCATGATTGTGATAGAAGCCTCCTAGGAGGAAGGGTGTCACTTTCTAAGTCAAGGCCCTGTCCTGCCACATTATTTAAGCACAACATGACATGGAAATATATTTAATAGGATTTGGCTACAGGCAAGAAGTCTGAAAAACAGTACAGGGATTGGAAGAATCTGCTGTTGAGTTATGCATGGAATTCAGGATTTACTAGAACTGAAATCTTTAAGACAATCTTTGCTTCATAACAAATAAAACAAAAAATTTCTTCTCAAATATAAAGATATTGGTACATTCATTATGATAATAGCCATCATATTCCTAGGACCAGGGAAAAGATAAAAGGTGTATCTGTATATTTATTTCACAGTTCAGCTCCACTGAAATTATTTTTATTCAGCACACACAAAAAAGCTGGCACTTCATTAGACCCTTTGCAATTATCTATTTATTAATAATAGAGAGGCGCAGCACTACTCATTGTGGGTGTTACATATCTATAATTTTGCAATAATGTTGTTAGGTAGATATCATCCTCTCACCAAATTTGTTTCATGTGCTTGGAACACAATGTGGTGGGGGATCATCTTGCATCATTCAGAAAAGAGCGACCTGCAAGGATGGAGAAGCAATACGGCACAGAAGCCCCAATCACCGCAAACTCCTATGGAGCAGAGCCATCTCAGCCCTTATCAATTACCCTAGGATGATTGTGTGAGGTAGAGAAATGTGCTCTACTTTGTTCAAGCTACCGTTGTTTGATGTCTTTTTATATGTGGGTCAATTATCTATAATTCAACTAATAAAAATCCCATACAAAATTGCAATCTTTGTGACTTCAAAAAGAGAGAAATTCTTATTTTCAGGCAAAGAAAATTGATATCAGTGGTAATATTGGCTAACTGTTGGAAAGATGAAGAAAAGGTAGAACAACATAAAATCCTATTGCCTAATTATTATAAGATCTAAGAGACTATAAACTATACTCAGGTAGCCAATGAATACAAGGAAGAATGGTGCTAGCCGTTGAATACTGAACCTGCTGCATAATGTAAAAGGTAGGATGAACATGAAGAAATACTTTCAGGGAGAAGACATTTCCAAACACCTAACAGGCACAAAGCAAACAGAGTTGTCCTTTGGGATCCATGGGGGATTTGTTCCAGGACCTCCCATGGATACCAAAACCCACAGTGTTCAAGACCCTTACATAAAATGGCATACTATTTGCATGTAACTTACAGGCATCCTCCCATATATTTTAAATCATCTCTAGATCATTTATAATACCTAACACAATGCCTACATGTCATTTCATTCACATGGATTCAACATAGTACTCAGCACATGACAAATTCAAGTTTTGCTTTTTGGAACTTTGTGGAATTTTTTTCCCCCTGAATATCCTCAATCCATAGTTGCTTAAATCCACAGATGTGGAATCCACAGATACAGAGGGCTGACTGTGTTTATAAAATTTGGTCAGCATTTTGACCTTTTAATCAAAATGAGTTTCATATTTGTTATTTGGAGAAGTGATCAGCACATTTGTCCTTAATAAAGGGTCAAATAATAAATATTTTATGCTTTTTGGCATAGGGGAAAATCGAGTATGTAGTTACTTGTATAACCATTTAAAATGCAACCATTAAAAAATGGTCAAATCTGCCTGCCAGATTTGATCTGCAGGCCATTTGTCGATTCCCAATTTAGACCAATGAGGCAGCAGTCTTCTAAGGAGTCTGACTCAGTAAGAAATCTGAAGTCTAAGATTTTAAAAATGGATATATAGTATATAAAATCAACTCTGATGGGTCCCCATTTAATGAAACTTGAGCTCCTTCATGTGACCTTTCACAAGGTGACTCCAGACTGCCTTGTTGATCTTAACTGTAGACCATCAGACTGCCCATTATTTTCGAATCACATACCCTATAAGGCCTATGCACCTTTGCTCATGCTCCCGCCTTTGCCTTCTCCTGTCTTGCTAGACTAGTCAAAGTTTGAAAAACAGTAACTCACTTGTACACTAGCTTCTGTTGACATTTTACCTTCTCTGTACAGCCTTCCTTAGAATCTACCTCCACCTCATACTCTAAGTCAGTATCAGTCCTCTCATGCTCTGATATTGCTTTGTTAATGCCCCTACTGTATCACTTTTCTCATGGACTAGATATGATTTACATATCTATATTTATTTCATATTATATGCAGGAAATAGTTATTTTATCCAGCACTTTGGACAGTGTGTGCCACAGAGAAGTATTCAACAATAATATACTGTTTATTAGGAGTCTCTTGCATCCAGCACTATGCTAAGCTCTTACATTCATTATCTTAATTATCACAACTTCCATCTGAGATATGCTTTAACCTCCCCATTTTACAGATAAAAGGCCCAGAAAAGTTAAGTAAATTGCTCATGGTGTCATATCCAGTCAGGTGACAAATCTAGAACTCAAACCCAGTTCTAATGGACTTTGAAGTCTCTGCTCTTGACCTGTTATGTTGCCTCATTAATGTAAAATACACAAATGAAATCTGTAGTTGAATTAGGTTATTATCATCCCCTGCTGAAGCATTTGTAGGATCTCTTTTAATTAAAAAAGTAAGAATGGTATGTAGTTAATATCATAAGTGTTCAGAGGTGAAGTGAACCTAAGAGACCAACTAATCCAGCTCCCTTGTTTTCTAAAAAATAAAACAGTTGCTATGAGAGAGCACTTATTTTTTAACCCAAGACTACACAATTTAAACCCAGATCTTCTGCTTTCTAGTGAGGTCTTACTGGGTCAGCTCTTGCCCAGCACTTTTACAAGGCTGTCACCTATAGTCAAGCTCATTCCGCATCAATGAATAGGCAGACTGAATGTCAATCGCTTGAATAAATGTGAAAATGAGGTATTCACAGTAAGTTAAAATCGGGTTTTATCCTTCCAATTACATGGAATTAATAAGATAAAGTTGCCTTTGATTTTATTTTGGAATAATATCTTAGAGTGGGTTTGATGGCCTTCTTCAGGACCTCCCAACTCTCTGACACTAAGCCTACCCTTAATATAGCACTTATCACATGGCAATGTCTTTGTTTATTCATCTCTCTCTCTCACTAGATTCTGAGCTCCAAAAGAACATGGACCACATCTATATCTCTATTGGCTGACATAGCTTTTGTCACAGAGTTGGTAAAGATGTGAAGACTTAATTAATTATTGCTTTGGGGTTGAACCTAAGAGATGGGATCAAGAGAGATCATCATAGTGACTCATCTTTTGGTGAGGATATGTGTGTGTGTCATAGTTAATTCGGGCTGCTTTAACAAAATACCATAGAGTGGGTGGCTTATAAACAATAGAAATTTATTTCTCACATTTCTGGAGGATGGGAAGTCCAAGATCAAGGTGCCGGCAAATTAGGTGTCTGGTGAGGGTCCACTTCCTGGTTCATAGATAGCCATCTTCTTCTCGCTGTGTCCTCACATGACAGAAGGGGCATGGTACCTCAATGAAGTCTCTTTCATAAAGGTACTAATCATAATCATGAGGGTTCTACTCTTCCTAAGGCTCCACCTCCAACTACCATCACATTGGGAATTAGGTTTCAAATAGGAACAGGAAGGAGCATAAACATTAGCTCTAATGTAGTGTATGTGTTATTTGAAACTTTCTTAAGTAATCACCATCACCATTGCATACTTCTCCGCTCCACAAAGTCCTCTCCTTGGCAAGTTGTTAGAAAATGTCTGTGAATGAGACTTTGGCAGGTTTTTTTCTAATCCTGAAAATATTAGGAGGAATCCAGGTGGTCACATTCAGTGTAATCAGTGTTTCTCAGGGAACATTGTGGATGGATGAATGCAGGCTGATTATACAGTAAATATTTAATTTTAGATTCTGATTATTTCATATTGACATTTCGGAGCAGTAAATATTTTTATGCTGGATTCAGCCTGTACCATGAAAATAACTCCCTCAATGGCAGAGTCTACACATGTAGTTGTATAATTTAATACTTTCATTTAAAGCATTTTACTTTTAAAATTCTTTTAGATTTGAAAAGACTAATGTCTTATTTGTGAAGGATCAACCTTAGGCTCTCTAGTCACAGACTAATTAGTCTTTCACTAGAAAAACGGAAGGCCAACTTTTCTAAAAGTCACTATTTTGATTTGGGTATTTTCTATTCTTGAGCACCAGTCACATCCACATGGAAACAGTCATGAAAGAGTTAAAATAGAAACCTGCATGGAGAGACATTAAGAGGATAGCTTTCATTTTTGCTGGAAAAGGGTGGTTTCAGACATTTACCATTAGGAATTGGAACCACCCTAGAGGGTTGTTGAGAAAATGTTTATTGAGTAATAGGGGGGCAGGTTTTCAGACAGAATCAGCTTAAAAGATTTTTTAAATTATGTGTGTGTTGGGGGTGGAAAATGTGTTTACACCATCTGGTCTCTATAAACTAGAAGTAATTCTGTCTCAAGTATTCATGAGCATTTTATAGAAGGCATTTGAAAAACTCTTTCCCATTACAAGTCCAGCACATCTTCTAACTTCCAGCAGTTATAAAAGACCCAAGAAGAGATATTGTGAGATATTATGATTGCCATTTTATGGATGAGCAAATTGACACTCAGAGAGGCCTGGTAACTGACTTAAATGATAAGACACTCCAGAATTACTGGAAGACTCTTTTTCCCCACCATGAGCTTCTTTGGCAAGCACATCAGTGTTTCTTGCACCTTATTTACTTGTCCAACTCCTAGAGCAGTGGAATGGCTGATCTAATTGGTAAGGAGGCAAAGAGTAAGCTCTGCTCATCTCTGCTTTTCATCCTCCTTTCTCAGGGGTCAGCAGTCTTGTAGAAGCCATGAGTTCTCTGTTTCATCAGGCTACCAGTCTTGCCTGGTCCAGGAGTCAGCCTAATTCTGGGATTTCATCAAAGGGTCCACTTGGCTAATAAGGCCACTTCCTGCAACTGCTCCTCAGTCACCAATATAAATACTATTTAGGCCTCTGTCTTTATTATTTTATTTTATTTCTTAATATCTTCAGAACTCAGCATGAAAATGGGGTATTATTTATTGTGTTCTCCCCTTGGAGACCCCAAGAATAACTAACAGATAATCAGCATTCAGATTATTCAAAGTTCATACTTGAAAATCACTATTCCAATGGTGGCCACAGTAACAATCAGCAAATAATCCATTGGCTTCACTACATTTTCCAGTCTTGCTTGCAGCTAGTTTGAAGCCCTGTTAGTAGCTCCGACCAATGGTCTGTGAGAAGAAATGTATGTGTCACTTCTGGGTAGGAACAATGAAAAGCTGGTGTACCATGCAACATCTATTGCACCATATATTGAGATAGTGGCATTACAATTTCTATGAAGTAGGAAGCCCAGAGATCCTGGATTCTCAAGTGACCACAAGGAACAGTCTCTGTTCCCTAACACTGGGCTTCATGCAAGTAAGAAAAACCAAACTTTGGCATGTCAATACCTACATCCAGAGATTTGGGGATATCTTATTTCAACAGCAGAGCATAGTAAAGCCTAACTAATTTACCTAATATACCTCAGAAGGAAGTGTCTAAGAAAATAAGGGCGAAGGTAGGTTCTAGAGGTGGACAAGGTAACACAAGGCTAACATAGAAACAGCAAAGTAAATAAGGAAGCTCTACAGAGTCACGATAAAATAAGTGTCAGCTTAATCACTCCTTAATAAGGGCTTCCCTAGTACATTAGCTATTACCATATACCTGTCTCAGTCTCCCACTCAACTCCAATTGCTTTGAGGACAAGGATGATATCACAACCATCTCTATGTCCTCAATGCCCAGCACAGTTCCTGAAGCATGTCAAATTGTCACTATATGACTGTTGAGCAGAAGTGAAATGAAGCATTGATAATGAATACCAGCGCTGCAGTGGAGTTATTATGCTTTTGTATTATTTGTAATTATCATTAGCATAAATTATACATCTATTCAGCATAAATGTATACATATATTTATGTTTAAGTTAACTATTTAATAAATTGAATATAGTTCATTATATAATAATCAGCCTTTTATTTTAAACAGGCATTTGTGTTTCAGTGGTCAAGCCTATCAGCACAATTAATTCAGATTGCCCAAGTGAGGGACAGGAATAAAGCTTTGTGCTTTGAAGATTATTAACAGAAACATGCAAAACTTCAAGAAGAAACAGAAACAAATTTGGGGCTGGAAAGGACAGACAGTTAAGCCAGTAGCAAAACAGCACCCAGAGGTAGAGACCAATGCTTTAGACAATAATTCTGTGTGTGTGCAAGGACCAAGAGTTAAGGACTGGAGCCAGAGTCACAACTGAGGCTATCCTGGGATAAACACAGCATTTAAGGAATGAAGTGGAGCTCATTATATGGGGAGACAAGCCAGCAAGACATAGCAACATAGGGCAGGGAGGCTTCGCTACAGCATGCAGAAGTTGTGTGGCCAGGTGATGAAGGATGAGCAGAGCAGTTCTGATGCAAGTGCCTACAAGGCATTGTGAAGAACCTGCTGCAGCAAGCAGACACCAGGGCCCTTTCCATTCAGGAAGAGAAGACCTTCTGTTCAAAATATTTAAGACCCAAAGCTCTTTGACAATCAAGAAGCAGATAAGAATGATGGAGTCTCAGTAGAGAAATACTGAATTTCATACCAATCTGATCAAACGAGGCTCCAGCTGGCTTTAGTTCAAATTAAACATATGAAACAGATAGGATAGCTCTTATATACCAAGGCATGCAGCAATTCCTGTTACATTTTTAAGTCAGTGTCTTAGATGAGAAATGGATTACAAAGAGACATTTGGTAAGGCCCTTGCCCCTGAGAACTCAACCATCTAGCTGGGAAAAGAAGAGGGCAGCACCAGAAAATGATAACTATTAGCCCAAGGGAAAAATCTCAAGTCCTCAGCTTGGCATACTTGACTGTTAATGATATGCCTCAAAATTACATCTCTTGCATTTTCTACCATGACTCACATCCCAATTCTGGTGAAATTTTTGCTGATCTCCAGATACACCATGCCTTTCAATGGGCTTTAAGTGCTGTCTCTTCCGCTTGGAATGACTTTTCTTTGTTTGCCCAAGAAATTCCTATTCAACCTGCAAGAACTAGTTCTGATTTCTCCTTTCTCTAAAGCTTTTCTGATTCTCTCAAGGGGAACTGGAACATACAGAAAGAGAAAGACAGAAGGGGGCTATGGATTAGCGTTCTCCTCCCAAATTCATGTATTGAAGCCCTAAGCTCCATTGTGACTGTATATGGAGATAGGGCTGACAAGAAGGTAATTAAGGTTAAGTGAGGTCGTAATGGTGGGGCACTGATGTGATAGGAGATAGGAATAGTGTCCTTATAAGAAGAGACAACAGAAAGCTCTCTCTTGCCCTCTCTCTACCATGTAAGAACACAGCAAGAAGGTGGCCACCTGTGAAACAGAAAGAGAGGCCTTACCAGAAACCAATACTGATGATACCTTGATCTTGGACTTTAGCTTCTAGAACTTTGAAAAAAATAAAATGACTGTTTTAAGCCACCAGTCTATGGTATTTTGTCATGGCAGCCCAAGTGGACTAACTAATACAGTCACTGTCTCTCTTTCTTTACTTTAAGTCCTTCAGTGACCCTAACACCTGAGTAGTAGGCATCATCCCCTCTTTCACAGAAAGGAGACCAAGGCTCAAGAGACATGACAACATCCTATAGGCACACGGTGGTTGAGATCTGAAGCTGGGTCTGTGTGACTGGAAGGCCTGTGCTCTTTCCTCCCTATATTTCTGCATTCCAGGCCTAACTCTGGACTGCCACCCCTTGGGTGACAATAGCATTCATACTACGTGGCAATGATCTGTTTTCCCCACAAAACCATGCAAAAAATTACTCTTAAATAATATAATTGCTTAGCTGAGATACTCTGAACAACCAACTGATAATTAGAATTAATTAGAGATATTGACTGCAATTATAGAAATCAGAGGCATGGGGAAATCCTTTGGGCTGGGAAGGGTATATCTTCAGTCAAAAGAAATATGGATTGAATGCTCATTCTTTGCAAGGTACTGTTATTCATTGGGAGCAAAGAAGAATAAGATAGTACCAGCCCTCGAGGTGCTCATGGTTGAGTAGAAGTAAAATACTAAATATTTGTCCACAGGTATCATTTGTTTGGGATCTGGTAGGTTATATTAGAATCACAAGTATGGCAATTCTCAGCTACATGTTGGAATCATCTGGAAAACTTTAGAAAACATTGATGTCTGGGTACTGCTTCTACAGGCTTGGTTTAATTGGTCTAGGGTATGGTTTGGAGTTCAAAATCTTCCTAAGCGATTCCGATGCGCAGACAAGGTTGAAAATCCATGGACATGAAACCTAGAAGGGGGAGGAGACTCCAGGATTCATAGAAAGAAGTAGAGAAAGAGGAAGGGAAAGAGCAAAGCAGAGGCACATATGGGCAACATTTACTACCATGCTGCATTTAACAGCATTTAACAAGTGCCCATATTGTGAGAGGCATTGCAGAGGACCCATTAATACCATTCAGAGAGCATGCATTAAGAACTAAAACAAACAACAGTAAAATCAAACGCTGTTGTTTATTTAGTGAATGTCTTTCAAGGGGCTGTGAGTACTAGAAAGACATTATCTTAATAAGCTCCCATCATCCCTGCCAGGTAGGGGGCAGGTTAGGCTTTTATTAAATGATGCCATATCGAAGAACATTCTTTGCTTGCCTCAATAACTAATGTAATATAGACTATGGGGACCAGTTACTCACTTAACATCATAAAGGTTGTAATTCAGCATAGCAGAGAAATACCTCTAGAGATGGGACCTCAGGGGGTAGACTAGGAAAAGAGGCCTGAGGAAGGCTGGAGGGTATTGTTGGAGAGAAAACAGAAGCAATAAAGTAGTATTGATGTGATGATTACTAATACTATTATTAGCCTTACAATGCCAAGCATCTCGCTCAGTATTTTCCATGTATCTTCTCTGGCATTCGTCCTGTGAGGCAACTGTTTTTTTTTTTTTTTTTTTTGCAGTCTTGCTCTGTCACCCAGGCTGGAGTACAGTGGCAAGATCTTGGCTCACTGCAAGCTTTGCCTCCCGGGTTCACACCATTCTCTTGCCTCAGCCTCCTGAGTAGCTGCGACTACAAGCGCTTGCCACCATGCCCGGCTAATTTTTTTTTTGTATTTTTAGTAGAGATGGGGTTTCACTGTGTTAGCCAGGATGGTCTCGATCTCCTGACCTCGTGATCCGCTTGCCTCAGCCTCCCAAAGTGCTAGGATTACAGGCATGAACCACCGCACCTGGCCACCTGTGAGGCAACTGTTATCCTCATTTTCTAGAGAATGAATATGGTATACAGAGAAGTTTAACAACTTGCTCAAATAGCTCCTAAGTGGCCAAGGTTTTGAATCTAGATCTGATCTGAATGAGACCCCATAGCCCATTCTCTTAATCTTCTATAGGTGTTCTCTTAAGGGAGGATGAGGTAGGGAGACAAAGTTGTTGGTGAGGGTGAGATAAAGAAACTAAGATTCCTCTCCATGTCTTGAAATCAGAAAAGGTTCTGTACATGGATTATTCCAATAATAAGTAGGCAGCTGATAGCTAAAGGCACCTATTAACTGTGGAATAGGCTGGAGACTCCAGAACAGGGAATGTGGACAAGATTGTAGGTAGAAGTACACACTCTTCATCATCTTTAGCCACTCTAAGAGCACCGTTCACAGTCCTCAGGCCAGGGCCATGCAGGTGAGATATGGGAGAAAAGTGTTGTTACCAAATAAGAACCACGAATTAATGCTAAAGTTTATGTTCTGAATATTTAAACTTCATCTAATATTGTTTTAGTAGTGCTTGTAAGCCATGAATTAGGTTCAACACAAGCACAAGCACACACACACATGCCTGTTTAGTATGTTCCAGGCCATCATATATAATTATATATACAAAACAAAGTGAGAGAGACATATAATTTTCATTCTAAGCCTCTGGGAATAGCAACAGGAAGCAGAGTTTCTGGATTAAACTGAACATCAGCCTACTCCTTCACTTTTCAAGTTTAAGATGAGTCAGGCACTGTACTAAGTTCCTTGAAGATATTATCTCATTTAGCTAACATGGTAACCCCATGAGGTTGATATTGTTACTAGCTTTAATTTGTTCATATAATGGAAACTTAAGAGGTAAAATGGCTCATTCAAGGTCACATAGCTTGTAAATAGTTGAATGGGAATTAGAATCCAGTTCTTCCTGACTCCAAGGTCCATACTATGTTATGATGGAAATAGCAATGTGGTAAATGTAATCTTTCCACATGCAATTACGGTCTTACAGTTTTTCACTTTCTGCAAATTCAATATGAGAAAACAGCACTAGGTGGCAGCTACAAAAGCAAATGTGGGCTATACAGTGAAATTAGGATCGAAGATAGAAAAGAAAATTCCAAGGTACTCAGCAATGGCTGGTTCTTAGCTGGGAACCAGCTTCAGCTTTGAGCCTACACTTTAGAGGAATGGTGTATTAGTTTTCTATTGCTGTTATAACAAATTATTGCAAGTTTTGTGCCTTAAAACAACACAAATTTTACATCTTACAGTTCTCTGGTTCAGAAGTCTGACACAGGTCTCACTGGGCTAAAATCAAGATGTCAGGAGAGGTGCATTCCTTTCTGAAGACTCCAGGAGAGAATGTTTCCTTCCTTTTCCATTGTTTGTAGGCCATCCAAATTTCTAGGCTTGTATTCTCCTTCCCTTATCTTCAAAGCTAGTGATGATGAGTGAGGCTTCTCATATCACATCACTTCATCACTCCAATGATTTGTTTTCAACAGTATCTCTCTCTGACCCATATTATGCTACCCTCTTCCACTTTTAAGGACTCTTGTGACTACATCGAGCTGAAGTTTATTTCATCTTAAGGTCAGCTGTTGGCATTCTTCATTCTATTTTGAAACTACATTCTCCTTTGCCATGTGTCTTAGTCCAATGAGAATGGTGTCTAAGGATGTGAGAAGATGGGTGAAAACCATGCTATAGTACAGCAAGTCTTATACTGAAAAGCAACAGTTCCCTGCCTACTTCCTTCCCTCATTCTAATTTTCAGAAGTAAGTAATTTTAACCTATTGTTGTGGTTTCAAAGTGGGTATTTCTGTAGGTCACATCAGTATCTCTGAATGGAATGCTTATCAAGTTCTTGATCATTGTCTCCCTCTATTGCATTAGTTTCCTAGGGCTGAGATAAGAAAGTTCCACAAACTGGATGACTTAAAATAATAGAAATTTATTGTCCAATATTCTGGAGGCTAGAAGTTTGAGACCAAGATGTCAGCAGTATCATACTGCCTCTGAACTTTGTAGGAGAGAATCCTCCTTTACATTTTTCTAGCTTCTGGTGGCTTGCAGGCAACTCATGCCATTCCTTGACTTGAGCTACATAAGTCCAATCTCTGCCTTGATTGTCACATGGTATTCTCCCCTTTGCATCTCTGTGTCTTCAGATGACTGTCTTCTTATAAGGAAACCAGTTGTATTGGATTAGGGGACTATCTTATGCCAGTATTACCACCTCTTAATTTAATTAACTACAGCTGCAAAAACTATTTCCAAATAAGGTCATTTCCCAAGGTACTGGGTATTTGGACTTCAAGATATCTTTTTGTTGGGGGTGGGGAAAAAACTTTAAGCCATTTCTCTATATATTTCTGCAGTGGCCAATCAGGATATTAGAAAAAGTGAATGGAGTAACCATGGGTCTTTAAATAAGGAAATAAATAAAATATCTTTTTCCATTTGGTACTTCTCTCACTTGGTACCAAATGGGAGAAGTACCCATTTGGTACTACATATGGCGAAGAAATAAAAAGAATATAAACCCAAAACTATGTCAAAAATGAAAAAGGAACTGTCAGTAGATGAGACATTTTAAAATTCTCTGAAAAATAGAGAGGAGGGAGGACTGATTACTGATGAATGAAGAAAGTCTGCCTGCACTGCTGAGTTCCTGAGAGTTTCCATGCTTGGGAAAGTAAGTGTGATAGAAGATGTGGGATGAGTTGTGAGGATGAAAACTGGAAGATTAATTAGAAACCTGTAGATAGAAGAGTCAGTCAGCCCCATGCCTCAAAGCCAGCACCAAGAAGCCAGCTGCCAGGCACCTGCCCCAGTAAAGTCCCTGCTTGGTTGTCTCGGCAACACCTGCCAGCCTGTGGGCCCCACCTACCTCCTCACAGCCCTTAATAGGCTTCCGAACATCTCATTCTGAAACAGAAGTAGGCAGCCAGGGGTGATTAGATAGCTGAGGAACACCAGCAACAATAAAGTGAAAGATCATAATATATTGCCACAAAGGTGTAAACATGGAAGGGATAGAAATACTCAGGAATCAAAAGAGAATTTTTAAAACATCCAATTAGTTTCCTTTAAAACATTCAAGAACATATTGCAACCATTAAATATAAGAAGCACTTTAAAAAAATGGGTAAAAATAGAACAAACTCTTGGCTATTAAAATATGATTGCAAAGAAAACAGTACAAGAAAAATCTCTAGTAGCATAAGAAAATAAAGTTAAAGAAATAAATTGAAGAAAAAAGCAGATAAAAGACAAGATGGCCAACTAGATGCAGCCAGGAGTGCTGCTCCCACTGACAGAGAACAAATTATGGAATAAACCAACATAATTTGGGCAGGTCTATGGAGACATAACATGGAGAGTGGACGGAAAGGTGACACTAATGCTGAGGCTGAAGTGGGAAGAAGCTGGGAACCCTGCACAGGGTACCTGAATGGCTCCTGGGAAAGGAGTGAATAAGGAGACCGAGGGATAGCCCATTCTCAAAACAGACCACTGGGATTCCAGAAACAGGGGACCCCGTGTCCCCCATGGGCATGTGAACTGGCAGGGGGCTTTGCCCAGGGGTAGGCAGAGACAAGGCTTCAGCCAGGGTGTATGTAGCCCAGGAGCTTTTGTGTGGGGGGAAGCTCCAGTGGAGTGCAGCCATAGATGTCCATCTCCCAGGACTTCCCATATCCATCTGAGACACTTTAGCCTCAGTTGACTACCAGACAGGAGAGAACAGGGATAGCTTTCCTGCAGGACTGGGGATGTCTATTTTGCAGACCCTCCTGCCTACTAGCCCCTCCTGGGGCCCTGTCTAGCTTCCCTGCAGGAATGAGTACACAGGACAGCCTCTGCAGCCCAGCCTGAGTACTCTGCTCCGCCTGAATAATTTCTTGGTGATCTGGCAGTAGTTTGGATCCCCAAGCACAGAGAGAGCCTGATCCTGAGCCACAGGCCATCCTGGCATCCCAGCACTGTAGCATCCAGCTCAAGAGTGCCAAGCCAAGATCTGTGGCCCGCATTTGAGCAGAGAAGGGGACCCTACTCTTAGAACACTAAGAGGTGTGAGACATGTGGGTTCATGGGCTGGCGTGGGAGCAGGGCATGCCTCCCTCTGCTGGGCCTGTCTTGAAAAAATGTGATCTATCTCCCTGCTGTGGCCTCTGCCCAAGGGAGTCCCACAACCTGGCACACTAACAAAAGAAGCATGAGTGCAGTGTCAGTGATGGGAGGGGGCTCCCTGAAAGGCCAGGAGTGAACCTGCTGAGTGGGTCATCTCTCCCCACCCTCCACCACACAGCACACCTGTGAATGCAAGGAAATACAAAAGAGCCATGTGGCTGAATAAGACCTTATCTACTGGCCACTATTCTTAAGCTTCACCTACTGGATTGCGGCCCAAACTACAACACCAAAAATATATATCCCTGTGAAACCAAGCATAAGAATTCATCCACAAATAAAGATCCTGTACAGAGCCTTTGCCCTCTAAGAGCATCCAAAAATGAATACAATTGACTATCCTCAACTTACGCCACAGTGAAAGGAACACCAGCCCCTACCAAGATGAAAAACAGTCAGTGCAAGAACTCTGGCAGTTAAAAAGCAAGAGTATCTCCTTACCTCCAAATGAGGCCACTAGCTACCCAGCAATGGTTCTCAATCAGACTGAAATGACAGACATAGAGTTCAGAATCTGGATGACAAGGAAGCTCAATGAGATTCAGGAGAAAGTTGAAACCAATCCAAAGAATCCAGTAAAACAATCCAAGAGCTGAAAGACAAAATCGCCAGTTTAGTAAACAACAAAACAGAACTTCTGGAACTGGAAAATTAACTTCAAGAATTTTATAATACAATTGGAAGTATTAACAGCAGAATAGACGACCAAGCTGAGGAAATAATCTCAGAGCTTGAAGATTGGTTATTTGAATCAACTCAGTCAGACAAAAATAAAGAAAAGGGAATTAAACAAATGAAAAAAACCTTCAAGAAATGTGGCATTATGTAAAGAGACCAAACTTATGACTCATTGATATTCCTGAGAGAGAAGAAAAGAGAGTAAGCAACTTGGAAAATACAAGTTTGAGGATATAGTCTATGAAAATTTCCCTAATATAGCTAGAGAGGTTGACATTCAAATTCAAGAAATACAGTTGACCCTGGCTAGATACTATGCAAGATGACTATCTCCAAGGCACATACCCATCAGATTCACTAAGGTCAACGCAAAAGAAAAAAAACCCTTAAAGGCAGCTAGAGAGAAGGGTCAGGTCATATACAAAGGGAACGCCATCAGGCTGGCAGCACAACTATCAGCAGAAACTTTAAAAACCAGAAGAGATTGGGGGTCTATTTTCAGTATCCTTAAAAAAAGAAATTCTAACCAATAATTTCATATCCCACCAAACTAAGCTTCATAAGCTAAAATTCTTCTCAGAAAAGCAAACGCCAAGGGAATTCATTACAACTAGATCAGTCACACAAGAGCAAAAAGTCCTTAAGGTAGCACTAAACAGAATCAAAAGAATGACACCTTCTACCACAAAAACGCACTTAAACACATAGCCCACAGAAACTGTAAAGCAACTACAAAATCAAGTCTACATGACAACCAGCTACTATCACAATGACAGGATCAAAATTTCATATATCAATACTAAAACTGAATGTAAACGGGCTAAATTCCCAACTTAAAAGACTGAGTGGCCAGTCTAAGAGACAAGACCTGACTGTCTGCTGTTTCACATGTAATTATACCCACAGACTCAAAGTAAAAAGGTGGAGAAAGATCTACTATGCAAATGGAAAACAAAAAAATGGCAGGAGTCGCTATTCTTGTTTTTTTCTTTTTTTTTGAGATGGAGTCTTGCTCTGTCACCCAGGCTGGAGTGAGTGGCATGATCTCGGCTCACTGCAACCTAGGCCTCCTGGGTTCAAGTGATTCTCCTGCCTCAGCCTCTCGAGTAGCTGGGACTACAGGCGCATGCCATCATGCCTGGCTAATTTTTTGTATTTTTAGTAGAGACAGGGTTTCACCATGTTAGCCAGGATGGTCTCCATCTCCTGACCTCATGATCTGCCCACATCGGCCCCCCAAAGTGCTGGGATTATAGGCATGAGCCACCACTCCCGGCCTGGAGTTGCTATTCTTATACTAGATAAAACAGACTTTAAATTAACAACTATTAAGAACAAAACAAATGGTATTACATAATGATAAAGGGTACAATTTAACAAAAAGACTTAACTCTCCTAAATATACATGCACTCAACGTTTGGAGCACCCAGATTTATAAAACAAGTCACTCTTTACCTACAAGAAGACTTACATAGCCAAACAATAATAGTAGGAGACTTCAACAACCCATTGACAGTGTTAGATCATCAAGGTAGGAAACTAACGAAGAAATTCTGGACTTAAAGTTGACACTTGACCAATTGGACCTAATAGACATCTGTAGAATACCTCACCTAACAACCAAAGAATATACATTCTTATCATCTGCACACAAAACATGTTCTAAGATTGACCACAAACTTGGTCATAAAGCAAGTCTCAATGAATCTAAACAAATTGAAATAATACCAAGCACACACTCAGATCACAGTGCAATAAAAACAGAAATCAGTATCAAGAAGATCTCTCAAAACTATATAAATACATGGAAATTAAACAACTTGCTCTTGAATAACTCCTGGATGAACCTCAAAATTAAGGCAGAAATAAAAAAATTGTTTGAAATTTATGAAGATAGTGATACAACTTACCAAAATCTCTGAGATACAGCTAAAGCAGTGTTAAGAGGAAAGTTTATAACACTATATGCCTTCATCAAGAAGTTAGAAAGGTCTCAAAATAACAATCTAACTTTTCACCTAGAGGAATTAGAAAAAAAAGAACCAATCAACCCCAAAGCTAGCAAAAGAGAATAAATACCTAAATTAGAGAATAATTGAAATTGAGATACAAAAATCCTTACAAAGGATCAATAAAACCAAATATTGGTTTTTGAAAGAATAAACAAGATTGCTAGACCACTAGCTAGATTAACAAAAGAAGGAAGATCCAAATAAGTATAATCAGAAATGACAAAGATGACATTACAACCAATCCCACAGATATACAAAATACGCTCAGAGATTATTATGAACAACTCTATGCACACAAATTAGAAATTCTAGAGGAAATGGATAAATTCCTAGAAACACACAATCTCCTAAGATTGAACCAGGAAGAATGTGAAAACCTGAACAGATGATTGACAAATTCCAAAATTCAATCAGTAACAAAAAACCTACCAACCAGAAGAGAAAAACCGTGGACCAGATGGATGGACAGCCAAATTATACAAGATGTGCAAAGAACAACCAGTGCCAATCCTACTGAAACTATTCTAAAAACTCAAGGAGGAGGGGCTCCTCCCTAACTCATTCTATGAAGCCAGAATCAGTCTGATACCAAAATCTGTCAGAGATGCAATGAAAAAAGAAAACTTCAGGCCATATATCTCTGAGGAACATAGATTCAAAAATTCTCAACAGTATACTAGCAAACTGCATCCAGCAGCACATACAAAAGTTAATACACCATGATCAAGTAGGCTTTATTTCTGGGATGCAAGGCTAGTTCAACATATGCAAATCAATAAATGTGATTTACCACATAAACACAATTAAAAGTAAAAATGATCATCTCAATAGATGCAGAAAAAGCTCTTGATAGAATCCAACATCTTTTTTATAAAAGCTTTCAACAGATGAGGCATCAAAGGAACATACCTCAAAATAATAATAACTATCTATGACAAACCCACAGCCAACATCACATTGAACAGGCAAAAGCTGAAACCATTCCCCTTGAGAATTGGGATGAGACAGTGATGCCCAGTCTCACCGCTCCCATTCAACATAGTCCTGGAAGATTGCCAAAGCAATCAGGCAAGAGAAAGAAATAAAAAAGCATCTGAATAGAATAAGAAAAAGTGAAACTACCTCTCTTCACTCATGATATATTTCTATACCTGGAAAATCCTAAAAACTTCTTCAAAAGGCTACTAGAACTGATAATTGACTGTAGTAAAGTTTTGGGATACAAAATCAGAGTACAAAATCAGTACCATTTCTATACACCAGTAACATTCAAGTTGAGAATCAAGGAACACAATCCCATTTACAATAGCCATAAAAAGTGGAAATACCTAGGAATACAACTAACCAAGGAGGTGAAAGATCTCTACAAGGGGAACAGCAAAATACTTCTGAAAGAAATCAGAGACAACACAAATAAATGGAAAAACACTTCATGCTCATGAATTGGAAGAATTAATATCATTAAAATGACCATACTGCCCAAAGTAATCTACAGGTTCAGCACTGTTCCTATCAAACTACCAATACCATTTTTCACAGAATTAGAAAAATCTATTCTAAAACTCATATGGAACAACAACAAAAAAGCCTGAATATCGAAAGTAATCTTAAGAAAAAAAAAAAAAGAGAAAAAAAGAACAAAGCTGTAGGCATCACGAGACCTAACTTCAAACTATACTAAAAGGCTACAGTAACCAAAATAGCATGGTACTGGTACAAAAACAGACACAAAGACCAATGGAACAGAATAGAGCACCCAGAAAAAAAGCTGCACATCTACAACCATCTGATCTTTGACAAAGTCAACAAAAGTAAGCAATGGGGAAAGGAATCTCTATTCAATAAATGTGCTGGGATAACTGGCTAGCTATATGCAGAAGAATGAAACTAGACCCACTACTTTTCAGCATAGACAAAAATTAACTCAAGATAAAGATCTAAATGTAAGACCTCAAATTATAAAAATCCTAGAAGAAAACCTAGGAAATATCCTTCTCAACATTGGCCTTGACAAATAATTTTTGGCTAAGTGCCCAAAAGCAATTGCAATGCAACCAAAAAATTGACAAGCAGTACCTAATTAAACTGAAGAGCTTCTGCACAGCAAAAGAAACTATCAACAGAATAAACAGACAATCAACAGAATGGGAGAAAATACTTGTAAACTACACATCTGACAAAGATCTAATATCCAGATTATATGGAATTTAAGGAAATCAATTAGCAAAAGACAATCTCCCCTCCCCCCCCCAAAAAATGGGCAAAGGACATAAACAGACACTTCTCAAAAGAAGACATGCAAGCAGTCAATAAACATTTTAAAAAAATGCTCATCATCACTAATCATCAGAGAAATGCAAATCAAAACCACAATGAGATACCATCTGACACCAGTCAGAATGGCTATTATTAAAAAGTCAAATAATAACAGATGCTGGTGAGGCTGTGGAGAAAAGGGAATGCTTATACACTGTTAGCGGGAATGTAAATTAGTTCAGCCACTGTGAAAAGCTGTTTGAATATTTTTCAAAGAACTAAAAACAGAACTAGCATTTGACCCAGCAATCCCATTACTGGTTACATACCCAGAGGAAAATAGATCATTATACCAAAAAGACACATACACTTATATATTCATCACAGTGCTATTCAAATTAGCAAAGGCATGGAATCAACCTAGGTGCCCATCAATGGTGGATTACATAAAGAAAATATGGTACATATATACCATGAAATACTATGCAGCCATAAAAATGAACAAAATTATGTCCTTTGCAGCAACATAGATGCAGCTAGAGACCCTATTCCTAAGTGAATTAACACAAAAACAGAAAACCAAATACCATATATTCTCACTTATAAGTGGGAGCTAAACATTGGGTACTAGTGGACATAAAGATGGGAACAATAGACACTGTGGACCACCAGAGTGGGGAGGAAAGGAGGAAGGTGTGGGTTGGAAAACTACCTGTTGGGTACTATGCTCACTACCTAGGTGATGGGATCCATACCCAAATCTCAGTGTCACACAATATACCCATGTAATACACTTGCACATGTACCCCTTGTATCTAAAATAAAAGTTGAAATTATTTTTTAAAAAAGAAGAAAGCAAAACATTTTGAGGGAAAATGAGTCCTTGAAATTCCTTCCCAGCTAATTAAAAGGATAGATTTAGAATAGGCAGGGACTCAGAAAGTTTACCTAGCTTTCTTAGGAAGCTGTCTTGTGAAAGGGGGTAGCAGACCAAAGAGGAGGACATTTTACCCCATAATGTCCTAGGACAACAGCTGGAATATTTAAAAAGTGCAGATTGGCTCAGGTGCCCAGGCCTGTGGAAGAAGGTCGCCAAGTAAAAACAGGTGGAGGTGGTAGTGAAGGTGATAATGGGGTTTAAAAGATTAATTAGTATCATTTAGAACTTGGGAAATGCTGATGCTATAGAAAAGGCAATTGGTTGAGTGTGAAAAGGAAGATTCTATTAAAATTTGATGCTGAAGTCTTCCCTCTCCGAGTGATACAAGGATTGGACATAGTACCTAAAGAGATGGAGGCCTAATCCGAGCACAATACTTGGCTCTGCTGTGCTCATCATTACCTAGTAAGAACAAGTCAAATGCTGTGATTAATTTTTTTAAAAGTTTTACGGTACATAAATTTATGGGGTGCATGAGGTGTTTTGGTACAGACCTGCAATGCATAATAACCACATCAGGGAAAATTGGGTACCCATCCCAACAAGCATTTATCCTTTGTATTACAAATAATCCAATTATACTCTTTCAGTTTTTTAAATGTACATTAATTATTGACTATAGTCTCCCTGTTGTACTATCAAATACTAGGTCATATTCATTCCTTCTTCTTTTTTCCATTAACTATCCCCACCTCTCCCCTTTCCCCCACTACCCTTCCAAGCCTCTGGTAATCATAACTCTATTCTCTATCTCTGTGAGTTCAATTGTTTTGATTTTTAGATCCCACAAGTAAGTGAGAACACATCATGTTTGTCTTTCTGTGTCTGGCTTATTTCACTTAACATAATGACCTCCAGTGCCATCCATATTGTTGCAAACGACAGGATCTCACTCTTTTTCACGGCTGAATAGTACTCCATTGTGTATAAGTACCCATATTTTCTTTATTCATTTATCTGTTGATGGACACTTAGGTTGCTTCCAAATCTTGGCTATTGTGAACAGGGCTGCAACAAGCATGGGAGGGCAAATAACTCTTCAATATGCTGATTTCCTTTCTTTGGGTATTGATATGGTTTGAATTTGTGTCCCCACACAAATCTCATGTCAAATTGTAATCTCCTATGTCAGAGGAGTGGCATGGTCAGGGGTAATTGGATCATGGGCGCAGATTTCCCTCTTGCTGTTCTCATGATAGTGAATGAGTTCTCATGAGGTCTGGTTATTTAAAAGTGTATAGCACCTCCCCCTCCTCTCTATTCCTCCTGTTCCAGCCATCTAAGACATGCCTGCTTTCTCTTCACCTTTTGCCATGATTGAAAGTTTCCCTAGGTCTCCCAAGCCATGCTACTTGTACAGCCTGCAGAACTATGAGCCAATTAAGCCTCTTTCCTTTATAAATTACTCAGTCTCAGGTATTTCTTTATAGCAGTGCAATAATGGACTAATATAGGTATATACCCAGCAGTGAGATCACTGGATCATATGGTAGCTCTATTTTTAGTTTTTTTAAGAACCTCCAAACAGTTCTCCATAGTGGTTGTACTAATTTACATTCCCACCAACAGTGTGTAACAGCTTCCTTTTCAGCATATCCTCACCAGCATTTGTTATTGCCTGCATTTTGGATAAAAAACATTTTTAACAGGGATAAGAAATTCTTATTGTAGTTTTGATTTGTATTTCTCTGATGATATATGATGTTGAGCACTTTTTTATATGCCTGTTTACCATTTGTGCGTCTTCTTTTGAGAAGTGTCTATTTAAGTCTTTTGCCCATTTTAAAATTGGATCATTAAATTTTTTTCCTATAGAGTTGTTTGAGTTCCTTATATATTCAGGTAATTAATCCTTTGTCAGATGGGTAGTTTGCAAATATTTTCTCCCATTCTATTGAGAGGTGAAGCCAGCTGGATTTCCTGGGTCGAGTGGGGACTTGGAGAACTTTTCTGTCTAGCTAGGGGATTGTAAACACACCAATCAGTGCTCTGTGTCTAGCTAAAGGATTGTAAACACACCAATCAGCACTCTGTAAAAACTCACCAATCAGTATTCTGTGTCTAGCTAAAGGACTGTAAACACACCAATCAGCACTCTGTAAACTGCACCTATCAGCACTCTGTAAAATGGAACAATCAGCAGGATGTGGGCAGGGCCAAATAAGGGAATAAAAGCTGGCCACCCGAGACAGCAGCGGCAACCTGCTCAGGTCCCCTTCCATGCTGTGGAAGCTTTATGCTTTCGCTCTTCACAATAAATCTTGCTACTGCTCACTCTTTGGGACTGCACCACCTTTAAGAGCTGTAACATTCACTGTGAAGGTCCGTGGCTTCATTCTTCAAGTCAGTGAGACCATGAACTCACCAGAAGGAAGAAACTCTGGACACATCTAAAGGGACAAACTCTGGACACACCATCTTTAAGAGCGAAGGTCCGCAGCTTCATTCTTGAGGTCAGCGAGACCAAGAACCCACCGGAAGGAATAAATTCCAGACACATTTTGGCAACCACGAAGGGACTATCGCCAAGCAGTGAGCACTATCAGACCCCTTTTGCTTGCTATTCTGTCCTATTTTTCCTTAGAATTTGGGGGTTAAATATTGGGCACCTGTTGGGCAGTTAAAAGCGACTAGCATGGCCGCTGGACTAAAGACATGGGTGTCAGGCTTTCTGGGAAAGGGCTCTCTAACAACCCCCAACTCTTCGGAGTTGGGAGCATTGGTTTGCCTGGAACCAGCTTCTGCTTTTCCTGTACTTCTGGGCTGAGCCAAGGATCGACAGAGAGGAAAGCCATTCAGCTGCAGGGTCCTGACAAGTTGATTGACCCCGCGGCCACAAGCGGAAGTCTCAAAGTCACGTTGCCCAAGTGAGACTCGTCCATCTATCCTTTCTATCCTGACCCTTGCCTCCTGGGTCCTAATGCTTGTCAGACAAACTTCCTCTCACCTCTCTTCTCTGAGGCTAGTCCCGCTTCTAAAAACTACTTCCTGTCTCTGGTGCTTTTCTAGCCACTCCTAGAAGAATGATTTCTAGTATAAACTAGAAGTATAAACTAAGAAGAGGGGAGAACAGCAGCATAAGCGGCTGGCAGAGGCAGGGAAAGACCAGCAGAGAGGAAAGAGAGAGAGAGAGAGAAAGAGAAAGAGAAAGACAGGAAGTCAAAGAGAAGGAGACAGAATGAGGAAGAGATGGACAAAGAAGGAGTCAAAGAGAGAGGCAAAGTCAAAGAGAGGAATAGACAAAATGGGAGTCAGAGAGAGACAAAGCAGAAGTCAAAGAGAAAGAGAGATGGAAGTAGTAAAGAAAAAACAGTGTACCCTATTCCTTTAAAAGCCAGGGTAAATTTCTGTCTACCCAGCCAAGGCATATTCTTCTTATGTGGAACTTCAACCTATATCAGCCTCTCAGACAGTTTGCAAGAAATAATGAAATCTATCCTTACTCTACAATCCCAAATAGACTCTTTGGCAGCAGTGACTCTCCAAAACCGTGGAGGCCTAGACCTCCTTACTGCTGAGAAAGGAGGACTCTGCACCTTCTTAGGGGAAGAGTGTTGTTTTTACACTAACCAGTCAGGGATAGTACAAGATGCTACCCGGCATTTACAGGAAAAGGCTTCTGAAATCAGACAATGCCTTTCAAACTCTTATACCAACCTCTGGAGTTAGGCACCATGACTTCTCCCCTTTCTAGGTCCTGTAACAGCCATCTTGCTATTACTCATCTTTGGGCCCTATATTTTTAACCTCCTTGTCAAATTTGTTTCCTCTAGGATCAAGGCCATCAAGCTACAGACGGTCTTACAAATGGAACCCCAAATGAGCTCAACTAACAACTTCTACCAAGGGCCCCTGGACTGATCCACTGGACCTTTCACTGGCCTAAAGAGTTCCCCTCTGGAGGATACTACAACTGCAGGGCCCCTTCTTAGCCCCTAACCAGCAGGAAGTAGCTAGAGCAGTCATTGCCCAATTCCCAACAGCAGTTGGGGTGTCCTGTTTAGAGGGGGGATTGAGAGATGAAGCCAGCTGGCCTTACTGGGTCGAGTGGGGATTTAGAGAACTTTTCTCTCTAGCTAGAGGATTGTAAATGCACCAATAAGTGCTCTGTGTCTAGCTAAAGTATTGTAAATGCACCAATCAGCACTCTGTAAAAACACACCAATCAGCACTCTGTGTCTAGCTAAAGGATTGTAAACGCACTAAGCACTCTGTAAAATGGACCAATCAGCACTCTGTAAAATGGACCGATCAGCAGGATGTGGGTGGGGCCAAATAAGGGAATAAAAGCTGGCCACCCAAGACAGTAGCGGCTACCTGCTCAGTTCTCCTTCCACGCTGTGGAAGCTTTGTTCTTTCACTCTTCATAATAAATCTTGCTGCTGCTCACTCTTTGGGTCTGCACCACCTTTAAGAACTGTAACACATGCCACAAAGGTCTGCAGCTTCATTCTCGAAGTCAGCGAGACCACAAACTCACCAGAAGGAAGAAACTCTGGATGTGTCTGAAGGAACAAACTCCAGAAACACCACCTTTAAGAGCTGTAACACTCACCCCAAAGGTCCACAGCTTCATTCTTGAAGTCAGCGAGACCAAGAACCCACCAGAAGGAATAAATTTCAGACACACTATGAGTGGTCTTTTTAGTTTTTTGATTATTTCTTTTGCTGCGCAGAAGCTTTTTAATTTGATGTGATCCCATTTGTCCATTTTTGCTTTAGTTGCCTGTGCTTGTGAGATATTACTCAAAAATTTTGCCCAGATCAATGTCCTGGAGAGTTTCTCCAGTGTTTTCTTGCAGTAGTTTCAAAGTCTTTAATACATTTTGATTTGATTTTTGTATAAGGTGAGAGAGATAGGGATCAAGTTTCATTCCTCTGGATATAGATAGCTGTGATTAATTTTTAAGTTTTGAAATAAAATTACCAATAATTTGCTGAAGACTTAGTCATGGTTGCAGTACAGAAAACAAATGCTATCAATGCTGGATGTAGGGAAGAAATGTGGGTTGAAGGCTGAGCTTAGTAATGGCAATATCTTAGAAAACTGGGAGTCAAGAGAGACTGGCTCTGGGTGATGGGACAGAAAATGGATGTGTAGTGTGCTCTCAGAGGAGGAACCGAGAATATATATTGGGGAGAGTGGGTTTATGAAGTGGAAAAAATCCTCACTGGTCACTGCAGATAATATAGAGAAACAATTGAACAACTTGATAAGCAGTTAATTTAGAGATATAGAAGTAACCTGCAGAAAGGCCCCCCTTCCCCTAAAAAAGAGGTTAAAACTAATTATCTCTGGAGAGTGGGACTGGGGAAAGGAAGTAGGCAGGGGACCACTGCTTTCCATTATTAGGCTTTTTTGAACTAAGGATATTTTTTAATGATGTATGTGTATCATTTTAATAAGATAAAAATATATTAAAATGTTTTTATCTTGGGACATTCCAAGAATTCCATAAGTATCAGAAAGGCGTAATAAATCCCCATTATCCATCTTTAACAGTGAACAACTCATGGCCACTCTTGTTTTATCTCTGTCCCACCCATTCCTCTCCTCCACATTATTTGGAAGCAAATGCTACACATCACATTATTTTGTCCTTAAATAGTTCAGTATGTATGTCTAAAATATAAAGATATTTTTTAACTTGGGCATAAACTATTATCATATCTTAAAAAAAATCCCTTAATGCCAACAAATACCCAGTTAATGCTAAAATTTCCATTATCTCCTAAATTTTAAAAAAATAATTTTAATATGTAAATTATTATTGTTTTCAAATAAATAAAAGAGTTGCATAAATTAGCGGGGCAAGGTGTCACTTGCCTGTAATCCCAGCTACTCAGTATGCTGAGACGGGAGGATGGCTTGAGCCGGGGAGGTAGAGGCTGCATTGAACTAAGATCTCACCACTGTATTCCAGCCTGGGTGACAGAGCAAGACCCTGTTTCTCTTGAGAGAAAGAAAAGAAAAGAAAAGAAAGAGGAGCCAATTAAGTCTATGTCTGTATGACTGGTATGACTGCAGAGTATAGAACTAGAGGAAAGGTTTCAGCAAAATATAAGGAAGGACTTTCCAATCAGGAAAATTGCCTGTTGGAATGTGTTGCCTTGGGAGGTTGTGAATCCATGTCTCCTTAAATAGGTAAATGGAGAGCCAGGAGCGGTGGCTCACACCTGTAATCCCAGCACTTGGGGATGCAGAGGTGGGTGGATCACCTGAGGTCAGGAGTTTGAGACCAGCCTGACCAACATAGTGAAACCCCTGTCTCTACTGAAAATACAAAAATTAGTCAGATGTGATGGCGGGCACCTGTAATCCCAGCTACTTGGGAGGCTAAGGCAGGGGAATCAGTTGAACCTGGGAGGCGGAGGTTGCAGTGAGCTGAGATGGTGCCACTGCACTCCAGCCTGGGCAACAAGAGTGAGATTCCATCTCAAACAAAACAAAAAAAGGCAAATGGAGACCAGTTAGAAGGAAAATTTATTTTCTGTAGTCCCAATAATCCCAAATTATTTAACTCTGAAGCTATTATGAATTCATAGAGAACCTTAACACCCAAGAACTATTTGTTTGATGAGCACAATTTTAGACTGTGTACTCAGAAGTCTTTTTTTCCTCCTCTTCCTCCTTCTTCTGTTCACGTATTTCATAGGCTTAGCAGTCTCTGCATTCCTTTTTAAAAGCCCTAACCTTCCAGGAAATTGTAAATTTCTTGAGGTCAGAGACCTTATCTTTTGCACTGTTGAATCCCCCATATCTAGCCCATAATGAATGCTTGTTTTAGTCTCTGTTCCCTGGGAAACAGGCCTGAGATGGAAATCTGCAAGCAGGAGTTTTGTCAAGGACTGCCCTCTGAAACTATGTCTGTGGGAGATGTGGGAGGCAGGACTGGGCAGAGGGGGAAGTTGAACTGTGGTGCAGTTGGGAGAGGATCTTCAGTGGATAGTATGAGAAACTGTGGGGTTGGGAAAACCCTTGAAAATTGCATCCTTCCAGGAAAGAGGTTTGGGACAGTCATTGAATGCAAGCTGCTTCTTCAGACAGTGTGGAAAACAACTCCCTTGTGCCAGTGGCAGTGCCTAGAGAGGGACTCAGCTACCACCTATAGCTGGCCAACACTCTCAGCACCTGGGAAAGCATGAATACTTCAAACATGGGCTCTGGGCAGAGCTCAGTTGGTATTTGTCTAATTGAACGGCATAGCCAGAGCAACTGCCTGCTACTGTCCCCTATGCACTCCACACAAGCGTGATCTTACCCTTTCTAAAACAGGTGATTGACTCCTTTTACCTTCTTTGAGTGTTTACATACTTCATGCCACCTATCTGACATGCCTTTCCTTTCATATCATCCTGGAATTTTCAAAGCACCATTCCTGGTCTTGATTTCCTAATTATCCGGCTAATTTATCATTATGATACTACATGTGCTCTTCTTTTGAGACACTTTATAATTCTTACAAATTTACCAGGTATAGCCAAGTAGCAATAATAGGCAATGCAAGAAGTTTCTGCTTACATTTTGAAGCTCCCATCCAAAAGTCGCCTTCTCCGTGAAATCTAACTGCACTCTCATAGGCAGAGCTAATGTCAATCAACTGTAGCACTTACATACTATATGCAATTATCTTGTAATGAGGCTGTTTTTCTCACTAGGCTAGACATTTTTCAAGTCATAGTTGTTCATTTGCTTCTCCTATGCCTTGCACAGTTCCTGGCACATAATAGACATCTAATGAAGATCTGTCAGATGAATGAATGAATGAATGAATAAATGAATTGATCAATCAATCAAAATTTAGAATCTTTCTTATGGCACAAATTCAGTTACTCTTACTGTTCTCCTGATACTTTATAATTGTTGCTAATGTGCTTCGCTAGCAGAATTGAAAATAAAAACTGGGATAATAAGCCTGCCTTGTGATAGTTCACCAAGTCAGTACAATAAGCTCACGTTTCTAAAAAAAAAAAAAAAAAAAAAAGGAGGGGAGAGGTACAATTGCTGCTAAAGCTTTAGCACAATCAATTTTAATTAGCATTGCTCATTGTAAGAAATGATAAGGTATCAGTCATTGTAATTGCCAGTGTTGACAATTAGTCAAAGTCATTAACATCTCAAGACCTAAGATAATACAGACTTACTGAATTTAAAGATTTGGAGGAAAAGTAAGGAGAAATTGTTATGAAATGCCTTCAGTTTTCACAGGCTCAACAAACACACCCTGTGAATGATTACTTTCCAGTTTTCTTTGGGAGCTGAAGGGAGATTACCTAGGAACTGCCACTAGGCTGTGTTCTTTCTGTTTTCTCTGCAATCCACGGCGCTACTAGGGAGATTCTTCCAAAAATACAAATTTCAGTGTGTCACTCAAATACCTCCAGGGTTTTCTCACTGCCCACAGGAAAAACCCCAATCTCCCTAGCACTGGACTCAAAGCTGGTAGATTTCTAGCTCCATCTCTTACATGCTCCTCCATCCTCCTTGTGCTTTCCTCTCAACTAATTTTCATACAAGCTGTTCCTCAAAACCACTTTCCTGTTTGGTGTATTTTGACTGCATAGACAGGTCTCCTTGCCTTACATCTGTTACTCCTTTTTCTGCCTGACAAACTTGTCCACTTTTTTTTTCTTTTTTTTGAGACAGGGTCTTGTTCTGTCACCCAGCCTGAAGTGACAGTGGCACAATCATGGCTCACTGTAGCCTCAAATTCCTGGGCTCAAGGAACCCTCCTTCTTCACCCTCTCAAGTAGCTGGGACTACAAGCATGCACCAAGCATGGCCTCTAACTTTTAAACATTTTTTTTTTTTTTTTTTTTTGTAGAGATGGGGGTCTCACTATGTTACCCAGTCTGGCCTTGAAATTCTGGCCTCAAGAAATCCTCCTGCGTTGGCCTCCCAAAGCGCTAGGATTACAGGCATGAGCCACAGTGCCTGTCTTTTTCTACTTTGAGGACCAATTTGAATAACTCGAGAAAAACAACTAATCCTTTCTGCTCCTTGTGAATTTTTTTTAGGGAGGGGCTTCATGTGTCACCGCATTATATTATAACTACTTATTTATTTACCTATGTTTCCAACAAGAGTATGTCTTCTGGAGGTTTCTAATGTCTAGATCACTGACCAGCAAATAATTGACCAGCAATAATTGTTTGTTGAGTGGGCAAATCAATGGGTGGATGGAGAGAGAAATGATTGAATAAATGAACAAGGTAATAAATGAGTGAATAAACATGTTCATCAGCACATGGCTCCCTCAGCATAGTATATATCAATAGTCTGATCATAAGCCTATTTATTTGGCACTGGGAGCTTCTCTTTAGCCTTCCTGAATTCAGAAAGAAATGAAGAAAATGTGGTATCTTCAAAATTCTAACTTGCTGTCAATATTAATTTATGATCTACATTAGATTCATTAAATGTAATAACATCAACAAGAACTACTGGCATGCTTTCCATGTTCTTTTAAAAAAATTATTTACTTAATTAATTTTTTCAGAGACAGGGTCCTTCTCTGTTGCTCAGGCTAGAGTGCAGTGGCATGATCATTGCTCACTGCGGCCTTGAATTCCTGGGCTCAAGCCATCTTCCTGTCTCAGCCTCCCAAGTAGCTGGGACTACAGGTGCATGCCACCATGCTCTGCTAAGTTTTTAATTTTTCTTAGTAGACACGGAGTATCACTATATTGTCCAGGCTGGTCTTGAATTCCTGGACTCAAGTGATTCTCCCACTTTGGCCTCCCTAAGTCTGGGATTACAGGTGTGAGTCATGGTGCCCAGCCTCTATATATAATAGTAACTTTTTAACATGCAACTTACTAATATTTCACATTTTTTGAAATAAGGGTTATTCTTCTTATCCTTACTTTATAATTAAGCAATTGAGAGATAAAGAGAAGTTTAGAAACTTGCCCTAAGTCACCTGACTAGAAAGTGGCTCTGTCTCCAGGCTTACTTTCACAGGCTGAATAAAAAGAAAACATCACATACAGCTAGTGAACATACATTTTGTAAATATCCTTGATGCTTTCTAACTATTATGCCCATATATATTCAAGAATCTTAAGGCAGAGTGTTGGGATGATGAGGAAGCAAGACAAAATGGAGAGATGTTGTTTTATAGAAGAAGTGACTCTAACTTACAGAGGAAAAATTGTGATTAGAAGTAATAAGGGGCCAGGTGTGGTGGCTCATGCCTGTAATCTCAGCACTTTGGGAGGCTGAGGCAGGCAGATCACGAGGTCAAAAGATTGAGGCCATCCTGACCAATATGGTGAAACCCTGTTTCTACTAAAAATACAAAAATTAGCTCGGCGTGGTGGTGCGTGCCTGTAGTCCCAGCTATTCGGGAGGCTGAGGCAGGAGAATCACTTGATCCCAGGAGGCAGAGGTTGCAGTGAGCTGAGATCACACCACTACACTCCAGCCTGGTGACAGTGAGAGTCCACCTCAAAGAAAAAAAAAATTAATAAGGAAACATTCTAGTGTAAAATTTAAAGATGGTATTTTAAATAGTATGATTATCTCTTCTCCACTGTCTTCCTACTCTCCTCCCTTTTGAATTTCTTCTGTCTTTTTTCTAACTTGTTGACAGCATCAACAGTCAACCAGTTTCCCACTTTATTTGACTGCTCTCTCCTCAGGTGCAATTGGTCATCCTCATGTGCGACTGATCATTTGAATTCGACTCCTTCACTCTGTCCCCACAGCCATTACTTGAGTTCAGATTTTCTTTGTTTCTCTATTGGTTTCCCTGACTCCAGTTTAATTTCCCTCAACTGTATTCCTAGCTACCATTATCATACTTGTTTTAAGCACAGTAATACTTTTACTAAAACTAAGTTTAATACAAAACAAAAAGCTTGGTAACAATCATTGTATGCGTCTCATCCTTCCAGGATAGAGAACAAACTCCTTCACTTGGAGTTAAATACCCAGCTCCAAACTGGCTACTATCTACTTCACCTTCACCTTATTTCCAGCTACTCTGTTCCTTTCATCTTTTGCTGTACCTGCTGTGGATATTTGTCTAAGCACTTTCAAAATGTCACCCCACTCCCTCCTGGCCTATATGGTTTCCTCTGAGAAGTCTGTTATCAGATGAATCGAAGCCCCTTTATATGTTATTTGTTTCTTTTCTCTTTCTGCTTTTAGTATCTTCTCTTTGTCCTTGATCTTTGAGACTTTTATTATTATATGCCTTGAGTATTCTTATTTGGGTTAAATCTGTTTGGTGACCTCTGACTTTTCTATGCCTGAAAGATATTCATACCTTTCAATATGTTTGGGAAATTTTGTTTTTATTTCTTTGAATACGCTTTCTACCCCTTGATCTTTCTCAATTACCTCTTGAACACCAATGATTCTTAGATTTACTCTTATGATGTAATCTTCTATATCTTGCAGGTGGTTTTCATTCTGCTTTCTTTTTTTCCTCTGACTATGTATTTTCAAATAGACAGTCTTCCATTTATGCAGCCAAAAAACACATGAAAAATTGCTCATCATCACTGGCCATCAGAGAAATGCAAATCAAAACCACAATGAAATACCATCTCAGTTAGAATGGCGATCATTAAAAATTCAGGAAACAACAGGTGCTGGAGAGGATGTGGAGAAATAGGAACACTTTGACACTGTTGGTGGGACTGTAAACTAGTTCAACCATTGTGGAAGTCAGTGTGGCGACTCCTCAGGGATCTAGAACTAGAAATACCATTTGACCCAGCCATCCCATTACTGGGTATATACCCAAAGGATTATAAATCATGCTGCTATAAAGACATATGCACACGTATGTTTATTGCAGCATTATTCACAATAGCAAAGACTTGGAACCAACCCAAATGTCCAACAATGATAGACTGGATTAAGAAAATGTGGCACATATATACCATGGAATACTATGCAGCCATAAAAAATGATGAGTTCATGTCCTTTGTAGGGACATGGATGAAGCTGAAAACCATCATTCTCAGCAAACTATTGCAAGGACAAAAAACCAAACACCGCATGTTCTCACTCATAGGTGGGAATTCAACAATGAGAACACATGGACACAGGAAGGGGAACATCACACACCAGGAACTGTTGTGGGGTGGGGGGAAGGGGGAGGGATAGCTTTAGGAGATATACCTAATTCTAAATGATGAGTTAATGGGTGCAGCACACCAACATAGCACATGTATACATATGTAACAAAACTGCACATTGTGCACATGTACCCTAAAACTTAAAGTATAATAATAATAAAATTAAAAAAAGAAAAAAATAACAAAAAAAACAAATAGACAGTCTTCGAGTTCACTGATTCTTTCCTCTGCTTGATCAATTCTGCTGTGAAGAGCCTCTAATATATTTTTTCAGTTCAGCAAATACATTTCCCAGTTCCAGGATTTCTGGGGGTTTTATTATTATTATTTCACCTCTTTGTTAAATTTCTCTGATAAATTTCTGAATTGTTTATTTCTGCACTATCTTGGAATTTGCTATTTCCTTAAAACTGCTATTTTGAATTCTTGATCTGAGAGCTCACATATTGCCATCTTGTTAGAGTTGGTCAATGGCTCCTTGCTCTGTCCATTTGAGGAGGCCATGGTTCCCTGTTTGCTGCTGTTTCTTGAGGACATATGTTTATGTCTTAGCACTGATGGATTAGTTATTTATTCCAGTCTTTGCTGTCTGGCCTGTTATATTTTTTCTTGAATATGTTTGCTTAGAGGCTTTTTGCAATTCACTGTCTGCTTGGAGTTTTTTCACTTGTCTGTGGCACCAGGGGATTGTCTCAGTCTCAGATTTGAGTTCTGGGATAATGCTGGTGATTGCTTTGGTGCTGGGTATTTCTTTTTTATTTTGGTGGGGGCTAAAAGAGTAAAGCCGGATTGTTTCTACACCATCCTTTTGAAGCTATGGATATTTATAACTCCCTTACTTTGCTCATGCAAAAAGAAGTATCATTTTATATTTTAAGGCATAATTCAAAGGGTGTTGCTCCTCCAGGATGCCATTTCTACTCTTGCTCCAACTTGTAAAATGTACTCAAATTCTCATAATTTCCTCTAATACTTTCCCTCTAAGGCATCTACCTCTATGTTGGCATAAAGATGTGCTATGACGTTATAGAATGGCTTTACTTTCTCCATTATACAACTTATTTTTCAATAGTCTGAACTCCTTTAGGATATATGCCATGTTTTAGTCATTTCGGTATCATCAGAATCTAGAGCAGTACTTGCCATTTGGAAGATATTTAGTAAATTTTTGAATTAATTTTTAGAAGTCAGGCAAATTCTTAGTAAGTCTAGATTCCTAATAAAGCTGAAGGCATCAAGCTACCTGACTTCAAACTATACCACAGGGCTATAGTAACCAAAACAGCATGGTACTGGTACAAAAACAGACACATAGACCAATAGAACAGAATAGAGAACCCAGAAACGAGACAGCACACCTACAACTATCTGGTCTTCAAAAACCTGACAGAAATAAGCAATGGGGGAAGGATTCCTTATTCAATAAATGGTGCTGGGATAACTGGCTAGCTATATGCAGAAGATTGAAACTGGACCTCTTCCTTACACCACATACAAAAATTAACTCAAGGTGGATTAAGGACTTAAATTTAAAACCCAAAAGTATAAAAACTCTGAAAGATAACTTAAGCCATACCATTCAGGATATAGACAAGGAAAAAGATTTTGTGATGAAGCCACCAAAAGCAGTTGCAACAAAAGTGAAAATTGATAAAAGGGATCTAATTAAGCTAAAGAGTTCTACATAGCAAAATAAACTATCAACAGAGTAAACAGACAACCTACAAAACGGGAGAAAATTTTTGCAAATTATGCATTCGACAAAGGTCTAATGTCCAGCATTTATAAGAAAATTAAACAAATTTACAGGAAAAAAAACGATCTTATTAAAAAGTGGTCAAAGGACATGAATGGACACTTTTCAAAAGAAGACATACATGCAGCCAACAATCATATGAAAAGAAGCTCAGAATCACAGATCATTAGAGAAATACAAATCAAAACCACAATGAGATACTATCTCGCACCAGTCAGAATGGCTATTATTAAAAAATAAAAAATAAAACAGATGCGGCAAAGTTGTGGAGAAAAAGGAACACTTATACACTGTTGGTGGGAGTGTAAATTAGTTCATTTATTGTGGCCAATAGTGTGGTGATTCCTCAAAGACCTAAGGACAAAAATACAATTAGACCCAGCAATCCTATTACTGGTATATACCCAAAGGAATATAAATTATTCTATTATAAAGACACATGCGCATGTATATTCGTTGCAGCACTATTCACAATATCAAAGACATAGAATCAACCTAAATGCCCATCAATAATAGACAGGATAAAGAAAATGTGGTACAGATATACCATGGAATACTATGCAGCCATAAGAAAAGAATGAGATCATGTCCTTTGCAGGGAGATGGATGGAACTGGAGGCCCTTATCCTTAGCAAACTAACACAGGAACAGAAAACCAAGTACTGCATGTTCTCACTTATAAGTGGGGGCTAAATGATGAGAACACATGGACACGTACAGGGGAACAACACACACGGTGGCCCATTGGAGGATGGAGGGTGAGAGGAAGGAGAGGATCAGGAAAAATAACTAATGGGTACTAGGCTTAATACCTGGGAGATAAAATAATCTGTGAAACAAACCCCCATGACACAAGTGTACCTATGTAAAAAACCTGTACATGTACTCCTGAACCTAAAATAAAAGTTAAAAAGAAATCCAGATTCCTGGCTTCTAAAAAATTGGAAGATTTTGTCAAAACTAGACAAACTTAAATTCCTCTGTTGTAGCAATAAACAGAAGCTGTTTTCTAAGGGCTAGGCACTCTCCAGTTTGCTGCACTCCCCACCAATGCCTCTCATATTACTCCCAGCTGATGTAACTAATTTAAGGTAACTCCTGGCCTCTGAGCATTTTTCATTTTGTGATACAAATTATAGCATCAATTACAGATGAGAGTTGAATTCAGTTTTAATAATGGTTTATTCCAACGTTGAGATGCTATGATTCTGAGTACCATTTTCAAACACAAAGTAATCTCGACCAGCAAAGGAACCTGGATAGCTTCCGTTTTTAGCTTCTTTCTAAACCAGCAGAATTCAAGACATTATTAACTATTTGGTCTTTTAGGAAAGTCAGTTGAAACACAAATTTATAAGGAAGCATTTGGTAGAAGAGCCAACTCCAGAAAGTAATGTAAACTCTATTCCTGTGTTGACCAATATGTAATTTCGTATGTATCTGACAAAAGAAGCTGAATCTGAGAAGACAATTCTAATTGTTTCTGATTGCATTATGCAAATAGTTTCAATAGATCTACTAGTCTATTGAACTTACTATTTGACCAGTTGTTGTGACTCTAAAATGCCCTTGCTCTTTGGGAAATTTCTTTTCCTTCCTTCCTTCCTTTTCATCTTTCCTTCCTTCCTTCCTTTTCATCTTTCCTTCCTTTCTTTCTTTCTTTCTTTTTCTTTGTGTAAACATCAGCTAGAATTTCTATAGACAGGATTAAAAGTCTGGGAAAAAATCTGAGCTTTTAGTGTGGCATAATAAAAATAGTACTAAATTATAAGAGCAGGGTGATCATAAACAGCAGCCCATCACCTTTATATTACCCATAGTCCTTTACATAGTATTCTATTCATAGTTGTGGTTAATGAATCTACTGAATAAATGCATACTCTAAGAGCCAGAGGAACTAGTCTTCCCAAGCAGTCAAATATCTTGCCTTCTGGTGATGTCTCAGATTCTTTTAGGTACAGAAGATTTGTTTTACACAGTGTTCACCGGGTATATATTTTTCCATTTTTTAAACTGTTAATCCTTCAGCATCCTCATAGTTTAGGTAAGTTCCTGTAAGTAGCATATATCTGGATTTTTAAAAATCCATTGTGATCTGTGTATTTTAACGGAGTTTAGTCTATTTACATATGGCTACTAATAACTATGAATTTGCTTTAACAGTTTGTACTTCCTATTTACATTGCATTAAAAATACATTTCTACTTCATTTCCCTTTTCTGTTGGATTAGGTTTTCTTTTTCCATTTTTCTCTCTACCAGCTTAGAAGATATTCATTCTTTCCTATTCTTTTAATAAGAATATTTGACTTAAAATATAAAGTTAATAAAAAGCTCTCCCTACCCCTAAGCAAATAAATGAATAAATAGCTTAAACCCATTTTAATTCTGATCTCTTTGCTGCATATCTTACCTTTAATTTTTGCCTAATATTGTAGATCAATCTTATTTTTAAATCCACAGAGTAGTGATTATTTGCTTATTACGTCTCTCTCCTATCAGAAATATGACACTGCTGCATCCCATTTACTATAATGTTTAACACATAGTACTTAATACGTATCTTTGGACTAATGAATCAATACAATACTAGGGGATTTTTTTCTTTTTTTTACTGCTAATGCTTGGTGACATTTAGTCACATGCTTTGTAATATCTTTTTTCCTCATTTTTCTTTTTGCATCTTACTTTTTCATGGCTTACTTTTTTCAAATATTTAAGGTATATAGCTTAAATTTTATAGTGTTTATACTTTAAACTTTTTATTTTGAAATAGTTACAGGTTCACAAAAAGTCACAAAAATAGTACAGAAGGGTCACATGTGCTTATGTGACACTGCTGAATCCTTTTTTACCACACATAGTACTTAATACATATTTTTGGACTGAATAAATAAATCTATTTTTAAAAAAATCATGTTTGTTAATATTTACTCTTCCTTCCTTCTTCCCTCCTTCTCTCTTTCTCTTTCTCTTTTCCTCCCTCCCTCCCTTCCTTCCTTTTCTCTTTCTTTTCCTTTCTTTCCAGGGTGTCACTCTGTTGTCCAGGCTGGAGTCCTGTGGTACCATCAGGGCTCACTGCACCCTCAACCTCCCCAGGTTCAGGTGATCAATCCTCAATCCTCCCACCTCAGCCTCTTGAGTAGCTGGGGTTACAGGTGCACACTACCACACTCAGCTAATTTTTGTAGAGATGGGTTTTTGCCATGTTTCTTAGGCTGGTCTCGAATTCCTGCAAGTGATCTGCCCACCTCAGTCTTCCAAAGTGCTGCAATTACAGATGTGAGCTACTGTGCCCAGACTACTCACATGTTTGTCAATATCTTTTCTCTCCATTTTTCTTTGACCTTTACCCAATTTCCCCCAATGGTTATATCCTACCCCAACCAGGAAATTTGTGCACTAGGTGTATATATTTATATGCTGTTTTATCACGTGTGAATTCATGTATTAACCACCCCAATTAAGATACATTCTAGGCCGGGCACAGTGGCTCACACCTGTAATCCCAGCACTTTGGGAGGCTGAGCTGGGCGGATCACCTGAGGTCAGGAGTTCGAGACCAGCCTGCCCAACACGGCGAAACCCCGTCTCTACTAAAAATACAAAAAATTAGCCAGGCGTGGTGGCAGGCGCCTGTAATTGCAGCTATTCAGGAGGCTGAGGCTGGAGAATCGCTTGAACCTGGGAAGTGGAGGTTGCAGTGAGCCGAGATCATGCCACTGTCCTCTAGCCTGGGCAACAAGAGTGAAACTCCATCTCAAAAACAAACAAACAAAAAAACCCCCCAAAAAACAGATATATTCTATCACTACAAAGACCATCCTCATGCCCTCCTACCCCCAACTCTACTCCACCTTATCTAATTGCTGGCAACTACTAATCTGTTCTCATCTCTATAATTTTGTCATTTTGAGAATGTATAAATGGAATCACACATCACACAGTATGTGACCTTTAGGTATTATATTTTTTTAATCCATCATAATGCTCTTGAGATCCGTTCACATTATTGTGTGAATAAGAAAATAAGAAACTTTTTTTTTTTTTTTGCTGTGTAGTATTTCATAGTATGGATGTACTGCAATTTCTTAAACTATTCAACTATTGAGGGGCATTTTGGTTATTTTTAATTTTGGGCTATTAAAGTAAGGCTGTTATGAATATATTTATGTACATGTTTTTGTGAATCGAGGTTTTCATTTCTCTGGGGATGAATGCCCAGGAGTGTGGTTGCTGGGTTGTATGGTATGTGTTTAATCTTCTAAGAAATTGCCCAATTATATTCCAGACTGGCTGTACCATTTTACGTTCTTGTGTCCATATATCTAAGTATAGATTTATATGTTTTATATATTGATGTTTTCTTTTTCTAAGAATTCATGTATTTATTCCAGTCTGTACAGACAGGACTTGTTTGTACTCATCCTTCTTAAGAGGGCTTTCTATGAATTCAAAGGGGATTGAGGGTTGTGACCTAAGCCTGAAGTCATGTCAGCTGTTTTAGCATTAGGGGGCTCTCTGAGCCCAGGAACTATGTGACTCTTGCAGATGCCCTACATACACTGCCTTGGTGGACTTGGGTAGGAAAGGGAAGAATTCCCTGGTTTACCAGGCAAAGTCACTCTCTTTCTACTCTTTCCCCATATTGAAAGGAGTCTCTCTCCATGTGGGCTGCCCTGAGTTAGGGAAGGGGTCATATGGGCACTCCCATGGCCACTATAGCTGCCACTGCACAAGGTCACACCAGAAGCCTATAGACCAGCATAGTACTGGGGCTCACCCAAGGCCTGCAGCCACCACTCCCTGACTGCTGCTCATGTTTTTGCAAGGCCCAAGACCACTTCAGTCAACAGGTGGTGAATTCTGCCCGGACTGGGTCTATTCCATCAGGCCAGCAGATTCCCTTCCAGCTCAAGGTGGCTTTAGAAATGCTGACTCAGAGCAAAGACCTGGAATCTGGGCTTCAAGAATTTACCTGGTGCTTTATTTTACTGTGGCTGAGCTAGTACTCAAGTTGTAAGACGTCGTTCTCTGTACTCTTCCTTCACTTTGCCTCAAGTGGAAGGAGTCTCTCCTGGAGCTGTACTGCCTGAATTGGAGGAGGTGATGCAGGCAGTCTCTTGGGCTCTGGTGTTGCACTGAGTTGCACACAAAGTCCACTGCCTCTGAGATCAGCAAAGCAGCAGGGCTTGCCCTAGGACTGTGGTCCCTGTGGCATGACTGCTACTCAAATTTATTCTGGGTCCCAGGTCACTTTTGTTAGCCAGTGGTGAGGCTGGCTGTGACTTGGGTTCCTCCCAATGGGGCACAGAATTTCCCCATGGGCCAGGGCTGGTCTGAAGGCTCCTGTCCTGGGTGCCAGCAGAATTCTGCCCTTTGCTATGTTCCACTGTGATACGACAGTACCGAGTACCACTCTTGCTTTGCTCTCTCTCCCTTAAGCACAGATTTTCTCTCCATGCTCTGCTGCTCAGGTTTGAGGGAGGGATGGTGCATGCAGTGCAAGACTGTCTTTCCTATCCTCTTCAATGCCTCTCTCCTTAATAGTATGTTCAGATCAGGCACTGTGATCACTCTAATTGTTTTGGTTCCTATGAAGGTGTTTTCTTGCATAAATAGTTGTTCAATCTGGTGTTCCTGCAGGAAACAATCACACGAGGGCTCTATTTGTCCATCTTGTTCCAGTTCCTCCTAAGGAATCATGCAGTTTTATCAAATCTGGAAAAGTTTTGTTATTAATTCTTTGAATATTTTTTATTCCAATTTTTTCTATTCTCTCTTCCTGAAAAATACCATTAAAATAAATTAGAACATTTGGTTCTATTCTCCCTATCTACTTTTAAAGTCTTTTTAAATATTCTTTACTTCCTTATTTCTCTTTGTGAACTCCAGCTATTTCTGTATTCCAGTTCACTAGTTATATTTCCAACTATATCTGAATTACTATTTAATCCAGTCATGGAGTTTATTTTAATGACTATAGTTTACACTGGTAGAAATTCCATTTGGTAATTTCAAAGATATTTTTCTTTTCCTTTTCCATGCTTTCTTATTCATTGCTTAAAAATTTCCAATTCCCATTTATGATTTTATTAATTTAAACCTCCCTCTTATCTCTCTTTCTCTCTCTCTCTCTATATATATGTTCAACTTTTATATTGAAGTGGTGCCATTGTCTGGGGTAATACCCGAGGCTCGTTACCCCACGGCCTCAGAAAACAAGGACGCAGACACACCAGAGTGAGGTTAAGAGTGGAAGTTTAATAGGTGAAAGAAAGAGAAGAGCTCTCTTGCTACAGAGAAGGGTCCCGGAGAAAATGGGTTGCTGGTTCTGTGGCAGAATGCAGGAGATTTTATAGACGAGCTTGAGGAGGTGGTGTCTGACATACGCACAAGATTGGTTGGACCAGGTGTGCCATTTGCATAGCGTGTGAAAATCTGGCCACTCCCACTTTTATTATGCAGATGGGTTCTCTACCTGGATGGAGCTATGTTGCTTGTTCCTTATTGTACAGGTGGTGACAAAAGGGAAGATGGAGCCTCCATATTCAACATACCTGGCTTCCAGGTAGCCCTTTTTTATTGGCACAGCTGCTGGCATTCACCCATGCAAGCTTCCAGCTTGCTTTTCTACTTTTGCGGCTTGATTTTTCAGGCTGCTCTTTGTTAGAAATGATTTGGGGGCTGCTTTTTATTAAAAGGGAAGCCTTGCGGAGGACTCCTTTTACCCTCGCTATCTTCCTAAATAATTTCTTTCTAGCTCCTATATCAATATCACCTGAAGTTATTGGGTGTTTAATGTTTTTGTTTAGTGCCTACTGACTCTCACCCATGTTAATTTGTTTCCTTGTATGTTTTTGCAATTCTGAATTTTGATTTCATCATTACATTTCTCTGTGGACATCCTGCGAAGCCTGGGTTGAAGGTGTATACCTCCACAGGTTTTCTGCTTACTTCTTTCTGCCTGGTGTCTCAGGGTCAATTTTATTTTTTGTTTAGAGTTTCATACTATGGAATAGTACACAATAAAATCTCTAGTCTAATTCCATGATTTTGAGTTCTTAAAGAAAAAGTTTTCACTATCTGTAACTCAAAACAAGATGTACAAACTTCACTGTTTATACTATAGGTGAATTTTTCTTAAGACAGTCTTTTATACAGAGTCAGGCTTTATGAGCATGTTCTCAGTTTCACCATGAGAGAGCTTAAGTATTAGTCGGTTTTCCCAAAGTTGACTTAAAACATATGTCCCCAAGTTGTTGGGACTGGAAATTTTTCTCTCCACCTCATGGCTTTATTGTCACTATTTTAATTTGCTATTATTTTTTGGGGGGGCGGTTAATTCTTTGCTTTAGGACTCTTGTAGTTTCCCTTTATTTCTTGTGCACTCAGTCTTTCATGCAAGGTTTGCTTTATCCAGGTTTTTAGTGTGTGTGTGTGTAATAAAGAGTTTAATAGACAAGAGGCCAGCCATGACACATGGAAGACAAAGTTGTTACTCTACTCAATCTCCACAAAAATTCAAAGGCTAGGGTTTCTCAAGGATGGTAGACCAGGGAGTCCCCTTATGTGTGGGGCCACAGGACAGGTCCAAGATTGGGGCAGGCAGGAGGGTCAGGGAGGCAGCTGCTCCAGGTGGAGACACTGGTTGTCAGAAATGCAAAAACCTGAAAAGACATCTCAAAAGGCCAATCTTAGATTCTACAATAGTGATGTTATCTGCAGGAGTAATTGTAGAAGTTACATGTCTTGTGACCTCAGGAATAATGGCTGGTAATCATTTATCTCTACACCTTAGCAGAATTGGCTCCACTCATCCTCCTAACCTGATGCCCTTTCATTAGTTTTATAAATGCAGCTGAGTTTTGTCGAAGGCCATTTATCATTTAAACTATAAACTAAATGTTTCCCAAAGTTAGCTTGGCCTAAGCCTAGAAATGAGCAAAGACAGCCAGCCCGTGAGGCTAGAAGCAAGATAGGGTCAGCCATGTCAGATTTATCTCACTGTCATAATTTTGCAAAGGTGGTTTCAATCCCTCCTTTTGGATTTCATAACATCTTATTCTTAAGGTGTGGGCTATGCAGATGGGAAAAGGCCTAGACTGCTCCGGCTTCTTCCTGCTGACAGGAGGAGTGGTGGGGATAGCAGTTGGCTCCAGGGGAATAGGAGTGAAACTGCTGCTTTGCAGCTGTCTGCCTGTACTCACGGGTGCCTGTCAAGGCTTGCATGACAAGCACGTTAGCACTCTCATCCACAATTTAGCACAGCACTCAAGTGAACAGCAGACTATAAGTTAATGAGTAGGTTGTTAGAAAGACAGATTGGGATAAGCAGGAAAGAGTAGATTTAAATATACTGCCCCATATCTTTTTAGTCAGTTTCCTAGTCCTGAAACTGGATCAGTTCAGTTAAACAGCTGTTTCCCATATCAGGAGATGGCACTGCAGATGGGCTAGGCCTCTACATGTGATGAAGGCAAACTGATTTTTAATAAGAGGCATGTCTATGGAAACAGAAGAAAAACAAAGGTTAATGTTATCCAGGTATAGTGTAAAGCTTTTTCAGGTTATCTAGACTAACATGTTGTTGGAAATCAAAAATTATATAGGTAATTTTTATATTTAAGTTTTATACTGAACTTCAATGGTCCTTTGGCAGCTTTTATATTATTTTTTTCTATATTACTCAGAATTTTAATAGCCACCATACTGCAAACATTTGGAGTTTTCCCCTGCAGATAAATTTTTTACGAGATATCTCAAAACATGACTCACTACTGTTTTTAGTCAAGTACTATATGTGTTGAATTTTTAAAAAGTATTCCATCTTATTTTAAGTGACATGTTATTACTTCATTTTAGAAGCACGGTTCTGCTTAGCACATCAACATAAGAATCAAGAAGTTACTATTGCCACAAACAATTTTCTAAGGGGAAATGAGAATACCCACCAAAGTGAGACCTACCTACAAAAATGTACTCCTTGTAATTTTATTCCAAATAGCTAAAGACTCAATGCTTTGGAATTTTCTCTACTGGTACCTTGATTAACTCATAGAGATATAGAATAATATCTGTATCACAAGGGAAAGTTAAAATCATTTAGAGATAATTGAATCAAGTTTTGTAACATACTTTTTGGGAATTGTGTAGCAAATCACCTTTTAAGAATTATTAATGATGTACCCAATATTTCAAATTATTTGCTTTTTTAATGTTTTAAATGAATTAGAATAGGATTCAAGGTTATCTTAAAATGTCAGTCTCACTCATATGCTTCTGATATGCTTACTTGAGCAGAAGGAAAGGGACTGAGCTATATATATAGTACATGGGTAATTTTGTACAACCCTGGGGCTGCTCAGGAGAGTGTGTAAATATTATTTTTATTTGAATTGTGAAGGAGAATTCTATTGAAAACCATTGGTCTAATCCAGAACATTCATTTTACAGATACAGAAACTTAAGACCCTGTGAGAGATCTCACAACATAAGTTAGTGACCAAGATGAAATTTTAATTCAGGTATTTTAAGTTATACTCCATCATACTTTCTACTATACCACAATAAGAGTATTTTCATAACATCTCAATGGAAGATAGCGTGCCACTTGGTTATATCAGGCATTCACATTTTTCTTGCTGCATTAAAGCATGCTTTCTTTCTATCAGATTAAAACTGACAGAGACGAAACAGTTTTGGGCTGATTTACTTGGGTTGGCTCCAGGGCCTCTAATCTGCATTTCATCATGATACAAGCACATGTTTCCATCATTGGTACACTCATCTGCATCAGCCGGGATGTTAACCACATGCTAACCCAATTTCCTCTATGAATTTATTACTTACTCTTCATTTAAGTTCATGAAACCTAACATGAGCCCCAAATAAGCATAACATCCTTAACAAGAAGATCTCAGCTCAAGAACCATGCCCACTAGGCAACATAACCTAAGGATGAAGGCTTAGGAGTGGTAGGGAGAAAAAAATCAGTCTTGCAACAATACCTTGGGGACCCTCCGCAAAAGAAGATTATAATAAATTTTGATAGGTTACATGGTACAAGCTGAAATACATGAGCAAGTCATGATTTGGCAACAAAATACAGTCCTTGTTTTAACTCTGTGCAGCTTGGTTGTACCAAATTGATCCATGATTTCCAAAATTAGAGGTACAGCCTTCAGAAAAGAGGGGAAGATGGTGGAGTGCATGGAAGGCAAAGGGAAGCTATAATGGGAAGGTATTTTGGAAGCAAAATCCAAATGCAAATTGGTTGTTAGAGAAACTATTCAGATCCATCTGGTGGCTGCATGTGATGAATACTACAAATCCCATCAATGGATATTCATTTTGGCAATGGCAAAGGAAAGTAAAATAGAACAAGTCAGGCCACCAGAGTATGGATGTTGGACTCAAACCAACTTGGATCAGAGTATGGATGTTGGACTCTTGCAAATGTGCAGCAAACACTCATCCCATGTTTTAGCCTAGTAATCATGAAAAGAGGAGTTTTTTAGTTAAGAAAATGTAAGAAGAAGAAGTGTCAGAGACATAAAAACTACATTACATAACTGACGGGGGAAATGTTTCTTTGTTTGCTGAGCTTCCAGATTGTCTGTCTATATTGATTTATTCATTCATTCCACCTACATCTGTTCCTAAGCACCTGTTATATGTCAGGCACAGTACCAGGTACTCAGGATACAAGATGATAGAACTACATTCCAGCCCTCAGAGAACTCTCAGTCTGGTGAGGGAAGTAGATGATAAACAAATACAATAAAGTTATACAGATAAGAACTAAAATATATCAATAATGGGCTATGCATTTACTACTTGCCAGCTCCTGTTTTATGTAATTTACACATATTACTTCATTTAATTCTCATAAACAGCCTATCAGGTAAGTATAATTATTTTTACCCATTTTATGATGGGAAAACCGAGGTGTAGAGAGGCTAAGTATCTTAACCAATGTCACATAGCTAGTAAATGGCAGAGCTGGGATGTGAACCCAGGAAATCTGGCTTTTGAACCCAAGCTCTGAACTATTATGATATGCTTTCTCTTGAACTAAAAGATAATGTGAAATATCAGTCTATCTATGGTAAGGTGGAAGAACCTTAGGGTGATAATAGTGCTGTTCATAAAACAGGGAGGTTTTTCTGGGGAGAAGACCCCCGAGCTAGGTCTTGAAGAAGATATTCTGGAGACGTATAGCATGGGGGCAATCAGGCAGAGGAGGAAGCATGAACAAAGTTACTGGAACTTGAAATAGAACATCATATTTGTTCTTGGAGATCTTGGAGATCTTGGAGATTTGTTCCCGGATCTCCAATAGAGTTGAAGAGGTAAGTAACAGAGAATGACCCGGAAAATGAATTAGGGGCAAAGGGAACCAGATCATAAGGAACTTTGTGTGTACATCAAGAATTCCAAGTTTATTCTCAGTTTAAGGGAGGGCCCTTGTAGGGTGTAAGCAAGACAGAGACAGATTAAATGTGCCTTTTTATAGAAGTACTGAGTCATGGTGTAAAGGTATGATTGGGAAAAGGTGTTGGGGGCTGGGGAGTGATAAACAAGACTGAAAGAAAAGGGAACAGTTAAAGAACATTTGGAAATAATACAGGATGAACATTACCTGGATACCAAAATCAGACAAGGACACACACCAAAAAGAAAACTATAGGCCAACATCTCTGATTAACATAGATGCAGAAATCTTCACAAAATACTAGCAAACCAAATTAAACAATACATTAAAAAGATCATTTACCATGATCAAACGGGATTCATTCCAGGGATGCAAAGATGGTTCAACATATGCTAATCAATGAACATAATAAATCACATTAATAGAATCAGGGACAAAAACCATATGATTATTTCAATAGATGCTGAAAAAGCATTTGGTAGAATTCAGCATTGCATTATTACAAAAGTGCTCAACATGTTGGTTTTAGAAGAAATATTTTAACACAATAAAGTCCATATATGAAAAATTCACAGCTAACATCATAATGAACAGGGAAAAGTTGAAAGCTTTTCCTCTAAGATCTGGAACAAGACAAGGATGCCCACTTTCACCACTTTTATTCAGCATAGTACTTGAAGTTCTGGCCAGAGCAATTAGGCAGGAGAAAGAAATAAAGAAAATAAATTTCCATACAAATTGGAAAAAAGGAAGCCAAATTGTTTCTGTTTGCAGATAACATCATGATATATATGTACAGAAAACTCTGAAGACTCCACTAAAAGACTGTTAGAAGTAATAAATTTTGTAAAGTTGTAGGATACAAAATCAACATATAATATCGGTAGCATTTCAATATGCCAATAATGAACTATCTAGAAAAGAAATCAAGAAAAGCAATCTCATTTACAATAGTTACCAAAAAATACCTAGAAATAAATTAGCCAAAGAGGTAAAAAAAGAATCCCTGCAATTAAAACTATAAAATCATGAAAAAAAAATTGAAGTAGACACAAATAAATGGAAAGATAGGCCATGTTCACGAATTGGGAAAATTAATATTGTTAACAATGTCCGTATTACCCAAAGCAATCTACAGACTCAATGCAATTCCTATCAAAGTACCAATGACATTCTTTTTTCTTTTCTTTTCGAGACAGTCTTGCCCTGTTGCCCAGGCTGGAGTGCAATGGCATGAACTCGGCTCACTGCAACCTCTGCTCCCGGGTTCAAACGATTCTCCTGCCTCAGCCTCCTGAGGAGCTGGGATTACAGGCACCTGCCACCATGCCCAGTAATTTTTTGTATTTTTAGTAGAGATGGGGTTTCACCATGTTGGCCAGGCTGGTCTCGAACTCCTGACCTTGTGATCCACCCGCCTTGGCCTTCCAAAGTGCTGGGATTACAGGTGTGAGCCACTGCGCCCAGCCCAATGACATTCTTCACAGAAATAGAAATAAAAAGAACCTTAAAATTCATGTGAAAATGCAAAAGACCCTGGATAGCCAAAGCAATCTTGAGGAAAAATAAAGCTGGGGCATCATATTACCTGACTTCAAAACATATTACAAAACTATAGTGCCAAAATAGCATGCTACTGGCATAAAAACTGAGATATAGACCAGTGGAACAGTATACAGAACCCAGAAATAAATCCATGTATTTACAGCCAACTGATTTTTAACAAAGGTGCCAAGCATACATATTGGGGAAAGGCCAGTCTTGCAATAAGTGGTGCTGAGAAAACTAGATATCCACATGCAGAAGAAAGAAAACCTTATCTCTCCCCATACACAAAAATCAACTCTAAATGGATTAAAGACTTAAATGTAAAATCCCAGACTATGAAACTACTAGAAGAAAACACAGGGGAAATATTTCATAAAATCAGACAGGGCAAGGATTGCTAAAATAAGACTTCAAAAGCAAAGGCAACAAAAGCAATAATAGACAAATTCGATTACATCAAACTAATGAGCTTCTGCACAGCAAAGAAAACAATCAGTAAAGTGAAGAGACCAACCTACAGAATGGGAGAAAGTATCTGCAAGCTATACATCTGACAGGGGTTAATATGTAGGATTTATGAGGAACTTCAACTCAATAGCCAAAAAGCATCTAATCAGGTTTAAAATGGGCAAAAGACTAAAATAGACATTTTCCAAAAGAAGATATACAAATGGGCCAGACACTGTGGCTCATGCCTGTAATCCCAGCACTTTGGGAGGTTGAGGTGGGTGGATCACGAGGTCAGGAGTTCAAGACCAGGTGGTCAACATAGTGAAACCCCATCTCTACTAAAAATACAAAAATTAGCCGGGCGTGGTGGTGGGCACCTGTAATCCCAGCTACTCTGGGAGGCTGAGGCAGGAGAACTGCTTGAAGCCAGGAGGCATATGTGGTAAGCCGAGACCGCACCATTGCACTCCAGCCTGGGTGACAGAGCGAGACTCTGTCTCAAAAATTAAAAAGAATAAATAAAAATAAAAATAAAAAAGAAAAGAAAGAAAGAAGACATACAAATGCCCCACAGATACATGAAAAAAATGATCAAGATTACTAATCATCAGGGAAATGCACATTAAAACCATCATGAGATATCATCTCATCCCAGCTAGAAAATGGTTATTACCAAAAAGATGAAAAATAACAAATGCCATTCAGGATGTAGAGAAAGGGGAACTTTTAGGTACTGTTGGTGGGAAAGTAAATAGTAGAGCCATTATGGAAAATAGTATAGAGGTTCCTCAAAAAATTAAAAATAGAACTAATATATGATCCAGCAGTTCCACTAGTGGGCATATATCCAAAGGAAATGAAATCAGTATTTTGAAGAGATATCTGCACCTCCATGTTTATTACAGTGTTACTCACAATAGCCAAGATATGAAATTAACCTAAATGCCCATCTACAGATAAATGGATTAAGAAAATGTGACTATATATAAATATACATATTTACGTACACATATATGTATGTATACATATTTACGTACACATATATGTATGTATACATATTTATGTGTACATATATTTATGTATACGTGTGTATATATATACATACACACTATAAAATATTATTCAACTATAAAAAATAACGTTCTGTCATTTTTGGCAATGTGGATGAACCTGGAGGACATTATGTTAGGTTATGAGTTGGGAAATAACTCATGCATAGAAAGACAAAAATCTTATAATCTCATTAATATGCAGAATCTTACAAAGTTAATTTTATAGAAGTAGAGAGTAGAATAGTGGGGAAGGTGTAGTGGAGACCAGGAGAGATTGCTCAAGGGTACAAATGTATAGATAAATAGGAAGAACAAGTTCTGGTGGTGTTTTTCTTTTCTTTTATTCTCCCTTCTTGGACTTCAGGTTCTTGTGTTCTATTGCACAGTAGGGTGACTACAACTACTAACAATGTAGTGTATATTTCAAGTTAGCTAGAAGAGAAGATTTTGAATGTTATCACCACAAAGAAATGATAAATATTTAAGGTGATTGATACGGTAATTACTCTCATTTAATCCTTATACAATGTATACATGTATTAAAATATCAACCTGTATTCCATAAATATGTACAATTATGTGACTATTATAAATTAAAAATTAATCAGAAAGAATAAAAAGAAATAGTCTAGGATTGTGTTGGTTGGGTTAAGGGGGATAAAGATGGATGATGTGATGCTAAACGGGGAGGAATACAGAAGCAAGAAGAATTAACTTTCAGGATAACTATTCACTTTCATTCCACTGTGTTTTCTATCCTTAAACTCTGTTGGTGTCCGGAAGAATTTTTTTTGATGACTGAAAAAAGCAATTCTGAAGAAACTGGCCATTGTCATGGGAATGTTTCTTTCTCTACAGATCTTCTTGAATGAAATGCAGGATCAGTTACATTTCACTTGATTATCTTGTATCTAAAAGATACGTTCTAATCAATAGTTACATTAAACAGAATCCAGGCTTACAATGCAATCAAGTCAGGTAAAGTCATGGATATTTCTTAGCAAAAAATCTTCAAAATATTATCAATATCCCCAGTTGTATTTCTATGCAGTTTTGGTTTACTCAAATCTCCCAAATTTTTTATGATTGAAATATTCAATCAGATAACACCAGGGTGAAAATAATGAAGACTTGAGATGATGTGTTTCATCAAGTAGAAAATAATTTTAAAAGCATTCTTAAGGATGCAAAAGTGACTGTGAAAAAAATACTCATTTCCTGCCAGAAAGGGATTATTCCAGCTCACCAGTAAAAGGAAAAAATAAAAGATGACACCTGTTGGCAGTTTAATGCTAATATGAATTCTGCTTTCAGGCTGGAAATTATGCATCAACAAAAATATAAATATAATTTTTTTCACAGCTGTGTAAGTGAAAAAACATATGTTGAGAAATTAGAGACAACTATTATCCATTATTCAAAATTTCCGTGGCCGCTGAGTGAATACAGTGTTGGAATTAGAAATGTACAATGCTTTTTAATTAATTTACATTGTTGGCTGATGACATGCCACAAATAACCACAACATTGAACACTCTTCCCTGTTCTCCTTTAAAAAATGCTCTCCTGTTTACAGGAGCTAGCACGGCTGCTAATTTTCTGGCTTCCCCTGGAGAAAATTGAAGCAGGGTTTGTGCGGTTAAAAGAGAAGCCATAAGCCAGAGGGAGGTGGGCCAAGGTCATCACAAAGGCTTCCTCCAAGTTCAGATGTGATCTCCTAACAAGTTCCTCAATGATATTGTTTGGTTCTGTGTCCTCACCCAAATTTCATCTTGAATTGTCATCCCCACATGTTGAAGGAGGGACCTGGCGGGAGGTGACTAGATCACGGGGCAGTTTCCTCCATGCTGTTCTCCTGATAGTGAGTGAGTTCTCATGAGATCGGATGGTTTCAAATTACAGCACTTCCTTCTTTGCTCACTCTCCTGCCATCTTGTAAAGAAGGTGCTTGCTTCCCCTTCACCTTCCACTACGAAGGCCACTATGTGGCCTCCCCAGCCATGCGGAACTGTGAGTCAATTAAACTTCCTTTCTTTATAAATTACCCAGTGTCAGGTAGTATCTTTATAGCCGTGTGAGAGCGAACTAATACACTCAAGCAGTTAGTGAATGAGAAATACCATGAGATTTGAAGGAAACTAAGAAAGCAGAATTAGTTGAGTATTTCTTAAAGACTATTTTCCATATATCTGAAAGTATGCTGGGTGTTATATCAGAGCTGTTACTTATCATTCTATGTGACCCTGGCCAAATTACTTTTCTCTTTGATGTTTAGTTGTTCCCATCTGTGAAATATGGGGTTAGGCTTCAATGGCTTCTCTGAGTTTCCCTCTGGAACCTTGATGATTCTCTAAATTAGAGTCACACTCCTCAAGAATCTCAGTTACACAAAATTAATAAGACCAGCATACCTAAGCTGATTGACGAAATTAACAATAAAACTAAAAGCACTAGAGGAATGACTCTGTGTACTGCACACTCCGATGCACTGCACACCATAGTCTCTATCACTTTATTATCAGTTACACTCTCCATCCATAATCCCATTCCCTACTCAAAGCAATCCTATGGCATGGGTTTCATAGCACGGATGAAGGAACCAATGTTCAGAGTACTTGAGAGAGTTAAGATTACAGAGGTGGGATGCAGTGAAGGTTGGAATAGAGTTTATGTCTTATTGACTTCAGTACCTGACTCCTAACCACTGCTCCACATTGCCAATAACAATAACAGGGAAATGTCCCCAAGGTCTGTTTTAATCCCAGCATGAAGATAGTGCAGTATAAGAGGAAGACTGAAAGACTGTAATCAGATGGCCCTGGGAATTTGTCTTAGCACTGCCATGTGGCACCTGTGTATTGTTGGGATATCCAGGCCTATTTCTTCATCTGTAAAATGGGGATATCAATATTCACCTAATAGTGTTGTAGTGGGGCATAAGATAATATTAAGTGCTTTGGCACAATGCCTGTCACATGGTACATAAATAGGAGGTTTTTGTTTGGTTTTGTTTTGTTTTTCTTGTCATCCTCCTTCTTTCCTGTAGTCTTATTTCTTTCAGGGTCTGACCAATTTCTTTCCAGTTTTCTCCTTGTCTTACTGGTGTCTGGTTTGTCTATAGAGGTTTTAAATATTTAAAGGTCACCATTTGGTCAAAGTAGGAAAATCACCCTCTCATATTTGAAACACGCCTTGTATCACTTGCACTGGCCCTGGGCCAGGCTCAGAGGGTCCTGATTAGCATATGCCATCTCCCTTAAAGGGAGAGAAAGCAAGAGATAGGCATCGGCAAATTGCAGTCCTTCATTAGCCTGTCTGCTGATATTGACGTTATAATTTTCTAGTCAACTTTTTTCCCACCCAGCCCTCCCTTGGCTCTTGATTTCTGACCTGCAGCCACCCTCTCTTCCCAGTCAGCTTCCTCAAGCAACTCCATCTTGTCAAATATGGCCAGTCATGTCTGGTGATGCCATAAGCAAAGGATATGCTTATGAAGGCAAGAAAATTGAATGACTGATCTAATTCCTGCCACTGGAGATCACACCCTACCAGTGATACGGTTGCCTGCAGTTGAAAAATGCAGCATCTTTGGATGTATACAGTGAAGCAAACTATAAAAAAAATTGAACTTAAATAAATTCAGAAGAAAAGGTGGATCTGATAAATAAGAATCGACTCTGTGCCAGACTTAATTTTCACCAAAAACATAGTTTACACTTAGTATGCACCAAGTACTATTGTAGCACTTTAAAAATACTAACTCATGAAATCCTCACAAGCACCTTAAGAAATAGATAGGATGATAGGATTAATGTCTTCATCTTACAAATGAGGATACTGAGCACAGAGAGGTTGTCATCTCCTCAAGGCCACACCAGTAGTAAGTAACAGAGGAAGGAAAGAGCCCAGGCTATCTGAGTTCTGAATCCAGGTTCTTAGCCACTATGTTGAGCTGCTTCTAGGTTGAGGGGCAGCAGGAGCTTCTTAGGAAATGGGACCAGGGCCAGTAGCTGGTCACCTGCAGCAGAAGTGAGTGTGCACACTAGAGAGTGGCTCCTAGTGAGGAGTGTTTGGCGTGCTGTGGGCATCCATCTATGTGCTTTGTGGAAGGACGGTAGAGTGTTGATTAATCTGGCCAGTTGGTTAAGGCAGTAGACTGTTAAGGTCTGAACGCCTATGTTATTGCCTTTATGATTCCCATTACAAAGATGAAGACATCAAACACAGAGAAGATACATAACTTGTCCAAGGCAGGATTTTAAACCAGAGCTATTTTATACCTTAGCCCACTCTCTTCCAAAGGCTCTCAGTGGCATGAAGTCTCTCCAAACCAGGTCAGTGTTAATGTGCGGAACTTCAAGAACCAACTTTGCCTTCCTAACACACAGACAATGTGACCATTTCTCATCAGTGTTGTCTCAAAAGAATAGGCACAACATCCAGAAAGCAGGGAGCAATTCACACTTCATGTAAAGCCCACAGCAATAAGTATGCTATACACAGAACAAGTACTCAGAGTTGAGTTCTGGTGAACTTAGTGGGTCATATGCTCTAGCTCCATGATGAAGTTGGAAAAGGGCAGTCATAAGAATAAAAAAAAACACCTCTAAGGAGACAGAAGACATACTTGGGTTATTCCAGTAGCTTCAGTCACAAATACTTGGCGTATACACTACCACTTGCCTCTCTTGTGCCCTTAAAAGGCTTGAATAATAAACACAATGCTGTCATCATGACTTAAGCTTAGCACTCTCTCAAACTTCTCAACACGGTATTCCCAGCAGTGAATACCCATTGATTAGATAAGGAATGTGACAGTGAAGCCTACTTTTCATCTCTGAATAGCCTGAGAAGTGGTCCCAATGAGTTTATCCAATCTCATGTCCAATGTGATATAATACATAATATCTTTGCATAATTTTGCAATGTCATTTCACACCTGCCTTTCCAATTGAGGGGATTGGAGCACTCATATGTGACTGATGGGCAAGAAAGAGTTCTCTAGAAGGAGAAAGGTGAGAGCAATGGGCCTGCCAGCTGGCACTGACATATGAAGCAAAATGATGGGTTTGAGGCTACATTGAACAGGAGTAGCTTTGGGCCTGTGGGATTCAGATCATCTGAGTTATCTGTCCTAAGCCCTAAATCTCCCCAACTGAGAGAAGCACAGCTAACCCCCCACTCCAAGATATCCAAGACAACCTTGTCAGAGGGATCATTTCAGTGCACTCTGTGAGTATGTTGCTCCCATCTCCAAAAGCTTTCAATGGCTTTTCATGGCCTGCTGGATAAAAACCAAGCTCCTTACTCTACCACTGATATTGCAATCTTAGTTGCCCAATTCTCAGCTCCCAGGTCCTCCAAATTTAATTCTAGTCAACTTGTCTAATTTTCTGTCAACTTTTTGACTAGAAAACTTTTTTCATTTAAATTCCCTAGCTAAAGTAGACTTGAAGCTCCCAAACGAGCTGTGTGACCATGGGCAAGTTTCTTAAACTCTGTTCTTTGCTTACTTCACTTAGAAATATCACTTGGCTCTGTCTGAATACATGCTCAACAAATGTCAGCTATTACATGTATTTTTAGTTCTATGTACTCATATGAATGTTTTTTCTGATATGCCTGTTTATGAATGTATGCCTGTTTCACAGCCTTATGCCATTTGTCTGTGCTTGTTTGCTTCTGTCTCTGTCTTATGCTCTCAAACCCTATACCAAATCCAGAAAGAGTATTTTATCCTTCACGAAGACAACTTTGGGTTTGCAGGGCAGAGCCTTCTCTCAGGCTAGCTTGGCTAGTGCAAAGCTTTTCTCACACTCACAGGGAATTCTCTGCATTCACAGACAAATGGCAGGAGTGGAGACATGGAAAGCCTGCAGTCATCAAAGCAGTTTTGTTTTCTTTTCCCCCAAGCCCTTGTCCCTGGCTTCTCTTATCCTTAGTTCCTATATGCAGATATGTGGTGCCCCCAATTAGCTGATTGTGGGCATTTTACTGGAGGATAAACCCACATGGCTTTTTTTTGTTTCTACTGCTCTCAGGGTTCTGTTAGGAATGTTATTGATTGGCCCTTTATGATTTCCAGCTTGTAGGAGTTTGTTAAAATGGCAGATGAGTGAAGCAAAAACTATTGTGGGCTTCATTCTATTTCAGCTAGTAGCATTTCATATTCAAGAAAAAAAACCTGTAACTATTTTCAATTCCAATTTTAGTTTAGTCTTGCTTTCTGCCTGTTTGTCTGCTTCAATCCTGTCAAAATAAAAGCTGAAGATTAGCTAGGAAGGAAACGCAGAACGTTTATAGCTATGAATCAGAGACAAGGGTAAGTGAACTTCCTGCTGATGGATGGACAAGCTGGGGTAGTAATTGGTGGTGGTAGTTCATTCTTGATTTTAAATGTAGGATCATTCTGATTTGCATTCTGTTTCCACTTACACTTTCAAATTCTCTGAGCAGGAGCTGTTGCAGATCAAGATAGTGCAGGAGGAAGAAAGAAGGAAGGGAGGGAGGGAGGGAAAGAGGAAGGAAGGAAGGAAGGAAGAGAGGGAGGGAAGAAGGAAGGAAGGAAGAGAGGGGAGGGGAGGGGAGGGGAGGGGAAGGGAGGGAAGGGAGGGAGGCAAGAAGAAAGGGACAGAGGAAGTCCTCAGAGGGAGAGATCCTGCCCTTAGTCACTGGGAAAATTGACAAATGTAGCAGATTGCTTTGTCTTACCGATTCTTTTGCCTTGCTCCTCCCTGGAGAATGCCTATTAACTTTTGCATGCTCCCTGCATCAAACCAGGAGTGAAATTCTGAAATGAGTGAGTTTGGTAATTTTGTTAAAAATCAGAAGCTTAATGGGAAATAGTCATGTTACAAATTGCACAGCCTTTGGTCATCTTGCAGGCTCCCTTCTCCCCCAGGAGGCCTATTCTTTCTCTTTGTCTGAGCTGCCATCCTAAGATCTTCCTGCCATGAGCAGACCTCTCTGAGAATGCAGCCCAGCCTCCTGCTGACCAAGAAAGAAGAAGGGGAGCAGCTCTACCAAGCTTGCCTGCTTCCGTTAATTCTCCCACTGCCCCATCTCCCTGGAATTCTGGAGGGTGACTATCCCCCACTCCTTAGTGCCACCTATGTGGCACAGTGTCTGCCACATAGGTGCTGCTCATTAAATGATGAAGGAATCAATACACAGATGAATGAATGCAAGCAAGCTATCCACTACTGTGATACTACCCAAGTACAAGTTACCCAAGTAACTGATACAAGGTAGAGAGTGCTAGGTGCAGTCAAAGAAATGTAAACTCGGTGCCAGGAGAGACAGCATAGCACAGTGGTCAAGTACAAGGGCTGTGGCCTAATACAAACCTGGGTGTGGTTCCTGACCCATCATTTACTAGCCATGGGCTAGTTTCCCTCATCTTGGGAAAGCGATAACAATAATAACACTATGAACCATGACATACCTATTTTCCTATCTCTATGTCTAACAATTCTGAAATCAAGCAGGAACGATTACTTGCTCCCCGAATACTTGCTTTTGGAAGATAAAAAATGAGAACAAATTAAAATAGCTTATCAAGACTCACAGCATGCTCTCCAAGACTCACATGAGAATCCTCACCTCGCTGGGCCCACCAACCCAAAGTCATGATGGTATATACTCTACTCAATCCCAACCAATTCTCCAGGCCCTAAAACTTCATACCTGCCTTCCCCTGACCTTCCCCTTCAGAGATACTACTTATACTCGGCTAAGGTGGTGCTCTCCTTGCAACAGTAGTTTCATTAACATAGCTTTGCTTATTCAGCTTTGCTTAAGCTTTGCTTAAGCAAGTGTTTCTGATGGTCTTTGCCGGGATCTAATGGCTGACACTACTTCACAGACCACTTGGGAACACTGTATTAGATAAGGAAAGAGAAGCATTTAGTTCAGGGCCTAGCACTTGGTAAATACACTTTAAATAATACTATTATTACCACTATGATTAGAGAACAGGCTTATTACATCTAGCTGAAGAAATTCATTTATCTGTTCTTTTCTTTTTTTTTTTTTTTTTTTGAGACAGAGTCTCACTCTGTTGCCTAGGCTGGAGTGCGGTGGCGCGATCTCAGCTGACTGCAACCTCCGCCTCCTGGGTTCAAGCAATTCTCCTGCCTCAGCCTTCCAAGTAGCCGGGACTACAGGCACATACCTCCACGCCTGGCTAATGTTTTTGTATTTTTAGTAGAGACAGGGTTTCACCATGTTGCCCAGGCTGGTCTCGAACTCCTGAGCTCAGGCAATCCATCTGCCTCAGCTTCCCAAAGTGCTAGGATTACAGGTGGGAGTCACCGTGCCCTGCCTATCTGTTCTTTGAGTAATCTCCCATTAAACTAGCACACCTCGGCCATGTTCTAGTTCTTGGAGACACAGGGATGAGTAGTTACTAACTTTGAAGAGCTTGTGACTTAGGGGAGAAAATAGAAGGGTAAAGTAAAAGTTGTAACAGGGTGTGATCAGCCAAGGTGGAAGGGATGCACAAAGCAGAATAGTGGCATAAGGAAACAAGTCATCACTTCATCTATCACACCAGGCTCTAGGAGTGGAAGGGAGATTGCTTACTGGCCTGAGTTCTGGATATTAAATAGAAATGTGCCTGACCATCAGGAATAGGGACTAGGAAAGCCTTTCATTGAATGGGAACAGGACAGGTAGTACCAAGGGGCATGGGATACAGCTAGGATGCACTGGGAAATGTAACGTAGTTCTACATGATGGAAATTGAGAATGAGGCCACAGAGAAAGGCAGATGCACATCAAGGAGGCTTTGGATAAAAGTGAAGGATCTTGGGCTTTATTTTGAGGAAAGAAAATTATTACCATTGCAGCTAAAGAGCATTGAGTGTTTAAGTCAGGTGCTGTTCTAAACACTTTATGTACTTAACACTTCATGTACATGATCCTTATTTAATACTTCAAACAACCTTAATTTCTATTCTTATTAAACATCTTCATTTTATTGATGGGGAGAATTAAGCCGCAAAGAAGTTAAGTAACTTGCTCAGAATCATGTAGCTCAAAAGTGACAGCATCAGTATTTGAACCCAGGCAATCTGGCTGCCAAGTTCACTGTCTTAGTCACTACCCTAAACTACCTCTGATGGGATCAGATTTCTGTTTGAGAATGATCACTCTGGCAGCAAAGGGATAAGGAACACCAGGGGCTAAAACTGGATGCATAAGCTAAAAATGAATAGTGGATCTTATCCAAAGGAGTGCTCTGTAGGTTTTAAAAAACGAAGTGACCAGTTGAGTGTGAATTTATGAAAACAACACTAAGGCAGCCATGAGCAAGAATGATGGCGAGAAACAACGTGGAGCCAGAAAGACCAGCGAGTCAGAGAACATTGAAATACTCTTGGCTAGAGGTGATTGCAGCTGCAATTCAACTTTGAAATCCAGAAGAGGAAGTGCCCAGACTCTCATTATTCCAAAATATTTACTTACATCTCACACTAAAATTAAGCCATGGGACAGGAAGTTCAAGCCAGCACATGGGCACTGCTATTTTCAAGAGATGTCAGGCAGGCCTAACTGCTCCACTGAGAAGTTTCTAACCATAATTGATGTGTTAAAGCTCAGCAGCTGTTTACACAACTTTGTGGGCACCCACAGGAATAGCAGTCAGTGGCAAGTGCTGCTAAGTGATGGCGTGCATTAGACTAAGACAGCCTGTGCGTCACCTGTTCCTTCACATCTTATTACCTGGCTATTAGATGGCACATCTGTAATCCACTGCAATCACAGGTAGGCCAGGCAGGGATGGCACCGTGATCATGATGAATGGGATTCTGTCTGCATCACTGGGAATGTTCCATAAATGGCTTCTGCATACTGGGGCCACTTTCATAATTTATTGAGAGATAAATCTTGCTGCACATCTCTAGAGACAGTAGACAATCTCACTTTCTCTCTCCTCTTCTCTTTCTCCTTTCTCTCTTTTTCTCTGTCTCTCACCCTCTTCTGCTTCCTTCCTTCTCTCCTTCATCCCTTCCTTCCTTCCTGTCTTCCTCTCTCCCCTTCTCTCCCTCTGTCTCTCATAATGGAGTGTGGTTGGAAAATCCTACTTAATTCCTACATTTAACTCTTAAGTGCCACATTTTCACAATATCTGGCTCAGCAAATCACAGAGATGCAGATAAATAAGGACCAGACAAGTTTCGTTTTCAAGGCTGGGAGTGGGGTGGGGGAGGGTGGCAGACAGACGTAGGAGGAAGAAAGTGGGCCTCATATGCTATGGTTCTTGAAGTCTCCTGCCCAGTGTTCAGCAGGAGCATTTCTAAAAACTGTTTGTCCAGGGACTTCCTTTCTTATAGAGAAGTTAATTATATTGATGGTCTACCAAAGACACTTTAGAAAACCCTGACCTATAGGATGTTTTCCGGGCTCAAAGGTGACCTCTGTGTGCTGCAGAGATTGTGTCAGAACAGATATGCATGTGCCTGTTTTTTCTGCATTAAAACCAAAGCCTGTTCTGCTTAGTTTGGTTAGTTCACAAGCTTAGCTTAGCAAATACAATATTGGACATGAAGTATATTTAAAAGAACACCCCCTGGCCAGGCGCAGTGGCTGATGCCTGTAATCCCAGCACGTTGGGAGGCCATGGCAGGTGGATCACGAGGTCAGGAGATCAAGACCATCCTGGCTAACACGGTGAAACCCTGTCTCTACTAAAAATACAAAAAAATTAGCCCAGCGTGGTGGCAGGCACCTGTAGTCCCAGCTACTCAGGAGGCTGAGGCAAGAGAATGGAGTGAACCTGGGAGGTGGAGCTTGCAGTGAGCTGAGATCGCGTCACTGCACTCCAGCCTGGGCGACAGAGCGAGACTCCGTCTCAAAAAAAAAACAAAAACAAAAACAAAAACAAAAAAAAACACCCCCTGAGATGTGATATCAGTGGTTGGGGTGTGAGGAGGTGGTGGGAGCTTTACTGGTAATACACAAAATGATACTTTAGAATCTATATATCTTCCTGTTGTGGGACACCTATTTTCAAAAGAAACCAAAATCAAGTAGCTGTTCTTCCTACCTGAAGAAGAAAACTAGAACACCTTTCTCATCTTCATACCTCATCTTCCACATCTGCAAAATGAGATCAATAATGGCACTCCCCTTTCTATAGTGTAAGATTTCCATGAGAAGACGTATTTGAAACATCATGCCAGGCATGGTAAAAGCCCTGTCAATGTTATTAGCCTGTCTTTTATCTTTTGTTGTAACTAATTATGCTTACGTCAACTTTGTAGGTGAGTCATATAGTGTTCTCATTGCAGATAATAGTTTTAGGTATTTTCCAGAATTAATGAAGCATCTAATGTGTAATTTTACATTTTATTAGAGATGGAGGACTGGGTTGGGGAACTGTTAAGTTGCAGTAATTCCAATGGGGAAAACCAGGTAAGCACGTATCCATAGAAAATGTGGCGTTAAGGAAGTTTGGTCCTGCCCTGGTGTGGGGCAACGGTTCCTGTATGGAATGTTATTTGGATGCAGAATGAGCCAGATCTGGCATCCAGAAGCAATGGCTGTGTATGTTCCTCTGCCGTCCATGCTGGCTACTACTGGGGGCAGCCAGTCCCCCACATCCCTGAGCTCAGACGGTGTCACATATGAGCCCAGCGGCAGGTGATGTGCCTCTAGCAGTCTGCCCCGCTGCCCGCCACACCCTCTCTGCACTGAAAGGGAGGAAGGATAAGGAGGACTTTGGCCACAGCTGTCCAGGCAGAGGTAAAGAGTTGGGGATAAGGAGCAGGTGGGCACTGGTAGGGAGAGAACTGAGAAGCCACATAAATGACAGAGCAGAGCAGATAAAAGCCTTGTTTACACTCCTACCTCACAGAATCTCCTGGTCTCTAGAAATACATATTTCAGTGGCCCTCTGGAAGACAGAGAATGGCATGCTGGCAGGCAGGGGACAAGTAGCTGATTTATCCCTGCCTGTATTATTTCTGCCTTCTGCGAACATTACAATTTGGTCAGCAACAGTGAGGGCAACATCTGTTATTTTCTAAGTGTTTTATATAAGAACCTTATGTCCAGGCATGGTGGCTCACACCTGTAATCTCAGTGCTTTAAGAGGCTAAGGCCAGAGGATCGCTTGAGGCCAGGAGTTCGATACCAGCCTGGGCACCATAGTGAGACCCCATATCTAAAAAATATAAAATAAAAAAAATCTTATTAAAGGCACTATTATTATCCCTGCTTTTCAAAACACAGACACAGCACAGTTAAGCTGAATCAGGTGGCAGCTGGGGAGCCAAGATCTGTGCCCAGGTCTGATGGACATCATTGTCTCTGGTCTTGTCTGCTATGCTCTGTTATTGGGTTATAAGGCACCAGTCATCAAATTCTAATTTCCTCTCAAACTGGGCACCTACTGGGTGTAAGTCAGTGCTCTGAGTTTCAGACAATGCTTGTAACTGGACAAAAGTGTTCAGGACGATGTCACATAGGTGGAGGCCTATATTAACTCACTTAATCTTGTACACAACCCAGAAAGAAAGAAAACAAGAGGTTCAGGGGCATTAATACACTTGTTCTGTTAGGATACTGTCATATCTGTAAAACTGTGGAGCAGGAACCTGAAACCAGAGCTGCTGGCTCCAAAGCTCTTAACTCCTGAGCAGCTACTCTCAAATCTCCCATTAAATCTTAAATTTCCTCCTAGAAGGAGAGAATCAGATGTGTTCAACTAGTCAGAGCCAAGAGGGCAAGAGAACTCTTCCTTTTTTCTCTAATTCAAACCAAGTGTAGATGTCTCCAAACTTAAGGGAGCCTGAAGGGGGAGTTTTGGAAGGATATGTAGTCATTATAAACCAAGGTCAGTGGAAGGGCCTGTAGATTTTGGGCATGGGGAGGTAGACATGGTTGTGGAACCCTGAATATTGATCTTTACCTCTCACATGAGGCGTTGAACTCCTTCAGGACAAGACTGGGCTTTCTTCCTCTCTGATCTACAGAATCAAATTAAGTTCCCATTGTGGTTTGGTAGACAGATAGATGAATAAAAGACTCAATAAATATCAATTTCACACTGATTCAGATGGCTATTAAGAAGAAACCCCAGAAAATTATAAGTGTTGGTGAGGATATGGAGAAACTGGAATTCTTGTACATTACTGATGGGAATGTAAAAGGGTGCATCCTCTATGGAAAATGATATGGCAGTTCCTCACACAATTAAACATGGAATTAGCATTTGATCCAGTCAGTCCAGTATATACACAAAAGAATTAAAAGCAGGTACTAGAACAGATGCTTGTATACCCATATTCAGAGCAGCATGATGCACAAGAGCCAAAAGGTGGAAGCAACTCAAATGTCCAGAGATAGATGAATGGATAAACAAAATATTGCATAAGCATACAATGAATTACTATTCAGCCTTGAAAAGCAAGGAAATTCTGAGACAAGCTACTACATAGATGAACCACGAAGACATAATACTAAGTAAAATAGTCACATAAGGGCAAATATTGCATGATTCCACTTACATGAGGAAGTGGAATATTAGTCAAACTCATAAAGACAGACAGTGGGATGGTGGTTTCCAGGGGACAGGGCCTGGGGGTGGGGAATTATTGTTTAATGAGTACAGAGTATCAGTTAGGGAAGATGAAAAATGTTCTGGAGTTGGATGGTGGTGATGGTCATACAACAATGTGAATTCCACAAAACTGTATAATTAAAAATGATCAAAATGTTGTTTTATGCTATGTATATCTTACCACAATAAAAAATGAAAAAAAAAAAGAATTAATAATTAGGCCGGATGCAGTGGCTCACACCTGTAAGTAATCCCAACACTTTGGGAGGCCGAGGCAGGTAGATCACCTGAGGTCAGGAGTTCGAGACCAGCTTGGCCAACATGGTGAAATCCCGTCTCTACTAAATATACAAAAATTAGCCAGGCATGGTGGTGCATGTCTGTAATCCCAGTTACTCAGGAGGCTGAGGCATGAGAATCGCTTGAACCCAGGAGGCGGAGGTTGCAGTAAGCTGAGATCACATCACTGCACTCTAACCTGGGTGACAGAGTGAGATGCTGTCTCAAAAAAAAAAAAAAAGTCAATAATTGATGGTTAAATATCACAAGTACACTCCTTACAGTTTCTTTCAGTCCCTCCTGTTTTACTTACAATCCGAAACATACGTGTTTGAGAATTATCTTTCCTTCTTCATAATAATACGTATCCGAGCAAGGGACCAACTGCATTTCAGAACCTCCAGTCTCCAGGACCTCATGTGATTTTTAAGATAAAGGTATGGGTAGGGAAGGGCATTCTGGAATGAGAATCCTGTGGTCAATTCCTTTCAGAGGAGGCAGGAGGGCATGCAGAATAAAGGCACACATAACAAGCCAATCTTGGGAAGAACAGTGGTGGTGGAGTCAGCTGATCTGGTTGAAAATCTCAGGGCAATTACTGTGGGGGTATTATGCAGGTCAGGTTAGTTTTTGACCCTCCATGGCCTCACCTGGAAGATGCAGATGAAAACCTCTGCCCTAGCTACCATTAGGGTGGGGGCAAGTGTGGTAAAGGAAAGGGGGAAAGTGGGAAGTGCTGTGCACTGAAGGCAAACTCCACTACTGTCGACTGTGCAGTCTAGTGCTGGACCAGGCATGGTAGGGAGAGACTGCTAAGTGTCAGGATGAGGCAGCAGCCTGAGCAGGCAGAGAGAGGCTCATCAGTGTTGAGACCTATTGCTACGATTCATCAGGTAAGTGGCACTACTGGAGAGAGTACTCTTGATTATCAGAAGGAAATAAATCCTCAACCCTCCACCTACTTATGTTCCTTTGCTATTAAATCTGGAGAAAATAAACTCACGGTGCAGGAAGGTTTACTGATTCCTAAGGACAGTTACTGGCTTTAAAAATCCATCATCACCTGTGTGTCGGGTTTAGCTGCAGGGCAGGAGAAAAGGGTAGTGAGGAAGACTTGTGAGAAATGAGGCTGACTCCTGTCCGGGACAGGACAAAGCGAAGGTAGAAAGCAGGCAAGGAGGCTCCCTCATGGTGCGTCCAACAGGAGAGAGAAGAGACTGGTCCTGGGTCAATGCAATTACAATAATGACAGATCTCTGGAGGCCACAGCCAGCCACTTCATGTACCTTTATGACTTGTGAAGAAGGAAGCTATTCTTGGTTTAAGGCTCTGCCATTGTTATTTTGAAATTCATAATAAGTTTTAAGCAAAGGGCCCTGATTTTCCTTTTGCATGGTGCCCTGCAAATTTTGTAGACAGTTCTGTAGAGAGTACAATATGACTAGGTGCCTACTCTTTCCAACAAGTTCTAATCTTGTCAGGAAAACAAGAGCTATATACCAAGGACTTGGATTAAGGAAGGAAAAGACAGAGGGGAAAAAGTGAAGATAAGGAAATCAACCACTGAACTCAAATGTTACGTTTTCCGTGAGGCTGCCCTAAACTACCCTATTTAAAATTGCAACTTGCTTTCCCAACCCCTCATCTGATAGCCATTTCTCTGCTGAATTTCAAAACTTTTTCAACAGTATTTACTACTTGTTAATGTACTATATACTTTACTAATCTAGTAGGCTTGTTATTTATTGTCTGTCTTGCCCTCCTAGAATATAAGTTCCATGAGGGCAGGGATCTGTAGCTGTTTTATTCATTGATATATCCAAAGTTCCTAACAATTCTGGCATGCTGTAGGCCCTCAGTGCATTTTCCGTATATGAAAGAATGAAGCAAGCACTTAATATGTGAGAAGACTTACGCTAAGCCAGTTTATCTCATCTAATCCTTCCAAGGACCTTACAAGATTTGGTCATTTATTTACTATGCATAGGAGCCAAATTGGGTCCCGGAGGCACAAATGTAGATATGTCCAGGGATCTGCCCTCAGTATAGATATTAGCAATTTAGAGATACTCTTTTACAATAGAGAACCTGAGGCTCAGAGAGGTTGAGCGATTTGCCAAATGTTAACATAGAGGAAGCCCCTGCTTTTCCAGAAGAGGATTAGGGTCTGAAGGAGAAGAAGGGCAGAAAGATTCAGAAAGAGAAAGTGGGGAGTGAGATGGGGGAGATGGCAGAGGGAAGAGTCAGCATGGGGGGAATCCATGCCCTGATCTCTAGGTGGCTTTGGGTGTCCTCCTGAAGAAGAGGAAGCATAGGGCAGGGAAATGATCAGGAAGGGTCCCAGAAATTATCTTAGGAGTTCAGGAAAGGTGGGTATTTCCTTGGGACTCAGCCCCATATTTGGAGGAGATTATTTCCACCAACCCAGGCATGACTTTCACCCAGCCCCCAGGGTTGCACCTGCTTGATTTATCTAAGCCAGGCAGCTGTGCCTTAGTGAAAAGAATCCTAAATGTGGACTCAGGAGGCTTGGATTAAAAAAAAAAATCCAGTCTTTTTTCTTGAAACTTTGTTCACAAACTTTGTGTAAAGTCTCGTCCTTGCCATTCATGGTGTGCCCTTGGGCAAGTGAGTCACCTCACTGCTCTGAACCCAGCTATTCAAATGGGGGCACACTTTTATGCTGGAGAAATCACTGAACTCAGAATTAAAAGTCACACCTTCCCCAGCCCCAATTCATTATGAGCTGTGTTGTCTTAGGCAAACCTCTTAAGCTCTCTGAGCCTTACTTTCTTTACCAATAAGCCACAAATCATAAAGCAAAGATAAAAGATAATATATAGAGAAAAACGACCAGCTTGAGGATTGGATTTATAACTCCAACCCCATTAGCATAAGGTTTTAGCCAACTCTGACAACTTCACTCGAAATCAGTCTGGATCTACAGAGGGTCAAATCTTGCAACTGAAGCATCTATTCCATTCTCCACTTTTTTTCATAATACCTTTTTTACCTTTGAAAGTTGCACAATGTGCCTGAACTTAAGTTTCAACTTTGCTTAACCCTTGCTGATTCTTTTGGCCCTAGGAGTGTTATCAGATCACTAGGCAGGGAAGTGAGGGGTCCCCAGGGGATGGGACATACTTTTCCAATTCAATTGCAGAGGCAGTTCAGTTCTGTGTATATGAAAAGTAGTCAAATTATTGCAAATGTCTAGTCAATTCCAAATGTCACCAGCTAGCAGTAAACAACAAAAAGCAAGCTACATTCAGGACTGGATCATTTAAAACATAATTATAATAAATGATTTAAAGGAGCTCTTTTAATTACCACTACATATCAAAGCCTCAGGAAGGTATTCCAGAAGAATTGTTTTCTATTGTAACTGCATACATTTAAATGCCATTAATTTCATATCTGTCATTCACTTTTCTTCTACTACATTGATCTCTGTTTCAGGGAATTCAACGCCTCCCATTTCATTTAGGGATTTCATGGTTTTGATTGAGGAAAAACTTTGTTTTCAGTCCTTCAATTCCCAAATGCCATTTCCATTCCAAAGCATAATTTTGGAGACCAAGTGAAGACTAAAATGAAGGAGAAGTGAGACTAGGTGAAGAATTGAAAAGACAACAGCCTTTGTGATTAAGGAACCAAGTTTTTACTACTGGTTCTGCTACTGATTTGCTGTGTGACCTATTTGGACCCATCACCTATCTGGACTTCAGTTTCTGCTCTATAAAATGGGAATAAGAATAATTCCTGCCCCTGCCTATCTCACTGGAGGTTTGACGTTTCAATGAAAAAATGAGAAATAATTGTATAAACCATTCATTCATTTGAGCAGTCATTCACTCAATAATTATTTAATAAGTACTGCCTATATGTTAGGTGGTGTGCTAGCAGCTAGGATGAAAACCAAGCAAGATAAAATGCCTCTCTAGTAAGAAGCTTACTGTCAAGCAGAGGAGACAAAAGAGTGAATCCACTCCTTTGGGTTAGATGTTCACTTTCCCATTCTGTTTGCTTGTCTTTTTTTTTTTTTTTTTTTTGTTAGAAAATTCCTGATTTTAAAGTCACTATAGAGAATAAAACAATTTCCTGGTATAGTTGAAAAAAATTCATTCAGTCTTTTGTCTTGACTTTTGTTCACAAAATCCACTTCTAGATTCATTTTTTGTCCAGTTGTTTAGAATGTTAAATATCCACAAACATACTCATAATTTTTCCTCCCATCAGAAAAAATGTGGCTTCTTAACCAGTAAATCCAGTCTACTTTAAAGGCATTGTCTGGGCCCGGGATTAATGCACTTCTAGAGAATAAAATCAATGGGATGTAGAGAAATGATAGCCTTTTTGGTTCTTAAATAAACATTTCTCAGAGGGACCTTCCAAGTCCTCAAGGAATTTCATGGAGACACATTCAAATGCCACCCATCTGTACAAATATCAATATCTAAGTTTAAAAAAAAAGAACTACATTTTCATAGTTGGCTATCAGAAAAGTACATTAATGCCTCCCCATATGGATGGCTATATACTGTCTTGTAGAAATGGTTCTTGGGCTACATAGGAAGACTGAGATGAAAGGGACCACATAGAACCAATATATTTTTCAGCACTGTTGTCATTTTTCTTCTTCCCTCCCAAGATAAAGTTAAGATTGGTGTTCAGGGAAGCCAGAGAATGGTGGGGAAACACAAAGAGGCAGAACCCAGTGAGGATGCTAGGACCCCAAAGAAAACTCCCATTATGGTTGAAGTCATCGTGAACAGAAAGACATTTCTCTAAGGTAGTTTTGACTTCGTGCATATCTGGCGCATTGTCAGGAAGGAGACACCGAATGTTCATAAATCGCAGCATATGAGAGGAAAATTGATTGGATTTGGAATCAGAATTTCCAGACTAAGTCTAGGCTCAGGTACTTCACCAAAATACATGTGAATCTGGAGAAATTATTTCACCCCTTTGAGGATCAGTTTTGTGAACTGTAAAGTGTGAATAATAATACATATGTTGAAAGAACATGTGATAGAGCTTTTATGACCTGCATTATTATTATTTTTAAGGAAACAGTGATTAATCCAGGTGAAATAAGGTGGAATGGTATTCTAAATGCATTTAATAAAGGCCATTAATTCTCCCCTCCCTGCCTCTCCATCCTTCCCTCCCTCTCTCACTCTTTCCATCTCCCTGCCTTCCTTCTTTCTTTTCTCTAACATATATTTATTAAGTGCTTACCTCATGCAAACAACACTGCTAGAGTCAGTTGTGTAAGTTAATATCCCAGCCTGAAACAGGTGGTTCATTCAAACTGAGGGTAGTTTAAGGAAGAGACAACATAGGTGTGTGGAAGGGCAAAGGGAAACCTACAAAGGATAGGGAAGAGCTCCAGCAATAACAAGAGCTGGAAGCCATTTCCACCTTTAAGCCTGAGGAAGGAAATGGAAGGCGGGTTTTCCGAGCCAGGATAGAGCTGCAGCTGCAGCTGTAGCTACCGGAGAGGGCTTCTCAACAGGAGCTATGGCTTCGGGTGGAGGCATCTGTGGCCTTGGCAGAAAGGGAGCCAAGAGACTAACCACCCGACCCACCTTTCTTCCATCTGACTTCCTGTTGGTGCCTCTCATTGGCCAAACTCAAGCAGAAGTCAAAAGACATGGTGCTTGTTGATGCAGTGCACTTAACTCTGTGGCATAGAACCATGTGGTCAGGGTGTAGAATGGATCTGAACAGGCAAGCATAGGCTATTCACCACCGGAATATCATGTCACAGTTTACAACACGAGTTCTAGAGCCACTGGGCTGCATTTGAATCCTTACTCTACCACTATGGTGCCGTGGATCATGAAGCACTTACCCTTTGCACGTCTCAGTTTCCTCATCTGTTAAATGGTGGTGGTAAAGGTATCTACCCATAGATTATTGTGAGGGTTAAATGAGTTAAAATTCATAAACCACTTAGGACAATGACGGGCACGTACTAAGTGCTGTGTTAAGCATCACCTCATATTATTTTTCATGGGACACAATAGTGAGCAGGAACAATGAGTGAGTGGAAGGATTCCTGGAGTGTCTTTAATGGCAACCCACACTGGACCATCCCCTTGATGCTTTTTTTCTTCTTGCTTTCTGACATGATTCTGTGACACAACCATTTTGAGAAGAGGAGATAAATGGGGGAAGAGTAGCAGGGAAGAGTATGGCCATTTCACTTTATTATACCCTCACACAATCCTCTTGTAATTCTTGTCTTCAGAATATCAGGACCTATGACTCAGGTTTCTGTCAATTACAAACATCTGCCCCCCTCTGCCTCAATGTCTGATGATTGGAACTAGGGCAGAGCAGCAGGTCACTCCAAAAAACTGGCTGAAAGTCCTGCTCAATCCAGGGTCCCAAGTTCTGCTGTGGAATGTCATGGGTTCTTAGCCAGAGGTTGCTTTTTCTGATTACCTCACCTCCTTGCCTTGGGAAGAGACACATCAATAACTGAGGAGTCTGGGAAAGGGGCCCAGGACTAGAAGCCTAAACTGTGTTTAAATCCTAGCCCTATCCTATTTTAGCTATGCGACCTTGACCAAATAAATGACAGTTCCTTTCTTAACTGTAGGTTTCTTAGGTAGAAAACAGAGACTTGAGTATTACAGACTCTTTTGAAGGTAGGAGGTAATAAAAAGTCAAAGCTAGTAATAATTGAAAACTGTGCAAACCTATGCTATAGTTTAAATTATAAATCAATTCATGTTGCTGGTCTCAAGTTTCCCCATTTGCAAAATATCTAGCTGATTTATAGCGAGATATAGGTGGATGCGAAAGCACTTTGTAACATATTATTATTAACACCATGATCTAATCTCAAATACTAATCACACTAATTGGGAGCCAGTGTCATCTCTCCCCCACCCACAACCCCACACATACCCCCACCCCACACACTACAGCCAACAACCTATTTCTTGTTGTGTAATATCTTTTGTGTGTAATTCTATAGTCCAAACAGTAGGGTGAGTGTCAGGAATTGATATCTTTGCTCCTGTACTGTTAGTGTGCACCCTGGCAGTGCTGAGTGCATTTCTTTGATTATTTATACTTAAGAAACTCCACGTAATTGTTCAAGTTCAAAATTTGAATACTGCCAGACAGCTCGTTGAATTATTTATTTTAACTGCCTTATTTCTGTATTGGGTAATTTTTTCCATGTGCTTCCACTATATCAATAACGGGAGGCAATTATTGATTTTTCCAAAGCCATTAGGTTCAATGAATTGTTCAATTAGTTTTACGATTTCAAATAGAGGAAGATGCAAGATTGCCACACTTGGAGGTTGGAAACAACTTTCTAAAAAGAGGAGAATGCCCTAAATGGTAAAGTGCACAGGTAAATGGTAGAGGCAGACCCTAAATCACTTATGCACATCACAGCCTGCATCATCACCTTTCAGGTTTTATAGCGCTGTCTCCTGAGCAGGATGGCTAGGGGGCTGTCAGCTAATACATATTTGTGATATTGTTTACCCATTGATCTTGTCAAGCTATTGTAAATCCGGATGGATAATAAACACACAATGACTTTAAAGGATAAATATTAATAGATAGTCATCCACTTCTGGTCCTAAATCTCTGTGGGCTCTCCATTTTCTACTGAATAAATTTCAGAATTCCAGGCAGACAAGTTCAGAACAATACCCTGTGTGAACCTGACTTCACACCTTCGCTCGTCTGAAGTGCTCTCACATTTCTTTCTGTTACTATCTTTTTCACATATTGAGGAGTCAGGGAAGCATAACACTCAGCTTCCCGAACCTCAGGTCATCTATGCACCAACTTCTCATATCCATAATCCAACTCCCCTCCCCTCCCCTGCCCTCCCCTCCCCTCCCCTCTCCTCGCCCCAGGCTGGAATGCAGTGATGCAATCTCAACCCACTGCAACCTCCCCCTCCCAGGTTCAAGCGATTCTCCTGCCTCAGCCTCCCAAACAGCTCAGCTGGGACTACAGGCACGTGCCACCATGCCCAGCTAATTTTCTGTATTTTTAGTAGAGACAGGGTTTCACCATGTTGGCCAGGCTGGTCTCAAACTCCCGATCTCAAACAATCTGCCTGCCTCGGCCTCCCAAAGTGCTGGGATTATAGGCGTGAGCCACGGCACCCACCTACTTAACATTTTTCAAATGACACAATCTAACACTTAAATCTACTCTAGCCTCCTCATCCTAAGTAAACCCAGTAAAATCATGGGTTTAAGAATCTAGTCACATTTTTTGTAGCATGCATTATAACAAATATATAAGTATTAAAATAATATATCTTCAGCCAGGCGTGGTGGCTCATGTCTGTAATCCCAGCACCTTGGGAGGCCAAGGCAGGTGGATCACTTGAGGCTGGGAGTCCAAGACCAGCCTGGCCAACATAGCAAAAACCCATCTCTACTACTACTACTACACACACACACACACACACACACACAAAATATATATATATTCGCCAGGCATGGTCGCATGCACTTGTAGTCCCAGCTACTCAGGAGGCTGAGGCATGAAAACTGCTTGAACCTGGGAGGCAGAGGTTGCAATGAGCCGAGATTGTGCCACTGTACTCCAGCCTGGGTGGCAGAGCAAGATTCTGTCTCAAAAATAATAATATTTAAAAAATCTTCATCCATAAGCCACATAAAAATAATCTCATATGGCACTAGGAATGCCCACATAACACTTTTGGAAATATTGGAGTAGTAGACAAGGTTTCAGGCTCTGGTGATAACAGGCTTGGATTTAAACTCTGGTTTCTTACTTACTATCCATGTGTTCCTGGGCAAGGTACATAAAGATACTAGACCTCAGTACTAGAATACAGCCCACATCCGAGTATTGTACTGAAAATTAAATCAAATAATACATGTAAAGTGTCTAGCACTTGGCAAACATTAAAGTGTCCAGTTCAGTGAACACTTAAGTGGAAGTATTACATAATGGTTAGGAGCAAGGGTTTCCCTAAGTGCTAGGGTTCAAATCCTGGCTGTTGAGTAATCTTGGGCAAATCCCTAAACTGCTTCGTGTTTCAGCATCCTCACAGATTTGTGGGGAGGTTAAGTAAATGGATGTAAATATAGAACTTAGAAGAGTGCCTCTACACAGTTCACACATCATAGATGTCGGCGATTTTGATTGTCTGCTGTCTTCCACACACTGGGCTGTGTGTTAGTGAAATAAAAAACTGGCAGAGAAGTAAGAAATCTCCCCTTTTGTGTGAATTTTATGTGCAAATGTGTCACTATAGACAAAGTACAGAAATTAAATGGAGGAGAAAATGGTTAATGATGTATTGGGCAGAAAGGAGGGAGTAAAGGAGAGCTTCATGGAGGAGGGGACACTTAAGCTTGGTTTTAAAGATTGAGGTGGGGTGTTGAAGGATGAAACTGATTCATTAAGACCAATTTGGTTGACACTTCCTCTGGAAAGCCTTCTCTGATCCCATAGGCACAGTTAACGACTACATCTTATTGTTTGAGGGGCAGAGATGAGCGTTAGACATTAAATTTTAAGTGCTGAGGGACTAGATCATGATAAGTGCTCCTTGGCAAATGCCTACGGAAGGTATAAAGTCACTTCTAGCCTACTTCATTTCCTTATTCATAAAATAAATCTTCTGTTTCTTCACTACTATTCCATCATTCCACAAACAAATATCAATTATTAATATTAACAATAATAAAAACTAAAATGTATTGAATGTTTCTTATATGCCATGAACTTTATGGATTTCATTTTATCCTCACAATAATCCTGAGGTAGGTACTATTGTTATTCCCATTTGATATACCAACAAACTGAGGCTTAGAAACCTTGGGAAACTCTTCCAAAAGCAACCATTAGCTTAAAACGTAGCCTATCTGTTCCAAGAATATGTACACAGCCACTATACCATACTGCCTCTCAAAATGTCTAGATTTAAGTTCTGTTCCATGAGGAAGTGATGTCAATTTCCCAGTTGGGACCATTTACTGAATAATGCTCAGCCATTTCTCAGAGAAGTAGGTGAAGGGACTGAAAGCAGACTGCTTCTGGGACTTGCCAAATGTTAGGTCTATGGAAATCTGCATAGTGTGCAAATAGTTTGCAGCAAAGGAGACAGAGCTCCCAGAATGAATCATTCTTGCTTCCACTGCCAAGTGAGAAATACTGTAGTGATGTTTGAGTCTTGCACGAGCTCAGCTGGACAAGGCTAATTAGGACTGGAGAGACCCAGGACCTCAGCTGAACTCCTTGGTAATCAGAGAATTATGATGAAGTTAATATACAAGTATAACCTGTAATAAGATGAGGTAAAGGCAAATAGATTGTAATCACTATAAACTTTCCCTTGTTACAGTTTTTGAGTGCTATGTATTGGATCTCCACAGGAGCACTAATCCTCTAAGAGACCCATGGGAGTGGAGGTTCAACCACCTGGAGCAGGTTGAAAGTGGGAAACAAAAAGTAGGGTAATAAAATATTTCAGAATATAGTAAATAGTGTTCATTTAAGTTGCCTTATATGACCCTTAGATGATAGCCACTTGGAATACAGGGATTTTTTTGGGCTCCTCAACCCACTAATGCATTTCTCAGACTCAGAACATTAGCCTAGGAAAGGCCTTGGAGATGTGTCTTCTCTCACTCTCTTATTTTACAGATGGAGAAACCAAGGCACAGGCAGCAGCAGATGATGGACTGTAAAATAAAAATATAAAAGTAGATTTCATGGTGTTTCAAAAACATTGTTAATAATGAATTTAAGGAAAAATAGTTTTCTATCAAAATGTGGGATCAAAAGGATGGGGGATGGAGAAAAACCAGAAAAGTCACCCTGACCCTGGCTGGTGTCAGCAAGATATAATGGGGAGGGACCATCCTGCTGTGTTGAGCCCCAAACCACTCTCTTTATGATAGTGACATGATAAAGGAGGGCAGGAGGCCTGTAGGAGTGCCCCAAGCTAGGAACCTGGTTCTGTGTAAAAACACAAATATGGGCCTACAGACGGGAAATTTCTGGGCTCTCCACAGGCCTGTTGCTCCTCCCCTAGCGCAGACAAGGACAATGATTATCCATTTGATGTGTTACACATCACAAAAGGAAAAGGACAAGGCTGTCTGGGAATATGCCTGGGAACAACTGAATCTGGAGTTGGGAGGACAGGAATGATGAGGAATGATGCAAAGGCTGACATCTGAAGGAGTGGTGGGATTTAGAAGCCAGGGCAACCCAGGATGGTATCTGGGCAGTGAGAAGCACCAGTGTGAAGGTGTGGCAGTGTGAAAATCAGGACTGTCTGGCAAGAGGGTCCTGAGACCAAGCTGAGAGTTAATACCCAAAGTATGCCATACCCATGCCTTTGTATTGTGTGCCACTGTATACACGGGGAGGTGTGTATACAATTACTGATGTAGACATTGGTTATTGGTGACGTAGAAACAACTTGTTCCATGTCATAGACTTTTTGTTCACCACTGCTCCTTTATTGTCCCCAGGCTGTCCTGAGTTCAAAGAGCCTCTGAGCAAGGGTGTCATTCAGAAAGGGTACCTTGACCAAGGTCATCCAGGGGCCAGCCCTGGGTACTTTCCAGGTATCACCCATGGAGGACGTGCTTGAGCAGGGCCTACAGGTGTGTGCCGAGCTTCACCTGACTCTGCCGAGACCAACTTGGTTGGGAAGACCCTAACCCAGCGGCGCTAGAGGAGTTAAAGACACACACACAGAAATATAGAGGTGTGAAGTGAGAAATCAGGGGTCTCACAGCCTTCAGAGCTGAGAGCCCCTAACAGAGATTTGCCCACATATTTATTAACAGCAAACCAGTCATTAGCATTGTTTCTATAGATGTTGAATTAACTAAAAGTATCCCTTATGGGAAATGAAGGGATGGGCCGAATTAATTGCAGCAGGAACACGCCCTTAAGACACAGATCGCTCATGCTTTTGTCTGTGGCTTAAGAATGCCTTTAAGCGGTTTTCCGCCCTGGGTGGGCCAGGTGTTCCTTGCCCTCGTTCCCGTAAACCCACAACCTTCCAGCTTAGGCATTAGGGCCATTATGGACATGTTACACTGCTGCAGAGATTTTCTTTATGGCCAGTTTTGGGGCCAGTTTATGGCCGGATTTTGGGGGGCTTGCTCCCAACATGACTCTGAGAAGCAGGTGAAACCATTGGGCAACTTTGGAAGGCTGTTGGCATCCATTAGAATGATAATTGGTGAACAGGCTGTCAGGATGCAGGTTTAGCCTAAAGATACCTCTGGTGAGCAGAGAACCATGTAATAGTTATGTAGTCTTAGGTAGTGTGTAACTTCTCAGAGTCTCCTCTGAAAGATGGAGATTTTAGGAATTTTTCTTTGTATCTCACAGGGCTTCCTTGAGGATCAAGAGAAACCATTTGAAACTCTGTCTCAAAAAAGAAAAAAAAAGAAAAAGAAAAAGCTCAACAATGACTTTGTTATTGGACATATTTTATTCATTTAGTCTCCTTAATATATCGGCAAACTAAGAACTGGCACCATTCTAAGTACTTGTAATTTAAGGATCAGAGAAGTTATCTTGGCTGAAGTCACCCAGGAAGCGGAAAGAAAACTATGATATTGGGGGTCTGGATTCCGATGTCTTTTGTTCCTCAGCATCTTGCTCCTTGGGCTCTCCACATGAGCAAGTGTCCTCTGAACAAAGAAGATTCGATGAGGTGCTCACAGACCTCCCAAGTAGTCATTCTCCACTGGCAGGTGTGAGGCGTGTTCTCCATTTAAGCACATACATCCTCAGCACAGAAACTATGGCCGAGGACATGGTTCCTGTCCAGTAGGAACAAAAGCTAAATGGGAGGCAGGCCTGCTGTCCAAAGACTATTAGTTCCACCTGCAATTTTCTTTCTCAGTTTCAAGGACAAAAAACACAGTTTGGAAAGTTGTGTTTTTCACAGAACCCCGTACATTTCTAAGGACCACTAATCTCACTTCTCTTAAATGATCCAATGTCTATTTTAGCAATATGAATCTCACGTCAGAAAATCTGAGTCTGAGAATGAACTCTGCCATTTAGTAATTGGTAATGACCTTGGGCAAATTACTGAATGTCAATATAATTATTTGTAGATTAGGGATAGTAATATCTACTTCTCAGGTGTTTTGTGGGAAATATTTACCAAAGTAAACTCGTGGCAGGGAGATTTGGAGGTAAGGGAATATATCTAGTAAAGTGTGGCGTTGGTGCTCTACTTCCCCAGAAGTTGTTTATCTCTGTGTCCCTTCCACCTAGCATGGTGACCTCAACAGGGGTAGGGCTCACCAATGTTTGCTGGAACTTTAATTAGATGAGTTTAAATACACAAAAGTGAAATTTTCTTAATTTGAATTATACGACAGCCATTCCAGGGAAAAAACCCTAGGAAACTGACCTACCTCCCCACCTTCACTCATCAATCAGATATGACTTTTAAAGGAGCTCTTTTTCTCTTGGGATTATATTTAAGTTTTTGAGACATTTATAAAAATAACCAAAAATGCAATGAATTATAAAATAAACATTCCCGAATCAACCTCCAATAAGTGATAATTTCTAAGATTTTTGTCTCAGTTGTTTTAAATCTTTTTCAAATAAACAACTCAAACATTTCAAACCTTAAAGTCCCCTCTGATTGTCACTGCCAGTTCCAACTCTTCTTCCCTCTCCAGTGGCCACTACTTTCATGAATTAAGTGGATATCTTTAACAGTCTATTATTTATACATTTTATGTATGAACAACAAAGGTTGTTGATTTATCTTTGTGAGTGGCTTAAAAAAGATTTTCATGAATGGTATTATATTGTACATATACTACATATCATTGTGCACATTTTAAAATTCAACTTACATGTTTCAGATCTCACCATTAGTCTATTCTTTTTAACTGTCTCATTACATAAACACTTGAGCGATCCTTTCCCCAACTGATGAACATACAGGTGGTTTAAATGTTTTAAATTATAAATAGGACTGCAATAAATTTTCTGGTCCATGTCTTTTTGTGCACATGTCCATAATATTCTCTACTGTATAAGTGTGTGTAAGTATAAATATGTATATATGTGTATGTGTGTATTTTCAGAATTACTAGGTCATAGGAATGCATATACTCAGAGAGCCAAATTGCTCTTTGAGGGTATATTATCAATGTATATTTCTTCATTTTTTTTCTTGATATGATGATTCCCATCTATTTCTTCACCAACACTTGATCTTGTCACACCTTTAAATACTCACTAATCTGATGGATGAGAAATTGTATTTCTTGTTATTATTTCAATTTGAATTCCCCAGATTATTAAGGTTGAGAATATGTTTATCTGCACTTAAGATTTCTCTTATGTGAATTGCCTGTACATTTCCTTTACCCATTTTTCAAATATAGTTCTCCCTTGGTGTCTGCAGGAGATTGGTTCCAGGACCCCGTAGAAACCCCCAAATCTGCAAATGCTCAAATCCTTTATATAAAATGGCAGAGTATTTGCATAAAAACTACGGATATCCTTCCATATACTTTAAATTTTCTCTAGATTACTTATAACATCTAATACAATGTAAATGCTATGTAAATAGCTGTTATATTGTATCGTTTTTATTTCTATTATTTTGTATTGTTACATTGTTATTCCTCCCCCTTCATATTTTCAATCTGTGGTTGGTTGAACCCATGATGTGGAAGCGGTGGATATGGAGGGCTAAGAATACCATTTTTTTTTTTGTCTTTTACTTACTGATTTAGTGTTTCTCTGTGTATTCTAGATATTCGCTGTGTGTTATATATGATGAAAATATTTTCAAGTGTGTGACCACATAACCAACATCTCTTATTATACATAGGCTTTTTGTGTTTTTCTTTTTTGGTATACATTCATTTTCTATTTTGAAATAGTAAAATTTACCAGTCTTATCCTTTATATGTTATGCTTTTTTGTCATATTTATGAATTTCTCCATGACCCATTTGAAGACCATTTAGATAGTCTCATATGAGTTTAATGATTTTAGGGTTTGGTTTTTGACATTTAAGTTCTCCCAAAGTTCTAAACCATACATATTCGCCCCTTCTTGCCCTTGCCTTCCTCACTCAAAAATGTTTAATGTGCTTGCCCCAACCTTGGAAGAGTAGGGTTGTCCTTTCCCTTCCTGTCCCCTTTGTACCCTTACACATAACTTTCTTGCATGTATTCTATTCTACCTGAGGGGTACTTAGGGCAAAGCTTTTGTCCTAATTCATACATTTGTCTTCAGCTACTAATGTAGTATTTGGAACAGAATAGACACTTGAGAGAGAGGAGAAAGAAGTGTATCAGCACAGTCTTGGGCTGCAATGATGGGAATACAGAGTTAAATTAATAAGAATACCATTGTAGGCCAGGCACGGTGGCTCACGTCTGTAATCCCAGCACTTTGGGAGGCCAAGGCGGGTGGATCACAAGGTCAGGAGATTGAGACCATCCTGGCTAACACAGTGAAACCCTGTCTCTACTAAAAATACAAAAAATTATCCGGGTGTGGTGGCAGGGGCCTGCAGTCCCAGTTACTTGGGAGGCTGAGGCAGGAGAATGGCGTGAACCTGGGAGGCGGAGCTTGCAGTGAGCCAAGATCGCGTCACTGCACTCCAGCCTGGGCAACAGAGCAGGACTCTGTCCAAAAAAAAAAAAAAAAAAGAATACCATTGTATTCTGAGCTAGGCCAACTGGCACTGAAATATCCATGCTTAAAGGGACAGCAAAAAATAGAGAGTGTCCCTGGAAGGCTGAGCAGGAAGTTTAAAGACTTGGAAAGTCTGCTATGGAAGGAAAGAGGAAGGAGTTGGTAAAGCATGGTGTAGAGTCTTGATCATTATTGTTGACTCAACAAAAATCTATCACATGCCTACTACTTGCCAGGCACTGCTCAAGGCAATTTACAGAGATTTTACTCCTAAGACACTGGAGAAGTGGCATAACCCTCATTAAAATGTCTAGGATACAGAGTAGCTTACCAAAGCTCACTCTGCAAAGAAGTGGTACAGATGTAAAATATGTCCTCGGGGCAACATCAAAGACCTTGCCCCAATACTAAACTTTGGTGCAGGTACAGGTGTGTTTCATTTATTCTGCCATAGAGAGGCAGAATATTGTAGTCCTTAAGCCCATGAGGCCAGACTGCCTGAACTTCCTTCCTGACTCTCCCACTTGGGAGCATGAGATCTTGGTCATGCCATTTAATTGCTCTGTGCCTCAAGTTTCCTCATTCTTAAAATGAGAAAGTGATTATTACGTGCCTTATAAAGTGTTTGTGCATGTTAAATAAATAAATGTATGTTAAAAATCTAAAACATTGGGTGCAGCACACCAGCATGGTACATGTATACATATGTAACTAACCTGCACATTGTACACATGTACCCTAAAACTTAAAGTATAATAATAAAATAAAATAAAATCTAAAACATTCTTGGCACATGTGTTATATAAATTCTCTATTATGCTTATTTAATTGGATATCATCTAGTGTTGTCACAAAACTTATTCTCAGTATTGCTGGAAGGTAGAGCCAAGGCAATGAGCAGAAGTTACTGAAATTTAGATTTAAATTTGATACAAGGAGACATTTCAAATAACTAGAGTGATCACGGCAGCTTCCCAGAATAGCGAGCCCCTACCACCTTAGGGAGAGGTTTCAGCTGCATTTAAAGGACTACTGTGTGGAAGGTTAGACTAGGTGGCTTCTTCTGAGAATCTTTAGAGTGTTAGGATTCTTTGAGTCTACAGGAATATTCACCCATGTTCCAGGCCAGTGACATCATTTGGCATGCTAATAAATGGAAATCTTTTCATGCAGGCTGGCTGATTCAAGCCATGCGTACAATGAAAAGGGCAAATCTTTTCATGTGAAATTGTGCATGAATAGAGACTCACTGCCCACATAAAATGCATTTTTGGGAAATGGCTTTCAACAAAGCAGGATGAGAACACACTGAGAGTTCTTGTGATTCAATTATTTGCAGGAGGAACTCAGGATGATGTTGGAGAAGCCATTGGTCTTGTTATAGACTGAATGTTCTCTGGAATCAGATGTGTACATGACTAAAAACACCATGGTCACCCTACGGGATGGAGTGGAAGTGAAGGGAGGGAATTATATTCACAGTGTATCTATTCTACATAAGGCAGTTAGCTTGGCACTTGATATCCTGTCTTATCCACTACCCGACAGCCAATGAAACTAAGGCTCAGAGTGGTTAAGAGACAGTGCTCAGAGTCACACAGCTAGAAGTCGTGAAGCCAGGATTTCAACTGTTTCTTACTGTAGACTAGTAGTCAGAAGCCAGTGCCCTACAAGTCATTACCAATCTGTAAGAATGTGAAAAGGAATTGAATTAATTGATAACATTTTACATTCATGGTATTTCATAAAAGACAAATCTAGATTTCCAGGTTCTTCTAAAGAGTTGGAAGCCTTGGCAACACCAGGTCCACAGTTGGGGATGGTGACAATGAGGTGGAGCGGAGTAGCCATTGCCCCCAGTAAGCCGCAGGGCATGTGCTTTCCAGTTGTCCACAGTCCTCTCCACTCCCTGTAGTGTTACATCTTAATTTTAGTGGCCCCTTAATCCATGTGGCAATTTGAGTGATGATCCCCATTCTATGTACTATGCTATAAAAACATAGGGCAGGAGATGGAAGAGGATGGGAGAAAGTAGAACAGGGAAAGAGAGAATAGAAGGAAATGAGATGGAAAGGAAAGAGGAAGATGAAAAAATCCAAAGCCAAGAAGTGGACTTGAGCTGCTACAACCAAAAACATTATCCTGCCTCTGCATTCTGCTCAGTTGACCAGGAGAGCTTTTCAATTTTGCAAATGCCAGTAGCTCAGTTCTCATCTTGTTCTGGATGCTTTTATTTTAGCAAACATTGCAAATCCATCCTGGTGAAAAAAATCAATATGCATGATATTTCAAATAGTTTTTTGGTCAAGCAGAGGGCTTTAGGGGTAAGGAAAATAAGGATGGAATGTCTCATTGGTGCACTGAGCAAGCCCTGTGCCACCTACAGTCAAGGCCCCACCTGATTCTTTCTCTCCTTTGTTGCTGGGCCATCCTATTTACCTGGAAATGGATCTTTTCCTGGGATATTCAAAAACTCTCAATTAACACATATTTAGTATTGATCACCATGAAGATGCCATCTCTCCTTCCCTTTTTGTGTTTCTATCACATCCCTTTCATGTCCAGGCTCTCAAAAATGTCCTCCCTCCTGCTTTATTTCTAACCATTCAGTATCTGTTCTCCCAAAGAGCAGGAAAGACCCCATCAGTGAGCTTTGGATGCTTTTCTTGCAGACATTTTCTTACAGACATCTTGATGCTATACTTCTGATTTCTAACACTGCCTTTGTGACACAGATCACAGACCTTTCATTTTTCTCCTACATACCTGAGTGGCCCTCGGTTAGTCAGTGAACCGTTCTGAAACTCAGGTCTCTTCTCCAGATAAATCCTACTTCACACTATTGTAATAAACATTCAATGAAATAATAAATGTTAAAAGGTCTATCCCAGTCCCTAGATTACATGTTTAATAAATAGTTGTTGAAATGAAATCTCTACCCGTAACTACCAATGGAACTCTCGGCAAGTCTGTTAACTTCTGTGGGCTTCTCTTGACCTGGGAAACAGAAGGGGCTAAACTAGATCTCTCAGATGTCTTAAAGCCAGATGCTCTGTTTGCCGAGCTGCAGGCATCCTCAAGTTGCCTCTCTTACCCGCTGTGAGAGGCTTGAAGGTAGAGGTCATATCCCTTTATCTTTGTACCTGTACCGCCTGACATGACACTGCAGCTCAATAAAATATTGGATTTTATCACTGATGCAGCAGTTCTAGCCACACGAACTCCTCTCATTTACTGATGTCAGAAGTCTCAGGACTGTAGGGCTGCTTTTAACATTTTGATCATATTTCTAGTCCCACCTCAGTCTCCTCCTGGGGGATACTGTTTCCTGCAAACTGCTGCTTTGGGGCAGCCACCAAAGGTGGCCAGTTGAGGCTTACTTCTCAGCCTCAGCTGATTGGATACTGCTGAGCACCTGGTCCTATGGTACATAATGCAAAGGTTGATCAGACTGACTGACTACCTGGGAGGTGGCCTAGCGGGAGGAGGTGAAGGGGAAGAATAGGAGAGCATCACAGAGAAAATGTGTGGCCATCAGGTTCCTTGTTGAGAATCTAAACTATCTAAACTAGGAACTGTGAAGGGCATAATATAGCTAGAAGGAGGAGCTAAAAATGACAGATGCAGACAGAGATAGGTGAGGAGAGGGCAGGGCCACAACCTGGAGGGGTTTTGGCAAGTCTGAGTTCAAGGGAGGAAGCAGGTCCTGAGACATTGGTGTGTCTATAAGGGGAGACAAAGGGGCTCCTGAGCAGCAACTGGAGGGGGATGCTACCTCTCAGCCACCCTCTCTCAGCCCTGATGACTCTTCAGTTCCAGTATTTACAGTAAATCTGCTTTTGGTTGCACTGCTTTGAGGGAGACTTGGCGACTTTTAACTACAAGAAGCTGACCAGATCAAAGGCTTAAAACCTGTTGCAGAAGATTAGGATGGAACAGGACAGAGAAAAACAGGACAGAGAAAAAGGAGAAGGAAAGAAGGAAGATGGAGAAGAAAAACATGGGAGAGAAAGGATGCAAAGGAACCAGGCAGGCAGGGTGGGGGCAATTATCAGGGGCAGTTAGATCCAACAGGGAAGAGATACAGGCTGAGGGCCGGAAACTCTCAGGGTTCCTTCCTCAACCACCACAATAAAGATAAGGGGGCTCTCCTCTCCATTTCTATTCTTTACTTAATAAATAAGACAAACCTGCCTGTTTCCTCCCTGGAGAATTGAATGCGATCAGTTCTGGCTGTAAAGCCCCCTGGAGAAATTCACGGTGTTCAGGAAACATTAAGAGACTGAAAGAGAGATGGCTTCTAAATCTCAGAGGAAGAAGCTTTGCAATGAAGTCTTGGACCTAATCATTTTATCCCTTGCCTCGGCCTGGTCACACTGCCAATTCTCCCAGCAGTAGCAATTGCTCACAAAGAGAGAATCTCAGAGTTCAGGCGCAGATTCAAACCCACAATCAAATAGAAGCTTGAGTTCTCTGCTCATATAATTTCTGGTAAACACTGTCAATTTCAGACTTCCAAATGGAGAGTATATTTTTATTCATTTTAAGTTATCCTTGCTTTCATTTTCTTGGCAAATAGGACAATTGGGCAACCCAAGGGGTTTGATTTTCTGTATTTATTTATATTTTTCAACCCGTATATACACCTGTCAAGATATAAGCCGGGTTTTGATGTTCAGACAAAGGAAGCACCATTCTTGCAGGTCCTAAATGGGATATTCTAGAGGCATGGGGTGTGGGGACATCGTTGCTTTTATGCTTTATAACAGATTAAAGGCAAGCTTGGCTCAGCTTTTAGCTGGGATGGAGTATTAGCAAATGAATGAATTATTCTCTGTTCATAAAACAAAATAAGCTTTCTATTGGCTGGGCTAGAGGTCTTCTTCCATTACAGATCATTAATAAATGAAAGTCTATTTGATTTCACAGGCCAATTTGTCATCAGTGTCACACTGATGAGCAGACTGGCGGGTGAAAAGCGTTAGATTTTGGAGTTTGAGAGCCAGGGATAATGATTCAAGTCTCTCGAATGTACTGAACTGTGGCTTCTGGTTAAGTTTCTTTATGCTGTCTGAGCCTCCCCCTTAACATCTGATAAACTGAAGTAACAGAATCTAATGTATACAGTTCTTGTAAGGGTTAAATAAAGTCATCAATGCAAAGTGAGTGGCCACATGCCTGACACTTGGTAGGCATTCAATAAATCTTCCTTCCTTTCAAACAAGAAACTTGGTAATTTAAACAACTAAGAGCCAGGAATAGCCCTGCCCTAGGCAACATAATATTTCACCACTGCAACTGGATTACAAGCAAAAGGGTAATTCATGAAGTTGCTGACCTGTGTTCCCTGGGGCTGGAACAGCATGTTGGTTTCATAAAGAGAATGAGAGGTGATCCCTTGAAGCAGCTGTGTTCTGCCTGAGTCAGGAGGGAGTTCACTTGGGGTGTTTGGCCTACTCTTGCTCATGTCCAGGAACTGTAGTCTTGGGCTGCCTGCCCTCAACATGACATTTAACACAGGAAGCATAGAAAAAGCCCACAACTTTATACAAACGTGGCTGACTGCCGCATTTATAGGGGTCAAAGCGCTGACTAATGGGTGGTTGGAAATGTACCTACTACCCTCAACTTCAGTGGATTTCTCTGGACATGCCCCTGGACCTAATGAGAACTGTAGACTTCTGGCAGTGAGCTTGGCTGACCCCTTGGAGAAAGAAACGTATAGAAAAACAAGTGCATGGGCCTCGGAACCAGGAGGAAAGGATTCCAATGTCTGGGTCTCCTCCTTAGCAGCTCTCTGACTTCTTAGGCAAGCTATTGGACAATTTGAAATCTCTGTTTTCTCATATGTAAAATGGGAATAGCAGGGCCTACATCTCATGAAAACGGGATTTTCAAATAACAAAAAAGTGTTAGGTGTCTGTGACCTGGTAGACTGTTCATCTACATCTCTTTCTATGATGTTTATCCACATTTCATCCTATTGTTGCCGTCTTTGCAAAACATTTTATAGCCATCATTACACTTGTTACCCTAACTCTGTGAAGAAGATATAATTACTCTTCTTTCATATTTTAGTGGTGGAATCCAAAGTGCAGTGAAGTTCTGGGACATTCTTAAGAGGCAATGTTTGTAAATGGCAGAGTCGGCGTTTGAACCTAGATCTTCCAATTCTAGAAGTACAACTTTTTTTACTTCCAATTCTAGAAGTAAGACTGGCCAGTACAACCACAAGTTAGAATCGTAGAAAGGAGTTTCAGAATCGCAGAGATACAATCACCCATACAGAGACTAATCTTCCCAGTTTAGAAGTGGACAAATGAAGCCCAGAGAGTAAAGTAACTTGCCCTGGGTCACACCACTGTCAGAGGCAGAGCAAGAATGAGAGCTTGTCTCATTCTCTTCTGAGTCCCAGGCCAGGTTGTTTGCTCCTGAATTGAAATTGCAAACTGGAGAAAAAGGGGCAGATTTGGCCACAGCTCTGTTTTATCCTCACTCACAGTTTACCATGATATTCCCTCCCCATCATCTTTTATGCAGCTACCACATACTTGGGCATTATATGCCTGGCCCCTGTAAATATTTGAGTTTGCAACTCCTACTTTACAGAAAGCTATTTCTAATTTGAATAAATAGATTTTAAAGCAGCCAAATGTACTCCAACAATGAATTTTTCCAATTGGGTTTTATTTAATTGAATTTTATAGATTAAACAATTGAGACTCTGCCGGGCACAGTGGCTCATGCCTGTAATCCCAGCACTTTGGGAGGCCGAGGCGGGTGGATCACCTGAGGTCAGGAGTTTGAGACCAGCCTGGCCAAGATGGTAAAACCCCATCTCTACTAAAAATGCAACAATTAGCTGGGCATGGTGGCATACGCCTGTAATCCCAGCTACTCGGGAGGCTGAGGCAGGAGAATCACTTGAAAAGAAACGGGAGGTGGAGGCTGCAGTGAGCTGAGAGTGTGCCATTGCACTCCAGCCTGGAAGACAGAGGGAGACTCTGTCTAAAACAAACAAACAAACAAACAAACAAAAACAATTGAGATTCAAAGGTCTGCCACTGGTCCAAGGTCTCACAGCTAGTGAGAGCAGAGGTGGGGCTCAGCCCTGGTATATCTGACTCCAGACCTCCTTTTCTTTCCCCTGCCCTGAGCTCCATCCCACAATATCAAAGCTGAGCTCCAAGATGGCAGATTCCCAATGCACATTTTCACTTTTCATCCAAACCAATCCCTCAGTACAGAGTGACTCTAGACAAGTTTTCCAAAACTCAGTTCCCTGAATGACCAGTTTACGAAAAACAAACAAACAAAAAATCCAAGCAAGTAAAAAGGTAATCAAACACACAATAAAACAGAAAACATTTCTCAAAATTATATATAGCTTCCAAGTAAATCCTGGTATCTAGTAGAGTCAGTCAGTTCTCTTTCTTTCTCATCTCCTCCTCTTTCAAAGATCTTTGGCTTTTCTTGGCCCTTTCCTGTTGCACATGAATTTTAGGCCCAGTTTGTCAATCTGTCTAAAAAACCCTGTTGGGATTTTGACTGGAGTACCTTTGAATCTATAAATCAACTTGGGAAAAAGTGGCATCTTTATAACACAAAGTATACCTATCCATGAGTAGGGTATCACACTCTCCATTTATCAGGTTTTCTTTTATGCTTTTTAATAAAGGTTTGTGTGTATATGTGTGTATATGTATATTTTCCTGTAAAGGTCTGACATGAGAAATTCATTCAATAAGAATTATTGAGCCATGGGATATGTGAGAACAAAACTGGTCCATCTCATATGAATGAAATTTTCTGGTTTTTAAACTTTGCCACTTTTGTTACTCTTGTGCTAATTTCACAAATGGCTCATGAGCTTCATTTTGTATTTCTAACAACCAAACTTTAAACTTTCAGCATTTCTTACTACTAACAATGTACCAGAGTGACATGTTCTCAGGTCTTACAGATCAACTTCCTGCTCATTCATCCTCTGCCAGAATGTCTTCTTCCTTTTAGGTTTGGATTTGGTGCTTATACATCTCTGGGGATGATAAAGCCATTTAAGGCCCAAAGACTCTGTAAATCTCACTGTGTGTCTTCCATCATCATGTCGCCACGTACAGAGCTCTGATCCTTCATACTGTCATTACTGGGTCCCGTTAATTAGCCAGTTTTTCTTTCTTAAATGCAAGCATCTGATAAGCGATTAGATTGCATAGGCCTTACTTAAAACAAATAGGAGTAAATACTTTAGTTTTGTGCAATGAGGTAGGATCGAGGAGGCTGCATCATGTGGCAAAGAACGAAGAAATTTCGGAAAGAATATATTGCTCGTTCCTGTACTTACTCTGCAACTGGCAACTAACCTGTAAAATGGCAGTAGGATTTCAGAAATAAATGTTTTTTAAAGAGAATGCACAATGCTCATCTGAAAACTGGGTCATCTCCCAATTTCTTTTATCTATTCAGAAAATTGAGGGCTGCCTATACACCAAAACAGGGCTAGGTGCTGAGATCCAAATATCATAACGACAGTTACATTGCCCTCATTTTTATGTAGTATAGTGGGGGATATAGACAACTCAATTTGCAATTAATACAAAGTTTGATTAATATCATGACACAGAACAGCACCAAGAAGTCACACTGAGATATAGGAGTTCGTAGGAGAAAGGTGTAGTGCAGTGAAGAATCCTGAAAGAGGTGATTACTGACTTGGGAAAGTAAAGCAAGGTTAGAGTGCACAGAGAATAAATAAGAAAGTGGGAGTGGGGATTGGCAAGACATGAGATAACAGGAAGTCAGCTTCAGGAATTCAGACTTTATCCTAAGGGCAGGGAAGTTATTGGGGGGTTTTAATCAGAGAAATGACATGATCAGATTTGCTTTTTGGAAAGATCATTAAGGTCACCTTGAGGAGAATAAATTGAGATCAGTGTGGGGAGATGAGAAGTCCAGTTATGAGGCCACTTCTGTAGTGCAGGCAAAAAAAAAAAAATGATGGTAACAGCTTCTACTAGGGTAACAGCACTAGGAACAGATAAAAAAGTTGAAGTCCAGAAAGGACAAGTAAGTAGCCTTCTCTACATCTACTGAGTGGTAAAGCAGGATTTTAAAACAAGTTCAATAGGGTTCAAACCCTGTAATCTTTTTAGTGTACCCCAGTTTCCCCACCATATGCAAGGGCCAAAATTAATCTCGGGAGATTAAGGAAGGATGCTGAGCAGAATGGAAAACAGGTTGGAAAGAGAATATACTAAAAACAAAAAGAGCCACCAGAAGCCTGTTGCAATAGCACAAAAAAGAGAAGCTGAAGAAGAGAAGGGCATTAATATTTGTTGATCAGCTATGGAAGGTAGTATATAGCAGTGTTTCTCAAACTTTTAAGTGCTTAAGAATCATCTGGGAATCTTGTAAAAATGCAGATTCTGATTCTATAGGTTTGGAGCCTGAGATTCTGCATTTCTAAAAAGCCCCCAGGTGAGGTCCATGCTGCTGGCCCAGGGGCAGTATTTTTTTTTTTTTTTTTTTTTTGAGCAGCAGTGATGGAGGCTAACAGCCCAGGGTTCAAGTCAAATGGACCAGGAACTAAATCCTCATGTTGCTACTTATTAACGGTGTGACTTTAGGCAATGCAGGAGTTGTCTAGGGCTGCTGGTACCAAAAACTGGGTGACTTAAAACAACAGAAAGTTGATGTCTTACAGTTTGGGAGGCTAGAAATCTGTCAGCAGGGCCGTCCTCTCTCTGAAGACTTAAAGGGTGAATACTCCCTTCCTCCTTCTAGCTTCTGGTGTTTGCTGCCAATCTTGGGCATTTCTTGGCTGATAGGTGCATCACTGCAGTCACATGGCAATCTTCTCCCCGTGTGACTTCACATCATCCTCTGCTGTGCTATGCATGTCTGTCTCTGTGTCTAAATTTCCCCTTTTAATAAGACCATCAGTCATATTGGATTATAATCCATCCTAATGACCTCATTTTAATTTGATTACTTCTATGAAGACTTCATTTCCAAATAAATTCACATTCTGAGGTACTGAGGGTTCAGACTCCATTTTAACTTTTTTGGCGGGGACACAATTCAAGCCATAATAGGCAAGTTATTTTACCCCTTGGAGCCTCAGCTTCTTTATTTTTCTTTATTTTTGAGACAGGGTCTTGCTGTGTTGCCCAGGCTGAAGTGCAGTGGCAGGATCAAGGCTCTCTGTAGCATTGAACTTCTAGGCTCAATCGATCCTTCTGCCTCTGCCTCCTGAGTAGTTAGGACTACAGGTACACATCACCATGCCCAGTTAATTAAAAGAAAAATTGTAGAGATGGGGTCTTGCAATGTTGCCCAGGTTGGTCTTGAATTCCTAGCCTCAAGCAATTCTGCTGCCTCAGCCTCCAGACTCAGTTTGTTTATCTGTAAAATGGGGATAATAATTTTTACTTTATAGAATTAGATGGAATAACAAAAGTAAAGGGTCAGGCACCCAATAAGGGCTCAAATCATTATAGTTAAGAACTACCAGGCACTAGGTACTTTTAATACATCTCATTTAACCATGACAACTGCTTTATGATGCTGGCATCATCATTTCCACTAGATACCAGAAGAGACTGAGGCTCAATGAGGATAAAGAGTTTGTACAAAGTCACACTATTATTAAGATTTAAAACTCAGTTTTCTGCAAAGGCCATGATGTTTATTTCCACTCCAAAGGGCCTAACTTGGGGAAAAGAAGTAGTGAAGATAGACTTAAAAAAATCTCTCCTGCAGGGGCAACAGCAGAGAAGTGATGATTATTTTTATTTTACCATGTAGGGACATGTGCTGGATAAGGATTCTACTTCTGAAGTGCCCAGAATCACAGATGAGGTGTTCAGAGAGCTCAGGGATTGGAGGAGGGAGGGAGCAAAGGACAGGTGATATATGAAGTCCAGTGGATTCATCATGTTCACCGGCTTCTATCATATTTTTTCATATTTCAAGGCTGCATTGGCATTTTTTAACAGGCCATAGAAATTCACAATCAAAATTTCAAAACTAAAAATACAGCCTTGCCATCCTGGAAAATAGTTTTTATTTTTTTTATTTTGTGAAAAACAAAACACCTGAGTGTCTTCTACCCAATAAAGAAAGAAATGTACAGGCTGCAATGAGTAATTGAACCTACTTTTGTCTGTTTGCAATAAACATTCACAAAACACATTATCCTTTTGACATTTCTGTTAGGATTGCTCATATTCCATTTTCTGTGAAATGCTTTCCAACTTCACTGGATTCTTGTAATTACCTCTTTGGAAAAAGATCACCTCAGCTCTTTAGCTACATTATCAATTTTAAACAGTTGATTCCTAATCATTGTTGTTGCTGCTATCATGTTCAGATATCTCTGGAGGGGGAAGAAACAATGCTGTCTTAAGCTGTTAAAAGATACAGATAGCCTGATACCCAGCCAGGAAAATGATAGTTATAGACAAGCAGGTGGCAGTTTCATCATATTTCTTCCATTTTGTCAATTCCAGGGGTCACTGCATGGCCCAATAGTGGTAAATATTGGAGCCACACTGTCTGGGATCTAACCCTGGTTTTGTCATTTTTCAAGCTGTGTGGCCTTAGGGAAATTGCTTAAATATACTGTGCCTCAGTTTCCTTACATGCAAAACTGGGATAATAATAGTACCTAATTCACAGAACTGTTGTGACCATTAAATAAGTTAATATGTGTAAAGAGCTTAATTATGTGCATATTATCATATACAGTCAATAAATGGTAACTATAATGGTGGTTATAGTTATTTTGGCATGATGATAGGCTTGAAATTGTTGTCATTTCTGTAGTATGAATCTTCTTAGTTTTATCTACAAAATAGACCTATGCAGTGCCCACATCATGCAGCGTATTATATCTAGGCCACAGTAATAAGTCTGCATTGTTTCATTTTTGTTTTTTCTAATTGCAGTGGGATGCCACTGAGGTGGTTTTCAGCAGAGGAGTTAAATGACCAGATTAACATTTTACAGGATTATTCCATCTACTCTTTGGGGAATAGACTAGGCAGAGATGATGTTAAGAAACCAGTGAGGAGCTGAATAGGTGAGACATGACAGGGACATTGACCATGGTGGCGGTGAAAGAGGGGGAACAAAATGGGCTCAATGTGTAAATTACACAATTGTGCAGGCAGGTAACAATTATAGAGGGGAAATGTGAACGATGATTCCTGGTTTTCTGAATGACTGCATACAAGAGCAACGCATTGGAATGTATGCAGGGACCTTTGTATGCTCTGAAACAACAGCAAAGAGAACAACAAAAAAAGAACATGAATAGAAATGTCTGTAGGGAATAGAAGAGGAACGGAAGGAAGCGATTCTCCACAAATCAGGTTTGTGGAGAACTGAAGCTCTCCATGGGGTGTTGAAGGATTGCACTGTCCATTGAGAGAATAGCACAGTCTAAGCTTGGCAGAAGGGGCGCCATGATATTTGAGGAAGGCTGCACTTGTCACTTATGCACAGGAACAATATGGCTTTGAATTGCTGATAAGCCACATTATGCAGGTATGGCCTTGCCACCCAGATACATGGTAATGTCTCACAGCCCCAAAACAACTTCTTTTGTATTCCCAAGTATATTTAGCTCAGTCCTAGGCATATAACAGAGTCCTTAATAAATACTTCTTGAATTTAAAAGCTGTCAAATAAAATATAAAGCATTTTTTTTACTACTATCATTTTTGAGAGCCTATGGTAACTTTTGGAAATACAGAAGATGAATGAGATATGGCCCAGGTCTTTAAGAACATGGATCTTCTCTTTCCCCTTCCCCTTCTCTTTCTTCCCTTCCCATCTCTTCCCCTCTTCTTTTCTCCTTGCCCTCTCCTCCCTTCTCTACTCTTCTACATATAATTCTTTCTCTCTCAACTTCTTTCTTTCTCTCTCTCTCTCTCTCTCACACACACACACACACACACACACAGACACACACACATACTGCACCAAAAAGGGGAGTCGGCAGTCTGGAGTCCAATATTGAATTGTTTTGCAGATTGGATCCAGGTCTGCTCAAAATATCTCTCATCCTTCTTAGACCAAGAGGCTGGCCATGACATGTCTTTCTCATGGTGACAGTAAAGTACAGGAAAGCAAGCCCAATTCTGCAAACAAATTTGAAGACTGCTCGCACCACATCTGCTAGCATCCTTTTGGCCAAAGCAAGTCACAAGGCAAGTCTCAAAGCCAAGGTGCAGCCACCTACAATCTGCCTGTGGCAGGAGAAGGTACAAAATTGGCAAATGACATGAGTATAAGGAGGGATATAGAACCATGATTACTTTGGACAAATCTTTCCCATTCTCTAAGCTTCTTCAACTCCTAAATAAGGAGCTTGGGTCAGATCTATGTGTTCACATTTAGTGAATTCTTGGACATGGCATTTACCAATATTAAGCACATAAAGTGATGATAATTCACTTTTGATTTTGCTTTCAGTATTTCCGGCACATTGAGGAAAAAGTCTGAGTTGGTGCCTTTAACAAGCCTCTATCCCTTACTGATTTCCTATTTTAACAAGGAACTAGCAGACATCAGGTTTGGAGCCTTCTGCAGGCCACAGTATCTAGCTAGAATTTCAAAAGATTGCTTTGTTTTTATTTTAATCTATTTTGTATTTATAGCAAATATTTAAGGAAATTATAAAATCAACTATTGGTGGCATGCAGATAACAAAAAAATCATGATCATGCGGCTTGAATAACTGAAGTTTGGGAAATTCTGGATTTGACGATCTTTACAATTCTGAGGTCTTATGATTGCTGCCAATTTCATTGCTCCAGCTTGCAGTCTTCACTTCTATCCCAAGGCTTTCCCAGAGGAAAATGAGCAGAGGGGGGCATTGTCCTTCTCTTCTGAAGTTTCCTAAGCCCTCTCATTCCCCCTCCCCTCTAAATACGAGCAGCCCAGCTGCCAATATGACTGCCCAGGCAGAGGTATTTGATTGACATGTTCATCTCTACACAACGGACCAGAGTCAGTCAACCCAGGGCTGTCCCTGCCCTTGGCATTGTGACACGTGGGCCCAGATTCCAAATGTCATGTCACATCTCCTCGTGGCATCAAAGCACTCTTGAGAACAGGAAACATAAAACAGATGGCTGAAATGCCTTCAAAAAGACTCCCCCAGACAGCCAGGGAGATGCAGAGCCCTGTTGGTGATGATGGGTCACAACATATGCTAGCAAAAAATGCCGAAGGGAAGAGTGATTTCTGTACCCACTGTGCCCACAGAACACTGGCTCAAATGCTTGGTATCAGCTGCCTTGGACAGGGCGCCATTTGCATTTTCAAAGTACCTATTAAATCTCTGATCTCAAGCCTTGGTTTCCTGGACTTTTAATGGTCCTAAAAGGTAGTGATAGAAAAATTCTATTTATATTCAATATTTCATTAATAAGTGAATGAATTTTAAAAAGTAATTTTCTCACAATAAGACTGTTGATTCCTCTGGTCCAGGTATTCTTAGTTTGGGTTTGCTGGGTCCTTAAAAAGTCCATGGATAATTTTAAAGAGGCCCGTGTTCCTTCCAAAATTACTGGTAAAAGCTTGTGTGTGTGTATACATATATGGGTTTCTCTGGAGAAAAGGGTATAAAACTTTAGATCAGATTTTCAAAATGGCTCAAGTATTATTATAAATCACTGTTATAACACTGCTCCTGAGAAAGATTACATGGGGTGGAAAAATGTCAAAATGAAACTAAACTAAACGGGGAGGCAATGTAAGGTGACAATGTTTTCCCTTGATAGAAGCATTAAGAAAAATATCTGCCATTTATCTTTACCGTAATTCTAAAAGAAGGTTATTTTCAATGCAGCAAGACATTAAAAAAAATTCAGAATGGGCATCAACTTAGATTAAAAGCATAAATTTAGCTTTATTTAAAAACTCACTATATTGCCCATTTTTGTTTTATTTCAGTGAAGACTAGTGACCAATGCCAGTCTGTGGACCAGAATTTGGGACTCCTGTTCTCAGAGTACAAATTTCTACTCAGCCTACAAATTTTTGGGAAACCATGACCTTCTCTAGAATTGCCCAGAGCCTGGATCGCCCTGACAGATGTCCTTTATCCATGACCCCACTGTGCTATGACACCCTGTACTGCACTCCAAGGCAAGGATGGAAAATTCAAAGCAACTATTCATTCCAACAGTTATTGACTATGTTCCTCATGTGGGCTAGGCCCTGACCTAGACGTCAGACATGCAGAAGTGAAAGGCACCATCCTTCCCTAAGGGGCTCATATGGTAGCAGAAGAGATGAAAGAGAAGATAGAAATGGTGTAAGTAGGCATTGTCATCCACTCTACTACTCCCTCCCCTATTGCAAAATAAGCAAAATAAATGATTAACAGTGCGACACAGGATGTATCACATAGTCCAAATTTCTCTTCATTGTATGGAACCCCAAATGAGATTGAATGGTTGAATTCTCCTCCCACCCGACATTTAAAATGCCTCTTGCTTTTTGAAAGGTGCGACAGAGAATGCAAAGTATAGAAGGAGGACACTTGGAAAGAGAGTAGGCAAGAGCTTGTGTAGATACATAGCCAGTAAGTTTGCAGTCTGCACTGTAGGGAATCAAACCTGTTTAGCAATGTAATGGTAAGATTTAGTTCTTGAAGCATATTTTAAATATCTGTCTAGGCCGGGTGTGGTGGCTCATGCCTGTAACCCCAACACTTTTTGGGGCTGGGGCAGGAGGATCACTTGAGGCCAGGAGTTCGAGACAAGCCTGACAATAATGAGACCCTGTTTCTACAAAAAAAAAAAAAAAAATTAGCTGGGTGTGGTGGTGTATGCCTATAGTCCTAATTACTTGGGAGGCGGAGGTAGGAGGATTGCTTGAGCCCAGGAGGTGGAGGCTGCAGTGAGCTATGATTGAATCACTGCACTCCAGCCTGAATGACAAAGGAAGACCTTATCTCTTAAAGAAAAATAATTAATTGCAGGCCACACCAAAACAGAGATGATTCTCCTGATCACAGGGTTAAAGTGCGAGGAAACTAGGAGTTGATTTCTGAATCCCCTGTACAGTAAGCAGAATTAAAGACTTCAGGAGGGTTTTCATTCTTGAGAGTGTGTTTGACTTTCATGTAACTTCTTTGTTGTTCAATAACGTCCTGATGAAGAAGAACCTCTCTGGCCATTTTTGCGCGTCAAAATCTGAATTTAGTGGATATTGCCAGACAACTACAAATAGTTTGTCTATCAGGTAAGTAGATAAGAGTAGCCACACTTACGTAAGTTGCAAAGACTATCACATGTGTTCTCTCAACATATATGATAACGATATTCTCCTTTTCATTCAGAAGCCAGAGAACAAGAAGTTAATTACCTTGACCAAGAGCATGAAGCCAGCCATGGGTGCCTGAGACTTCACTGACTCTAACACTGAAAAAGCTCAAAGAAGGCAATCAGTCCCAGAGCACTGCAGAGCAACATTTCAGTTCTAGAAGGGCCATGAATTCAGGTCTTAGTTGCCATTCAATTGCTCAGTCCTGAGTGGGTTTTGGTTTTGCTTTTTTCCTTTTTGTATTTTTTAATTAACACATAGTAATTGTACCCACTTATGGGCCACCTTGTCATGTTTGGATACATATAACATGTAGTGATCAGATCAGTGTAATTAGTATACCCATCATCTCAATCATTTATCAATTCTTTGTGTTTGGAACATTGATATTCTCCCTCCAGCTATTTGAAACTATATATTTACTATAGTCATCCTACAATGATGACTATAGGAACACTGGAACTTATTTCTGCTATCTGGCCAAAATGTTGTATCTTTTAACAAATCTCTCCCTATCTGTCTTGTCCTCCTACCCTTCCCAGCCTCTAGTATCCTCTGCTCTACTTTTTACTTCCATAAGATCAGTGGTTTTTAGCTTCCACATATGAGTGAGAACATGAGGTATTTAACTTTCTTTTCCTGGCTTATTTCACAGCCCTGAGTTTTTGAGACATCAAGATTGAGTGTTGTTCCCCACAATTTATAGCTACTCAAACTAATAGAAGATTTACAAAGATGATCAAATGGTTGCAAAATATCCCTTATTCCTCTTGTAAGAGGCATCTGTAGTTAACATAAAGAAAAGAAGACTGAGATAAATTAGGAACTGTGGAAACTTTATGTTTTAGAAAGAATCAGAGAATGTGAGATTTAAAACAAAATTTAGAAGTTATTTAGCCAAACCAGATGGAAATATTGAGGTATCCAGGAATGTAACAATATTATTTTTACAAAACAAATTATTTTTACACAACAAATTAGTAACAGAGCAGGGATTAGAATTCATTTCTACAATGTTCTAGCCCAATGTTCACAGCACCACAGCAGACATTCAGAGGATGCTACACTGACAAATGAAAGGGACTATGAACCATGAAGAAGAAATTTTGATCAGAAAGAGAAATTTTGTCCCCAAAGAGCACAAACTTTTAAACATGCTGTTTTGTTGTCAAGGGAGGCTGTGAGGATATATTCCCTGGGTCAATATATAAAAGATGCTTTAGCTATAGTCTTAGGCAGAGGACCAGAATACACTCAGCAGCTGGTCTATTTTATTTCCTGGAGCAAGATCTGTGACTCCAACATTTCAAGGCCTAGATGATAACTTTAATACTATTTCCAAGTTCAAAGGCTTCACTTTCTTATTTGATGCTTCTAAATAAGCTTTGGTTTTGTAGGGACAAAATGCCCGTCTCTGAGGAATGTGAAAGCAGATTCCATTTCCACTTCAATGACAAGCCTATGTGAAAGCATATCTAGGGGTAACTCAACTTTCTCTTAAAGCCATTCCAGTCAGGCCTTCATGCCCTCCACCATACCAAACCAGCATTTGTGAAGGTCACCAGTGACCTCCATGTTGCTGAATGCAATGGTCAGTTCTCAATCCTTACTTGACTGTCAACACTATGTAGCACAGCTACCCACTCCTCCTCCACACAGCACACTCTTCACTTGACTTCCATGATGCCACTCTCTTGAGTTTCCTCTCCTCCCTGGCTACTCCTTTTTATTTTTATTTATTTATTTTTTTTAATGAGAGACAGGGTTTCACCATGTTGGCCAGGCTGGTCTCAAACTCCCGACCTCAAGCGATCTGCCCCCCTTGGCCTCCCAAAGTGCTGGGATTACAGGCGTGAGCCACTATGCCCAGCCAGTACTCCTTCTTAGGCTCATTTGCAGGTTCCTCCCACATTCCCCAACCTCCAAACATGGAAGTTTCTCAGATCTCTATCCTTGGACATTTTTTCTTCTCTACCAAGGTTCACTCCTTCGGTGATCTCAGCCACTTTTATGGTTTAAATATCATCTATATTGTGATAACTCTCAAATTTGTCACCTCTGTCATCAAAATATAGTCTAACCACTTTTCACCACTGCTAATGCTACCACCATTATCTCTTGCCTAGATTGTTATAATAGTTACCTGATTTTCCCCCACGTGTCCACCCTTGTCTCTCTATAGTTGATTTTTCACTCAGCAGGCAGATTAAAAAAAAAAAAACCCAAAAAACAAAAAACTTAAGGCAGAAAAAAATCAGTCCTTCATTCCTCTGCCCAGCCTTCTCCCATTTCTTCTTATCTCAGAGTAAGCACCAAAGTCTCCGCTAACTCTCTCATCTCCTAATTTACCACTCTTTTTCTAGCTCAACCTGCTCCTCCAGACTCACCGGTCCCCCTCTGTCCCTCAAACATGCCAGGCACAATTGCATCTCAAAGTTTTTCCTTTTCTCTGCATGCAATGTTCTTCTCCCAGATGCCTGCACACTTTCTCCTTCATTTCCTTTGGGTCTTTGCTGGAGCTGCTTTTACTTACAACACTTCTGGCACCAAATACATGGGTGTTTTCCTCACACCAACCATTTCTTTGGTTCTCTAGTCATCTAGTGGGTGTCCTACAATTTAGTTTGACTCTGACACTCACTACGAGTTAGCATTAGACCTACAGGTTTAAGAACTCAGTCTCACAAGACTGCCCCTCACTTCAGATGCCAGTCACAAATATTGGGTCCCTAGGCAACACACTCTTCTGTCTAACTTGGATACAAATCAAGAGTTCCCACGACCCCCTTTTCAGGTTCAATAATTTGCTAGAAGGACTCACAGAACTCAGAAAAGCACTTTACTTACAGTTACCAGGTTATTATAAATGATACAACTTAGGAACTGCCAAATGGAAGAGATGCATAGAACAAGGTATGGTGGGAGGGTGTGGAGCTTCCATGACCTCTCTGAGGCACCACCTTTTCAGCCCATCAATGTGTTCACTAACCCGGGAACTCTTTGAACGTCATCATTTGGGTGTTTTTATGGAGAATTCATTAGTTAGGCATGATTGATTAAATCACAAATCTTCCTACCTCCACAGAGGTGGGAGGGTGTGCTGAAAGTTTCCAAACCTTTAGTCACCTGGTTGGATCCTCTGGTAACCATTCCCCATCCTGAAGCTATCTAGGGGCCCACAAGAGTCAACTCATTAGCATAAACTCAGGTATGGTTGAAAGGGGTGTGTTATGAGTAACAAAATATACTCCTATCACCTCTATCACTCAGGAAATTCCAAGAGATTTAGGAGCTATATGCCAGGAGCAAGGACAAACACCAAATATATATTTCTTATGCCACACTGCTCAAATGTCTTCTAGTCAATAAGGCTTCCCTTGACTCATCTGTATAATACAGCAGCTCTGTCTCTCCTCTGTACTCTCATACTATGTCTCTTATCTCTACAGCAGTTATCATGATTGGACAAACCATCAATTGATTCTTCTAGAGTTTACTACAATGTAAACTCCATAACTGGGACTTTGCATATTTGATTCACTGTTCTTTCTCTCACACTTCAAATGGTATCTGGCATTATAGTGGCTACTCAATAAATAATTAATGAATGAAAGAACCAAATTAACAAATCTTGTCCACACCTACAACCAAGCTCAGGGAGCAGTGCATTTAAATCCACCATGGGAAGAGGAAGCCTCTGTTCTCCACATTTGACTGCTCTGAAATCAATACCCTATGCTTTAGGAAGAATGGAATTACTTACAAAAATATGAAAAATGAATCATATCATATATAATAGGCATAGTGGTTAAGAGTTCAGGTGCTGGCCAGGTGTGGTAGCTCACATCTGTAATCCCAGCATTTTGGGAGGCTGAAGCGGGTGGATCACCTGAGGTCAGGAGTTTGAGACCAGCCTGGCCAACATGGCAAAACCCCGTCTCAACTAAAAATACAAAAATTAGCCGGGTTTGGTGGTGTGCGCCTGTAATCCCAGCTACTTGGGAGGCTGAAATAGAAGAATTGCTTGAACCTGGGATACCGAGGTTGCAGTGAGCCAAGATCGAGCCACTGCACTCCAGCCTGGGAGACAAAGCTAGAATCTGTCTAAAAAAAAAAAAAAAAGTTGAGGTGCTACATCCATGCTCCCTGAATTCAAATCTCATCTCTATTTCTTACTGTGTGTGTTTGGCAAGTAACCTAATTTCTCTATGTCTCAGATCTCTCCTCTACAGTATGGTGATAATGTTAGGACTACCTTATGCAGTTGTTGTAAAGATCGTAGGAGACATACTATAGTTAAGATATTCAGAAAAGGACCTGATATACGGTAAGTACTTAAGTGTTAGCTTGTTATTATACTAAGGATATATTGTCCAAATAACACTCTTTTTTTGTTCCCCAAGAAGCTTTTAAGAGGGATTTACCTATATACCACATAGTCACATATACAGATATGTGTATATACACGTATATGTATAAATTATAAATATATATATTATCTATATATACACAAACATATAAATATATACGGTAAGGTATATATATTCAATATACAGTGAGTTAGCTTGTGAGTTTGATATACAAGCATATATTTTTTATGTATACATGTATTTTTTAAAGTTGCATATTGGCTTTCTGTTTTTTTCTGTGTACAGCTTCTTGTGCCCTACACAAGCCCCGCAGCAGGGTTCAGCAGTTCTCTTTATTCCTAAAGATAATCCAGTCCACCAAATATTAATGAGCAATAAAGATTTTACTTAATATTTCATAGGGGCTTGGAAGAGAGGGCTTATATGATATATCGCCAAAATCATTTAAGAGCTCGTCATTAGATATTTCTCTTTTCCACCAAAATTGCTCTTTGGCTACACCCCCAACCAGGTTTCTCTCTTCCCTGCCTCTTCCTCCAGGGTGACTTGGCACCTTCATCTGGGCTCACTTTGCTCTTCACCCACCTACAGCCCTGTGTCTGTGGGGCCATTTCCAGCAGGAGCACCTACAGGGAGCTGTATCTTACTTGTCTCTTACTCATAGCGGAGGGCCTGCTGCATGGTACTTGCTCCGTGGGCTATTAAGAAAAATGAATGCATGAAATAACCTTATGTATGTGTGCCGTATCTTCTTTAATGGAAAAGGAAATGGAGACAAAAGAGTGTCAAAGGGCTGTGGAACAGTCAAAAAGAACCCTCAAATTCTCCTGTCCTCCTCTGCCCCCATCGACCACAAAGACCAACCACTAGTAGCCTTTCTATTAAATACTGAATAATTCTGACCTTTCCTGGGTCTTGTGAGGATCAACATTATGCTATGAGCTAGTCTCAGACCATGCAGAGAGAAAGATCCCTCTCCAACAGCTGCTTCCTTTATTTCATTACCTGCTGGGGAAAACTAATCAAATGTGTAGGAAGCTTAAGAATATTCCAAGGAGATTTGATTCTTTGCTGGTGGCCAGTTTCAAGAAATGCATACTGATGAACACAAACCGATCCCCACTTCCTCCCCTTACAGGCTTCTCCAGCTGAGCAGGCCCAGGCCTAAGGGACAGGCCTAGGAAATACCCATAGGAAATGTGTCCTATTGGTGAGTGCCTGAGTCGGGACTCTATTCTCTGTGATTTATTTTTCTTTTTTGTCAGATTGAAGAATAACCCAACACTGATAAAAATAGAGATGAAATAGAAACTGCTAAGAGTTTCTGTTTCGGGGTGTTTTAGAACAGCTTTTCGCTTCCTTGTTCATGTGGAAAAATTATCATCATCCTCAGTGCTCTGATGCATGGCACAGCACAGTCCCTTCTCCTGTGTCCTGAGGCTGAGCCTTTGCTCCTCTGTGACAGCCCTTCCTCCTGTATACTTGTCTGTGCCCTGTCACTGTATCTTCAACATGTGTTATAGTCACTGCTCTACAGTCAGGTCTGATTTCCCCAGACAGTGGCTTCTTAAGGGCAGCATTGGATTATGTATGCCCAGTCTGCAATCAGTACTCAGTAAATTTCGTTAAATACATAAACAAATGAAAAGTATACTGAATTGAGATCAAGAAAAGCAGGATCATATCCCAGCTCTGATTTAAATGCCTTTTCAATCTAGAAGAGCCTTGGTATACTAATCTCTGCAGTAGATATGATAATCCCCATCATTGGCCTCACAGGATTGTTGACATAATTAAATGAGATAATAATAAAAAAGCCTGTTTTTCTTATTGATCGATTGATTGACAGGGCCTCACTCTGTCATCCAGGCTGGAGTGCAGTGATGTGATCATAGCTCACTGCAATCTCAAACTCCGGGCCTCAGGCAATCCTCCTACCTCAGCCTCCTGAATAGCTGGGACCACAGGTGTATGACACCATGCCCAGTTAATTTTTAATTTTTTGTAGGGATGTGGTCTCGCTATGTTGCCCAGGTGGCCCCAAGCAATCCTCCCACCTCTGCCTCACAAAGCACTGGGATTGCAGGCATGAGCCTTCATGCCTGCCCAAAAAAACCTCTGTCAAGGTAAAATGCTATTCTAATATAATGAGTTACTGTTGAGGAATATCATGCTCCATTTAATTGAGGATAACTCAAAAATCAGTTCAGGAATTTTTTTTTAATGCCATCCAATACAAGTTTAATAATAAAATAGTTTAAATGAGAAAAGAATGTAATTGATTCATTCAGAGATGCAAATAACTTTTTTAGCTGAGAAAATAAACAACTATTGGCACTTATAGTGTATTATTATAGTATCGAAGGATATTGAAAGAAAATGTGTGATGGGTGAAAAATAGGCTAGGATGGGAGAGAAGGAGAGGACAGTAAGAAAGTCAGAGACACACAGATGGGCACAGCAGGAGGGCACCCTTAACTCATTGTCTAATCCATACTGAGCAGATTACTTCATGATCTCATTTAATCCCCCTAGCCTATGAAGATGGTATTACAACCTCATTGTACAGATGGCAAACCCTAGAAACTTGGAGAGGGGAAGTAAGTTGAAGCACAAGACGTAAGCTCCACGAGGGCAGGGATGTTGCATTAATGTACATGCCTCATACCTGGGAAATACCTGGCATATCACTATAGCCTGAAAAATAGTTCTTTAATGAAGGAGTGAGTGTCACACAGCTGATAAGTGGCAGACTGATTAGCACTGATGCTTACTGGCTGGCTTGCTTGACTATACCACAATCAAGTTTATATCAGGAATTTGTAATTCATAAAAGCTACAAGGCCAGCAAAATTCAGAAAATGGTGTAATTTATCCACATCTGTGAAATAGAATAATTAGCAACCATGAAATAAATATAAATATAAATATTAACACTGTGTCATAAGCCCTAAAATTTCCTAACAGGAAAGTGCTCTGATTGGCTATTTGTAGTAGAGTGTGACATGGGATGTTAGCCCATGTTGTTCTATTTAGTTCTTATAACTGCCTGGCTTAAGTGTGAGTTAGAGAAGAGTAGTTATCCCAGAGGAGTTTCACTCCAATAACAGATGGTTGTATTTTAAAAATCAGCTTTATTGATGCATAATTTATATGATATGAAATGAGCCTATTTTAAGTATACTCAATCATTATGTTTTGGCAAATTCGTACACCTGTACATCTACCACCACTATCAATATATAGAACATGTACCTCATTCCCAAATTGTTCTTTTATTATAATGTTTTCAGTGACTCTCCCCACTCCAACTCCCAGCCCCAGGACACCAATGATCTAATTTCAGTCATGATACATTTGTTTTCTCCACTCTAGAAATTTATATACATGTAATGATTATACCTACTATAAGCAATGTTTGGCTTCTGGCTTCTTGCACTCACCATAGTAATTCTGAGGTTCATCCAAGTCATTGGAGGTATTAATACTTTATTTCTTTTTATTATTGCTATTCCTTTGTACAGAGTCTTCCACAATTTGCTAATCTATTCACTTGTTGCTGTGGTTTGAATGTGTCCCCCAAAAAGATTGTGTTGGAAACTTAATCCCCAGTGCAACACTGTTAAGAAGTGGTATGTTTAATAGGTGATTAGGCCATAGGAGCTCTGCATTTATGATGGATTAATGCTATTATTGTAGGAGTGGGTTTCTTATAAAAGGATAAGGGCAGCCCCTCTTGTGCTCTCAACACCTCTCCTCCTGCCTTTCCTCCTTCCACCATAGGATGATGCTGCAAGAAGATTCTCACCATACCCTTGCATCTCAATTTTGGACTTCCCAGCCTCCAGAATTGTGAGCAATAAATTTCTATTAATTATAAATTACCAAGTTCTTCACAACATTGTGTTTATTATTGAAAAACAAATTATCCAGTTTCAGATATTCTGTTATAGCAGCACAAAATGGACTACGACATTTGTTAATGGACATTTTTGGATTGTTTCCAGATTTTGGTTATTATGAATAAAGCTGCTGTGAACATTCATGTGCAGCTCTATGTAAAGACATATGTTTTTATTTCTTTCAAGTAAGCATCTAAGAGTAGACTCACTGGGATATAGGGTGACAGTATGTTTAACTTTATAAGAAATTGGCTGATATCCAAAGTGGCTGTAACATTTACACTCCCACCAACAATGCATGAGAATTCTATTTGCTCCACATTGTTGTCAGCATTGACTATTTTTAGATTTTTAAGTCTTGCCATTCTAGTAGGCATTCTCATTGTGGTTTTAATTTGCAATTTCCTGATGATGTTGGGCCTCTGTTATGAGTTGAATTGTGTCTCCCAAAATTACATGTTGTGGCTCTAACTCCCAGTAACCTTATTTGGAAATAGCATTTTTACAGATATAATCATGTTGAGGTCAAACTGAATTATGGTGGCCCATAACCCCAATGACTGGTGTCCTTGAAAAAAGATCAGGTAGTTCAATATAGGCACACACATACAGGAGAATACCATGTGAAAGTGAATGCAGAAATTGGAATAATGTATGTATAAACCTAGGAATACCAAGAACGGCAAGCAACCACAAGAAGCTAGGAGAGAGTCATGGAACAGATCCTTCCCTAGAACCTTCAGGACCATGGCCCTACTGATACCTTGATTTCAGACTTCTACCCTGCAGATCTGTGTGAGAAAAAATTTCTGTTGTTTTAAGCCATTCAGTTTTCAGTACTTAGTTATAAGAGTCCTAGGAAATTAATATAGCATTTTTTCATGTACTGATTAGCTAATTATGTGTGTGTATATATATGTGTGTGTTTGAATTAAATGTTCAAATATTTTGCCCATTTTAAATTGGATTATTTATCTTCTTGTTATTGAGTTGTACACACACACACACACACACACACACACACACACATACGTACACACAAATACTTTGGATACCAGTTATTTGCCAGACAAATACTTTGTGAATGTTTTTTCCAAGTCTATGGCTTGTCTTTCATTTCCTTAACAGGGTCTTTATTTCAAGAACAAAAGTTTTTAATTCTAGTGAAGTAAAATTTACGTATTTTTCATGTTATGTTCTATGATCTATATGTCTTAAGAAATATGTATCTACCCCAAGGTTATGAATATTTGATTATATATTTTCTTCTAGGAGCTTTATTATTTCAGCCTTTATGTTTGTGTCTACTATCCATTTCAAGTAATTTAAGTGTATGATATGAGATGAGGGTCTAGTACTTTTCTTTTTCATATAAATATCCAGCAATTCCACCAACATTTGGTTAAAAGACAGTCTTTTCTCCCATTGAAATGTTTTAGCAACTCTGTTGAAAATCAGTTGAGCATGTATGTGTGGGTCAGGAATCTCTGTTCTGTTTCATTTAATGACATGCTTACATCAATTCTATTATGCGTTGTTACTGTAGTTTTATGAAAAGTCTTGAAATAAGGTATCATAAGTCCTACAATTTTGTTAATCTTTTCCAAAATTATTTTGGCTATTTTAGGTCTTTTGCATTTTCATCTAAATTTTAGAATAGGATTGTAAATTTTGGGGGGGGAGCCCCTGTTGTAATTTTGATTGAGATTTCATTGAATCATGAGTTAATCTGAGGAAAATGGACATCATAAAAATATTGAGTTTTCTAATCAGCATTACAGTAAAGCTTCCCATTTATTCGAATCTTAAAATTTCAGCAGTATTTTGTGATTTTCATTATATAGGTCTAGTGCTTTTGTATTAAACTTATTTCCATGGCATTTTAGGAAATTATTATATTGCTTCTTACCAGTATATGAAAATATAATTGGTTTTTGTATACTGAATTTGTATCCTGCAATCTGGCTAAATTCACCTCTTAATTCCAGTACATTTCTGGAGATTAAAATTTTCTACATCTGTGAACATGAACAGTTTTACTTCTTTCTTTTCAGCCTTATGCCTTTTATATTCCAAATTTATTTTAATAACTAGCAGTTCCAGTACAATGTTGAACAGAAATGATGAAAGTGATCCTGATCTTATGGAAAGGTATCCAGCTTTCTAGGTAAGAGATTAGCTGTGGCTTTTCATAGATGCCCTTTATTAGCTTCAGTATGTTCCTTTCTCTTCCTAGTTTGCTGAAAGGTTTTGTTATGAATGAGTGTTGAATTTTTTCAAATGTTTCTTTTGTATCTATAGTGATAGCTGTATAGTTTTTCTTCTTCATTCAAATTGTATCATAAATTATGTTGATTAATTTTCAGATTATCAACCAATGTTGTGTTCTGGATATAAACTCTATTGGCCAGAATGTATTGCTCTTTTTGTTTATTGTTAGCATGGCTATGGCCTCATCTAAATTCTGAAAGATTTTGTGTGGGAGTGGTACTATGTTCCTCAAATGTTTGATAGAATTTGCTAATAAGGCCATCTGTGTCTGAAGTTTTCTTTGGAAGAACGTTTATTATTATAAATTTAATATCTTTAGTACATATTGAACTATTCAAGTTTTCCATTTCTTCTTCTATCAACTTTTTAAAGTTTTGCATTGCAAGACATTTTCCTATGCATCTAAGTTCTTGAATTTATTGGCATAAAGGTATTCATAATGTTACTTTATTAACACTAACATTTATAGTATCTATGGTGATGTCTCCTCTTTCGTTATTAATATTGGAATTTATGTCTTTTCCTCTTTTTTCTTGGTTAGCATAATTATGTTTATTAAAGTTTTATTGACCTTTTCCAAGAACCAATTTTTGGTTTTATTGATTTTCTTTATTGTTTGCCGGGTTTCTGTTTCACTGATTTCTGCTCTTCTCTTTATTATTATTTTTTCTTTCAGTTAGAGTTTAATTCGCTGTTTTTAATAGCTTCTTAAGGTGGGGAGTTAATAATAAAGTTAACTGACTTTAGACCCTATTTTTCTAATGTAAGTATTTAAAGATCTATATTTCCCTTTAAGCACTGTTTTAGCTGCATCCCACAAAGCTGATATGTTGTGTTTTCATTGTAATGCACTTCAGTTTATTTTCTAAAGTCACTTATTATTTTTTCTTTGACACGTTTTAGTTGGTATTTTCTAGATATTGAAAAAATTGATTTTTAATCTAATTATCTTTGTGATAGAGAACAGAGAACCTTGTTTTATGGCTCAGTGTAAGTTCTATTTTGGTGAAAGTTCCATGAGCACTTGAAAAGAAAGTGTATTCTGCTGTTGTTGAGTGTTGAGTTTTATAAAATATTATTTCAAATTGGTTGATCATACTGATCAAAGCTTCTATATTCTCCTGATTTTTTCGTCTATTTATCTTTTCAATTACTGAGAGAAGAAATGTTATAATTTCACAATTTAACAGTAATCTTGTTATTTTTCCTTTCCGTTCTTATTCAGTTTTTGCTTCATGTATTTTGAAGCTTCAAAATTGTGATACCATCTTTATGTTTTTATAATTTAAAATTGTGATATCTTTATGTTTTTATAATTATGAAAAATTAGTCTTTATCCCTGGTAAAATTTCTTGTCCCAAAGCCTACTTTGTCTAAAATTAATATAGTTTCTCTAGATTTTTTATGATTGGTGTATTCCAACCATTTACTTTTAGCCTATCTATGTCTTTATGTTGTCTTTATGTTGAAAGTGTGTTTCTTGCAGACAGCATATAAAGGTTGAGTATCCCTAATCCAACAATCTGTAATCCCAAATGTTCCAAAACCTGAAACTTTTTCAGTGCCAACATGACACTCAGAGGAAATGCTTATTGGAGCATTTTGGATTTTCAGATTGGGGATGTTGTACCCATAAATATAGTGCAAATATTCCAAATTCCAAAACAAAATCAGAAATCTGAAACACTTCTGCCAGGCATTTAGAATAAGGGATACTTAGCCTGTACTTAGGTCTTGCTTTTAATCCAGGTTTTGCTTTTAATCATCTCTGCCTTTTCATTTGCATGTTTATATTAGTTACATTTAATGTAGTTATTGACATAGTTGAATTTAAATCTACTGTCATGCTATTTGTTTTCATCTGTTTTTTTATTCTATTTTTTATCCTTTTCACCTTTTAGATGAAGTATTTTTCTGTATTCTACTTTGTCTCCACTATTGCCTTATTAGTCATTCTTTTTAGTGTTCATTATTTATATATTTGGTTATTTAGTTATTTATTTAGGTAAATGCTCTGGGGTTTACAACTTATCACCGTCTAACTTCAGATAATATTATACCATTTCACATGTAATGTAAGAATATTGCAAACATATATTTCCATTTCCCCCTTCTATCTGTTGTAATATTGTCATTACTTCTACATATGTTGCAAACTCCACAACACAATGTTGTTATTTTTGCTTTAAATGGTTTATTATTTTTTAATAAAAAATTTAAAATGAGGAAAAATGATTTTATTTACTCACATGTTTACCATTTCTGGTGCTCTTCACAACTCTGTACAGATGTAAGTCCTCAGCAGATACAATTTTCCTTCTATCTGAAAAATTTCATTTAATGCTACTTGTATTCTATACTTTTGGCAACAAATTCTCTTAGTTTCTATTTTTCTAAAAAATTTCCAATATTGTCTAAATTTTGGAAGAAAACTTTCACAGGATACTAGGTTGACAGCTTTTATTTTTAAAAGCATGTTAAATATTTTTCCGTTATTTTCTGAATTTCTTTTTTTTTTTTTGATAAAAAAAATCAGTGAACCTTCTTATTTGTGTTCCTCTATACTTAATGTACCCTTTTCTTGGGCTTCTTTTAAGATGTTCATTTTATCATTTGTATTCAGAATCTAATTGTGATGTATACTGGCATAGTTTTGTTTTGTTTTATCCTGCTTGATTTTCATTTAATTTCTTTAATCTTTGAGTTTATAGTCAAATTTGGAATGTTGTCAGCCATTATTCAAATAATTTTTCTGTTTTCTTTCCTCCATCTGAGATTCAAATTACATACACGTTAAATCACTGGATATTGCCCCATGGTCTCTGTCACTGAGAATTATTTTATTTTGTATTTTATTTTGGATCATTTTTATTGCAGTCTTCAAATTCCCTTATCTTTTCTTTTGCAGTTTTTAATCTGCTGTTAAAATTTTCCAGTGACATATATATTTCAGATATTATATATTTCAACTCTAGAAGTTTTACTTGATTCTTTTATTTATATAGTACATTTGTATCCTCTTATGTTCAAAGTTTCTTTTAAATCTACGAACATATTTATAGTAGCTATTTTAAAGTTCTTGTTTACTAAGTCCATCATCTCTGCCATTTGTTGATCTATAACTATTTACTGACTTAATTTTTTCTGATTTTAGGTCATCTGTTCCCGCCTCTCCACATGTCCTGTAATTTTTTTGTGGGACGGGATGTTGACCACTGTAAATATTTAGTTACTGAATTCTAGATTTTGTTGTCTTCGTTTATACAGTGTTGAAGTTCATTTTGGCAGTTTCTTTTAGATCACCCTGAACATTTAAAGGCTTGTTTTTGAAGTTTGGTATGACAGGTCTAGAATAGCCTTTACTCATGGGCTTGTTTAACCCAGTCATGGAGTCTTCATTGAAATATCCCTCTTCTTGCTGCTCAGAATTCAAGCTCCTTTATACACTCTGGAATTGCTTGGCTTAGAGTTCTTTAGTTGTTCTTTGATCAGCTAAGTGGGCTTCTGCCCTAATGCATTCATAGGTTATCATATGCATGTGATATGATAGGCATATCATGATATCATACACATATGATATGATCATATGCATCTTAAGGATAATCATATGCATATTTCTGGAGCTTATTGTCTGTATGCCAATTTCTTCTTTGAAATTATGTCCTGCTACTTCTAGATGCCTCAGCTTCACTGAACTCTGATCATTTCCTCAGCTCTTCAGTTTGCCATCCCTGCTTGATATACACCTCCCTCTGCTGCAATCCAAAAGTGCCTCTAGGCAGAAAGCAAGAGCAAGGGCAGTTTTCACCTCGTCTGTTGCCTTCTTATCAAGGATCACATTCCTGAGCTGTCTAGTGTTCAGTGTCTTATATTAGCTATTTCTTATATTTTTTCCCAGTTTTCTAGTTGTTTGTAGTACAAGGGTAAGTCTGGCAAGAGTTACTCTAATACATCTGGAGCAGAAGTTCAGAATATCTTTCAGGATAAAGAGCTGTTCTTTAATTCAAAAAGATTCTATTTAGAATTCTAGTTCTTCCATTCACCATCTGTGATTGCTATATAGACAAATAACTTCTTTTTATATCAATTTACCCATTTGTAAAATTGTGATTATGGATCCTGTCACATAGGAGAGTTGTAATGACTGTCTGATCTAAAATTTATTCTGCCTTGCTTTTTTTCCTTCTTTTCATTTCTTCTTTTCTGTCCTCCCTGTCTCCCTCCTTTCCTTAGTCGCTCTCTCTCTTCCTGCTTCCTTCCTTCCCTTACTCACTCCCTCCCTCCCTTCCTTTTATTCTTTCCTTCCCTCCCTTCCTTTCTCTCTCCCTCCTTCACTCCACAAATATTCACAGAACATGGAGAATCAGTAGCAAAGAGCAAGGAAGGCCCTGCCTACCTCGAGTCTACCTTCTAGTAAGGATAAATAGAGGAATTAATAAATAAAGAAGATATTTCAGATAATAAAAAATTCTATGAAGGAAATAAAACAGTGATGTAATCAGAGAGTAATGAGAGACTGGATTTGAATGTGGCCATTAGGATAGTTCTCTCTGGGGGGTTAACAGTTGAGCTAAGACCTAAGTAAGAGGGAATCAAGAATATAAAGAGACAGCAGGAAAGCATTTCATGCTAAAGAATCAGCAACTGCAAGCTCTGAGGTGAGAATGAGCACATTTATTATAGAAACTGAAAGGCCAGCATGACTGAAGTGAAATGAAGGATGGCATCAGTGGTACAAGATAAACTGGGTGAGGCAGTCAGGGACCACCAATTCTCAAGAGCTGCAGAGGCCAAACTTAAGGGTGAAGTGCCATGGAAGGAATCATTACAGAGATTTTTTTGTTTGTTTGTTTTGTTTTATAAGCAATGGAGTGATAATAAAATCTGATTTCTGGTTTCTCAAAATCATTCCATCTCCTCTATGAAAACTCCTAACAGTGCTATAATTTCAAAGGCCTGTTTGTACAACGTAAATTGAATTTCACCAATATTTATTGAGTGGATATGATATGCCATATGTTGTGCAGAGCAGAAATAGAGAGGATATTCTCTGACTGCCTACATCTCATAATTTTCTTGGGAAGTCAGACATATGCCAAGTAACTGTGGCTGTTTCTTTACCATTATTGAGCAGAGTATAGAAAAATCCTTAGTGAGCTGAAAACTGATGCTAAGTCTGAAAACTTTCTACCCACAGACAGCTCCCCCATCACACTTTACCTCTCCAGTTTTTCCATAGATACTACGCTGTGTGCCATTCTCCATCAAGAAGAGAGGCCTGAGGCCACCAAAGCCATTTTCTATTTTTCTTACCTGACAGTCTGCTCTCCCCACCTTGCTTACCAATGACTAATCTTGAGATAGGAGAACGATGCTTTAAGCAAAATAAGAAAAAGTCGTACTTAATTAAATGGATTTTGGGCACAGCTAGATTATTCTCTGGAGGTCATAATGGGATTTCATGGCTCCAAACTGAGTATCCTATTATAAAGACCAAAACTAGAGCTATCAGGATTCTGAACACTTGGAGGTTCCATCTCTTAAATTTAAAAATATATCCACATTGTGTCAATCATGGGCCAGTTATATTTCTCATACATTTTTAACATGTTGATGTTGTGTGCCATTCTTAACTGTACATAGCATAGGCATTTAAATTAAATATAAAGTTATCCTCAGGAGACAGCAAAAGTGAAAAAACAAGAAAAGTAATTGAAGTAGATTAGGAGAGAATTTGATAAATATTCGTCAAACTAAAACTGATTACTAAGTAGCATGGCCCTGTCAGAGAGGGCTGTTGTCTTGGGAATTCTTCATGAGGCTTGAAACTTCTTCAGCAATAGATATATACAGATTTCTTTACTCTGCACTCAAATACATGTAGTTTTCTGTCTGGTAATATGTTATATATGTTCATTGTGTTAAAACATAGACAATTTTGAAAAGTGGAAGACAAAAAAGAAAAAAAATCCATATTTTGAAATGTATAAAAATTTGTCAATATTTTGAAAAGTAGGAAAAGGAAAAAATTACCATATTCCTACTACCACCCACTTTAAATCTTTTGTTTCCTTCCTTCCTTCCTTTCTTTTTTTTTTCTTTTCTTTTCTATTCTTTTCTTTCTGGTTTTTTTTTTTTTTTTTTTTTTTTTTTTTTTTTTTTTTTTTTTGAGACAGAGTCTCACTCTGTTGCCCAGGTTGGAGTGCAGTGGCACAATCTCGGCTCACTGCAACCTCTGCCTCCTGGGTTCAAGCAATTCTCCTGCCTCTGCCTCCCAAGTCGCTGGGATTACAAGCACCCTCCACCATGCCCAGCTAATTTTTTGTATTTTTAGTAGAGACAGGATTTTGCCATGTTGGCCAGGCTAGTCTCGAACTCCTGACCTCAGGTGATCTACCTGCCTTGGCCTCCCAAAATGCTGGGATTACAGGCATGAGCCACTGGCCCTGGCGTTTTGTATTATTTCTTTCCAATCTTTTGTTCTATGCATATTTTATATATTTGAGATCATACTCTCTCTCTCTCTCTCTCTCTATATATATATATATATATAGTTGCCTAATTACTTTTTCAATTTGCTTTATAATGTGATTCCATAGTATCGGATTATTGTTAAAGTTGAATAGTTTCCTATTATATAGATACAAACTTTCTCCTATTGCTGGAAGTTAAAAAGATGCTTCGTTTAGGCTACTTTCATTTAAACTACTTGAAGAATCTGTTATTATAGTTGATGAAATAAGATATGATGAAAGAAAGAACAACTTTCAGAAATCCTGTCTCTCTTTCATGGAGGTAAGAGGCAAACCTGACAACAGCTATTATTTAGAGACACCTATTTTATTCCTGGCATTCTACTGAAAGCTTTACCTACTTAATCTCTTAAATGTCACAAAAAAACCTAGAAAGTGGAGTCATTCCCATTTTACAGATGGAGAAAGTGAGGCTCACAGAAAGTAAACTAAGTAACACAGTTGTGTAAATAGCAGAGAGAAATTTTAAGCACAGGTCAAAATGATTCCAAAGCTTTTAAATAGATCCCAATATGGAATAGTTATCAAGGTAGGACTTTACATCTGGTTAAAATAACTGAGAAAAAAAAAAAAGCAAAAGTGTAGCGGGTAATTTGGTGCTGATTAAATTGGGCAAATTATTTACATTAAAATAATAGATAATTTAATACCTTGAAGACAGTAAAACTGATTTGGATCTTTACCTTTCTGGGGCAGGTTTATGATTCAAATGTCTTCAAGGTACGATTTTCCTTATTATGTAAAAACACAGCATCTGGGAATGTTTAAGTAGACAATAGATCCAGAAGGGCAAGCAACTAACTTTCAATATATTTTCAATATTCTAGGAGTTTGGAAAACATTAATTGACTAATTCTACACACCGCAAAGCAATGATAATTAAGCCTATTTTACAGATGAGAAGACAGTCTGCAATGTTAATTTAGTTCATATCTCCTATAATGCAGGATTTTTACCACCTTGAGGTTATTAATCCAACTGCTACTCAAACAGCACTTAGGATAATTATTTTCGAGGTCAGCTCCTTTTCTTCCAACAAGAATGAAACAAGCTTGAAGCCAGAGAATGGATCTTAAAACTAGAGAATAAAATCCAGATCATTAAGTTCCAATCAACCCCATTACAGTGGTCCCATATTTTACAGATGAAGAACATGAAAAAAGAGGGCAGGTGACACAGTCAAAGACACACAGTTTTTTAAGTCTCACGACAACTAGACATTCATATCTGTGGCTTAAATCTTCACCGCCATTTCCTGTTGTATACCACTGATTTGTGATTTCCTATGCTGCCCACAATGTCTTGATCTGTGCAAACACTCAACATATGTTTGTGAAATTAAATTGGCTAATTTCCCTAGATATTATGTTATCTATGCCAATATCATGCCATAACCCAAAATGTTCAATCAGCATTTATATCTTCTAGAACCTCCTGTCTCTCTCTTGCCTGGCATTAATAAGTTTGCAAGGTTTTTTGCTTTGTGTTTTAGAAAGTAGAAGAATTAAAAACAAAAAGTACTATCTTGGGTGCTTTTAAATGTTTCCTGGGTAAGCAGGTAATGCTTTGAAGCTACAAACATTGAATGCCTAATGTCACATTGCCGGTCAATATCAGCAGCCACCGCTTTCTGAATGACAGTGATAATTGGGTGCATGTAACTAGAAGACATTGCAATAAATAGATTTATTTTCGTTTCAAGCTTGAAAACCACCATCTGTGATGGGGTTTAGAAACAATGTATGGAAACAGAAAGTATACTGGACAACCAAAGAAAACCATTTAGCATGAATGGTTGAAAATAGTCCATTTTCTTTCCTCCATCCGTCCCTCCCTCCCTCCCGCCCTTCCTTCCTTCCTTCCTTCCTCTTTTCTCCCTCTCTCCCTCACTCTTTCTTTCTTTCTCTCTCTCTCTTTTTTTTTTTTTTTTTTTTAACAGGGTCTCATTCTATTGCCCAGGCCCAGGCTGGAGTGCAGGGGCATGATCTCTGCTCACTGCAGCATCGATCTCCCAGGCTCAAGCAATCCTCTTGCCTCAGCCTCTTGAACAGCTGGGACTAGAGGCATGTGCCACCACTCATGGCTAATTTTTTATTATTTGTAGAGATGGGGTTTCACCATCTTGCCCAGGCAACTCCTGAACTCATGGGATCTCGCCTATCTTGGTCTCCCGAAGTGTGGGGATTATAGGCATGTGCCACTGTACCTGGCTGAAAATAGTTTTCAATGTCAGTCAGTGCATCATCTAAATATGCAGCAGTCCACTTTTATGACTTTTTAATTTCTCCTGCAAGCTTTTCCGCAAGTACTCATTGTCCAGTAGGTATTTTATTTTTAAAATATTGATTTGCTTAGTGTCCGTTTTGGCACCTTGCTTTATTGTGCACCACTTTATTGCCTTAGCAGATACTGCATTTTTTACAAATTGAAGGTTTGTGGAAACCCTGTGTTGAGCAATTCTATCAGTGCCATTTTTTCAACAGTATGTGGTCACTTCATGTCTGTGTCCCATTTTGGTAGTAATACTTGCAATATTTCAAAGTTTTTCATTATTGTTATATCTGTTATGGTGATCTGTAATCAGTGATCTTTGAAGTTACTATTGTAATTGTTGTGGGGCACCACAAACTGCACCCATATAAAATCAACAACTTAATGGATAGATGTTGAGTGTGTTTTGGCTGCTCCACCAACTGGTCATTCCCCCATCTCTCTCCTTCTCTTCAGGCTTCTCCATTTCCCAAGATACAACAATACTGAAATTAGGCCAATTAATAACCCTAGCAATGGCCTCTAAGTGTTCAAGTGAAAGGAAGAGTCACATATCTCTCACTTTAAGTCAAAAACTAGAAATGGTTAAGATTAGTGAGGAAGGTATATCAAAAACTGAGAGAGGCACAGCTTATTAGCCAGGCATAATGAGTGGCTCATGCCTATAATCCTAGCAATTTGGGAGCTTGAGCTTGAACTGGAGGCCAGTGGATCACTTGAGCTCAGGAGTTTGAGACCAGCCTGGGCAAAATGGCAAGACCCTGTTTCTACAAAAGAATACAAAAATTAGCTAAGTATGGTGACATGCACCTGCGGTCTCAGCTACTCAGGAGTCTGAGGTGAGAGGATCACTTGAGCCTGGAAGGTGGAGGTTGCAGTGACTCGAGATCGCGCCACTGCACTTAGGCTGGGTGTTGAAGTGAGATCCAGTATCAAAAAACAAACAAACAAACAAAAAAGCTGAGATAGGTATCTTGTGCTAAACAGCCAAGTTATAAATGCAAAAGAAAGGTTCTTAAAGAAAATTAAAAGTGCTACTCCAGTGAACACGTGAATAAGGAAGTGAAACAGCCTTATTGCTGAGATGGAGAAAGTTTTGAGGGGTCTGGATAAAATATAAAACCAGCTGAGCCATTCCCTTAATCCAAAGCATAATCCAGAGCAAGACCCTGAACTCTTCTATTTCATGAAGGCTGAAAGAGGTGAAGAAGCTGCAGAAGAAAAGTTGGAAGCTAGCAGAAGTTGGTTCCTGAGGTTTAAGGAAAGGAGCATCTCCATAACATAAAAGTGCAAGCATCTCCATAACAAAAGAAGCATCTCCATAACAGAAAAGTGCAAGATGAAGGAGCAAGTTATCCCGAAGATCTAGCTAAGATCATTGATGAAAGTGGCTACACTAAACCACAGATTTTAATTGAAGATAAAACAGCCCTCTATTGGAAGAAGATGCCATGCCATCTAGGACTTTCACAGCTAGATAGGAGAAGTAAATGCTTGGCTTTAAAGCTCCAAAAAACAGCTTACTCTTTTGTTTGAGGCTAATGTAGCTGGAGACTTTAAGTTGAAACCAATACTCATTTAGTATTCTGAATATTCTAGGCCTCTTCAGAATTATGCTAAATCTACTCTGCCTGTGCTCTAGAAATATAATAACAAAGCCTGGATGACAGTACATCTGTTTATGGTACAATTTACTGAATATTTTAAGCCCACTGTTGGGACTTACTGCTCAGAAAAAAGATATCTTTCAAAAAAATTACTGCTCATTGACACACATAGTCATCCAAGAACTCTGATGGATATGTGAAAGGAGATTAAAATTATTTTCATGCCTATTAATGTAACATCCATTCTGCAGCCCATCAATCAAGGAGTAATTTTGACCTTCAAATATTTAAGAAATACAATTCATAAGGATGTGGATGCATAGAGAGTACTTCTGATGAATCTGTGCAAAGTGAATTGAAACCCTTCTGGAAAAAGATTCATCATTCTTCATGCCATTGAAAACACTGTGACTCAAGGGAGGAAGTCAAAATATCAACATTAGTAGGAGTTTGGCAGAAGTTGATTCCAGCCTTCATGGATGACTTTGAAAAGGGGTTCAAGATTTCAGTGGAGGAAGAAACTGCAGATGTGGTGGAACTAGCAAGAGAACTAGGATTAGAAGTGGAGCCTGAAGATGTGACTGAATTTCTGTAACCTCATGATAAAACTAACAGATAAGGAGTTGCTTCTTACAGATGATCAAATAAAGTTCAGAATCAAAATTCTTGAGGTGAAATATACTCCTGGTGAAGATGCTGTGAACATTGTTGAAATGACAGCAAAGGATTTAGAATATTATGTAAACTTGATTGATGAAGCAGTAGCAGGGTTTGAGAGGATCAACTCCAAGTTTGAAAGAAGTTCTGTGGATAAAATGCTATCAAACAGCATCACAAGTATAGAAAAATCTTTCACAAAATGAAGAGTCAATTGATGCAGCAAACTTCATTGTTGTCTTATTTGAAGAAATTACTGCAGCCACCCCAATCTTCAGCAATGACTACCCTGATCAATCAGCAGCTATCAATATCAAAGCATGACTCTCCACCAGCAAAGAAGATCACGACTCTGCTTACTGAAGGTTCTGATGAACATTCACGGTTTTAAGCAGCAAAGTATTTTCTAATTAAGGTATTCACACTGTCTTTTAAAGACATAATACTTTTGCACACTTAATGGACTACAGTATAGTGTAAAGATAACAATTACATGCACTGGGAGCCAAAAAATTCATGACTCTCTTTACTGAGACATGAACTTCATTGTGGCCTGGAACTGAACCCACAATACCTCTAAGGTATGCCTGTATATGTCCAACAGTGTACCAATATAGATGCTATTAATGGCTACCATTAATAAGGGCTTACTATGTGCCAGGCACTGTATGCTGTCTTTTCAAGTCTTAATTTTAATTTAATCATCAACACAATCCTATTAATGCTATTATTATCTCTAACTTATAAAAGTGGAGGTGGAAGCTTATCAAAATTAGCTCGCCCAAGATCATATAGCTAGTAAGAAATAATAAAAGCTAATATGTTTTGAGTTATTTCTATGTGCTTGACATTGCTTGACACTGTTCATTAAATCCAGTTAACAACCCTATGAGGTAAGTACATTATTATGCACATTTAACAGATGAAGACACCGAACCCTGGAAAACCCAGGGCTAAAAAGCCAGTCAGTGGTAGAGTGAGGCTTCAAAACCCAGGCAGCCTAATTCTAGAATATAGGCTCTTGAAAACTATGCTGTATTACTTTCTCAAAATGGTGGTGCTGGAGTTTAGAGATAGCTCTATCTGAGCAAAGTTTCCACCCTAATGACTGTGGAACATGACTGGATTCTGGGTAAAATTCTGTGAATAAAATACCATTATGGTTTTCTTCAATAAGCTAATTCTTCACAATAGCATTAAAAAATGAAATGGGCATAAATCTAACAAAAATCGTGCAAATTTTTATGCTGTTAACATTAAAAAAATCAGTGACAGAATTTAGAAAAGACCTAAATAAATGAAAAGATAAACTGTATTAGTGGACTGGAAAACTCAATATATTAACATATCAATTATCCTCAAATTGATCTGTAGTTTCAACACAATCCCAGTCAAAATTCTAGTAGATATTTAAAAAAATAAATTGTCTGGCTAATTATAAAATGTAAATAAAAATGTAAATACCTAATACGGCCAAATCAATGTTGAAAAAGAAGAACAAAATTATAGGAGTTAGAGTATTTGATTTCAAGACTTACCATAAAACTACAGTGGTCAAAGCAGTGCAAACAGTGTGGCATTGCCATATAAATAGACAAATATATCAATGGAACAGAACAGTGTCCAAAACAGACCTGCACATATAGAATCAATTGATTTTTTTTTACCAAGTACAATGGCAATTTAATGGAGAGAGAATAGTCTTTTAAAATAGCACTGGAACAATTAGATGCCCATTTGCAAAGGAAAAAACATGACAAACTCACACAATATACAAAAATTAATTAAAAGAGATCACAGACATAAACTAAAAATCTAAGATTGTAAAACTTCTAGAAAGAAACATAGGAAAAAAGTCTTGGTAATCTTGGATTAGGCAAAAATGCTTTTATAGGACACAAAAAGCATGAACTATAAAATAAAAAAATTGATACACTGAATTTCACTAAAATTAAAATCTTCGGCTTTTCAAAAGAAACTATTAAGAATATGAAATGGCAAACTACAGCCTGGTAGAAAATGTTTACTTGCAAAACACATATTTGTTAAAGGACTCGTAAACAGAATACATAAAAACCTCCTAAAACTCAATAAGACAACACAATTTTTAAAATGAGGAAACAAATATGTACTTTATCAGAAAAAGATGAGAATACCAAATAAGCCCATGAAAAGATACTCGGTATCATTCATCATTATGGAAATAAAAATGAAGACACAATTAAATACCACTGGACACCTATTATGATTAAATATTAAAAAGAAAACAATTGAGAATATCAAGTGATGGAGGAAATATGGAGCAAGTGGAACTCTCAAATACTATTGGTGGAAAGTAAATGTTACAACCTCTTTGGAAAACAGTTTAGCAGTTTCTTATACAACTAAACATATGCTTACCCAATAATCCAGTAATTCCATTCTTAGATATTTATCCAGGGGAAATGAAAACATATGTCCACACAAAGACTTGTACATAAATAACGTTAATATTTATAGTAGCTGTATTTATAATTTCCCCAAACTGGAAACAATAGAAGTGTCTATAACCTGAGGAATGGTTAAAAAAAATTGGGTACATTCATATGATGGAATACCACCCAGCAATAAACAGGATTGTATGAGTGATACTTGCAGCAACAACATGGATAACCTTAAAATCATTATGCTAAGTGAAAGAAGCCAGACACAAAAGGCTACATGCTGTGTGATGACATTTATATGACATTCTACAAAAGGCAAAACTGTATGGACAGAAATCAAATTAGTGGTTTCCAGGAACTAGAGGTCAGGGAGAGCACTAACCACAAAGAAGTATGAGGGAACTAACTTTTGGGGCGATGAAAATATTCTATGTATTTCCCGCCCATGCTTAGGTGAGAGAGTCTCTTTGCTCAGGTTGGACTCTAGAGTTAGGCAGACCTAGTTTGGACGCCAGCTCTGTTACTTCCTGTGAGGAACTTGGGACAACTCACTTTTCCTTTTCTGAGCCTGATTCTTCTAACTATGAAAGGAGGAGAAGTTTTACTTCATAGAGTACACATGTGTATGTTGTAAATATGTGTAAATCGTTGTTGATTGAGACTCTCTCTTGCTTCAAAATTGGCAGCTGGAACTCAGTGTTGAGACAAAACGATTCATATCTAACAGCTGCCACCAAAAACTGAGGTCAGACATTTCCCTTAGGACTTATTTCAAAGCAGCAAAACTGACTTTGTTGTCACCCCCATGACCCCACTTCTCAAGCATTACCAACTCCCCCCACCCTCCACTTCAATAAACAAAACAAATCAAAACAAAAATCTTGGAGAAGAGGGCTGAGGAGGAAGATACTAGAGGCTTTGGAAGGATTGAGAGCTTAGTGCAGAGGCCTTTCTTTTACCTCCCTGAACCACCACCTGCCCCCAGGGAAAAGGAGAAAAGGTGCCAGGAAGATCCTCCCCCTCTCACCCCAGCCCCTGCCGCCGAGCATGGGGTGCCTGCAAGGGAGAAGGCCAGGTATTCTCTCTGAGATATCTATTTACGCAGCAGACCAGCCAAGTGGCTTCTTGGGCCCATGCGAGAAGAGGTAGAAGGGAATTGGGAGAGATGGTAGGAAACAGAGGGTATGGCCCCAGATCAGCCTGTCTTAGTCAGCTCAGGCTGATATAACAGAATACCTTAGACTCACACAACAGAAATGGGTGGCTTGAACAACAGAAATCTATTTCCCACAGTTGTGGAGGCTAGAAGTCCTCGATCAGGATGCCAGCATGGTTGGGTTCTGGTGAGGATCCTCTTCATAGTTTGTAGTTGGCTGTCTTCCTCCTGTGTCCTCACATGACAGGGAGCAGAGAAAAGGCAAGCAGGCTGTCTGGTGTCTCTTCTTGGAAGGGGACTAACCTATCACAAAGACTTCACCCTTATGACCTAATTACCTCCTAAAGGCCCCATCTCCAAATACCATCACAACTGGGGCTTACAGTTTCAACACGTGCATTTTGGTGGGACACAAACATTCAATTAATAGCACAGCCTTCACGTACTCCTATGGTTTGATGTAGCAAGGATGAGTAATTATCTGTGGTTCAGAAGTCACAGAAGTCAGGTAGGTATGGGCTGTCTTGATTGCTGACCAAGAAGATTTCTTGTCAGGAAAGGATTCTCAACAAGAAGTTTTGCTGTGACCTGCCAAGGTGTGGCAGAGGTCAAGCAGTGTAGAGTGTACCACACTGAGCCCTGTCAAGAACCTCACATATATACCTTCCCAGGTCAGCATTTGGATATACACCTAACAGGAGGCACCAACAGACCATAAGAGGGAGAGCCATAGAAGCAGCAACCAGCCAAGAGAGTGGAACTATTTTCATGAGCTGGTAAGAAAGTGGTAGTTGCCCCTCCTGCTCTGTTGCCTTTCTGATATGGTTTGGCTGTGACCTCACCCAAATCTCATCTTGAATTGTATTTCCCATAATCCCCACAATGTTATGGGAGGGACCTAGCAGGAGGCAACTGAATCATGGGAGAAGTTACCTCCATGCTGTTCTCATGATAGTGAGGGAGTTCTCACAAGATTTGATGGTTTTACAAGGGGCTTTCCCTGTGCCTTTGCTCTGCACTTCTTGCTGCTGCCATGTGAAGAAGGACATGTTTGCTTCCCCTTGCACCATGACTGTAAATTTCCTGAGGCTTCCCCAGCCCTGCAGAACTGTGAGTCAATTAAACCTCTTTCCTTTATAAATTACCCAGTCTCGGGTATTTCTTCATAGCAGCATGAAAAGGAACTAATACATCCTCCATCCCCCAATATCAGAGATGAATGTGGGAAAGACAAGTAGAAGTATCTCAGAACCAGTCCAAAGCAACTTTCTCCCACCGTCCCTAAGTCACAATTCTAGGCAGCACAGAGGAGGAGCAGGTATGAAATCTGGTATGAGATGGGAGGTGTATATTGGATGAACTTTTCATAACAGAAAATGATTGAAAAGTTATAGATTCTGCCCAAGATATCTATCACTAAAGAATCAGAAAAGGAGATTTTACCAGCATGTTGCAAACAGTGAATGGCGAAAAACATCATGTTTATACATGTTTGAGTTTGGGTTCCTCAATAAACTAGTTTTTTTTTTTTTCTTTTTTTTTTTTTTCTTTTTTTTTTTTCTTTTATTATTATTATTATTATTATTATAATTTAGGTTTTATGGTACATGTGCGCAATGTGCAGGTAAGTTACATATGTATACATGTGCCATGCTGGTGCGCTGCACCCACCAACTCGTCATCTAGCATTAGGTATATCTCCCAATGCTATCCCTCCCCCCTCCCCCCACCCCACAACAGTCCCCAGAGTGTGATGTTCCCCTTCCTGTGTCCATGTGTTCTCATTGTTCAATTCCCACCTATGAGTGAGAATATGCGGTGCTTGGTTTTTTGTTCTTGCGATAGTTTACTGAGAATGATGATTTCCAATTTCAACCATGTCCCTACAAAGGACGTGAACTCATCATTTTTTATGGCTGCATAGTATTCCATGGTGTATATGTGCCACATTTTCTTAATCCAGTCTATCATTGTTGGACATTTGGGTTGGTTCCAAGTCTTTGCTATTGTGAATAATGCCGCAATAAACATACGTGTGCATGTGTCTTTATAGCAGCATGATTTATAGTCCTTTGGGTATATACCCAGTAATGGGATGGCTGGGTCGAATGGAATTTCTAGTTCTAGATCCCTGAGGAATCGCCACACTGACTTCCACAAGGGTTGAACTAGTTTACAGTCCCACCAACAGTGTAAAAGTGTTCCTATTTCTCCATATCCTCTCCAGCACCTGTTGTTTCCTGACTTTTTAATGATTGCCATTCTAACTGGTGTGAGATGGTATCTCATTGTGGTTTTGATTTGCATTTCTCTGATGGCCAGTGATGGTGAGCATTTTTTCATGTGTTTTTTGGCTGCATAAATGTCTTCTTTTGAGAAGTGTCTGTTCATGTCCTTCACCCACTTTTTGATGGGGTTGTTTGTTTTTTTCTTGTAAATTTGTTGGAGTTCATTGTAGATTCTGGATATTAGCCCTTTGTCAGATGAGTAGGTTGCAAAAATTTTCTCCCATTTTGTAGGTTGCCTGTTCACTCTGATGGTAGTTTCTTTTGCTGTGCAGAAGCTCTTGAGTTTAATTAGATCCCATTTGTCAATTTTGGCTTTTGTTGCCATTGCTTTTGGTGTTTTAGACATGAAGTCCTTGCCCATGCCTATGTCCTGAATGGTAATGCCTAGGTTTTCTTCTAGGGTTTTTATGGTTTTAGGTCTAACATTTAAGTCTTTAATCCATCTTGAATTGATTTTTGTATAAGGTGTAAGGAAGGGATCCAGTTTCAGCTTTCTACATATGGCTAGCCAGTTTTCCCAGCACCATTTATTAAATAGGGAATCCTTTCCCCATTTCTTGTTTTTCTCAGGTTTGTCAAAGATCAGATAGTTGTAGATATGTGGCATTATTTCTGACGGCTCTGTTCTGTTCCATTGATCTATATCTCTGTTTTGGTACCAGTACCATGCTGTTTTGGTTACTGTAGCCTTGTAGTATAGTTTGAAGTCAGGTAGTGTGATGCCTCCAGCTTTGTTCTTTTGGCTTAGGATTGACTTGGCGATGCGGGCTCTTTTTTGGTTCCATATGAACTTTAAAGTAGTTTTTTCCAATTCTGTGAAGAAAGTCATTGGTAGCTTGATGGGGATGGCATTGAATCTGTAAATTACCTTGGGAAGGATGGCCATTTTCATGATATTGATTCTTCCTACCCATGAGCATGGAATGTTCTTCCATTTGTTTGTATCCTCTTTTATTTCCTTGAGCAGTGGTTTGTAGTTCTCCTTGAAGAGGTCTTTCACATCCCTTGTAAGTTGGATTCCTAGGTATTTTATTCTCTTTGAAGCAATTGTGAATGGGAGTTCACTCATGATTTGGCTCTCTGTTTGTCTGTTATTGATGTATAAGAATGCTTGTGATTTTTGCACATTGATTTTGTATCCTGAGACTTTGCTGAAGTTGCTTATCAGCTTAAGGAGATTTTGGGCTGAGACAATGGGGTTTTCTAGATATACTATCATGTCATCTGCAAACAGGGACAATTTGACTTCCTCTTTTCCTAATTGAATACCCTTGATTTCCTTCTCCTGCCTAATTGCCCTGGCCAGAACTTCCAACACTATGTTGAATAGAAGTGGTGAGAGAGGGCATCCCTGTCTTGTGCCAGTTTTCAAAGGGAATGCTTCCAGTTTTTGCCCATTCAGTATGATATTGGCTGTGGGTTTGTCATAAATAGCTCTTATTATTTTGAGATACGTCCCATCAATTCCTAATTTATTGAGAGTTTTTAGCATGAAGGGTTGTTGAATTTTGTCAAAGGCCTTTTCTGCATCTATTGAGATAATCATGTGGTTTTTGTCTTTGGTTCTGTTTATATGCTGGATTACATTTATTGATTTGCGTATATTGAACCAGCCTTGCATCCCAGGGATGAAGCCCACTTGATCATGGTGGATAAGCTTTTTGATGTGCTGCTGGATTCTGTTTGCCAGTATTTTATTGAGGATTTTTGCATCAATGTTCATCAAGGATATTGGTCTAAAATTCTCTTTTTTTGTTGTGTCTCTGCCAGGCTTTGGTATCAGGATGATGCTGGCCTCATAAAATGAGTTAGGGAGGATTCCCTCTTTTTCTATTGATTGGAATAGTTTCAGAAGGAATGGTACCAGCTCCTTCTTGTACCTCTGGTAGAATTCGGCTGTGAATCCATCTGGTCCTGGACTTTTTTTGGTTGGTAAGCTATTGATTATTGCCACAATTTCAGCTCCTGTTATTGGTCTATTCAGAGATTCAACTTCTTCCTGGTTTAGTCTTGGGAGGGTGTATGTGTTGAGGAATTTATCCATTTCTTCTAGATTTTCTAGTTTATTTGCATAGAGGTGTTTGTAATATTCTCTGATGGTAGTTTGTATTTCTGTGGGATCGGTGGTGATATCCCCTTTATCATTTTTTATTGCATCTATTTGATTCTTCTCTCTTTTTTTCTTTATTAATCTTGCTAGCGGTCTATCAATTTTGTTGATCCTTTCAAAAAACCATCTCCTGGTTTCATTAATTTTTTGAAAGGTTTTTTGTGTCTCTATTTCCTTCAGTTCTGCTCTGATTTTAGTTATTTCTTGCCTTCTGCTAGCTTTTGAATGTGTTTGCTCTTGCTTTTCTAGTTCTTTTAATTGTGATGTTAGGGTGTCAATTTTGGATCTTTCCTGCTTTCTCTTGTGGGCATTTAGTGCTATAAATTTCCCTCTACACACTGCTTTGAAAGCATCCCAGAGATTCTGGTATGTTGTGTCTTGGTTCTCGTTGGTTTCAAAGAACATCTTTATTTCTGCCTTCATTTCGTTATGTACCCAGTAGTCATTCAGGAGCAGGTTGTTCAGTTTCCACGTAGTTGAGCAGTTTTGAGTGAGATTCTTAATCCTGAGTTCTAGCTTGATTGCACTGTGATCTGAGAGACAGTTTGTTACAATTTCTGTTCTTTTACATTTATTGAGGAGAGCTTTACTTCCAAGTATATGGTCAATTTTGGAATAGGTGTGGTGTGGTGCTGAAAAAAATGTATATTCTGTTGATTTGGGGTGGAGAGTTCTGTAGATGTCTATTAGGTCTGCTTGGTGCAGAGCTGAGTTCAATTCCTGGGTATCCTTGTTGACTTTCTGTCTCGTTGATCTGTCTAATGTTGACAGTGGGGTGTTAAAGTCTCCCATTATTAATGTGTGGGAGTCTAAGTCTCTTTGTAGGTCACTCAGGACTTGCTTTATGAATCTGGGTGCTCCTGTATTGGGTGCATATATATTTAGGATAGTTAGCTCTTCTTGTTGAATTAATCCCTTTACCATTATGTAATGGCCTTCTTTGTCTCTTTTGATCTTTGTTGGTTTAAAGTCTGTTTTATCAGAGACTAGGATTGCAACCCCTGCCTTTTTTTGTTTTCCATTTGCTTGGTAGATCTTCCTCCATCCTTTTATTTTGAGCCTATGCGTGTCTCTGCACGTGAATAAACTAGTTTTACATGTATATAAAGCACCTGGTACATTACTACACACACACTCACACTCACATGCATGTGTACTCATATGTGTGTGTGTATTTTAAACATAGTAGATAGCTATTAGGATTAATAAAATAATATTAGTGACAACAGTCATTGTAAAGGGAAATACGACATTTTTATACTATTTAGTCCTAATCTGCATTCATTTGCACTTGCCCACATTCAATAAATCCACATTGGCTTCATTATGTGTAGGATTCTGTGAAAAATACAGATTAATTAGGCAAATCTCTACCCTCTAGTAGCTTATAGCCTAATAGAGGAATTCAAACAGATAGAAAACTTACAAAGAAATATGATACAAAGTGTCTAGTACCAAGGAAGGATCCACCAGTTTTGAATTACCACTATGCCCTAGGCCCCCCTATGTTGGAACTTGACATATATTACTTTGTTTCTCACAACAGCTCTTTGAGATACATACTATGATCCTTTTACACACAGATCCTCCCTTTCCTTCTCTTTCTATTCCTACTTCTACTTTTACTAGCTACTATTATTTGAGCTCCTACCAGTTACTAGGCTTGACACGTTCATTACGAAAATATAAAAGGATATGACTATTTCACATGTGGAGTGAAGTGAAAAGGGCCTTTATACTTAACTAAATAAAAAACTAAGCAGATATGAGTTAAAAAAAAAAAAAAAAAAAGAAAAGTGCGTATTTATAATCAAACAGACTGGAGTTCAAATCCTAGGTCTGCTACTTACCGTGTGAACTTGGGCAGTTATTTAACATCTCTAACCTTCAGTCTTCTGATAATAATAACCACCTTGCAAAGTAAGATGAGAAATCAATGAGACAAGCCATGTAAAGCACCTATCACAGTGCCCAGCAGGTAATTTCTTTTCAACAAATACCAGTTCCCCACCTCCTGCATATCCAACAGCAAGGCAGCTCATTGTGTGCCTGAGACCCGGGCTCCCCACACTCACCCTGTCCTCCCCACTGACAGTCCAGAGATGCTGAGATGTTATGCAATTTGGAATGTGCCTTTTCAGACACACCAGTTAATCATCCCAGGCTTGACCACCCTCTCAATCTCCGAGCACACTTACTTCTTAATCAACTTCCTCTTGTCTGGATTCACCTTTGTTTCTTCCAAGTGCTGCTCTCTCTCCTCTAGAAGGGAATTTATGCTCTCTTCTAGCATTCATTTCCCAACCTCTTCTGTTAACAGTCACTGAGGCAAAGACTTAATTTTTTAAGGGAATGCCTTTTCCTTGTCTATAAATTACAGTGAGTGAGTCTCTGAGGCCCTGACAACCCTTCCACTGAGGACTTATTGAATGTGGACTTGAAAAACAGCTCATTTATCTCTGTCCTTACTGTTGTCCCCCTTGCTATTCTCATCTTGACATCCCCTTATCAATTTGGTTTTGTCTCTTAAAATCACTCTAATCTTACCAGGGTTTTTGGATAGCTTGGACAATGTGCAGGTTCCTATTATTTTCAATGCCTTTTCCTTTTATTTCCCCTTGTTCTTGTCAGACACATTTATTTACTTTTATGCCCACCATATTTCTTGCTAGATAGCAGGCTGACATTCTAGGCATACGCCTCTTATTTTTGAGGACCTTCTCTACTTAGCTTATCTATGATCTCTTTATAGCTCTTTTTCCACTGGGCAGATCCTAAGACTCTATTTGCTAAAGTTTTCTATTTTTAGATTCCAAAAGCAGTGAAAGTAAAGTTAGGATGTCTTTTTCCAGAAGCTACCAAGGAGCAACTGGTCATTGGTCAATTTCATCAACTCACAGTTTAATTCTTCCTCCCAGCTGAGGTGTCGCCTTTGTTTTAAGCTTTCTTAGAAATCCTGGGCTTAGATAGCAATTTTTCTCTCTATTCTCCTGAAACCTTATTAATGTTCTCACTGTAACTCCTCTCATATCATGTTGGAATTTTGAAATGTATCTTTCTCCTCTAATATATCAATAATTGTTTAGAGAGCTTGGTTTCTTTTTATTTATGTACCCCATAGGGCTTTGCATATAACAGGAGCTCAATACATATTTTTAAGCATTGATTTCTTTGAAAATAGCACCTTACCAACTGGTTAGAATTATAGTTCTGAAAATGTATTTGAACCATTAACCCTGTGATCTTCAATTTCATCATCTGTAAAATGGGTATGAATCACATTGTTACACATGATTTTAAATATCACAAAGCTAATCTTTTCCTTTGGTAGATGAGGGAGCTGAGGCTCCAAGTGGGGAAAAGTCTTATCTAAAGTGGGCTTTTAAGGCCCATAATCTGAGCTTAGTGGTACTTAATAGAAATTTGCTGGTGAATTCGTTAAGCAATTTTAGTAATCCAGACACAATATCTAGGCTACAGCCCCAAGGTACAGAACAGAGAGCATAGCCTCTAGTAGGCAGAGAAAATAAATGAACAGGACATTTTTCCTAGCTGGGGAATCCTGGAAGAATTTTCTCTATTACCTTGTAAATTAGTTCCTTTAACTTGGGTACTGGAAATAAAAGACTAGAAATGACTGTTACCTCAGATGGATGGCTGGGGATTAAAGAGATAATTTTTTCATAATGCATTGTGTTTCTCAGAGGAAGGTGCCATAGGAATGTTGATCCTGATAACATTTTGCATGGAAGTACCTAGAAAGTCATGAAGAAGAGACAGTGGCCCTTGAGTGGCAAAGTCAGCAGATACAGTGGGCCATGATTTACACTATTCCTCTCTGCTGCTGGTACCGAGGAACTTCCAGGGAGTCCCAGCTCATCCTTTGGCCAATACTGACCAATGCTGGTCAGTGTTGCATGGCAAGTGTAGCATGCTGGTTGAGCTGTGTCAGGCTTCAGAGTGAGACAGACCAGATTTTAAGTTCTGGCTTGTCTACTAAGTCCTAGTGTATACTTGGGCAAGTTTCGCTATGCCTCAAAAACTCAGCTTCCATTTTTGTAAAACAAGGATGGTGAAGCCTCCTTCTAGGGTTGTTGTGATGATTACATGAGATAATGGTTGAAAATCACTAGGCTTTTAGTACTCAACCTCACAAAGAGGCAGCTTTGGGGATCAGTTTTCTAGTCCTCAGTGTGTCTCATGACTAGCAGCCCATTTCTGAATCCACAGAGTGTTTGCCTAGTTGATGGGGCATAGCATCTGCCCTGGTGTCCTGATTACTTTTGAATGCCCTGCCAGGAGTGAGAGACAGCTTATATTTTGGCTGCTAGGCTGGGGTCCTGAGGCTCCTCATTGATCTTGCCCCATGGTAATGGGTCCTCCTTGAACCATAAATCCTAACTGTGCCTCACAATAATCCTACTACTGTGTTCCAAATGCAAGATTGGTTCCCTTGGACTGGCTGAATCCCAGTTTCTCCTACCCGTAGGGACCCAACATTTGGGTTGCTGGTTGCTTCTATCACAATCCAACTTTTTGTCAACATCAGTGGAGAAGGAGGAGTGTCAGAAGAGCCTAGGAAAATAGTAAACAGATTCTCGTCACCAACAGGGTAAAGTCCAAACTCCTCAGCACGAGGCTCAAGGCTTATCATAACTTGGTTTCTGTGTATCTCTCTAGCATTAGATCCTCCAACACATCCTTCAGTTTCTGTATTGCTTCTTGTTTTCTGACAGTAGCATGTTCTTTCAGAGGTCTCTATTACATGTTCTTTCTTCTTGGGATGTTCTACATTTTCAGCAGACAAAAATACAGCTTATCCTACAAGCCTCAGCCTTGGCACTCCTTCTTCTCTAAAGCCTTCTCTGATTCTTCTGGACAGACCCAGGCACTTCTTGCCACATGCCTCCATTGTACCTAAGCATACACTTATGTAACATGACACTATTTTATCTTTCTAGTCTCCATGTGTGTGGTTTCTCAAATTCCAGCCCCCTAGACTGTGAGGCCCAAGAAAATAGTGACTATACTTTATTTATTTATTACTATATCCCTAGCTCCTGGCACAATGTCTGGCTCCTTGCAGGTGTTCAAAAATATTTGTTGCTTTAATGAATGAAATTAGTTTTCCTAGCACTCTTCTCACCTAGACCTAATTTTCTCCCAGAATTACCCATGGCTATAGATGTCTGACTTACGGCAAGAAGTGCTCAAGCAGGAATCAAGATCTCAGGGGACTACAGACACTTGGCCTAATAGTGGTCCTCATGGGAAGATGGCACTGTTTGCTGGAGCATGTAGCACCAGGCTATAACCATCCATCCACCCCATCAGCTGAATCAACCTTAATGGTCAATGGAATGACCCATGTCATAGCCCGAACTCTCTCCCATCCATCAGAGTTACTGATTAAGGTGGCAGTGTTAACATGTGCTTTAAAGAACATGAACACGAATAATACAGAATACCACTAACCAAAATGATTCCATGTTTATATAAGGTAGGAAATGCCACACATTTAATCTCCCTCTAGGAGTCATAAACCTAAGCTATCATCAAAGCATCAAAAAAAAATTGTTAGCAAAGACATCTATTTAATATGTTTAACTTTATGTTTTCTAAATTTATTTGAGCATTAGAACTCTTTTTCCTTTTTATACCTATTTACACCATAGGGAACTAGTATTCTGTAAAACATGGTTTGGGAAACACCGGATGAAGAAATTCCCTGGAGAGAATTTCCCAGGGAAGCATCTTTGACAGGAAAAGATTTCCAGACAAAGGAACATAGAAATGGAAATACAGGTAGAGGATAGATCAAGAAAGTTCTCAAGTACCAAAGAAGTGTAATTATTATACATTTTTCTACATCTTCATTTGTAGGATTCAGAGTATTGCAGAGTCCTATACAAACATTTCTGAATGACTTGTCTCTTTATGTATAGTCTGAATGACTTTTTATTTTACTTATACTCTTCAAAATATAACCATCCATGAAACATTATGCTTGGAGATATATATATATATCATACACATATATTTCAGCAACATGATATACTGGGAGAAATACTAGTTTTAGATTTAGAGGATAAATTTAAGTCCAATCCTTTCAATCACTTAAAACTATAATGCTGAAGAAATAATCAGCCCTCAGTGTTTTAGTCAGTATAGTGGGAAAAATAACTTATGTCCTGCCAAAGTCTTGAAAATATTGTAAGAATCAAATGTCGTTAATGTACAAAGTGCTTTTAAAACTATAAGGAGCTATATAAAACAAGGTATCATATATATACATATATATGCACACTGTGGTAAATTTAACTCACTCTAGAATTCATGTGTGCAGATAAAATGTAATTTATTTATTTTTCTCGAAGTCTAATCTGGGCTCCCTCTCAAACTCTCATATGATAGTTGGCAGGAAAAATAAAATCTAAGTGAAACTAAATGTTCAATTCACTTTAGTTTCATTCCAATTGCATAATTTAAGTCCCTTTAGGTGGTGCTCAGTGTCTCTGATTTAAAAAATAATAATCCTGGCTGGGCGCGGTGGCTCATGCCTGTAATCCCAGCACTTTGGGAGGCCGAGGCAGGAGGATCAAAAGGTCAGGAGATTGAGACCATCCTGGCTAACATGGTGAAACCCCGTCTCTACTAAAAATACAAAAAATTAGCCGGGCGTGGTGGCAGGCGCCTGTAGTCCCAGCTACTCCGGAGGCTGAGGCAGGAGAACGGTATGAACCCTGGAGGCAAAGCTTCCAGTGAGCCGAGATGGCACCACTGCATTCCAGCCTGGGCGACAGAGCGAAACTCCGTCTCAATAATAATAATGATAATAATAATAATAATCCACTTATTGGATGGTCTCTCTCTTCCCCTGCACCTGCCTTAATATAGTGTCCAGATACACAAGGCAGAGGCCGTGGCTGACACCCACTGGAGAAAGCAAAGGGGAGCTGAGTCACTGGGCGTAGCAGCCTCTACCTGCTTTGGCCTCTGGAACCATCAGCCTTGACTGCTTGGTTCTGCTGTCCTCCTCTCCCTGTGGCTGGAATGAGTCATAGTCTGGTCTCTCCCTCAGCTTGGTCTGATCCTGATCACCCTCCCTTCACTTTCTACTGGCTGCAGATCCCCACATCTCTGTCATATCCTGCATCCGGTTCACTGACCAGTCATTTCTCCTGCAGCCTATTGTGATGTTCTCTGCCTGGGGAGCCTAGTGGTTTGAATGCTGGCTTCCCCTTCTGTGTCTCTCTGCTTGACAACATTATGCCCCACTGCAGGTTCCTGTGGTGTAGTCACAAAAGTTTGCTCTTTCTAGAGTCCTGAGGAATGAATGAAAATACAAACACGGTGCCATCAATATATTTCCCATTATTTCTCCAGTGTAGCTCCTGGCTTTGGCCTAAAGAAGGGAATATCAGAACACCTCTGCCCACCTTGTTGCTCTTTTTCCTCTTTCCAAACAACTCTCTAGGTTAGAAAGGGACTTTCTTCTGAATTAGATCCTCCTACCAATGAGCAGCTGCTCCCATGGCTTTCCTGTCATATGCTAAGAACTAGGTCCCTTAGGCTCAGCCCCAGACAGGGTAAAGGGGAGAATCAAGGCTTGGGAATTTATCTCTGAAGACAATATTCCGGTTTACAAGCCTATTGTCTTGCTGTATGATCCTACTTTGCAAGTCAGAAGATTAATAATACTTCCCCTCTTTCTTTTCACATTCCTCTATAACACATTTAATCTAATCTTGGCTAAAACAGATAGATGTCTTAGCCACTTAGAACACTACTCTTACCTTTAGTTGGAAAACTCGAAGCATTTTTAGTGTTGTATAAAAGCAAATATGAGAAAACCTACAAACGCCAGAACATGTTGAAGTTCATAGATCCCTGATTTTCGGTGACAGTAATCATTCTTTACATGTATAAAAGAGGTTAATGCTTACAAGCTGTGGAAAGAAGACAGAAAAGAGTACTTTGTTCAGTCAATAACTTACAATAACTATTTGTGTAGCCTTGGACTGGTTACTTATCCTATGTGGTTCTTAAATTTCTCATCTGAGTTGGGAATAAGCCATACCTACAATATTGTTTGGGGTTTTCAGGAAGATTAAATGGGATTAATTTATATAGAAAATTGTAACAAGCAATACAAATGTTAGTTATTGCTGTATTAATTAGAGCCTCACAGAAGACTATGATAATTACTGTCATTATTTATTATGTGCTTAGCATGTGCTAGTAGTGTGGTTAAAACCTTTATGGGGATTAGGTCACTAAATCCTTACAACACCATGTGAGAGAGGTACTGTTATTAGTATTTCCATTTTGCAGATGAGAAAATCAAGGCATGAGGTGGCTAAATAGTGGGCCCAAGTCACTCAGCAGTGAGTGACAGATTCAATATTCAAACCCAAATGGCTCGCCTTCATGCTTCAAGCTCTTTACCACTGATCAAGCTGCAGTGCTTTCACTCTAAAAAAAGAGTGGAAGGCCAACGATGTAAGGTTGGTTATGCCAGAGACACAAAGCAGAGAGCTGCGGTGACTTGCTCAAAATAACACAGCAAATTAAGGGCAAACCTGAGTGGGGAATGAAGGTACATAAGCTCTGGTCTATGGACAACTTTACACTGTACTGGCTGCCTGCTTTGACAGGGGTCAGGGAGCCAAAGACAGGCAGCCTGAGGCATTTTGTCTTCTATGCTTGCTGTGCCACTAGGATCTTCTCAGAAGTCTCAAGGTCCAGAGGAGAGAGATGCAAGCATTTCACACCCCCACCTACGTGCCGATTCAGGTTGAATTAGTCTTGTTAAAGGAAGTTGGCCATTTCATGTCATGGAATATTACATTCATGTGGTCTCACCTCTCTGTGCTGGAAAACGAGGCAACTAATTCATTTTAGCAGCTTCTCCCTTTCTGCCTATAACGTGTCCTCTGGTGATGATAATGCAGGGAGATGGGAAATGTTTTAATATGATAAGTCCTTCACTGTGGATTAGTATACATTCAAAGCAGCATTTCTTCCATGTCTGGGCTCACTTTCAAGACTGTCTGTGTGGATTAGGGAACAGTACGGTTTTGCAATTGTAAATAAGGTATCTTGTGTTCCTTCTGTTATCATTCAGTTTGACAGAAAGGGGAAATTTAACTTTGGGGGAAGGTATTACATATGCCTATACACATTCATGCACATAATGGAAAGTTTATTTTTGTCAATTGAAGAAGCTCCTCTCAGAAGGTCGCCAGCTGTCATGCAAGAAAATATTCAATAAGATAGTACAATGTAATGATTAGGAGGATGAGCTGCCTCATTCTTGATACCCGAATTCAAGTCCTGGCTCTGTTAAATACTAGCTGTGTGACCTTAGGCCAGTTACATAACCTCTCTGTGAATGAATTTCTTTTGCTGCCAAATGGGTATATATTTTTATCAAGTCTCTGTGAAGGTGAAATGAGATTCGATGAATGGAAAGCCTTTGGGATAATGGAGCAAGTTAGGGAGAGCAGTTATTGAGCAGCTAGGGAAGGGTTTCCTCGGTATCCTCAGCCCCACAGCTGTAAATGTGCTCCTTTGTACAGAAAAGCTGGGCTGCTGTTAGAACAGCCCCTTCCTTAAGCCTTTGGTGGCTTCCACTTCTTTCTATAGTAGGTAAATTGATAAAGTCCATAAACTTTTGAAAAGAGTGGATGGAACTCATTGGGAATGTGACATAAAAACCTGGGCAGACCCTGTTTGGGAATGACAAATGGAGAGGTTTGCCAGAGCCACGGTTTCAAAGTGTTTCCAGGCCAGACTGATTTGTTTTGATTTTAGGCAATATAGAGTCATTGAAGGTTTTGAGATGAGGAAAAAAAAAAGATCTGGGGGAGCTTTCAGGAAGATTAAACTGGCCGTAGAGGAGACAATGGATTAGAACCAGGGTCAACAAACTACAGCTCACAGACCAAATCTGGCTCGCCATCTGTTTTTGTACAATATGCAAGCTAAGAATGGTTTTTACATTTCTGAGTGGTTAAAAATAATCAAAAGAATAATTTTTTGTGACACATGAAAATTATATGAAATTCAAATTTCAGAGTTCCTAAAGCAAACTTTATTGGAACATAGCCACATTCACTTGTGTGTTTACTGTATGTAGCTGCTTTTGCTTCAAGGGCAGAAATGAGTAGTGACAACAGAAACCATGGGGCCCACAAAGCCTAAATATTTACTATCTGGCCCTTTGCAGAAAATGTTTGCAGACTCCTGGACTGGAGTCATTGAATAATGGACAGGAGCCAGATTAGGATGCTAATGCTAATATAAACACTACAATCAATTGTGCATTTACGATCTGCCATGTGTTTTATCTGTATAATTATGTTAATACTCAGGACAGCTCTATAGCATCTAAGCAACTTGGCCAAGGTTACATGGGGAGGGCAAGGCAGAGGCATGATTTGAAATCCTACCAATGGAGCATGGGATCTGTGCCCTTGGTCACTATGCATACTGCTTTCAACAGTCAAAATGAAAGATGGTGGGGAATGGGAGAAAGGGAAGAATTCAAGAGATGTGCTGGAGACACACTCAGCAGGACCCAGGGGACTTTTGAATGAGAAGGATCAGAATGAAGCTAGAAAAGAAAAAAACCCAAAGTCTAGGTGCCTGGGACCAGTTAGAGCTTCACATTGCTTGAAAGTGTATCAGTATGAGCATTGTTAGTTACAACTCAGTTTCACATGAACTCTTCATGTTAATATTCTGCCATCACTCTTGATGTGGTAATTGTGCCACTTGGGCTCCCAAGCACTAAAATTAAATCTGGAAATTTGTCATACACCTTCCCCATGCGATGGTAACACAGAAGGTGGGAGCTCCAACAGTCAAAATGAATTACTCAGCGAGTTAATTTGTCACCAGAAGGTAATTGGGATTTAAGTTACAGTCTCAGGAAGAAATACATCACATCGCATGATTACTTGCATTAATGGCAACCTACATCTAATTTTCACCCCCACCCCAAATCCCTTTCATCAGTTCCAGTGACCTGTTAGCAGTACAATTTGGCTCTTTCCCTGCTGCCCACCTGAAATATCAAGCATCAGCTGAGATGAGTGCCACCCTTAAAGTAGGACAATGGATGTGACTGTCTTAGCTCTGAGCTGCTGGTATTAGGAATTTTAAAAATTTTATTGATTCACTCATTTATTCATCTATATACACAAGCATTTACTGAGAACTTATTCTATGCCAAGCTTGAAATTGGTGCTAAAATTCCAAAGAAGAATAAATCATATCCCTACCGATAAAGTGGTGATTCTAACATATGATTTTAAATAAGATAAGGAGATCTCACACATTCAATCAAAACACAACATCAAGACATAGCATTTCTCTTCACCCTCTACTCATTTGTGTCTGAATATGCTGTCATTTCCTGGTAGATTAATTTATAAGAAAGAGCCACACTGGACTGTAAGTAAAGGAGTGAGCAAGAAGACTGGCATCTATTCCTGGCTCTAATATGGATTTGCTGAGAGACCTTAGACAAGTTACTTGTCTTATCTGGACCTTTGGTTTCTCGACTGTAAGACGACAGACTAGGTTATCCACGGGTATGTAAAGAAAATGAATGTGAAGATTCCAGGTTCAGTTGGGGAGAGGCAGGGAGAGAGCTGGGAAACACAGAGCCCCTTCATTTTCTCATGCTTTCCCCTTCACAAAGGAATCTTATGGAATACCATTCAGTGGCATGAAAAAATATAGAAGACTTATCTTTGGAATGCACTTTTGGAGAAGAAAATAAAATAAAATTATACATGGTTACATCTTCCCTTTACCTATTACAGCCATGTGCTAAGCAAGACAAAGGAACCGTATCACCTAGGTGTGAAGAGGTCCTTCCTCTTCCTCCTCAGCATGGGGAGCCCAGGGAATATATATATATATATATATTTTTGATACAGGATCTTACTCTGTTGCCCAGGCTGGAGTGCAGTGACACAATCACAGCTCACTGCAGCCTCGACTTCCTGGGCTCAGGCGATCCTCCTGCCTTAGTCCCCTGAGTAGCTCGGACTACAGGCACGTGCCACCACACCCAGCTAATTTTTGTATTTTTGATACAGATGGAGTTTCACCATGTTGCCCAGACTGGTCTCAAACTCCTGATCTCAAGCAATCCAACCGCCTTGGCTCCCCAAAGTGCTCGGATTATATGTGTGAACCACTGCACCTGGCAGAATATTACAAGAGTATTTCACACCAGTCACTGGTAGAGACTATTGGGGTGCACACCCTTTTGGCTAAGACCCAGATTGGAATAGGTTCCTTCAATTGCCTTTGAACACACTGGGGAGATTAGGTTCCAACAGAAAGCAAGACATGGTGCAAAAAGAGCCAAAAAGCTAACGTTCGAATATTTATTTGGTCACACCCATTCCTAAGAAAGACCCTCCAACTTTGAGAACAACTTTCTCTGCCTCAATTCCAACAATGAGGACTGGTGGGTGAGGCTGTTACTTACTTTGCTGTTGTCCTTTTGGTAGAAAGACCAATACAGTGATATCTCTGGTGCTAAAATAGGCCTTTTGATTACCCTGGCTGTCAGTCAGTTTGTTTTCTGTCACAGATTGAGTTCTCTGGAGGAAGATGCAGAGACACAGTTGGGGTACCAGATTTTAAACAGAGATCAACACCTAAAGGGGAAGGACTGGACAGAGGGAGAAGTTGAATTGGGAGGCAAAGCCAACAAAGCCTGTCGAGCCTGGTGGAGAGCTCTGGAATGAATATTGTCTGTGATATGGTATGGAATTGTGTCCCTGCCCAAATCCTGTGTCGAATCATAACCCCCATTGTTGGAGTTGGGGCCTGGTAGGAGGTGACTGGATTATGGGATCAGACTTCCCCCTTGATGTTCTCATGAGAGTGAGTGAGTTCTCATGAGATTTGGTTGTTTAAAAGTGTGTAGCACCTTCTCTCTCTTCCTCCTGCTCTGGCCAAGTAAGACATGCCCACTTCCCCTTCCGCCATGATTGAAAGTTTCCTGCAGCCTCCCCAGCCATGCTTCCTGTACAGCCTGCATAACTGTGAGCCAATTAAACCTCGTTTCTTTATAAATTGCCTAGTTTTTGGTATTTTTTAAATAGCAGTGTGAGAACAGATTAACAGTCTGTCATGGTTGTCCTGCATCTGGCCTAAATAGCTTGGCCTTTCTAGGTCTACTTGTTTGCCTCAGTCAGTCACCAGAAGAGAGCTGACCAGGAAGAGCAGGACCCAGGCAAGGTGTGTCTCTGAAGCTGAGGCAGACCCTGAAGGAGCTGACACCTGGAGGCTATCTGCCTGCTGACCTCACTCCATGCAGCTTGGTAACTTGTCCTTCCTTGAAAGAATGTCTAAGCTGTCTACCACAAGCCCCAAAATGAAATTGATGGAAAAAATGGATGATTGAGGAGGGTTCAAAGAAGGAAAAATTTACAAGGATGCCACATCGTTACTTGCAAATTGTAGTGAACTGTACTCATTGATCTCCAGGGCAAAGGAAAGTTGCCATAACCTAGAGTGGACTGCAGCAGTGGCTGTAACTACAGGAAGCTACCCTGCAGAGGATGTTACACAGCAACTATCAACCCATAACCTGTTAAAGGGGGAGCTAAGAACATAGAGTTTCTGACCTCTTTCTTCTACATTCCTTTGCTCTGCTGGTGCCTACCATTGGGGAACCCATACAGAAGCCAGAGGAAAACAACCTGAGTTGATGCAGTCTTCCTGCCACAGAGCAGGAGGGAAGGGTACATTGCATATGTGGAGGGACAAACAACAAATACCCAGCAATCTTGTGCCAGATCTAAGATTTAAATGGTTGTTAGATGATATGGGAAAATCCAGGTCACAGAAATAGGGTCTGACCAAAATTAAGAGCCCATGATGAAATCCTGTGACTCCATCAATGTCAGTTTTAGTGCATTAGACTTGTTCTCTGGATCTAGAACTAGACCTTGAAAAAAGCTACAGGAAGAAAGTCTTTATGAAGCTCTCACTTGGCATGGCTCTGTTTTCTCTTGAGATAAGCTACTCTGTGTGTCACTAATTTTTGAGACCATACACCAGAGACTTCCTTGCTTTTTCCTAGCTCGGTGTTTTTCAAACTGTGTATTATAACTCATCAATTTAATTGTGATGGTTACCTCTTTTTTACAACAAATGGAATAGAACAGATTATATCAGAATGTGCTGCATGTAAAAAAGGTGATTGTTGTTCTATGTTTCAGCTGCAAATATATGAGCTGAGTCAAAATGTAAAATATGTGTCTCCTATGGGTTCTAATAAAAAGTCCGGCTACTGGCATCGTGATATGGTTTGGAATTGTGAGTTTGAGGTCATAGAACATAACTATCAAAAATATGTATTACAGACATTCCCCCTTCCATTTCTACAATGGATCAAAAATGGGGGTGCAGGGCTGAAAATCAGGGTTAGTGTGAGATTCATGGTTGGGAGGTGGCTAAAGCTGGTATGGAACTTAACCGTTTTCTTAGGATCACAACATATTAAAATTGTCCAGAAGATTATCTCAAACATCCTTCTTTTCTTCTTTGATCCTTCTTACCACCAATCACTTCTGGGAACCACAAGGGGTGACTTGAAGGACTCCCTTTGGAGCTCAGCAAATGGCTCAGTGGTCTGGATGGAGCTCTGGCCCCCTGCAAAGGGGAAATTAGATCCAGAGAGAAGCACACTGGGTTGAGCCTGGGGTTCAATATTTCCTGAACTTCTACCCATCACCATTTGCAGATACATGATTTCTCCCTCCAAAATAGATATGTAAGAGTTCACAGAACTGCTTGCCAGTCTCTTCCTCCTAAGCTGCACCATTATGTCTGGCTCCACTATTATAACTATATTAACAATTCAGCAGGTTTTGGTGCATAGGTTAGAAATGCGTGCATTTAATTGCTTTGGATGATTAAGAGTTAACACTGCTGACCTACCCAGAGGGAAATTGCAAGGAATATCCAATTAGAGGCAACCAGACTCTTTGAAAATATCCAGTGTACTGGTAGTGCTTAATAATCATCATGATAATCATAACAATTCTAAATATATATTTTTTAAAGCTATGAGCCATTTCTCACCCGAGGAAACCTTATTTGCTAGAAAGCAGATCCTTGCAATTATTCAAATTGGAGATTTGTATTTTTTGTTGTTGTTGTTCCCCACAGCCTCTCGGGTGGAGGAAGGACAGAGAAAGCTATCCCAGAGGGGAACAGAATCAATCCAAGCTGCTCATTAAAAGGTAAACCGTCAATAATCTTTGTCAGGCCTTTTTATCTTGGGCTTTAGTACATGATGATCCCTAAGGCAGCATGTGGTATTGAGATTTAGAATGGCTCCTGGTTTGCACATCCCCACTGGCGCAGGATTAACCCTCTACATGCTGCTACGGACTTTCTCAGAACCACTTCTGAACTCTGGATGGGCAAGGATTACAAAGCTGTTATATCTGTCCGCAAGAGGCATGAACTTTCCTTAAGAAATATATAAGTATTTCAAGGTGCTTGGAAATGAAGCCCAGCCATTAGGAGAGATCAACAAGGGGCAGAAATTCACAGGATAGTCACCAAGGTTTCACTAATTTAAAATTTAGCCCATATAATGAGCATTTATTGAGAGACCTTTATATGAATCCCTCACATTTGGATACTGCTTTGCAGTTTTCTGTGCTTTTCCCCAGATTATTTTCACTTGATTCTCACTTAATGCTGTGAGGGAGGAGTATAAACTTTTATTTTGCATAGAAAAACTCAGAGAAGGTAACTTACTGTTATAGACACCTCTGTGTCGTATGTTTTCAAATATCATTAACGTACTGATGACTTTCAAATTTATATCCCTAGTCTGGACTGTTTCTGGAAATATAGACTTGCATATCCAGGTGTCCTGACATCACCATTTGGATATCCAATAGGCATCTCACACTTAACATGCCCATGACTGAGTTCTTCATATATTTCCTTAAACCTGGAGCTTATGGCAACTCCACCTTTCCATTGCTCAGGTCCTGAACCTTGAAATCCTCCTTTATGCTTAGTCCCTCATCTGATTCATCAACTAATCCTTACACCCAGAATCTGACCATTTCTCACCAACTCTGCTGTTGTTACTCTGGTTCAACCATCATTATTTCTCCTCTAAATTACTGAGGCACCTTCTCACTATGTCCCTCAATTTTCCCTTACCCTCTTTCAGTCTACTCCTAACAAATTAGGTAATGCAATCTTAGAAAAACAGAAGACAAGTGATGTCATTCCTGTGCCTCAATATTCCAATGGCTTCCCATTTCACAGAGGAAAAGCTGCCATTCTTCCTATAACCCATTCTGGGCCCCGTTATCTCTGTGAACTTGTCTCCATGTATGCTTTGCTTTGTTCACTCTACTTAGTCATGTGGCCTCCTTTCAGCTTTATCTGCCTGATCTATTCTTGCTTTGGGGACTGTTACGAGTTGAACTGTGTCCCTCCAAAATTATAAATTGAAGCCCTAACCCCTAGTACCTAGAATGTGATCATATTTGGGGATAGGGCCATTACAGAGGTAATCAAGTTAAAATGAGGTCATTAGGATAGAACCTCATCCAATAAGACTGACGTCCTTGTGAAAAGGGGGCATCTGGACACAGTGACATGCACACAAGGAAGCATGCTCTGTGAAGATGAAGGTAGGGATCGGGGTGATTTGTCTTCAAACCAAGGCAACGACTGGCCACAAACCCCAGAAGCTAGGGGGAAGGCCTGGAACAGATTCTCTCCTCACTGCCCTCAAAAGAAACCAACCCTATTGACACTTTGATCTCAAACTTCTAGCCTCCAGACCTGTGAGACAAGACATTTCTGTTGTTTAAGCTGCCTGGTTTGCGGTACTTTGTTATGGCATCCCTAGAAAACGAATATAAAAACTTTTTGCTTGTTCTTCCATCTACCTGGAATAGTCTTCCACCAGTCGCCACATGGCATATTTCCTTAACTCCTTTACCTCTTTATTCAGTAAACCATTCTTTGGGTACTTTACCAAAAATTAACACATTCCCTAATATGTCCCACCTCCCTTCTCTCCATTGTTTTCATTCTTTAAAACATGTTTTATATACTTATCATATTTACTTTCTGTTTCCCCCACTAAAATATAAGCTCCAAGAGGACAGGGATTTTGTTTGTTTTGTCTGTTGCTGAATTCTTAGCACATCTGCATGTAGTAGTCACTCAGCAAATGTTTATTGAATGAGTAAATGAATGAATGAACCTATGTGTGCTCTGCCTGACTGCCATGATCATAGTCAAGGCTCTCAGTGCTCCCCAGACTATAGCACTAGCTCCTAACTGGCCTTTCTGCAACTGGCTCCACCTTCTCCAGTCCATTCTCCATGTTTACACTTCTGTAGTGGACTGTCTGAAAAATCACAGCTACTAACAATTCCTTCCACCTCTGTATACTTACTCTGCCCCTGTAGACCTTATTTCCCTTTACCTCGGATCTGGGAGGGCCCTATAACTTGGTTTGATCAATCGAATAGGGCAGATACAATTGGCAATTGTATCTCCAAGTAAAAGTTTCATGCTCAAGAGCAGAAAAGTCACAGTGACGCCCTGTGACTATGCAGCCTAGGCCAGTATCACTTGGAGCAGAGACAACTTTCCCCCAGGCCCCTGACCAAATTAAAGTAGTGTGAGCAATTAAATCGTTTTCTTGTTGTTTTATGTCATCAAGATTTTGGTTAACCTGTTTCGCAGCAATAGATAATTAAAACTTCTTCAGCTTCATCCCAAATACTGCTTCGTCATATCCTGTCTCCTATGTTGAATTATTGTAGTCCTACAAATGCATAGTTGACCTTTGAACAGCATAAATTCAAATTGTGTGGATCCACTTATACCCACAATTTATATTAAACAATTTTTTTTCAGTAAAAGTTACACTGAGTGTGCCCACCTCTCCCACCTTGCCTTTAATGTCCTTCATCTATTCTGCCTCAAACACCCCTGAGACAGCAAAACCAACTCTCCTTTTTCTCCTCCTCCCTCAGCCTATTCAACATGAAGATGATTAGGACGCAGATCTTTATAATAATCCATTTCCACTTAATAATCAATATATTTTCTCTTCCTTATGATTTTCTTAATAACATTTTCTTTTCTCTAGCTTACTTTATTGTAAAAATACAGTACATAATACATATAACACTCAAAAGATGTGTTTGTTATTAGACTGTTCATAAGAGATGCTTCTGGTCAAAAGTGGCTATTAGTAAAGTTTTGGGGGAGTCAACAGATATATGTTGTTTTTCAACTATGTGGTGATCAGTGCCCCTATTTCCTGCAATGCTCAAGGGTCAACTGTATTATATTATCCCTCTCTCTCTCTCTGACTCTCTCTGTTTCTCTCTCACACACACATGCACACACACACACACACACACACACACACACACCCCTGAGCCTTTCCACATGCTGTTTTCTCTCCTTAGAAAAAACTCCTCTAGTTTTCTCTGGTTAACTGTAACTATTCTTTGAATCTTAGCCCTAGTCCACCCTCTGTGCTTTCAGGGTCCCTGAGCTTGTCAGAGCACTTGGTACCCTGTATTCTAGTCAACCCTCAATTGATAGCTTCCTCCACCAGAGAGAAAGTGTAGTGAGGGTAGGAAAAGCATCTGATTCACCCAGTTGGCCACATTACTTAGCTCTGTGCTTGGCACATGGTAAGCATTCAGAAAATGGCTTTGAAATAATGAATTGTACTGAATGACTAAATGTTCATATCCAGAATTTACTTAGGGTAGAATGGTAAGATTAAAATGTATGAAACAATTACAGAACAAAGCAAAACAGTGTAAAACTAAATACCAAATGTTCACAACTTTAGAAATACTCTTATTTTGATAATTGGTCCATGCTATATTAGGTTCTTCATATTAGTAGTAATTAGAATAATAATGATCCATTATAATGAAAACTTTAGTTTTCAAAATGCTTTCACATGCATTATCTCATTTGATTCTACTCCAATTATTTAGGGACAAAGAAGTCATAGAATCACTTATGCCTCATCATATAACATGAGCAGGTTTTCATGTCATTTATCCTTTGCTGAACTCGGCTGCTTGTGAACTAGATTGCAACTCTGTGTAAGCTTTAGGAGAAGGTGTAACCTTCCTATTTTCCAGTGAACGTAATGGAACATAGTGTTCTCAAGGACAGACGCTGCTTCACAGACTTTGGGGGCTAAATAGAATCACAGAAGCTCCTCGGAAAATATGAACCTACAAACAGAAGCATTTAATATATTTAATAAATGCAATTTAATTCCCTCATATTTCATAACTGTGATGAATATATTCCACATATAGATACATGACCATTTGCATATTGGCAATTGTATCTCCAAGTACAAGTTTCATACTCAAAAGCAGAAAAGCATCATTCAAAATCAACAGGATGACTATCTGTGAATTAAGTTAAATCAGATCAGAATAACACTTTGTTCATTATAGCTTTCCTATCACTAAGAAATACTATTAATTGAACAGCTACACTGAGCCAACTATTGTATCAGGCACTATGTTAAATGCTTTGTCATCACTATCTTTAACCTTACGCATTTCCCAGAGGCAGGTATCATTATCCCTGTTTTACAGACAAGAAAACTGATGCTCAAAGAAGTAAAGTAAATGTTACAGTAAAACATAGCTATTTAAGTGGCTGGGATTTAAACTAAGATCTTTCTGATTTCAAAGGTAGTACTCCCTTTACCTTAAAAAGGTTTGCTAATCAAAGGATAAACAAATATTTTAGGGTTCTCGGTAATCCGAGAAACCTGTCATTTAAACTGTTTCTCATTATTGCTCCTAATGAAAGCATGAATAATTAATTGAGGACTGACAGTCGCCTACTGATACAAAACACTATGAGTTGCAGATGGGTTCTCCCCACATGACACCATAGCAACCAGTTGAAAAATGGAAAACAAAAATCTATGATCACACAGTTGTTGTATTTTATTCTAGGTGGAAGGAAGGAGAAAGAGAAAATTAACCCGACTTCTTACTCTTACATGTCAAATACAACCAGAACATCCATGTTTCCTACTGTGCCTCTCCTCCTTGAAAGATCTTAAAGTATTCTAGCAGCAACCAAGACAAAACCCCACCTGACCCTGAAGATCCAGCTAATCAGAAAGTGTTATTAGGGCTTTCCAAATTTCCTGTTGCACAACACCTGTACCAAGGATCCTAACATAGCAGCCGGCAGGGATTTGCTAGGAGACCATAAAACCTTCCTTGATGAGTTTCCAACTCAGTTGCCACTGCCATAAGAGTCTCCCTGTTAAAACCTTCTTTTCCCCAGCCTTTCAGATTCATGAGGGGAGAGGAAGAAAAAGGCAGTAGCTGAGGCTGGCATTCAATTCTGCTCAGGGATTTTTCTAACACATGATCACATCATTTCTATGATTCAGAGCTGTATCATTAAGAAGGGGGGCTCCTTAAGAGAAGAGGGCCTATTGCCTGTTGATGAACTCTTCCTGGGAGACAGAGGAGGATGGCACGGGGCGATGGAGGGAGAGAAGAGGAAGATTTTTCTATAGAGGGGACACAGAAGCAATCTTGAATAATGAATAAAAAATTAGCCAAGTGAACAAATTAGGAAGTGTGCATATGTGAAATAACTGTGTGTGTGTATTCGTGTGGGAGTAGGTTGGGAGGGCAGGGAGGAAAAGGGAAAAGATACTAGCAGGTGAGAGTCATAAAGGTGTGAAGTGGTGAGGTACACTTTGTACATAAATCTTGCTCTGCCTATGACCATCTGACCTGGCCTTACCTCTTTCATTTGATTAACAACTCATCCTCAGCTGTCAGGGTGCAGCTGAGATGTCACACCCTCCAAAAAGCATTCACCAATGGCCCAATACCAAGATATGTTTCCTCACTTTGCATCTCCCAAAAGTCCTGTACTTCCCTAAAAGTAGGACTTCCCATACTGAAGTTGCCTGCTTACAACTAGGCCCTAAGGTCTCTATTAGCTTTCTATTGCTGCTATAACCAATTATCACAATTTAGTAGCTTAAAGCAACAGAAAGTTACTCTTTTACAGTCCTGTAGGCCATAGGTCTGAACGGAGTCTTACAGGGCTAAAATCATGGTGTTAGTAGGACTATTTCCTTCTGGAAGCTCTAGGGAGAATCTGGCTTTTGCCTCTTCCTGCTTCTAGCAGTTGCCAGCATTCCTTGGCTCTGGCCACATCACTCCAATCTCTCTTCCATGGTCACATTGCCTTCTCCTTTTCTTCTATCAAATCTCCCCATTTCTCGTTTGTAAGTACACTTGCTATTGCATTTAAGGCCCACCTGATAATCCAGGATAATCTTCCTATTGTAAGATCCTTAACTTAATCACATCTGCAAAGTGTCTTTTGCCCTATTAGATAACTGACATGGTTTGAATCTGTGTCCCCACCCAAATCTCATGTCAAATTGTAATCCCCAATGTTGAAGGTGGGGGCTGGTGGGAGGTGATTAGATCATGGGGGTGGTTTCTCACGAATGCTTTAACACAATCCCCCTTGGTGCTGTTCTTGTGATAGTGAGTTCTCCTGAGATCTGATTGTTTAAAAGTGTGTAGCACCTATGCCCATCTCCTCTTCCTCCTGCTCCAGCCATGTGAAGTTCTGACTTCCCCTTTGCCTTCTGCCATGATTCTAAGTTTTCTGAGGCCTCCCAAAAAGTTGAGCAGATGCCAGCATCATGCTTCCTGTACAGCCTGTAGAACCATGAACCAATTAAATCTGTTTTCTTTATAAATTACTCAGTCTTAGGTTTTTCTTTACAGCAATGTGGGAATGGACGAATGCAGTAACATTCACAAGGTTTGGGGATTAAGAACTGAATATGTTCAGGAACCATTATTTAGCCTACTACAAAGTCCTTGCTATCATGGGTGTGATCTTGTTCCCTGCTCCATCCTGAGTGCCCCACACAGTTGTCCAGCCCATAGTATGTGCTCAAGGAATGTGTTGAAAAGAAACGAAACTAGTGGATGGATGGAAAAATTGATGCTCTAGGTAACCCAAGCCATGTGACTGTTGACAAGGCTGTTCTCAGGGCAGGGATAGAATATGTAAAGTTCTACAGGGCCTAGTGAGGAGCTTAGCCTAGTGAGGAGATGGTCAGTAGGAAGTCACCAAAGGACTTCAGGCAGAAGAACATTTTTAAAGAGTCTTGTGTCACCATGTAAAGAATGATATTGGTTCCCACCTAGCCTCTGAAGCCTACACCTCTCCTCTTTAAATTTAGGAAATAGAATTTCCTCTTCTGAATGGCAAAGGTATCCTGCTCTTAGTTTTATTTGTTGATGGAATGGGACACATTCCATGAGGTAGCCTCATGGAGAAGGTGCCAGTATAAAAAGAGAAAATCTCTGCATAAACTAAAGATTAGTGTATTCCAGAGGGAAGAGTCCATGGTCTTTCTTCTGGAAACAGCTCTCCAGAAGTCTCCTTTCCAGCTGCCCAAGTCCCTGAAAAAACACACAACCTGGGATTCATTGCCAAAAAAAAAAAAAAAGAAAAGAAAAGAAAAAAAAGGAAGAAAGAAAAAAGGCAGGGGAGACTCAGAGACAAAGAAGGGGCCACAGACCACTTAGAAATGACCCTAAAATGCAGAATTATATGCTTCCCTTGAGTGAAGATGTGTGCATGCATGCCAACAGTGGAGGCGAAGGAAGGGGAGGCCGCAGATAGAGGTCAGGGTTAGCAAGGGAACAGACCCCAAGGAATTTGACAAGTGGACTCTGCAGCTGCCAAACAGGCAGGAATACATTCAGCAGTGCCAGCACTACTCTCAAAACTGCAGCCCTGTGCCAGGAACCTCTCTGAAAGTGTGTTTTTTCTCATTCAGATTCACAAACAGTAAATGGCATTGTTAAATGCAATCTTGTCATAAACATGGCTCATTTAATATTTTCTAATTCTTTACAGAGATTCAATCAGCAAAAGGTTTTCCTATTTTAGCTCACTTGAGACTCATACTACCCCTTAGAGGGAGGCTTGACAGCTTTCACAATCCCTATTTTACAGTTGAAGAAACAGAGGCTCAGAGAGAACGTGAACTTCCCCTTGTGGCCACATCCTTGGTGAGTCTAGACAGATTGTTTCAACTGCTGCTCTGGTGTGTGGTCTACACTACCACATGTATAAAACTCAATCTTCAAGCTAGTCTTTTAAAGGATCATATCACACATTATATATGTGTTTATGTGTGAATACACACACATAAAAATATACACACTGAAACATATGTATGTATATCATATATATCATTATGTATTCTACACAAAGACATGCTTACATGCATCTATAATATAGATGTCTAACAGAGAAGCACTTGACATAGCAATAGGCGAGTGTGAAGAGAAAAGCATTATGTTCAGGTGAAATGTGAAATAACATGGAAGCCTTTCTTTACCTTGAATAACAAAAGGAATGGCAAAATGATAATCAATTCTTAAGAATCAATATAGAACGCTTGCATATCTTTTAGATTGCAAGGCTAGATTCTGATGAGAATATGTGTCTTACTCCTCCTGAGCAAAGACTCATTCATCATCATATTTTCAAATATCTCAAACATCGAGATCCTTTTGTGTGGTAAACGCTGCATTGTATTGGGACACAAAGGCAAATTAAGACACAGTCCCTGCCTTCAAGGAGCTCACAGCAGAGGAACAGGCAGATGTGTAAATCTAGCAATTATCTCACAACGTAGCAAGTGCTTTCATTTCACTAACCCATGGGAACACAGAAGGGGGAGGTCTAAGTCATGCTTAGTTCATAGGAGACATTTCAGGTAGAGCTGATGTTGAAGTGAATACGCTGTGTAGGAGCTGTTAGATGAAAAGCACAGAATAAATATTTATTGAATGAAACAATGGAGGAATAACTAAATGAAGAGAAGACTACAGTTTCTTTCCACGAGCCTGATCCGCTGCAGCTCTCCACCCTCCGTAGAGAGTCAAAGATGGGAATTTATTGCATCGAAGCCTTATAGATAATTCATAGACTGTTTAGGTAGCAGATGTCAAACTCAACAAACAATAAAGTCCACAACTTAGAAAAATGAAAGGATCAGCACCGTCTTCCCATTGTCTAATGAAAGAAAATAAATATTTGTGTCCTTTTCAGTCTTGGTTATCCCATTCTCTCACTTTCTTAGTGAACTTTTTGGATGTCCAATTATCAGGCAGCCTGGAAACAAGTTTCTCTTCTTAAGATAAACAGCCAATGACTAAAGCACAATTTATATCTATTATTTTTTCATCAGGCTCCCGTCTATGTGTGGGCAAGGCTAAATAAGAAGAACTGTTAGAAAAATTGGAGGCGAGGACACAAATGAGTGTTTTACCTTTGGCATTTAGATACAGAGCTGATCCTGAACCCCGTGTGTCTTTCTATGTGACATTTCCAGCGCTGAACTGGAAAATATGAATCTAAGTACAGATATAGTCTATAATGAATCCATCTGGCCACACATCAAGTTTTTAAATATTTACAATTATGGCCCTGGCCTTATTAAACTTGCAGGAAAACAGCAGCAGCAGGGTTTACATATGGGCTCAAGAAGCTTCCTTCAGCCAGCACCATGATGGCAACTGCCTGAAATTTCTAGAAAAATATATATTCATTTGCCACTCTCTCAGGGTCAGGAAATGGCACAAAAACATCAGGAAAATGGCTTGCTGGGATTTCTCAAACTGCACACTGGACACTGCAAAGAGCATGTATGAGCTATTGAGTTCGTATTTAAATCTGTTTCCTTCTTGGAAGGCTATTCCATACTGAGTGCCCAAGAGGAGGCAATTCCAACAAATAGATGGAGACAAGAAATAAATGCCAGGAAATGAAGAACTTCCTGTTATCAAGGGCAATGCAAAATCAAGATTTGAGTCTGAGTTGGAACCCACTCTTATTAGCGTCTTCTAGTCTGTCAGGGCTGTGAGGTTTCCTTGAAGGACCACATGGCCCAGGCACCAGGAGATTGTGTTTCCAGTCCAGGCCTGCCACTCATTCATTGTATGAGTGTGAGCAAATCGCTTAGTGCCCTGAGAGTCTGTTCTTCTTGTACCTAAAATGGGAATGGCAAGCATTACCTACGTAGCTCACAGGGCTGTTTGAGGCTATGATGCTATAGTAGGGGTTTACAAACTATGATTCAGGAACCATTTGTTGGTCTGGAAATTAGTTTCCTGGATTAAAACTACTATTTTCTTTTTTTTTGTTTTGTTTTTTTTTGTTGTTGTTGTTGTTTTTTTTGAGACAGAGTCTCGCTCTGTCGCCCAGGCTGGAGTGCAGTGGCGTGATCTCAGCTCACTGCAAGCTCCGCCTCCCGGGTTCACGCCATTCTGCCTCAGCCTCCAGAGTAGCTTGGACTACAGGCGCCCGCCACCACATCCGGCTAATTTTTTGTATTTTTAGTAGAGACAGGGTTTCACTGTGTTAGCCAGGATGTTCTCGATCTCCTGACCTCGTGATCTGCCCGCCTCAGCCTCCCAAAGTGCTGGGATTACAGGCGTGAGCCCCCATGCCCGGCCAAAACTACAATTTTCCAAACAAAATAGAATTGGAATGGAATCACATAGAATGAAATGGACTGGACTGGACTGGAATGGGAAGTAGCTCACCCATAGTAAGTACAGTTTTCTAAAATTCTTTTTTTGCTTATATATCTGTATGTAGGTACTAAGTTGTGAAGCTAAATGCATTTGTTACTGTAAATTTAAGCTTTAATATATGAAAGAGCTTTGTAAAATATAAAGAGAGGTACCCAAGGGAGCAAACTAGTTGTCCAGAAATCATAAATGTATTTTGTTTTCCTTCCCCCATATTTTCAACTAAAAAAAAAAAAAAAAGAAAGAACAGAATGCACTCAACAAACATATTCTGGTTTCTTCAGCTGCCCCCATGGCTTATTGTCAGCATGCTACCTGCTTGACCCCCGAAACATCTCAATTTGTGATGTCTGGGTAAACCGTAATATGTACATATCTCTAATTTTGCACTTTTTGCACTGAATTAAAATGGTTTTTGCAATGGTCTCCAAGCATCTTAAGAACAGTAACATGATCTTTTAATGTATCCTCTGGGCTGGCAGTGTCCTTAACATAGTAGCTGTTCAATAAATATTTCTCTAACAAAAGCAGAGTCAAGATTTCTGGATCCCTGTTGGGCTCAGACTTTGCCAGTGGCCATCTGGATGATATTGAGGGAGCAGTTTCTCTGCTGTGTGCCAATGTTTCCCTCACTGGTAAAGTGAGAGTACTGAGCTCAAGTAATGCTCTCCATATATGTGTGTGCTCTGGGAGATCCATAAACAGTGAGAAGTCCTTGTCTGCCAAATGATGAAGATTTACACCACTAGAGTAGTCTGTTCATTGCTTTTACCTGTTTTACTGATTTCAGCTCTGCCTTAAGATTTCTTTTGACTAGGTGATCTCTAAGGTTCCATCTCACTATGCCATTCAGCTGTTATGACTCCCAGTGAGATGCTCTTGCAGGTGCACCCCAACACCTTCCTCTAGTTGTTATGTTCTTTCTCCAAAGTTGGCTAAGTTACGGGTGACTGAAGCTATGGCTAATATGGATAGAACAACACACAGCTAATATGAATGACAACACACAGCTGGGATCATCATTCATTATCTGGCTTTCAAACACAGTCCAGGCAAACAGTCCCATCTTCCTTTTGACTCCTGAAATTTTTGATGACACACTGCATTCATCTGCTCTGATATGTTGCTACTCCCATAGACTTTGCTGAGAACTTTCTATTTCAAGTGTTCATCAGCCAGTGTGGATTAGGAGGACATTTAATGGAGAATTCATTATTATGAGAAATCTGTGAGTTGCAGTCATAAAATTTACTCTCACTTTTATAAAAGCCTTCACCACTCATCCACTTCTTCTGAAAACGATCAATACCAGGCTATCGCTCCTATGTCTGGCCTACCACTCCGTTTTTCAAAATTTGCAATGTTCACACAAATATGTTATTTGATTCATTTCAACCTAGGATTATCGTATGCCTATTATGTACCGGGTGCTGCGCTAACCAAGAGCAGTAAACAAAAGTGTCCTTTACATATCTATGTCCTTGTGCAATGGCATGTCCCTTTCTCACCTTCTCATTCTGTTCCTTATCCCTCAAGACGAAATTATCTCATAATTCTGTTATGCCCTTAACGACCCAATCTTCATAGGCTTACTCAGCTATACCTGAATTTCTCTCTAGTCATCACATATTTTACCTTGTGCCTCAGTTTCCTTAACTTGTGGGGAAGACTGAATGAATAAAGAGAGGTGAAGCACTTAAATTGTGCCAGGCACATAATAGATATTAGACTGATATTAGTTATGATTATTATATTTATCATTGTAATTGGCAGAAAGCAATAATTGGAGGGAGCTTGGCATTAAGATGGGTCATTCAAAGAGAGGAGGCAAAGATCCAAAGCACTGGTAATGTGGAGGTTCCTTCCTGGACCAAATGCATAAAAGGAAGAAGATGGTCTTTGAATGAAAATAGATAATGCTAGAAGCATTCTTCTGATTGCTTCAGATGTCAGGTCCAGGCTATGGCCAGCTGCCCATGAAGGGTCAGACATCACAAGCATCCTCAACTCTCCATCCCCATCCACCTGCAGCTCTGGAAGACATTTTCTGTTCTGGCCTTTCAGGAGGAGCTGCCTGGGGCTCTCAGCTCAGGCTGCCAACGTCGACTGAGCAGGTCACACTTCTTGGCAGCCAAGGGTGGAGGGCTCCTCAGGCAACACTCAATGTCAGGCAACACTGGCTCTTCTTCTGGCAGCCCCACTCAAAATTATTGATGTGAGTGTGTGAATCAGAAATGAGAGCTAGAGCTGCAAAGGGGCCTGTTTCCTATCCATAATAGAGCTGGTAAAATGTGAAAGGTCATCCATTCATACCCTCTCAGAGCATCTAAGTCTGTGCTTTCCTCAAGCCCAGAAAAATGCCACTCTTCACCCAAGGACAGAGCTCATATTCCAAAAGGTTTCAATGGCTTATTCTTCTGCCTAGCTGCAAACTGGCCGGCTCAAAGCACATAGGCAGCAATATTTACTCATCACACTGTCTTAGGGAGGGCTTCAATGCTTCCTTAGAAATTTTTTAAAATAAGGACTTTAATTAATTTTTAAAAAAATACTTTGTCTATTTATTCACCCAACAAATACCTCCTGAACTCCCTGGAATAATACTTGATATTTAGATGGGTAAGTTGAAAAAGAACCATATATAATTTTCTGCGTTCTATTGATCACAATATAACAGTTAGAGAAAGAGAGCTAGATAATACTACAGAGTGTGAGGGGTGTTATAATGATGGTCAGTACATGTCAAGACATGGGCAAGGCATTTGGAAATAGAAATATCAAAATTATTGGGTAAGATATTAAAATGCTGCCTTAAAACACAAAGGAATATGTACAATAGACATGCATTCCTCCGCTGCCAAGTCCTTCTCAAACTCTGAGTCTCACTACACTTCTAAAGCTCCATGTCCCTAAACATTTCTCTACCTCTAAGTCCTCCCTAGAAGGGGCAAGCATCAGAGACATGAAGATACTTGTTATACCTTTCACTTGGTAGTAAAATATGTTTCTTTGTTTTATAAATGAAATAAAATGGATGGGTCAAAATACTAGATAATGTTGACAGTAATGCTAATAATTGTAATTATTATTAATAATAGTTACTGGATTCTTAGTATGTGTTACCCATTTGGCTAAGCACCTTACATACATTTTCTTATTTAATGCTTGTGAAACCCTATGCATTAGGTTCTATTGCTCTTCATTTTATAGCAGTTGAAACGGAAGTTGCCCAGAGTCACCCAGCTAGTATGTAATGTAGCTTAAACTTGAATATATATCTGATTACTAAATCAAGTCTGCTAATAACTACATTATATATATATACAAAATATTTATTTGTATATAATGTGTGTGTGTATATATACATATGGTTAACGGGGCAATTAGGAAACCTTCACAGAAGAGCTGAGTGCTGAAAGACAAACAGGAATTTTGAAATCTGTTAACTCCAACCAATCAACTAGCCTCTTCAATTACACAAGTCTATGAAGTTAATTTTACTTTAATTTTATGAACTAACAGAAAGATAGCAACTTGGTGCCCAAAATTTAGTAAATTTTTTTTTAATCTCTAGTTATTATATTCTCTTACCCTCCCTTCTTCTAACCCCATGAGCCTAGCATAGTGCTATATACATATTTGACTACATGACTGATGGATGTAGACAAAGTCTGAGATTTGGGGAACCTCCCAGATCATCAGTCATGAAGCAGGGCTTCAACATGACAGCAACATATCCCCAGCCACAGTTTGTGTAGAAAGATTTTATTTCAAGGCGCAGTTGAAAGCATCTCCTTTGCTTTGTGCATGTTAATTATTTCTGAAATATAAGAAAGTGCATCCAGACAGGGGTAGAAACATCCAGACCTTTTGCTATTCATTTCTGAAAACAGATTCTGTTCCTTTACAGAGAATATCCTGGTTAATCAAACAGTATGTGCTCTTTTAATTTTCCTTGCTGGTTTCTGTCTCCATTCTTTTCTGTTGTTTCACAGTCATTTTTAGAGATTTAAGGAGTGGGTGGAGGAAATGGAAACAGTTTTAATATCAATAAACTAATGATAGTAGCTAGAGCTAATTTTCCTTTATGCTTTTGGAAACAGGAAGAATCAGGAACAAGTTAAGAGAGAGCTTTCTTTGCTGGCAAATTCATTTTCCATAAAGAGAGGCGGTCATCTTTCCTGAGGAGTCTGAAATTCTAAGATAAAGATGAGAAGATGATGTTTTATCATAATGACACGGATCTGCATTCCCATTTATTTTGTGCTCCCACAGCAAAATATACTGGGAACTGTCATGCTGCTTTGAAAAGTGGGAAAATATTTAGCCATTTAAATAATCCGAAAGTAAAAAGAGGCACCAAAGGGGAACAGCACAGAATAATAGCTTTATAGTCTCCCTAGGAGAAAAAAACTCAAATTGCTGACCCAGATTTCAGAATTTATAACTCACCTCCTAAACTCTGTCTGCAACTAGTGCTATTTAGAAAACAGTATTTCTTTGGTAGTTCCTTAATAATAATAATCCTTTACATCCCTATAGCACTTTAGGCTTCTTTCAAAGTATTTCCACATCCATTATCTCATTTGGTCTTCAGAGCAGCCGTGCAAAGTACACAGGGCCAAGACAATTACCTCCATTAACAGAAACCAGTGACTGTTCACAGGCGTCAAACTAGCCCTGCTATAGTTAAAAGAGCAGAAACCAGCCACATGATGCTTGGGCCCAAAGACCGGATTCCTTCTCTCAGAAACCCACTGTTTGCTTGCTGAGAACATGCACAATTGTCAGGAGCTTCTCAAAGTTACACATTTCACCATCTTAAAAACAATTAATGTCAAATGTTTCCTCTGAGCCAACACTACTGAAAAGACAGCCCAGCTCTGAATAATACACACTGATTAAAACTTCCCCTTTTCCTCCTTTCGTAGTTGGGTCCAAGAAGATTTAAATTAACTTCTGGTGAAAAGCTTAGTCACTTAAAAAAAAATATTAAATCCAGAAGCTGCATTTGAGAATTTCTTACTTTCTTTTACATCATAGCTATTTCGAAGTCCCATCATGCTGGTGCGTAACTCTACCTCTATTTAAAATCTACAGCTGGGTTATATTTTCACCTTCTGGTTTAAATACATTTCGAATGTGTCAGTATCATTGCTTCTACTCCAGATTAATAGGATCAGCCAAAAGGATGGCTGACATTTTTGTTGCTATAGAAACTAGTCCTGATGTTACACAGCTTGCTTTTCCCCTATTTGCCATACATCTATCCAGCTACTGAACACAGACATCTTTTTGTTTCACAAGGAATTACATTAAAAAATTAAACCATAATTTCATCCTGGTTTAGTCCCCTTTCTGTCAAAAAGAGTATTAAGTAATATTAAGAGGCATCCAAAAGAAAGTGGGAATTGCTGATATTGCTCAATAGCTTGAGCCTCCCAGACATAAAGAGAACATAAGTTCAACAAATTATTCCACATCCTAAATCCATGTTCTTTTCTGCTCGAGTTAAGTACTTTACAGCTTTTCCTTCGCAAACCTCTAAGCCTGGCCAACACTTTCCACATTAGCCTCTGGACAACCAAACCAAGCCAGTTCTTACTCTTCTCCCTTTCACCCACTCCCAAAAAAGAAAAGCATTTCTGGACAGCTGTTTCCTTAAATACACCATCAACATCCTCTAACATATCACCTTCATTGTACACTCAGGTTCTTTTTCCACAGATGCACCAATCGCCCCCAGAGAAAACCTCTCACACAGAATTAAGATGTGAAGTTTCAGCACCTAATGATGGAGCCAGCACATATGGCTGATGCCAGAAGGTACACTCAATAAGGAAGAGATAGAGGGCATAATAATGATAATAATAATAATAATAATAATAATAATAATAAAAGCACCCTTCCCAAATGACTGGGAAACACAGCTTCTCCAGCCGCTGTAATGACTGATGTTTATCAAAAGCAGAGGCAATGAGCAGCTCTGTAATTGGCAGGATCTACACTGTCAGTTGTCCATTTGTCACATCTATGATGGTGGTAGCAGCTTATGCATTAAGTGGCATTTCTCCCTTTCCCATTATAGGTTTAAATAAAACTTTCACAACCATTTGGGAGCCATAGATGACCCAAAGGAACAGATTCCTTAGGCAGCTCCCTGGGTTATCAAGCTTACCTGGAGGTGTTATGGATACTATATTGAGTAACAGAATATTTGAGGAAGCCTTTCCTCACTTGATGGAATGCACCCCACAGGTTAGATGCAAAGCACTCTAATGAGGCTGAGGCTACTTTGCACCAAGAGCCAAGGAAGAGGCAAAAATGCCAGCAGGCTTTCTATAATAAGTTAAAAAATCAAAATCATCGTCACCTTCTTCTATTTTTTTAGAGAGTGAATTTGGCTTTAGGAAAAGGCAAGAGAAAAAGTGTTAACTGAGCCCCTGCATGTGCATGGTACTCTGATGAGGACTTAATTAATAACTATGATCTCATTAAATTTTCACAATTTCTGTGAGGTAGAACTTATCCTCAAAACTACTTGGAGGTGAAGAGGCTGAGGTTCAGAAAGGGCTATATCTCATCTCCGTCCCTAGCCCACTAGGCTGCAGGCTTCCTTCAAGTGGCTGAACTGGGAAGTGGAATGGCCAACAGTAGGCGGAGTACGTATCTGACCATTTTTGTAGTTTACATATACAATGTACGCAAAACATATCATGAGTGAATTAAAGGGTAATACCTGTGAATTCAACCTATAATTATTTGTCAGATAAATGTTTCATAGTGTTGGACAGGAAGTATCATGCTGTCCATGGTAATCATAAAGGAAAGATTATATTTAGTTGAGATTCCAAGTAAGAAGTGTTTCTTCTATCCAAAGGGAGTGCTGATGGGGCAGGTAGATAACTTTAAAGACCACAGAGAAGAGGGTCTCTCTGGACAGAGCTGAGACCCTTGCCATGGCCACACTGGTTAGGGGGATCACTGGCTCTTCTGAGAGAAGAATCTGCAGAGTAACCCAAGAGCTCCAGATGTATCTTTACTCAGAACTTATTTCAACCAGGGCTCTTTTAATTGTAAAAGGGGTCACTACTAACAATTTACCCTTGTACAATAGATATAAAGTGGGACTGACCTGGGCAAACTTAGCAGTATTATCACTCCACTCATAAGGTGATTGCATGAAAGTCCAGATAAAATATTTAATATTGCCCTGTTCTGATTTATGAAGGTTAATGATGTTACTCTAGATCAGCACCACCCAATAGAAATGTAATGATAGCCACATATGTAAGTTTACATTTTCTAGTAGCCACATTAAAAAAGTAAAAAGAAAAAGGTAAAATTAATTCTAATAATATATTTTTAGACCAGCAAATCTAAATTATTACCATTTCAACATGGAATCAATATAAAAAAATTAGTGAGATATTTATCCTTTTTTCAAACCAGGTTTTGAAGAATAGGTAGGCTTTGAGTGTATTCAGGTAGAGGCTCCCAACAGAAAAGAAAGAACTCTTTAGATTTCTTAGATAAAATGAAGAAAATAATTTAGGAAAAATTTTTTCTTTTTTTTTTTTGAGATGGAGTCTCACTCTGTCGCCCAGGCTGGAGTGCAGTGGCACGATCTTGGCCCACTGTAAACTCTGCCTCCCAGGTTCAAGCAATTCTCCTGCCTCAGCCTCCTGAGTAGCTGGGATTACAGGCACGTGCCATCACACCCGGCTAATTTTTGTATTTTTAGTAGAGACGGGGTTTCACTATGTTGGCCAGGCTGGTCTCAAACTCCTGACCTCATGATCTGCCCACCTTGGACTCCCAAAGTGCTGGGATTACAGGCGTGAGCCACCGCGCCCAGCTGAAAAGATTTTTAAAAAGAAAAGAAAAGAATAAAAACCACATTTTAATCAAGTGGAAGGGATTCTAAACCTGAGTTGGAAGAAAAGGTTGTGACTGGGGAGGCTGGACACCGAGGAAGAGGAAGGGGAATCGATGGCACATTGGACCCCATAAATGTAAGGTTTTTCATGCAAAAAGTAAGGAGGAGTTTCTGGAGAAGATGAAGCAGGTTATGCATCTGTGGAATACAGGAGAAAAAATTCTGCATTTCTAGAAAGAAATAGATAATCAAGCAGGATGTGGCTAAGACTGCCAGCTTCCTCAGGTGTGAGTACATAATTCATTTTTGTATCTCCAGCACCTAGCACAGTGTCTGGTGCAAAGTATTAACTTCATCCCAATTGTTCGGTAGATGACTCGCCAGGGATTGATGTATAAAAGGAAACTGGCCCTGACATGAAGGGAGGGTAACTGCCATTTTTGAGGCCCCCATTCTCTGGAAACCGCATGAGGCTTATGTCATCTAATACAATAACACTGAGAGAGGAAATGCTAAGCCCACTTTATGGATGAGGAAGCAGAGACTCAAAGAGGTCAAACTTACCTAAGGCCTTACCAACTAGCAAATAGCAAAGCTGGGATTTGACCCTAGACCTGTCTGATTAGGAAGCCCATGTTCTTTCTACCACATCATGCTGTCCAGCCAGTTGGTGAATGTCTTTTCAGAAGGATAATAAGTGTAATAATGTGCTGCTGATGATAATAATCATTGCTAATATACATATACCACTTGCTAAGTTGCCAGCACAGTTCTAAGCATTTCTGTCAATTCATTTAGTCTATTCAACCATCCCATGAGGTAGATGTTACTATAATCTCCACGTTATAGAATGAGCTGAAGGCAGGAAGTTTAAGCCACATGTCAAAAATCACACAGCCAGTGAGTGGCCAAGCTGGGATTTGAAGCTTGGTGGTTTGGTTTCAGCATCCATAGCATTTGCTCACCCACAAGTGCTTATTGTGGGTGAGGGTGGGGGTTCACATTCCATGCTGTGAATGTGGTCACACTGTAGGGTAACAGCCAGAGACTTGCCCAGCACACAGACGTACTATATTTTGTTCTTGGGATAAGAACGATGGCTGATTGCTTTTGAAATTTGACTAATTCTTCTTCCAGGGTGTGATTTAGAGAAATAGGGTATCTAAGACATGTTACCTCAAAACATGTTTACAGGAGAGCCTGAGAGCTTCATTACTGACCAGAGTGTAACACAACACAGACATTCTCAGCATGGGATTTATATTTGACCTCACCAATAACATGTACACAAACTGATACGTGTCACATTTTTAGTAGCAATTTTGCCCAAAGCCAACAGTGGGATATGCCTCTTAACCAACACCATAGTGTAGCCTCTCAGAGAAAACAAATATTTATTCCCTGTGTCAGTCATTCATTGCCTGCAGCTAATATTTATGGCATTCATCCAGAGCACTAGCCAGCAGAGTCTGCTTTGTCGAGCTTCAGAGATTCCAGCAGCAGCTGGGCAGAGGAGCACTAAAATTTCCTGGAGAGACTCACAACCCCACAGTTGGGAGAAAGAGCTGACCGGTGACCTGCATGGAGAAAGACATGAATGATCCCAAACTGCACTGATGAGTGGCCTTGGGGGAGTGCTTCCCATGAGGGTACTGGATATTGATCAGGATAAACTGGGAAAGGCCTAGACTGAGTTTTAGTGCCCATGTAGTGATTCAATGTCATGGCTTCAGACATGCCACTTCATATCCTAGGTCTCAGCTTTCTCAGAAGTAATATAAAAAGGTTGACCCAGTTTTACTGAAGAGCCTTACAATTTTATGCTAACATAGTCAACTTCACTCCCACTCTGAAACAAAGCTCTGGCTCCTGGTAACCCCAGACTGAGTCAGAGTTTAGGGCCCCTAACTTGCTCAGAAGGAAAGCTCTTACATCTTTACCATCTTTGAAGATGATCATCCAGCTTGAAACAGCAGATTTTGGATGTCCAAGAGGAACTTATTTTGTAAGCCCTCAAATTCAAGGATATGACCCTTCAGGATAGTTACTTTCCAGTAGAGAACAAGTAAGTGAGAACATTAGAGGAGAGAGGACTGTACAGAGACAGGCACACAGGGCTATAGTAGGAACTGAAGCCAGATTGTCAAAGCATCTGAATGTCTCACTGAGTTTAGATCTCTGGATTTTATTCTATAAAAGATGAAGGATCATCACAGGTGTTAAGGGCAGGAGAAAGATGACTTGAGTGGGTTTTAGAATAATAGATCTGGTAGCAGGGCAGAAATTGTACTGAAGAGTGGACAGACCCTTTATTCTTCATTCATTCACTCATTTATTCTACAAACAATTATTGAGGTCCTCAATGAACATTTGTTGATTGAATAAATGACTACATGATCTCAAATAAGATAAATTTTCTTATTAGGCATTTTGCTCCTGGGACCTGGTGTATAGTAAAGGTATAATTGTCCTTCATTGAGTTAATGTGTGAATGTTGTTCAGGTCAGCTCCCACAAGCAGATGAGGTCATGAGGAAAGGATAAAGAAACACCATCTTGGGAAACTTGGTACCATTTCTGATCTCCTGGGTCTGATTCCGCCCTCCCAGAATAATTTTGCATGCCCATCTGCATCAGCATGTTGAGTTATACGAGGTAGCAAGCTGTCACACTGTAACAGGTGTGGTGTATCATTCCATTGGTGCATGAAATTAAAAAGATGTGGTTTGCTAGGGTACAGCAGATAAACCAAACTTGCTTCTCAGTCCATTTACTTTTATTCACATGTAAAAATCTCAGAAGAAGGAAACAGAGAACCAATCAGTCTGATTAACTATCCGTAGGTTAGTGCCAATAAACAGTTTCATGCTATCCACTGCCAAGGAAGTGAGGTGTTTGATGTTTATTGAGTTCCTACTGTGTGCTTTGCATATTAGGAGATGTGATATATGTATATAGATAGTTATCTCCAGTAGTTCACATGCAATGATGAGCAGGATATGAGTACATCCTTGTGACACAGCATAAGCACTGCTGTAGAAGAGGAATAAACAGGACCTGTAGAATATCAGAAGAGGAGCATCTCATCCAAGCTGAGAACATTAGGGAAGGCTTCTTGGTGGAGGTAATACCTGACCTGAATCTTGCAGGAAAACTAGGAATTAGCCAAAAGGAAGAGAGGGAGAAAGCAGCAGCAGGTATGCAGAGATAGTGGGGAGAGGCAGCAAGTTGCCCCACTCTGTGCACCATGGATGGAACATCTGCTGCAGACACTGCCTCCCAGGGCTCCAACATAGACAGTGAATTCCTGCCAGAAGGTGAAGCGATACAGCAAACAGGCATCAGAGCAGATGTGGCAAGTGCACAGGGTTAATCAAGTATTCTGTAGCCAGCAAGAGAAATAAATGCCCCCAGAGCAATATTGGCAGCAGCTGGCAGGAGATGGCACTGACTCAAGCTTTGTTCTCCTGGAATAGGAAGTGCTCTGCCACTCTGAGGACTGGAGGAACTTGCCATGTGCTCCTCTCCCATTCCTTCTTATTCACATAGAGAGCAAGAGACAGGGGAAGGGAAAAAAATTAGTAATAATGTCACTGACCTACAATAAAGAAAGTAATCAATAATCATTCTACAAAGGAAAAAGAGATGAAGAAGATGGGTATTTGGTAATTTGATGGTTTCTATTTGCCTCTCTGGCTTTGATTTTACGGTTGGGAAGGATGTGAATGTTATTACATGGCAATGAGGTTGCTATGGTAACTCTTTATTGTTTAATATAAGACGAGTTAAATCTTAGATAAGTTACTGGGAGAAAAATTAATGCTGCCAAAGGCCAGATCCAGTTTTTGATTCCCTTTTTTTATTTAACACTTATGCCTGTTTCCCCTTCATAACCTGCCCTTCTCCTATAGGACATCAAACACATATCAAAATGAAGAACAGTTCAGCCATTGTTAAAGGGATCCTGTACTATAGAAAATCAACTAGGACCCACTGGTCAGGAGGAAAGAAGTTAATAACACATGTTAGCATCTGTGCCTAGGATAACTCAAAAGGTGGCTCAATTCTAGCTTTGCAGTCAACATTCCTTTTCTGCAATCCCAGCTTTACTACTTAGCCATTCTGTGACCTTGGACAATTAAATTTTCTGGACCTATTTCTCAATATTCAAGATGAGAATAATAATGACATCCACCTCGTCAAATTTTGTGGGGAAAAATAAATTATGGAAGATGGTGAAGATTTAACACAGTGCCAGGAGTGCCAGGCAATACTTGGTACTCAATAATTAGCAGCTATTCCTCTTTTTCCTCCTCCTATAATGATAATGGGGAGGATGACATTATTTTGTTAGTATTTGAAGGTCCAGTTCAAGAGCCATGTCTTCCACCTTTCGTGACTTATCTGGAACACACAAAGGCTACTTCCATCCGTACTCCCTTTGGCCTGCCTATAGGTATCATAAAGGCGGCACTAGAATGGGGGCAGGGAAAGAGTAGGAAAGCTCCGGTGCCACTGACAATCCCTGAGAGCTTACCTTGCTCCGGGTCCTATGCCAGGCCCTTCACTTACATTACTTTATTATTTGTTAAAACACTCCAACTATGTTGACATGATCATCCCCATCTTTGTTTGTTTGTTTGTTTTTGTTTCTGAGACAGAGTCTCACTCTGTCGCCCGGGCTGGAGTGCACTGGTGCGATCTCGGCTCACTGCAAGCTCCGCCTCCCGGGTTCACTCCATTCTCCTGCCTCAGCCTCCCGAGTAGCTGGGACTACAGGCGCCCGCCACCATGCCTGGTTAATGTTTTGTATTTTTAGTAGAGATGGGGTTTCACCATGTTAGCCAGGATGGTCTCGATCTCCTGACCTTGTGATCTGCCCGCCTCCGTCTTCCAAACTGCTGGGATTACAGGCATGAGCCACCATGCCTGGCCGATCATCCCCATCTTATAGAGGAGAAAGCTGAGGTTCAGAGAGGTTTAAAACTTTTCTGAAGTTCTTACTGCTTATAAATAGTATATCTGTGGACATCTGATTTTAAAACTCCTGCTTTTTCCACAGCACCATACAGTTTTCCTTTTGATACATTTTTATCTTATCTTCCCCCCCACCTCCTGCCGCAGTAATCTTGGGGACTGAGAGTGGGCTTTCATTGTTTTTTCTTTGTGTTCTGGCTTTTCCCCTGTTCCAGTGATACCACATATTATATGCTCAACAAAAGCCTGTTGATTGAAATATTGGAATCAAGTCAAGGAAAAAAATGAGACAAGAAAAATGGATGCAGCCGGGTATGCATGCAGATACCGACTTGGCTAATGTATTGAGTCTTAGATTTCAATTGACAGCAAGGATAGACAAAAAGAAAAATGTATCCTACTTTTGACATAAATGACAATCCAGAAAAAAAGGAGGATGGGCTAAGAAAATTGTGGTTAAAATAAAGCAGGTGGAATCTGAGAAAAACTAATTAACTTTCTAATTATATCAGAAGTTGTAAATCATAAGTTTTTACACTCTTAGAAAAAAGGCTGAAAGGAAAAGATGACAAACCGGTGATTTCAATACCACCTAAGAATACATAACTTTCATTTTATAGGCAGCACTGGTGGTAATATTATAAAAAGCATTCTGGTTTCCTCAAATTCCTTCTTAATGAATGGCTTCTCAATTCCATAATTTTATTTCAGTTAATCTATCACCTTGAAAGCACATTTTAAGAAAGCCTAGTAGAGCACTCTTTTAGATAATTCAATAAATGTTTAATTTTTCCCAACCCCCACCCCTCAAGCATTCACCTTGTTTGGATTATAGCCTTAACTGACAGGCACAGGTTCACTTACAGCATCTGAGCTGAGGCTGATTCTTCTCTTGCCAAGGTGCATTATGAAAAATTTAAAAGTGAATTATGAGACAGTATCTGATTATTCACTAACAATTGTGTTAAAAATTTAAGAAGCTCACTTAAGAAAAATGAAGTATAAAAACAGTAAAACAATTTTAGTGGTAGGTAGTCAGAAGTGTTTTGTGGTTTTGGAGCCTCAGAGAACGTAGCTTTGATTTTGGCTGTTTCGTATTTGTTTTCTGATCTTCAGCTCACAGGGCTTCAGTTTTCTCATCTGCATAAGATGAGAAGAATGCCGCTTACCTTACAAGACTGCTATTATTCTGTAAAGAGATAATGCACAAAATGCTTGCCAGACAGTAAACATTCAATCAATGGTTTCTTTGGAGTAATAATATTTCCAGTTGATAGGATTCATTTATTCATCCAAGAAACATTTATTGAGAGCTTCTTGCCAGGTGACAAGCACTGTGCCAGATGCCAGGGACAAAATATGGTAGACAGTCTCTGGGTCTGGGTAACTCACAGTCTGCTGGAGGCTCTTTCTCTGCCACCTCTTTGCTCAGCCTGCCCCCTTCCACCCAGAGATTTCCACCCCAGCTGAAGGTTCAGCAAGATTTCTTTAAAGTACAACTACAGCCCCAAATTGCTTTTTCTGATAATAAAATAATTCCTTACATGGGTAAATACAGACCATTCTTACATCCATTATCTCATGTGAGCATTACTGCAGTGCTGGTAATAATAGCAGTCAGTACTTAAGAAGTATGATACTATGCTGATATGTTCACATTACAGGTTGGAAGACTAGCGTACAGAGAGACTGGTGCTTGTCCAATTATATCTGACTCCTTCTCATGACACTCTGCACTCTCTCCTGCTCTGCTGTGAGAATTGGCCAGACAAGGACTGCTATCTTGTGAAGATGAGGAAACTGTGGCTAGGGAGAGGAATTAACTTGCCCAAGAATGTTCTGTAAGTGACTGACAGAGACAGGATTAGAACCCAACTACCTTGTCACTTACAGATTCATTCAGTCACTCAACTTAGATGCCCTGAGCAAAGAAAGACCATTAAACCTCTGGAATCCTCTGAATAATAATGATAAAAATAATGGTGACACTATTTATCAGTTAACATGTTCTTACTCCCTACCAAGCACTGTTGAATGAGTACTTCATCCTTTTCGCAATCTTTGCAGTAATACTATGAGTAATACTTTGCAGTATTACATAGTAATACTATGAGGTAGGCCTATTACTTTTCCTATGTTTAACACATGACTAAATAGCAGGTAGGTTATAAAACTTGTCCAAGGCAACAGAGCAAGTAGTAGAGGCAGGATTTAAACCCAGGCAGCTTGACCTCAAAGCTGGCCTTCTCAAACACTTCTCCGAACAGCATCTCTCACCTAGTTATTGGCTAATGTGTATATATGTATGTGAGTATGTATGTCTCCTTACACATGAAAAATATTATATATGTAGTTCCCTGTGCAGGAAGGAATTGACAAGCAGGCCTGAGTCATACCTTTTGGAAGCCCTGCCTACAAGATTGGTTCTTTGCTGATGTCTGGGAACTTGGCTCTTTAAATAGTTCCTAACTAATAAGACTGATTCACTATACCTAGACTGTTTATGCAAACAATGCAGTTTATGCGGAAAACCTCTTTTCTTTCTGGGAGTCTAGAATTTTAGTAGTTGCTAGATGGAGAGTGCATATGTGACTAGCTCCCAACAAAAATCTTGAGTACTAAGTCCCAAGTGGGCTTCTTTAGGCCAGAAACATCAGACAAATGTTGCTTTATTTTTTTCTTTATTTTTGAGATGGAGTCTCGCTCTGTTGCCCAGGCTGGAGGGCGGTGGTGCAATCTCGGCTCACTGCAAGCTCCACCTCCTGGGTTCACACCATTCTCCTGCCTCAGCCTCCCGAGTGGCTGGGACTACAGGCGCCCGCCACCACGCCAGCTAATTTTTTGTATTTTTTAGTATAGATGGGGTTTCACCATGTTAGCCAGGATGGTCTCGATCTCCTGACCTCATGATCTGCCCTCCTTGGCCTCCCAAAGTGCTGGGATTACAGGCGTGAGCCACCGCACCCGGCCACGTTGCTGTATTTTTGCAGCTGGGGGTAGAGTACATTCGGTGTGACCCTTCGAGGGAGAGAGATTAGGAAACCTAAATACGAATCCCTTCAGACTCTACTAATGTTTTTCCCTTACTCATCTAGCTGTATATCTGGAGGGTACTTCCATAATAAATCTTAGCCCTGAGTGTAACTATATGTTAAGATGTTGCGTTCTGTGAGTCCTTCAAGTGAATCACTGAAAGCATGGCTAGTCTTAGGTAACCCCACCAAATACTGCCTCATTCATAAGCCATGAACAAATTATATTAACCAAATAATACATATTTATTTTCTTCTCTCTCTTTTTTTTTTTTTTTTTTTTTTTTGAGAAAGGGTCTCACCCTGCTACCCAGGCTGGAGTACAGTGACAGGATCATGGCTCACTGCAGAGCCTTGACTTTCCAGGGAACAAGTGATCCTCCCAGCTCAGCCTCCTGAATATCTGGGACTACAGGTGCATGCCATTGTGCCTGCCTAATTTTTTGTATCTTTTGTAGAGACAGGGTCTCACTTGTTGCCCAGGCTGGTCTCAAATTCCTGGGCTCAAGTAATCCTTCTACCTCAGCCTCTCAAAGTGCTGGCAGATGTGAGTCACCATGCCCGTTTTCTTTTATTTTTCCAATGAATAAATACTCATCAAGAACATACTATGTGCCAGAGACTATGCTTTGTTCTGTGGAAACAAAGGTGAACACACAGACATGGCTCTTCCTCATATAACACTTATACTCCAGTGGAGAAGACACATGCTAAACAATATGACAAACACATAATTAAATCATATATGCATATGTACGTGCATAATTAAATCATACATACTTGCATATGTACACATATAATTAAATCATATATCCATGCATATGTATATGTAAGATCAACTGTGATCTGAGACATGAAGAGCAGTACAAAGAGCCATTCCAGTGTCACAGAAGCATCCTTGAGAAAATGGCATCTGAGCTGATGTCTGAAGGACAAGTCAAGAGTAACTAGATGAAAGGAGGGTGGGAAACAGAAGAAAAAAACTTTTGGGGATACTTCCTATCTCTCTTCCAAGCTTTAGAACCTGGGCCAATAAATGAAAAGAAAAAAAGTGACAATCATACCACTGGATAGCCATTCTTGTCACAAGGACAATTTTAAGAGCATAAATGGGACCTATTGAGATGTATAGAGAAAGGAATCTTCAGGGATGTCTGGGCCCTAGATGGAACAGATCTTAGTCCAACATTTTGAACAGCCTATGAGAATGGTAAACAGCAGTGCTCTCCATTGCTGTGAGATTTTTAGTCAGATACTTATTTCTTGCCTTGCTGACAGAGGACGGTCACGCCTGGGTCATCTCAACCAGCCCCAGTTTTCCATGGTAAAAATCAGGGCATGCTGTCATTGAATAATTGCAGCTTGCCTACTGAAACGCAGATGTGCAGTCAATGGAGAGGATTCAATTTCTGGAGGGGCAAAGAGAGAAAAGACAGAGGGAGTCAAAGTAGCTGCAGTCTTTCTATTTGTTCTCTCCTCAGTCTTTGGTTACTCAAAGGACTGAAGTGGATTGTTTATGTTTCCAAGGGAACTGGGCTCAGATGCCTGGGCATTTTTGTAGGGGTGGGGGTGTGCTATATGATCCATCCAAAACTGGCCTTAGGGAGTTATTATGGACTTGGAAGACAGGGATGAAGAGCTGTGAAGATTCTCTTCTTCTTTTCCTTCTCCATCACAAATCCTGACACATATATGAACCTACAGTGATGCCTCTCAGGCTGTGGATAGGGAAGCTCTGTAATGGTGGGACAAAAAGGAAATAAGTGAGTCTGGGAAGGACTGAGACCAAAAAAAAAAATTCCTGTGCTCACAGTACTTTTCTAGGATATTTGTAAGTCAGAAACTTACAAATTTGCTCCCAATGTGTTTACTTGGTTGCTGTTATTGCCTATTATCGGTGGTGAATCCTACTATTTTTCTTTAGAAAAGAGAACAGATTAAACTTTATTATATGCCAGGCACTGAGAACAAACCTGTAAATGGGTGTTTAGTTCCTATTTTATAGATTTGGAAATAGGTTCATTTATGCATTTCTTTTATATGAACATTAACTGTTGCATGTTTCACATCGTACCAAGTACTTTAAAGACATTATTTCATTTAATTCTTATAATAAAGGAATCTTCACTACAAAAAAGAAAGCTCACATTCATGCTTCCCGTTCTTGTACATTCAGCCCCTTTAAAAGCCAGGCACTGTCCTTGGTTCCAGTCAAGTTGGCTGCCCAGGACCACACAGCTTATGCCTCAGGGCAGTGTTGGGGAACCGAAAGATTAATGTCAGGAGCATTAATAAAGCAAGATGTAGAGTTGAATAAATAAGTGAATGAGTGAGTGAGTCAGGTGAATTAACAAATAAATAAAAATAGTTGGTGAATTGAGGAGTAGGCTAAATGTAGAAACAGCAATATTTTCTCATGAGGAGAGCCGAATATTTTCAAACTCATTTCTAGCCTACCCTAACTGCATGATACCCAAAACACCATTCGGCATGGATGACAAAAAGTCATCAAACTAGGGGATGCCAGTAAAATGAGAAAGAAACTCATTTTGTTCAGACTTGTTTTAGCTATGGTTTAACACAGTTTAGGACCATGGCCATAAAGCCCTCAGGAACAATCTAATATGCTTGAAAGTATGATATTAAATTACATTTCATTACATTTTGCCCAAACAGCATAGCAATATCTGTGTACAATATTTGTAACAGAATGCAAAAAAGAAGCTTGTATTTGCATCCTATTAACCTATTTAAAATCTCAAACAGAAGAAGATGAATTGGAATATTTTGCAGTCTAATGCATTAGAATATAAAATGTGGAAATATAAAGTATCATTAAACAACTGCAAATAAAATAATAAGCACTGTAATAGTAATGCAGTGATTTTAGATTGCAGTAAATTCACAGTTTTGTCCACAATACCACAGAGATAAGAAATGGCTGGTTTGAAGTACAAAATGAAGCTTTAAGGAAATATAAATTTTGCTGCCATACTCCCACCATTATACTAAAAGAAATCAATTAGTTTCGTCTTGAAAATAAAATAAAATATACAGAGGCTAACTAATATAAGGAGAAACCTTATGTTGACTGCTTTTTTGAACACAGTAGATACTCAATGAATAATTATTGTGGAACAGATACATATTTCCTTCATTCTTTGAACATTTCATTAGTACCTACCATGTACCAGGCACTAGGTTATGTACACCAAAGCAAAAAGGGATTCCGCAGTCATTGTTGCCTCATTAAATGTTTCAGTCTGTGAAGGGAATACATATATCTTTTATATATACACACAGTTTTGTATATATATATATGTGCACACAGTTATATATATACATACTCACAGTTTTATATATATAAAAAACTGCATATATGTATGTGTATGTATACATACATATATGTGTGTATAGATATATATTATACATGTACAACTAGATATGACTATATATGTGGTTTAAAATATATATAGATAAAATATGATAAAAGCTATCATTAGAAGTGTAAAAGATGCCAGGGAGTGGAGGAAATGAAAAGGCCATGTGTGTCTTCGAGGGCTGAGGCCAACCTTGTCCTCCTGTGTGGTCAACTGAAGTGTATTTCAGGGTACAGGATAACCCAGGCCCTCCTTCCCAAGTCTATTTTGCCCACCTTTTGTTAAACTCTGTTAAACTTGTTAAGAGAGGTCTGGGTTCTCCTTACAGAGAGTTTAAAGTTTCATGAAAGAGGACGTTTGTGCTCAATCTTAAAGAATGATAAAGGAGGGATATTCTTTGACTGATGGATTGGCATGTGTAAAAAGCACCTATAAGAAATTAATGTGGCTAGGGTGTAGAGTGGGAATAATGGGCAGCCCATGCTTGATTATAATAATTGTCAACATGGTTTTAGGTTCTATGCTTAGACTAAAGGACAGTGGCTTTATGATTCAGTGTTGATATCAGGCAACGCTATGATCTAGGGGCAGAAAGGCATCTGACATTTTCTGAGAGCTCGTTATAAGCCAGGAAACCATGTCTAGGGCTTTATAATCAGCATCACTGTCAACTCTCATAGCCACTCTTTACGTTAGCTATCATCAAGCCTGTTTTCAGATGAGGAAACTGAATCATTGAAAAATTGAACAGTTTTTCCAATGTCATATAACAAAGGAGATTTCTGCCATTAATTCTAACTATTCTCAAGCAAAAATTGTCATTAGAAACCACAGAATGCTTCTGGGAGCTTTCAAGTCAGGAAACAGGGGCCCAGAGAGTCCAGGTGACTTGGCCAAGGTCACCCAGCAAGTTGTTGGGAAAGCCTGGATATGAGCCCAAGACTCCAGAGTTCTCTTCTAGTCCTCCATCATTACTGTCTCGTCAGACTCTCACTTCCCCAGCTACAGCCTGTGCAAACAACGGAGACAGTGCAGTGACAGATCGTGCCTAAGAGCTATTTTAATAGCCCTGCTGTTTTGCTGGAGAAACACAGATGTGATTTCCTCCTCCTGAAGCCTGCAGCGGGGTTACTACTTAAGCAGCCACCAGATGCTGCTGTTTCTGAAAGACACCTGAATGCAGCCAAGCTCCTGGGAACACACAAGGAGGACTGCTTAGGTCACCAACGCCCCATGACGTTCATTAATAGCCACCTTGATCCTTAGCTAACACAGGTACTCTACCCATTTGGCTCAAAGCCCCGAGGCAAATGAAGGATTAGTGATTCCAGGAATCAGAACTCCTTGCCTTCACTGAGGCTCACTTAAAACCCAACTCAAGGCCGGTCATACTTCATGGACAAGTTCAACCCCATAAAGTGTGGAAAGAAAAGAATGGGAGAGAAAGAGGAATTCATATTTATTACCTTACCACTACGGCACTTGATGTCTAATGAATATTTTTTCATTTAATCATTACAACAACTCTGTGAAGAAATTATTATGATCCCTTTAACAACAGGTGAGAAATGGAAGCTAGAAAGCTGATGAAATTCATCAAAATATAATATAGTTAATCTGGGGTAAAGAAAGATTTTGACTGTTGGTCTGAAGTGCTCCATGCCTATACAGTTTCCAGGAAAATGGCAGCAAAGACTATTTTCAATACCTGGCATGTCAAGTAAAATAACTGACTCGAGAATCCCTCGGGTAAGCCACTTGTCATCCTATCTCCTTCTCTCCGGTGGTACTCTTCTTTTCAGGATGGCTCTCTGCCTCCACTCACTCTGGTTTGAAAGCTTCTATGCTCACTCTTTCAGAGATGAGGGAAGGAGAGATGGAGGGAGCCAGGGGCTGACTCATTCAGAATCCATTTTCATAAATGTGAACCTTTTTGCAGTCAAATAAATTTCCCACCTATGGTATCTCCGCATCTCATTCGGCATCCCCCATCTCTTGATTATCACTGTGGGTTGTAGTGTACACTCTATTAAATGGGCAATAAACACAGCAAGGGTTATTGCCACACATAATAGCTAACAGAGATCTTATCTTTTTTCCTATTTCAGAGCCTTCCACACCTTTCTCCTGACACCCTTCCTATCTCCCTACTAAAAAAGAAAAGCCGAAATATGCCCTGATCTGTGGCATACAGTCTCTTCATTCATTCAGCAAACCGAGCACTTCATCACGGCACCCTAGACATGCTTTGCTCTCAGCGTCTCCATCTCAGAGAATGCAACTCCATCCATCTGACTGCTCAAACAAGAAACCTAGGAGTGATCCTTGGCTCTGCTCTCTCCTTCACTGCTCCCTTCTAATCCATCACAAAACCCAAACCCACCTCATGAATGTGTGTCAATCCATTTCCACTGCCACTACTCTAGTCCAAACTGGCAGTCTTTCTCAGGCTACAACAGTAGTCTCACAATGGGTCCCTCTTTCCTCTTTGATTTTCTATCCCTCTCCCAAAATACATTCTCCAGGCAGTAACCAGAATGATCTTTTTAAAAAACAAATCTGATTGTGACACTTTCCTATTCTTAAAACCATTCAGCGGTTGCTAAGTGTTTTTCATTATTTCCTCGTTTCCCCAAATCTCCTTTTTGCTAGTGAAACATCTCCAACACACTCATGTTTCCACCCTTGCCTCATGCTTTCTAGTCCTCTCACCATTCTACTTGACTTCTCCCAAGTAACATCCAGGTTGTGTTTCTTTGGCCTGAAACAGGGTTATTCTTTGCTCCAAATCATATCTGACCTCATACATATGCAGAATGGGTGGATGCCTAGATGGTGATATTTGAAGGATTCCTGTCCTAAAATATCTCCCCCACTCCAAATTAGACCGCATCACTTCCCTGCTTGAGACTCTCTTCTGCCCTGCCCTCCCATAGCCTCTAGGAAAATGGCCCAACTTATTAAGATCATGCACAAAATCCTCTTTATCCAGATATCTGCACATTCTTCTGGCTTCATCTCTTGCTGTGATTTCCCCCATACACACATGCTTGATTCATCTTTCTTGCATTTAATACTTGAGCAGTCTTATCTGCTATCACCACCAAACCTACCACCTCCACCACCTTCACCACCCCCACCTCCACCACCATCTCCACCACTACCCCCGCCCCCACCACCATTACTACCACCATCTCCACCATTTCCGCTCCCAACTCCATCCCCCACCACCTCCACTGCTTCCATCCTTACTATCATTATCACTTCCATCACCCCAATCCCCAGTATCAGCAACTATCTCCATACTACTGCCACCATCATTTCCCCCCACTGTTACCACCAGTGGATATTTATTGAGTGTTTACTCTGCTATAGGCACTCTGCTAAGCCTCTCTATATTTTGTCACATATCTGGATTTGAACCAAGGCACTGTGACTCCAGAATCCAGACTCTTAAGTATTATTCCCTTTTTCTATCACTTGGAGCTCTCTGAATGTTCTAGGTCACTTTATCCCTGTGCCCATGGAATATCACAGACTTATAAAGTGACATTTTTCAAAAAACATGCAATAATATCAAATAATGGTGTTTTCAAAAAGTTAGGCTATTGAGAAGTCATAAATATAATCCCAATATTTTATTACATTTACATGGAAAAAAATTCTTAAAGAAAATGCAACAGCAAGTTGAGAATGATTTATTTGGGTGGCATAAATATGGGTAATTCTAATTTTCATCTTGAGTTTTAAAAAATATAGTTTACAATTTAGGTAATGAATATATATTATGTATAATAACAGAAAAAAAAAACTGGTGTGATTGAAAGATGTGGAAAGTATAGAAATATATTCTTCCAAAGTGTTGGAAAGAAAAAAATCCCACTTCTGTGTCCCATAATGGGTTCATAAAAGAGATATAATATGATTTGGTGAAAAGAGCATGGGTGTTGGAGTCTCAATAGCTGACTGTGGCTCTGCCATTTACCAACCATACCACTTCAGACCAAACACTTCATCTCTCTGTGTTTCAGGCTTCTCATTCAAAGAATGAGACAAACTGGCTCATTGCAGAGACTTACCTAGGTAAACATAACTTATTTATTTTCTTTCTTCCTTTTTTTTTTTTTTTTTTTTTTTTGAGACAGGGTCTCTCTCTGTCACCCAGGCTAGAGTGCAGTGGCACAATCATGGCTCACTCTAGCTTTGAGGTCCTGGGCTCAAGCAATTCTTCTGCCTCAACCTCCCAAGTAGCTGGGACTATAGGAGCATGCTAACATGCTCAGCTAATGTATTTATTTATTTATTGTAAAGACGGGGTCTCACTATGTTTTTCAGGCTGTTCTCAAACTCCTAGCCTCATGTGATCCTCCCATCTAGGCCTCCCAAAGTCCTAGGATTACAGGCATGAGCCACTGCACCCAGCCAAATTCTTTCTCTTAAGCCTCAGCCCTTCTTTTCAGGATTGTCTGGAGGATTTCTCTAGCAATTCTCCTAAATGCAAACCAAGCACTAGAAACCTTAGGCCTAGAAAATGAATCAGTTAAAAAAATAAATAAATAACCACCCATCTAAGTGAGTGACTCAGGCCTCAGACTCCTGCTCCATCCTTAAAAAAAATGGAAATGAAACCCAGCATTTCACTAAGTGACTTTGACATTTCTCAGCTATGATGCCAGGGAAAGAGTTCATTGTCTGTGCCAACATTCCTGATGACCTGAAGTGCCCCAGATCTCTCCTATTCTTCTCTGATTTTTCACCTCCATTGACGGATACATGGAACAACTGTATTTATAATTAGTATTTTTTGTCATTTAAAGTTCACCAGATTTGTAGTCAATTATTGGCTGAAAAACATTTATTATTTGCAATATATTGTTAGTTTATTATGGCTCATTGCTCTAAAATACTTCGTTTAATCCTTTGCAGGTCCTTAAACACAAATATGGCAGCTATTAGCAACCTCTTCAGTCAGGCATAAAATTGTACCCAGAGGCCTCATAAACAATAGAGTGCTTTGCAAAGATTAAATCAGTGTACACAGCTGTGAAGGAGGCCATTAGGAAATGCATTATCATTCTGTTTTACTGTTACTTTGTGTGCTACTCTGCTCTTGTCAATCCATCAGCTAGCCCTGCCTCTGCCCTGTAAGTGGAAAAGGTTTTGCATTTTACCAGGCAAGAGACAGCCACTGGGAAAAGTAAGATCCCAGCCTTTCTGTGTAAGGTTAAGGGGACTTGGGTGTCATTGTGCAGGGTCAGCTTGGAAAAAGTCAGTGTCACAGTGCTTACCTCTTTCAATAAGAGACAGGCATGGAGGGAGCCTTCCATGTGACAAGACTTCCTGGAAGAGGCTAATTTCATATAAAATTGTTTTATTGTTGGCCTTTGAGTCTTTATTCAAAATGCTGCCTCCAGAAAGAGGAGAAATAGGAGACTATTATTGATAAAACACCTGTTATGCCATGGGCTTTCTCTGATAGGCATTTATTTAGTCAACAGGATGCATTTTGTGGGTGATGCTGAAGCCACATAGAAATGTTAGAAGGGAGCTCAGTGTCTGGTGGGAGAGGTAAACAATTAAGGTATATCTGATACTATGTAATCAGTGTAAGGCATCCTAGCAGAAGGAATATCTGAGCTAAAGCTAAAAGGATATAGAAAAAGTATAAGCAACAAGAGCTATGGGGAGTTGTGGAGATGGGACAGAGTGTATTCCAGACTGTGGGACCAGCATATCCAAAGGCATAGAAGTGTGAAAAAAGAGGGTACTGATGCTCCTGAACTTAGGATATATGTTGAAAATATAATAAGTCAAAAATGCATTTAATACATCTAACCAGGGTATTAGTCCATTTTCACACTACCATAAAGAACTACTTAAGACTGGGCAATTTATGAAAAAAAAAAAAGGTTTAATTGACTCACAGTTCCACATGGCTAGGAAGGCCTCAGAAAACTTATAATCATGGTGGAAGGCAGAGGGGAAGCAAGAACCTTCTTCACATGGCGGCAGGAGAGAGAGTGAGCAAGGGGGGCAAGTGCCACACTTTAAAACCATCAGATCTCATGAGAACTCACTATCATGTGAACAGCATGGGGAAAATCCACCCCCATGATCCAATCACCTCCCACCAGGTCCCTCCCTCCACACATGAAATTACAGTTCAAGATGATTTTTGGGTGGGGACACAGAACCAAACCATATCATTCCACCCTGGCCCCTCCTAAATCTCATGTCCTTCTCACATTTAAAAACCAATCATGCCTTCCCAACAGTCCCTCAAAGTCTTAACTCATTCCAGCATTAACTCAAAAGTCCAAGTCCAAAGTCTCATCTGAGACAAGGCAAGTTCCTTCTGCCTATGAGCCTGTAAAATCAAAAGCAAGTTAGTTACTTCCAAGATACAATGCAGGTCCAGGAATTGGGTAGATGGGAGAAACTGGCCAAAACAAATGGGCTACAGGCCCCATGCAAGTCCAAAACCCAACAGGGTAGTCATTAAATCTTAAAGCTCCAAAATAATCTTCTTTGACCCCATGTCTCACATCCAAGACACACTGATGCAAGAAGTAGGCTCCCATGGCCTTGGACACCTCTGCCCCTGTGACTCTGCAGGGTTCAGCTCCTGCAGCTGTTTTCATGGGCTGGCATTGAGTGCCTGTGGCTTTTCCAGATGCATAGTAAAAGCTGTTGGTGGATCTACCAGTCTGGGGTCTGGAGGATGATGGCCCTCTTCTCACAGCTCCACTAGGCAGTGCCCCAGTGGGGACTCTGTGTGGTGCTCCAATCCCCTCTGCATTACCCTAGTAGAAGTTCTTCATGAGGGCTCCACCCTGCAGCAGACTTCTGCCTGGTCATCTTGAGGCAAAGGCTCCCAGAGCTCAACTCTTGTCTTCTGCACACCTGCAGGCCTAATGCTACATGGAAGCCACTAAGGCTTGGGGCTTGCACCCTCTGAATCAATGGCCTGAGCTGTACCTTGGCTCCTTTTAGCCACAGCTGGAGCTGGAGTGGCTGGAATGCAGGGTACCATGTCTCGAGGCTGCATGGAGCAGTGGAGCCCTGGGCCTGGTCCCCAAAACCATTTTTCCCTCCTAGGCTCTGGGTTTGTGATGTGAGGGGCTGCTGTGAAGATCTCTGAAATGCCTTGGAGGCATTTTCCTCATTGTCTTGGCAATTAACATTTGGCTCCTTGTTACTTATGTAAATTTATGCAGCCAGCTTGAATTTCTCCCTAGAAAATGGGTTTTTCTCTTCTACTGCATGGTCAGGCTGGAAATTTTCCAAACTTTTATGGCTCTGCTTCCTTTTTAAACGTAAGTTCCAATTTTGGACCAATTCTTTGTGAACACATATGGGTGTGTGCTGTTAAGAGCACCTAAGCTACATCTTGAACACTTTGCTGCTTAGAAATTTCTTCCACCAGATACCCTAAATCATCTCTCTCAAGTTCAAAGTTCCATAGATCTCTAGGGCAGGGAAAAATGCTGCAAGTCTGTTTGCTAATGCATAGCAAGAGTTATCTTTACTCCAGTTCCCAGTAAGTTCCTCATCTCCATCTAAAACCACCTCAGCAAGAGTTATCTTTACTCCAGTTCCCAGTAAGTTCCTCATCTCCATCTAAAACCACCTCAGCAAGAGTTATCTTTACTCCAGTTCCCAGTAAGTTCCTCACCTCCATCTAAAACCACCCCAGCCTGGACTTCATTGTCCATACCACTATCAGCATTTTGGTCAAAACCATTCAACGAGTCTCTAGGAAGTTCCAAACATTCCCATATCTTCCTCTCTTTGAGCCCTCCAAACTGTTCCAAACTCTGTCCATTACCTAGTTCAAAAGTCACTTCCACATTTTCAAGTATCTTTATAGCAATGCGCCACTTCTCTCAGTACCAATTTTCTATACTAGTCCATTTTTACACTGCTACAAAGAAACTACCTGAGACTGGGTAATTTATGAATGAAAAAAAAGGTCTAATTGACTCATAGTTCTGAATGGCTGGGGAGGCCTCAGGAAACTTACAATCATGGCAGAAGGCAAAGGTAAGGCAAGAACCTTCTTCACATGGTGGCAGGAAAGAGGGCAAGCAAGGGGGGATGTGCCATACTTTAAAACCATCAGATCTTGTTAGAACTCACTCACTGTCATAAGAACAGCATAGGAGAAATCCACTGGCATGATCCAATCACCTCCCACCAGGTCCTTTCCTCCACATGTGAGGATTACAATTTTAGATGAGATTTGGGTGGGGACACAGAGCCAAACCACATCACTTAGTGGACCTTAAGTGTGCTCAGAACATTTATATTAGTGTACAGTTGGGCAAAATCCTCTAACTCAAAGTCTATTTATAATCAAGTGTTGAATATCTTATGTGATATGTTGAATACAGTATATTATAGAGCACAGCATGGGTTGTCTGTCCTAGTGCCTGCCTGGCTGACTGGGAGCTGCAGCTCACTGCCACTGCCCAGCATCATAAGAGAGTATCATATCATATATCACTAGAATGAAAAAAGATAAACATTTAAAACTCAAACTATGGTTTCTACTGAATGTGTATCACTTTTGCACCATCATAAAGTCTAAAAATCATAAGTTGAACCTTGTAAGTCAGGGACCATTCACATCTTATTTCACCAAGTCCTCCCAGCATCCATTTACAGAATAAAAGGTTTTTTCTTTTGTCTACCCTTGACTGTGTGCACCTTGCATGGTTCTTTGAAGGCAAACATAACACAATAGCAAGAATGTAGGTTTTAGATTTATGGTCAGTCAAGTTTGAATTCTTCTTTGGTTATTATCCAGTTGGGTGATTCTGGACAAGTCACTTCTCTGAGCTTCAGTTTCCTATCTGCAAAATGGGACTAATGATACCCACCTCAAGGGGTTACCATGAGACTTATGGGAAATAACATATCAAAAGCACCTGCTATATTATGTGGTCACAGAGTAGAGATTCAATATTTGCTGGTTTCCTTCCTTCTATCCTTAGACATCAGCCAAAATTTGTCTTTTCCAGGAAGCCTTCCCAGATTCACCAATTTAGAAGTTACCTAAGGTTAGGGACATACCCTATGTTGTAATTTTCCCAAAAAATTTTGAATACAGAAGGCTTTGGAGAAATACCAGCTGAAATGAATTACCCTGGCTTTCCCCCATGCACAGCTAGGAGCTTCCCCTATGTACCTTCAGGCTCTTTTCCTCCAACAGCTGCACACCTGGGCTCTGGGATCTCTTTTCCTTTGCTTTCTCTTAGAAGGCTGTAGGAAGAAACAAGCAGGAACAGCAATACTTGACCTCTTTGGAAACATTTGCTCAGGATGTGGTATATAGGAAGAAGCAAGAATTTGACCATGATTGAACAATTCTGGAAGTTCTCTAGCCTAATGACTCACTGTAAAATCTGTGCCTGATGTTCCAGCCACAATTACTTTCTGGCTGTTCCCTGAACACACCACCTCTTTTCAATCTTACGTAACTTGGCATTTGCCATGCCATATTCCAGGAATCGTCCTGACTTTGTCTACCACAGTAAAACTCCTCATCCCTTAAGACCCAAAATCTTCTTTTGTAATTCCTGCAGGGAGGATTACTCACCCTACCTGCTATCCCTCAGATCAGCATTCATACTTTTATGTTATTTCTAACACATTGAAATAACGGATTCATGTATCCGTTTCCCTTAGTATATTATGATGGGTTGCAGGACAGCAGTCCTGCTTTTTCCTCTTTTTATTATCAGTATTTAGAATAAAGTATGATGTATAGTAAACCTATATGCATGAATGAATATGAATCTTATCCAGAAGAATTCCTTTAAGAGACTCAGACATATTGAGACCAGCAAGGCATTTGGCAGGGGCTGCAGTGTGAATGGCAGCTGCCTCAAGAAGAAATCATTACAGAATTTTCTAACCCCTTCCTTTCCGAAGGTTGGGTCCAGAGAAGCAGGAAGAGGTCTGCCAGAGTGATTCACAATGGGTTTTCCCTCTCAGTTCTGCCCACCGTATCACTCATCCCATATTCCCATATGAGCTGGTTATTTTCTCTCTGGTACCTTCTCTGCCCTGCTCTAAGTTCTACGGACAGCTTCATGGGGCTCCATTGCATTCTTGTTCCTGGCTGGGTTCTGTCAAAGGGAAGCTCAGAGAGGTCAAGGGACAGGAAGAGAGAGACACTGGGGCCCTTCTTTTCTCCCTTCCTGACTTAGTGCCCCTTCTTCAGTAGCTGTATACATCCAAGAATGTAGGTCCCTGGCAGCCCTTCCTTCATAGCTCTGACTCCCACCTGCCCAGATAACAGTTACCCACCCTCTCCGCCCCCGCCAGCTCCTGCAGCCTTGGAAATGGCAATAGCTTCCCACTATTGACAGCCTTGGGTGCTTTACCACCCCTTACTTGATGCTTCAACCCTGTTTAGAGTTAGGGGTACTTTCATTAAAGTAACTTCCCAGAACCACCTGAGATTAATTCTGCTTCCTGACAGGGCCCTGGTTGGTACATATTCCCATAGATAGCATCAGGCAAGAGCTACTCTTCTCTTTCCAGTCTCATTCATGATATGGCCCTTAGAAAACCTCTAAGTTAAATCTGAATGAGGAATCCACTTACATGTGAGGCTGTGCGAGGGAGGAAGTGTCCCTGTGATGAGCAATGCTTTGGAGAAGTGGTCTGACAACATTCACAATCTGATGATTAAACTGTGAAGTGTTTAATTTTGTACTGCATGTTGGGGCTGGTTTGGGGGTTGGCAGGGATAGGATAGAGAGACAGGAGGGAGGTAAAGGAGAAAGAATTATGGGGAAAAAGTGAATTGATGGATTTTTCAGTCTTGTATCCAATTTCTGGTAGTCTTGCAGATATGATCCTCTAACTGTTGTGGTAGACAGCACAGTCAAGTGGAAAGAGAATGAATTCTCCATAAAATAGAGATTTGAGTTTAAGCCAGACTCGGTCACATCCTAGCTATTGTTCAGCTTGGGCAAGTGACAACCTTTTGGAAACTCAGTTTTTGATATCTGTATAATGGGGGATAATAAGCTTCCTTATACTTTAAAGAAAAGTACATGACATTAAAGAATGTGAGAGACCCTGCCACAGTATCCCAGACAGAGGAAGAGCCCTATAAAAGGTCATTCTCTCTTCTCTGATTCTGATTGATGAATACATGTCAAATGATTAAATGAATAAATCCTCTTTCAAAAAACCTTTTGATATATCTTAAGTTGAGCTAAAATCTGCCTTTCTATAACTTTTACCTTGGACTTAGCCCTGCCATCTAAAGCCAAACAGAGTAAATCAACTCACTCTTCTAAATGAAAACCCTTCAAATATTCCTGTTTGATAAATTGAATAAATAGACTCCACTTTAATAAATTTGCCCTAGGCCCATGGGCCTTTGCAAGGAAGGCCAATATAAATGAAGATGCTGTCTGCACACGAAATGCTTTGTGGATCACATGACTGCCACTCTGCCCCAGAGACAGAGGAAAGAGTGTGGGGGAGGGTTATTGAAAATGAGCTGGTAGTAGTGGTCAGAAATATAAGCTTTAGTCTTCCTAAAGCAAATCATTTCAGAATTTGTTTTTTTTAATTAAAAAAATCAATGTGGCCGGGCTCGGTGGCTCAAGCCTGTAATCCCAGCACTTTGGGAGGCCGAGGCAGGCAGATCACGAGGTCAGGAGATCGAGACCATCCTGGCTAACATGGTGAAACCCCGTCTCTACTAAAAAATACAAAAAATTAGCTGGGCTTGGTGGTGGGCACCTGTAGTCCTAGGTACTCAGGAGGCTGAGGCAGGAGAATGGCGTGAACCTGGGAGGCAGAGCTTGCAGTAAGCCGAGATCGTGCCACTGCACTCCAGCCTGGGCGACAGAGCAAGACTCCATCAAAAAAAAAAAAAAAAAAAAAAAAAATCAATGCTTCCTCTCCTCCCTCCTGTATTTCTTCCCTCCTTTGTTCACTTATTAAAAATACATTGAAAGCCTACTCTGTGCTGTTTACTCTGCTAAGGTCTTTCCGTGTTGATTTCATTATTTTATTCAGTCCTTACTCTGAGGGAGACATATTACTATTCCCATTGTACCAATGAGAAAACTTTGATTCCATTTCAATTTTTTTTTTCCAGGGCATCTAGAACTACAAGTAACAAAACTGGAACTCAAAGCCAGTCAGGTTTGTCCAGTGAGTTCTACTGCATAATTCTATCTATGGAAGAATGGCAGAGTAAGAAAACGAAACACATACACGTGCACGCGCGTGCACAAACACACACACACACACACACACACAATCTGCATTAGGTCCTGAAGAGTTTTCCCAGGCAAAAAGGAAACAGTCTGAACCACAATATGGAGATGCCTACTTAAGAATCTGTCTGGTTTGGGAAATGGTTGGTAGTGTGACATGCCTGAAGCACATGGTACTTAACTAAGTCTTGTAGGAGATGGGGCTAGATAAGCAGGCTGGGACCCACATGTGAAGCACAGAAATATGATGCAGAGCTGCAGAGCTTGGGCTTTATACAGCTGTGATAAGGTGGCTCAGGGAACAGCCATCACCATTCCTCTGAGGTTTAAGACCGATTTTATTGACTTCCATGCTCAGTGGCCTGGCTGCCTACTTACCATTACACGTCTGTCACTATATAAGCTCAGGGATGATTTTTTTAGTTCTACCCAGGACTGGCTAAAAACAGACATTCAGCTTTTAAATCACAGGAGGAAAAAAAAACTACAAAGATAAGATAGCCTAGATAGAAAAAAAAAAGGAAAACAAATGAAGTCCCAAGAAAGCATAAAGAAGAGAAAGCATAAAACAAAAAGACAGGAATAAGACCAAACATATCAGTTATGACAGTAAATATAAATGGTTTAAGTTCTTCTAATAAAAAATAAAGTCTTTCAGACTGGGTTAAAAGCAAAACTCAACCATATGCTGCTTACAAAAGACAAACGGTAAAAGAAAAATGAGAGAGAAAAGGGGAATTGGTGAAAGCTAGGCAAATATTTATCAAGTATACAAAACAAACAAAAAGAAAGCAGTGATGGGGAACATTTCAAAGTAGAACTCAGGGTAAAAGCATTATATGAGACCAAGAAGGTTATTTTTATATTGATAGAAACAATAAGAAATGAGCTGTTACATAATGTCAAAATATATAAAGAAAAACTCTTAGAAATGTAAAGAGATCATAATAGAAATAACCTTCTTGATATTGAATGAATAATAAAAAGACAAAAATAGAATACTATTATTAGTAAGTTGTGTATATATCTTTTAAAAATTACTAAAAGCTATATTAATTGAGTGCTTACAATGCTCCAGGCATTGTTCTAAATATTTACTATTGCCTCATTTAATGTTGGAGAAAGGCTATTATGAAGTAGGAGATTATTATCCCTGTATTAAAGATAAGAAAACTGAAGAACAAGGAGGCTAACTGATTTTCCTGAGATTTTAAAACAGTTGCACTGTCACTGTAAGAGTAAGCCTGGTTTGAAACTAAGGCAGGGATCCCCAGAGCCTGCCCCTTTCAAGTATTATGTTAAACAACCTTAAAGAAAGAAGGCATATCCTCTCAAGACATGCATTCTAAAACATTGACCATCCAAAGTGATCATATAGGATACAAAGAAAACTTCAAAAGAACCAGAATAGACAAAAGGTATAGTCTATAAGTTCTGAACACAATGTAGTGAATCTAGACACTAATGATACCTAAACCTAACCAAGATAGCACACATGTGCACATGCACACTCATGAACACACACCATGTAAACCAATCATAAAAATGCGATACTACAATTGTAAATCAAATATATGAAAACCTATTTTATCCTTTATTTAAAGAATTATCATGATCAACTGGGATTTATCCTGGACTACACAGGTAAATATAGTAATGTAATATAATACTTATCAGTAACTCAAAGGAGAAAACCACTTGGACATCTTGATGGATCACTTCTACTGAGTCACAGCCTTGTGAAGTTGGGGACAGGGATGGTTGTGTTAAGAAGAGGTCTAGGCCAGACAGAAGTAGCTGTTATATCACATGAGTTACCAAGAGAAATGACTCAAACACAAGCAATGATGCAGAAGTGATCAGGAGTGTCCAAGCCAAACCGGGAGCAAAATAACTTAAGGTTGAAGAAACCTAAGTCGATTCTGAACTGCCCCAAATCCAGGTTAGTCTAGAGCTGGAGCTGAAGCTGCACGTGGTGTTTATGGGCAAGAGGGTGGTAGGTGAGTGTTTAGTAATGGGGAGCAGCTACATGATTCCCGTTTTTCAAAGGGGGTGCTGATGAGATTAGACACTTAACAGGGCCTGGAATTACCATCACTCCAGGATGTAATCCTCGCATCTGAAAGAAGAAAATGCTACATCAAGATTGAAGGTCATGTCTTAAGATATTTGTGGAAAGGTAAATATTATTTCAAGGGAATTTTTAAAACGGGGCTTCTGTTTCTGTAATATTCCAAGTTTGGGCTGCTGTTCTCTTGAAAATGTGCCTCTCTTGCAGCTAAAACTTGGGACAGGATGCTTGAGACAGGGGAATTTACATTTCTCCAAGGTGTTCATTCTTTGAAATACCAGCCCTGGAGCACTATGTCCCCAGGAATGTTCACAAAAGGTCAGCAGAAGCACCAGAAGGGCCAGAGTAGCACTGAGTCAGGTATGAGGTCCTCACTGCTACACCAAATGCATGAAGAAGGCGCTGTCCCGTCTGCTCCTTGGCCTCTATCTCTGCCTGCCTTTCTTATTCTCCATCTGGATCTTTCAGCCTCTCCTTATTGCTCACAGTAACTCCATACCAAGACCCTGGTAAATGAAAATACAAACCAGGAAGTGAGAAATCTAACAAAATAAAGCAAAGAGAGAGGCCACAGTCTAATGAAGGCTCTCCAGTCCTTGAGAATTTCAGAATTTCAGATCCAATAGGATCTGGCAGTTGAAGGCATGATTCACAGAGTCTCAGGATGCAGGAGGCAAGGAGAACTTGAGAAACTGTCCCACTTTTAGAAAAGAAATGATCCTCTCTAGGGACAGGGCTTGAGGCATTAAGGAGCAGGTTGAGACCCAGGTTAATGGACTTCCTAGCCTAGCGTGTGCAGCATTTTTAAAACCATGTTTATCTTTCCCAGTTAAAAATAATATATCCTTTGTGGACAGTTTGAAAAATCCCAACAATACCCAGAATTAACATCTGAACACATTTTGGCTTTTATCCTGACAGCAATTTCTTTTCCCTTTGTATAGAGATGTGTATGTATATGTATGCACATAATTATAAAAATAAAATAGGAAGCATAATTCAAGTTTTGTATCCTGGTTTATTCTTACCATTAGTCCATTGTCACAGATGTGTAAGGGAGAGATTTTATGTGGGAAGTGAGCCTCGATAGTCCTGAGAAAGTGAGATACAGACAGCAAGGTTGACGTTGGACTCAACAGCTCGGTCTCTGTTGACATAGGTGGGGACACCTGGCTTGGACAGGAGAAAATGGGAGGGGAGGAAGTGGAGACAGCGCCTCTGGACAGTAACTCAAGAAGCTGCTCTGAAGAGAAGGAGAGAACCAGGACAGAGGGGCTGAGGGTCTTACAGCAGACACCTTTAATGGAAAGAATGTAGGCTTGGAACAAAGCCTTGTGATTTGCACCTCAGCTCAACAATTTACAAATCATAGGATCGCACACAAACATAAGGTAAGGATTAATCAGTACCAAAGTGGCTTAGTGCCTTTCTACCTTCACATTAGATTTGATCTGTACTCTGACCAGTAAAGAAAGCGAGGCTCAGAGATGCAAAGCAATTTGCCCAAGGACACGCTGTAAAAACGAGCAGAGGTGAGATTTAATTTCAGGACTGTGTAACTTCAGATAGAGAAAACGAAACCATTTATTATATAACTTGATAGCTTACATAATTAGTGCCTAAGAAATAAAAGACAAGACACACCTCATAGGGGAAATCCTTTACTCCTGATCATCAGTCTCTGTGGCTCCTCCCCATGTCCTGTGGAGTGGCTTGTGGGCTCTGGAGGGAGCATGGCTTGGCCTGCAAGTGCCGGGCTGGACCCCGTCCATCTTATGTGACGGCACATTCAATGTGATACACTCTGACACTCAAATGCCTGCTTCCCCCTCTGTATCTCACATAATCTTGCCTTCCAACATTATTTTTTTCCCATTTGACTGAGTGGTCTGACCTAGAACAGCTGTGCGTGACTTGAAATTTAAGCATTCCTCTTTCAACTCTCTGATAAGAATCTTTCCCCTTTAATAAAGCTCTCAGTGGCTCCTCGCCCATTCCTTTTCATTTCTGCTAGGTGCTTTTAAGTTCAGTTTTCCTTCCACCCCCTGCAAGCCCCCCAAGGCTTAGCTTCAGAGACAAGGCTCTCTCAAGACCCAATCAATTCCAACATTCAGTTAAGCTAATTAATTTCAGGTTGCCATCAATATATTTCTTAATTATGGTTTAAACATAGGTAAAACCTAGAATTGTTCGTCAACAGCCCTTAGCCTCAGCTGAATGCTAGCATCTACCATTAAGAATTCCCATGGGTCAAATCGAGGGTCTGACAATAGTTAGAAAGACCACATGTGTATTTGCATAGGATTTGCATATATCTACATAGGTTAGTCTCTTTGCAGTAGAGTTCCAATTAAAATGTTATTATTTTGGCCTTGAAGTTGTTGTTTCCTGATTCTTAGTCTCTAGTACCATTAGCAACACCTGTTCACTTTGACGTTGATTTCTGCCTAGAGGACAATAGGACAATGAAGACAAAGGACACAAACCAGCAGCGAAAGCCCCAAATACTAGAGCACACTAGAGCACACCTCTGAGGTGGGCTGATTCTAGCAGTTGAGAGGTTTTGTCTGGCGGAGAGAAGACCTCAGGCTATCTGAAGAGTCTTGGCATAGCTGCAGGGCTGCTGAGCAGAAGAGTACTGGGATTATACCGGATGGCTGGGCGGGTCTCCACATCTCCTTCCCTACTCCCCTCTGCTCTTGCTCCTGGAAGAAGCATTTCTATTCTTCCTATGTGACATTTTGCCTGCAAAACATAGATATTAGAAGAGTCTTTCTGAAGATCTGGGCATTTCATTCTCTGGCTTCTGATGTTCTCCCAGTGCTGCTGGTGTGAAAGCTCCAATCCCTCATGACATGCAAGTTCCTTCATGACAGTAGCTTATGTTTCTCTGGTTGTATCTCTTGATTTCACTTTGCATCCTAGGTTCCTGCTCCCTTTGGCCATCAGAATGCATTTTGCCCTGTCATTCACAAATGGCTAACTCCTATGCTGTCTCCTACTCTGAGGAGTCTTTCCTAATTGCCACTCCCCACCTCTTTGCTCCCTTGGGGCTTAGAACACAATACCCCAAAGCAGAGTGCCTTGGCGTGCTGAGCACTTCAAACTGAAGGAGACTGAGGGGGTCTCAGGAACAAGGTCCTTCTGACCTTCCCTGGCCCTCCTGTCTCTTCCTCTTCTTTCTCCCCTGAGATGGGTCATATAAATTAGAATTTCTCTCCCAAAGCATAAAACCTAGAAGGGTCATTCCCTGACCTTTTCCCTTTTCCCCTGAAGACCCTCATGTGATAGGTGTCCTGCCCTGTTCCCTGGGGGGAAAGGAATGCCACACAGACAGGCCAAGAAGAACCTGGACAAACAGGCCTTGCTTGGTTCTGCCTCAGTTTATTAACATTTTTCATACCCTTTTTTGTCCAGGCACATTTTCACATGACTGTCTATTCTTCATAGCACCCAGGTATAAAAGTATGAAAGCTTTCCTACATTCCAAACACTCATCTGTATTTCCGCAGCTCCACATATTTCTCACCTTCCTCTGCTGGGAAAATTCAGGAGGAATCCCAGGAGCTCTGAGATGCAGAGAAAACCATCCGTGGTGAATGCCCACATCACCACTGGCAGAAGAACAGAGATGGCCAGCCATGGACCTCACTTCTACCCTCCTCATCACCCCACATCTCACCACTGCCATCTTGCTTGAGGCCCTCAGGAATAATGTCACACACACTGATAAGCCCAGGAATCCAGGCCAACCCTCAGTCCCAGATATTAATCACTACGTGGCTCTATGGGCAATGAGGTAACCCAACCTCTCCTCCTGCCCCAGCATCCATCCCTGTTTTATGTTTCTCATTTACATTTATTATTATCTGTCACACTTACACTTATTATTTATTTTTCTATCATTCTATCTCCCTCCTGCAGAATGGAAACTCTATGAGGGTAGAGAATACTGACTGTTTTGTTTGTTACAGCAGTATCCTCAGGACCTAGAAAGGTGATTGACACATAATTTGTGCTCAATAGATAACTGTTGAATGAGTGAATTCTAATATTTTTTACACTATACTAAGTACGATAATTAACTGTTGGAGGGCTGGGACCACAGTTTATTCTTTTTTTGTCAAATATAGTTAAAAATGTGTAATTAATTATAATGTTTTTTGTCACATAGGGTTAAAAATAACATGATTAATTACAATATTTTTCTTCCCACCCATTCTAAGAAGGGCAGGCCATGAGGAAGAACTTCTGTGTGGTTAGGACGATGCACTAAGTAGAAGCTTAGAAAAGGGTTATTAGATCAAAATACATAAGAAAGGGTTTGCGGCTATCTTTAAAAAACAAAAGCCATTTGGGAGAAGAATGAACAGGGAAAGAAAGGTAGAGAACCAGGTGGCTAACAGGAGAAGGTAGTTAGCTAAGTTGGTGATGTACTGAAGAGGTCCAAGAGGCTCAATATTTGGAAAGCACATTTTAAGAAATTTTTGCTGTATATTTTGTGATGTGATTCTCCCTTTTCTCAAGAAAACCTTCAGTATAAATCTACATTGATCTTCAGTGAGTGACACCATAAGAAGGAATGCATTTAAAATGAGAAAGAAAGGTATATGGTAAGAGTGAAGCTTTAGGCAGGACCCAGAATCGATGCTCAACATGTGTTTAAAATGAATAAAATGAATGAATGAATAAATGAATTAATGAATAAGTGAACTAAAATCAATGGATCAATTTTGTCTCAATATGAAACATTTCTTAAAGTTCCAAATTGTCCAGAACTAGAATGAGTTGTTCCCTTTACTGATTTTTTTCCCCAAGAAGCAACAAGATAATAACCTCATCAAAAATCCTGTAGAAAAAAAAAAATGTCTGAAACAGGAATGGCGTTGGGCCAGATCAATGGTACCCAGACTGTGTTACAAAAGGTGAGAAGATTCTGGTTGTCACATTTCAAAGGTTATTTTCTGGGTTGAGGGAGGGCCCAGCATACAGGCTTCTGAGACCTCCGCATCTGTTTTTACCAGAGCAGCTCTGTTTTTGCTTGTATTACACATCTATTCATTCATTATTTCATTTATTTATTCATTCATCATTCAACACATATATAGAATAAATATTAAATGCCTCTATGCTACAAATACTGCACTGTTTCTACAAAAATAGACTGTTCTTTTGAAATAGTTTTTAAGTTAAAAAGTTTAAATGATACTGGAACTCTTAAGACTTTAAGACTGTGACACTTCCACAAATTGAGTAAATAATTATTACTCAGTGTACTACTGTGTCTAAAAATTAAGGGTAATTACACTTTCTTGACTTTTTTCTTTTCATTTTAGCTCAGATGAATAAATACTACAGCCTTGCTAAAACAGAAAAACAGTATATTTCAGAATGAATGAGCATGAGAAGAGGAATGAGATGTCTTCAAGGTCTCATTACTGGGCCTGTGGGTCTGTTTCTGCGGAAAGGGGGAGTATGAATGTCACCATTGTGAGAGGAAGAACCCAACATGGGAAGGGGGTGAGACTTGCATTCATCAAATCTCTGAGTAACACACTTTTTGAATGATCCTCCATTCTAGTCTTCATAACAACCCTGAGGAAGATCGTTTACAGATGATAAAACAGAGGGTCCCAGACAGTAAGCAATTTGTCCAAGATCATGAATATGATAATCTTGGATATGAACTCAAGTCTCTGCTGCCAATGCCCTTCTCTTTCCACCACACTTGGGAATAGTCAGATGTTTGCAAGCTGGTGGTCTGATTGCTTCTCAATCTCTAATATGCAGACTAAATTTGGCACAGGAGTGAATGTGCTGAGCTCCATTAATGGGTGAGAGCAGATTTATGTGTTGGGAGATGTGGGGATGATTTGGCTAAGGCAGTTATGACGCCAGAGACAGGGAATTTAAAACAAGGACACCCTGAAAAGGGCCTTTTATGTGACTTCTTCATGTGGGTTAATTCTGCTTGAACCTTAGATACAAATCTCCAAAGACAAGAGTAAATGAAAGAAAAACTAATAACTTATCAACTCATTGTAAAATGAAATGGTCACTACATTTTCCATAGTTTTTCTTTTCTTTTCTTCTTAACTCACAGGAATAAATACCCTGGCCTTGCTAACACAGAAGGACAGTGTATTTCAGAATGAATGAGCTTGAGAAAAGGAACAGCAGGAGACTGGATTTTGATTAATTTCTCATCTGAAAGAAAGAAGGCTGTGAGGACATCTATGAGTGCACAGCAACTTCTGCAGGGCTGGGGGAGGCTGAGGGGGTATGGGGAGGGGTGCAGTGAGGTAGTGGTAGCAAGAAGTAACCAATTCTCAAACTCAACACTTGATGCTTGGTGTTTTCCAAATATGATCTTATTTAATCCTCATTCATTCATTTACTCATTCAAAAAATACTTGTTGAGTGCCCACCCTAGACCATATCCCCCAGAGGACATAGAAGTGAACAAAGCTGACAACATCCCTGCCCCCATGGAGCTGGCATTCTAGGTGAGGATCATTTCATAAACAAATTAATAAACAACTCTAATAATGGATGGCAAAGATAGATGTGATGAAGAGTATAAAGAAGGTGAGTTTGTAGAACATGGTGATGGTGCTTTCAGGTTGGGGTATTAGAAAAGGGGTCTTTGATATAGGGACATAGGGAAAGAGACTGAAATGAAATGAAGGGTGGGCCATACCAATACCTGGCGGCAAAGAAACGGAGGAAGAGGGAAAAGGTCTTCACATCTGAGGTGGCACATTTGAAGATGAATAAGGAAATCAGTAGCTCAGAGTGAACAAGAAGAAAAGTGGTAGGTGGAAGCCAGACCATGATGGTCTTGTAGGGTCAGCATAGTACTTTGGGTTCTAAGCACAATATGGAGACCACAGGAGGTTGAGAAGGGGAGTGACATGATCTGAGTTAATTTGAAATTATTATTTTGACTGCTCTGGAGAGGACCAACAGCAGGTTGACAAGGGTGGATGAATAGAGACCTAGGAGGCTGCTGAAAAGGTCCCAGGAGGCAAGACGCTAGCTTGAATGAGAGTAGATGGGATGTGAAGAGGGAAGAATCAGAATATACTCTAATGATAGAGATGGCAGGATTTACTGTCAGATAAATATACAATGTGAAAGAAAGATAGGAGTAGAGAATAATTACCAAGACTTGGGTCTGAGCTGCTACTGCCTGGGACTCATCAGCAGAGAGTTGGTATCCACAGCCCTGGGAATGGCTGAGGCCCCTGGAGAGCAAGTGTAGCTAGAAAAGAGAAGAAGCTGGAGGGTTGCTTCACAAGAGTCTGAGGAGGTGAGTAAGATCATGCCCGCCTTATAGATTAAGAAAAGTAGCCTCAGAGAAGCAGCATGCTTCTTTTCAGCCATTGTGCCTCTATTAGAGCCCTTACCATGATGGGCTGCAATCCTTGTATAGATCTGCTCCCTAAGAGAGGAAGAGCTATTCAAGGACAACAAGTATGCTGCACACAGCTTTTTATTTCTAGCATCTAGCACTTGACAATAAAAGTAGTTACTGTACATATGAAAAGTTCACATATAAAAAGTGATGATTGGGCTAGGTGCAGTGGCTCACACCTGTAATCCCAGCACTTTGGGAGGTCAAGGCGAGCAGGTCACCTTAGATCAGGAGTTTGAGACCAGCCTGACCAACATGATGAAACCACATCTCTACTAAAAATACAAAAATTAGCTGGGGATGGTGGTACGCACCTGTAATCCCAGCTACACAGGAGGCTGAGGCATAAGAATCACTTGAACCTGGGAGGTAGAGGCTGCCATGAGCCAAGATCGTGCCACCGCACTCTAGCCTGGGCAGCAGAGTGGGCATCCATCTCTAAATAAATAAATAAATAAACAAACAAACAAATAATAAAAATAAATTAAAAGTAATGATTATACCTCTAACAGAAGGGTCTCAATGGGGATGTGTTCAACAAATGGCTGGACCTATGGGGATGTGAATGATGTACTCAGGGTCTGAAATTATTAGCACCTAGAACAGAGCCTGGCACATATAAGATGCTCAATAAGTACACGTTCACTGATTAAAAGGATGCTGTCATGATGATCATGACCTGTGCAGATATCTGATGAGACCCCCACTGAGCTGAAACCCAAGCATCTTTGGAAAGTGTTCATTGTATCACTAGTGGTGTCTCTCAGAAATGAGAAGATGCAATGAAGGGCTTTGTTCAAGCCAAAGAAGTTGGTAAGAGTATAGAAGAAGTGAGACACTTGGAAGTAAAGTAACTATGTGATACAGCAGTTTGAAATACTTTGAGAGAAACAAAAAAGGCAAGTGGGCATTGTTAGACAAGGAAAAACTCACTTCTCAAAGTGCTGAGAAAAAAGTGCTAGATTGATTTTTAATATGGCAAAAGAGGATTAACCATCAAAAGGGAAAGGAAGTGATCTCTGAATGACTAAATGACACTGGCATCTGGAGAAGATTCTGAAAACAATGTACATGTATGAAGAGTAATAGAGTAAGTAGAGATGATGGTAATGATGATGATGATGATGGCGATGGGGATGACAGCTAAGACTTACAAAGAGCTTTCTGTGTGCCAGACCCTCTTGTAGATACTTTACATGTAATAACTCATTTTATCCTTGTAACAACTCTATGAGACAGGTACTATTATTACCTCTATTTTACAGATGATGAATCTGAGCTATAGACATTAAGCAATTTGTCAATGGCCACACAGTTAGAAAGTTGCCACGAGTGGAAAATATAAGATGGATGTAGGCAGGAGTTATCCATTCAACCATCTACCATTTACTAAGTACTAGCTGTGCATCAGGTACTATGTTAGAGGTTAGGCTTAGGTTTTATAGAGAAATGTTTAAGATGTGACAAAGTTAAGATTGTAGTCAAAATATAAGTATTTTTAAAGTATTGCAGTTTTATCAGTATGGAATCATAGAATGTTCATAAAAAAAAAAAAAAAAAAAAAACCTTAGAAGTAATCTGGTCCAAGGTTCTTATTTTTAAAATTTAAAAAGAAAGAAAGAAAGAAAAAAAACCCTGAAGCCTAGAGAGGGGAAGTGACTCACCCACCGACACACAGCTAATAGTGAGAGAACAAGATCAAGATCCTAAGTCTATTAACTCTTAATTATGTCACTTTTCAAAAACCAGGCAGGCCACACAAAATATACTGTGTTATTCAGGAGTTGAATGGGTTCCTTCTGCGGAAGTGTCAAGATCTACCACTGTCTCACCCATTCGATTCTAGTTGGCAATTATTTCACTTGGAAGAGTATTTTTTTTAGAATCTAAGAGAACCTTAGTAATTATCTGTTAACCTCCTTATTTAAACTATTGGGAGATTATGGCTCCACATGATAAAATAGCATGCCCTAGCTTTCTTGGTAGGTTAAAGAATGTCCATTACCATCATGAATTCAACACCTTCCTGTCTTAATGGCAGGGAAAAGACAACTGTTTGTACAGATGAATGCCACACCACTTTTCTTAGAGCCAGCTTATTGCAAAGTAAGGCACCCATATGCAGTATTGTTCTTAGTCTGCTCTGTGATTTCCCTGAACTCTGTGATGTAGATAGATGATAATTAGTATCAGATTTAACAACAAAAAAAGCCATTCTCATTGATATTAATAACAGACACAGAACTCCACCTCCTAACTCTGCCAGGCCAGGTGCTTGTTAGGGGGTGGCTGAGGGAGCCAGTACAGTCAGCAAGCAGGGAAACATCCCCCACCAAAGTTCTGGCTGACAACTGACTGTCTGAATTCATTTCAAACTCTCTCTCTTTGCTTCCAGCAACTCCTTCAAATTGGGCTCCCTGAGGTAAGAAGTCAGTGAGACAATGGCCAAAAGGCATTCTAGATGTGCTGAGATTTTACCTGATTACAAAGAAACTGAAGTTGGGGAAACAGTTCACTCCACTAACCTGAGGGGTACTTAGTCACATGGGCAACTCTTAAGGGAAATCCCACTCTCTGACATTCAAGAGTTGCGATTCCAAGTATGGAATGCAGACTTGCCATTGGTCAGAACCCTGTGCCCAGAGCATCCCAGCCTCTCTTCTTGCTAACAACCTATTTTTCCATCAGGCACTTCTGCAGGGGGTTGTCATTTGAGTCCTGAAGGAGAAAACTATGGCCTGTATAAACAAAGGCATGAGGACAGAACTTCCCTAAGCAGCCTAGATGGCTTTTCTGGTCTGTACCTTTCAGCCGGGGCTAGAAAACCTAAACCTATTTCCTAACCTAGACCCCAAATTATTTGTCTCCATCAATCTGCCTGCTGACTTGTTTCTCATCTCCCTGCCTCTTGACCTTTTGCATTTACTTCCTATTAGTGATTTGTATTTGCTGCTCAGACCAAACATTTGGAACCTTTCCTTTTGTTTGGGCTCTGTATCCCTCGGACTATTATTATGTTATTATTATTGCTCTTATTAATTTTTTTAAATATATATCTTATATTGTAGATAGTCTATGTGCCCGATGCCTTAATAGGCACTTTATATTCACTGAAACCCCCATCTTTTCAACAACCTTGCAAAAATAAATCATAATATGCTCATCTTACAGATGAAAAGGCTGAGGCTTAACAAGTCCTCAGAGCTAGAAAGTGGTAGACCAGAAGGACTTGAACCTATCTTTACTTCACTTCAAAATCTGAGAACTTTGCACAATGCTGTCTAATTCTCATTCATCCTTTGGGTCGTTCTACTCTGAATTTTTCCAGACTAACTAGTTTAACTACATTCCCTGAAACCCTTTCATCTTTCCTGATAATGGGCTCTCTTGGTATCTGAGATGGAATATATTTCCTGAAATCAACAGAGAGATTGAATTGAAAAAAATAAGGGTGTGAGGAACATGTGGACTTCAATGTATCTCAAATATCTCTTGCACCAATATGAATACCAGGACTATACCTGGATGAAGGTAAAAGCTGCTATTAGACAAAGACCTCTAGTAAACCTCTCAGTGTTGCTAACTTCCTCTCAAGTGAAAATACTACCAGCAATAAACTTAGGTCACCTCTTGCATTTGTATTCTGATCTTCAGAGCTTCTTCATATCCCTAATTTCATGTGGGCTCCTGAACAACACTTATTATTGTCCCCGTGGTATAGATGAGGAAAATAAACCAAAGAGAGGTTAAGAGACCTCCTTAAGGACACAGTGAATTACTAATACAAGATATGGGTAACTGGATCCTGGTCTTTTGGATGCTTGGGTTTGTGTATTTCACGAATGTAACACATAGAAAAAAAATTGTATTTTCAAGGGAACTAACATATGTTGAATGCCTACTTGGTATGAAAGATTATCCTTTCCATCACATATTATATTTGAGACACTGATATGAAGTAAGTGCTATTACTGTTCTCCATTTCCTGGGTTAGGAAACTGATGCTCAGAGAGTTATGTAACTTGCCCAAGATCACGTAGTCACTGAGAGTCAGGACTGTGTAAGAGTGTGCCTGACTCCAAAGCCATTCTCTTAAGGCCCCCTCATGGCACGCTTTTAGTCTCCATTGTGTCCAAGATGCTTAAGGAATTCCACACAGTGTTTGGAACACATGGATGAATCCTGATGGCTCCCGCTGGTTGCTAGGTAACGTCTGTTTGGTACAATCTGGTTCACATCATAATGGTTCTTTTGCCAACAGGAGCTGGTAATCAGGATGGCAGTGAGGCAGGCACTTGCTTGCGGAAGAACAGGCCTAGTTTTTTAAGAAGCCACGAAAGTGTCTTTAGATGATTAGGATCTAAGGGGCCAACAGCTTTGCAATAACAGCATAAATATTGTGGGCTGGATGGACAGGCACCAAATGGGGACATTCCATCCTGCTGTGTGATGAGAAGAAAGCTGCCACTTTTGAGGCCTTCCAAAACAAATAAACACTCCAAATGCCAGAAGGAAAAGCCCAGGAAAGACCTATTCCAACTGGAGATGGTGAATGTCATTTCTTCAAGAAGCTGAGATCCAGCTGGTACTGCCAGGTGGAGAGTGAGTTGGGTAGCTGACCTCAGGCATGGCAGCCTTGGTTTTTGGCCACTTCATGGGGTGACCTGTTGAGCAAACAGCAGTGGAATTCTGCAGCTGTGGACCAAGACCTAAATACTCATTCCCACTGACTCAGAGACATGCTACAGCTGAGGGTGGGGGAGGTGAGAGAATATAGGGACACAGGTGTTGGAGAAAAGTTTGTTTCAGCAGCACTCGCCCATAGCTATGAGTAAGCAGGGGCTCACTGGCCACAGAGCACCTGGGCTGTAAACATGGACTTTACTTAGATGGACCTTGTCTTAGTTTATGGTACTTTCTTGCTTGCTATAACAAAGTACCATAAACTGGATGGCTTATATACGAGAGAAATATATTTCTTACAGTTCGGGAGGCTGGAAGCTTGAGATCAGGGTGCCAGCATGGTCAGATTCTGATGAGGGCCCTCTTCTGGGTTAAAGATTGCAGCTAGCTGTCTAGCCTCTTCTTACAAGGGTGCTAATCCCAGTCATGAGGGCTCCACCCTCATGACCTAATTACCTCGCAAAGGCCCTGCCTCTAAATACCATCACACTGGGAATAAGATTTCAACATATGAATTCTACAAGGACAGAAACATTCAGTCCATTGCCAATCTGCATTCAAGGCCCTCCTTTTCCGTGCCATGTACTATTAGGGAAGCTATCTAACACCTCTGAACTCATTTTTCTAATCTATTAAATAGAACTAATATTTACCTCTATCTCAAAGGGTCATTATGATTAAATAATAGAATAGTTTTTAAGTGCTTCACACAATATTATATCATCAATAATTACTAGTATTATATATAACATATCATAGTATATATGTATATTTTATAATATGTATTATAAATACTATAATATATAATATGTATTAAATATGAAGATATGCTATTGTCATTATTATCTCCTACCAAGAACCAAACCATTTTCAGGAATAGGAGAGACATGAGAAGTCCAGTATTTCTCTGAAGGTAGCAATAATCTCTTCTATAACCTGCTCACATGGTTATGCTTTCTCTGCTTAAATGCTCCTCATGACGGGAAGTTCAGCAGCTTCTATGGGTGCCTGTTTTATTTCATTAATTGACTGCAATGGAAAATAATTCACTAAATTCAAACAATCTGAATCTTTAAGATTTCTACCCTTTGGTCTCACTTCTGTTCCCTAAGATTACAGAATAAAATCAAGCTATTACTTACTAAAATCTTACTATATGCTAAGCATGGGTCTGGATAATTTATTCACTATTATTCATTCTGACAACAGCCTCATGAAATAGATAGTATTATCTTGATTTTGCACATTGGTAAATTGAGGAAACAAAGTCACCTTTCACAACAACTTCATGAAATAGATGATATTATCTTGATTTTGCAGATTGGTAAATTGAGGAAACAGTCACCTTTCATGTGCTTGGCTATGAAGTATTTAAAGTTAGAGCTTTTCTCATCATTAAACTGAAATTACATAACATTTTCAATGTTAAAGATTGTTGTGTTCTTGTTTCTAGGAATATGAAGGGAGAATGAAACAAAACTGCTCCGCTCAGGGAACTTAGAAATTGAAAAGGCAAGGCACAGGCTGGAAGAAAATATTTGAAAAAGATTTATGTGACAAAGAACTTCTTTCTGGATTATACAAAATATTTTTAGATATTCTTACAACTCTAAAATAAGATAACTCCTTAAAAATGTGAATTCTACCAAAGGAGAGATAAAGATGACAAATACAGTCAAAGATGCTGAAAATCGCTTATTTATTATTGGGAAGTTACAAGCTACAGCATAATGAGATACCACTACAACCTACTAAACTGACTAAAATTAATCAGACTAACCAGGTGTTGGCAAGAAACAGGGACACTGAGACTCTCACACTGCTGGAAGGAATGTAAAATGCTAAAATTTCTTTGGAAACGAGTTCAGTAACTTTTTAAACAGTTGAAAATAGACCTATCATGCAAACCAGCAACCCCACTTCTAGGTATTTATCCAAGGAAAATGACAACATATGCCCACACAAAGACTTGTGCACAAATGACCGTAGCAGCTTTGTGGTAATTGCTAAAAACTAGAAACTTGTCAAGTGTCCAACAGGTGAGTGGACAAACTCACTATAGTATATCCATACAATTAAGTACTAAATAGCAATAAAAAGGAACTATTAATACATTTGACAATATGGATGTAAATCATAATGCTATGCTGAGATAAAGAACCCAAAGATTGAATACATATGATTCAATTTCTATAAACTGTTAGAAAATGAAAACTAACTGGAGTGGTAGAAAGTAAACCAGTGGTCGCCTGGGTATGGAGGAGGTGTGTATGGGGGATGTGTAAGGGGGGTTAGATTATAAAGGAACATAAGAAAACTTTGGGCTATGATGGATATATTTATTATTTTAAATGTAGTGATGGTTTCACAGGTGTATACATGTATCAAATCTCATCAAATTATATACTTCAAATATATACAGTTTATTATACATCAATTATACCCCAATAGAACTTAAAAATCTTGGTGGAAAAGTGATCATATAGCAAGATGGCCCTGTAGTCCAGTCAAGTTTACTGAGAGATAATTCTAATCTGTAGGCTTTGACAACTTGGGTGGTGGGAAAGTGTGTGTGTTCTACGGTGTTGGTGATGAATGCCACAAGGAATGGCTGGGCACTGAGGCCAGGGCCCATCACCCAATCTGGGTAGGCTACAGATCTCCTGTCTCAGGAACAGAGGTGTTATGGAAACATATTAGAAACAAGAGATCTTGGAGGTGGAGTGGGTAGCATTTAAAGAGGAGAAAAAGAATAAAATTTGCACATAAGCTTTGGATTGATGAATGATCCACTAGGGCATCACCAAAGAAAAAGAAACAATAAGAACTGAAGTTAATATAAGACCTGGAACATAGCTCACATGTGATACAATCATCATTTACTCCTTTATTCATTCATCAAATGTGTATTGGGCTTCCACTTTATGCCAGACACTATTCTAGATGCCAGAGATACAGCTCTGAACAAGAGATAAAATCCCTGCTGTCAAAGTTCTCCCATTCTAGTGGAATGAGATGGGACATTAATACATACATGGAAACTCTATAATATCAGAAGGTGATGTGTGCTAGGAAGAAAAAGGAGAGCAGAGTAAGGAGTGGGTGGCAAGGCAGGGGCCTATTTGACATTGTCTGTGAAGGCCCTCCGAAGAGCAATTTGAGTAGGAACCTGAGTGAACCAAGCGTGTGTCATGTGGATGTTGGGGAAGATGACTCCCTTCTGGAGAAGAAATGCAACGCCTGTTAGGAAATGGGGGGTAATGGTGGAAGTCTAAAGTAAGACCATAATGGTGTAGTGATAAAAATAACATAACTTCTTCCTGTTATTAAAACTTCTCTATGCACCATGATCTTGACTATGAGCTTTAATGCTTAGAGCAACCCCATAAGACAAGAGCTAGTGTCATTCTCATTTTATAGCTAAGGAAATTGAGACAAACTACATAAGTTGCTGAAAAATCACAGCAAATAATTAGCTGAGGAAGAGACTCAAATCTATCCGAACTGCTTGACTTTTGATCCTGAGCTTATGTGCATCCAGTGGGCAAGTGAGGGTGCATGGGTTTGTGAAGACTCCAGCAGTATGATTGGGGGTAAGTTACTTAACCTCACAGTTATGTGTACTGTATCTAATTTCTTCCTTATATTTTAAAAAAATTTATTTATTTATATTATAGACACAGGGTCTCACTATGTTGCCCAGGCTGGTATCGAACTCCTGGGCTCAAGTGATCCTCCTGCCTCAGCCTCCCAAAATGCTGGGATTACAGGCATGAACCACTCTACCCAGCCCCTCCTTGCTTATTCATAATGAAACAATGCTTTGTAAACCATGAAAGTGCTATATAAAGATATCTTTAAAATACCAAAGAAGTCCCTGTAATTAGATATTCTAATGCTAGCTACTGTAACAAATAAACCTCAGTATGACAGCGGCTTAACCCTGTAGAAGTTTACTTCCTGTTTGCAAATAAATCCCGTGCACTTGGAGGTGCGTGCCAAATGGTGATTCAGGGAACCAGGTAGGCTTCTTTCACCTTGTGGCTTGGTCATCACCTAGGGGCTCACAGATGTCTCCTTTCAGGGAGTAGAAATGTAAAAAGAACCCAGAAAAGTCATATCTGCCTCTTCAAAACCCCAGCCTTCGGACAATACATGTCACTTCCATTCACATTCTTTGGCAAGAAATAATCATGTGCATGCACTTGGGAAACAAGGGAGGAGCCAGAAAAGGCAGTACTTGTTGAGACAGCTGCCCCTAGGGACAACCGCACTTTATAGAATGAAGACCACAACTTTTTGGTGGATAATTAGCTATTTCTGGCATAGCCCCTCCCTCTCTTGCTTAAGGTCCATACGATAAAATGTAATACAGCCCACTGGGCCCTAAATATGTTGGTCTCTCTGACCCATACACCCAACTTCAAATCATGCCATTCTTCTTGGTATCAATACTCCAGCAACACTGGCCTTTACATGGTCTCAAACATGTGCGCTCTTCAGGTTCACTGGGCATGATAAACTCTCCCACCTCTTCATTATTGGCTCTCTCCTCTTCCCCCAAGGCTGCACTTTTCCCTCCTGTTCTAAATGCTCGTCATCACCTCACTGTCCCCATCTGCTCGCCGCCGTGCTCTCAGGAAATCTCAACACATTGGTAATTATTTGTTCAGTATTTTAAAAGCACAAGCTAGAGTTAGACTGTGTGGATTCAAAGCACAGATCTACTACCTACTGGCTGTATAAACTTGGCCAGGTTATTTAAACTCTCTTATTCTTTATGGGCTGCTATAACAAAATGCCATACACTGCGTGGCTTGTAAACAGCAGAATATTTTTTATAGGGGTCTGGGAAATCCAAAATTAAGGTGCCAGCAGATTTGGTGTTTCGTGATAGCCAGATTTCTGATTCAAAGATGGTGCCTTCCAGCTGTGTCCTCACATGGTGGAGGGAGCCAGCTAGATCCCTGTGGTCTCTTTTATAGGGGCACTGATCCCATTCATGAGAGCAGAGGATTTCAACATATGAATTTTGTAGGGACACAAACTTTTCTTGCCACTATTTCATTTATAAAATGTGGATAATTATGACTCATTCTTCATTGATTATGAAGACTAAATACAATAATGTATATAAAATAATTAGTATAGTATTAGCTGTACATTAATGCCAAAAACCACAATTACTTTTGCACCAACCTAATAGCAGCTGTCACTGTTGTTACTGTTACCGCTCCTCTTCACAGGTACAGGGTGAACTCCGAGACCATCTCTCCTATTCATTTACATCCTCAGAACTTAGCACGATGTCTGACCATAGTGGATTTTCAATAAATAACTATGGGGTAAATTAATGCTCTCTATTTCCTCTTGTGTGGTGGGTTTTCCTAAAGGCCATGTATCTGTAGTTTGTCATTCTTTGAGTGCTGGTTCATGTTCTTCTATGGAGACAGAATTTCAGTACAGCACCTTAGTGAAGAGTACAATTCTAGAGCAGGACTGTGGGTCTCAGCATAGTGTTTTCCAGCTATCCAACCCAGAGGAAGTTATTTTTCTTCTTGACACCTCAGTTTCCCTGACTGTAAATGGGGATGATTCAGGCATGCCTTACAGAGCTCTTATGAGGGCAGCACAGTGTCTGCACAGAAGAAGCACTCCATAAATGGCAGGTATTATTTTTAAAAGATTAGTTTTGAAGGCTTTCTTTTAATAGCAGAAAATGAGCACAGGATTGTGTTTAACATGCTGTGCCCTTCCTCCTTTCCCTTGAATGGACTTTAAAGCCATCGTATTTATGAACTCCCTGGGCTGAATGTCCCCTTGAAAGAAGGTAGCTGAGAGCAGGTGAAAGCTCCTGGGCCAAGTTTATTTGAGGTCATGAAATAGCACCGGACATGGTCACTACCTTTTTCCTCTTGGGCTCTCTCAGCCTTTGCCTTTCTGTTGGATGTCAGGTGGAGGCATGGGGGCACTAATGCAGGAATCACCACACCTACTCAGAAAGAAGGCATTTACCTAATTGCAAAGGAACACATCCTGCCTCCAGACAATAAATGGTGTGTGATGCTTCCATGAAGTGAGATGGATGGAGCTCTCTGTTGCTAACTGGCCTGTAACCACGGTCATTAATCACACACGGCACACCCATTGCCAGCAATGGACTTCACCCCGGAAAACTCCAACTCATGGTGCCAACAGGTTAAAGGGAAGGCCTCGCCTCTTATGGAAATATGGGTCTCCCTTTGGGATTAACCCTGGCGTTTGCCACCCCTCATTCACTGAAAAGCCCTTTTAATTGATTTTTCTTCCTATTCCCTCCAATCTGTCAAGAACTCACTTGCCAGCCTCTGCCTGGACCCAGAGACATTGCCCGAACTGTATGAATTGCTAAGAAGCTGCTAGTCTACAAGGAATTTCCCTTTTCTTCTTCCTTTAATAGACAAAAAAGTAACTAAACTGCAACAGCAGAGCCTCATTTTTTGCCACAACCCACATCTCTGCAGCTAGATCTGGGTAGGAAAACAACCCGACATCATCATCTACAATTCTGAGTGCTTGCTTTGTGCTAGGTGTGGCCACGTTGCCTCTCCACAATTAATCTGAATATTTCCAGGGCTCTCCATTTTTCTAGATAAAGACACTGAGGTTCAGAGAGGTTAAGTGAATGGCTTGCCCAAGTTTGCACAGCTAAGGACAGAAGTGATAGTCAAATAAGCACACCAGATTGCAAATCCAGTGCCCTTTCTGTGATGCTGCAGAGTGCCCTGGTCATTATCTTTTCTTTCTTGGACTGGCATCTGAAGTCTCCTCACAGCCACAAATGAATCCCTGTTTTCCTCTTAACCAGCACTAGAAAAGCAGAATGGCACTGAGTGTGCTTGAGATAACCATGAAAAGTGGACGTACAATTTCAAATGCAGTAAAGTTCCACCACAGTGATACTCGCTAGCTAGGTCCAGTAAATACTGCTTAACTTAGTAGATAAGCTCCAGCCCAGCTCTGGTACACTGAAATACTCAGGATGAGAGGGCTAGGCATGGTTCAGTCTATTTACTTTTCATGGGAGAAAGAAGTGATAAGGTAATTTGTAATAAATTCCTCAGCTGTGCAGAATTTCTGCAGAGGCACTATTAATTTGATTAATAAGGAAGAAGCCATCTGACATTTCCTTTTGGTGTGCCATATATTCTCATAAGCTCTGTGTGGTTTTGAACCAGGGGTGGTAGAAGAGCATTTTCAAGGTGTTCTAGGTCTGTAACAAAATTGCTTAAGCAACTAGACTGATTTCTTTTGTGCTAGGAGGTCATTTGCAATGGAAAGATTTTCCTGTTGTCACTTCTACTGTTTTGGTTGCCAGAGGCCATCTGATCTGAAAAAGGCATGGGCAAATTCTTCAGCCCGGCCTACAAAATTCCCCGTGAGTTGGCCTGGTCTTGTCATTCCGTTGGAGTTACTGACCTTTTAGGACAGACAATTATGTGGTGTGGAGAGCTGTCCTGTGTATTTTAGGATATTTTACAGCCCAAACAAAACTATCTCTAGACATTTCCAAAGGTGAGCTGGGGGGCAAAATTGCCCCCAGTTGAGAACCACTGCAGTAGACTCTTGAGTTCCTTGAGGATGTGGACTCTGTATTGTTCTCAGTGTTATTCCCAGAGGCTATCACTGTGCCTGACACATAGTAGGCACTTTATGCCCTTTGAATGAATGTAGCATAGAGCCCAGGCTCATGTTCTGCTAGGCTTCCTCTATACAACACACTCTTCCTTATTGGTGCCCAGTGCTTTCCTTTCTTACCTCTGTGTCTTGACTCTTCCACTTAAACTGTTTTTCTTCTTCCATCTTCATGTATTCAGAAGGCATCTTGATGCCTTCAAGATTTTTTTACTTCAAGGTTCTGTTCAAACACCATCTTAACCAAAGCTATCCCTGATCACCCAGATGGAATACATCTCAGTATCCCCTGGCCTCCCTAAGACTTGTTATCTCTGTTTCTTTTATGATATCCAACTCTTTCTGGGCAAGGTAATATAATCTAGTAGATAAGAGATCAGACTCTGAATTGGAATTACAGTTCCATCCTTTACTGCCAGTAAAACTAAGGAAAAGTGACTTATCCTTCCTATCCGAGAGTATTTCCTCATGGGTAAAATGCAGGTAACAACAATTACCTGCAGGGATTAAATGAGATAATGTATTTAATGGCCATGGCTAAGTTCCTGGCATTTAGGAATGAGTAGCTGTTATCATTATTCTCACTTTGGAATGGAAGTTTCCTACAGACAAAACCAAGTTAATGTTCATCCTTGTATCTCCAGTTTCAAGGTCAATGCCTGATAAACAGTAGGAACTCAATAACTCTATTCATGCACAAACAAAGTTGACACTTCAAGCTGGAAAATTCACCAGGACAGTAGAGTCATGGACTCTGTGAAAGAGGAGAAGGAGCCTACTCTGAGCTCCTCATTTTACATAAGGAAAAAATGAAGGCCAGAGGATAAAAATGGCTTGTCCACGGCCACACAAGGTAATAGAAGTCAAAGTCACATGCCAGCTAGGCCTGCTACCCTCCTAACCACCACAGACCACACTCCTTAGAAGTCCAGTGGAGTCTCCCTCTCTCCTGTTTGCAAAGTGGTGACAAGAGAAACTTGCTTCAGCATGTGGGAAAGCTAATTAGAGCTAATGTATTACTATGTATTACTTCTCTCAGAACTAGGATGCTGGGTAGAATCTGTTGGAGGTCTGTGCTGCAAAGAGAAATGCTCTTGATTATATTTACACATCTGATTTGAGAAGTACATGGAAACCTAATCATAACTATCATAACATGTTCACTGACTCTCAGTATACTTATCCTGGCTGCATGAGAAGTTTTCCAAGGTGCAGCTTGGGCTGCATCTTTTTCAATTAAGTTCTTCCCAGACTACGTCAAACCCTCTCTGAAGCTGTCTGGAGGACTGGACAATGTGCTGGAGTTAGGCAAATTGGATGAGTTTTGGAAAAATACTTACCCTCTCTGAGCCTCTGTTTCCTCCTCTGTATAATGGGGGCAATCATACCTACCTTGCAAGTTTGATATGAGGATGAAATGTACTATGCCTAAGTGGCATATGCAAGGCCAGGTGCATACAGGAGGCATACATTAAATATTAGGCCCCTCAGTAAATGTTAGCCTAGACCTATGTGTATGTCTAGGTGTTTGCTGTGGAAAACTCCGGTCCTGTCCGTGACTGCCAACACATCTTCAGCCTCATTCTAGGCTCTGCACTTAGGGCTGCATAGAGTTACGGGGCCAGCCTAATGGGGAGATGGCTGGAATACAACTAAGAAGCCGTTTTATTGGAGAATGATGGAGGAAGCATTTGATATGATGGGTGGAAAGACAATGGACTTAGGCATTACATAGACTTGTATTGGAATCTCAGCTCTAGCACTTTCCACTACAGGATCTTGGGAAATTCACTTAACCTCTCTGAGCTTAGTTTTCTCATCTGCAATATGGGCAGGAGTAATTAACTCACATAGCTGTTGTGAAAAATGAATTTATATTATGCATATAAGAACTCACAGTATGTAGTAAGAGCAAAATAACTGAGCATGACGAGGCAGAGGCTGGTCCCAGACTCTGCTAGGCATACAGCACATACTCAGTAAATGTGCTAAATAAGTAAATGATTTGGACAAAATTTACTATAATCTGGAATGAATGGGGAACAGAAAAAGGACACTGGACTAGGAGACAGAACCATATCAGTTTCTATCCCAATTTGACAATTAGACAAACTCACATCTTGCCAAGTCTCAATTTTCTCATCTGTAAAAGAGAGTGATCCTGATAAAGACAAAAGAGTTGACATTGGCAAGGAGAATTTGTCAATTGCAAAGCAGACTCTCATGATATTTGAAAAGCACTTAGTATAGCACCCAAAAACAGTAAACCATTCAGTGAATGGCTGACAATAGCTTTAACAGATAATCATAAAGCACCTAAAAGTGCCAGCCATGGGCTTTCCTTGTGAATGAGATATACCAGGATCCCTGCCTCTTTGGAGGAGCAGCAGCAATGTCACCCTCCTCCTCGTCATCCCCAATGAAGGGATTGGAAAGGTAAGGGTGTGTATTCTCCATCTAACATCTGATGACAGAAATGTCATCTGTGGGAAGTGTACACCTTTGTGTGTAGGGTGGTCTGTGTTTTAAATTCCCTCATTTGCTCTTCATTTTAAGATTTTTTTCATCTTATAGTTTTTTACATTTTGTTTTTGTCACTTTTCACCCTTTTTTTGTTGCCACAGCACCTGTCTGTAGAATCAATTTTATCTCTCAAGCATTCTTCTGGTTTCTTGTGGCCTTAGAAAGCATCTACTAGCACTTGGTTAGAATTTTGTAGAAAATGAGAAACAGATTCTGAATTGAGGCCTGAGGGCTCTTCTGTGAGTAGAATATATGAATGTTGATGGGTGAAAATGCGGAGAGCTCCTTTGCCTGCATTCCACTCATTGACCCTGACCTAGATCCACAGCCCAAATTATGTCTTCTGATGTTGTGGGAATCTGCTCCTGGTGGCCCCTAGTAAGCCACACCTCCTGCCTTTATACCTATGCTTACTTCCTTCCACAGCCCCCTGAGTCCTGGCTGGTCCTACAGGTCTCACCAATGGAATGTGTTGGAAGAGTTGTTGTGCTAGCTCCAGACCAAAGCCTTCAGAAGGCTTAGTGCGTCACAAATATATTAATCATTGCTTTTCACAACATCCCCCTGAAATAGATATAACTATCTAAGAGGTAATAATAGTTTCATGGGTATCTGGTGCTGTTTTAAATCCTTCAAGTGAATTGATTTATTTAATTATCACATCAATCATATGAGATAAATGTTATTACTATGTTGTACCCATTTTACAAATGGGAAAATTGAAGCACAGAGAAATTATGTTTCCGAAGATCACACAGCTAGTAAGCTTAGAGCTGGGTTATTTAAACCAGGTCATCTGATTGTAGAACTTGCACATCAATCACTATGCTAAACTTCAGCAAGGTTAAGTGTCTTGTTCAAGGTCACATAGAAACCATGGCAAAGCTGGGATCCAAACAGGTTTTATGGACTCCACCTCTAACCCTTCTGGTTTATAAGCATCTAAAAGACAGTTTTGCTCTAGGTTTGTCAACAGCTTCACCTAAACACAAAGACAGCTTCTACGAAAAGTAAAAATATGCAGCATGCAACTGGTGGTCTTTTTATCAGAATTTTATAGAATCCTTCTGTGGTTTCCTTTTCCATATTTAGGAACTGAATTACATAACTGAGTATATACATGTATGGGTATGTGTGTATAAAATTATATGCACTACAGGAGTGACAGCTCTCCTAGATCACTTCCTTTCTCTGTGCTCAAGATATAAGTTTATTTGTTCATTCTACAGACACCAAAGTGTAGGGTATCCAGTCAGACTCTGCTGTTTAGGGGACTGTGACTTGGAGCAGGTATTGTATAGTCTCTAAGCCTTAGCTTCCTCATCTGTAAAATGGAGTTAACAATTGTATATATCATAATCTACATCGTAGGATTCTTATGATAAAATGAAATAAATGAAATGCTTATCAGAATGCCAGATGTAGATGGCAATCAAATACTTTAAAAGTTATTATTATTATTAATAGTTAAATAATATAATAGAAGTCTAGCACTCCTATGATCTGAATGTATATGTTTCCCTACAACTCATATGTTAAAACCTAATTTCCAATGTGATGGTATTAAGAGGCAGGGACTTTGGGTCATAATTAGCTCATGGAAGTGGAGCCCTTATGAATAGAATTAGTGCCTTATAAAAAGAGGCCCCAAAGAGACTCCTCATTCCTTCTCCCATGTGAGGACACAGTGAGAGGCATATCTATGAACCAGGAAGCAGATACTCATCAGACACCAAATCTGCTGAAGCCTTGATCTGGGAATTCCCAGCCTTTAGAACTGTGAGAAATAAATTTCTGTTGTTTATAAGCTATTAAGTTTTGCTATTTTGTTATAGCAACTCAAATGGACTAAGACAACTACCTACTGGTCACTGTGCTTGGTTCTTTGAATGCAGTAAGAAATAGGGCCCATTCCTCATCTTCAAGGGGTCCGCAGTCCCCATTGGGAAAACAACATGTAACAGACAGCTGGCCTTGGGTTTGGAGGTGCTGCTGTACCAGAGGGGTATGGTCAGTGTTGTGGAGCCCAGAGGAAGGATTCATTAATTCCTCACTGATGGGAATGTGAATAAGAAGATGATTTTGGATGTTCCATAGAGAAGGGATGTTTAAACCTGCACTTCATGTTTGGAAAGGGTTTGGAAAAGAAGAAATGTGAAATGGGAAGTATGAAAAGGGAACTTGAAGTACAGAAAAAGGCTGAGCCAAAGCAGGGTGGTGTGATTGGGCCTGGATAGTTTCCAATGAGTAAACACTTTCTGGGAGACTAGGTCTGGACTGGATGGTTAGAGAACAAGAGGCAAGAACTGAGCCCCCTGTTCTGATTTATGTGTGATAGGACTCTAGAGTGTTCAGCCTCCAGATGGAGACTGTAGAGGAATCTGAGATAAGATTCCTAAGTAAAAGAATCTAAGGCCAGGTCGTAAAGGGTCTTAGGTGCCAAGCTAAGGAGGTGAACTTTATCATATAAACAGACAGGAGGAATTGACTGAAAAATCCCTTAATATCTATTGATCAATAAATTGATAGATAAACATAGAGATATATAAATATTACTGAGATATCAATATTTATATGCATAAAGCTATCTCTATATTTTGTTGTTTTGTTCTTTTTTAAAAAATGAGTAGGGTGAGAGCAGGGTCTGCTTGCTCCTTATTCATCATCATAGCCACAGCACTTAGCAAGGTAACATTGAAAGAACTTGAAAAAACCTTGTACTGGAGTAGACGAATGAATAAACTATAATCACTATCTTTTGATGTTTGCTGAATGAACCAATGAATTTACATCTTGAATGTAGAGGAAACCAAGTAGTTTCCCAAAGCAGGTGGCATTTAATCTTGAAATTGTAGATGGGTACAATTTAGCCTTGCAGAAGTAAGTGATTACTGGTGGCGGGACCACATGTACAGAAAACAATCTCACTCCCCAATGTATAGCAAAGGGTTAAAGAGCATAAATTCTGGAGCCAGAGTTGAAGTTCTACCTCTGCCATTTAATAGCTGGGGCTCTACAGCATGTTTCTTAGCCCTCTGTGCCTCAGTTTCCTCATGAGGACAATAAGAGTATCATAGGATTATTGTATAGATGTGAAGTTCTTATAACAATAATACCATTTATGCACAGTTATTGTATATAAATACTGTATATAATAGTATTTGCTATTATTAATACTATTATTGCTGGACTCTGAATGCCGTCGGCAGACTGAACACTCTAGAGTTCCATCACACACAAATCAGTTCTTTCTTCATATATTATATCTGAATAGTCTATACGAGTCTCTTTGACACAAGTCTCTTTGGTACAGATGAAGACCAGAGAGCTTGGGAGTCACTTCTGAAGAGAAGAGTGAATGAGTAAACAAACGTGGATGAGGCAAACAAAGAACATACCGAATGTCAGGATTCAGATGGGACTGCTGTATGATGTTAATGAACACAGAGATCTGGAGAAACCATGTCAAAGCTTTCCGAGAGAGACCGGGAACAATACCTGGGGAACACCAAAAAGAGAGATGATAAAGAAGGGATGACAAGTCCCTGCAGGCCTGGACCAAGTGCAACACAGAACAAGCAACAAGACCAAAAGAAAGTAGTGTGTCTTGTTAAGTTTCTTTGCAAGGCTTTAAATCAGCAGTGGCTTCCTGGCAGGGTGAGGCAGGGCTCCAACCATTACAGGTTACCCAGAAGCCACCAGAGAAAAATGGAGAAGGAAAGCCTTGAAGAATGAGCATCATCCCTGATGTGATGCGGTTGCCATAGAGACCACTCTAGACGGTAGCCAGGAAGGGCAGTGCCTGTCCTCAGAGCAGTTAACAAGCTATTAGACCAAACATGAAGGTGCTAGCAGGTGAGTAGAATGAAGCCGCTACATCACAGCTGTCTGTTTGCTAAGATCAAACAGAGGAAGAAACAGCCATAAATCAGCCAGGCCACTGCAGCCATTGATTCAAGTTCAGGGGAGCATGACAAGATTTCTAACCTGTGAGTCAAAGCCCCAGGACCACGTCCCAGAGGTAGATGCTCAGAAGAGTGATGGTCACATTTTCCCAGATTGGCTTGAGGGTTCAAACAAGGTTAAAACAGAACAAAACTGCACCACTAGCAAACATACAGACAGTAAGAATGTGGGAAATACAAGCTGAAGAGAGTGCAGGAAGGCAATAAATACAAGATTTCACAACGTGGTCCCAACATTCAGACAAAACTGAAGACACAGCAGGGCTTTGTAGCAAGTAGGATACATGCTTCTAGAAACATTCACTGCTTAGTTTAAGATGGTGAACCCGGCTTTGAAACTTTCTCAGAGCAAGTGCTTTGGTTCTACTGGACTGCCTCTTCAGGAAAGTGTCCAGAGAGGGCAAGCTCACCTACCTACTGAATCTCCAAACTAAGCACTGAAGATAATCCCTCCAGATGAGCCATTTATTGTGTGGTTATGCCTGCTCTCTGAAGAGGTGTAAGGCCCCTTGGGTCTGCTCTGCCATCTACAAGTATGTCCATTTGCACAGATAGATGGTGACTTAACGCCCAAGTTCCTCATGTCTGGTTCTTGACTACCTGGAGCCCTACCACCTGTCTCCCCTCACACCTGAGCTATATTTAAAACATCACACCTTGCTGCCTTTGAACATGCTCTTTTTCAGCTTACAGCTCTTTTCAGCTCTTTTTCAGCTTAGTCAATTTCTACCTTGCTCTAGGACTCAGCTCAAGGGCCATCTCATTCATTCATTCATCCACTCATTCATTCTTTCAACAAGAACTAAATGCTTCCCAAGTACCTGATACCTTCTGGGAGTCCTTCCTCCGTGCTTCCGTTATACCTGCACTTCCTGCTGATGAAACATACTGCTCTGGGACAGGATTGTTTATTAATGTGTGTCTAGCTCATTAGATTTTAGATTCCTTGAGGGCAGATTGTGTCTTGCTCACAGACTAGCATAGTTTTAGAATTAAGCACATAGCAGGCGCTCAATAAATAATTATTAAAGGATGAATAAAAGAATAAATGAATGAACTGCATTTCAAATTCTATCCAGGTTGCTGTATTCTGAAGGGACTTCTCCAAGCCATCAAGTTGGCCTGGGATGAAATGTTCTCGTGTGCATTACTTAATAAAAACAGCTCTGGGTCAAATGAAAAATTTAAAGTCAATATGAAATTGATCCTCATCAGCACTTTCTCCTCCAAACATATAGACAAAAGGACATTTCTGAAACATATATATTAGTGTTGCATTTTCTGCTCCACAGACTCAGCGATCGTTGTCACTGCTAAGTCCAGCTCTCATTAATTTATGGGGCATCCAGCATAATCAGCAACAGGCTTCTTGGCAGCATAAATCAGTGACCAGCCTCGAATTTGGGAAAGTCTCTAAGCTGGAAACAGAAGAATTTTCTTTCTTGCTCTTTTTTGTTAGAAGTCACTGAGCACTACTTAAACTAAGCTCAAGACCTTTAGGCTGAATGTTCAAGGACCCACCAAGATCATCAGCCAACCTGTCCTCTTCAACTGTGCAGGGAAAGAGAATATAGGCAACCATAACACATCTGGATAGTACCTTCTTAGGAACTCCTGTCGCACCTTTACTCAGTTTAGTAGCCATATAAATAACAACGTCCCCAGAAGGAGAAAAAAAGGAGGCAGCTGAGGAGAAAAACAAAATTCCTACTGGAAGAAACACAATGCAATGAAAAAGCCAGATGTATCAGGTGTGACAATCTTGTGCACAGTACCTGGCACACATATGTGTTCATCACTTAAGGTGATTGTTGTGATGATCTGTTGAGGATGGCTTCAGACAGAACTGGGAAAATGATTCAGGACCTCATGTTGAAGCAGCAGGGTGTGAAGTCACAGCGTCTCGGGCTGCATTTCCTTTTTTTCTGATTCTGTAGCGTTGCGCAGTGTCACAGCCCGAGTGCTCTCTCACCCAGACACATCTGATGGTACCCTATAATCCCTTTGCCTTCTATTATTTTGCTTGGATATTTGTCTTAGAACATTTAGTTTAGGATTTTTCATGTTTCTCCTAGTTGACATGCAGGCTGGACATACAGTGGGTCTCGATTGCTTGGAAGCCAAACTGAACTCACCAAGAAAATAAGACAGGAGAAACTTCTCAAGAAGAATATCTCCAAATTGCAGGTGAAGGTCACAGGGAAGAGATGCCTCTGGGCTAAAACTTCAGGTGGTCCTAGTAATGGTACTATGGGGATAGGGATAGGGATGGGAAATGAAGCATGGAGAGGATTATGAAAAGTTGCAGTGAGGAAGGGGCTTTATCCCAAAGTGCACCCTTCCAAGCTTGGTGGGAAGGGTCTAGGTGTGTGTGTATATATATGTGTGTGTGAATATGTATATATAGATATATGTATATATGTGTTAAATACTTGAAAATATGATTACATTTAGTATCACAGTGATACTATAAGGAAGGTATTATTTCTTTTACAAATGAGGTTCAGAGTGGTTAAGACACATACCCAAAGCCACAGAGCTGGTTATTAGAAGAGCCAGGACTTGAAGCCACTGCCCCAGTTTTGAATTTTTTAATCAGTTCAGTTGCCTAGTTTTGAAAGCCAACTAAAGTTAAGATTTGTACCCTCTGTCCCAGCTAAGGAAATTGTTGTGGGCGCCCTGAGTTTGCGTAAGTCTTGACCATTATGATACACTCTGTTCTCCACCCTGCAGCTCCCTCTCTGGATATGACACAATTCTATGACATTCCCACACACACCCTTTGGCTGTTCCCACCTGAAGCACTTGGGATAATTCTCTCCATCCTGAGTCAGTCCTAGTCCAAAGTCATTCTTCATTCTGCTTCATCTTTTAAAAATCCTAATTGATTTATTTTTTATAAATTACAAAAGTTACGCATACTCATCATTGTATCAGATTTAGAAGAACAAAATATAAAGAGAAAAATAAAAGCCCTTATTATACTGCTATGTAGAGAGGTTCACTCTTAATATCTTAATGCACTGTCTTTAGTCTTTTCGGGTGTCTATAATTACACACCTAAACATATGTTTGGAACAAAATTGGAATCCTGTTGTATATAAAGTTCTGAAGCCTATCTTTATGTCCATATGTCAATAACAACATGAAAAATCTTTAGAAATATGTTTTATTTAATGACTGCATTATTTAAGTGTGAAGAACTCCAGTAAAATCTTTTTCTTATTTTTGGAAATTTTAGTTGTTTGCCTTTTATCAACATTGCAAGTAACGTGGAAACAAATTTTTGTTCATAAATTTTTGTTATTTCTATTTTTAGGATCGAATACCATAAGAGGAATTCTGGACTGAAGAATTATGAAGTCATTTCAGACACTTCCATATAATTTGTGTTAATTAAATTCTCACCGGTTGAGTTCCATTCTACACTGGAAGAGCATTTTTCCTGGAAAGGCTCCTCAAAATGGTAATAAAGGGTAATTCTTTTAGATGATCTTGCCTTTGTTTGAATGGGAACTGAGTTTAACCAAACATGTTAGGAAGACTATGTCTGTTTCACTTTTTAAAATTATTTTGGATGGACACAATAATTATATATATTTATGGAGTACAGAGTGATATTTTGACACATGTATACAATGTGTAATGATCAACTTAGGGTATTTAGCATATTTCTCACCTCAAACATTTATTATTAATTTGTGTTGGGAATGTTTAAAATCCTTTCTATTTGAAATTATGCAATAAAATATTATCTATAGTCACCCTACAGTGCTGTAGAACACTAGAACTTTTTTCTCCTATCTAGCTGTAATTTTGTATCCATTAATCAAATTCACTATTCCCTTCTCCCTCCATCCTTCCCAGCCGCTAGTAACCACAGTTCTACTCTCCACTTCTATAAAATAAGCTTTTTTAGCCCCCACATACGAGTAAGAACACGTGATGTTTGTCTTCCTGTGCCTGGATTATTTCATTTAATACAATGTCCTCCAGGCTTATCCATTTTCCTGTGAATGACAGGATTTTGTTCTTTTTTATGGTTGAATACTATTCCATTTTGTATCTATATCTCATTTTTTTATCCATTCATCTGTTGATGAACACTTAGGTTGATTCTGTCTTGGCTATAGTGAATACTGCTACAATAAACATGTGAGTGCAGACATCTCTTCATCTATGTCATTTTTGTCCTGGGCACATAGCTAAGCTACATTTACATTCCCCTAACAATTAAATTGGGCCATATAACTGAATTCTGGCCAATGGAATATGGGTGGAAGGGCTGTCTGCCATTTCCAGAAATGGTCCCTAAACATCTCCCAAGTTTGATCTTCCTCTCTCTTTCCCCATCTTCAGATACCTTAGAGGCCACATGTTGAAGATGATGGTGACACAGATAAGATGGGGAAACCTAGCTTTCTGAATGGTTGTATTAAGGATCATAATGAACTTTTTAAAATCATGTTGTTGGTTAAGGCAGCTAGCACTACTCATCCTAACAAATACAGTGAGTGTCTGATTTACTCACTCAATGGTCCCCAAACTAAGAAGCCTCAGATGGCACTTTGTGTATCTAGCCATTAATCTGCAGTTGGCCACCATGCCCTTTCACAGAGGCCTGTGGTGATCTGTAGCTCCTAAAAATCAAGCCTAGTTTTCAGCACACAGTAGGGTTTATGTGGGTGTGGGCTTATGTGTATTTATGGAATGAATGAACCCTTACAAGAGCCCAGTGACTCCACCTGGCTGACACCTATGCAAGATTCACTCTGCCATTTGAAGAGGATCCTCCATTGGCCTCTGTCCCATGCTGCAGTTAAGAGCTTCATCCCCAGAACAAGCCCATTGCAACTATATAGGGCAACTGTACACTGCTTCCCCATCACAAAAGCCCAAATGCAGGGAACAGCCCTTCTGAACAGAGGCTGTTGTGCAGAGGAAAGTGGAGTTTCCCAACACAGTTATCTCTCTTCTCCTGCTGACGCTAATTACAGTTTGCTAAATGTAAACTGGTGAAACATCTCGCCCACCCAACAGTTCCAGAAATGGGCCCATTGTACTCATAGTAACCTAGGAAGAGAAAGCTGTTCCTCCTTCTAAGTCTTTTGTCTGTTTCCCCCACCCCCCTACCCCCCCAGTACCTTTGGCAAACACAGAGAGGTATGCTCATAGAAGAGGTGAGTTTGGAACTGCAAATCCTCCAGCCTCAGGACCTCTCTTTTGGTTGCCTGCTCTGCTACAAAGCTGGAGGTCTAAAGTGGAGGCATGCAGAAGACACCGTCTGGCTGGTAGAGGGTCTAATTACATGCATGTGCAGCCCTATGCGGCAGTCTGGGAATGCAATTATACAACTAATTATATTGAAACAACAAACTTGAGCTTCCATGAAGGGCCCCTGCCCATAGAATCATCATGTTGTCATTTTCATACACTATCACTCCTTTCTTCTGTTCTAGCTTCACTTGTTGACTCTTCTCTCCCTATTAAAATCCTCCTCTTTTCAGGACACCATCAAGAGTCACCTCCTCAGTGAAGCCTTCCATGGTTTCATACCACCCATCCCTATCTGAATGAATGTATCTTTGCTCTCCGTTATCCCAGTATTTTGCCTGGGCTTCTGTCACACTACTTTCAATGTCTATACCTCAGTTATCGAATCGAAAAACAAGAGTCATCAGTCTCTAAGGTCCTTGCAAGCTTCAAAACTTTATATTTTTGTTAATTACAACTGAATAAAGCTGAAAAACTTATTATTTATGGATACTTACAAAGCACCATATAACTCTTTCAGATATTTTAAAAGAATAATGTTTGCAAAAGACTCCAAATCAATGTATTAAATTGAAATCCAGTATCAAAACAGCCGTTAAAGTGCTCTTTTGAAATTGTACATTTTATATCAATAAAATTTCAAAATATAAAAACCTCTATTTTACTTGTTGAATTCTTAGGAATAATAACTAAATGGTTTTAAAATATTAGTAGAAAGACGGTGGCTTTGAAATAAGAAGAACAGAGTTGGAGCATAAGTTGCTTCTAGTTGAATGGCCTGGGCATGATTTATCATTTATCTTTGCACCTCAGTTTCCCTATCTGTAAAATGGCAGTAATGCTGACTTTACTTCACTAAGCTGTTGAGTAGATTAAATTAGACTGTGCACATGAAAGCACTTTATAAATAACAAGATACAGTGTTTGTATTAGTTAGAGTAATCAAAAGCCCCAAGTGAGTCTCTTTCTATCCTAAGGAACACTGCCACTACTGCTGGGTTAGACATCTCAGATTCCCAGAATCAGGCACAACAATATTCACTGTTTCTCTGTCTATAGAATAATGATCTTTCAATAAAAATCTCCAGAGACTTTCTAACAGTCATAATAACTTTAGCAACTCTTCAGTGGGTACCTACCTTCTGCTAAACATTTGCTAGGCGTTTGCCGCATAAACAGAAGGAAAGAATTAGCCAGGCATAGGGTCAAGTCCCAGATTTGCAAATAAATATTTATGTAATCTTGAGAGAATTGCTTCACTTTTTGAATCTTTGCTTCCTTATTTATAAATCAGATATGACAGTACCTATTATAAAGGATTCTTTTGAAAATTAAAATGTGAAAACCCACTTAAACTATGCAGACACAATACATGACATAGCAGGCACTCAACAAATATTAGCCCCTTTCTCTTTGAGCACCAAGATTCTAGAATTCCACAGTATAAAGCAATCATATAAATAGATGTGTGGGGGATGATGGGTGGCTTCTAGCAGGGTGATGTCAGGGAAAGATTTAACCAGAATCTCCATTGCAATATCACATTGGGCCCCTGCATGCGTCTTTCACCCACTGTGCTCATCACCACAATATTTTACAGTGAACATTTAATTTGTTCTATAAAAGGAAAGATTATTCTCAATGATGCATGTGATAAATATGCTGGCTTTAAACCTTTTAGAAATATTAAAGGTTTTACAGCTCAATGTTTGACAGGCTTGATTAATCCCTTCCCCACAGAAATATTCAGGAAGATAGCTGTGGTTGGGTTTTAAAGCTCCAAGAGCGTTCTTTGATAAAGGTAAAGAAAACGTAAAGAGCCTTTAAAAAGCGAGATTCTTGTGCCACACAGAATAGACAAAGAATAGGAAGACCCAGAATGCTGCACAGTATGATAGAGAGTTGGAAGTCAGTGTGGGGGTGGGGTGAGGGGAAACAGTGCTTTAAAACCTCTCTCCTTTAGAGGAGTTTTTAAATGAAAGGCACACATCCAGCCTGTCCACAGGACATTAGTCTAAGAGTTTTCTTCTCTGCTGGATTCCAAAATGGACGATGTGGGAGGGGGCACAGGGCAGACCAATGACAGTACGAACATCAGAGAGGAATGAAATGGAATGCACCATGGCCCCTTCTCAGAGTCCTAGACTATGGAACAGCCTCCTACGTGCTTGTTCAGTTACCAGAGCTATTTCTTGCACAGACCTCTTCAATTCCCCCACTGGATTTTGAGCTCCTCTAAGGAAAAGGAAATATGTTTTGGCTAATTTTTCCCCTCAGCATCTAGCCTAGCTTTTCTACATAATAGGTGCCTCATAGGTGTTAAGCAGATAGAGTTAGCCTTTAATAAACCCTCCACAAAATTGTCTAATAACATAAGTAGTGAAAAAACTCCTACTTAAGAATGATGCTTACAAAATTACTAACAGATTCTACCTCCCTTCACCCCATGAAACAAAAGGAAACAGATAAAACCATGGAGACCTACTAATAAAACCTCACTCAGCAAACACCTATTGAGCACTATTACCAACCTAGGTGAGCTAGACATGGTTTCCAGCCTCCTTGCCTGGTGAAAGAAACCTGTCGGCATTGTGGTAGCTGCTATAATGGAAGCATATTTAGAAAACCATGTAAGACAAAGGAAGGTACACTGAACCCAGTTTTTTTCGTCCATGGGAGATGTTAGAAAAAGCTTTGAGAATGAATGCCAGACACTGAAGCCAAATGTTCAAGGACAATGCAAAGAGAGATTAAGGAAGGATGTACACTATATCATGCATACAGTTTTGATCTGTGAACTTCCATTGCAACTCCAAATAGAACGCTTGCTCTGTTAATCAGCCTCCCTCACAGAATCTCAGAGTGTCAGCCCACTCTGCTCTGAGGTTTTCTTTGATATCCAGGTCAATCTCTAATACCAACCCCTCTTCTATTTTTATGGAAGCATTTCCCAACAAGAACCACCAACATATTTGCCACAAGATATTATGGGGCAAAGGTGTAATTCAATTATGTGACTTAATCAATTCAAATGGCTAATGTACAAGAATCTCAGGATGTCATCCAGCTTTCAACTGAGGGCGAATAATTGTTCCATAATTTCTTAATTCTCCCACAAGACAGTTTAAATTAAAGGATGTCAATTTGCAAAGCCAGACTGCATTGTATTCTTAAATTGGGCCTGAAATAGCCACACGATGAAGGGTAATAAGGCAGAGAGCACAGCCCAGAGTGCCTGGTGCTGTGCAAAATTGTTTAATATGGTCAGACCCTTTAATCTTCATATCTACTGATGCAGAAAGCAGCATATTTCTGTCACTTATGATAAGAAACATTACTTTTTAAATTCCTTGGTGAGGCCTGCAGATCTTAGGCAGCCAAAATAGCAGGACTCTCTATTTCTGTTTATTTCTTTTTTCCCTTAAATTGGTTTTATTCTAATCCATTTAGTCTCCAATCTAAGTCAGAGACAAGTAACCCTGAATGGAACCACACTGGAGGGGGACAAAGGCATGCGCCTTTCAGTTCTTAGATTCTGCTGGCTACCGCCTCATTGAATAAGTCAGTGATTAAACAAATAATGAACCTTGGGGTATTAACTACAGGAGAGGCAGTTCCAGAAAGGAAGAGTATTGGAGCCGCTTTTGAAAGAAACAAAATCATGCTCAAAAGTGGAGGAGAAGGTATTGGGAGGGGATGATTGGAACTGTTTTCATGAAGTAGCCAAGCATTTTACTCACCAGTGTCCTAGAAAACAGTTCAGTCAATGTGTCCAGGCTGGGTGGTGGCGATCCTGGCGAAAGGGGGGGGCCCAGGGTCTGGACTGAAGAAGCTGGATGATGTCTTCCCAAGATTGCCAGGGCCACGAGTCAGGAATCGTCATGGAGAGAAGCCAAGGAAATAGCTGCAATGAAAAAACAATGTCAATTTTGAAGGCAAACCAAAGGAGAAAGAGGATAAAGTACAATGGTCATCACAATGGGGTTTGAAGTGAATGGTTCAGGGTGAAGTGTATGATTTGAAAGTGTGCATGGTACACGTAGGGTAGGTGGTCACGGGGCACAGAGAGCCACAGGACGTGTGCTGGGCTAAACAAAAGGGAACTTGTGAGGGTCTCTGTGCCTAGCACTGTGCTAGGCTACGGGAAGGACATGAATAAAAGCAAACATGCTCATTCATCTTTATTTTAAAATGTTGGACTAGGTTATACATATACAGGCTAAAATTCAAATGGTACAAATTGTATATTTTTCACTTGGATGAATCTATTTGTAGGATAAATACCTTAAAGCAGAATTATTGGATAAAGAAAACGTATATTTTAAATTTTGATAGATACTGTCAAATTACCATTCACAAAGTTTGTACAATTTTACATGCTCTTCAGAAAATGTATGAAAGAATGCCTTTTCCATATCCTCATTGCTATAGTTTGGATGTTTGTCCCCCAAACCTCATGTTGAAATTTGATACCCAGTGTTGGAGATGAGGCCTAATGGCAGGTGTTTGGGTCACGTGGGTGGATCCCTCATGAAGAGCATGGTGCCAACCTCACAGTAATGAGTGAGTTCCTGCTCTGTTAGTTCCTATGAGAGCTGGTTGTTAAAAGGAGCATGGCACCTCCCTCCCCTCTATCTCTTGCTTCCTCTCTAGCTGTGTGATCTTTGCACATGCTGGCTCCTTCTCCCCTTCCACCATGAGGGGAAGCAGTCAGAGGCCCTCCTCAGAAGCAGATGTTGGCACCATGCCTTCTGTATAGCCTGCAGAACTGTGAGTCAAATAAACCTCTTCTCTTTATAAATTACCCAGTCTCAGTTATTCCTTTATAGAAACACAAACAGATCAAGGACAGAGCTAATCACAGATCCTTATTTCAATAGATGTTAGATTATAAGCCATAATGATGATAATATTAAATGAATTATCATAGCATTTTAAGCATAGCTTTTAGTTTTTATATATACTAATCCATTTATTTCTAACAGCAAACCACTGATGTAGGTACTGTTACAATTGTCATTAAACAGATAAAGAAACAGAAGTATAGAGAATGTAGAAAAGTTGCTTGTGACCACAGCTATGAAGGGCAGAGCCAGGATTCTAGCTCTGGCACCCTGCAGTCCCTCGAAGTCTATACTCCTAACTGTTAGCTCTCATTTCAGGCAGTGGCTTATTATTGATGGTATATGTTATAACAGATACACACAAATAGGAAACCTGAGGGGTGTATGTGTGTACAGGAAATCAAACAGAGAGACCAGTTCTTTCTATTTTAATGAAAGCAGACACAGGCTATTAACTGGGGAAATGTTGGGCTATAGTGATTGATAAGCAGAACTCTAAGAAGAAAACATTAACGAAATATGTTCTTACTTTTTTTCTACCCCTTTCACTAGAAAAATTATTCTATAAATATTGATGACGTGTTAGAAAGTCAGAGCTGCAAAATTGAAAGTATGGTGTGGCCAAAACCACATGGCACTTTAAGTAACACAGGCCTGAGTTCAAGTCCAAATTTAACTACTCTTGCTGGATTACCTGAGAAATATTACATTAATTATCTGAGCCTCATTTTCTTCAAAAGAAAAAAATGAGTCTACAATCCCAGGAAAACGTTAGGATGACTAAAACCAAAATATAAACAGTACCAATCACTCAACAAAATAATTAATTACAAGCAATTTCTACCCTCCTGTTTAATCTTACTCTTTCTGCTTCTCTTTAAAGACCTCTGCTTTAATCAAATTAGTTTATTTACTTTTTTTAAAAACATAATGGAATTTTCCAGTCAGCCTTCATCTCTGCATTCTGCTTTCTCTTGCTGAAATAATCCATTAAGGAGTCCAGGTCTACATCAAATGCCACCAACTCCAAATTTCTAAGTAGTGTTATAGCCTACTATTCTTTTTTTTTTTTTTTTTTTTTTTTGAGACACAGTCTCCCTGCATCACCCAGTGCAGTGGCCTAATCTCGGCTCACTGCAACCTCCGCCTCCCGGGTTCAAGCAATTCTCCTGCCTCAGCCTCTGGAGTATCTGAGATTTTAGGTGGGTGCCACCACGCCCAGCTAATTTTTGTGTTTTTAGTAGAGACTGGGTTTCGCCATGTTGGCCAGGCTGGTCTCGAACTCCTGACCTTGTGATCCGCCTGCCTCGGCCTCCCAAAGTGCTGGGGTTACAGGTGTGAGCCACTGCACCCGGCATATTCTGCTACTCTTAACACATTTATCATATTCATCATACCACCAGCAGTTAACAAAATCTTTACCACGTACCAGGCACTGTTCTAAGCCCTTCGTATACTTCATATCTCATTTAACATTTCATATCTCATTTAACACTCTGTAAGTCATAGCTGCTGCTGTTATTCCCTCTTAGACACTGTCATGAATGGCAGTCACTATTTGCATGTCTTCTCTGCACAGCTGGACTAAGGGATCTAAAGAGCAAAGATGCCATATTACACTGAAAGATTAGTGTAATATTTAAACTTGTAGAGTTTGGACTCAAAGAACCCGAGTTCTAGTCTTGGTCCTGATCCTACCAGCTGTGTGATATTTGGCAAGTTACGGAATCTCTCCAGGCATGTATTTTAATTTGTAAAAAGGAGTGCTGATAATACCTACTTCAAAGTGTCATTGTAAGGCTTGAGTTTGCAGATGTCAGAATTTGAAACAGTGGTTGGCAAATGGAAAGTTTGGAAAATGTCAGCTTTTATTACTTAAAAACATGCAGAAGATTTTCAATAGGTGTTCATCACTACTTCGTTTTCTTTTTTTTATCTCTACCTTACATATGTTATTCCCTCTGCCTTTACTGCCTCCTCCCACCCTCACACATCATTCTACTGCCAAATTGAAGAACTCAAGGTCTGGGACTTCAAGATCAGCTCCAGTATCTGCAAAGCCTTCTTTGGTAGTTTTCTTTCCAGGAAGAGCTTCTTCCATTGCACTGTCTATTACCCTTTATACCCAGTTTTTTTGTACCACTCATCTCATTGAGCCTATGCTGCAATTCCTTATGGCAATTCCTGCTGAGAATTGTGGGCTCCCTGAACATGGGGACTATATCTTAATCCCTAATACTTAGCACACTACTGAAATAAGCCAGGTACTCACTAAGTGTCTATTAAATGAATAAATTGATGAATTAAACATAAATACCCGAATGATAACAGAAGTCACCAATTCTTAACTCACTACTGTACAATTTACTGAAAAGTCCTTCAATCTGCCAGTCAAGGCATAGAAAAGACACTGTGCTAAAACTAAATGTTTTATAAAAATAGATGGGAGAGTTATGTAAGGAACTAGTTGCATTCCTATCAGTCACATATTCACTCACCACACTGGCAAGCTATTGATGCTTTAGTGATAGACATTGGAAAATGATAGAATCACCAGTAATCTATAAACTCAAGACATTAACAGACTCTGTTTGCTGCTCAGATATAAGCAGAGCATTATGGAGAGAAGATAATAATTAACTCATAAGGAGAGGGGCAAGTAAACATTCTATTAAAAGGAGAAAAATCCCAAATGAATATAATCTCCTTCCATTACATTATGAGTATTAAAATTAATGGTGTTGGTTTTTCTGTGATTTGGATAGTCATTGTATTTAACAAGCTGAAGTTAACTTCATAAGGAAAAAAATAAATTAAATGTGCGGGTGTCTCAGGAAACTTCATTTTCTGAGTGAATAGCCAAGTTGATGCACATCACCAGAATGTCTGACAATCAGTTTTCCATACTGGTATGTTCTAAATAGGAAAAGAAACCAACTCTTCATTTAAATTATATTGCAAATCACTTCTTGCCTGCTGAATGGCATTCAGCTGCAGTAGGTGGCTTTCACCGTAGGGCCCCGACCACGACATTGGATGATTAATGCTAATTTGAAATGTTTTCTTTGAGGGGGGGATGGGCACACTATCTTGGTTCATATGAGGCTGAGGAAATTTTATGGTGGGTGACTGACTCAAAGGCCAACAGCATATTTGCCATCAGATAAAAATGCACATTCACAAACAAACCGAGACAAGTCAATTATTCCCTGATTCACCATTCCCTGGGTCCCTTTGTGTAAAGAAACTTATTTATACTCCCCATCAGATGGATATACAGAATCATAGTAAACAAGCCCTTGATTCCACTATTCTATATTGTATTTCCCAGGGCACCTTCCATTGTGGAAGTCATTAGTTTCGGTATTTTTGTTCCCGATTTATCAAAACAGACATTTTGCTAGTGACTTCAGTTTTACTCCTAGACACCAAACGGTTAGAAAACACAATTTTTGGCCAATTGAAAAAAGAAACCAAATGTGCTTTGCAATCTTTTGGTGAGGGTGACTAAGAATTTGTTCTTCTCTACCTTGATGACTAATTGATAGATAAATATAAAATCAGTGCTCAAAAGCTTATTATTCTTTCCCCCTTTCTTACTTTAATTGTTCAAAGAAACAAACCTATCCTTGTGTTTTATCACCAATAGAATAGACTTAAATCAGACAGTGTACAAATGAGAAAATTAATCTGCATCAACATCTGAAAAAAATATAAGTTAAATTAATATGTGCATCATATTTTACTTGTCAAATTAGTAATACTCTTTAAAAAGTAAATAATATTTAGTGTGGGCAAGGGTTCTAGGGACAGATTCTCCTACACTCACTCCTCTGTGGGTAGCCCTGTTCCTAGGTGCCCATTCACAGGGAGCATGCCCATTGCACATTGGTGTCATTGATGGTAAGGAGTGTGTGACGGAGAGTTGGCAGTGCCTGAGCTCAGAACGTCTGGCATGGAATCCTGCCTCTAGCACATTTCACTGTATTATCCTGGGTGAGTTTCCTACCTTTCACAAGCTTGAGTTTCCTACTTTTCTGGGTTGTGGTGAGTATTTGAGGTAAAGTAACTTGCAGCATAGTGCCTGTCGTAAAGTAGGCACTCTATAATCAAGAACTGTTACTGCAGTGTCCTTGAAACCTGTTTCTGCGCTTTCAGTGTTTTCCTACTACGCTGGGCATGATCATCAGTGAGCACTTGAGCTATTGCTTATCAGTATATCTAACAGGCTAATTTATATATGCATAAATATCCAGTGTGCCATAGGACCATATTTTCTGTTATGTATGTATAAGTCAGTGTGTTTCAATAGCTGAAAGCTAATTTCCACACAGGTCTTGACCTTTAAAATTATTGAATATGCTGTTCAAGTGACAGGATTCTTTCTATACCTGACACTGATTTGCAAAACTAGATCTCTAAAAGGCTAAAACATATTTTTTATGAACAAGACAACAGTGTAACAAGCCTAGGAATATGTCACTAAGCCTGACTACAGCAAAGTCTTGGTGGCTATCAAAGGACCAGCCTTCTGCCCCGTATGCTCCCAGAACAGCTCAGGATCTTTATGCAGGGGAGCTATGGACAGGCCTCTGAGAAGAGCCCAAAGGCCCAGTGAGTATGAGGCAATCTGCACACAGATTGGAGAATTGGTTCTTAGACTGGCTGCATATCGGAGTCCCCTGGGGAACTTTATATATGAATGAAGTGCTGGCTCCACCCCAACCTAGTGAATCACAGTCTATGTGGGTGAGCTTGCACATAGGAAATTTTCTACAAGCTCCTCAGATTCGCAGATGGTAGCACAAACTTGGGGGGGAAAAATAAATCACTGGAGTAGAGGAATGCTCTGATTGGCTAATGATCATTCAGAGCGGTGGGCTTTTTTCTCATAAGAAGGCTGAAAAGTGAAGAAGAAACAAGAGGAAACACAGAATACAAGAAAGAAGAGATAGAAAGCACGAAGAGTGGCATGGAGCCCATGGTCGAGTAGGAGGAGCAAGCGGTGATTAAGACTGGGGTGAGGGGTGCTTCCTGAGGACTCTGGAGAATCTTAGAGGTTTGAGTGATTGGAGTTAGGGGACTGGAGCCATAGCAGATCTGTAGTCTGGAAAAGAAAGTTTGGACAACAGCCACACACATGCACACCATCTCTCCAGACTTTGAGGGGGTAATACCACATCTGGGGAATAAAGTGTGGATAATCAGGAATGTGCATGTGGATAAATTGAGAAAAGAGAGTCACTTCTGCCACTGGGTCTGTGACCCCAACTCTTCACCTCTAGCTAACCCATACCTTTCATACCTCCATGCTGTCCCATTTTCTTTTCTTTCTTCTCTTTTTTTGCTTTGTTTTCTTTTTTTGTTTGTTTGTTTTTTTTTTTTTTTTGGCCGGGTCTTCCTCTGTTGCCTAGGCTGAAGTGCAGTGGCACAATCTTGGTTCACTGCAGTCTTGAACTCCCAGGCCCAAACAATCCTCTTCCATCAGCCTCCCAAGTCACTGGGACCCCTGGCATGCACTACTATGCCTGGCTAATTTTCAAATTTTTGAAGAAACAAGGTATCCCTATGTTTCCCAGGCCAGTCCCAAACTCCTGGTCTCAAAGGATCTTCCCAAAGCTCTGGGATTACAGGCATGAGTCACCATGTCTTTCTATTTTGTGTTTTTTCACCTAAAAAGTTATTTTCTCCATCACCATGCAAAGACCATCAAATATTACCCCCTGTGTAAAATCTTTCTTGATTTCTTCTGGCACAATGGACTGTATCTCTATTCAGTTAATGAATATTTCTCTCTGAACACACTGTGCATTTTCATAGTCACAACTCATCATGTTATATTAATCTGTGGCTTAAATATATGCCCTTGCCAAAGACTTCATGACTAAAACACCAAAAGCAATGGCAACAAAAGCCAAAATTGACAAATGAGATCTAATTAAACTAAAGAGCTTCTGCACAGTAAAAGAAACCATCATCAGAGTGAACAGGCAACCTACAGAATGGGAGAAAATTTTTGCAATCTACTCATCTGACAAAGGGCTAATATCCAGAACCTACAAAGAACTCAATTTACAAGAAGAAGACCAAAAGTGGGCGAAGGATATGAACAGACACTTCTCAAAAGAAGACATTTATGCGGCCAACAAACATGAAAAAACATGAAAAAAAGCTCGTCATCACTGGTCATTAGATAAATACAAATCAAACCACAAAGAGACACCATCTTATGCCAGTTAGAATGGCAATCATTAATAGTCAGGAAACAACAGATGCTGGAGGGGATGTAGAGAAAATAGGAACGCTTTTACACTGTTGGTGGGAGTGTAAATTAGTTCAACCATTGTGGAAGAAAGTGTGGCGATTCCTCAAAGATCTAAAACTAGAATTACCATTTGACCCAGCAATCCCATTACTGGCTATATACCCAAAGGATTATAAATCATGCTACTATAAAGACACATGCACACGTATGTTTATTGTGGCACTATTCACAATAGCAAAGCCTTGGAACCAACCCAAATGCCCATCAATAATAGATTGGATAAAGAAAATGTGGCACCATGGAATACTATGAAGCCATAAAAAGGATGAGTTCATGTCCTTTGCAGGGACATGGATGAAGCCAGAGGCCATCATTCTCAACAAACTAACACAGGAACAGAAAACCAAACGCCGCATGTTCTCACTCATAAGTGGGAGTTGAACAACGAGAACACATGGACACAGGGAGGGGAACATCACACACCGGGGCCTGTCAGGGGATGGGGTCTAGGGGAGGGATAGCATTAGGAGAAATATTTAATGTAGATGATGGGTTGATGGGTGCAGGAAACCACCATGGCACATGTATACCTATGTAACAAACCTGCACGTTCTGCACATGTATCCCAGAACTTAAAGTATAATAAAACAAAACAAAACAAAATACATATGCCCTTGCACTTGCATTCTCAATCCTTAGTGTTTTTCTATGTTATCTTTGGTCTCTGCTGCAGCACCCAGCACACAGTATAAATTTGATATTTAAAAACAAAAACAAAAACAGAGCCTATAGCAGTATAGTAGACATCTATGAGGTTAGTCTGAATAGCATCCTTTTCGTAGTTTAGAGAATCGTCCCACCTAGCCCATCCTATGGGATTCTGGAGGAACTATCAATCACAGCGACTTTGAGTAGCAACTTTCTAAACTTGAGTCTTCTATCCAAACCTTCCCAGAAGGACCTCTTCGCTCACTCACCCCATGGAATTAGGCACATCTGATAGCCTTTGCTTACAATCAGATGATAATGATAACAGCAAGTAACGCTTTTTGAATACTTATGATGACCCAGGCACTGTTCTAAGTGCCTTTCATTTATTAACTCATTTAATCAGCACAACCCCATGACGTAGGTCACCATTAATATTATTTTCAAGCAAGGAAACTGAAGCACAGAGAAGTTAATAACTTATCCAGGGTCACTCAGCTGGTAAATAGTGGAGTTTGGCTTAAACTCAGGCAAGCTGTCTCTGAAGTCTGTTCTTTTTTACCTTAGTCTATTCTCAAAGATTCTCACCTGATAGTCCCTTTGTGCTTCTTCAGCTATTTTTGTTTTCTTCTATTCTAACACATACAATACATTGCAATAGACTGTTTACTTGCTAGTCTCTCATCACTAGACAGTGAATTCCTTGAGACTGAGACCCTGTCTGATGTGTGTGAATCCCAGGAACCCTGGACAATTCCTGACAGACAGTAGATATAAATCATGTATTTCCAAACTGTTGAAACTGCAGAAACATTCATAGAACTTAGCAACTTTTCCAACCTTCTCTGGCAACATTTATTTTATTTCATTGGTTCTCCAACTTTAATTAGCATCAGAATCATCTAAATGGCTTGTTAAAACATGATTGCTGGGCCCCACACCCCACCCCTAGAGTTTTTGCTTCAGTAAGCCTAGGGTGTCACCTGAAAATGTGCATTTCTAGCAAGTTCCCAGGTGCTGCTGCTGCTGCTGGTCTGAGTGAATATTGCAGAGAGATTCACAAAGGTAAACACCCTGCTTTATTTAATCCTCACAGTCATCTTTCTCAAAAGATACTAAGGTGCTCAAGAGAATATTATATTTCAGGGGTAGATATGAATAGCTCTGGGACTAAAGGGAATTTTAACCTTTCCTGTTCAGGAGCCTGAAAGAAGCATATAATACATATCACAGTCATTTACTAACAACCCAGTCAGAGGCTGGCTTTATTTTCTAGGGGAGAAAAAACAGAAATCATGTAAGTTAGCAAATGACATTTAGAGCATAAGCCAAAATCAAATGGTGTATTTTTTGTTCTAGATACTCCAGAGGCAACTCAATCTATTGTCAATGTACTGTGTACTTTTCACTGGAATTCTCTGTGCCTGGCCATCAGGATACAGTGAGGAGCCAAGCAGCCCTGGTCCCTGCCCTCAGGAAGCATACAGTCTCGAGAAAGCCCAGCAAGAGACAAGTAAACATATAAGGAAATAAAATAATTAAGATCAGGAAATGCTGTAACAAGGAAATAAACAGCATGCTAAAATAAAGAATAATGGGGTGGCAGGGGTGTTGTAGCAAGTAGCTAGTCAGACATAAACAGGGCAGGAAAGGCTCCCGCCACCACCAGGAATGTCAGGCGACCATCAGGTGATGGTCAGGAGGTTGTTAACTGTCTCTCTGAAATAATAATTGGTTGCAGCCAGTGCCAGGGAAAGGCAGGCTCTCTATAGATAGGAAAAACCTGAAACTGGTGATCAGTACCTTTCTGACAAGATCTCAGGAGTTGGTTGAGAGGGCTCACACCTGAGCACTAAGAGGCAAAATGGCAGCGTTTTAACTTGTATATGGCCTCCTAGGGATATCCGGCTGGGGAGGGAAGAAGGCCTCAATTGAGCATACATACAACTCAGTAAACACACTGTGCATGCTCTCCCAAGCACTAGCAGGCCACTGTGCATGTGGGCAGCCAACCCCAAGGGAAGAATTAGGGGAGAAGGGACACCTGTCCCCGGAAGTACGCCAACGTATAAGACCCCAGGTCAAAAGGTCAAACCCCACACGTCTCCTTCAAGTTGCCCACTTGGGCCTCTTCCAAGTGTACTTTCCTTCCTTTTGTTCTTGCTCTAAAGCTTTTTAATAAACATTCACTCCTGCTCTACAGTTTGCCTCTGTTTCTCCTTCTGCTTTCTGTCCCTCAGTCAAATTCTTTCTTCTAAGGAGGCAAGAATTGAGATTGCTGCGGACCTGCATGGATTTGCCACTGCTAACAGGGGGAGATATGGTATGTGCTCATTTTAGGTAGGGAGATTGGTGGAGGCCTCTTTAAGGAAGTGACATCTTAAATTGATCCCACAAAGATGAGAAAATGCCAACCTCCTGAATCGCCAGGAGAGAATATTGCAGAAGGATTCACAAAGGTAAACACCTTGGTCTTAGAAGGAGCTTGGCATGCTTTAGAAACCTAAAGAAAGCCGACGTGCTTGACACATGGTGTGAGGTGAGCCTTGTACTTCACAGGGAAGAGTCTGGATTGGATTCTTAGTGCAATGGGAAAAAAAACTAGAAGGGTTTAAGCAGAAGTATCATATCTGATTTGCATTTGAAAAGATCACTCTGGCTGCCCTGTGGAGAAAGGTTTGTAAGGGGCAACAGCAAAAGGGAAAGGATCAGTCAGGAGTTAATTTTGCCATGCGCCGTGAAACATGAAACACGAAACACCCAAGGGTTTGTAGGGGGTGGGAGAGGGAAGAGGTTTATCAGCTGCACCAATGAAAACTTTACAGCCCATTCTAATGATCCACTCACATCACACAATTTAAAGACAACATACATAAATTGGTCTGAGCAAATTGTAGCAAATTGCTACAATGTAGACGTACAGCTCCCCACAAAAGTTTGTGAAAGGCTTGCAGTGCTCATACCTGTATGGCTGTATATAATCCTGAAAGGGGAAGATTAAAATGCACAGTAGCCCTTTGAAAGCTAAAAAAAAGTAGATAGTGAAGGACTGGTTTTCTTTCTTAAAAAATAAGTCCTTTTCAAGTTATAAATGATATTCAAGTCTAATGGGTAACTATGGATAACAATGGCCAACACTCACGTAGTGCCTGTGTGCCAAACCCTGTTGTCCGAGGCTGTGATGCATATTTACTAATTTAATCCCCAGGACAGACCTATGGGGGTAAACACTATGATTTCATTATCCTAATGTGATAGATGAAGAAGCTGAGAGGCTAAGTAATTTGCCCAAGGTCACACAGCTAGTTAATGTTGGAATTAAGGCTTGAAACCAGGCAGTCTGGCTACAGGGTTGTGGCCTTAACCATCACATTATTGCCTCTAGATATTCCAGAAACAACTAAATCAATCATTAGTGTATTATGTACTTTTCACTGGGATCTCTGTGCCAGGCACTCAGGATACAGTGAGGACCAAGACAGCCCTGGTCCCTGCCCTCAGGAAGCATAGAGCGTAGCAAGAAAGGTTGACATATTCATAAAATAAGAAGTAACTACTCATTGAGAGGGAGACTCCCACATTTTAAACTTTTTTTTATTCCTAGAATAATTCCTGGCACAGTAATCTAGTTTGGACAATGAGCTAATGCTAAATACAGAGCTTCACTGCCTGCCATTATGGAGTAAAGAATAGAATCAAAATCAGAGAAAGGTACTGAGTTCTGAAATAATATCCTTATACCAATGGTGTATGCAAACACAAATATGCATACTGCTGTTTTTAAAAATCTCTGCAGAAATTCAACAAAATGTTATATAACTTTACAGCCTGTGAAAGAGCTATCAAAACCCAGTTTTCCTAAAATAAACGACTATACAGAGGAAAGCATGCGTGTGGCTCTACCAACTACTGACCCCAAAACCTCGTGAATGTGTGAATCAACCAAGCCCCAGGCTAGCAGAAGGGATGAGGCTTGATTCACTTTGGTATTGACAGAGCCAAGGAAAGTGCCTGGCACACAATATGTGGGCTAAAACTGGCTGAGTGGGATGGGCACTTGCCTTGATGCCCCTGTTTTACAACCTATAGGCTGTGTGACCCTAGTTATGTCACATAACCCTTCTGGGTCTCAGTTTCTTTATGTCAACCAAGGATGATGTTATCTACCTAGTATCACTATCATGTACATCAGAAGGGAGGGGAAGAAGGGAAAGTCCTAGCTCAGTGCTTAGCCTAGGGCATATACTCACTAAGTGTACTACTACTCTTATTATTATTATTATTATTATTACTGCTACTATTACTATTATTATATGCTTGTCAACTTGACAATGAACATTGAGGCCAAACAAATTAGAAAAAAAAAAAGCTTGAATGTGAAAGCATGATTGTAGTCAGCTCTTTTATATAAATATTTTATAGGAAATACGTTCTTTGCCAGTTAACAAAAAACACTGGACCAAAATGGCTTGATAGAGAAATCTGAGAGAGACTTCAGTGGAGTGGTAAGGGAACAGTCTCTGACCAAACCCCAGCTTCACCACCTATTAGCTGTGTGATCCTGGGCAAGTTACTTAACATCTCTGGGCTTAAGGTCTCTTTATCTATAAGCTCTCCCATCTTTATGACGTAAGCATTAACAGTAACCTTCCTCATGGAATTGTTATGAGTATTAAATGAGATAGTATACATAAAGTATTTAGAAATATGCCCCTGAGCACTTAATGAGTGTCAGCCATTGTGATTGTTATTTTATTGCTTCCACTGTGAGTGTGTTTGAGGCAAAATCTGAAAACTTGAAGCACTGGACTCACAGTTTGCATCTGCATGTGGCAAAAAATAAGACCTACTCCAAAGAAAAGAGAGATGTCAACACTCTCATTATTATAGCATTGAGGCAATTCAAAGATGCTATCTGGCCATCCTAATAGCTAGAGGCTGGCCGTTTAATGGCTTACAAAAACAACAAGAAAAAGAAACCATGGTTTGATCCCTAAAAGTTACAGAACATGAAAGAGAAGGTCTGCATGTGTAAAAAAAGTATTGTTCTATTCCTCAAGGCAATTAGCGTAATCAGGATGGATAGAGCAGAGCACACTGGCAGATCCAGGAACTCCTTTTTATGTTCTATCAAAGGATAATATATATTTTCACCTTCAGAAAGGTTAGGTAATTATAAATGTATTCTCCTTACTCATAATATTTTAAGCAAGTAATTGTTGCCCATGGGAAAATGCTTAATTATTTCCGATGAACAGTTGTGGCACAGGAACAAGAGAACAAGACAGGCAGAGTGTGGAAACCACGGCCTGATTCTTAATTGTGTGGGAATCTTGTCTTTTCATTGTGGAAAAAAAAATCCCATATTGATTTTTCTCTCAATTGATTTCACAAAATTTTCAGTTTAGCAACACTGAGTCTTTCCAATTAGTACATCTTCTCAATTCCTTTGGTTAGAGGCTGCTTCATGCCTTCATGATGGAGACCTCATACATTTTAAGGTTGGGCTGCCCAGCTCGTGCCTTTTCCCTAATACTACAGCCTTAAAATTGTATCACTCTCATCCCCCGGGGCCAATATTTTTGAAGGGATAGGAAAATGGCAAGGAAATGCAGCTTGGGGTGACACAAAGATGGATGGAAGAGTAGGCATTTCTCACTCCTTGTAGGGAATGCAGGAATGTTAGAGGAGGAGGAGCTTTGGATACCTTGTAGTGACAGTGCAACCACTTCATGTTACAGATGGGAAAGCTTAGACCCAGCTGGGGAAGTGGCTTGCCAGCAGCTACACAGCAAAACCGGGATTTAAACTGAGATAATGTGACTCCAAATCCAGTTTATCTGGGAAGGGAAAGAGAAGTATGTCGAACTGAAAGGAGCAGATGTTTTGGTCCCCATGAAGTTGACATGACAATCTGACAGCGGGTCCTGCAGGAAGGAATGGGTTTCAGGGAAACTGGTAGAAGAAAGGGGCTGACGAAGTAACCGGCAGCAGATGACAGGCAAACCCCAGTAAAGACTCTCCCCTGCAGCTGGTCCCTACTGCCCCTCTACTTGGGGTGACATAGGGAGGCTGAGAGTACCTTTGGACTCTAACAAACCTGCCTTTTCCTAACAATGCAATGAAGTAGATACCACTATCCCATTTTACGTATTTAGGTAACTGAGACTCAGACAAGTTAAGGGGTTTCCGCCAGACAGAGGCTGACTGGGACTTTGACCTACCTCATTTCTGAGTCTACTACTACCAATGGCTGGATTTTTCCATATTTCTTTACATTTGCAAAGTGATTTTATCTCTAAAATTAGTTGTGTATATTGTAAATTTTTAATTCACTTGTACTTGAGAAAACTGCTGATAGACATGCATCATGCTAGTCAACATTTTTAGTTGAAATTTTTTATTGAGATAATTACAAATCCACATGAAGTTGTAAGAAATAATAGTGAGGTCCCATGTACACAACAGGCAACTTTTTGATGAAGATTTTATACCAAATATGGAAGACTTTGGACCAAGGGAACTTAATTAAAAAAATACCAGGGAGCAAATATAGTGGTTAAGTCCACAGTCACCAAAGCTCTATTGCCTGGGTTCCAACCCCAGCACACCGCTTCTCAGCTTATGATTCTTGTTGAGTTACTTGGCGTCTCTGTCCCCACTTGGTTTAAAAAAGGATAATCAGAGTCACCAGTCTAATAGGATTGTGGTGGGATTAAATGAATTAAGACTTATAAAGTGCTAGGACATATAACCAGCTGATCTTTGATATCTCTGGCATGTATCTACATTGTGTGTGTGCATGTGTGTGTGTGTGTGTGTGTGCGTGCGTGTATGCGCGTGCACACATGCTTAAATCAGGAAACAAATTCAATCTTTTCCTCCATATTCTTTGCCATTTAGGGGTAAGGTGGGGGTAATGATGTGGTGTGGGTAGGGATTGGTTTGTTCCAGAGACTGGGAATAAGAATGCAGCTTTTCTTTTTTAACCTAAAGAACATTTACTTTATAATTTTAGTTCATCTGTATCATCGATAAATGTGTTTTTTCATATGTAGAAAATTCAACTTTTTCAAAACCAGATTCTCCTGCTTATGGGAGATATTCAAAAACACCAGCAGTTTCTTGCAAACGTGTGAGTTTTCTTTCTTTTTTTCTTTTGTGAAGTTTGAATAGAGAGCAGATGATTTTTAAAAATTTCCTCATGAAATAGAAGCTGTCTCATAATTTCATCTATGTGTGAAGCTTACAGTTCTAAACCAACAGGGATGGGAATTGCTTTGGATCCTGGAGGCAAAATGAAAAGTGTGTGATCTGATACCATTGTTAGATGTGGAAGCCCTCAGAAAAATCTCTCATTATGTCCTATTCAGGAACTCTGTCTCTAAAACCACAAAGAATGATTATACCCATTTTATACACTGGTAAATAATTAGGGCACCCAGAAGTTTAACAGAATAAAGGTCAAAGCAGTTGAAGATAATCTTAGGTATCTCTGGATTCAACTTGTTCCACCCCAACTCCTACGCCCTACCCTGAGACCGCAAACATGTACGGACCATCACCTCTGCCACCACTCACGGAGAAAGTCAGACTCCATCAAACAACAAGGATTCCTTGTTTTCCACAAAGCTACCCAAGGAGTGAATGGTAGAAAAAAAAAGTACTTTAGAAGCCTCATGATACTTTCATTCACCTTTCTTTTAACCTTGCACAATGCATAGCATTTATGTCAAGATTCGGCTCTCGCATTCAACTAGAGGTACGTTTACCTCGGAATGCTCCAGGCCCAGCACTGAGCTTATCTCTCAGTGGCTGCTCAGGAAACTCATGCTCAATGGAATTGAACACAAACCTCTTGTCTCCCTGCCAGAAGTCTTATGTATCTTTTTCTTTTTTTTTTTATTTTTTAGAGACAGGGTCTCACTTTGTCACTCAGGCTGGAGTACAGTGGGTGATCATAGTTAACTGCAGTCTCTGACTCCTAGGCTCAAGCTGTCCTCCCATTTCAGCCTCCCAAAGAGTTGAGATTCCAGGTATGAGCCAGGGTGCCCAGGCCAAAAGTCTGTTTTTCAGCGGTGGTTTTATAAAAAGGGATGTTTTATAAAAAGGGACTAGGATTGAAGATAAACACCACAAGTGCTATTGGGTACAGTCTCACAGCATTGCTATTAGGGGAAAATTGCAGGCACTGGGATAGTGGAATGGACAGTCTCCCATGGAGAGAGGTGTTCTTGGGAGTGAGCAAGATGGCACACACTGGGGGGTATTGGGTTGATCCAGGAGAGAGACCCTGTCCCCTGCTGCCTTCTTTATTTGAGAGAAAGCAGGAATTGCCTGACCACTTTGGGGAAATGAGCTTCATTATTAGAGAGTCAGCCTAATGAGAATGAGGAATACCCTGTTCTAGGATGCCAGCCAGTCCCTGGGGAGTTTGCATGGCAGAGGCCTCGCAGCCCTGATGGCTGACTAGCTCAAGGCTAGGCTACCTGAGCAAGCGAGACTATAGGGGTCATTCTAAGGACACACTGGTTTCTCTTTCCTCAACTGGGGAAATATAAGTCAATCAATCCTTCACAAGTTTTTAGACCTTTGTCCATGTGGCCAACCAGGGTCAGCATTTATGTCTTTGACCCCACTATGTAGGGGAGCATAGTAGTATTTCTGTTTATGATGGGTCCCCTTGATGATAATTACTTCCTTCAGGCCTTCTCTGACTTCCCAGCTGTGCCTGTTTCATGCTTCTAATAGAAGCCAGTACATCTCTATCCATTTGTAATTACTTGGTGAATGTTCTTTCTTGCTAGATTACTGATTCTATGGGGGCAGGGACTATATTTTCCAGTTCACTGCCATATTCCTCAAACCTAGCACAGAGCCTGGAACAGAGCAGGTGCTTCATAAATACTCCTTGGATAAGTTTTTCTGGAAGAAAAATAATGTATGGTGCAAGAACGCTTACAAAGTACTTTTACATATGTTAACTATGTCATTTAGTTCTCATGCTATCCATATAAAGGAAAAATTATTCTAATTTTTACCAAAGAGGGAAACAAAGGCTTACAGAAGGTAAGCTGTTCAGTAGCAAGGCTGAGAGTTGGAGCAAGTCTGTCCAGCTCTCCTGCTATGCTATTAAATGACCTTCCTTCTTGCTTTTTACATTCTCTTTATATTGGCCTAACCCCTAAAGATAAACTTAGAATCACGAGCACCTTCCATCCCCCACACCTGCTGTGGGTTCCCAATTAATAACTGCAGAAAGCATTTGCTATTGTTCTGAGGAGCTGGGAAATCAATGTGTTCATTAGCGAGCTCCCCCTCCCTGCAATCAGCTAGGAAGATGAGGTGCTGGGGCCTGTTCTCTGTATTTCTCTTCAACCATCTGTGACTAAAAATGTTCTTTGAAATTTACTCTTCTCCAACTCTCACAATTATAATTTCATCTCATCTCTACTTCCCCCACTACACTAATAACAGCCCCTCTCACTGCTGCAAATAAATACCCCACCACCCTAACCCACCCTGATGACCTGCTGCTGGCCTTTCTTTTCCCAGAGCCTCCCTAGCCAGCACAAAAGGGGCCTAGATACAGCAGGTGGCTTTAAGTCTGATATTGTGTTTAAAAGGAAAGCAGAATTTACTCCCCAGTGCTTCCCAGTCTGTCAGGCGCTGAATTCATGGCTTGTTAGTTCAGACACTGCAAAGAGAAGGCAGATGATGTAAGGTTCAGACAGAGGCTGAATCTGAGCCTGCAGAACCCCAGCTCCACCATTCCTTCTGCTCACAGCCAGCCCCACTGCAAATCCCAAATGATGTGAGATTGGAGAACTCACTGTGTACTCTGAACTTGGTCTTATAGGATCAGCTACCAGAGCTAGTAAAATATTCTTTGTATTAAAAACAAACAAACAAAAACTCGGGCAACATGGCAAAAGCCCATCTCTACAAAAAATACAAAATTAGCTGGGCATGGTAGTGCACATCTCTGTGGTCCCAGCTATTTGGGAGGCTGGGGTGGGAGGATCACTTGAGTTCAGGAGGTGGAGGTTGCAGTGAGCCAAGATAACACCACTGGTCTCCAGCCTGATTGACAGAGTGAGATCTTGTCTCAAAAAAAAAAAAAAAAAAGAAAGAAAGAAAGAAAGGAACTACTGAAAAGCTTTAATTATAGAACAAATAACACTTGAGTACTCTTTACTAGATTCACCAAATGTTAACAATTGCCACGTGTCTTATCTTTTTCTCTATATACCTTTTCTACATATTTTTTTCTGAAACTACTGGAGAATAACTTGGCAATATCGTTATCCTGTTTACCCCCAAATTATTTTGCCTGTATCGTCTAAGAATAAGGGCATTTTTCTGAGTAACCACAATACTACGATCTCACTTGGTACATTAAAGAATTATTACCTAACATACAGTCCATATTCAGATGTCCCTAATTGTCTCAATAATGTCCTTTCAGCATCTCTTTCCCATTTAGGATCCAATCAAGGGCCATGTTTTGCATTTAATTGTCATTTCTTGTTAGCTTTTAATGTGAAGCTGGTCCTTGCATTTTTTTTTCCAGGACACATAGAGTTTGGAGTAGTCTAAGCCAGCTGTTTTACAGAATAATCCTCAATTTGAGTGACATGATTTCAGTTAGCTCCATCACTGATGACATTAAATTTATCATCTGGTGTTCATCAGATTTCTTCATTGTAAAAGTACCTTTTCCCTGTGTAATCCACCAGTTTTCTGTGGAGTGCAATTTGAGACTGTATTTAAGACCATATGAATATCCTTTTCCCAAACAACTTTCAATACAATAATGTAAGCATCTGTATTAGTCCACTCTCATACTGCTAATAAAGACATACCTGAGACTGGGTAATTTATAAAGGAAAGAAGTTTAATGGACTCACCATTCCACATGGTTGCGGAGGCCTCACAATCATGGTGGAAGGCAAAGGAGAAGCAAAGGCCCATCTTCCATGATGGCAGGCAGGAGAGAATGTGTGCAGAGGAACTCCCCTTTATAGAACCATCAGTTCTCATGAGACTTACTATCATGAGAACAGCACAGGAAAGACCCACCCCCATGATTCAATTACCTTCCACCAGGTCCCTCCCATGACACGTGGGAATTATGGGAGCTACAATTCAAGATGAGATTTGGGTGGGGACACAGCCAAACCCTATCAGCATCGGTTGTTAATACTTACCCAATTCAGTTATTGTAACCATGGTTTCAACATAGTAGTTTTCTAATTCTATCATTCCTCTAAGTTAGTTGGCTTCTAAGCTCTTCTAAAAAGAGCTTTCCCTCTCCCTTTCCAATTTTTAGTATCACTCTAGACATGTAGATTCCTCTTTGTGTTATTCAGTGTGTTTTAATTCATTGTTGTCCTTATTCTTTTGGTTGAGTATTCATCAAATACTGGAGGAAAAAACTGGAGTCTTCTGTGCTCCCTTCCACCCTCTTTCTCCCCAACCTCAGTCACATGAGGCCTCACTTCTGGAGCCCTCCCATTTACCCTGCTGACCTTTATTCCCGGTATTCCTGAGAAATGAAGTCACAAGGAGGAATCAGAAACTATATCCCAATTGCGTATTTCCATGCTTGTCTTCACACCAGAGGCTAAGCAACTTGAGGGATGATGTCACATCTCCCTCACTGCCGAGTCCCCAGCTCCCAGCAGGTTGTGGGAGTTCACTGGTTATTGTGGAATACAGCTCAGAAGGATGGTTTCAACCAAGCACAAAGCAGCAGCTCAAAATCTTAGAAAATCTTTACCAGAGGACAGGGAAGGAGAATTTATCTTTACAGTCTACTTAGAATGTGCCAGGCGTCTGATAAACTTAACCAAAAAGCAGCCATATTAGCTTGGACTTTACATAAAATGCAAATAAATGTATCTGGACTTGTTAAACCAATATTATTTTGGGTCTGTCACATGTAGCTGAATTTACATTCAAATTCATACATCTTCCTTTGTACTTCATGCTCTGGCAATTACGGTTATTTCCAGTTCCCCAAATGTACAACCCCACGGTTTCTCAAAGGAATCACCTGGAAGTCCACTTAAAATGCAGATTCTGATTTGGTGGATCACAGGCCTCAGTCTGAGATTCTGCATTCCTAACAAGTTCCTAGGTGAGGCTGATACTGCTGGTATCAGGGACATACCATGCTTTCAATAGCTGGGCACTGTGGTGTTTCAGATCTGCATGCATTGGCAAATGATGTTTCCTTTGCCTCAAATCCTTGCCTCTCCTTGAGTGTCTGGAAAATTCCTATTTATTCTTCAAAATCTTGCTCGAGGGTCTTTCATTCACCAGCTGGTTTGTGAGCATCTACTATGTCCCACTATTGTTTAAGGTCCTGGGATCTGTGACTGTACACAATAAGTGAGGTC